>NC_086170.1:6983222-8398228 GCF_035149785.1 Candoia aspera
GGCTGCGAGAGCTGGACCATCAGGAAGGCTGAGAGAAGGAAGATTGATGCTTTGGAACTGTGGTGAACTTCTGCTCAGGATGTCGTTATGATGGGGATGAGAACGCAAACCTGCTCTATAATAACAGTGTTTTGAAGTGTGGTCATCATGATCTTTGATGACCACAGACGAAAGGCATCTCAAATGCAAAAGGATCTCAGCAGCAGGCTGAGGGCTGCGAGTGATCAACTGAACAGAGACAGCCTACTTCAGGAGGAAATGCTGAAGGAATCCAACTGCCAGGTTGAAGAGCTGCAAAAGTCGGTGCAGGTCCATGAAGGTGTCTTCAAGGAACTCCGAAATCTCCTCCTGCGTTATGGAGACAGTTTGGACAGGAAGACACAGGACTGTGAAGGCGTTGCCGGTGTCTGTACCTGCAGCCTGCCCTCTGCTCCCTCTGCTTTTTCCAAGAAAGACTCTGCGGGAGCCGGAAACAGACGTGTTGCGTTTGAAAACAAGGCGGAGTCAGGAGTCAGAAACAGTGCTTGCCCCATTGCGTGAGTTGCCCTTCAAGTCACTTACCTTCACCCCAAATCTGGAAGTGTGCGAATGTGTCTGCGGTCGGGGCAGCAGCATAGTCAGGTCAGGCTGCGTGTAACCAACGGGTGAGAACGTCATCCCGGCCACCACGCTGCCGTTGCTTTTACCCTGAATTTTGCCTCCCTTGTCACAGGATGGAGTGCTTTTGGATTTAACCGTAGCCCCATTTTTTTCCAGAGCTGGTAGCCACTGTTACTGAACATATTCCTGGGCAAGGCAATTCCACACCGATTGGACCCTTTAAAATCACCAAGGCTTAGGTGCAGATACGTTGCTCCGTTTCTAACTAGCCCATCCCAAATCTAATAGGGCTATCTCAGTTGTGAAAGTGACGCATTTGTGTCAAACCTGGGTCATATCTCATTTCTCTAAAGCTAGAACTGAGATGTTGTATGGTACAGTGGGCAGTAAAAGCTAAAATCTTGCCTGTGTTGTTCTTTTTTTCCCCTGACAAGGATGCAATTTCAGGAAAAACCATTAGATGAGGGAAGGATTCAGATCCTCCTCCTATCTGCCCGGGATGTGATTTAAATGTCTCGTCCTTACTTCACCAGTTGGATCATGTTCCTAATACGTTCTGTTTTGTTCAGAAATTGGGCCCAATTATTGATAAGTAATCATAGAAGTCCAGTCAGTCAGTCAATAGCAGAGGCATCCACAGGAAGAGTCAAAAAAGTCACAGTGGTGGCTGCAGTTGGGCAATGGAAGCTGTGATCAATGGCTTAGATCATACAGTCACATCTTGACTTTTTTGACCCTCGAGGATGTCCCTGACAAGGAGACAATTGGGCATGTCTACCGTAGGATTTCACTGTAGTTCCAGTAAGTCACGTTCAGTTATTCAGTTAGGCTCACTGAAAGACCTTGAGACAGGGTATGATTTCAGAATGAAATCGAGAATTATCTTAAGTATCATGGCAGGGCTGGACAAGAAGAGTTTTCCATCAGCTGAGAATGGAAGAGGCCCGGTCTGGCCATTGGAACTCTTGTTTCAGGACTTCCAGCCAAAGAATCAAAGAGGACGCCTCGAGCAGGGCATGGTGACATTTCTTCTTCTTCTTCTTCTTTGTCCCCTTCACCTGGCCCTTGGAGGCATACCACCCTCGAAGACCAAATGCACCATGGCCTATAAGAATCAGTAGACCCGTCTCCCAAACTTTTATCCAGTAAATTAAAATAAGTAAGTTATACTTACTTATCCAATAACTACCCTTCCAATAGCACGTAGACTTTTTTCCATAACTGCAAAACTGCATCTTTGGCAGTGATTTTCGCAACTCGTTGAGTGCTTCGATCGCAACCATCCTTCTCACCTTTATAACCGAGCTGTCCGCTCCGGAATATTTTAGGTTCTCGTTTTGGTTTATTTCTTCCTTTTGTTCCTCAGAGAACAAGGGAGTAATCAGACTCATTTGCATACACACCAGATCAGTCAGCAAGAAAGTCAGGTTTCCCAGCTGCGCTCTGAGCTACAGGAATCAAGGAGACTGTCCCAGGATAGGATGAGCACAATAGGGATGTTGATGATACCTGGAATTTGAGTGAATTTTATCTTGGTGATCCTAAACGCAGCTCACTTGCTAACTGTTCTGAGACAATATAAAACTCATCCGTCTCATTGAAAAGAAAAGGCTTGATTTAGCCTAGAGGTAGAGAACTTTGTTTAGTCCAAATGTTTCTGCAGATTTCCTCATTATGCACTCATGTAATTGATCCCCAAAATACACTAAAATCCGCCACTTTCAGAATTTGGAACGTGGTTCAAAATCAGAACCAAAGAGAGTGTCCTTTGTCGTGGAAACTTCTTCATTTGAAGCTGCATCATTGAAAGCTTGTTTTTCTGCCTTGGTATGCGTCGAAGTTGGTGAAGAGGCCTAGAGAGCCCAGACCTTACCCATTCTTTTGGGACATTTTTGGTAGACTTTATAATGATATACTGCCCTAACGTGAATTTTAAAATGAGACCCTCGCCACTGCATTGCCACCCGCCTTTGGCACCAGATTCTGTGTAACTGCAGTCAGTCAATCTTTGGTCTCCCAGGTGGCTTACACTGAGGCGGGAAGTCAAGGTGCCGGCCTCCGCAGTGTGATTGAGGCGCTGCCTGGCTTTCAAGTGCGACCGGATGGGGCCCCTGAGGCCACCATCTGGAGGGGCCTCCCGTCTTGGTGCAGGCAGGATCATCTCTGTTACATAAGAGTCCAAGACGTCAAAGAATTGATGGTTGATGTCAGGTGTGGATACCCGGAATTTCTGGCAGCAATACAGAGGGGCATTATTGAATTCCACTTGCCTTTGATTTACTGCATCATGAATTCAACTTGAAAGTGCAAAGCTGGCACGCTTCTTGTACCAGTGGTGTTAAAGACCACCAATGAAGTTCAAGTCCAGATTCCAATATTTTGGCAGGTACATTCCCTACACGGCAAAGTAAAGGTTAAAAACTCCTCCGAGTTGGGCAACTATACTTTGCCTTCTTGTAGGATATTTTTCCTGGTAGTCTCCCAGCCAGCTCTTAACGAGGCCTGGCCCTGCTTAGCTTTTTCAGATCAACACAGGTCAGCTCAGCATTGCCACCTACTTGAGCTACACAACAAAGGTGCCTGTTTTTAAATGTAACGAACACCTTGAGATTCTCAGGAAGCTGCATTCCGTGCCCTTCCGAGAGTTGTTTATGAGTGTGCTTTTGTGTTAATACTTTAGATAGACAATCTGGAGATGTAGCTGCATTTGGCTCACTCTGAGGTGGCTGAGGCTCGGCATGGAAGGGGTCTGCACAGCCAAGAAGCTGGAAGCAGAAGATCAGATCCACCAACCGTTGGTGGGAATCTGGCACAGCAGCGCCTCAGTGAAAATGGCTTGTGTAAATCTTGTTAATAGTCTAGCTAAGTGGGCCAAATCCCATTCCTCTACGAGGAACTCAGGACATTGGCTCTTACAATGGAAGACTGACCCATCTTCATGATATGTGCTAGAAGTAGATAGATAGGTGATAGGTAGGTAGGTAGGTAGGTAGGTAGGTAGGTAGGTAGATAGAACCTAAGATGGTCAGCCAGCAGTCTGAAGCAGAAGCCCAGTTTGCGGCATGAAGGGGAGGAGATGGTAAAAGAGAAGAGAAGCAGGAGAGAAAGGAAGCTGCTGTCTTTACATCTTTTGCATTTTTTCTGCTGAAAATGTCTTCCCCTCCCTTCTTTTGCTGCTACCAGCTGCTTATTGTTATTTTCACTGTGGGCATGCAGAAAAAAAGCAGAGGGGTTTAAGCAATGCAGTTCAATGCAGTTCAATCTCATCTTCAGTTTACAGCTTTAAGGGCCTCATTTTGGAAATAAGGAAAACCACAGGAGGAAAAGACATCCTGGATCTAAGAGGCAGCTGTGTTTCTGGAGTTACCAGCTGAACAATTTCTGCCTCTCAGACTAGGCAAACCATCAGATATTTTGCTTAGTAGATTGGAAATTATTCTTACATTTTCTCTGAGCTTAACTTGGGTGTGAAAATGTTCGGTTTGCTTAGGACTGGCTGCTCCTGGATTAAGTCTTTCATGCATTTAAAGTTTTTTCCCCCACATTTAGAAACTCTTTGAAGCATTCCTGAATGGGTTGTCTCGCCTTGTAGGCTGAGCTCCACAAGAAAGATACGGAGCCGAATCTGGGTTAAATAGGATAAAACAATTTTATTGTATTTCCAGAATGAAATTTAACAGAAGAGAATCTCTGTGGCTCAGGGTGGAACTGCGGCGTCCTCGGGGCTCCCTGAGCTTGGTGGCTGCTTGCAGGCGTTTCGTTGCCCAGCTAGGCGACATAATAGCCGCAGTGTTAACCCCGGTCGGGGGCCATTGCAAGATGTCCCTGGGACTCCCAGGCCTGGCCGCAGAGCCACATCGTCTTGAGGGACTTGTGGGATGCTTAAAATACGATAAACAGTAAAACAGTCGTCTTAGCGTATAACCCGTTCCGAAACGAAGGCAAGTGAAATGGTCTTGATTTCCAGAATGAGCTCCATCAGCTCCCCACCACTGTGCCTCTGGGAAACCAAAGGCCTCGATGTAGAAGATGGACTGGGCATTCAGACAGACCAGCCACCAACAGACACGTGGGGACAAACCCCGTTCACACGCCATTCCAAGGAGCTGAGAGGGAAGCAGGGAGGCTGGGACGCCCCCTTCCCCCCAGCTGATCAGTGGGGACCAACGCCAGGCAAACGGTCAGGCGGAAAATGGCCCTCACCAAGGCGCTGCCCAGGAGGACACCACACACTGCCCCCCCACTGGCAGGGCGAGCAGCTGCACACAAACAGGGAGCAGACTCCACCCTCCCCGGCCCGGATGGCGTTGCCTCTTCGGGTGGCGAAGCGTCTGCAGGCCAACCGAGGTCTCCACGAAACGAGGTCGCCGACAATGCCACGACCCCCCTCCTGTCAGTGGAAGAGACGCGTGATGCCGTTGGCCATTGCCCCTGGCAGCTTGCAGTGCGACAAGAGGAGGTTGTCCAGGGACTCTTGAAGCCGCACGCACATCTTCCCCACGGATGCCACAGACGCGTGAAGCCATCCGTGCCCCGAGCAGCTCTTGGAGCGAGCAGGTGCCACGCAGATGGCTCGCTCCCTGCTGCTTCCCATGCCCGAGGTGGACGGCCGAGCATGCTGGTCTCCGAAATCCTGGAGGCAATCGGTGGGTGCTCCCAGCTCTCCCTGGGTCCTCAGGGGGGGTGCCCCCGGTCTGTCCTTTTTGCGGCTCTCTGTTTCAAGTCTGTAAAAATCAGAAGGTTCGATACGAATCAGGGGCAATAGCAAAATATCCTTAGTTAACTCTAAGGAGAACTGCTTTGACGCCAGGAAAGTCTCGCCCTGAAAGCAGATAAACGTTGAAAGACCCAGCCTGTGCATCCCTATGGAAAGGCCCCATGGACTCCCATGAGCAGTCAGCCGCAATGCATTAACGGCATTTTCCACTCTTGTGCCCGTTCCTCTGGCCTGAACCATCCTCTGGGACAACGGTGCGACTGACCTATTTGAGGGACGAGCTGCTTTCCTGTTGCACGGCCGGGCAGCTTACAATGTAAAGCAGCCTACTTGGAGTCCTTGGTGCTCTCTGAGCCTACCAAGGTGGTTCTTTAACCAACCTGCGAAGGGACGCGTGACCTCCGACCCCCCCGAGACCTGGGGCTGCCCTCGGTTCTGCTGCCACCGCCGCCTTCACCACAGGCAACATCTCTGGTGGCGAAAGTCTCAGGGCTGCCGTTCAGGTGTGTCTCACCTGCTCGCCCCTTCCTTCCACTCCGCATTTTCTCCGAGGAGCCGATGGTTCTGTTCCTCCAGCCGGCGAAGCTGTCCACAGAGGGATGTGTTCTCCCGCTGCAGCGCTTCTGCCCGGAAGCACAGAGCTGACATCACCATGTCGCTTCTGCAAAATAGGAGGGCCAGAGTGAAACAGCCCCCTCGGTTTTTTTGCTTGAATCATCCAAGCTTTTTTTTAAATAAATAAAAAAGTAAACATACTTTGTAATTGGAGTGTTCTACCTGACAATCCAAATGCAAAGCACACTAAACCCCATAAAGTCACGTAGGCCATGCACGGGTGTTCTAATTGGGGCAATTTTGCCCTTGGTATGCCAGCAGCCAGCGATTGCGACCCGTGCGGCCCCTCTCACGTCCCCTCCGGCACCCCCTGGCCTCCCCTGCACCCACACACAGCCCTTGGCTCCCTCCCCTGCCTGGATTCGCCCGCCCGGGACTGGCAGCTTCTCGCTGGCTTCCCCACTGACCCGTGGCCTTGCCTAACGACCCTGGGAGTAAATCAGCGTTTTCATCTATTTCATAAAGACAGAGCGCACGGTGGCCAAATGCATCCGCCGAAGGAGAGCCCTCCGTCGTCTGGGAGAGATGCAGGGAACGGCTGTCTTCCCTCTGTCCAGCGGGTCAGGAAGCCGGGCCTCTCCAGAGGGGCGGCTCTGGCAGAGGAGGGTCCTTCGGATGAGAGCAGAGGGCAAGCCTGATGTTCCACGTGGGAGACATACGGCTTCCCCATGTTACTTCCATCAGCTGAACTGCCCCTAGAAGCTGGGACCTCCGTTCCCCGTTGCAACCGAAGCAGAGCTCAACCCCACCGGATCCACCTGGGCTCCAAAACCCTCCTGGGGGCACCTGGATGCAGCCCCAAGCAGGGCGTGGTGGTCTGGCTGGGGCTGAGGAAAGGGGGAGCAGCTGCTTCTCAGGGCAGGACCCTGCGTGGGTCCCTTCGCTGAGGAGGAGGCGCAACCCTGGATCTCTGAACGAGGGACGACTTGGCCATGAACGTTCCAGGCAACGGGATTTAAAAAATGTAAATTCCCCCAACTCTTTTCCAGGCGATGTAATTAAAAAATTTCTCACCTCCTCAGCCTCTCTTTCAGGAAGTGGTTTTTGTCCTGGAGTTCCAGTGTTAATAGATACATCTCTAAAAACACTGTCGTCTTTCTGTAAAATATCAAGGGCAGAGTGAAATTAGGCCCCTTAGTATTTTTTATTTGAACCACCAAGACTTCTTTAAATTAAAAAAAATTAAAGACACTTTGTATTTGGATTGTCGAACGTGGCAATCAGTGTTGCCGTGTATGAAATGTGGTAAACTCGATAAAGTCCCTTAGAATCTCTCTCTATGTGTCGATTAAGTCCGCGTTGCTATTGCTCTTCCAACAGCTGGCGATCGGTTAGGATGGGAACCCACCCGTTACTGATTCCATTGAGGGTGAGGGTTAGACCCTGCTGGTGAGCAAGTGTGAGGTCACAACTGCTCCCCCAAACTTGGCCATCCCCATCAGGGGCTTCATTTGTAAAACAAGCTCAGCCATCGCTATGCCCAGCTTCTCTCCCAAAGCCTCACCGGAACGGTTCAATCTTGGTCCCCTCTCTTCCGATGCGCACAGGCAGACGGGGGAGTCTGAATTTCTGTGTGGGCGGAAATGTTACCTGGGATTGTCAGGCTTCCTCGTTAGCTTTTAAGGAAAGGCAGTGCTGGCATTTCTAACGTGGCAGCCTAGGCCTCTCTTCTAACCTTAGGAAAACGCGTTTTCTTCCGGGCCAAGGCCGTTTCCTCTGGTATGGGAGAACTTGCCCTTTCAGCAGCTACAAGAGGGCGCGTTCTCTGAAAGCCCTTGAAGACCCTTGCAGGTTTTAAGAGACGCAAGGCCCGCTGGGAAAGGGACTGATTTGTTTCTGCACCCTGTAAATGGTCTTGACTCCCCCTTAATAAGTTCTGAAAGAGAAAGTCAGGGTTTCTGTCTGGAAATTCCTCACCTCCTCTGGTCCTCTCTCAACCTTCGGTTTTCTCGATGGAGGAGAGCATTCTCCTCACGTAGCTCCTCAATCAGGTCTTCAAGACGAGCCATCGCTCTGCAGAAGGTCAAGAGCAGACTGAAATTAGGCCCTTTCGGGGTTTTTTTTTTTTTTTACATGAGTCCTGAAAACTTTTTTTTTTTTTTAAATTAAACATACTTTGTATTTGGATTGTTAAACGTGGCAATCAGGGTTGCCGTGTTTTAAGTGTAGCAAACGCGATAAAGTCCCTTAGACTCTATCTGTACATTCCAGTTAATTCCGCATTGCCGTTTCCCTCCCAACACCTGGCGACCTCTTAGGATCCTTCACTGATTTCATCGGGCGCTTTAGAAACGCTCAGCAAAACTGGCCAATCAGTAAATCTTCCCAGGCTTCTGCTGCAGCTCCGTTCTATTCTTCAGCATCAAGGTTAGCATCCTTGTATGGATAAGAGTTTGATGCTTAACTAAAGTTCATGATTTTCACTTCAGCATTCAGCATTGCGCAATATACGAACGCCACCGAGGGGCCTTTAGATCCGATCCCGGTTTCCTTTTTCTCTTACCTACCACGACAGAAATTTCCAAATTCCAAACGGAATCTCAGCAACTTCTGGGTGCGCTCGCTCTGCTCCCAGACGCCGAAATGCAGAGGTCACTCCCCCCAAGTGGCTTTCATAGCAGTGGAGGCAGGAGCCAGTGTGAGGTCACAACTGCTCCCCCAAACTTGGCCATCCTCATCAGGGGCTTCATTAACAAGACAAACTCAGCCATCGCTATGCCCAGCTTCTCTCCCAAAGCCTCACCGGAACGGCACAATTTCCTCACTTCTCTTCCGATGGGAACAGACAGGCGGAGGAGTCTGAATTCCTGTGTGGGTGGAAATAGAGGAAAGGGGGAGCAGGGGGCTGGGGCCCCTGAATAGCAGGGGTTGACTTTGCATTCTCTGTTCACCCCCATATATCGGTGTTCGGGACGGGGGTGGCCACCAGAGTCCTGCAGACGTCCACCACGGCGTCTGCTGCGCCTGATTCTGATGTAAAAAAACCAGAAAACAAAAGCCAGAATTTAACCAAAACCTGGTGAGCTGCAAAGCAGCGTGCCAGCCTCTGTCCCCTTTATTGGCATGAATGTTCCCAGGGCCTACATTGGCATTTTCAGAAAATAAAATGAGGCAATGATGTCTGGGTGCTTTATCTAGAAGGAGATTTCCTGCTCCCCCCCCCCAAAAAAAGAGGACAGATGGTGTCGCAGAAGGCATTCTGAGCAGTGAAAGCAGCTTCCACTTATTCCCAGTTGGGGTTCCTCTCTCCGCGTGCCTGTTGACGGCTGATTTGTCTCACTGCCAAGCTTCCGGGGACTCCCCAGCATCTCTGGATCTGGCTTGGTCTAGGACGCTTTCCCAGCTGAAACAGGGTTGGTGAAGGGCTTGGTGGACTGGTGTAATACCAATAGCCTGGTTCTAAATGTGGAAAAAACCAAGGAGATCATCGTTGACTTTAGAAAGAACTGGCTCGGCCCTGCACCCCTCTTTATTACCAACATAGCTGTGGAGTCAGTTAATAAAGAGCATCCGGTTCCTGGGGGTGCCGATAGCGAATAGTTTGACTTGGTCTCTTAATACCCCCCCCCCCATAGGGGAGAGATGAGCGGTGAATAAATTTATAAAATAAATAAAATAAATACCGCGTCCTTGGTAAAACGGGCCCAGCAGCGTTTGTCCTCCGGATGGGGAAGGCACGTCGTCCACCGCCCGTCCTCCTCACTTGCTGCAGAGGCCCCACAGCGTGCGTACTGACCAGCGGGATTTCCATCTGGTTTGGAGGCTGCAGTGCAGGTGGGGAGGGCAGCAGAGCGGATAACTGGGATCTCACCTCCTCCCAGTCAGGACACAGCACAGACACGCTGTCTGTCCAGAGCCCGAAACCTTGTCAGGGACCCTCCCGTCGTCCTCGTGGCTTGTTCTCCTGGCTGCCCTCTGGGAAAAGGTTCGCTGCACCCAAGGCAGAACAGCCGGGCTAGGCAGCAGTTTAAAATAAAAGAAATAAAGAAAAAATAAAAAGATTCATATAAACCTCAACAACTCCCCCACCCCAAAATAACACTTATTTAATTATTCCCTTCCTACTACTATTCCATACATTTCTATCTACTATAACAAAAATCAAACTAAAAAGTCACGGATCCGGAAGGAAACTCTTGTTTTTCCTTCTCAGCTCAAGCGTTTGTTCCGCTATTGGATCTAACTTCGCCAATCCTGTTAGCGATACCCCTAAGGCAAAAGAAATCAAATGAATAATAAAAGACATTAAATGGGGCCAACCTTTGGACTTTCCTGCCTTGACATTCCAAGAAATAACCTCACTGACACAGTAACGCCAGGAAGCTTGTATTTCAGTGCTTCATAAAACTGACCTGCTTCTAACTGGTCTGTTTCTTGAATAAAAGTAACCCTAAAAATGTTGACGGTGGGCAGACCCAATATCTGCAACCAGTTGCATCAAGACCAAGCTCACCGGAGCCATATGAATCCACCCTCTATGGCTTTAGTCAGCCATAGTTAAAGAAATCTATGTTAAATTATTATATTTGCTATAGACCACTCCTCCCACACTTGGACTGTCTTAGATTCTTCACCACTTGGATTCTTTATTTTTACTTTTATTTATATTATTTTTTACTGTATTTTACTCTTTGTATTTATTGTGATGGTTTTAATCGATTGTCGTAAACCGCCCAGAGTCCTCCGATGGGAGGAGATGGGCAGGGATAAATGAGATAAATAAATAAAATAAATAAATGTTTATGCCACTTACTTTCAATTGCCATCCTCAACATTACATGGACATTTCAAGCTGATCCACTGAGACATTGTCTGTTGTGCTCTTTTTTCTGTCCCAGTTTTCAGCGTTCTTGTTAGAAAAATTGTAAAGCCCCAAATCCTTCAATTGATTACCTATTGCAGAAGAGGAATTAAGACGAGGAAAAAGGCGTGTTGTGTTGCTGAGGATCACAGAGCCTCAGGAATGTCACGGGCACCCAATTTTTTTCTGGTTCTGTTGCAAAGGAACGAACTGCCATTTTGGGGGGTGCTTACAAAGCTGGATCCAGGCAAGGTAAACCTTGGAACATTGTGGTGGTGGTGGTGGTGGTGGTCAAGCTGGCATCCTTAGAGAGGGTCAGACTACAACTTCCATCATCCCCAGCCAGTAAAGCAGAATCCTCTTTCTCCCATATCTCACTATAACCCTGTGAGGTCGGCTCAGCTGAAATGTCCCACTAAGAGAGGTGAAGCCCCACAGTGGGGTGGGTGTGCGGGGAAGGACCTTGTAATCCCTCACTGCCTTCCAACATCCTGGAGAATCAGCATCATTATGCACCAATGAGAGTTGAGGGATTTGAAGTCTGGTTTCGCCAAAACCTACTGGATTATTTTTATCTAGGATAGCTTGCTAGATGACGCAACAGGAATATATGCCAGCCTGGAGAGTCAAATGGATTTTTAAAAAGCAGGTGGAGGGCTCACCACCCCTTTCAAAAGATATTATTTTAATTTATTTAGGCAAAGGATTTACACGGGACGCTAAACTCGACCAAAGAGACTCTGGGCAGCATAAAAGATCCCCAAAGGTAGAAAGCAAGATGATCACGATCCTAGATGGCCACACTAGGCCCTTTTGTCTTGCTGGTCGAGCTTTCTACTTTCAGAGAAATCCTTCTTTCCTAGAATTCTTGCCAGGGCCGGTCACATCGGCCGCCCCGTGTGGGGAAAGTCAGTAGCGAAGTAAGCTGCCCAGAGTCATTGTTGAGATGGGCGGTGGAAAAATGCCATAAATCCATCCATCCATCCATCCATCCTCTATATTGGTTGCCCAGAGTCTTTACTGAGGTAGGCGGTGGAAAAATGCAATAGATAAATAAATAAATCTAAACTTCTCTACCTCAGTTGCCCAGAGTCATTGTTGAGATGGGTGGTGGAAAAAAGCCATAAATCACTAAATCTAAACTTCTCTAATTCCCTCAAACACTTGATCCCGTGAGCACCTTCGAAGGAAGCAAGCAAGCAAGCTTTCCGCTGCAAAAGTGGAATAGCTTTGGATAGCTTTTAAGATGGCTGCTGTCTAGCCAAGCAAGGCAGCCTTGGATTTCCTGGGTTGCAGGTAGCCGAGTCCATCAAATGGGGGCCCTTGGGCTCCAAGGCCCTGGTTATGTGGTGTGTGTGAACGCGGCCTGTGCTCGGGTCTCCTCCAGGAGCTGCGTGGGCGGGTGAAGTGACACCGTCGCCCCTGCCAAAGGCCAGCTGGGCGCAGGAAACCCCGTTCGGAACGCTGGGGCGAGCGACAGCTGGCCGTGAGGGAAAGGAGGCCGTGCCTCACGCTAAGCCAGGGTTTGCTTAACTGCGGCTTGCTGAGCAACCGTGGCGACGGAGCCCTCGTCGGCAGGCACGCAGGGAACACCAAGCCCCGAATCCGGGCTGACAAACCATGATGCTGGGTCAACGCCCCACTCGTGAAGCCCAACCCGAGCAAGCTGGGTTGCACGCTAAAATGGGTCCCCTGCCGAGTTTCAACCTGGGTTGTTCGAATATAAAATAGGGTTGTTTTATTCCTTAGCAAAGGCGGGTAAGAAAGGGCCGAGTCAACTCTGAAGGGCTCCACAGGCCTTCTGTAAAAAAAAGGGGAAAAAAAAACAGGAAAATTGGAAGTCGCAATCGGCAAGGGAGGACCCTGACCTCCCCCGTTTTTCCTCAGGAAATTTTGTTTGTTTTTTTGTTTGTTTTTTGCAGCTGGCTGTGCCAACGACGGCCGCCACGTTGTCCCTGAGCTAACCTAGGCTGCCAACCCGCCTAGAATTGCTAGAAGGCAGCCGAGGGAGGCGGGAAGGGCTGGGGCTCGCTCGCCCTTGGCCCCTCTGTGGGCTTCTGGAGGTTTGCCCCGTGGCTGCCATTTTGTGAGAGCGCCCCCATTCCGCTTGGGCAAGGCCGGGCGGGCCCCCCCAAGTCAGGCCTTCTGACTTAGAGCGGAAGACTGGATGTTTGCACAACGGGCTGGCTAAGGTTCCTAAGGAAGCCTGCCTGTTTGGTTTATTAGCTAGCTTATTTCTTCATTTAAAGCTGTGTTTCTCAACCGTGGCCACTTTAAGATGGGCAGGACGGCAACTCCCAGAATTCCCCAGCCAGCGACGCATGGCTGGCTGGGGAATTCTGGGGGTTGACGTCCACCTATCTGAAAATTCTCAAGGTGGAGGAGCACAGATTCAGTGGGTTTCTACCTTTCCTTTCGACTCCCGCAGGCGCTTTTGACCGAGGTAGAGAGGCCGCACTGCAACATGTGTGCACGCCACCCCTTCAGCTGGCCGTGGCAGGTTTCCGTTTTGACCCCATGAGCCACTCTGCGTGGAGTGCGCTCTGAGGCCCGCCATCGCTGCGCCAAACCAGTTGACTAAGGGGTCTTTATTAGAGTTCAGTTAATAGGGAATGCAAGCAAGGGGAAAAAAACATTTCAGGAACATTGGTTCCTGTTCCAACGTTCCTGAAACATCGTGACCAGTCTCCACGCCGTGTTGGTGCTGACACGTGTTCCTGAACAGGAGGGTGCTGCTGCTAGTTCGCACCAGGCAGGGAGATGGATGATGCGAGCGCAAAGGCATTCCTGTTCGGGCTCTCTCTATTCCGGTCCTCTCAGCTTTGCCTGCGAACCTGCAGGCGGGGGCGGCGGGGCGGCTCGCGCGGGGAGAAGCCGCGGGGCAGAGACCGTCTCCGGTGCGGGCCCGGGCGGGCGGCCCTCCGCGGGGGCAGAGCGCGCAGGCGGGCGCGCGGCCGACCTCACCCGTCCCCGCCCGCGGGCCGCCAGCGGCGCCCCTCCGCCCCCTTCCACCACCGGACGGGCGCGGGGCTGCGGGCAGGGAGGCGCGCGCGCACGAGGCCGGCAGGGGCCTGGCGAGGGGGCGTGGCCCGCGGCCCCGCCCGTTATCGCGCGCACGGCCGGCCGGCGGGTAGACTGCCCTCGCCGCTGCAGGCTCCCCAGGTCTGTGGGGCGTCGCGGGGGGCGGGCTCTCGCTGGGCGCGGGGCGGCTGTTGTTGTTGTTTTCACTGTGGGGAAAAAAGCACAAGGGTTGAATCAATGCAGTTCGGTCCAATCTCATCCATAAAATCTCAGCATGAAGATGTTGCCTGGTCTGGCAATGAAAGGTCTGCAAGAAAACAACAAGGCTCAGAGAGCACCCAGGACGCCACGATCCCATCTCCAGTTTATAGCTTTTAGAGGCCTCACTTTGGAAATAAGGAAACCACATCCTGGATCTAGTCTCAAGAGGCAGCTGTGTCTCTGCAGTTACCAGCTGAACCGTTTCTGCCTCCCAGACTAGGCAAACCATCGGATACGTTGCTTAGTAGATCGGAAATTATGCTTACATTTTCTCTGAGCTTAACTTGAGTGTGAAAATGTTCAGTTTGCTTAGGACTGGCTGCTCCTGGATTAAGTCTTCCATGCACTAAAAGTTTTTTTCCCCACGTTTAGAAACTCTGAAGCGTCACTCAATGGGTTGCCTTGCCTTGTAGGCTGAGCTCCACAAGGGAGGTGCGGAGCTGTGCCCTGCTCCCCAATCAGACGCTCCCAGAACATCCGACCGGACTCGCATGCATGAACGGAGTTAACGCGGGTTGGGATTTGCGAGTCAGCAGAACTGGAACATGCCAGGAGCGCGAACGCATCTTGTTTGGGCTTTCTCTGGCGTCCAGAGTTAAGTTGCCGAGCCGTTGGAGACATCTGCCTGGAGCTAACTGACTGGCACGAAGAGGGGGGCTGCGTGCTTGGGGAAAGGGAGGGAGCTGAAACTCGTTGGGGTGTTAACTTGGGGAAAACCTGGGAACTTCCATTCGCAACCTTTTCACTGTTCTGTGTCCTACTCTCCATTAGAGAGATTTCTACTATAGTCATGTATGAATCGGATTTAATGGTGACTGAGTAATACAGTCGTTACAAGTTGAGTCTGGAAAAGGAGCGGAGCAGGAGGCTCCGGCATCGAGACGCAGAGAGCAGCATCACCGCTGACCATCTGCAGAGAGGGGTGGACAACAAAAATACGGAGCTGCAGTGCATGGGCCCCACTGTGAAGTCCTTGCGGAGGGAGCGTCGAGGGCAAACGGGAAGTCAGGTCAGAAACGATGCCCACTGCCACAAGCCAAGAAGGCGCCAGCAAGCCTGGGGAAAGCCCAGACCGTGCGTTATTTCCCAGACTTCTAATAGCCAAAGGAGGCTCTGTTGTCCTTCTGAATTAAAATGGGAGGCCTCCTTTCTCAGAAGAGGCGGGAGCCCCACAGCAGCCCACTTACTGATCGTCCCTTCATTAGATTTGTGACTCGCTGCAATCGAGAGCTCGTCTTGGCAGCTCACGGGATGATCCGATGCATCAAACTCTCCATGGACCCCGCTTAATAACAGAAATACAATATGAAAAACAGCCTGTACCAAGATACACAACGAGGAACGACAAAAATAGTCAGTCCAAAGCCCGTCAGTCAATAACTCCAGCGTCTTTTAAAATAACTTCATTCTGAGCAATTCACAAAATGCACGCTGATGCTTGGTGATATCCTGGAAGTCTTTGAGAACCCGGCCGTTTGCCCAAGCCTGGGGATGGGGAGCCCTTGTCGGTTGTGCTTTTGTGGCAAATGGAACGTGGTCTGTCCAGACTCCCGTTTTCTCTCTGTTTAAAAGCGCAAACCACCCAGAGCAGTTCTGGAGTCAGGCTGCCTCCAATGAATGAATGAATGAATGAATAGCTAATAAAGTGGGAAGCTGACCAATATCTCAAGGGGAAGGATGTTTGTTAGTTCCTTAAAAAAAAACAACTCCCTTCAGGGCCAGCATTTTTTAAAAAGCCATATAGCAACTATTAGTCAAGTCAAGATAGCTTTATGGTAGGTGCCTCCAGGATCAAATTCATCAGACCTCTGATACGGTTACTAGGGGGAAAGGAGTGGAAGAAAAAGGCTTCAAGGCTTGCTTTGGTGCTTCGCCGTGTTGGCAATTGGGGAAAATTGATAGTGGACTGGATAGGCAGGGCCTTTCTCACATTATATTCATACTGAGGCCATTTTAACTACCAGATTCTAAGACAGAGGGATCCTTTAAATGGGAGAAGAGACACATCAGCTGCAGTTCTCATCTGCATGCCCTGAGTTTGAGTATGTAAGGAGAAAAGAGAGCAGGAGATGAAGCTGCCCCTGTGGGTCTTCCTTTTATTTTTAGAAGTTGCTGCTGTCCATGCAAGGTCTCCTCTGTCTTGGCCTCCTGCCTGGAATAACTTTCCTTGTGAACCAGGGAAGCAAGTGGGGGTTCTGTCGGGTCCTACTTGGGGCAAGGCAAGGCAAGAGCAGAGAATTGTGCCACTATAAGAAGGCCACAGACACTTGGTGGGACACATCTTGGACCAGTCAAGCATCTGTGGTTGCATTTTCAACTGTCTGCAGATGGCAGCATGACTCCACAGTCACAGCAAAATACGGAGGCAAGAGGAGGAGAACCCCGCTAGTCTGTGGCAGCAAAAATCAGGAGGAATCCTCTGGCACCTTTGCTAGCTGCCACTTTTTATTAAAAGCCATAAGCTTTTGGAAAAGATGCTACCAGGCTCGTGAGTTTTAGTAAAATACTGAAGAGGTACATATGTGGAAGGGAAGAATGATGGCAGGGCCTTTGATGCGTGCCCCAATGGAGAGAGGGAATAGCTTTCCATGGCAATGGCTCTAGGCATCCCAGCTCGTGTTCAAAACAAATTTCGACTCAACCTTTTAAACAGAAAATTAACATTAACTGCAGAACCTCACCCAGAGCGGGTGAAATCATTAGCAAGTGGTGGTAGGACTGGGCAAAGGAGGCTCCCAGGCGATGTGGTCCAGACCCAATCTCGGAGCCTGGCCTACCTCACAGCATTACTGTGGGGAGGAGAGGGGAGGTCGGCATCTCCTGAGGCTGGTGAGGCAGAAGCCAGCTCCCCCCCCCCCCCCCCGGCTGGGCTGAGAGAATCAGCTTTGGCCGATCTGGTTCAGTTCAGCGGGAAGCCGAGGGAAGATGGGGATTCCCTTCCACCTGCCCGTGCAATCCGGCCACCTCCGGAGGAGAGAGGGAGACTGTCTAGCCTTCCGAAAGGGGAAAGTGGGCCATACGTAACAGCGGTAACTAAGAGGAGCCTGCCGTGCAATGTGAGGACGGCATAAGCGGGGGTTCTTAGTGGCCGCCCCAAGGTCAGGAACGTCCCTCTCCTGGCAACCTTTTGCCACGAGGGCCGCTCAGTGGCCGTTTCGGTGTCGAGCGGTCAGCAGGTGTGAGAGCGCTGGTTGAATCAGCGGGAGGCCTCACTTGAGTCCAGAGGGGTCTGCGCTTCAGGGCTCACGGGCGATGGCAGAGGAAGGGCCTGTGGGCGTTTGGGAAGAGGACTTGCGCTGGAACATTGAGTGGGGGGGGGCGAAAGGAGCCACAGAGGTCGAAGGCAAGAAGGCTCACCCCCTTGTTGGGGTGTAACCGTTTAGAAGCACTGCCAGGGTTTTGCAGGAGCTTGGAGTTCGGTTTCCAGGCCATGGGGAATTTGCAGTGTCCCTCCTTTTATGAAGGAGGATGCCAGAGGCGGAGGGAGGGGAAGTCCATGGGGGAAGAGAGTGGCTGGGAGTATCCTGCCCACTCCTTGGATGTGAGGCTCTTGAGACAAGGGGTTGAATACGGATCTGGGCTGCTGCAATGCTCTCAGTGGGGGCTGCCTTTGAGGACCGCTTGGGGACTGCACCATTCCCGGGGGGTGGCTCCGATGTTGTCAGCCTCCCAGCAGAGGTCAGCCTAGCTCCCTTCATCGTGGTATTTCGCCACCTTTTGAAGATGGTGGTGTGTCAACTTTCCTTTTGATCCCAGGGTATTAGGATCAGGAGTGGAAAAAAAGACTAGGAGAGCTACATTTTAATCTAAAGTTTTCCACAAACTAGTGCTTTCCACCTAGCTTGGGAGCTTCCGTTTTGGCAAATATCAGGGATAAGTAAACAAACAAACTTCAAACCATAGCTTATGAAGCGGACTAATTTTCACTAAGTATAGTTAAGGCGTAGCTTAGGATTGAGGTGTGACGCTACACGAAACTGAATCAAAAACATACAAAGGTTTCGAACTCCCATCAGTTGAGGAGAGAGTTGTGTGCACACGCTTGAAATGTGTACAGCTTATCTTTACAAGTTTGCCCAGAGAAGCTGTTCCACAACTGCCTTGTGAGGTAGGCTGGGTGAGCATATTTCTGTCTAACAGATAGGTTGCTCACACCTCCCCAGTAAGGTTTATTTTATACTTCTGCTGAACCAACCTTGACGCCTTAACACAATGGTTCTTAAACTGGGGTAATTGGGGTCTATCCTGGGGGTACTGGAGCAATTCACAATTGCTTGTTTGCGAGCTGAAAATCCAGTTGGGGATTGCCACTGCTGAGGTGCTTGTGTAAAACTACAGAGTCTGGATTTTTTTGTGGGGGTAATGACAGTATTCAAGACTGGAAAAAGGGGGAATTGGGTCAGACAGTTTAGGAACCACTGCCTTAACATATTTCATCTCCCAAAGTAGCATTCAGTCACAAAGTACAAGCCAGTTTCTCTGAATGCTCACGCAGAAAGAGCCAACTGTCCATTTCATCACAGCGTGATCCAGGTCCATCAAGGTCAGGGGTGTTTGCCAGGGATGGTAAAAGGAATTCAAAATGGTCACGACACACTTAAAAAACAGGTGGAGCTCCCATTGCACCATCATGGGCACCATTTTGACTTTTTTTTTTTAACCATGCCCTGCGGACATTGATCGTTAGACTTCATCGTCTGAAATCCAAAGCAGTGTGGCAGTCGCTGTTCATTGTTCAAGGTTCGGCAACAAAACAATTCACGTCTGCCGTATTTTTTTCTGTCTTGCCTATCCAGGAAAAGCATTATGTGAAAGAAAAGAGGAGCCGATTGTGCCAGGAGACGGCTGCTTTAAACAACAAATTGGCTGGAGACTTTCGGATCACAAAGTCATGGTCGCCGTCTTGATTTTTTTTATCTCACCCTGCAGACACCCCTGAGAATGACAAAAATAAATGTATTTGTAGGTGCCCTTCTTGACCAGATTTTTTTTAATATCCAAAGAGGGTTTGCCCATTACATTCTAAGGATCTTTGCTTCAATGCAGGTTGGGGCTCCTGATGCCCCAACCTTTATCCTTAGGACTCTGATCCTATATTTATATTTTATGTATTAATTGTGGTTTTGTTGTATTTTAATTTTTTAGCTATATTGTAAACTGCCCAGAGTCCCTTCTTTGGGGGGCAATGGGCGCTGGCTAAATTTGATAAAACAAATAAATAAATGGATGAAATCAAGCGGAAAACAATACCCCCATCAAGAAACTGATGCAAGGAAAGTTTGTTTTTTGTCTCTTTAAAAAACGTACAAGTGGCGGTGTAGGAAAAGGTGCTCTGCCCACTTTGTGATTGATAGATAGATAGATAGACAGACAGACAGACAGACAGACAGATATGCAGGTAGTCCTCGATTTATGACCACAATTGGGACTGGAACATCCTTCACCAAATGAGGTGGCCATTAAGTGGGTCACACCCAATTTTATGACCTTTTTTGTCACGGTTGTTAAGCAAATCATGTGGTCATGAAGCAAATCCGGCTTGCCCACTGACTTTGCTTGTTGGAAGCCAACAAATGGGAAGATCGCAAATGGCGATCACGTGACCCCAGGATGCTGCAGCCGTCATAAATGCATGCTGATAGCCAAGCGCCTGAATTTTGATCACGTGACTGCGCGGACGCTGCAACAGTCGTAAGCATGAGGACGAGTCGTAAGTCACTTTTTTCAGAGCCGTCATAACTTCGAACAATCGCTAAACGAATGGTTGTAAGTTGAGGACTACCTGTAGATAGATATGGAGAGAGATTTATTCAGCCTGTTTCTTGTTTCAGATGTGGGTCATAACCAGTACAGGAGTGAAGAGTGCATGGCCTTGGTATAAATTAGAGTTTGTTAGCTAGATATCCTTTTCTTTCCTCTTCCCATTCCTTCGGCTCTCAAGTTCTTAGTCTTTTTCAGACCTCTGCGTGAGACAGGGAGGGGAACGCCCTGGGGAGCAGCACGCCCAGGCGGGACAGAGAGATGGAAGGTTGGACACTGGGATCCTTCCCTCTTGCTTTTGTGCCTCCCCTTGGCAGCGCAGCTCCCTCGCCGTGTGATCCAGCACCAGAAAATGGAGAGTTTTTGATGGGGCTGGGGGAGATTACTGTAATGTTCCTAGTTCTGACCTCCCCTAAATAAAACCTAAATACAAGCCCCGTAGGCTATATCTAAGTTTGTTTAATGAAAGACAGCATCTAGAAGCAAGCCAAAGTCACAACTGGCTTTTTGGCGCGCAGTTCAGCAGTTTAAAGCTTCCCCCCCACCCCACAGCACACAAACAGCGTTTCTGTTAACTTTCACATTCCCCCTATTCACACCCCCTCACGCGTCTACTGAACTTTAAGATGGGAACTTTAAGATGGGTGGACTTCAACTCGCAGAATTCCCCAGCCAGCCAAGTTCCCAAGGTTGAGAAAACACTGCCCTTGAGAGTAACCCTAAACTCTCTGTCTGGAACCTGCCAGTCTGCAGAACGGCCATGTCTGTTTCATTGGCCCCCGTCCAAAGATGCCCAGCCTTGATAGCGTGCTTTGGAACACTCAAAGAAGCCACCGCCTAATTTAACACCTTCCAGGTGTGCTCCCAGAATCCCTCACTGGCATCAGAAGGTTAAAAGCACGCTTTTCCTTCTCCCTCCTCATCCTTTTTCCTCTTTTCCTCCTCATCTTTTTTTCCAACCCCTAGATGTTCCTCTCTGCCGCACCTCATGTCTGCCCAGATTTTTGCAGCCAAGCTGGCAGCCAAGCTTTATTTACAATTCCTTTCTCCTCTAATTTTGTACTGTTGCTGAATAAAGTCCTAATACTTCAAAGAAGATGATTTGGGATACCGAGCCACTTCTGGTTGTCCTGTTTCAGCTTCTAACTAGCTCCTTAAGGGACAGAATTTTCTGCTCGCAAAGATTTCAGAACAAAATCTGCATATTTTGCTTTGTTTTTGTTTTTGTGTTGTTTTCAAATGCACAGTATTTTACCTGCTGCAATATGCCAGCTTTGTCTCTGAATTATCCTGAGTGGCTGATGGATAAATGCTCCCAGGTTTTCGAAAGTTGGCATAACTGTGTTGCATTCCCAATTTGAGTAGGCAGGCTGTGTTTTTAGAAACAAATTAAGCCTTCAGGATTCAGCCAGGTGTGTTGGAAGGGATGCTAGGCAAACAGCCTTGTCAAATTACGGAAATCCAGATGTCGGTGCTGGATTATGGCATAAAACTATCGCCCACAGACGTGATCAAGTTTCCATCTTGCGTTATGAGTTCCTACGGCACGAAGGCACCTCATTTCCAATAGACACACCCACCCTCCAGGGCAGGACTCCAGTAGCGGGAAATAATGGCGTCCTTCACATGACATCCTTCGTCTAATGCAGCCGGAATTGCATTAGCCTTTTTCGCAGCTGTCTCACACTGCTGGCTCTAGGTCAGTGTTGTTCCTCTCAGCCGATCTTCCAACCTGTCCAAACGAGACTGCAGATTTGATGTGATTTTTGCAGATGCTCTAGGCAATCGTTTTAGTAGCTACAGATTGAAAAAAAAATCTTCAAAGTAACCCTCTCTTGCAGGTTCCAATGAAATGGGAGACTAAAGAGAAGCTAAGTTACTGTCCCTTTAACTAGAATACCGTACTGCAGTGTTTCTCAACCTCGGCAACTTTAAGATGTGTGGACTTCGACTCCCAGAAACCCCCAGCCAGCTGGGGAATTCTGGGTGTTGAAGTCCACACATCTTAAAGTTGACGAGGTGGAGAAACACTGCTCTACTGTACTATTCTAGTTTATTCTCAGGTAATCTATGGCTAAGATACTTTGCGTTGATGACAATTTTTCCCAAGGTTCAAATGCTACCCGAGACTATCCATGAGAGTCCTGCAGATGCGACCAGTGGCTGAGCCTGATGTAAGAACTGCTTTGGGTTGTTTTTCACCGCAATAGACGACGGTTGGATTCACACATTGCAAAAGCCATAAGGCGTTTGAGAGGCTCTGAGGATCTGACAGCACACGAACCAAACCAATTGGGGTTTATTCAATAAACCACAGTCCATCAATCCACAGTTTAGCATACGAGGCACATCTCATATTTAGACCAAAAGAGGACTCCCAGATCTCCGGAGAGCGTCACCCACACCTAGGCGTCTTCGCCTACCCTGAAGTACGCTCCTCTTGCTGCGGCCACAGACTAAGGCTACACTTCGCATGTTGTGAACCCAACCAATCATGGGTTATTCAATTAATGGACTGATGATGATTCCTGCACATGTTTATTCAAACTCCCCGTTTTCAGGCCTGGTGAACCTCTGTTGCTCCAGACGTCACTGGAGTCTCTCTCCTCCCAGCCTGGGTGAACAGGGCTCAAGCTCCGGAACTGAAGGGCCGCCGAGCCCCCACTGCCCTGCCCTTCGCAACCCGGGAGGCACCAACTCGGAGGCAACGCTAATAATGCCCCTGGGTGTTGGTGGTATAATTGTCTTGGTTGCGATGCCGAGCGCTTTCCAGCAGCCTTCCCCCCCGACGCTTCTCCCGCCTCCCTGCGATCTCCTGGTGGTCCCCCATCCCAGGACCGCCCGGGCGAGCGTGGCTCGACGCCGCCCCCTCCCGGAGCACGCTCACGCCTCGCGCCGCCCGCCCTGCCCGCGCCGCGGGGAGCCACGCCCCCACGCGCCGCCCGGCCGTCGCCCCGGCAACCCACCCGCCGCCCTCTCCTTCGCCACGCCTCCCCAGCAGGGCGGCCGCTCGGGCCGATCCGTGGCTCGGCGCTCCGCCGGCCGGGCTGCGTCGTCGGGGCTCGACCTGACGCCGGCCGGGAGTTCCGGCGAGGCCGCCGCCGAGTGTCGCCGCCGCCGCCGCCGCCGCCGCGCCCGAGCCGCGTCGCAGGTAGGGGGCGGGGCCGGTGCGGCGACCCCGGGCTCCGGCTTTCCCAGGGGCCCCGTTGGTTGGGTGGGGGTCCCGGTGGGCGGGCGGCCCCGGAGGAGGAGCAGGCGGCGTTCGCCTCAGCTCCCGCAAAGGCTCTCGGGAAGGGGAAGGGGGAGCGCCGCCCGCGCGCCCCAAAACGCCCGCCCTGCGAGGTGGGCCAGGAGGCCGCCTGCCCTGTCCCCCCCCCTTCTTCACACACACACGCACGCACGCACGCACACACACACACAGACTCCTCGGCCGCGCCGCCTCCGTCGCTCCCCGGGGCCCGTTGCCGCTGCGCTTCTGCGAGGAGGGGGGCGGCGCGGAGGGACCGGCCGCGGCTCTTCCCGGCTTCGTCCCGCCCCCCTGCGGGGCGGCCGGGGCCCCTTCCGCCCGCCCCCCCCGGCGCACCCCCTGCGCTTCCCTCTCCCGTCGGCCCTGCTCTCCCCCTCGCCGAGCCCAGGCTGGGGCGGGCGCGGCTCGCTTCCCGCCGCCGGAGCTGCGGAGCGCTCGGCGTCTTTCCCCTTCTCCTTTCTTCCCGGGGAGTGAGGAGGAAAAACTAACTCTCAGCCGGAAACACATTGGCCCAGAAGCTCCATTGGTTTTGCGACGCTTCGCCTTCGATCTCTGTGGCTTAAGCCAGTATTACTGCCTTCTTTCCTTCTCGCCACCCATAGAAAAATAGCGGGGGGGTGGGAAGAGTTTGAATAGCTTTTGTTGCTGTTGTCTGAAGGGCCTTCTCATTTCTTCTCTCCCTCCTTCCCTTTCCATACTATTTTAGCTGAAAATTGTTTGGTTTCTATTCCATTTTTCCTGTCAGAAACATGTGAATAATCTTGCTTTGTTTTTTTTAAATTATATTTGTAGTACTTGCTCGCTTTATTTGATTTGATTATGGAGAACGACCCGCAAAATGAAACACAGAAGCAGTATGGTAGTCAGATGAAACAGAAGCCATGCCCCAGTCACAGGAAACCTAAAAAGAGATAAATTAAAAATGAAATATGAAAAATAAAATAGGATAAAACAAAATAAAGGATAAAAATCCTTCATTTGTGCTGCCTTATAGAAATCTCTGCCAATAAAAAACAAGCAATTCTAATAGTGATGGCAGGATTCTGAGCTGTAAGAAGCAGACCATCTCTCCCCCATCAGAGATTGAGTTTTTGCTAAGAGGTGGTAATTGCACATGAACTGATGTGAAAAGGGCGATGGAAAAGTACACGTGAAAGGGTCTCACCTTCGTTCTGACCCCAAGAACAGCATTTATCAGGGATTGGAGTTTTTATGTTCCACCCATTTTATACTGCCAGGAAGTCAAGCTTTGGAGTGAGCCGAAGAAATGTTTACTGGGCAAAGAGGGTTACGTAAATAGTTTGTAGGTTTTCCAAGTTGGAACCTACCATTGGTAATCGGCTGCAGCGCCTGAGTCTGTCAGTCCTGCAGTGTCAAGAGTTCTTTTGATGGATTTTCATTAGACTTTTTTTTAAGAAAGGAAAAAAGGCGAAAAGTAAAACACAGGATGAATAAGGAGGGCAATTACAAGCATCAAAGAAATAAGACTGAATTTGTTAAATAAGAATTTCTGCTATTTTGGAAAGAAAAGATTTATACACTGAAGATCCGTTTAGTGTATAAATATGAATGGAAATAATCCACACAGTATAAATCATGAAGTAGGATAAAGAATCAGAGTAATTTTGTCTGAACAGTGATAGATCAATTCTTATTCCACAGATACTTGAAAGTTAGGATATTTAAATGTGGGATCAGGAATCTGGTAGCCCCTTTTCCAACTAACCAATTTTGTTATTAAAAGGCTTAAGCTTTTGTGAGCTACAGCTCACTTCATTGGCTGCAGAGGGTGGCTTGATTAATGTAGGATGGGGTGATATCTAGACTAACACAGCTCTCCTCCTACAACGTCTAAAATGTTAAATGAAACCCCAGTGTTGGATGTTGTACAAGCTCATTTATGGAATTGTAATAAAAAATGTTTCCCAACTTGAATAAAGTTCTGCATCAGATTTACTTTTTAAATACAGAATTATCTCCAGACATCAGATTTACTTTTTAAATACAGAATTATCTCCAGACAACCAGACACACTCCTACAAGTTAATTAGCCATTCTTCTGCAGAAGGAACTGTACCATCTTTCCAATAAGAAGTATAAATTGTCTCTGCAGCAGTTGCCGCATACAACGCCAGTTCAGTGTACCTTGCGGTGATAGGAAGTGTAGTAATACTACAGGTTTAAAAATAGCAGATTGGAAAGGAAATTTGGCTTTTAGAATTGGTTTCATTCTATTATAAATTATATCACCGAAGTATTGAGCTTTACAACATTGGCACCAAATATGGAAAAATGATCCATTCTGATCATTATATTTCCAGCAATTTTTAGAAAATTAACTGTCTTTGCAATCAATACTGGAGTAATGTACTAGCAATAAAACATTTTATAGCCGTTTTCTCTAAAAATAATGTTGTTCTTCCATTGAAATTCCCACTGCTGCGTATGTTTTCTGTTGTTTAAATGCTTCATATTATCCTGTACAATTCTTCCCATTCTTTGTTTCTCCTGTCCACCCTCACCAAACAGCTGGGTTTTTTAAATTTAAAAATTACAATATTTAAAATATTGTAACTGCTTTTTTTATTGTCCAATACTTTTCTTGTCCTTTTTAACCAAAGCTGGCATGGTTGTGTCGCAGCATCCTTTCCCCTCTGTGATATGCCATCTTGCAGCAAATTGGTCTGGCAGTTTTGCCCACCTTCCCTTCGTTTTCTGCAGCAGTCTTGATGCCTCCCTGGTGGATGACCTTCAACTTCCAGGATCTTCAGGCATGGCCATTCTGGCAGGGAGTTCTGGAATCTGAAGCCCAAATATCTGGAGGGCATCTTGGGGAAGAAGTTCTGCAGCATATTCTTGTCCTGAAAATTTAGACTGGGAAACAGGTTTGTTGCACAATGTCTTGGCTTTTCCAAAGAGGCCTGTCTCCTTTCCTGCTTTTTGTATGATTAGAAATGAGATACAGCCTATATATGAAGTCTCCATACTTAGAAGGGAAAAAAACCCATAGTCATTAACTTACTGGGTGTGTGCTTATGCTAGTAATTTTCTGTCTGCGTTAGCCATTGACCCTAAATCGCATTAGTGGGGAGGTAATAGAGCCTCTGAAAGGAGATGTTGGCATCGTGATACATCTGAACTATATTTTGAACGCTGTACAGATTGGCCCAAATTTACAAAACTGTACCATTAGTTCATTCCTGGTCATGAAAGTTGTATGTTACTTCTGCAATCAGCAGTTTGCTTCTAAATGACCCATTTTCATGACCCATTTTCTGCCCAGACTGCTCAGAGGTGTACAGATTGCCTAGACTGGGTTACCAACCGTAGTTTCTGCTGGCCAGAGGAATAGAGAGAAAGTGACTCGGAGCCAAAGCAGAGTTTCTTTCCCTTTCTGTGGAGCAAGTGTGCAACACAATTCTGTCCCCCCCCCCTATATATTTTCAAACATACCCAGCTTAGAATGAAACAATATGGCTTATGGAACCAGGTGGCGGAGCTTTCTCCCCCTTCCTCTCCAACTTTTATTTCCTTTTTTTAGAAATTATATATCAGTGTCCTGACTCCTTTGCAAAAGTGGTACAAAATCACTTTTCAGTTATACTGTAGAGATTTGAGAAAACATCTAGCTTAAATGGGCCTTTCTCCACTTGCCCTCTAACCGTGGCACAAACGTTCCCCAGCAATATATTTATTTTCCTGGCATATCTCCATAACATCGCTTTTATCTCGTTGCAGCCTTAAGTCAATGTTAGCCATTGCAGTAGCTTATCAGTGTAGATTCCTTCTTATTTTGACATCCTACTCGGCGGCCTCAGTGTGTGTAGGGTCTCTTAGGAACTCAGAGGACTGGCAACAGAGGTTGAAGCAGGAGAGGGACCAGCCATGGAGACAGTATTTCATGCTGGCATAACCTTCTGCTGACACCAGGGTGGGTGCATGGGTGGAGAGCCCTTCCTCTCAGCTGTGGGGAAAGGCCCAAAAGGTACTTGTTGGTGATCTCCAAAGTCTCTTCAGGAAACACTTATCACTACCATTTTAACCAGTTTCTTGGTCATAGGCTAGAGAAGATAAGTTAGAGCACCATAACTCTTTTTTAGATTGGTTTTCCTTTGTAGAGTCTCTCTCTCTCTCTCTAACCCAAGCCAGGATACCCAGGCTGGAACAAGATTAATAATTAGATGGGGGGGACCAGAGAAGTTGTCCTGTTTTGAACTCAAAGCAACCTGTCACACTGCAGAAGTTTTGCCAAATTATTTTCTATCTGCTGCTGTTCGACAGAAACGAAATTCAGAATGTTTTATTTGTTCTGGGTTTTAGGCACAACGCAAACTGGAAGGATGTTGCTGGGTGTGTACGGCAAGTCTAATGCATGCAGCCCCCTCTTTTTCCCCCTCCCCAAAGCAGCTCCCACCACAGCACATTCCACCAACCGGCCACTCCCAGCTCTCCAGCCCTCCTTCCCTCCCACTTCCATTCAGCTGCCATTGCCAGTGTCTAGGCAAACACGGAGTTCAGGCATGACTACCCCAGACCAGCCGCTCCGTCGTGGAATGGTTCCTATGTGGTACATTTTCCATGCCAGGCGGTTCTAGCGTGAAAAAGCTCATATTTTCTGGAAGTTCCTCCTGATCTTTTGTTCAGATTCCTTTCTTGTTGTTGATTCAACTCTGGAGCAGCCCCAAAAAAATGAAATTTACTTCAGCTTGGACAGCAATTTATTCTTCCTCCGGTGTAAGGAGGTTGGACAGAAGTACCTGAAAATAGAGGGAAGTTTTCATTTACAGTTGAAGGATATATATTTTGTTCCTCAGACGTGCTTGTTGCCAAGAGGAATTAGGAAAGAGAGAAAGGCCCCTAAGATGTTTGGCCACGGAGACTAATAATGAAAGGGTGTGGAAGAATAGGAGAGTGAAAGTCATGTGGCTAATTTCCATTCACTGGCAAACTTGAGTCCATTGTTGACTTGTTTCTCCTTATTGTGGATAAAACTCCCAGCAATCATAAGGGTATAGGGGTATTGTAGACCTAATCGGAAACCTTTGGGCACTGTATAGTGAAAAAACTAAAAAACATCATCTTTACGGATAAAACCAGTAAATGCCTAAAAAAGACTGGTCAATCAATTAAAAAAATAGAATATGTGGGGAAATAAATACTTTTTGCCTAATTGTCAAAAATATGTACGTTGCCAAGTAGCTGCACTTAAGAGGGAGACTATTCCAAAATCAACAGCAGAGAAGAACAGCTTGAGAACAGCACACAGAGATGCACCCCTCCCCATAGTCTCAGGCAATATTGGTTGAAAAGAAGTGCTTCTAAAGATAGCTGACTTTAAACCACTTAGAGGTCAGCATCTGCAGTGTGAATTGGTCTTAGGAGGAAACAGCAATGGGTGCATCTCTTTTAGAATCTGGGAATATAATTGTACCTTCCCATACATCCTGTATTAGATTTTGGACAAGATAGAGAGCAGGTATGAAAGCTTAAGTTGGCCAAGTGGTATCATTTTTTTAAGATGGACAAGGAATGTCCTATTATTTACAATCTCTTACACCCCATTCCCTGAGACAAGCTTTCACAGAACTTTGTTTTGAAACTGCCAACAGCCTATTTGGGCGGATGATATAGAGGATTACCTACTACGCACCAATTATGTCTTTGTAATAACTCGCAGGTGGAAGATTTGAGCCATTACTTACTATTGTGCAAATTATATCAGGAACCTAGAGCTAGATTCATCATGCCTTTGTTAATCCAACTGAATCATTCTGGTTCAGAAGAAAAAAATCTACTTTCTGCTGACTGATGTTGATGAACCTGTAACTAAACAAGTTGCATTGTTTGCAATGGCTGCAAGGAAGATATGAAAGCAGATGTTGACAAATAGCACTGTTAATATTAGAGGAGATATATTTAACTGATAAGGATTGTTGTAATTTCGTATGAATTTTGCTAAAACCTATGATTGGAAATGTATATACACGTACACATACATCCTGTACGTATTAACATGTTTCCCTGCATACTGAATTAATTAAAGCTTTGGAATTGTCTTCAAGGACCACCTCATGTACCACTCATTCAAGTAATCCAGTTGGAAACAAACAACTCAGTGGTCTGCCATCCAAGTGTGCAAATGTAGAGCGAAGTGTGAGAAAACACAACTGTTTATTGCTTCTCTCTGGAACTGTTTTCACAGATTGGGAGGTGGTTGCACTTGTTGGCAATCTGATGTTTGCTTCTGTGCGGAGACCGAGCCTTCTGCATTCAAGTAAGCCATCCATGAACCACGGAAGGAAGAAACTGGGAATGATGAAGTGACCCTCATCTTCTGCTAAGAAGAAGCCATGTTGGAAGGGCTGATAGCATGGGTCCTCAATAACTACCTAGGCAAATATGTCAGTAACCTGAACACAGACCAGCTCTCAGTAGCTCTTCTCAAAGGTAAGGCATTTGGATGGATTTTGGCCAAATCTTGCCATGTGGTGTTTCCTTCTAGGGATTAGCGCTGGCCACTTTAGGGCTTTGATGAGATGGGTATTGAATGGCACATGATTGCTCCAGCAGGAAATGAAAAATACCACGTAACCCAGGCACAAGCATCATCTCAGAGAACGGGTACACAAATAATTCTATGGGCAGAAATGCTGGATGATGGTGATGATGATTATCTATCTATCTATCTATCTATCTATCTATCTATCTATCTATCTATCTATCTATCTATCTACCTACCTACCTACCTACCTACCTACCTACCTACCTACCTATCTTTCACAACTATTTATTTATTAGATTGGTTAAGGCTGCCCAACTGTGCAAAGATACTGGGCAGCTTACAGTATATCCTATGCATAAGTTTAAAAGACTCCACTAAAACCACATGAATGCCCAGACTAAAACAGCAATCCCAACCTTCAGAAAAAAGCCTCTTCCCTGACCCCAGTCCTGGGAATAGAGCCAAGTCTTAAGGGTTTTCCAGAACCCTTGGAGAGGGGGAGCCGTCCGTAGCTGCTCTGGTGTCATGCGCTGCCTACCTCCGAGTAATACTCAGACGCTGATTCTGTGAAACAGGCTCTGATTTATTCGCAGTGTAGGTACAGTATAGGAAAAAAGCTGAGAGTGACAGGAGCGCGCCGGTGCGGGGTTTAAATACCCCGCGCCGGTCAGCGCCCCCTCACTCGCGGTTACGTCACCCCCCTTTGTCCAACACGCTGTCCTGCCGGTAGGTGAGGGGTTGCGAGGCCCCGCTGGCGTTCCGGGATCGCCCATCATCGGTTTCCTTATTCCTCCGGTGATTGCTGTCAGCTGGGCGATCTCCGTTGCGTTAGCGCTAACAGCTTGGGTGTGCCTCGCGATCCGTTTAGCCATTGTCTCTTGTCCTTCAGTCTTTGTAAGTTGATGGCTACTTATCTTGAGCCCCTTCCCCTGTTTCCTTGTTATTGTCATGTGTGCCATTGCGCTGATGTCTTCAGCTCAACGGCACTCATGACATACTGCCCCCTGTCCGAATAGTGCCCCCCCCCCCGGTTTTCTGGTTTTTTACCATGAGAGCTGTCAAAATGGTTTTTTTTTTTTTTTTTGAATTTCCCGCCGGAGTAGTTTTCGCCCCTCCCTTTGTTCCGCCCTCTACCACGTGCCTCTCAGGGTGTGTTCTTAGTGCGCATGCCCAGGTCACCCCCTGGGCGTGCGCATGCTCCGGCCACACCCTGTTTGTTTGGCTCAGTTCGACGAGGAGAGAGGCGTGGCTGGTCGGGTGCTTATCAGCTCCAGGTAGGGCCCTTCTTTTTTATTCTAAGTGCGTCGCCTTTGTTATGTGTGCTCCTGGGCGTTGCCCCCAGGATGCACTGTTGACTTGCTTGACACTCCCCCGTGGGCCCGGGGCGGGGGTAGGGTGCTGGCGACCGCTTGTTACTGCCTCGTGGGCCCGGGGCGGGGGGTGTGAGTCCCGGGGGGGGGAGGTCCACCCAAGTCGCGGGCTTGGGGGGGCCCTTTCCCTTGGGGCACGGTAGGCGGGGGGGGCGCGGGGGAGGGGTTATGCAGGTGACGGTTTGCTAGCCTTGGTTTTGGCTTGTCGGGGTATGCCCGATGAAAAGCCCGGGTCAGGTCAGGCGCGTTAACGTTGTGCGCCGCCACCCATTCTGGGTGGGGGAAGTGTTTCCACCTGACCAAATAGTGTAAGGTCCCCCGTTGCCTGCGAGAGTCGAGTATGTCCCTTACGTCAAAGTGATGTTGCCCGTCGATCATCACCGGTGAGGGCAGTGGCGTGCTTGGGTGCCATCGCGAGGTGGTTGCCGGTTTCAGGAGGCTGGTGTGGAAGTCTCCGTAGGTTGTGTGGCAGGTCCAAGCGTATTGCCACCGGGTTCACTATCTGCGTGACTCGGAACGGCCCGATGTACTTAGGCCCCAGTTTTTTCGAGGGTTGGGGTGACTTTAGGAATTTGGTGGATAGGTAGACCATATCCCCCGCTTGGAACGTTGGTTGTTGGTGCCGGTGCTTGTCGGCCTGTTCTTTGTAGGCCGCCTGTGCATCCTTCAGCGCTGCCGTGATTATAGGCCACGATTCCGCAATCTTCCGTCCCCAGTCGCTAGCGTCCACCTGGGGTTCCGGGGGTTGTGGTAGCTCCGGTATGGGGACGAAGTCGCGCCCCGAGACTACCTCGAACGGAGTTTTCCCCGTGCTCGTGTGGACGGCGTTGTTGTATGCGACTTCGGCGAACGGGAGCAGTTCGGCCCAGTCGTCTTGATGGTAGTTGGTGTATGAGCGTATGAATTGCTCTAGGGTGGCATTGAGGACCTCTGTGGCTCCGTCCGTCTGGGGGTGCCAGGCAGTGGATAGGGCCTGTTGGGTCCCCGTCAGCTTTAGGAAGGCCCGCCAGAATTTAGAAGTGAACTGTGTGCCCCTGTCGGTCACCACACGTGCGGGACATCCGTGTAACCTGTACACGTGGATGAGGAAGAGTTTGGCTAGTTGTTGTGCGGACGGGACCGACGTGCAGGGGATGAAGTGGGCCTGTTTCGAGAAATAATCCTTCACCACCCAAATGGCCGTTTTCTTCTGGCTGGGTGGGAGGTCCACTATAAAATCCATGGAGATTTCCTCCCATGGGCGGGAGGGTTCTGCCACCTGTTGTAAAAGCCCCGCGGGTTTGCCTGGTGCCCGTTTGGCCCTAGCGCACGTTGGGCAGGACGCGACGTATGCTTTCACGTCTCGTCTTAGCGCGGGCCACCAGAATTGACGCCTTGTTAGGTGTAGGGTCTTAAGGAACCCAAAGTGTCCCGCTTGCTTGGCGTCGTGTGATCTATGCAAGATCGCTTGGCGTTGCGAGTCCGGGACATAGATTCTGCCTTCCCCCCATGCCAGGTCCTGTGCCATCGTTACCTTGTCGGGGTTTGCCAGGAACCAGGGGTCGGTTTTGAGGGCGGCGGCGAGGTCCGTGCGTATCCCCCCTGGTAGTTGCGGTTGGCGTCGTCTGGTCACAGGTTGTCCCGCCGTCGGTTGCGCCGTAGAGTCGAGCTGCCTCCGCGCGCCGCTGCGGGTGGTCACGGCCATCCCCAGTTGCGAGGCGGATAGGACCGTCCCAATGGTGTCTGGGGCGGGTTCTTCGTCTTGGGGCAGTCGGGAAAGGGCGTCGGCCAGGAAGTTCTTTTTACCCGGCATGAACTTCAGCTGGAAGTTGAAGCGGCTGAAGAATTGGGCCCATCGGACCTGTTTTGGGCTGAGGCGTCTGGGCGTCCGGAGGGCCTCGAGGTTCCGGTGGTCGGTCCAGACCTCGAATGGTTGGGTGGCTCCCTCGAGTAGGTGTCGCCATGTTTCTAGCGCCGATTTTACCGCGAAGGCTTCTTTCTCCCAGACGTGCCATCGCCTTTCTGTCTCGGAAAATTTCCTCGACAGGTAGGCGCATGGTTTCAGGAGTCCTGTGGGGTCCTTTTGGAGTAGGATGGCCCCCAGGGAGAAGTCTGAGGCGTCGGCTTGGACCACGAACGGCCGTTCTGGGTCCGGGTGCGCGAGGATTGGCTCCGTGGTGAACAGCGCTTTCAGCTTGTTGAATGCGGTCTGGCACGCGGGAGTCCAATTCAATACTGTGCCCGGGTTCTTGGCGCGTCGGGTGTCCCCCACCCCTTTGGTTTTGAGGAGGTCCGTTAGGGGGAGGGCTATCTCTGCGAACCCCCGGGCGAATGACCTGTAAAAATTCGCGAAGCCGAGGAAGCTCTGGAGTTGGCGTCTGTTGCGGGGGCGTTCCCAGTTCAGCACCGCCTCGACTTTTGCGGGGTCCATTTCTATGCCGTCTCCGGAGATTCGGTACCCCAGGTAGTCTAGGTGCGCTTTATGGAATTCGCACTTCGTGGGTTTGGCATAGAGCTGCGCCCTTCTGAGTTTGTCGAGGACTTGCCTGACTAGGGTCACATGTTCCTTGTGCGTTTTAGTGTAGATAAGGACGTCGTCTATGTAGACAAGGACCCCTTTGAACAGGTGTTCATGCAGGACCTCATTGATGAGCTGCATAAACACCCCGGGGGCCCCCGCGAGTCCGAACGGCAGCACTTTGTACTGGAAGGCGCCTAGGGGGCAGTTGAACGCAGTCTTCCTTTCTCCCCCTCCCTGATTCGGATGCGGTAGTACGCCTCACGAAGGTCCAGTTTGGAGAAGACTTTGCCCGTGGACAGGTGGGCGAGCATGTCTTTCACCAGGGGTAAGGGGTATTTGTTGGACAGGGAAGCCGCGTTTAGGCCCCGGTAGTCGGTGCAGAGCCGTAGGGTGCCGTCTTTCTTCTCCCGGAATAAGACGGGGGCTCCGACCGGTGAGCATGCTGGCTCTATGAATCCCCTCTCTAGATTTTTATCGATGAACTCCCGGAGGGTTGCCATCTCCTTCGGGGTCATCGAGTAGATCTTTGGTCTAGGTAAGGGGACGTCGGGCAGCAGGTCGATCCGGCAGTCCGTCTTGCGGTGGGGGGGTAGTTGGTCAGCTTCCGCCTCTCCGAAGACCTCGGAGAAGTCGGCGTATTGTTCCGGTAGGTCTGCTGTGGTAGCGGCGTTGTCCTGTGTAGTCGCCTCTGCTCGTCCCACAGTGGGGTTGGGTCTGCCCGCCGGAACTGGTGCCCGATACTCGCCATCGCCAAATGTGAAGGTGCGGGTCTCCCAGTCGATGCGCGGGTTGTTTGTCGCGAGCCATGGCATTCCCAGGACTGCAATGGGTCGTCCGATGTGGGTGACGACGAACGATGTGCGTTCGGTGTGAGTGCCCATTTGCAGGGTGACCGGCTCGGTTTGCATCGTGGCTGGTTTCCCTCCCGCTGTAGAGCCGTCCAGCTGGTGGAATGCCAACGGCGTGGGGAGGGGGAAGCAGCGGAGGTCGAGTTTGGCGACTAAGTCAGGGTGGATGAGGTTTTTTGAGCACCCTGAGTCCACTACTGCCGCGGCCGTGGTGGCTCCGTTGCCGGCAGAGAGTTTGATTGCCGCCATTATCACGGAGCTTTCGCCGTTCCGTCGAGGAGTTCCGCGCTGCTGTCCCACCGCCTGCCTCGCAACGCGTTTCAGGGCAGGCGGGGAGCGTTTCCCGCCGGCTGGTCTGGGTCTACGTCGTCCTCTTCCCCCCAGTAGGCGTCCCAGCCTTCCTCTGGTGTCGCTGTGGCTCCGGTCATTCGGCGGTGAGGGGGCGGCGGCGGGTTAGGTGGTTTGGGGCTAATTTTCGGGGTGGGTTTAGGCACACTGGTCGGCGGTCGGTTGGCGAAGCAATCTGCCGTCTTGTGCCCTAGTTTTCCACACCTCCCGCAGGGCCCCCGATTAAATTTCTTCTTTGGGTATGTGGGGCCGGCCGTCCCCACGTGTGGTGCGGGTACCTTTTTGCAGGTGTTGTTCGTGTCTTCCGTAGTTGTCATGAGGAAGGTGCGGTGCGCGTGTTCTGCTTTCCCCGCGAGATGGATCCACCCGTGTAGAGTTTCTGGGTCGTCGCGGTAGAGGGCCCATTGAAGTACGTCGCGGTTGAGCCCCCTTTTGAACATTTCCAGCAGGGTGGTCTCGGACCAGTCGTTGACCTTCCCCGCGACGGCTTTGAACTCGAGGGCGTAGTCTGGGACAGTGCGTGTGCCCTGTTTAAGCCTTTGGAGTGCGCTTTTCGCCCTCACTTTGGCTAGTGGGTCCTCGAAGTAGCTTTTCATCTCATTGATGAAGGCGGGGAAGTTGGCGAGGGCGGGGGAGCTGGACTCGTACAGTTGGACGTACCAGTCCGCCGCCCGGTCTTGTAGTTTGATCGCCACGGCAGCGATCTTGTCCGCTTCGGAGTCGTAGGAGTGTCCGTGCCTCCCCATGAACTCCCTGGCGTTCGTGATAAAGAACAACAGTTTCGCGGGGTTCCCATCAAAGAAGATGGGGAAGTCCTTTGGGGCCCGGGCGTTTTGTGCGCCCCTTCCTCTCGCTTCCCGGCCTGTGGTGTCGTCCGCCTGGGCCGTCTGTTGACTTTCATTTGGCCCGTGGGGGTTCGGCGCTTCGCTCGGGGTGTGGACCTGTGCGGGGACGTCGTTGGGCGGCGCGGGGGGCATGAGCGACTGAAGCATGGTCTGGAGTTCCTTCAGTTGGGTCTCCATGGCCGCGAGTCTAGCTTGTGCGTCCTCGTCTGCGATCCGCGCCGCCGCTGGGGCCGGTTCCGTCGGTGTGTCGGCGGGGGTGGGTTGCCGGTGGGGTTCAGTCTCTCTCGGCCGTTGGTCCGCTTCCTCCGCCGTCTGCTGGGTTGCTTCATCGTCCTCCTCCGTGCTTGCCGCCGTTGGGCTGCCGCTCCACGCCCGTTGCTGGGGTGCGATGTGGGGCGCGGGGTTCTCCGCTGGTCTCGGGAGGTATGTTGCTCCCTCCCATGGTCGGGTTGCCTCCGTCGCCATCTCCCCTTGGGGTTGGAGCTGAGGCTCGGGTTGGGTCGGGTGGGCGTCCATGGCTCCGGGAGTCCATGGTGCTTCTGGCCTCGATCGGTCCTCCTCTGCTTCTTGCCGTGCGGCTCGCCCCCCTTGTCCGCGTCGCGCCGGCCTCATCTTCCTGGTCTTCTCGCCGTCTACTCCTCCCGCGGCTCGTTGTCGTCCGGTGGGGCTCGGCGAGGCTGAGTTTATGACTCTCAGCTTTATGTCATGCGCTGCCTACCTCCGAGTAATACTCAGACGCTGATTCTGTGAAACAGGCTCTGATTTATTCGCAGTGTAGGTACAGTATAGGAAAAAAGCTGAGAGTGACAGGAGCGCGCCGGTGCGGGGTTTAAATACCCCGCGCCGGTCAGCGCCCCCTCACTCGCGGTTACGTCACCCCCCTTTGTCCAACACGCTGTCCTGCCGGTAGGTGAGGGGTTGCGAGGCCCCGCTGGCGTTCCGGGATCGCCCATCATCGGTTTCCCTATTCCTCCGGTGATTGCTGTCAGCTGGGCGATCTCCGTTGCGTTAGCGCTAACAGCTTGGGTGTGCCTCGTGATCCGTTTAGCCATTGTCTCTTGTCCTTCAGTCTTTGTAAGTTGATGGCTACTTATCTTGAGCCCCTTCCCCTGTTTCCTTGTTATTGTCATGTGTGCCATTGCGCTGATGTCTTCAGCTCAACGGCACTCATGACATCTGGGAGGCCATTTCAGAGGGCAGGGACAGCGACAGAAGGCATACTTCCTCGGTCCCTCAAGATGATGACATTGGATTGAGGGGACCACCTACCCAAGCGCACCAGATGGGCAGAAACCAATGGATGCCACGCCACTTTTGAGCAGCTTACAGCATTACTGTAACAAAATTAGAGTAAAAGAATGAATACAATTACAATCAATCAACCGCTGCACCATGTTTCTAAGACTCCGAGTAAGGAGGAGACGGTCCGACTATCCAGGCGTAACTGGTTCCAAAAGTATTTTATTGGTAGTTGAGCTGTACGAATATATTTAGATTCCCAATCTCTGAGGTTCCTGTCTCTTGACCTAAACTTTTTCTGGTGGGTATTAATGTGGCAGAAATCCTGCTCCGGATTACTTGGAGGGAAGGCGGTATTCAGATGTAAGGCCTGTGGCTCCAGGGGCATCTGCGGGGTGTCATCAAAGAAGCCAAGATGGTGGCCACGATGTCAGGTGGCACCACACCTGACAAACAGATGAAGCTTTTATCACGCTGTTGCGGCCGCCGTCGCAACTGCTAAGCGTTGACATCCTAGCAATATCTGGAGTGCCATAATTTCCACATCCGACGTAAACAATGCCATTGACTGTCCCGTTATCTCTGGCTGTTTTCGTGAGTTTTGTGCTAATATCAGATGATGTACTTGCTGGTTGAGTTATCCCCATGTATGCTAAGCTGTGGCTTGTTGGCTACTCATACAACACACACCAGGCCATTCCTTCATGTAGAAGTACAGTGATAAAAGGCACCTTCTGCAAGGATGACTTTGTGCAAATTGGTTTTTGTCCTGTTTTTGCTATATTTACATTGTTATTTTTTTGCCTTTTTCCTTCAGGTGCTGTAGAGTTGGAAAACTTACCACTAAAGAAAGATGCCTTGAAGGGATTGTTGCCGTTTGAAGTAAAAGCTGGTAGGTATTTAGGAGAGAGGCCCTAAGAAAATGGCGCTTCAGCTGCTCAAGTGACGGCGCCACGTTGAGGGATCCTCCTGCTTGGAATGGCTGCACTGAGCCTCAGAGACGTGGACTGCGACTCGTTTGACACGCGTGGGGCGTGACGGGCTTCCCCTTTGCAATTGTAGGATTCATTGGCAAGATCACCCTGCAGATACCGTTCTACCGCCCCCACATCGACCCCTGGGTGATATCGGTGTCGAAACTGCATCTTATTGGCTCACCAGAAAAGCAAGAGCAGTTTGATGAAGAAAGAGAGAAGCTGCTAGAAAAGGAGAGCAAGAAGGCCATTTTACTTGCTCTGGAAGAAAAGTGGAAGGTGAGTCGCTTGGGAGTTTTCTGTGAAAAGCTTGAGTGATTTCTGCCGTTGGGTAAAAAGCTTGTGTTGGGACCCCAAATCTGACTGCAGTACTTGTTCTAGGTATCGCCAGAAACAATATCCTGAGTATGAAGGTTAGCCTCTGTGTCTTGAGATAGTCCAGAATTCAACGAAGAGAAAATACGTTGAGGTGGAGAGGAAACATTGGCATGTTTTTATACCCCGTGCTTCTTTGCTAGAGCGCACTTTCCAGTTTGTGCCTGTGTTTGGTGACGTAGACACACATGTTTTGTCCTGTGACACAGATGTGCTGATTCCACACCTTCGCCACAGAGGTGAAAAACAGCAGCACACGGAGAGCTCTTCACTGCTGATTGGAATTGCTTTTTCCTTTTTCCTTTCCCTTTGCTGTGAGCTGTGTAGCGGAGTGGAATTGCTCTGGAGACCAGCTTGGCCAAATAGCAGGACCAGTTTGGGCTGTTCAGACTGCCGTTCCTGTCCTCTGTGCCCTCTGTTTGTTTGTTTGTTTGTTTGTTTGCAATATTAACTGACTGACTCATGAGACTCTGGCTGGTTGTCCAAGGAAGTAGGAAGACAAGACCCCACAACAGTGCACACACGCCGAGTTAACTCCTCTACTCAGTCAATTAGTGGGTTTCTAAGAACCCGCTTAATATTTAAAAAGGTAGCATATGAGGGTGCTTGTTCGGGTACTTCATTGTCTTCTCCACCAGACAGAACCTGCCTGTCATCTTTTTAGAAAGAACGGGAGCAGATAGGAGAATCTTACTGGTATTCAGTCACCGCCTCAGTTGTCGCAAGGATTGTGGAGAACATTGAAGTAAGTTGAATGGGTGAAGAGTTCCGAATTCTGTGTTGCTTGAGAACGTATAAAGTAATCCCCTCCCCATCTTCTCCTCTGCCACATCAAGTCGCAATGCAGACTCTGTGTCTGGGCATCGTGCGTGGACGCAGCGCTCGCGGGTTCTTTTATCGGAGTGACCAGACACAGGTCTGCAGTTGTGTATTGCAGACTCGGTTTCTACTAAATGCATCTCAGCCCCCAGAACACAGCAAGCTGCCTTTACCTGTTGTTTTTTTTGTCCGTTCAGTCATGTGGGATTCTCAGCGACTCCCTGGATGAGTCCCTGCCGTTTTCTGGGAAAGCTTTTTCCAAAGTGGTTTGCCATTGCCTCCTTCCTGGGGCTGAGAGAGAGGGACTGGCCCAAAGTCACCAAGCCGGCTTTCATGCCTCAGGCGGGACTAGAACTCACAATCTCCTGGTTTCTTCATGCCTTAATCACTAGACCAAATTGCCTCTCTTTGCCTGTTAGCTTGGTACTATAAAAACCACCCCGACAGCAGCTTTTCGGGATGTCAAAAGGGGATTGTTCCAGCCCAACTGGAGATGCCAGGGAGTCAACTGGGCACTTTTAGTATGCCAAGGGAGCACCGTATCCCTGAGCCGTGGACTAGTTGGGATAGCCAAAACAGTAAAAAATACGGCAACACTACAGTAGCAAACAAGGCCATATTCTGCCTGCAGCTATGTTTGTTAATAATATGTTTGCACTAATTTTTAGAAGGCAGCTTAAAAAAGACCTCCCCCTTGTTTTTCTCTACTCATCAGCTAAATATTCAAGATGTACACCTGAGATTTGAGGATGGCGTCACCAATCGATCCCAACCCTTTGCTTTTGGCATCTGTATAAAGAATGTATCCATGCAAAATGCCACAGATGAGCCGGTGAGTAAATATTGAGCCCTCTTTAAGTGGTATGTTGGAGAGAAGGGAAGGATATTTGGCTGACTTCATGTACCTTTCAGCTGCTTCGTGTTCCTGACTGGTGTCCCAATGCAGTCAGATGTGCTTGATGTGTCAGTTCTTGTGAGAGATTACAACTCTAAACCTTTGGTTTGTTGACTACTTGCTTGTGTTGGAAAAAAATGAAGCTTTAATTGTGGGTTTTAGTGATTAAATGGTTTGTTTCAGTAGAAATAATGTTAATACGGTTTAATTAATGGTACGAGATCATATTTTTAATCTGTATTGGAGAAGTCGGAAGCCACCTTTCATTTCTGTTTCCTGTCTGTTTTCACTTTTATAGTTTTTTCTTCAGTTCTGTCTTCTTGCTTTTCTGTATTTTCTATTTTCTATTTTAATTATATATTTTGAAATTTAATAAAGTTCTTATTAAAAAAAATAAAGCCCTGGTTTGTCAAGCAGCATGGTCCCCCAAAGCCTTAAAGGCAGCCCTGAAGCCCACTGAAAAAGCTGGTGCCAAATTGTCATTTTCTTTGTTTAATCAACCAAAGGGAAAGGCTACTAAATTCATGGCCGTAAGCATACTGTATTGTTTTAAATTAAAATGAGCATAAATCAAAATCAGTGTTGTCTCTGGGCCTACTTCATCCTTTATCTCGACTTCACCCGGTTTTTGGAGTGGATGCCATTTAAAAGGCCAAGGTGGTCTTTGGCCTGGAAAAGATTGCCTAGCCCTGCTCTAGGGAAGTACTTGTTTGCCAGTTATTTAGAGCAGTATATTGTATTTTCGTTGTGGTTCAAATGCAGTTTTTCTTGCTTGGAGGTGGAAGAGCTAATGAAGAAAAAGCAGCTGGATATTTCTGACTTCAGCATCTACTGGGATAGCGATTGTGCTCTGTGGGGAGACCTGCTCCCTGGGGAGCTGCAGGTACCAGGCCTTTACTCATTTATTCAATTTATATGACTGTCAGGCTCCTCTGTGCGTGCTCATCAGCGAGATTAGAAAATACTTATTGAAAAGAACGAACGTGATTCTGATTTTCAGGAAGCAATGGATAACAGCATGGAAAGCCAGGACCATAATTACATCATGGAGCCAGTGTGTACGTCTGCGCTGCTCAAGAGAAACTGTTCCAAAGAGCCCCTGCGGTCGCGGAATTTGCCACGTCTGGAGTTTGACATCCAGCTGGAAACAATACCATTGAAACTTTCCCAGGTGAAAAAAAAAATCCTCTCGGGAAAGTGGTTTGCGTTCTGATACAGGGAGTCCTCACTTAACGGTCATTGGGACTGGCAGCTCCATCACTAAGCGACACGGTCGTAAAGTGCAACGTCATGTTACCGCACTGACTTATGACACAGTACTGGCAATCCTGGTTGCTGTCATTAGGCGAATCTCACATGGTCACAGCATCCTGTGGTCACGTGATCGCCATCTGCGACCTCCTTCCCACTTCCCCATTGATTTTGCATGTCTGAAGCTGGCAGTGAAGGTCACAAATGACGATCACGTGACGCCGGGATGCTGCAATGTGGTAATTGCAGTCTAGCTGTCAATTACTGGAATCATGATCATGTGACTGCGGGGACACTGCAACGGCCACAACTACAAGGACCCGTCATAAGTCCCCGTCGTTCAGCACTGTTGTAATGTCACTGAATGAGTGGTCGTTAGATGAGGACTACCTGTAGCCCCAGCCCATAAAGTCATGTTTGACTTGTTTTGTTATTTTTTCTGGCTTTGGCAGAAGGTATACATTCTCCCAAGGTATACATTCCCTCCTTGATTTGATACCTTGTTTGAATCTCCCTGCGCACTGAATCTACACTTATCTAAAGCTGGCTTTGCCTTCTCAGATAGTGGGCGATGTTTTAATGAAAAGTATTGGTTTTCCTTCTGACGTCCCCCAGTACGTTGTTTAGATTCCAGGAGGGCTTCTCTGCCAACTGCCCTAACCATTATGCTTTATTTTATTCATTCAGATGCAGTACCAGCAAATCATGGACTTTCTGAAAGAGCTGGACAGAAAAGAGCGACAGCTCAAGTTCAGAAAATGGAGGCCAAAAGTCACAGTAGCTGGAAAGTATGAGCCCCGTTTGCTTTTTTTTTTTTCCAATGAAATACCCTGTAAGTTTAGCCACCTCCATGAGTGAGATTCTTCCTCTCGAGGGTAGGGGGGGAGCCGTGCTAGTCGGTGGTGGCCAAAAGTCAGGAGCCCGGAGGCCCTGTTTCAGGCCAGCAGGTGTTACTTGCCGCTCACAGAAACTTACGCCTTTGAATAAAATCTGTTAGTCCAAAACAGTGCTACCAAACTCCTGATGTTTTTGTTCCTAAAGTGGTTGAGGATGGATAAAAATTATGCCTGTTGTTATATCGTTACATTTACTTTTGATACGACGTTGAGCGTTGTTTGCCATTTGAAGCACAAGTTGGGACACTGGTTGGAGGCAAATGGTTGGTATTGACACACGGAAATGGGTTTTTTTCTTCGTGTAATTCCACTTTAAGCAGCATTTCCCATAGAAGAAATCCACAGGCCAGCATGGCAGCCACTGCAGCTATCAGTACAGGGGTCTTATTTCTGTTTGTTCCTTAACCTGGCCACGATTGCTAAATGGAATTTATTTATTTGGCTCCTTCCAGCTGCCGAGAATGGTGGCTCTTTGCTCTGAACGCCCACATTGCTGAGATCAGAGAGCAGAAGGCGCGCTCTTCCTGGGAATTTATGCGGCTTCGGGCTCAGGACGCTGTCTTGTACGCTGATCTGTATTACAAGAAGCTGAAGGGATTGCCGCTTTTGGATGAGGAGCAGGTACCGAGCAACTGCCACCTTGAGCTGATTAATTCGTCAGGCTGGCACGCGTGATTTTAATCTGGAACTGGAACGTCTGATTATACCGCTGCTGTCAAAACTGGCAGTGCGTCCGTTGCAGCATCGTGGCAACCACCTTAACTTTTTTTTAACCACATCCTGTGGACACCCCTGGTTGTAGCTTTTTATATTTGTCTAATTTATATTCTTTTAATTAAGGGCCGCACCAGCCAAAAATACAGCCCGCATTTCCAACAAGGCCTCTGAGTCCCTGCGGAGTTCAGTCTCATTTTTGGAAAACAAAACGAAGGACATTTGCAGCTTAGGGCATTCCTTGCCTTGACTGTTTGTGGTTGGCCACCCCTTTGGTATTTATTTTGTGAGTCTTTATATTTTCAAAATCGCAAAGGTGCTCCCTGGCTCTAAAAGGTTTGGAAACTCTGCTGTTGTAAAGGCAGCAGTAAAAGAAAGGCTTGTCTTCAGCTCTGGTTAAGTCACAGGTTTAATCCTCTGCAGCTCTGAAACATTGGTGGTGTAAGTGAACAGGTGTGTGCTGCTATTTATTCCTTGTCTGTCCTGGTGTGTCTTGCTACCCGGAAGGCAGGGAGCCCTGGAGCAGTTTGGGCAGATGCGTGGTTTGGGCAGTCTGGGCCCACGCTCTGGGTCCCTTGCATTGTTTCTTTCCTCTTTGCTGCATTGCAGCTGAGGAGTTTCTGGGCTTATTAACGGTTGGTTTCATGAAACGATCTGCTCCAATCCCAGAAGTGTTTCAGTTGTGCACCAAGGAAAGAGGAAGACAATGCAGACAAGTACAGGAGTCCTTCACAACTTGCCTGCATGCAGACAGAGCAGTTCCTTAGTTCATGGAGGAGTGGGCCAGCGAGTTTGACGATTCCCAGAGTTATAGCCTCCAAATTCTCTCTCTAGCTGTTTGGTTGCAAACTGATCCAAATCTTATATCTTCTTAGCATTTCTCCACGGTTCCTTTTCTACCTGCAGGAGGAGGTGGAGCGTATTGAAGATGAGCAAACGCTTGAGGAGCTAAAAATCTTGCGGGAAATAGTTTACAACAAGTTCCAGGAGCTGGCTGAGGTGAGAGATGATACAAAGAGGTTGTCTAGATGTTGACCACTGGTGAGGGGTTCTGGGAGTTGTAGTTCAGCAACCTGGGGCATGCCACAGGGTCTCCTCTCCAAGGACAAAGCAAGAGCAGGTTAAGGAAGAAGAGGGTATCCCAGGGAGGGGGGGGGTTCTCCTAACAGGAGCCGTGGCGTTAGTGCTGGCCATCGTGTCCCTTTTCCCCTTCTGCCTCTACTTCCAGAGTTTCCCACTGGAGGGAGAGCCAGTAGCAGCTGAGCCGAACATATTTAAACAGAGCTGGAATGGCAAACCACACCAGAATGCACCTGCCACGAGCCCGTGCCATCAGTGTTACAAAGTTCTCTCTCTTTCTCTCTCTTTTAAATCCTTGGTTCACCCTGTGCTGATTTCCCACAGAGCATTAAGAAGCCCTTGTCGGATTCTCTGGATTCCCCGTCGGAGACCAACCTGGAAGGCAGACGTGGCAGCAGCAGGATGCTCCGGTACCTTCAGTCCTGGTTTCCAGGATGGGGAGGTTGGCACAGCCAGTCGCAGGAAGCCCTGGAGACCAAGACCATCGAGGGGCTGCTTTCAGAAACCGCAGAACAGTGGAGGCCGGAGGACGTTGCGGGTACGGGGGTGGGGGGAAGCAGCTTGGGGTGAGAGGTCGCGTTTCCCCTTAGAGGAGTCCTGCAATGAAGAGAAAGCCCTGAGTTTTCCCCACCCTGCACCATGTGCAAAAAGGCAGAGAGATGGCTTAGAGAGATGGCTGTTCTCATTCTAAATTTTGAGAGAAACTAGGGAACTAGACTTCCTTTGGCCAGATAAAGGACATTTAGACATTAGGTTGGTTGACGAGCCAACATCCACTTGATTCTTCCAGCGTTTGGGATCCAGTGAGTTTCCACTGGAGAAGCAGAAAGACCCCCAGGTGATCTCCAGCTTCAGTGTGGCCTTTCCCTGCCTTCAGATCCCAAAGGTCTCGGAGCACAACAGTCTGCCAGCAGGAGTGTCCAGGGGCTTCCCTGGGATCCTGCTTGACTGGCAACTGGAGCAGCAGCATCCAGGCTGCCCTTCCCTGCCCCTCGCTTCTGATCAACAATATGCCCGTAATGAGTCATTTAGGAGCTCTCTGCTGGGCCTGGTGTCCAAGATAAAGAGATGAGATTAGGCACTGAAGACCTTGAACTCATGTATTTTAGGGCCAGTAACATTTAAATAAAATAAACTTTTAAAAAGTCACACTATTGGTTAAATAAATCTTAAGACATTATGCTCTCCTTTACAGGTAATTAATGTAGCTTCATGAACGGGCACACAGCTTGAGTTAGGATTGTCTATTTTCCAGTAAGCTTTTTAAGCCCTTGGTCTTTCTCTCCCCCCTAAACCAGGCGCTGATGATTTTTTTGATCCAGCTACTGATGTCTCCAGTATAAATACCTTCACAAAGAGGGACCATGTCCTGGTCAAATTAAACCTTTGGCTGCAAGGGGGCTCCATCACTCTGTTGCACACAGAGGAGAGAAGTCGACAGGCCAGCGAGCGGGCATTCATGCAGCTGCAATTTTCAGGTACTCGGTCCTGTTTTGTTCTTGTGAAATGGGTGCTGGTCTTTTCTCTCTGAAGATGCACCCTGCTTCTGGGGCAATTGGAGATCCCATGGGGATGACACTGAAAGAAACAGTGAGTGAAGGCAGAATCCAGAATTGCTGAGATACCCTTTTTTTACTTCACAGCCCCCACTTTTTCCCCTCACTAAACCCCCCCTTGATGTCTCTCCCTTGATTTTTCTCCCCCCTCCCCATTAATATGCCAGAGACGACATGAAATTACAGGTAGTCCTCGACTTAACGACCATTTATTTATCGACTATTTGAAGTTACGACGGTGCTGGAAAATGTGACTTATGACCAGCCCTTGCACTTAATGACCATTGCAGAGTCCCCACAGTCACGTGATCAGAAGTTGGGCACTTGGCAATCGGCATGTATTTATGACAGTTGCAGCGTCCCCGGGCCACGTGATCACCATTTGCAACCTTCCCAGCCGGCTTCTGACCAGCAAAATCAATGGGGAACCATGTGATCACTTAATAACTGCATGATTCGCTTAATGGCCACATGATTTGTTTAACGACTGCCACAAAAATGCCGTAAAATCATGCAGTCACGTGGTGCCTCACTTAATGACCACACCGCTTAACAATTTTCCTGTCCTTATTATGGTTGTAAGTCGAGGACTACCTGTACAGCAAGGGCTATATTTGCCCACTCCACTGTAAAATAAGTCAGTGGTGCAATACCTGAGTAACAGATACCTTGCACCAGCTCTTCATATATGCCTTGCAGTCCTTGGGCATTTCCACCTCCCCTGTGCTGGCACTGAGCTATTTTTCCCCCCTATATCACCTGTCAAGGATGGGACCAGTGACAATCTCATCTACCCAGTTTCCTAATATTTCTGTGATAGTCATATTGTTCTCCTGAATTCTCATCAGCTTGAATAAAAAGCATGTTGGGATGGGGTAGGGATCCAAGTGCTGGAGCACTGAAGTACCGTAAGTAGAAAGAACTGCCTGGAACGTAAATAAGATCGTTGGGCATCCGAGGCTTGTTCTCAGTCGTGGTTGCCTCTCCCCCCTCCCTCCATTAATGGGCTACCCAGTTGGCAGTGTTGCAAGTAGCATGACGCTGTGTGTGTGTGTGTGTGTGTGTGTCTTTCAGGTGTCACCATCTTAGCAGAAACTCTCCCCCGCAGGAATTCTTCCCTTCTGAAAGTTCGGCTCGGAAGCCTCTTTCTACGAGATTTAGCAACCGAAGGAACCATATTTCCAGTCCTTGTCTTCCCTAATCCTGTACGTTGAACGGTGTGCATGCAAACCACTTTGATTGCTCCAGAACTTAAACTTTAAATCAGTTCAGCTTTGAGGATACAGGAAAAGCTGTTGCCAGTTTCCAGAGAGGAAGCTCGGCTAGTGTGTAGCAGCAGCAGCCACCGCCGCTGCCACCCAGTAGCTCTTTCCCAAATTATGCCATGAAGCTTTCATGCTTTGAAGCCCATTTTGGTGAAGAGATTATGCTGGGGTGAATCAGTGAATTGGCCTTTCAGGCATTGCTCCCTTTTTGTTCTGCCTTAGAAGAGGAGGGCCCGCTTAATGTGAAGCTATATGGTGACGTATAGTTTCCTCCCTCTTGAAAAACGCCTTCTTGAATGGATACATTTAGGTATATCTGAAATATAAAAACAGGCATGGCAACCCAGTGGCCCTCTGGTGGTCGATGAACTGCAATCTCGGCATCTCTTGGCTGGAGTTGATGGGAGCTGCAGTTCAAGAATGCGGAGGGCCACAGCTCCCCACTTCGGCTCAAAAGGGTCTGGACGTGTGTAGATAAACTTGTTTGCCTTTCCAGGACTGCAGTACAGTTAGATAGGACACGAGGTGGGAATTCAGGAGTGGCAGTGGTTAACTCTCCCCACATTTCTAAAGCCACTGTGGACTAGGACTGAGGAAGCACAGCCTGAAGTCCCTGCCTAGCCCCAGCGATCACGGTGTGACTTTTGGTCACTTTCAGCCCAACCTGCAACAGGGTGGTGGCTGTGAATTAAAATGGAAGGAGGGAGCACCGTATTTATCACCTTGAATTCCTGAATGAAAAGGTGGGTGTAAATCAAATAAATTATTTGTATGGGGAACCAAAGTCCCCCTTAATTCAGTGTGACAGCTTCTGAAACTTGTCTCATGATTATGGCGGTTTTCAAACTTCACACCTGGTTAATTGTGGATAATTAACATACAGAAATGACTTGGGACTGCTTTTACTTGTAGAAGTTACACAAACACTGTATGTATGTAGTTTCTCTTTTTCCTTCCTAGCTTAAAGAAGTTGGCTGTGCCTCTTCTGTTAGTCTCCAAACATCATCTTCTGACACAAGTAACCAGAGCGCTGGTAATGTTTTCATTTTGGCAGCAATTTGGTATCCGCAGTTCAAAATAGGCCAGGCCCTTGTGAAATGTGAGTGGGGGGATAGTTGTGTTTGGTCTTACAGTTTGTAGGTTTTTGGAGTTACATAGTTGTCTTCAGTCTGATGCCCTTTGAATCCGTAAGCCACACCTCCTTAGCCACAAATTCGTTGGGAGTGATTAGTCCAAGCACAAATCTCGGTTTCCAGAAAGTTGGCCTGGGCCTGTGAGTTGGTTTTGGGAGTCTCCCGACTCTCAAAGGCAGCTGAATTGGAAATCACCTGCCTGATATGCTGGACACGGTATAATCCTGTTGCCCCTTTTGTTTAAGTGAGTCATGTGTTTATTTTTTATAGACTCTGTGCGTTCTGTTTCTTGCTGATGGGTGCTGTTTTCTGCTCTCTTTACAGATGACCCTGTTCCAGTGTTTGAAATGCTGTATGAGAAAAATCCAGTCCGCAGCAATTTTGAGAGACGGTTAGAAGTCAGCACCCGACCTCTTAATATTATTTACAACCCACAAGCCATTAAGAAAGTAGCTGACTTCTTCTACAAGGGAAGAGTTCATTCCTCAGGTTAACCTTTTTAGTATATTTCTTTTTCCATCTGTTTTTTTCTCATATGTACGTTAGGTTATTTTCCTTATCAGTTACACCCAGAAAACTAGGTTTTTTAAAGTTAAATTATTAATTTTACTATTACACCATAGATTTTTTTTTTAATCCATTCAGTCCTGTCCGATTCTCAGAGACTGCAGACAAGTCCCTGCAGTTTTCTTGGCAGGTTCTTCAGAAGTGGTTTGCCATTGCCTCCTTCCTGGGGCTGAGAGAGAGGGACTGGCCCAAGGTCACCCAGCTGGCTTTGTGCCTAAGACGGCACGAGAACTCACTGTCTCCCTGTGTCTAGCCTGGTGTCTTAACCACTAGACCAGACTGGCTCTCTACACCATAGATCTGATGGGTATAAAGAAGCGTTTGTCAGATTCATGGGGGTTCTGTCTCTGGCTCTAACCGCAATGGGTGGATTCATTTTTTTTAATAAGAATTTTATTGTATTATATCTCAAAGTATAGTTAAAAATACAAAAACAAAGAGTACAGTAAAGATAGAAGATAGAACTAAAAGAAAAAGAACAAAAAGTATAAAAGTGAAAAATAGAAAATAGAAACAGAAGGTGGCTTCTGATTACTTCCAATACAGATATAAGTACAATTAAATTTCCATAGTAATGCAGCAGCCAGGTTGAAATTGACTATTTGGGGGAGGGCAGGGAACACTTGGTTTAGGGCAGGACGTGCGTTCTAAAAGTAAGCAAGCTTCCCGTTAATCCATTTTTCTGTTCTTTGGATGATAGATAGCACTTAGTATGGATTTCTGCACCGTCTACTTGGTGGTTCTAGGCTAAAAAGGAAAAAATGAGGGAGCAGCAGACCTGAATTCCTGCTGTTCCTGTGTGGGGTGTTTCATTCCAAGTTGGGGACACTCAGAATGGCCATTTCAGTCTCAAAATGTTTTGCATCTCTTGCCATTTAATGTGCAAAATTGTTTACTGGATATGGCTGCAGCGAACATCATTCATGTGGGCCAGTTTATTGTTTTGCCTGCTTAGAAAGAGAGGGCTTCTTCCATTTTCGGCTCAGTTCCCTTCACCGTAGTAGGCCTCTTCCAGTTCGTATGTCAGAATCATCCCACCCGTTCTTCTGTCTGTTCCACGACCGCTGAACGTCAGTGCCTTGGTGTCCCTCAACGCAGGTTTCGGGTGCCAGTCTGAGCTGGAGCTGAGAGTGGCTGAAGCTGCCAGAAGACAGTACAACAAGCTCAAAATGCAGACCAAAGCTGAAATCCGGCAGACCATCGACCGACTGCTTGTTGGGGATTTTATTGTGAGTGATGCTTTTGGGGGAGTTGTAATGTGGCCAAACCTTTGTCGCCTTAGCCCAGCACTTCAGGAAGTCTCAGTATGGGTTGGAAGGCAGATTAAAAGCAGTCTAAACAGCTTTCGGCTCTAACATTAAAAGAAAAAACACAAGCTGGATTTGTTCATCGCATTATCCCAACATGATTTTGGGCTTAGCGAGCTGTGTATATTCACCCTTTTTCATTTCTAAACCATGATTTGGGGCTTAGCATGTTTCAGTAAACCATGGATTACTCCAGTGTCCTTTTATTTATTTATTTAGTTTTCAAATTTAGTTACCGCCCATCTCACTCAAAGAGTGACTCTGGGCCGTTTACAATAAAACCAGAATAAATAGCCATTAAAATACAATAAAAACAATGTTCTTAAATAAAAATGTGTAATCCAAGGTATAGCTGTTAAAAAAGCTTATATCTTAATTAATTATTATTAATTAATTATTATTAATTAATTAATATTAATTAATTATTAATTCTGTAAGCCGCCCAGAGTCACCATGTATGCTGGGCGGCCTTATAAATTTGTTTAATAAATAATAAAATAAAAATAATTATTAATATTAGCCGTATTAATAAACTAATAATTGTATGTTAATTATTGAAAAGCTTATATCTAATGAAGGAGACTCAATATAGCTGCTGCGTATTAAAATCAATAAAGTCCTTCATGATTAAACTTGGTGCCTTTGGTATATCCTTTGTATTGGTTATCTGGGAAATATGCAAATTTGTATGCTGGTAAATTTGTTTCTAGATTTACTTTTATGGTTATGCTTCTAAGTATGCTTTTAAACTTTAGATTTATGCCCAGAGAACTATTTTGACTGTTTGAAAGATAATCCAATTTTGCTTTTTTAGGAAGAGAGCAGGCGCTGGTCAGTCTGCCTTGATATTTCTGCCCCTCAGGTGATCTTCCCAGACGACTTCAAATTTGCAGACCCTGTTTTGGTTGTGATTGATTTGGGCAGAATGCTGCTTACTAACTCTCAAGGTGTGAGCTCTTAATTATTGGCGGGGGAGGGGAAGCACACTTCCATTGATTGCTTTAGACTGGGATTGTAATGTGGTTGGCAACAAGATCCTGTGTAAAGACTTCAGAACTTTTGGGCTGATTTAAATGATCGGGATTGAACTGAAAAGACTTTCTCTAACCTTGATCAAAGTGTGTCTCTGATTACCAGACTCTGGAAAAAAATAAAAGGTGTCAGTTAATTTTTTCATATACAGGCGAAGTCTCACTAGCTTCTGTTAGAAGGTTGGGCTGAATGGCCCCTTGACCTACACACACTGGAAGGTTATGGATAGGTTCTTAACCATAATCACGGGAGGGATTGTGTAGCAAACTCAGTTCTCGGTAGATCTTTAATCTTTAATTATACCAACAGCAACATCCCCCTGCAGAGGCGGGAAGGTCAGCAGGCTTCAGGTAGCCTATCTTTAGCAAAGATCTGAACTGTTTTGTGTGAGGACAGCATGTGCCTATACTATATATATATATATATATATATATTTTGAAAAGCAAATGAATATATAGTATATATATTATGTTATATATATATATATATATATATATATATATATATATATATAATATATATACTATATATTCATTTGCTTTTCAAAATACCCTTAAGTGGTGGTTATATTTTAAACTGTCTTTACTCTTTTCTGTATTATCTTTTGAGGGCATAGCTGAAAATTTACTTTAAATTCTTCTTCAAGACCTGCAGGCATATAACAATGTGGTAGGAACAGGACAGTCAAATAGTCCTGTGAAAATTGATTGATTGTCATCTTTCTGAACTCAGCTGGATCCTAGCAGGTAGCAAGATTATAAAAGGACCACTTATATGGAACTGCTAAGATTGACCCTGGAGATTGTACTTTCTGGGGCATTAGTTCTTAAAATTGGATTGATAGTTAACAGGAAATTCCCTCCCTGGGGTGTAAGCCAGGTCTCTATAAAGTGCTGCAACCACCTTTTTTTATTTTTCTCTTGGAGTTATTCCTATTATAAGTTGCTGTAGAAAGAGTTTACTTTCAAAGGCTGTGTGTGCGTGTGTGTGTGTGTTTAGTACAGATTATGTGGCTGATTTTTTACCATCATTTTCTAGAGGAGCACAGAAAGAAGAGTCCGGACAGCCCATCTTTAGAGCTGAGTGATTTGAGTGATGACGAATATAAAACACCTCTTGCAACGCCTCCCAACAGCCCACCTCCTGAAGTCAGCCTGGCCAGAGAGGGCAAAACTCTTGACTTTCCAGGGGTAGAAATTAGCGAAGAGCAACTGCAAGCGCACTTGATGAGTAAAAAAATGTATGAGACCTATAGTTTGTCCTTCATGGATCTTCAGATCATGGTTGGGCGAGTGAAAGACAATTGGAAGTATGCCCAAGACATTGACGTTGGCCCAACCCATGTGGTGGAGAAATTTAATGTGCATTTACAGCTGGAACGTAGGTTGATATATACTTCTGACCCCAAGTACCCTGGAGCTGTCTTGTCTGGGAATTTGCCTGATCTGAAAATACATATCAATGAAGACAAAATCATGGCCCTGAAGAACTGTTTTGGAAGGCTAAGCACCCCTAACTCTGAAACCTTGGGCACTTCGCAGATAGGCAAAGAGGCAGGTTTGACAGGCTTGGAGCAGCGTGGAAGTTTGCATAGTTCTGTAGTGAACTTAACCCAGAGCGTTATAATGGTGGAACAGCACACCAAAGAAGTCCTGGTAGAATCACAGCTGCTTCTAGCAGAGTTCCAAGTGAATTACATGCAGCTGGCAGTTGAAAGTAATGGCCGCTACATCTCTGTCCTCAAGGTTTTTGGTACCAATGCTCATTTTGTGAAGAGGCCATACGATGTAGAGGTTTCCCTCACTGTTCATGGCTTGCTCTTGGTTGACACTATGCAAACCTACGGCTCTGATTTCGACCTCTTGATGGCATCTCACAAGAATCTCAGTTTTGATGCCCCAACGGGAAGCCTACGAGACAGCAAAGCCCAGTCCCCTGTTAGTGGCCTCAGTGAGACCCTCCTAGTTGATGAAGTATGCCTCACCGAGAAATGCACCCTGGCATCGAAGAGATCATCTAGCGGTTTTCCAAAAAGGGATGAATCCTTAATTAAACTGGAATACCAATTTGTAACTGCAGAATGCCCTTCTATGAATTTGGATAGCTCTCTCCAAGTGCTGTCTGTGCAGATGAACAACTTGGATATCATCCTTAACCCAGAGACAATAGTCGAGCTAATTGGATTTCTCCAGAAGTCCTTTCCAAAGGAGAAGGACGACTGTAGCCCTCAGCCATTAATGACAAATGCTGAAAAAATCTTCAGTGAGCAAGAGAATTTTCAAACCACCCATTCCCAAAGTACAGAAGTAGCCGTAGAGATCCATTGGCTAAACATACTTCTACTTAGGACAGTCACACTGGCCAGCAGAGAGAAATTTGGTCGAAAAATTGCAACAGCAAGCATTGGAGGCACAAAAGTGAACGTCTCTATGGGTAGCAGGCTGGATGTGAACGGATCTCTGGGCTGTTTGCATCTTATGGACCTGACCCAGGAGAACATGAAGAACCAATACGTGGTCAGCATTGGGAATACAGAGCGGTATGAGAACCTCATTCATGATGTGGGCTATTCCAAGCCCACGTTTCTCCAGTTTGAGGATGCAAATAGCCTTCCAGATGCTCTGGGCTTCATTTTCGTTGAGCAGTCAGCAAAGGAATGCTCCCTTCTCCTCCAGATGGCCTCCCTGCATTACAACCACTCAGCAAAGTTCTTGAAGGAGATCACTTTGTCAATGGATGAGCTGGAGGAGAACTTCCGTAGCATGCTGAAGAGCGCAGCAACAAAAGTGACCACTGTCTTGGCCACGAAGACTGCGGAATATAGTGAGATGGTTTCTCTGTTCGATACAGTGCCCAAATCAAGGGACCCCTTTAATCTGGAAAACGATGAAGGGGAAGAAGTTGCTCCAGTACGCTCCAAAACAGAAACCATCAAGCTTATCTTAAATGTGAACATTGAATCCCCAGTTGTGTCCATACCCCGTAAGCCGGGCAGCCCTGAACTGCTGGTTGGTCACCTAGGACAAATATCAATCCAGAACTTTGTGACAGGAGAAGACACCCTGAGGAGTGACAGCCTTCAGGTTGAAATCAAAGATATTAAGATGTATTCTCTAAACTGCAGCCATTTGTCAAGCAAAAAGGACTCACCTTCTGAGGTGTCTTCCACGCTACAGTCACCATCGGGCATCACCAGCTGTGGTAACCAGGAAGAGTCTCAGTTCACTCGCCACGATTTTTTTGAATCCTTACATAAAGGCCAAGGCAAGTTACAGGAAGACTCCTGCTGCTTTGCAGCTTCTGGTCAGAATTATGGGTTTATTGGCCAACAAATGAATTGGACTTTTTTTTTCAATGTTGGTTTAAAAAGTGGCATTGTGTTACCTTTGTATTTAATAGCCTTTCTGAAGTTTCAAACAGAATGTCCTTTAATTTCATTTGCCTGGTTTGAGATACATCCAAATCGGGTGAAAGAATTAAATGAGATGTAACCCTTCTGCCACTCCTCATTGAACTCAGCGAGCTCATTGAAGTACAGAACTGCTGCTTGTTTTGCCCAACATATTTCTGATTCTTAATGGGAAATAATAAACCATAACAAGTCTTAGCTGGCTTGTTAGTCACTATTTCAGCTCCTGCCCATTCCCAGACTCCTCTGCAAAGTGCAGAGAGAGGTGGCACTTGTCTCTTCGACAAGACTTTGGTGGATTCATCAGCATGTAGTAAATGAAATAAATCAATCAATAAATTTTATTAGAATTATGGAGAAGATTAAAAAATATAGGAGAGATACCTTCCTGCTGTTTTCTTAAAATTTGATATTTCTGTTATTTATTTGAGTGTTGCAGGCTATTATCAGCTGCAGTAAGCAGAGTTCTGGAATATGTGGGTTTAAGGCTTCCATCTTGGGTGGTAAAAGTGATCTAGCCCAGGCTTGGGCCTACTGGATCTTTGTTCCCCCACTGAACAGAGGTTCACAATGTAATTATTTATTCATCTAGAGGGTAAAAGTATTTCATGTGAGTCCCTTCAATTTCAGCTTTCCACATTCTTAATAATGCAACAATCCAGTTCATGCTGGAGAAGATCCCAGTTGAGCACAGTACAGAGCTGGCCTTCTCTCTGAGTGACGATGTCAACATTTCAAGCCTGATGAGGATTGAGGGGAAGTTTGTCAACCCTCTGCAGGTAAAGTACACTTTAAATATGTTTCCCTTCTGTTTATTTACGTTCTTAGCAGTGGGGAACGGTCCATCTCAGGAAGCTGCTAAGCTAAATATTTGTTTCTAGATATGGTCCTGACAAATGATTAGAAATAAATGGCTGGCTCTGGTAGTCAGAATAAGGGATCAAAGTCTTACCAACTGTTTCTTTCATTGACCATGGGGACACAAAATACTGAAGGACTTGTTGATAGTGGGAAGTGGTTTAGGAAGAAAGGCTGGCTTCTGAACTTAGCTTACAAGAGCTTGAGCTGGCAAGTTTTAAAGTTGTTCACTAAAGAGAAGATCGAATCTAGCCTAAATGCTTGTGGAAATGGACAATATGGGACCCTGTTGTTTGTAGTTCATCTAGAGACACAACGTAATGATGGAGACCTTGCTTCTTGGACATTTTGGACAGAAGTTTCAGTTCTTCTGCCTTGGTAGATGAAGTGATGAGGCATTCATGTGTATCCTTAAAAGTCATCCCACATAAAATGGCCAGCCTTAGGGATGGGCGTTTTCAGGTCCTTGTCCTAGAAAGTATGAACCTACCAATATGTGATCACTGGGGAAATTTGAGGGTATGGGGCTGGGTCACATGTTCTGTTGCTGTGGCACCTGCTGGCTATGTTCCTCCAACATACTGAGCGTTGACCTGAAGAGTTTTAGAAGTTTAAAATTATTTCTCTTTAACGTTGTACAGCCATAAGTGTAGCATAAGAAAGTGGATAGCAGGTGGGGCCATGTTCTTCCCCCAGATGCATTCACTCCTATTGTCCCACATTCAGAAATATTGCCCCATGTCAGAACTATGACAAGCATTTGGGTTTGGTTATCTAATCAAGTTCCATAAAATTCAAACTGATAGTTTCATGCTTTTTTAAAAAAACAATGCAGGTGATGTTGGCCAAACATGTATATGAGCAAGTTATCCAGACTCTAGACAACCTCGTCTGCAGTGAAGACTTGACCAGGCCACCGCCCAGCTTCCCATCCTCCACATACTCCGGCTCAGCCTCTCCTTCAGTATTGTTTCGAAACATAACCACAGATTTCTCCATCAACAGAAAGGAAAATGGTTTCTTCACTCACTCTAGCTTTTCCACAAACAAATGTGTGCCTGTCAAAGAAGCAATGCAGTCTTTTACTCAAATACAAGCCACTTTCCATATTTCCGAGCTCCAGGTTCAGCTCAGCGGTGACCTTACACTTGGAGCACAAGGTCTGGTGAGCTTGACGTTTCAGGATTTTGATGTTGAGTTTGTCAAGGATCATCCTCACACCTTGTCCATTCAGATTGCCTTACGTTCTCTGCTGATGGAAGATCTTCTGGAAAAAAATCCAGATTCGTTGTACAAAAACCTCATGGTGTCACATGGGGCCCCCAAACCCTCAAACTTAGCACACAAGGAGTACCTTTCCCAGTCTTGTCCATTGGTCTCCAACGTGGAATATCCAGACATGCCTCGGTCTCTCCCATCTCACGTGGAGGAAGCACCCAACGTCTTCCAGTTTTACCAACGGCCTTCTTGCATCTCTCAGCAAAAGCGCAAAGAAGGTGTAGAGGCGGACTGCCCGCTGACCCCGCCACCTTCTCCCACCGCCAAACAGTTGCGTGTGCCTTCTGGAAGGAATGACTTCGACGATTCGTTAGTGCACATTAACGTGCTGCTGGTGGACAAGAAGCACCCGGAGTTTTCCTCCCGCTATGGCAAAATCAGTCGCAGCGTGGATATTGACTTCAACTGCTTAGATGTCTTGATCACTCTGCAGACCTGGGTGGTGATCCTGGATTTCTTTGGGATTGGATCCACTGCTGAGAATCACAGTGTGAAGTTGCAGACTGGGGATGTCCAGCAAGCGGTAAAATCAGAAACGCCTGTCTTGTCAGCCTCAGAGGTGCAGGATTCTGTAAATTCCAAACTGGATCTGAAGGTATGAGAGAAGTTGTCCCACACCTTTGACTTCATAAGTAGTTCAGAGACTGCCCTGGGAGCAAGGAGGATTCTCATTGGATTCCTTGAAGGAAAGGACCTTCTCCGATTCGTTCCTTCCCCTCTCTAAGCTGTAATAGACCTGGGAGGGGGGGGAAACTTCCTAGCCCCCTGCATTTGTCAGAATTCTGGACAAGGAGGTACTTTATTTGCTCACCTTATAAATGACTCACGGCAGTAGTCAAAAGCATAAATACAATTAATTTTTCAAATTTCTATTACTGCCCATCTCTCCCAAAAGGACTCCAAAGCCAGTATACGGTGTACACTCACCGTGTTAGTGTCAGACACACAGGCCACGGGCCTTTTGCACTGCTACCCTACCTCTGCAGCTGCAGTGTGCGTTTTTGAACAGTTTTATAGCTATGATGTTCTAGAACTTTTATATTTATGTATTTGGGGTTGCGTTTCTTTTAAAGGTGGCCCAAGGAGGGATGAATTCTTGTAGGTGAAACCATACCCTAGGCCGGTTTTACAGAAATGTACAGAATGTGGCGATCCCAAAAAACGAACCGTATTCATTGTAAGAGCTCAGTGTAGGCTAATTAACCATTTCTGGAGGGGCAGTTGTGGCACGTCTTAAAACAATGCAGATAATAGACTTGGAGTTGGATTTCATAAAAGTATGGTCGTTTATGACATGCTTATGCGTGGAACCGGTGTAGTTTGCGACAATCTCATCCAGTACTTAAATGATGCAAAAGAGTGCAGGGAGCGTTCCAGACAGGTAGATGACAAACCTTTGTTGGTGGTTTTAGCCCTCGTGGAAAAGAGGAAAATGAGAGGCCGAAATGGTTGAAGTTCCCTTACGAACTGTCCTTGGCCTGTTGTCAAGAGTTTGTCTGCTTGATATGCCGCCTGGCTCCCAGCGTTTTAAGGCCTGATTCTTAATTCCCCAATTAGATGACATTTGATGAGTATAATCTAGAAGCCTGCTCTTATTAGCAGAGCTCCTACCTTGTAGAATGCCCTCCCAGGCAAAATCAGCACTATATTTTTACATATTTGGTAAAAAGTAGCTGTTCAGGAAGGTACTTTTTGGTAGGTATTTCATTGGCTCACTAATAAGATCGAAAATCAGTGTGGTATATTACGAAGTATTTTACAATTTGATGTTTAAAATATTATGAAAATTTTACATTTGTGTTTTGGGTACACTGAATAAAAAGAGGTGAGATGGGTTTAAAAAAAAATCAGAATCCTCACTGTTTTCTTGCATTCTCCAACCGCTGTAGCTATGGGAGTTCTGTTCTGTTAAGGGGACCAGAACTTTTTGAGTTAATAGTGGCATCTGTAGAGAATAAAGGCTTGATTCATAAGTGAATTACATATTTGTAGACCACTCATATAGCGAATGTTTTTGACGCTGGCATTTACGTGAGCTGATTAACAAAGTTCTGCAGGAGGGTTCATACTGGCAGAATTGAAAGTCATGCTAAATATGGTTAAGAATAAGTTTAGGAGTTACAGAGTACCTTAGCTAGATGGAGTTTGTGTTTGACTAGCAATACAGGATTGGAAATGGCAATTGAAGTGATAGACTTCAGCAAGAGTAGATGCTGTAAAGGAGCCTTCTCTTTCCAAAGTCCATTTGTCTGGGAGGCAAGACAGAGCCTTCACCTGTGGGGTAACCAAGCTATGGGAAGCATTCCCGCGAGAGTGGAACCTCAACACCACTTTTTAAACTTTCAGCCATGGGAATCAAAGCTTTCTTCTTAGCAGGGCCCCTCCAGTATGAATTAATTTTAATAGTTACATTTTTTATGTTACTTGACTTGAGTTTCTACAGGAAATAAGACAAATCATATAAATAAATAAAATAGTTTGAACAATTGCAGTGTTAAGGTGCCAAGTGTGTAAATATGCGAGTAAGTCAGAAACACCTTCAAGCTCAAATCGCAGTTTAAATTCTGAAGTAGAATTTAGCACAAACCACCATTATGGGATGTTTGTGAATAAAGTTCGTGAACCACTTCTTTCAGGTTTGTAGCCAGCTCTCTAGCAAGGCAAATGCCATCAAGCTTGCCTCTTCCATAGACACTTAAATCCTTTTGCATGTTCTCATTAATGTTTTGGCAAACGGCCTTTGTGAATGTGTCTTGGAAAATGGCGGGAAAGGTGAGAATATTAGGCTTGTAATCTTTTGAGGAAAGCAGCCCTCGCGTGACGTCTCTGTCAACCTGATTCTTTCTGCTTAAACAGGTCCATTCCCTGTCCTTAGTCCTGAATAAGGCGACCAATGAACTCGCTAAAGCAAACGTATCCAAGCTTGTCACACACGTGGAAATGACTGGTGAGTCTGAATTACCTACAGCATGTAAGGAGATGGGTTTGTAGCACAGTGATCCTTGGGGGTGGTGTCCACCCTTCAAAACCCTTCCTGGCCTATAAAAATTGCTCTCATTCACCAAACAGGAAGAGTGTTCTCTACATCTAAAGTAGCTAATCAAAAATTGGGGGAACAATGTCAGATGTACACATGCAGATGGAAGGAAATGAGAGTCAGATCTCTAAACTTGTTCTGTATCCAACTATGGAAATGCATGCTGGCCTGTTACTGATATACTAGCCCCACATTGACTTTGAGGCACTATGCACTAAATCAGAGGCATTAAACTGGGGGTTACAGTTCACCGTGTTGGAGAACAGAGCCGCTTGTGGTTTGTTCAACCATGGCTTAACTTGATCCACTTAACCTGTTAGTGGGTTAGGCTGATTCAGGCAGCATCTCACCTTTTGTTCTTCCAGAAGGGGACTTGGTCTTTCAGGGGAACATCGGAAGCTTATCCTTAAGCGATCTCACCTCACACGGAGAGCTTTACAGAGAACGCTTCACGACCAGTGGTGAAGAGGCTCTCACCTTTCAGGTCTACAAGTAGGTGATGAATTCTACCTGGGACTGAGTTTTCTGATGTCCAACGTTTGCCAGTCTCCCATTTTGCTCCAATGTCATTGCAAAGGGCAGCAGGATTGGAATCTTCCCTGAGAGTTGAAGACTTTTGTGATTATTTAGGCATTTGACTATTCTTTTTCTATGAGCTTGTGTTACCTGCCCGTGTATTGGTGTAGGTCGTCTTTCTTTCCACCTGATGTGTTGTAGAGGTGTAGATGTGCTTGTGCTTCCTGCACGGCTTTGACGTCCTCTGATGCACAAGGGAGACCAAGTTCAAGTCCACCCTCAGCTATGGGAGCAAACTGCGAGTGGACTTTGGGCCACCCACTTCCTCTCAGCTCAGCCTCTCCCACAGGATGGCTGGTGTGTGAAAAGAATGGAGGGGAGACTTCTATATGCAATACCTGGAACTCCTGGAGGAAAGGTGGAGTGGGAAGCTGACAAATGAATTGGGGATCTGTGAGATCTGGTTGACTTCAGAAGCTCAGGAAAATAGGAAAGGTTCTCCTGACGCTGCCCTAATTACTTGCTGTTTTCTGAGCCACTCTTCCTTTCTGCTTAGCTGGCAAGAAAGAACATAGCCGCCCCCCACACATCTCCTGCTCTGTCTCTTGAGCTTAGCATGGTTTCCTAAGACCCTCTTTGCTCCCACTCTTCCTTCTTCTGAAGCAGACCATGGCAGGAATAAATATTGACTGGCTGCCAAGATGATTCCAGATTTCTTGGTCTTTTCCTTACAGACCTAAAGGCATGGAATCTGCTCTGGTTTGATCAGAGATCGAGAATAAATCCTGACAGAGCACGTTGGATGTCTTGTTTTCCCCAAGGTATGGCCGACCTGATCCTTCGCTGCAGAGGGAGTGTGATGTGCGTGTCAGCCTGCAGATGGCCTCGGTGCACTACGTTCACACCCAGCGCTTCCAAGCAGAAGTCATTTCCTTCGTCCAGCATTTTACTCAACTGCAGGACGTCTTGGGCCGACAGAGGGCAGCGGTTGAGGGACAAACGGTATGTCTGGCGGCCGGCCTGCAGCACACTTGAACGAGCGTTTCTAGGAGATCTCTGTGACTTAAGGGGTGTTTCATTTTTCAAAAATTCCCCCGAAATATTTGCCAGGGATCAGAGACCATTATTAAATCTGTGCCAAAGCCTTTCAGGTTGCCTAATTGAATCAGTAACTGCAACTCAGCTTTTCACTATGAGAAATAACCAAAACATCTGCAGCTCTAAGTCTTGGACTTTCCGGATGCTTCTCACCGTGGCCAGAAAACTTGGTAAAATTGTGTTTAATATCAGAATTCCTGTTAATTGATTGTGTTAACTGAAGACTGAGAATATGAAAGGTCCACCTGCGGCCTGATTAGGAATCTGAGGATAGGCGCCACAGACCGTGTGGCCCATGACCCATGTTCTTACAATCTGGAAGCATAGTTACTTCAGGATTCTCCAGCCGCGAGCCTGTATGGAAGGGTGGCTTAGCATGAGCTGTGCACGTCCTGATCAATAGTGCTGCTGGCAAGAGTGGGATCAGCAACTCAACTCGGCCCAAGGCAGCTTGTTCCCCAGTATGTTTTTTTAACTTTGTCGATCTGTTCCGGCATTGGTGTTACACCACGCTAGTAGTATAAAATCAAGCTTCTCTTTGCGTTGAGTTTTACTCTGGAGGTAAAACTCTCTTGGAGGTAGCTTTGAAATGCAGCAGGGGCCTCACAGAACATCTTGTTGAAACCCGTCCTTCCTTTAGGTGAGAGATCAGGCTCAGCAAGCTGCTAGAATCCTTCTGGACATTGAAGCTGGCGCTCCTGTGCTCCTTATTCCTGAAAGCTCCAGATCTTGCCATCTTATCGTAGCCAATCTTGGGAAACTGAAAGTCAAGAACCGGTTCCTTTTTTCAGGCAGTTCTGGTACATTCTCGCTAAAAGATAAGGTAAGCATCCTGCTGTGCCTTTCTTTGTTTGAAAATATTGCAGCTGTTTTGGAAGCCAGTAAAGATGATGGGTGTGTAACTTTTCCAATATTTACCTTCTTTTTTTTGGAGGATTCAATTTTGCAAGGCAGTGTCTACAAGGATCCTGTTTTATGTGAGGTATTTTACATATCTGTCCTTGTGCAGGTGCTAAGTTGTTTGAGCTGAGGAGCTTTTGGGAATTCTGCTGCTGTCTGAGTTGCTTTCAAAATGGGCTGTGCCTAAAACAAGGTCCCTCTGGATTGTTGTTTATTAGTTATATTTTTAGAATCAGCTGAAAAATTCCAGAAGGACTGGTTTTGGAGTTTGGTTTGCTGTGTCCATATGCTGTGCCTTTAAGAAATAGCGAGCAAAATTATTTTACAAACAATAAATTTAAAACTTTAATTAGAAATGCATGCTGTTCTGCTTCCCATGTATTCTCTTGGAGGTATCCCTTGATATAGAAGTAGGAGGAGATTTTCTTGCACATAGGTGAGATGAGCTGTTATTGGAAAACATTCCCACCAAAAGAAACCAATCCTGGAGCAAAATTGGCATCTTCTCTTGAGCATGTTCCATCCTGCTATCATTAGATGCCATTCAGGCTCAATAACTCCTAAAATAAATGAAAGTACTTTACTTTACGGACTTACTTATTTGGAGGGCCTGTAATAAATCTGCAGAGCGGCCCCACTTTAAAAAAACAAATCAGTAATTTATACTGTCACTTTTAAGCAGGATTCTGTCCAGTTTTCCTCACCTCTGGGGACCCCAAAGCACAGCGTGAAGAAAACTCTGAGTGCTGAAGAGTCCAGGGTGGCACCACGTTCCTCTGAAGGTTTGCACATGAAACAGTTCTCTCCTGGACCAGTTCTCAGCAGTCAGAAAAGCGAGCACACAGCAGGAACTGGCACGAAACTGCCCCCGTCATCTCCTGTGTTGTCCATGGACAGTCCCAGTAAGTGGAGCAGCTACTCAAGGGAATCTCGTTTCTCCTCTCTCTGTTGGATCAATTCTGGGTGGGTCCTACTAACTACGAACAGATCACCTTAGGGCCACTTGCTGCTGCTCCTCTGTGTGTCCGTGAGAGCAAAGGCTTAGTTCTCACTAAGGAGTCACAGCCTGGTGGTGGAGCCTTTCCTTTCTGGGCAGAAGATTCCTGGTATCTCCAGGCAGGGTGGGAAAATGTCCCGGTGAGCTGTTCATGACAGCACCAGCCTAGATGAACAAATAACCTGTTTCCTTTCTGTGTAATGGTGTGAGCTGCATGGAACAGAAGTGGAGAAAGATGCTGGTGCATCATTCTTCCTGAAATGTTGAAAACTCATCCCATTTTTACCTCCTCTTGGTGATTCCCCTTCTTGAACCTTGGCTGAAAGTTGCCAGAAGAATTTCTGGCCACGCTGACCGTCAGCTGCCCCTCCCATTGCCCTTGAGGGCCACAGCAGTGTAGGCAGACCGAGGAAAGCAAGGCCTGTCGTTCAAGGAGCTGAATCACGTATCTTTGGAGGTATCTTTGTACCTTCCCTGGCTTTCTCTTGCCCATTTTGTGGGAGGGATTGTGTGTGGAGTAAAGACCTGTCATGTGCATAATCAAGGCCAGTTTTTTTAGAGGGGTTCCCTTTGGGGCCTGTGGGAGGAATTAACCATATAATGCTTTTCTGGAGGCTTAATGCTTGGAGTTGAAGTTCATAATACCTGAAGAGCGACCAGGCTGAGAAAGGCTGGCTTGGGGGTGCTACATCCTTCTGCCGGTGTTGGGTCCCAGAGCTGACCTGTTTCCTGGAAAAGGTTGGCTACCCACAGTAACCTTGTTCCCCTTGATGATTCATCAGAGGCGGTTTGTATGCAGTAGAATATAGTATTGCAATATTAGAATACTATCCTGAAGTTTTGAGCGCTTTCTGAAGCGTGCCAGGGAAAAATTAAGCTCTGGGTTGCTCTTTTGCAGAGGAACAGACATGCCTGTTAGACTGCATTGTGGTTGATCTGCAGGACATGGACATCTTTGCTGCCGAAAGATACTCACGCGACTATTCACAGGCTGCGAGAGACGCCTCTGTTGATTTGACCTTCCCGTCTTTTGTCATCAAGCAGACGGGAGGGAGCCTCTTAACTGAGCCTTTTAGGCTGAAATTGCAAGTGGAGAGGAACTTGGATAGGTGAGTTACGTGGCTTGTGGCGCTTCACATCATCTCTGGTCTGCATCCCAGGTGGGGTTGGGGGACTCCTAGTCAGAGCCAGCTGAAGCAGGCCAGCTGGGTGCTTCCTGAGCCTGGTCAGTTCAGTCATTGAACCAGCCCTGTGCTGTTGCTACGAGTCCGGTTCTCAGCCTGGTGTTAACCTACGAAGCCCCTGAGAGTTTGTGAAGAAGGGTCTCCTCCTCTATTCACTTCCCTGCCACAGGCCCTTTTCCATTCCCCCCAGTGGGGCAGGAGGGGACCCATGAGAGAGAGAAAGAGAGTCTCTGCAGCTCAGGGCCGAGCGGGGGAGTCCTTGGTGTTCTCTGAGCTTGGTGGCTGGCTTGCAGATGTTTCATGACCTGACTGGGTGACATCATCAGTGCATGTCTTCTGTCTTGTCTTTTTTTACTAATTGTTTCTGATAATACGTTTTCGCTGATTTTTACAGTCTAGAGAAGTGCTGTTATTGGGTAGGCAAGTTACTTTTTTTTTGCATTCTCCAATATACCAATGAGCTTGTAGAGGCAACTCTAAGGGTGTCTTAGAAACTTTGGCCAGATACTTCCACTGCATCAGTTCTGTTGGTGAAGTGACAGTTTCACAGTGCTGATCTGCTTTTCTCTTGCAGGGAGATAAGCCACGCCGTGCCGGATATATCCATTCATGGCATTGTGTCTTCAGTACATTGTTCTCTGGATCTGAATAAATATAAGCTAATTCGAGGGCTCCTGGAGAATAATCTGGGGGAACCAATAGAGGAATTCATACGGCCCTATGACTTGCAAGACCCGAGAATACATGTGAGATTGTATTTTTTTTAATTGCATGCACAACTTCTGAAGACCTCAGTTAGGGATGGGCAACCCACAGGCAGCATATATGCTTAATTCCTAGTTTCGGGGTCCCTGAAGGTCCCCAATATTGTGCCACTAAAATTCAGTAACATGGTTTGGGTTGTCAGTGCTGAAAGAGTAAAACAGACCGCAGCAACAACGATCAAAACAGGCTGAAGAGTTTGGCTGTACCTGCTCTAATATGTCATTGTTATACTGCTTTGGCCTGCGGAAACCTTTAAAAAATCCCATGTATTTTTTTAAAGTGCAGCCCTCAGTGAAGGAAAGCTGTCCTCACCTGTGTTTGTTCTTTTCTTTTCTTTTCTTTTCTTTTCTTTCTTTACATATCAAAGCAAACGGGGGGGGGGGCATAATATGTCACCTGGAGTTTGCGGTTGGGATTGCTTCAGTTTGGAATTTAGTAGTGCAAATGCTTATGTTACAGGTGAGCATTTTTACTTCTTTTAGACTGTGCTGAGTGGAGAAGTCTACACCTGCCTGTCCTTCCTCATCGACATGGTCAACGTAAGTCTGGAACTGACCAGTCCCCAGCCAAAGCATGGCTCACTAGCCAGGTATGTCTGTCCATCTCTTGGAGGTTACATAGCTTTGCTTTCATTGGGAAAGCTGCTTTGGGGGTCTTCTTTACAATTTTGATTAAGAGCTTAATCAAGAGGAGAAAGAAGGTGTGATGAAGATTGGCTTCAGGCATTACCGCCAAGCAGGAGCAATGACAGCACAGCAGGCATTGACAAGCCCCAACCTTTTTGTGGTCTCTGGGTGCAAAGAGGTTGCCCAGCAGTCCAAGCAGAAGCGATTCATCTTTCTTTGGTAGCAGGCAAGTGGGAACTGGACTGCTTAACATTGGCAAGTTGACAGATGAGGGATGCATCCTTAGAAAGAATATCTGCTGTGTTTGGTGCATCATCCTGCCAGTGTGGAAAGCAGAGCATTGCTCCTCATGACCTAAGGTTTGAAATCGGGCTCAAGGTTCTGGCTTGTTAGCAAAGTGACAAGCCAAGCTGAGGATTTAATGCTAAATTTTTCTGTCTGAGTAAGTTACTGGTTAGTTTAAATTTCCCACAGGCAGGAGCTATTGGGCAGCAGCAATTTTACTCAAGAATAAAATAATAAACTAGGATTCCAAAGAGCTCTTGCTTAGTACAACTGTGATTACTGCCTCTTTGAACATCACACCAGGGGATTCTAAAATCAGCAGTGGCAGCAGCATCCCCTGTTGTACTTTGAGCCAGATGTCCAGAACCATAAGCCGTCTGGAGCCAAGTTTCTGGGAAGATACCGAGATTCCTATAATACTGAGTAATAGAGGCCTTGGAGATTAAGCTCGCCAGAGATTCCTATCCAAGAAGAGTTACTGCTTCAGGCAGTATTTACTTACTTATTTACGAGATTCTCTGTGCTCTGGCAGCCTCTAGACCTTGTTGGGGGAGATTATTCTAGTTCATACTTCTTGTAGACGTTTAAAAAAAATTAACGATGAAATAAAGCAATAAAAATCAGTGGAGTGGATCCAGCCACCTTTGATGTAATCAATCAAGATAGTTACTTGGAAAAATAATCTCTCTCGCTCGCTCTCCTTCAAATTTGTTTAGGTTTGACTTCAAAAAATCGAAGCTGCTCTTTGAGAGTTTTTCCAATCAAACCAGATCCATTAACCTGGTCTCACATTCCATGATGGCATTTGACACACGATATGCTGGGCAGGGACCATCTTCAGGAATGCCCAATGTCTTCAACTGCATTTTCCAGTCATCAAAGAATAGTAATTCTCAAGGAGCAATACAGATTGAACTGCATTATAGGTAAATGAAGCCTGTGATCATTCTTACTTGGCCGGATGAGGCAGGAGACGCCAGTAGAGCCATAGAATCCTAGAGTTGGAAGGGGGCCTTCATGCTATGGAGTCCAGCTACTTGTAGATACATGGCTGCCCAGCCTGTTCCTGAAGGCATCCAGTGAAGAGGGGGCCCCACAGATCTCTGGGTCACAAACTTTCAGCACTTGGAACCTAGATAGATAGTGGGCATCTATCTGTTTAATGCAGTCACACCTGACATTTCAGCTGTAAAGGTCTCAGTGTGAAAAGTGCTTATAGTCTTTAAAGAAGGCATAACAGAGCAGGAAGAGAGAGAGAGAAAAAGACATGCAAGACAGGACAAGGACAAGACCGAGACCGAGACCGAGACTCAATTGCTAGCGCTTCATGTTATAAAAAAATTCACTTCCTCCCAGGCTGTTGAAGCACATTCTAATGGAATATCGTGAGGGTGTCCATGTCTCATGACAGCTTGGTGGAATAGTCATTGGATAATACTTCTTTACTTAGATTTCCTGTGCTGTTTATTCGTTTAGTCGCTTCCGACTCTTCGTGACTTCATGGACCAGCCCACGCCAGAGCTTCCTGTCGGTCATCAGCACCCCCAGCTCCCCCAGGGATGAGTCCGTCACCTCCAGAATATCATCCATCCACCTTGCCCTTGGTCGGCCCCTCTTCCTTTTGCCCTCCACTCTCCCCAGCATCAGCATCTTCTCCAGGCTGTCCTGTCTTCTCATTATGCGGCCAAAGTACTTCAGTTTTGCCTTTAGTATCGTTCCCTCAAGTGAGCAGTCTGGCTTTATTTCCTGGAGGATGGACTGGTTTGATCTTCTTGCAGTCCAAGGCACTCTCAGGATTACCCTCCAACACCACAGTTCAAAAGCATCGATCTTCCTTCTCTCAGCCTTCCTTATGGTCCAGCTCTCGCAGCCCTATGTGACTACGGGGAACACCATTGCTTTAAGTATGCGGACCTTTGTTGTCAGTGTGATGTCTCTGCTCTTAACTATTTTATTGAGACTGGTTATTGCTCTTCTCCCAAGGATTAAGCGTCTTCTGATTTCCTGACTGCCGTCAGCATCTGCAGTAATCTTCACACCTAGAAATACAAAGTCTTTCACTGCTTCTACATTTTCTCCCTCCATTTGCCAGTTATCAATCAAGCTGGTTGCCATAATCTTGGTTTTCTTGAGGTTTAGCTGCAAGCCAGCTTTTGCACTTTCTTCTTTCACCTTCGTCATGAGGCTCCTCAGTTCCTCTTCACTTTCAGCCATCAAAGTGGTATCATCTGCATATCTGAGATGGTTAATGTTTCCTCCAGCGATTTTAACTCCAGCCTTGGATTCCTCAAGCCCAGCATGTCTCATGATGTGTTCTGCGTACAAGGTAGGGTGAGAGTATACAGCCCTGCCGTACTCCTTTCCCAATCTTAAACCAGTCCGTTGTTCCGTGGTCTGTTCTTACTGTTGCTGCTTGGTTGTTATACAGATTTTTCAGGAGGCAGACAAGATGACTTGGTATCCCCATACCGCTAAGAACTTGCCACAATTTGTTATGGTCCACACAGTCAAAGGCTTTAGAATAGTCAATAAAACAGAAATGGATGTTCTTCTGAAACTCCCTGGCTTTTTCCATTATCCAGCGGATATTGGCAATTTGGTCCCTAGTTCCTCTGCCTTTTCTAAACCCAGCTTGTACATCTGGCAATTCTCACTCCATGAATTGCTGAAGTCTACCTTGCAGGATCTTGAGCATTACCTTACTGGCATGTGATATGAGTGCCACTGTTCGATAGTTTGAACATTCTTTAGTGTTTCCCTTTTTTGGTATGGGAATATAAGTTGATTTTTCCAATCTGATGGCCATTCTTGTGTTTTCCAAATTTGCTGGCATATAGCATGCATTACCTTGACAGCATCATCTTGCAAGATTTTGAACAGAGCTGGGATGCCGTCGTCTCCTGCTGCCTTGTTATTAGCAATGCTTCTTAAGGCCCATTCAACCTCACTCTTCAGGATGTCTGGCTCTAGCTCACTGACCACGCCGTCAAACTATCCCCGATATTGTTATCCTTCCTATACAGGTCTTCCGTGTATTCTTGCCACCTTTTCTTGATCTTCTGTCAGGTCCTTGCCGTCTTTGTTTTTGATCATGTCCATTTTTGCCTGGAATTTACCTCCAGTGTTTCTAATTTTCTGGAAGAGGTCTCTTGTCCTTCCTATTCTATTGTCTTCTTCCACTTCCGTGCATTGCTTGTTTAAAAATAATTCCTTGTTTCTTCTGGCTAACCTCTGGAATTTTGCATTTAATTGGGCATATCTCCCCCTATCACAGTTGCCTTTTGCTTTCCTTCTTTCTTGGACTACTTCTAGTGTCTCAGCAGACAGCCACTTTGCCTTCTTGGTTTTCTCTTTCTTTGGGATGTATTTTGTTGCCGCCTCCTGAACAATGCTGCCAACTTCTGTCCATAGTTCTTCCGGGACCCTATCTACTACGTCCAGTCCCTTAAATCTATTCTTCAACTCCGCTGCATATTCCTTAGGAATATTAGTGAGCTCATATCTAGCTGATCTGTGAGTCTTCCCTAATCTCTTTAGTCTGATCCTAAATTGTGCAATAAGAAGTTTGTGATCTGAACTACAGTCAGCTCCGGGTCTTGTTTTTGCCGACTGTATAGATGTCCGCCACCTTTGGCTGCAAAGGATGTAGTCAATCTGATTTCGGTGTTGTCCATCTGGTGAAGTCCACGTATAAAGCCGTCTCTTAGGCTGTTGAAAGAGAGTGTTTGTTATGCAGAGTGAATTGTCTTGGCAAAATTCTATCAGCCTATGTCGTGCTTCGTCTTGTTCTCCCAGGCCATGGTTACCTGTAATTCCAGGTGTCATTTGACTGCCCACCTTAGCATTCCAGTTGCCTGTGATGAAAATAACGTCTCTTTTAGGCGTGTTGTCCAGCAGGTGCTGCAGATCCTCATAGAACTGATCTACTTCAGCATCTGTGCTTGGGGCGTATATTTGGATCACCGTGATGTTAGATGGCTTGCCCTGAATTCGAGTTGAGATCATTCTGTCATTTTTTGGATTGTATCCAAGCACTGCTTTAGCCACTTTACTATTAATTATGAAGGCTACTCCATTTCTTCTGTGGTCCTCTTGTCCACAGTAGTAGATCTGGTGGTCATTTGATGTGAAGTGGCCCATTCCAGTCCATTTCAGTTCACTGACGCCTAAAATGTCTATCTTTAACCTTGACATCTCACCAATAACCACATCCAATTTGCCCTGGCTCATAGATCTTACATTCCAGGTTCCAATGGTGTGTTGATCCTTAGAACCTCGGATTCGCCGTTCACCACCAGCACCGTCGGTCGCTAGCCGTCCTTTTGGCTTTGAGCCAGCTGCGTCATCACGTCTGGGGCTAGTTGAGCTCTTCCTCTGTTCCTCCCCAGTAGCATTTTGACCATCTTCCGACCTGGGGGTCTCATCTTCCGATGGTATACCGACATATCTCTGGTTGTATTGATCCATTTAGTTTTCACGGCAAGAATACTGGGGTGGGTTGCCATTACCTTCCCCAGGGATTGCATTTAGTCTGACCTCTATGTCATGACCCTTCATTGGTTTAGCTCATGGCATCATTGAGGTGCTCAAGCTCCAGCACCACGACAAGGTAACGATCCTTTGCTGAAGGATTTCCTGTGTACCTAAGCTGAATATATGTAGCTCATCTTGAGCTCTCAGAACAGAGATTCTGTTCATTAGTAACAGAGGACTGGAGTGAAGGTATCTGAAATTGGCATTTATGACCTCTGAGTTTATGATCACTTTGATAGGACTCATCCAAATATCTGTCTTAAAGCACAGTTGCTTTGAGAGAAATCTTAGACTGAATAAGTTGTTGGGGATGTTAGAGTGCAGCCAGTGGGCAAGAAGCTGAAAATGTCTTGCGTGTTTTCTTCCCCACTTCCTTTTGAGGAACTAGCAACTATCGGCGCCAGAACATCTACTGTGTGTAAAAACATTGTAGACTCCCTGGCATTGTATTCCATACGCTAAATAAATTTGAGGTAGAAGGTATGCAGCAGTGATATTTCCCTGGAGTCTGCAGGGAGCAGGACTGAGCTGGTTTCAAAGGAGTTGGATTCTGGTTCTCCTGATAGCTGTTGGGGATTATTACCAAAATTATTGCAAAAATTGCCAGTCTGAAGCAAGGCCGTTTGGGTTAACAAACATATTCATTTCTCACTTCCCTCTGTTAGATCTACTAAGGATTCCTCCTTCTTCACAGTTGTTCTGAACAACCTTCGTGTGTTTCTGATCTTCGACTGGTTGGTGCTTGTTCATGACTTTCTTCAAACCCCCAGTGACACGAAAAGGCAATCTCATCTCACCCCTTCCCAACAACGTAGCCATGGTAGTGAAACAGCTGTCACCCCCAAAGCTGTCAAGTGTGGAATAGTTACAAAGCGTTCTTCTCTTCAGACCTCCACTGAAAAACAGTTGGAAGTCAAGATCAATGTGACAGGTAAGACAGGTTTGTGCAGAAAAACATTGTGCTGAAGCACAGTTTGCTTAATCGTGATTTACTGAATCACTGGGTTCAGTGGGTTCACCCAATATGCTGAAGGCCAAGCCTGTGCCAAATTATAATGTGGAGCGAGCGATGGCATTGTTTAACTGAAGGAACCCAAAGCGCTCGATCAAGTGGGCCGAGCAGTTCCTATGGGAGAGGAGCAGTCCCTCGGGTGTCCAGGCCCTATGCCACGTAAGCATATGCTGAGACAACACTGATACTAATATGTGGTATAACTGAAGACATTTTTGTATAACTGAAAAGTGTTGCCTCTGTGCAAAGCTGGAAAAGACTCTGTTGCCCATTTGCTAGTGGCAAAAATCTTGTATTATCCTTCAGATACCGAATTCGTGGTGGTTGAAGACATGTCCTGCATGGATACTAATGCAATTATTCTGAAGGGGACCACCGTTCTTACCTATAAACCCAGACTGGTGGATCACCCTTTCTCAGGCAGCTTGTCTGGCATTGAGGTAAGAACGTTTCGTTGCTGGTGGGACAGGAATTCCTTTGGGCAGCATCTTTGCTACAACCAGGAGTGTCATGAGTCGGTGATTGGGCTTTAAAAAAAAACATGTCAGCACTGAAGACGAATCTCAGAGCTGAATTTCTTGCAAGTATAAAGGCAGAGTTTTCTGCAAAGCTTTTGGGTCTCTGCGTTGCCTCCTTCTAGGCCTCCTCCAGGTGAGGCAGCCTCCGAGATCCTACAGAATGAATTCTGCCCCTTTAGGTTTTCTCGTGCCGGCTGGGCAACGAGCAGGAAACAGCGCTCTCCATCCTTGATCCAGCACTAATTCAGGTTGAGCTGGTGGGAAATTCTTCATACCCGAATGGATCAGGACTCTTGGATGCTTTCAGTGGCGGAGATTTCCCTCCTCTTCTGGAGGTAACATTCTCTGAAATGTGCTTGCACGTGTTTAATACTTCCATGGCTGGAATAACACATCAAGTGAAGCCAGGTTTGTTTGATAAGCCATAGTTAGCTAGGTCTGCATATTCTGCAAAGCCGCTGTGGGTTGTAAATTGCAATAGCATGGCATGGTAAACTAAAGCCAAGGACAGCATTTTTTCCAGTGCTCCTGTGTGTGTTACTTAATTTTAAATAAGTTTTTTAAAAGGCATTTGAACATTTAAAAAAAAACAAGTATGCTTTGAATAATGAATTGAAATAAAAGCATTGCACCACATTCATGGCTTGCTTGAAAAGCCAGAACGATCTCAGCCAAGGTGTCCTCCAGATGTTTGAACCATCTTCCAGAATTCTCCAGTCAGTAATGCCATCGCTAAGCCTTCTGGAAGGGGGAGTCCATAAGTTCAGAAGATGCTCTTGCTGGGAAGAGAGGCCATGATAAACATCCTCCATCACAACATACTTGTTGATACAGAAAATCCACTGCATCATAATAGGGCTGTGCAAATGTTTTATTTTGAAACATTGTGTGAAATGTTTCCACCTGAAAATGAAGCAGACTTGATGTTTCAAGTTTGAAATGGGCAGTTTTGAACATTTGGGGACCCCCCCCAAAAAGTGCTTCCAGCTTGTAATAGCTCTTGTCCCAAGCCCACGATGTTTCCAGCATGTGTGGTATATCTCATTTCGCACTCATGCCAGGAGTAATTTGTTTTGCACCCCCCTAAGCCTTTGCATAGAAACCTTTCAGAGGAGAATCTGCAGCTGGGAGAAGCCCACACTGTCCACTCTATGCTCAAAGTGATTTTTTTTCTTGTTGCCACGTTTCCTTCAGATCCAGTTGCAAGCACTTGACATTAGGCTGTCCTATAATGATGTCCAGCTCTTTCTGGCTATTGCCAAGTCCATTTCTAAGCAGACCAGTGGGGTGCTGCCAAAGCCCCCTGCCTCAGACTTGTCAGCTTCCTCTGGTTCCTCTTATGTAACTGAGATCCCAGGAACAACAGCAGAAAGAACGGAGACATCCAAGCGGACTTTGGATCCTGTCCTTGGTAGGAATGTAATTTTTAAATTGAGGTTGACTTCTCTGCCTCCCCACCCTACTCTCTGCTACTACTCTGTGGCAGCATAAATATGAAAAACTGATGTTGGTGGTCTGATTACAGGTAGTCCTCATTTACAACCACAATAGGGACCAGAAAATTGGTTGTTATTTGTATTTTATTTATTTATTTACTTACTTATATTTCAAATTTCATCACCGCCCATCTCCCTCAGAAGTGGTGCAGTCATTAAGTGAGTCACCACATGACTAGACCTGATTTTACAACCGTTTTACTATGGTCATTAAGCAAATTACCATGGTCATTAAGCAAATCCAGCTTCCCAATGGACATTTTTGCCAGAAACTGGCAAAAAATGGTTGCAAATCGTGATCACGTGACTGCATGATACTGCAACTGGTCAAAAACGCAAGCTGGCTGCCAAACGCCCGAATTGCGATCACATGACGGGGGGGGGGGGTGCAACAGTTTGTGATGACTGTAAGTGTGAGTACAGATCATAAAGCACCTTTTCCAAGGCTGTCATAACTTTGGGCTGCTGTTAAATGAATGGTTGTTAAGCGAGGACTACCTGTACATTTTAAAACGTGCTTAATTAATTTTTGTATGCAACTATTTAGATAACCCCATTACATTTGAGAATACCTGTTCCTTTCTGCTGAAAGTGAATTTAACTGATTAATTTAATCGGTAGGAATGGGATCCAAGATTAATTCCTTGAAGCTAACAAGTCCTCTGGGAGGCTAAGTTGTAGGAGAACGGGGGGTGGGTCAAAAGGTGAATGAAAGAGGAATTGTTCGATGTTTTTTTAGATGCTGGAGTTGATAGAATTAACCAGCATTTTCCCCCCAAACCACATCATAGGTGTTAGATTTGGGAGAAAGAAAACAATGTATCTTTACATTTAGATGTGCATCTTAGTAACCCATGCCTTGATGACCGCTCAGTTGGACTACTACCAGGCCCCTGACATGGGGCGGCCTTTGAGATAATTGGGAAGTTGCAGCTGGCACAGAACAGCAGCAAGGGACAACCTTGCCAGTTCAGAGTTAGCAGTGAAGAATTAAAGTCATTCACTGGTAGCCAGTAGGCTTCCAGGCCCAGTTCAAAGTGCTGGTCGTTACGTTTAAAGCCGTAAGCACCAGGATGCCCCAGGATGCCCCAGGCCATGTCTGGTCAAAAATGAATCTGCCCGGCTGGTCTGGTCCTTGAGAGAGGACCTGCTGAACGCTCCCTCCCCTCCTGAAGCCGGTAGGGTTCTGACTTCCTCTGCGGTAGCCACCGTCGTGCTGTGATTCCAGACACAGGATGAAACTTCTTTGCCAGCGTACTTCCGATTTCAACTCAGGTTTTATTTGGTTCCTGGGGTTCTTGTTCTGATGTGACCGTTACAATATTCTGTTTTAGTTCGTCCACCACCTTTGGGGTTGGGATGGGTTATAAATACTGCAGAGCAATAAATAAATAAATGGCTGTGTTTGCTGTACAAAATACATTCAAAGCAAAGTTGCAGTAAACGCAACACCTGCTTATCCTTGGACCTGTGATCAATATTTCCTTCCAGAAGTACAGCTGGCCCGGCTGCAGGAACTGGGATTCAGCCTGGATGACTCTCGCAAAGCTTTGCTGGATTGTCAAGGTACAATTACTTTTGTGGTGTTTGTAGTATTTGAAAAGCACATAATCATTTGCAACCAAAATATTAGGCAGACTGCCTGTCTTTTGTAAACAGACAATATTGCTGCAGCCCCCTAGCCTGTCTTTGCTCTTCTCCAGCAGCATCTGAGACCTGCTTCGTGAGCCATGGCTCCTGTGCCTTTCCTGTGTTCCACAGCTGAAAAGGAGGGGGCTGACACTGGGTCCTCTCACCCCCATGCAAACTACTCTTTTCCTTCTAGCCTCTTGTAACTGAGAAGCTCAGCACAGTGAGCATTTTTCCCTTTGCAAAAAAACAAAAGTATAAACAGAGGTAGCCCCCAGCAGTGCTAAGAAGTGGATTAATTTTGTGGCCTTATTTTTTTTTCTTCTTTTTCTGGTTGTATATACAGAGCAAAAAACAGTCTCCTCTTATTCGCAGGTTGCTGTTGCCACTGAATGGAGGGTGGAAGAAATGAGACAGATCAGCTGGTTTCATATAAACATAGGCATTGGTTGTGCTTGCTTTTGAAGGATACTGTTTGTTAAATAAGCAAACTGGCCACACACTATATACATCTAACTTGCTTCCTGTGTCAGGTCAGCTAAAGAAAGCAGCAAGTTGGTTGTTCAAGAATGCAGAACCTTTGAAACGCTCAGCATTAGATCCCAGCAGTCTGGATGGGCAGAGCTCCACAGCTCTTCGACTGATCTCCGGGGTGGAAGTCAAAGCAGAAAGCATCTGCGTTTGTTTTATCGATGACTGCATGGACTGTGATGTTCCCTTAGCTGAGCTGACCTTTTCACGTAAATATTTCCCTTGCTGCTTCTTGCCTCCTTCATGTTTTGCACAGGGACGGGCATCACATTATTCTAGTCCGGGAACTGAAGAATCTTTGAATGGCATGTGAAGTTTTAATAACAGCAAAGTTATTTACTGTCATGTCAGAGAGGTAACAGCCTTACACCAGTTGAGTCAAGGTATTCAGCGAAGTAAAGACCAAATTAAAATGGTCCCTCAGTGATGTCACAGAAAAGCACTTGAGGGCATGTTATGTATATCTGATGGGGTGGTGACTGGTGTTCAGCCTTTCCCAGCCTGGCATCTTCTAAATCAGTTGAGACTTCAATTCCTAGAATTTTCAGTTGATGTGGACTCGGAACCAGAGGGACCTGGGTTGGTGAAGGCTGACATAGCTGCTTGCTAGAAGGATATTGTCAGGATAACACTGATTTTACCTTGAATGCCATTTGTAATTCTTCTAGACCTCATTCGTATAGTATAGAGAGACTCAGGGTGCCGGTTGGTTCTGTTTTAGCACGTCAGCATTTTACAGGCTAATATGGCAGAAAATAAGACACAATCAACTTTAGAAAATTGGATAAGGACACTGTGACAAGTAAAGTTGGGGTTCATGGTGAGGATGTTACTTAAAAGCAGGGAGTGCCTGCCTTGGAGGTCTTTGGGAATCTTCCGGTCCCAGAATCTCTGCCCAACAAGCCTAATGCTTTGAAAGAGCGCCACCTTGAGGAAGGCTGAGAAATGCAAGGCAAGATGTCCATTAAGCAGGGGAATAAGGGCTCAAAACTAAGCCACAGAACAGAACCGTTGTGGGTATGAAAATGGCTTCCATGTTGACTGAGCGTAATAGTAGGTGAAATCTACATATGTTAGGTAATTTTTATGTAAAATGTGTAATTTACATAAAATATAAAAATGCAGATTTTGCCCATTGCATCTGAAGAGCACCAAATGAGGTTATTTAAAATTGAGGTTTTGCTGTGTACAGTAAAGAGTCTTGCCTAGCCATGTCAAATGTCAAGAGCCTGATATTTATGACAGCTGAAAAGATTATTTTAACCTGGACACTTTGATCTTTGGACACTAACGTCATGGGAAATCTTTGCTGATTGGAGTCATTCGTAGTTTTTGTTTCTGTTTTCTTTTTGCAGAGGTGTGAAGTTAGTCAGTTTTAGCATTGATTAATCATGTTTCCCTTCAGGTTTGAATTTCCTTCAGCATTTGAGAAGCAACCCAGAAGGCTACGCTCATTTCACGCTCTCCGGCGATTATTACAATCGTGAACTTTCCGGTAAGCGTCTGCTACCAGCACGCCGTACTTAGAGAGAGGCCCTTTCTCAGCCCAGACGTGCCGTTCCCTTATCACGATCGTCTGGTGGAGCCTCTCTCTGTCTCCCTGCCTCCATGTAAAACCAGATTCTTCAATAACGTCTGGTCCTTCCCGTGGCACGTGGCCCCCACGTTTTAACTGCAGCACCATCAGTGCGTCTGTGTCTCTTTTCTCTAAGGCTGGGAACCATTCGTTGAGCCTTGGCCATGCTCCGTATTTTGGCAACAGCAGCCAGCCAGCCGCCTCCATCCTTCTCGGCTGAAGCTAGAAGCGAAAGCCAAGCATCGTCTGGATATCAATATCACATCCAGGTTAATTGGTAGGTCAGATTCATGGCATCGTCAGAAAGCCTCCTGTCCTGACTCCCAGGAAACACGCTGAGACAGGGAACTGTTCTCTAATGTTTTATTGCTAATACATAACAGTAATCCTAACAAACTGAACAAGCGTGGGAAAAACCCAGCCATATAAACCCCGCAGGTTAAGGCGGTCCCAATCTGTGCCTCTTGGAAAGGCTCACCAATTCCTCAGTGCTACGCATGCGCTTAACAGTCTGGAAAGGAGCCCCCTGCTCGCCATCCTTACTCATGACACCTCCTCTCCTGCTGCAGCTGGAAGTTACCCGGGCTGCTGGCACAGCTCTGCTGGAGGGGCCTGATCTGTTGCTGTGCTTGGGCGAGGATCTCTCTCTGGCTTGCCCAGTGGGCATTCCTGAACCTGCCGCCCTAGAAAGGCTGGACCTGTGTTTTGGGTACTGTTTGGGACCAAATGTGTTACACAAATATAGCCAGTATGGCTTGTCAACCATAGTTTAGGCTTAGGGTGATAAGAGAACAAAGCCAGTTGGGTCTTAGTCAAGAAATCATGGCTTAAAGAATTGTAAGGAGTCTGGTGGCGTTTTCTGGCCAGCACGTTGTATCACAAGGCATCTGCTTTCACGGGGGCGGCTCTCGTCATCAGATGCAGAAAGTGGCATAACCATCGGTATGACCAACCTCTCTTCCCCTCCCTTGTTCCAGCCACTCTCTGCATCTGATGAAATGTGCTGCAGCTCACAAAAGTTTATGCCTTTCAATAAAATGTGTTAGCCAAAAAAGGTGCTACCAGACTTCTTGCAATTTTGGGATAACACAGCTTTCTTTGTACAATGTCTTAAAAATTACATGATACAGAGGATCACAGCCCCAAGCCCTTTGGTCACCTGCAGCTGCCTGGGACCACAGACCATGTTCTCAATTCACAATTTATCGATCTATCAATCAGTCAATCAGTCAATCAAATTTATCACCACCCATCTCCCAAAAGGGACTCTGGGCAGTTTACAATACATTTTTGATGTGATGAGCGGAGAAAATTATTAAATATATAATGGGAGAAAAGCATGGTAAATATTTGAGGAAATCAAATCTCATTTTTTTCTCCAGCCTGATCTGCTTCTCTTTGGAACGCAGCCCCTGGCAAGGAAGAGGTCTGGTGCTGGGTGTGATCTTGAGCTGGGTGCTTGATCTTTCTGGGGCAGACAGAGGCATCTCTAGCTGCGTAGCTTGGTTCAGATAGAGCATGGCAGGCCTGGGGTTTTTCCACCCCCCGCCCCGGTGACTGGAGACTTTGGGGCTAATTAACTGTAGTTTCCAATTATATCATATTCAGTGTGATTTCTAGCAAGACAGGTTTACATTTGTTTTCATGTCTTATTTTTCCGATGGATGGATGGATGGATGGATGATAGATAATTTTAAAATGCTTGGATGATGATGATGAGGGGGGGGAAGGCCATTTATGCCCACGCCCCTTTCTTCCTATGCTTTACTCCACATCTGGCCACAGGGGTGGAAAGGAAAAGAACCACAGACAGGAGCAGCCCTGTTCTGGCAGCAGGAGAGATGGTTAAATCTCCATTGAGAGATGTGTCCACCCACACAATGGAACTGCTGATGTCTGTCACAGTCAACAATATTGCACTGGATTAGCTAAATGTCTGTGCAGGACAACTGTCACTGTTCCAAAATTCTTACAGAGGTCAAGCCTTTTTGGGTTGTAGTTTTGGGCTGTCACTCTCACCCCTCCCTCCGTCCCCTGACGGGTTTTTGTCTTCTTCCCCTAGAGCAGTATGCCAGCACCAAACAGTCATGGATGGCAGATTACTGCAAGCAGGAAAAAGAAGTGATGGAACTTGAATCCGAAGAGTGGGTAGGCTCTTCGGTGGATCCCCCCTCCTTCAGACAAGGTATGAACTTCGCCTGTCTGCTGCAGTTGCATTGATCCCCCCAGCATGGATGTTGCGACACTGGCCATCATGCAAAGCATTTGGTTGAATGCTTCGGGCACCTCACCTAGAGATGTTCCCCCCCCGTGCTGAATACCATCCTGATAGGTTCCTGTGAGGCAACCTGGCTTGACGCTTGTCTCCTTATCGTCTGCTGCTTCTACAGTAATCGATCTGCAATATAACTTCTGAAGTTACCATGTTTTCATCCAGCCCCCTGGTGACTAGGCCCCCTGTGTCTGCCTGGCCTCCTGCCCAGCCCTCCTTTGAGCTTTGCTGTTGGATGTTGCAGCTCAGCTTCTCCGCAGGCATGCTGCCATTCAGCTTCAAATTCTTCTCAGGTTCCTTGAGCAAGGTAGAGCGATGAATCAATGCTGAGGTCGCCTAAGCAGGACTCGGGGACGAACTGGTGGCCCTTTCGATCTGCTCAGTGATGAGAATCTCTTATCGTTTCTTATGCTGACCAGAATTGCCAGGATCTGCTATTCATTTACCCCCAAAGGGTCACGTGTTCCCCACTTTTTTAAGCTAAATGCTTCCCATTCTTGGGAAATATTTCCCAGTTGAAATGCTTTCATTCTCCTTTCTCCTGGGTATTAACTAGGAAGAGTTATTGATGCATGCAGACCAGATGGTGCAGTCCCTTCGCTTGGACTGAAGTCAGTTACTTTTTCCTTGCGCTGAGTTTTGTTATTCTCTCTATATCAGGGTTCCCTATCTAGATCAGTAGGACTACAAGTCCCACTCAGGATCACCTTTCAAGTCTGGGAATTGTAGTCCAAGTGCTCCCAGAAGGCATGGCAAGGGCTGTGAAAAGGAACCTTTTTCCCCCTCCCTTGCTGGCTGCACGATGACCTCTGGGCTTGTGGTTTCTTATCCACTTTGACAATAACAATCTTGCCTGTTTACCTGCATTTTCTCCCCTTTTCTCGCTAATATTGTCTTTCCTGTCTGCCAGGCCTTCCTCTTGTCTACCTTAGAACTAGAAGTACAGCCAGTCTGACTAACCTAGAGCACCAGATGTATGCTAGAGGTACTGTATTTGCAGAGTTAAGATGCTTTCCTGCTTTTCTGCGGCAGCTTGCTTTGGGGCCTTTTTATACAGATACTAAAAATGGCCTTCAGAATCCCTTCAGACTCTAGCGGGGGGCTCCACTGTGTCTCTGCCAGGGGACTCTAAAGGTCTCAGGAACATCAGGGCTAAGGCCACGATCAGTTATGAACCAGATCTGGCCTTGGCGTTGGAGAACCAGGCAAAGGAGTTGGTTGAGAGTGGGTGGGCAAGCTGCAATCCCTCCTGCTGATGCTGCACGATGACCCCCAGCGCTCCTGAGCACTGACTGCGCTAGCCAGGGTGCTGAGCAGTGCAGTCCAGTGGAGGCGCAGGCCGTCCACCCCCCCCCCCAGTCTCTGGGGGAATAAGCGTAGCCTAACTTGCCTTGCTCAAATTAGGAGGAAACAGCTATTCACAATTCCCTAGTAGCCCTAAATACTGAGCACTCAATTTTAAAAGAAAAGCAAAAATACTAACCTGAAAAGTCATTTGGTTTCAGTGTTTTCTAGGTAAAATTCACCAGATTTTTAAAACATTTGTTGATCAGATTGGCTATTAACTTTTTCAGAAAGCTTGGTCCGGACATAGCACCTAGCTTTCAGCATGCCCTGTTTTTGGTTTGTATTTTATGCTTCCCTTCCCTTCCCTCTCTTTTTAATACCAATCCCCCCTTTCCCCCACTCCCCCCATTGGAGTACCATATCCCAGTTTGACTGAAGGTCAAAGTCTTGGAAAAGGAAGATGTGCAGTGAGTTGGGCTGGTCAGGAAATTGCTGTAGCTGCTATATCAGACCTTGGCATTTAAAATTCAAGGAGGACAAAGGGCTGTCTGAGTCCGGCTCCTTTGCAGGTTGTGCTGCTTGGGAGAATTGCCTGCTCCTCTGTGGGTCCGGCTGTGTGCTGACAGGTAGTGCCTCTTGCCGTTGATCGAGCAGGCTGTCTGGCTGGTCCATCATCAGCCACGGCGCAATCTGCCTCAGCCAACATCTCTGAAGAAAAGCAACCCGTGTAAACGATGCTCTAGAAATAAAGTGGATCGGGCAGTTGCGTGCCTTTTGATCGTCTGGGTGAGATTCCCAGGCGGGGCGTGGTGCTGGCCCGAGCAGCTGAGACTTTGGAAGATGTCTGCTTCCTTCCACCAAGCGAAGGACACTCCCTGTTATGGAGGAGTATCTGCTCCAAGCAGGAGAGGTTTAACCTTGAAGGCTAGCCCAGGGTCATCCCCTCCCTTCCTCACTCCCCCTTCCTCTTTGTTCACAGCCGAAATGAAGGCGCCCAAGCGCAGGCAGCCCTTTGTGCCCTTTGCTCTGCGGAATCACACCGGTTGCACCCTGTGGTTTGCCACACTGACAACCACCCCAACTCGGTAAGAAAGGGGGGAGGGGCTGCCAGGGGTCCTTTGGCCGGGACAGAGCTTTCTTGGGCTGGTTTTCCAAATGCACACAATGTTTTCTTGAAACTACTTGGCTGGCTTTGTCAGCAAGCCTTTCCCTTCTGCGCGCAGGCTAGCTGGCTGCTTTATATAGTGCATAGTGTTACTTAATCCAGATGGCTGCTTCTGGCATCCCAGAGCATCCGGACAATCAGAGGTAGAGGAAGCACCTGCGTGATCTGCTCTGAGTGCTTAGTCCCTAAAGGTGAAACAGCTTAGGACCTTCTGCGATGCGCTCTGGGCTTAAGATCTGCAAGAGAAGCTCTGCTTAGGTGGGCAGTGTTTACATCCCACAGTCTTTACGGGTCATGGAATGAATTTCTACCAGAGCTGCATTTGCTTCCCATTCTTTCAGCCTTTATAAAATCTGGAAAAACGCTTCACTTAGCCCAGCTTTTGAATGATTGGGGGGTGGGGCATATTGACATACTGACATTTATTTTTTGGATCAGAGGAGGGTGTGGTTTGAATCACTTTAAATTATAAGCCACTGACTTTCAGAAGAAAGATAATGTATAATGAGTGAATTAAAAAAAAAGCAAGTGGGAAATACGAAAGAGGTGACACTTCCACATGTCTTTTTATTGCGTAATTTTTTTCATCTCCAGGAACATTTGATCCCCTTTTTAGCCATAAGAATTGCCCTGAGACTGGATTGGCCCATCTAGGCCAGCATTCTGCTCTTGGAGGCTGGGGGATCCACTTGGGGAACTCACAAGGCTGGCTTGGAGAGTAATGTCCCTTTGCGTCCTTGCTTCCAGCAACCAGTAGTTAAAGCCCACGGCCCATAATTCTTCAGCTGCTAAACAGCCATCAGTACGAGTGGCCATTGACAGCCTGATCCTCCTTAAGCCTGTCCAGCCTCCTTTTCAAACTATTCCAGTTGGCTGCCATCCCCTCCGTTGCCGGCAGCAAATTCCACAGTTTAACTCTAAGCGGGGGGGGGGGGGGACACTTCCTTCTGTGCTGAATCTGTGCTGCATTTTTGCACCTTTCTAACTCATTAATATCGTTCTAAAGATGCAGTGATCAGATCTGTACACAGTGGACTGTGTCCTGTGGAATGTGATGCTCCGAGACGAAACACATCAGCTTTATCTCTCTGCCTGCTTCCTGAGGCTACCCAGGGCTATAATGAACTTTGTAGGCATAGATCCCTCTTATGAAAATGTTGGTCCCAGCTGAAATCCAGCAAATGGATGTTTTGGTTTGATGCTTATGTGCTTTATTGGAATAATATTCCTTATGCCCCTACTCTGGAGGATGAGCAGCTGACCTGGGATGGGAGGGATGTATATTCTTACACTGGACATGGACCGGAACAATCAAGGAAGTGTGGCCATTTTAATCATTTTTTCTTGCTCAAGAGGCATAGCCTTTACTAAGGCCGTGTTTGGGTTTTTCAGCCACATTCACATTTTGCCCTGGGGCACAGTGGTCCCTCGAGTCTTCTTGCTACAGCATATCACAGTGGAGAACATGACAAAAAAATTCGCCCTGAAGACCCAGTTCTCCTTGCATGGGTGATGTGGCCCCACCCACCTTTGTACTTTTTAGCCCTCTTCCCTCCCCCCCAGTGTTAAAGGCAGCCCTTGGCTACCCAGAGCCTCCCCTGTGCTAAGTCCTACTTTGTTGTAACTCTTTGTCTTTGAAATAAGCCCCAGTGGTTGGGCTGACGGAATATGCCGAACCGTATACGGTGATAAACCAGCCATATGGTCCTACGATACACTTCAGCCATTGTGTAGCTTGTTTAATTTGAGTTTAAGGGAATTGTGTAACTTTAGACTGGATGTTTAAGGAGCCAGAGGAAGGCCTGTGCAAGACTACATGATCTTGATTCTTGGTTTCTAGCGCAGCACTCTTGCACAGCGGAAGCCCTGCGGCCATCCCGGAAGAAAACGGGACGTTTCTGGATGGAGCCCATAAAGTCAGCGAGTGGCGGGAAGTCCTCACTGGCGAAGAGGTCCCATTTGCCTTCGAAGCCAAGGGGAAGCTGAGGCACAGGTGAAGAACACGGCTTCGCAGACTGCAGTTGGACCCCCATGGCCTCTTTTAGAGGTGCACAGCTCAGTCTGCGCCTGTTAGATTGCCAGTGCTAGAATAACACTGAAGGAGGAACTGGGTACTTATTATCTGCACTCTTGGATTCTCACCATCTTGGACACCGTGCCTGTGTGCCTGTCTATAACGCATAATCCCCTAAGCAGGGGTGGCAATAGTCTCGGTTGGTCCATAGCTTACATATGTTTATACGTGCTGATCTTGCACTCCTATTAAACATTCCACCTCCTATTACACCTTTTGTACTCTTATTACATATTGCACATTTTATTTGATGTAGTAATGCAGAGGAGATCTTTTTTCCTCATTTGGGATGTAAATTTGGGGCTGTCTCTCCTGTAAATACGATTCCATGGTCTGGCTATGAATTGGCTTATTTTTAAACCCCCAGGCATACCCATGACCTCAGAATTCACCAGCTGCAAGTGAGAGTGAATGGCTGGGAGGAAGTCAGTCCCGTGTCAGTTGACAAAGTAGGGATATTTTTCCGGTATGCCGCTCCAGACAAGAGCAGCTCTTCCTCCACTGTAAGTTCAACGCTGATTACTTTATTCTTGTGAAGAAAACAGTTTCAGTCTTTTCCAAACCCAGAATAGATTTAGTTTAAAAAAGAGCAATATGGCCAAAAAAACCACAACCCCTTTACTCCTCTGTCTCAGCTAAGAATAATGGAGCCTTGGCTCCGTTATCACCTTCGATATTGACTGAGAAGTAAACTTGGTTTCCTGCGATCTTAAAATGAGGTTAAAATAACAAAAAATTGCTCAGTGTAGTTTGGATGCCTCCAAGAACCTTTAATAAGGGTCGGTTACGATCGTTTTGCCTTTGGAGGTAAAACTCAGAAGCTGGAAAGTGACTGTGGGGATCAATTGCATATATTCTTCTGGGCTGTATCCCCAGCATTTGGAGTCTCTCAAGATACCAAGAACTGTGGATTTGGGGGACTGGCTGATAAAATTATCTGTACAACACCAGAAGGAAAAAATTGATACCTGATTTGCCCTGTTGTTTCGCTCATTTGTGTTGCCTGCCAACGTTTGAAAGACTGGGGGGATTTTTTTTTCAGATGGAGGGTAACAAGGTCAACAGTTTCGTTCTATTTATAACTCAATTTTGCAGACCCTTTTTTCTTACTATTACCACCACCATCTTTGAAGTTAATGCTGTTTCAATGATGCTGCTTATTGAGTGTATTTATACACTCAGTTTTGTTAATTCCTTAAGCACAATGACGTTGTTGAAAAAAAGATACTTGGACAAAACCTTTTTAATGAATGTTATTAAAGTTTGTGAGTACTGTACATACATAACACAGATGCTGTTTTCCTACAGCAATGAAACAGTGATGGGTATCGTTAATTGAGCTTCGTGATTGGAATGGCAAGATACTTTGGATCCTTTAACCCAGGAACTCTTGCACCAAAGTTGTTGCATATTAAAGCGCATGCACGCGCGCACACACACACACACACACACACCCCTCTTATTTATAGACAGAGTTTCAGGGAGCACGAGATGAAACTTTGGAGCGAATTCCGTGCTTTCATGCAAATCTGTGCAGATTCTTGAAGTAGTCAGTTTGATCTTCGATTTGGCTAAATAATGCACATCCTGAATAACTGTTTGCACCTGTTTTGTTTTTTTTTCTTCAGAAAAAGACTGCTCTGTGACAGGGAACTGGCAAGTTCCCAAGTGGTCATAATGTGTGTTTGTGTGTAACTTTTCTGTTGTTTCTTTACATAGGTTGGCAGCCCGATTAGTAGAACAAACATCATACATCCACAGGTTTATGTAAGTTGAAATCCATCTCCCCCATCCCTCAGTTCCTTGTTAGCTGCGGGTGATTGTATTCACATTTCACCCTAACTCATGGTTTGTTTAAATCACAAAACCTTTAACAAGCCAGAGTTTGTTAAACCGAAGACAAAATAGCAATAGCCGAATATGGCATATGAACCATATCACCAATTGTAGAACTGTGCTGTTGGAAACTCATTGCCAAGTTTTATGTGGTTTGGTTTTGCTGGCGGGTTTTGAGGGTGATACGGATTTCAAAACTGGTGGTTGAGTTAAAAAAAGTCTCCGAGCTTCCAGGTAGTTTGTAAATGGTCAGAAGCACTGGAGAAAAGGTATAGGATAGAGGAAATGGACTCATCTATAAAGCAAGAAAAAAATCAGTGGTGGAACTGTTTTAAAAAAATCCAGATTCCAAACACATTTCAGTCAGCCTTTTGGGGGGCAAGCTTTATAAAATGAGCAGGCATAACACAACATTAATTCTTGGTGGTGACAGAATGAAAACCGTCTCCTGGTTAGGCCCCAACGTTTGCTTGTTTAACAAATTGTGCATTTTATTAAGGAAAATAATTGGTACATAAATATCTGTGCAAGTTGTTGTAGAATTTGTGTGCATTGTCCACTGTGTCTGTAAATTTGTTCCATTCTGATTTTCCTTTGAAAAAAATGTTTTTACAGTTTTCTTCATTGCCTCCAGTTCGAGTGGTATTTGCTGTTACCATGGAGGGAAGTGCTCGGAAGGTGATCACTGTACGTTCAGCTTTGATTGTGAAGAACAAACTTGAAATGCCTATGGAGCTGAGGCTGGACAGCCCTTCGGCGCCCGACAGTAGGTGGCTCAGGGTCTCAGGACCCACGAAACAACCGTCAAAGGCCTCTTCCTCTTGCATGGAATGGGGGGTGGGGGGGCAACTTCTGCCAAGCTCAGGTGGCCATCAGAAAACACAGTGACCCTTATTCATCCTTATTTTAAGTGGATACCCCTAGAACACACATTTCGCACCAAGGCTTATGGGCAAGCAGTAAATATTCTTGCTATTCCCTGTTGATTTCTTCCATGAGTTGCCTGTTTTTTTAATGATCTGCATATACTGATCTTTGGCCTTATTTGGCCAGAATAAAAGTCAGAGAATAAAACCACAGTAGTTTCAAAGTTTTGCTTTGTTCTTAGGGTGCTTCCGTGTGATTAAAGTGAGAGTTAACTTCCACATCATGGGAAGCTACGTCCTTCCCAGACCTACAGAAAAAAAATAAATAAATAGTTTTTGGAGCCATGATTTTAGAAGAGAAATAGTTTAGAACAATTTCCTGCTTTAAAAATAATTGCGCGCTTTCCCCTTGTTTGCAGAGCCTGTCGTACTCCCTTCAGTGATGCCAGGGGATTCCTTTGCAATCCCCCTGCACCTCACATCCTGGAGACTGCAGGCCCGGCCCAAGGGCACAGGCGTCTTTTTTTGCAAGTCTCCCATCCACTGGACGAATGTTCAGAAGACCTTGGAGGTCAGCAGCAGCAAGCGAGAGTGTCACTCCATGGAGCTGGAAGACAGCCGATTCTTCAGGTGACCTGCTGTTCCCTTTGCTTCCTGCCAGGGGTGCGCCGATGAAAAGACGGCGTTCTACCCAAGGCCGCTGACTGAGGGAGGGGGTCTTTGGCTTTGAGCCCCAAGATGTATTATTGCCAGCAGAAGGGAAAAGAATGAGTGACATGGGAGGTCTCCCACAAGATCCACAAAGGAGTCGGGCTCAGGTTTTGGCTCAGTGAGAAGCTAAAATGTCCCTGAGGATTACCTCTTTTGGGACAGTGTATGACTCCCAGGTCATCTTCCTTATTAAGTTTTATAGTATCTAAAAGGATAGCATATCTACTAGTGTTTATGCGCCACTCAAGGTATTTGACAAATATTAAAACCACCATGAAGTCATTTAAAAGAAAAAATGGGCCCAAAGAAAGAAAAATAATCTAGTCAATGTAGGTGGATAGCATATTCAAGGATAATTGATACTGCATCAGAGACAATTGGCTTCCTAACTAGGAAGGTCAGCTTACAAAATAGATCCGGCACCAGAGAGGGTATATGCTTGGCTTCCTGAGGCAAAGAATCCTGAGCTGTGGGTACCGTCCACAAGAAGGTGGACATTGCCATGTTTGCTCCATGCCCAGAACCCAGCCGCCTCTGGCTGCCCCAAGCATCAGTGCTCAGAGATGGTCAGCAGAGGCACCAGGGAAAGGGGCTTTTGTTCAGGTGAATGCAACCAGGTTGGCCATCCTGTGGATGACTATCTAAGAGCTACCCCTTTATTAATGACAGGCAATATTTTGGGCTGGTGATTTGTCATAACAGCCTGTGTTGCTATTGGTGTGGAAGTTCTGTATCACCAGTTGCTTCAGAGGTGGGGCAAGGCTTCCTTGTTGCCTGCTTAGTTTTGAGAGTGGAATCAAACTGGTGAGAGAAACATCGCAAGGATCGAAATGGCTGTCAGCAAACGTCAGAAGTAAAAAATGTGCATGGGATGTTCACAGCCTCTCAATAAGAGCATCGAAAGATACAAGACACACGCAGGGATTTTTTGCTCTTTATTCAACTGCCGTTGTCTTTCTCCATAGGTTTTGTGTGGCTATAAAGAAAGAAAATTATCCTGATTATATGCCTTCCAGCATCTTTTCTGACAGCGCCAAGCAGATTTATAGGCAGCCGGGACACACCATTTATCTCTTGCCAACTGTAGTGCTGTGTAACTTGCTCCCCTGTGAACTTGAGTTTTATGTTAAGGGCATGCCGATTAACGGGACCCTCAAACCTAGAAAAGAAGCTGTCCTACACACAGCCGATACTTCACAGAACGTTGAGCTTGGTAAGACTAAAATGCACCTTCCAACTAGTTTGGGTTGCTGGTACTGTCTGGCTGGAAACTGATTGTCTAGTTAGCAGAAACATCTGTGGTCCCCCAAAATCTAATTTTGCTTTCAGGGGTGAATTAAGTCGGTTAGCAAACACAAAGTTGTGTGCTGACGGGTTTGTAGGCAAGGGGTGTATACCTCAATGCTGTGGAAATCTTGTACGCGCACACACACGCACACGCACACGCACAAACGCAAACACATACAAGTATCTAAGGAGAAGAAAAGCATCCATTTCAATCTCCTGTTGGACACAAAGGAACTCCTAAATTTTTCCACCCAATTTGTGGACAGAGAACCTGGGTTTCTCTGAATTTGTCCAGGAGAAGATCAGTAGTTGTCCAGTTATTTTGCAGAGTCAGAACTCCCCTTTCACACTGCATTATTGAAAAAAAAACGGTGGGGTTGCATGGGAAACTAGGGAGGCTGCAGAGAGTTGGAGAGATGAGCGTGCAGGGAAAAACAGAACATTCTCCACATTTTTGGCTGCTATTTCCTTAACAAGTGCAAAGATACCATTCTTCACCCACAAGAATATCTCTCTTGAAAGAATCCCAGCGCAAATTCTCTTTCATCCAATTCAGTGAGAATGGGTGGGGAAGTTGCAGGAGAACGTATCCGCCCAGGACTAATTAAAATACTCCACTGAGTTGTTTACCTTGTCAGTTAAAAAAGGAAAATGAAACAAAGCGATGGTCATCAGAGCTGTGAAACCTAAACTGTTTCTTGTAAAGGAAGATGAAAAAAATCATGGGAGGAGAGAAGGGGATGATACCATCAAGGCTGCTTTGCATCCTGGACAGAAATATATATTGAAGGTTGTAGATTGGTTGATTTAGAGGCACTGATGTTCATCAGAGCAAATAGGTGGAGGTAGTACTTTGAAATGCAATCGAGTGTTTTCTGTTTTCCCTTTTGAAAGTGGATCCTGATAAACTGGCGCTGTTAGTGCTGTATTCTGTTAATGGTGATGTGATAAGGTGTGTTTTATTCCCAGTGAGCAGAGGATCGTGATCTGCTGCAGGGAAAAAGTAGTGCCAAGATGGCAAATCCATACATAAAACCCTGTGTTGTCTGTGTGCCTCTCCCGACCTCTCCCCAAAATGCACCTCCCTAGAAATCCAAAAGAGCGTTAATTTCCTTCCTCCTCCATTTCAGGCATCTCCCTAGAAAACTTCACACACTGCAAGGAGCTTCTGATACCTCCCGGAACGCAAAATTACGTTGTGCGGATGCGCCTGTATGACAGCAACAGACGTCTCTTGAACCTCACGATCCGTATTGTGTGCCGAGCCAAGGGATCCTTGAAGATACTTATTTCAGCACCGTACTGGCTGGTCAACAAAACAGGTGTGTCCAGGCAAACGTCCAGGCGCATGTTGCTTCCATGGAAATGAGAATTGCTTCACGTGAGCTCTGTGTAAGCAGCAAATAACTTAAGTCCGGCAGAGGATGCTGAGAATGGTTTGGCCACTCTTGTAAACACTTGAGCCAAGTTTGTGTGCAACTGCCCGGTGTGCTGGGATGTTGTGACATTTGGCCTCAGCATCTGAGTGATTGGACTGCTGACCTTGAATGTGTAATTAAAGAATGCAGAGAGCTGTTCAGATAATTCCTGCAAGGCAGTCTGAAATAGAAGCATCCAGCGAGTCTAACCATTTTGATCCTCTGGGCCTCCTGATTTATAGCACTGCCTTTGCCTTTTATAAAAAAAAGAGAAAAAAACCCTAATAACCAAAACAGTTTGAATGACAGTCACCCTAAAGATGCCGTGGCACCGTAATCCCGCAGGCTTTTTTTTCAGAGTAAGTCCCATTTGCTTCAGAGAAGGCTTCAATTTCTTGTTTTGTGAAACTCAAGAGATGCTGGTTGGGGAAATGTGGACATGCCAGTTGCATTACACTTCTCTTGATTAGGCCAGAACAAGAAAAATGGTTTTCACAAAAAATATTGAGACTTGAGGTGTCTGAAAGAGCTCCATGACTTTGTTGCTTGCACTGCAGGAAACTAACATGGAAACAGTTTGAACGTTGTGTTGCTCTGGAGCAGGCAGTGGCAAGGGATCCAGTCAGCTGCCTCTAGTGCAAGTAGAGATTTAAAAACCACCTTTTCTCCTGCTTGTATCCCAAGGGTTGCCGTTGATTTTCAGGCAAGATAATGCAAAGACAGATGCAGCTGGCCAGTTTGAAGAACACGAGCTCGCCCGGAGCCTGAGTCCTCTTCTGTTCTGCTACGCTGACAAAGAGCAGCCAAATCTGTAAGCTTCTGTGGGGCAGGTCATCCCCTTAAGATGCGCTACCCGTTTTAGCCAGATTAACACAGCAAGGGGCAACTTGAACTTGACTCCTGCTGAGAACATGGATACAACGTTTGTTCACCTCCTGTCATCTTCATCGGCATCATCATTAAAACCTGTACAGGTAGTCCTCGACTTATGACCACAATTGAGACCAGAACTTCTGTTGCTAAGTGAGGTGGTTGTCACACCCAATTTAACGACCTTTTTTGCTGCGTTCATTAAGCATATCACCATGGTCGTTAAGTGAATTTGGCTTCCCCCATTGAGTTGGCTTGTTGGAAGATGGCTGGGAAGGTCACAAACGGCGATCACATCACCCTGGGATGCTGCGACCATTGTAAATACATGCTGGTCGCCAAGTGCCTGAATTTTGATCATATGACCACAGGGACGCTGCAACAGTCGTAAGCGTGAGAACCAGTTGTAAGTCATTGTTTTCAGCGCCGTTGTAACTTCGGTCACTAAACAAATGGTCGTAAGACAAAGACTACCTGTATCTGTGCCGCCCAACTCAGCTATTCTGGGTGGCTCACAACAATCAAAGAAATTCCAGTAAAGTCAATAAAACCTAAAGATAAAAGACGACAAACACGATGAAGGGAGGGGCCTCACTCTCCTTCGCCAAAGGCCTGGGTGAAGACCCTGGTCTTCCTGACTCCTCTAAACAGCAGCAGGGTTATTTGGTTGTTTATCTTTTACCTTTTATTAATTTTACTGGGGGTCGGGTGGCGTACAATATTATTACTAGGATTGTGATTAAGATGATTAGTGTATGGCCGTTGGCAGTCTCCCATCCAAGTATTAATCAGCTCCAACTCTGCTTAGCTCTTGGGTTCATCCAGGGTCAGCAGGGTGATACCATCTGGCTTGATTAGTTAATATATAGAGAATCCCTAATCCTGAGGATGATATTAAGGGATATATTATATCGCTGATCAACCATTTACCTGGTTGCTGTTCAGTGACCTACCTGGGAAGGGAGAATATGGTATTTAACCATGGGGGTTCCTCATCTAGGGTTATGCCGGGTATTCAGCAGATATCACAGTTAGCCTGAATGGTCCCTTGTGGGCTTAATGCTGAGGAATGTCCAGAAATGCAGCAGTTCCAAACGCAACTCGTTAACTGCAGTAATGTGTGAAAGCGGCTGGACGTTTCAGTGCCTCCAGGCACTGCTCGCTAGTTCTTTGTCCCTGTTTGAGCTTCCGTCGCAAAAGAATGAATCCCCCACCAGATCACAAAGCTCTGAATGAGACTCAGAACACCTAGCCACCAGACTGGAGAACTGGTGTGCTTGCTGCCAGCTTGCAGGCCACGTCACAACCCGTCCAGGAGCTGACCGCTCGGCACACCCTGTTCTTTGCCGCAGATGTACAATGCGTGTTGGGAGAGGCATCCACCCTGAGGGGGTGCCCGGCTGGTGCCAGGGGTTCTCCTTGGACGGAGGAAGCGGCGTCAGAGCCCTTAAAGTGATCCAGCAAGGAAACCGACCGGGCCTTATCTATAATATCGGTAGGCATTTTATGTAACGATTGAAAACGTCAGGGATAATATGCTTGTCTATCTATGATAATTGGTGGTTTAGCTGAAGATTAGCTTCTAAAGCTGCTTAAAGCAACTGAATTCTGTAACGGAATCAAACGAAGAGTAGCTCGTTTGAGATGGAAGATGAAGCACGTGGTGGGTGAATGTTCTGCGTGCTGATGCTCGCCTTGTCCTTCAGAGCGAGAGAGGTCAGAAATAGCATGTCCATTTTCAGTTAACAGTGGTCTGCCTTTCATCTGTGTCTGAAACTACGGTTTGGGGGAAGGTAAACTACCTTGTGACACCATTGTTTGAAATGGCTTGGCTTCTCTAAGCCATTGTTAAAATTTCTCCCAGACCTTGGGCTAGGGAGGCTGAAGCCCCCTCCACTGAATGCTGGAAGTTGGTGAGATATTTTGGGGTGTTTGTTGTATTTGTGCTCTCACCTTTTTCTCTCCTTTTATAGTTTGGTGTTTGTTGTACGTCGTTTCTCATCATATTGTTTTTGACTAGCTTGGCACATATGTGAGTCGGGCAGCACCAAATCAAGTTAAACAAACAAACAAACAAACCACAGTTTATCTGGATTCTAATCTGACGAATAACTGACATTAGCTAAAGCCAGAAGCAAATGTTTCTGCCCTCGTGCTGGAATGAAAGAAAAAGTGCAATAGGTTGTTCACTTATTTAAATCTAAATTTTGGACATTTGAAAGAATGTCTAACACCAGTCACAGTTGATAGTTAGTAAACAAAGAGCAGGTGGCAGGTAGCAACAGCTCCGCCTGCTGCACCCCTTGCGCCCATTCCCCCACTAGTGAGATCAGGCAGAGCGGGCGCACTCCAGGGCCCTCCAGTGGGCCCTGGGAAGTGCGTCTTCTCTCTTGCAGCAGCTCCCTCCGGAACGGCCTCCCGCCTTGCAGCTGCTCTGGGAGTTGGGAGGCCTCAAAATGATATAAAGCAATATAAAATCAAATACATCACAGTAAGGATGAGAGCAGAGAATACAAAAGAAAATGCATCTTTGCAAGTAGGTTTCGCCCAGGCCAAGGGAGGCTCCGTTCTTGGCGGATTGCGGATGCATTTGCCAGCGTTGGAAGAGAGGGGTGCGTGGGGAAGGAAGATATTTTTGGGAGCGTTGGCCATTCGTCTTTAATTTTGGCATTCTTGTGAAGCCATTTCTCCCTCTGCACCCAGTGTAAACATCGGCAGACTCGTGACTTTGTTTTCCTTTGTCCCTTAACAATGTTGTTGGGATTTTTTATTATTCTTTGGGGTGGGGTTATGATTTTTTTTAGGTTGTTTTTGTGTTTTTTATTGTTAGCTGCTCAGAGCCTTTGGGAACGGGTGGCAACGAATGAATGAACGAAGGGATGAACGTTAGGTGCCTTCCTTACTACGAGGCGGCCAGGCTCCTGGGGCTCCCGTTCCAACTGGCTGTGTGTTCACCAGGTATCGATGTCAAGAAGGGCCGAGGCCGCTACACTGACACGTGCATGGTGACGTTCGCCCCTCGCTACCTGCTGGACAATAAATCCACGCACACGCTCGCCTTTGCCCAGAGGGCATTTGCCAGAGGACAGGTAAAGCAGCCTCCCACTCCTGGCCTGTGGGGTTTGCCCCCAGCGGGACTGGACCACTTTCCTTGTGGCATGGTAAGGAGCCATATTTCCTGTGGTCCAAGTGTCCAGGGCCTAAATATCCAAGACTGCACCGGTCCCGCGAGACTATTGCAGCTGCCATAATACACACCCTGTAGGGAACCCTTATTGGCTTACGTGGTTGCCAAGATACGCCGCGCTCTCCCTGTCATACGGCAGAACAATTCCTGGTAAATAGTGCCAGTTGAACGGTGTGTTGCTTCCTCCCCTTGGCATTAGGGCACTTCCCGTCCGGATGGCTACATCTCCACCCTCCCGGGCTCAAGCGTGGTCTTCCACTGGCCGCGCAACGATTATGACCAGTTGTTGTGTGTCCGGCTGATGGATGTCCCCAGCTGCATTTGGTCTGGAGGCTTTGAAGTCAACAACAACAATTCCTTCCACGTCAATATGAGGTAGAAAATGAGGAGATTTTGTGGCATAAACCAAACGTGTGACCGAATTGACAAGGTTTCCTTAGCGTGGCCTTTCCAGAGGGGTTGAGGGTCCCCAGCCTGCAGTCAAACTGGGAATTTGGGGAGTTGTATTCTGTACACATCTGGAGGTGGCCATGTTGAAGGAGGCATAGGCGGTCCCTGAAAGAGCAGAAGAGCGTTATCTAGATATCTTCGTATTTCTGCCCACACAATTTTTTTCACTGGGAAGTTATATCCAAATACCTGAAAAATTTTGTCTATTTTGAGTCCTTTTGTGTTGTTATTTAAGTGTGCTGCCCTCACCTTCCACATGTTGTCCGAGTGCCTCTTATTTACATGGATAAAAGCAACGGTGCTTTGCACTAAGGTTGAAGATTATTTGTGTGACACAATTCCAGATAAAGAACAATATTGGACCTCCTTTTCTGCAAACTATCCTTAGTGGATGGTCTCTTAGGAATTTTTTTCATTTAGGTTCTGGTCAAGTTGACAGATGCTAATCTTTACTGAAGTGGCTGAAACTAGGGCTTCTGCGAGATGGTGCCAATTATCACTGCATTTTTAAGTCTATTTTTTTTAGGGAGTAAATGAATTGATGCCTATGTTTCTTTGTAGCATTTTAGTGGAATTTAAGGGTGTGGAATTTAAAGATGTGGATTTTAAGCATAGGCTTAAGATTTACTGTATATTCCTTTCACCTACCCAAAGAATTGCAGTTACTAGGCAAGAAGGCCAGTTTAGTCTAGTGGTTAAGGCGACGGGCTAGAAACCAGGCGGCTGTGAGTTCTAGTCCTGCCTTAGGCATGAAAGCCGGCTGGGTGACCTTGGGCAGTCCCTCTCTCTCAGCCCAACCCACCTCACAGGGTGGTTGTTGTGGGGTAAGTAGGAGGAGGAAGGAGTATGAGGTATGTTCGCCGCCTTGAGTTATTTGAGAGCCAGCTTGGTCTAGTGGTTAAGGCACCAGGCTAGAAACCAGGCGGCTGTGAGTTCTAGTCCTGCCTTAGGCATGAAAGCCGGCTGGGTGACCTTGGGCAGTCCCTCTCTCTCAGCCCAACCCACCTCACAGGGTGGTTGTTGTGGGGAAAATAGGAGGAGGAAGGAGTATCAGGTATGTAACTGCCTTGGGTTATTTATAAAAATAGGAAAGGCAGAACAAAAAAATCTTTAAAAAAAGAGTGACCGCATATAGCTGGTGGGGGAATAGTTATCTGCCAATAGTCCTAAGATTTCCTTGTGATCTCCCAAATATTTTGTCTCCAGCTCCTTTTTTTGTCTTTTTGAGATCAACCAAAGTCGGCTAGGAGTTGCCACCGGTTGTAGGTGAGCTTGCTTGAGAGGAATTTAAATTTTGCACATTTAACCTAATTTTTGTTGAGCTAAATCTGGGGCATTTCACCTTGTTCTGAGAATTCACCCAATCAGGAATGCCATTGTTTAGATTATTGTTTTATAAACACTGAAAACTTACCCTTGGGAAGCTGAAGCTCAGTTTATAAATGAGCATTTACCATGGGACGAACTGGAGTACTTTCCCAGGTCGCAAAATGCGCAGGACTTGTTTGCCTTTAACATTCTGCAGGGACACCCTCGGCAAATGCAATTTCCTCCAAGTCGAGATCACCTTGAAGAGAGCAACATACTGTGTTTCGTTCAGCGACACCGATAAATTTCCACCTCCATACCGCATCGACAACTTTTCTAAGGTAAAAGGCGCTGGCGTTTCTGGAAGTGGCAACTGAGAGTCTTTAATTGCGATACAGAGGGCAAAGTAAGAATGCTTGTTGGAGCATGGATTGCTAAGACCACAGTTTGAATTCTAGCTTTGCGGGAGGTACGCCGGGTGACTTTAAATGTTGCTGGATGGGAGCCTTCCTAGAAATCTGGGATCTCCCCACATGTGTGAGTCTCGGTTCCCAGAATTTCCCAGCCAGTGTGGCTGTTGCTGTGAATTCTGGGAGTTGAATTCTTACACATCAGGAGGGCACCGAAGCTGGGTAAGATTACTGTAGCTCTGGCTCATTCAGCCTGGACCTGCGCTCCCAGAATTCCCCAGGGGGAACAACCACCGCTGAACACTCTGGGAGATGAAGTGTTAAGACGTTTGCCTGTACAATGGAAGGAATATAGATTCTCTTAAATGAGTGCATCGGTACAATATTGTTGCAAATAACAGCTCCCCTTAGATAAGGTCCTGGTCAAGCTTCATCGCATTATGGATTGAGTTCTGATGCGAATGGTCTTCCTCTTTTTGTTACTGTCATCATAGGTCCCAGTTGTGTTTACGCAACACAGTGTTGCAGAGCCCCGTCTCCGAACTGAAGTGAAGCCTGCTACCTCTTTAGACTACGCCTGGGATGAGCCCACCCTCCCGCCTTACGTCACACTGACAGTCAAAGGGGCCGGCTCCTCTGAAATCACATGCTGCATGAATGACTTTCAAGAAAGCAAGCAGCTGTATTACGAAAACTTCATTTACATTGCTGCCACTTATACTTTCTCAGGGTAAACTTCCCAGCTGGAGCACTGAACCTATACCTTTGGATGTTTGTTTCTCTGATTTCTGCAGTTCATCTGTTGCTGTATTCCAAAAAGGCTCTGTTGACTTTGGCTGGTGCACATCTGATTGCAGTATTGATACACTGTGCGATGCTGTGTTTGATTTCAGGGTTCATAGGGCAGAATTTGTTTGTTCCCTGTTGTTGTTGTTATGAAAAACGGTCTTGCAGTGCTTTCCTGTGTAAATAGGCTTGTGTAAATAGGAGGCTCTTTGGGGTGTGTTGGTCTTCCACTCAGAGAAAGCAAGGGGGCAGAAGGCTAAAATGGAGAATTAATATGATGGTCCTTTTAAGCTGCTTCTGAAGCAAATCCCACTCCCTGTACTCACGTGTAACACCAACATTCAAAATGTGTTTTGAGTTGTGGTTTCTTGAGTAAGCTAGGGTAGGTCTTGGAAGTGAGCTAAGTAGTTAAAGGTTAGTCAATTCCTGGTTTATGTTCTCATGTCTTGTCCAGAACAAGTTGGCATTTGGTTGGCTTATATGACCTGGAAGACAGGATGAAGAAATCTCACGGGGAGTGGGGAGGGAGATCTGTTAACATGTGTGGCCTGACCCTGTGAGATACGCTTTAGAACCCATGCATCTGATGTTGCATGGGTCCATAGGTCGATGAATTATATTAACCTCCCACCCACAAGGACAGCTAGACACTGTGCCTAGATCCAGCCTTTATGCATCAGGTGAACTCGGTTTTCAACCACAGCTAGGAAATGACCCTTCTTTCTTTCCTAACCCTGAAATCCAACTAGAGAAGAAATGGCAGAAACTATATATCAGGTGAGCCATCAGGATAGCCTGGGAAATCAGGCTACTCAGATATAACAGAAAAGATCAGTTCCTCAGTCTTTTACTGTCCTTCCAATAGTCTTAACAGGGTGACAGACATCACCTGCCTGTTCAGGTGGATTAAGACATGCATGAAACTGGCATGTGAAGAACAGAATATATCTGCCCTACAGAAAATTGGGGCCCACGCCACTAGATGTCTAGTTTGCAAACAACCTATTCACCGTCAACACTTAACTTTTCCTACATTGGTCGGGCTACTGCATGGCCCTCTCTTTCTCATGCCTTATGAATCACTACAAGCTTTTACACCTCCTGTGACAAAGGAGTGTTGCAGAAAATAGTTTACCTCAAGAGCTAGGAGTCCCACTGATAGAAGATCCTGCTCTCAGACAGCTCTGGATGTTCCACTTTTGGATGCCTTGGCTCTCTCGTAGAAGGAGCACGTTGGACTTGTTGCGCAGGTCCTCCTCCTGCAGCAGAGGCAGGGCCCCCAGCCCACACAGGATGAGGAACATCTCAGGGCTCTGACAGTATCTGCAGCTACTTGCATATCGTTTGGTTATGGTTATTCCTGTTTCCTACCTTTCTTAAGTTTTCTTCTCTAGGTTCTTTTTTTTTGGGGGGGGGGGCTTGTTCTGAAACTGGGGAAGGGGATATTCCTGTCACAGCAAGGACACTCACATGAATTCTAAGCCCTGCCCCCTTTCAGACACCATCTGGCATAGAAAAAGGACCTTCATGCAAAGCCAATGTACTGGTCTCTTTCAAGTTGTTTGACTTCTTGGAATAGAATAGACAGGTTGTTTTTTGGCTACCAGTACAAAATGGTTTGCCATTGTCGTCTTCTAGGATCTTTTTTTTTAATTTCTCAGGCTAGGCTGGGGTGTCCTAAGGCTCTTCCATCCAAATATTCACTGCCCAACCCAATTTTTCCACTCAGTCAGAATTTCAATAAAGTTAAGGCTTCTTGGCTCCTATGATTCTCTTCCTTGCCTTCCTTCTCAATTTTCTTTGAAATTCCAGGGTCCAGGAAGAAACAGGAAGGCCCGTTGCTGCAAACAAGGACGTTGACTGTGCTGAGCTTGTCCTGGATGTTTCACCCAAGACACAGAGAGTCATCTTAAAGAAAAAGGTGGGGAACTTCACATGGCTTACTGGGAAATGTTGCTTCATTATGAACATCTTGGGGGCCCTGCCTGTTTTCCCTGCGAACCAGCATGATTATCTGGCCAGTGAGAAGCAGATTGGTGGTTTATCTCTGCCCCTTGTGGTGGAGGATAAGAAAACTGGTTCCTGTGGATTAGTTTGGTGAACCTCTGGGAAGGAGGAAGTTTTGTTGCTTCACAGACTGTGCGTTGTTCTTTGCGGCCTCTCGGTTTCATTGCCACCGCTTGCTCGCAGGAGCCGGGGAAACGCTCTCAGTTGTGGAGAATGACGGGGACTGGCATGCTGTGCCACGAAGGCTCTGCGGTCCCCCATCCCCTGAACAAGCCCTCCCCTCCTCGCTCCACAGAATCCTCCATGATCCTGGACATCGCGGGGCTGGCTGCAGTTACGGATAACAGGTGGGAGAAGCGCGGGACCTCTTCTCCACCTCACGTGCTCGGTTAGAATGAAACCTTGGGGCAGAACATTGCCACATACCATCCTTCAGCAGCACATGTTTTCTTAGGGGGGCTAACAAATTAAAACCATGCAGTCAGGTCGTAAGTTTTAAACAAGTTGAAATCCCTCTGGTTTTCTTAACCAGCTCAGGATGACTTTGATCCTAACAAGTTTCTAGGTCTGAAGAGCTGAAGCTGGGAGTGCTAGGGTTACAGTATACATTTATTCATATGTTTCCATCTCAGTGAACATCAGCCAATGATTGCTGGTGGTTGTGTCCTGCAAGGTAGCTTTTGCGGAAAGGATTTTTTAGGAGTTGGGGCAGAAATCACGTAAAATTAAGGCAGGTGTGCAAGTCATCTGAACCTGAGGAAATGCAGACCCTGAAATGTTGTTGTTCTAGATACGAGCCTCTGATGCTGAGAAAACCAGACAGACGGCGTAGCACCACCCAGACGTGGAGCTTTCAGGATGGGCAGTTACTGTGCGGCATGCACGGACTTGCAGTGCAGGTTGGCCGAGGTTTTCTCTCCATGATGGTTTGAGGGGGACAGGGCCATCTGGGGGAGAGAGCATTTTCTTTCTTTCTTTTCTAAATAAGCATTTTATTAAGTTTGAAAAAAAAGATAAAAACTGCAGAAAACAAAAATCTACCAAAAAACCCTAAAAAGAATGCAAAACGCAAGAAAAAAGAATTTTGGAGATTACATGAAGTGACTTCCGACTTTAAACAACAAGAATATACAGCAATTTCCATATTCAAACCAAGATCACATTATTTCTATAAATCCTTCCACTGGCACATATACAAATCACTAATGCAATTGCTCCTTCCCCTTACAGAAAAAACAAAAATAATATATAAATCTCTAAATCAATTTCCCTCCCCCCTAAAAAAGAACAACATTTATTTGATTATTTCCTTCCTATCACTATTTCCATCCACTACAACAAAAATTAAATTATAAAAACATATAAATTCTCTACTTTTATAATTAATTATACTACAACAATCTTAACCTTATTAAACCTAAAAATCAATTATTATTCTACCTTATAGATGCCTTACAAATCTTATAGGTCAAACAAACCTTTAAAAAATCCAGTCAAATCATTAAAAATGAAATCATATAAGCCTTAATATCAAACTGAATACAAGTTCTTAATTTTTTATCCCACACTCATATAGTTATATGAAGCACAATGGAAAGCAGCTTCTGGGCTCGACAAAGTGTGCTTGGTTTGCGTGGAGTTTGTTTAGTCATAAGGGCAGAGGGAAGTTGAAGGTCAGTAGGTAGGTCTGGCATCTTCCTTCTAACATTGGTCTTGAAATGGAAGAAGGTCTCAAAAAGACACATGAGACTATAAGCAGTCAGCATTCCGTCCTGTGGTCCCGGGAAGAGTTAGGGAAGTAAATGATTCTAGAGGCTGTGAAGAACCTAGGCATGTGCACGCGCATGCGCACACACACACACACACACACACACATACACAGAAACACACTTTTCCCTTCCTGGGCTGGACATCTTTTGCTTCAGTTTATCCCGTGACGTTGGCCTGTAATATTTCGGGAAACCTTTTTGTCTCCTGAGCACCCTGAATGATCTGCTTTTCTCTTGCATCTTAAGACTGTAAATATACATTTCCTTAAATGAAACTGTTACGTTTTGTATTTGTGCTGCTGCAACTCTGTTAGAGCAACGGACATACAAACGCAATATTTGCATGCTGAGCCCCGGAGTTTTTGCAGAGAGAGCTAATTAAAATGTTTCTGCATGGTGAATTTAGTATTCAGAATTTATATCTCAAAGATCTCTTTTAAATAATTCACAATCCACATTTATTTTGTGGGTTTTTTTCACTGTTGTATTATTTTTACAGTTTTATTCAAGTTGTTGTTTATTCGTTCAGTCGCTTCCGACTCTTCATGACTTCATGGACCAGCCCACGCCAGAGCCTCCTGTCGGTCGTCAGCACCCCCAGCTCCCCCAGGGACGAGTCCGTCACCTCTAGAATGTCATCCATCCATCTTGCCCTTGGTCGGCCCCTCTTCCTTTTGCCTTCCACTCTTCCTAGCATCAGCACCTTCTCCAGGGTGTCCTGTCTTCTCATGATGTGGCCAAAGTATTTCAGTTTTGCCTTGAATATCATTCCCTCAAGTGAGCAGTCTGGCTTTATTTCCTGGAGGATGGACTGGTTGGATCTTCTTGCAGTCCAAGGCACTCTCAGAATTTTCCTCCAACACCACAGTTCAAAAGCATCGATCTTCCTTCGCTCAGCCTTCCTTATGGTCCAGCTCTCGCAGCCATATGTTACTACGGGGAGCACCATTGCTTTAACTATGCGGGCCTTTGTTGTCAGTGCGATGTCTCTGCTCAACTATTTTATCGAGATTTGTCATTGCTCTTCTCCCAAGGATTAAGCGTCTTCTGATTTCCTGACTGCAGTCAGCATCTGCAGTAATCTTCGCACCTAGAAATACAAAGTCTTTCACTGCCTCTACGTTTTCTCCCTCTATTTGCCAGTTATCAATCAAGCTGGTTGCCATAATCTTGGTTTTTTTGAGGTTTAGCTGCAAGCCAGCTTTTGCACTTTCTTCTTTTACCTTCATCATAAGGCTCCTCAGTTCCTCTTCGCTTTCAGCCATCAAAGTGGTATCATCTGAATATCTGAGATTGTTAATGTTTCTTCCAGCAATTTTAACTCCAGCCTTGGATTCCTCAAGCCCAGCATGTCTCATGATGTGTTTTGCGTACAAGTTGAATAGGTAGGGTGAGAGGATACAGCCCTGCCGTACTCCTTTCCCAATCTTAAACCAGTCCATTGTTCCGTGGTCTGTTCTTACTGTTGCTACTTGGTTGTTATACAGATTCTTCAGGAGGCAGACAAGATGACTTGGTATCCCCATACCGCTAAGACTTTCCACAATTTGTTATGGTCCACACAGTCAAAGGCTTTAGAATAGTCAATAAAACAGAAATGGATGTTTTTCTGAAACTCCCTGGCTTTTGCCAATATCCAGCGGATATTGGCAATTTGGTCCCTAGTTCCTCTGCCTTTTCTAAACCCAGCTTGTACATCTGGCAATTCTCGCTCCATGAACTGCTGAAGTCTACCTTGCAGGATCTTGAGCATTACCTTACTGGCATGTGAAATGAGTGCCACTGTTCGATAGTTGGAGCATTCTTTAGTGTTTCCCTTTTTTGGTATGGGGATATAAGTTGATTTATAGTCCCTTCACCAGGAGCAACACATGGATGAAATATATAGAAGGCAGCATTTCTCACACCCTCTGGGTTCTTTCCATAGAACCTCTAAATGGCAACAATAAATTAACAATCCAGATAGCCCTCTGTTCTATCCAAAGTTTTTCTTAGAGAAGAGATTTATGGCCCATAAGCTTTGTCAATTTTGCTCATATTTTCCAGATTTTCATTGTTACTAAAACTCTTCTCAAAATGATTCCTGAGTTACCTTTCTTGCTTGTCAGAATGGGGAGTCTTCGAAAAAAAGAAAGAAGAGCTTAAGTTGAAATGACTATGATGAATTGTCTTTTTGTAAGAAAAAGGATTTTTTCCAAATCCAAGCTGATTTTACAGAAAAGGTGGGGGGAGGGGAGGGTGCGTTTTCATAATGCCAGAGTAGCTATTCTGATTTATACATCTGGAAAGAATCTGCAGAACAGATGCACACTTAAGAACGTTTAGGGAGATTCTGTTCGCTTATGTGGTTCCTCCATTTGCCTCCTTTTCGTCTTTCTTCCATGCAATTCTCAGTTATATTCATTTGTTACAAAACCTTGGTCTGTATTAGCCACATTTTCTCTTTCCCCTGGGTGATGCTGTCGAAGCTTGCAATCCTAGGCAGGTTTCTCCCCAGGTAAGCCCACTGAATCTAGCAATTCTGGCTCCCAAGTCAGTGTATAAAGGGACTTGTGGCTTTGCTAGTTGGCCAAACAGCCAACAAAATAGCATAGATAGGAATGTTCTGGAAGCAGCTTGAATAGATAGGTTTTTAATGGTCACTCCAGAAAGGAGGGCCAGAATTGCAAGGAAGCTTTCTATTTGCGACCGTTGCTTGTCCGCAGAAGAGTCTCCATCAGGAAGTGTTGAGCTTCGCTAGTGTATTTAAGCAGGAGCTGGGAGTATCGTCCTCCCACTCTGCAGTGTAGATCTGGCACTGAGCAAGAGGTAGGCTAGGTGACTGGCTTGGTCTCTTCCAATCCTATGTTTTCTTGAAAAGCTTGGAAGTGCCAATCTACTGAATGGGAAATATTATTCATACTGTGTGTGTGTGTGTGTGTGTGTGTGTGTGTTTTCCCCCTTTATCTTTTCTCTGTTGTCATCTTCTCTTTTCCTCCTAGGCCAAAGGAGGCAGGGCCGGGCTTCACGATGGCGCAGAAGTTGTTCTTGGGCCTGACGCTTCGCTTGAACTGTTGAGTCCGGTCCCACCAGAGCAGCAATTCACCCACCAAAAGATGAGGCCTGGCTCTGGAGCCTTGGCAGTGCAGGTCATTCCAGACGGCCCAACCAGAGTTCTGCAGGTGACGGTCGTTGCTGTTGTTTTTTCAGTTTGATCTAAACCAACCCTGATAATAAGCAGCTGTAACAATAAACGAGAAACAGAGTGATGCCCCCCTCCAAATGCTTGTGTGTCCTCATTTTTTTCTTTAAACTCACCTTGCGAGACCCAGAGAGAGAAGAGACTCCTCCCAAGTCTCTTGTAATTCCATAGCTTGAAGCCCAGGAGGAATAAGGTCCCGGGCTGTGTACGTAGCAGCTGCAGCTCCGAAGAGTGGGCACAGCCTTGCAACTCAAACAAAGGTAGCGCACGCTTGTCCGCTTTGGAGGACTAAGAAATGTTGGGATCGCCAGTCGGCGTCAGCCTCATGTGTATTGACTCGTCCGTCTGTCTTTTCTACATCAAGCAGTTTTTAAAAGTGCAAGAAATCAGCCCCTATTGCTGCATACAGCTTGCCCTAAGACACACACTTGTGCAGGCAATGTGCCCTGCATGTGCAGGTTTGCCTGTAATTCCTGAGCGCAGAGGGACTTCCAGAAGGACTAACAGACGTGGTGGAACGTGTGTTCGTTGATGTCATCCGTTCCAATTTTTGCTGATTTTGCCTGAAAAATCCGTGCTGGATTTCTCAGACACCCATCTTGCAAACCGAGCGTGTGTTGGATATTGCACAACACACTTCTGCTCCAGTATGGTGGATTTAGACATCACGAATACCGTGGCTATCATAGGACTGCAGCCTGAAAGGACTCTAACTGTGCCTCCTGCATTAGATAACTGACTTCAGCCAACGCAGAGATGATCGTGTCTCGTACGAAGGGGAGGAGCTGGATCAAGACCTGTGGAAGCTGAAGAGCCCTGGCCCGGAGCAAGAGCTGGAAGTGAGTCTGCAGAACTAAGCGCGCTTTGGGGGGATGGCTCTGGCAAGGAGGCCTGCAGGTTCGTTCTGATTCCTCCACAGATAACTTTGTGCCCATGTTTTTCCCTCTTCACAGGTCCAGCTGAAATTAGAAGGTGGGATAGGCTTATCTTTGGTCAACAGAGCGCCTGAAGAATTGATATTTGCAAGTTTCACGGGCATTAATGTCCATTTCACCCAGCTGTCAGCCAGTCAAGTGCTTGAACTTAGCATACAAGACGTGCAGGTAACTGAAAAGACAGGTTCTGAAGGACTGGGAGGGGGGTAAGACTTGCCTCACTGTGTTACCCAGCTAAGGGCCACGTGCCCTTACAACCAATTCAAGGATAGCTGCCCCATCATGTATTTTATATAGAAAGTGATCTGATCCCTGCCTTGTTATGAAAGAGTATTCTTTCTTCCAATGTTAAAATGTGGACTTCTTAAGGGAAAAGCATGTTCTCTTGCATCTGACATATAAAATAGACTTGTGAAAGGATGCTACATACCTACAGGGAATTCTTGGTAAGAAATGGTCCTCATCACATAAAGATGCAGTTCAGTTTATTATTTCACTCTTAGAAAACTTGCAAGGGTACCCAGTGAAATCTGTAGAACTTAAATATGAGAGTGAGAGGTCCCCAGACCGAATCACGTCTGACCCTTTGGGGGGATGCCGCTTTCGCGACGTTTTCTTGGCAGACTATAGAGCGGGGTGGTCTGCCATTGCCCTCCCCAGCCGTCACCTTCCCCAGCAAGCCGGGTGCTCATTTGACCGACCTCGGAAGGATGGGAGGCTGAGTCGACCTGAGCCGGCTACCCGAGAGAGAATCCGGCTTCCGCTGGGACTGAACTCGGGTTGTGGGGAGACTTTCGGTTGCAATACTGCCGCCTACCGCTCTGCACTACACGAGGCTCTTCAAATAAGGATATAGACTCTAACAAATGAACATCTAACCAACCATCGTGAGATTAAAAAATACTGATTATGTGCAAAAAAGGAAATGACAGAAGAAAAACAGAAAAAGCCAACAAAAACAATCCTTGTATCATGTTATGCAGTTTAATTAAATTTATAGTAGGAAAATGGTAAATGAATCGTATTTACTTATTTATATATATAGTCCAAATATTTGTTCAGATAAGGAAAGGGAACGAGTATTTCGGACCATTGAATCACATCTAGGGAGAGAGTGTCCTTCCAGCTTGGTAATACTAAGTCTTTTTTGGCTGCCATAAAAGCACGCAGCATCCATATCTGCGGATCTTCTGTTAGTTTCCAAGGTGTTGTTACACATTTCAAAAGACCGTAAGCATCTCCCCGAATCAGGGAGTTTTCCAGAACAAGTAGAGAAAATAACAGCTGTCCATAAAGCACAAAGCTACATCATGTGAACCAGGGTTTTGATGTCTTTGGTGAACCAGGGTTTTTTTTCATGGTCAGCTCTTTCCAGCATGACTGATGTTCCTGGAGTATGGTATTTATAAGGCACACCAGCTTGTCTGAAATTAGGAATGAGACGAGAACCATGTAATTAAGCCCCTGAAAGCTGCTGATGGTCATTCCTGTGCAGTCTTCCCCAGCTTCCTGGATTCCCGTTAGCATTCCGTGAGTTGATTTGCACATAGCGGGGAGACGTTGAACGGCGTTTGCAGGACTTTTCCTATGCCTTGTCAAGCTTCCTCGGTTTGCTTGTCTGCTGATTGACTAATTGAGTCTGGCATCTGGAAGACGCTCCTGTTTTGGTCAGAGCACTGTTTTTGGCCTAGAGCTTGGAGGCGTCCTAACATCTGTCCCCCTCTCCTGCTTTTTGCTAGGTAGACAACCAGCTCCTCCGCACCACTCAGCCATTCGTGCTCTTCCTGACCCCCAAGATGGGTGAAAACGAAATTGCTGAAACCGGCCCGGCAATGCAGTTGAATGCTATGAAATTTCCCAGCAAAAGTCCTTTAAGTGACATATACAAGGTAATCCACCCCGCAAAGGCTCTGGCTGCAGAGCCAGAAAGGAATGTAAGCTCTGCCTCTCTCCTGGCACATCACTCCTTCTGATAGCAAACGCAGGTGGTGGGCATTAAAATAGGAGACAGGGAGTAGAGCGTCTAAAACTGTGTTTCTCAACCTCAGCAACTTTCAGATGTGTGGCCTTCAACTCCCAGAATTCCCAGCCAGCCATCCCTCCATCTCCCCCTTTCCTCCATCTGCCCCCCCCCCCCCGCAACAGCAGCAGCAGCACCTTATCCTCAGCAGCTGATGAATTCTGGGAGTTGAAGGCCACACATCTGAAAGTTGCCGAGGCTGAGACACACTGTTCCCAAAGCTTATATTCAAACGGTACCATCTCTGGCATGAAGCGCGTTAGAGCAGATCAGGCAAGTCCAGTCTTCCACAGCACAGTAACACACACTGCACGGTTGCAAAACAAGGCCTGATACCTGCTCTGAGTACTTCTCCCACGTTTGCTGATGGCGAGCAGCCTGGGCTGTGCCCTTTTATTTGATTGGTTCGCAGCACTTTTTACTTCTCGTTGTCCTACTGAGAAGGGTCCTAGAGAAGTTCCATAATCATGCAAAATACTCCAGCGTTCAGACTTGGCCACCTGATAGATGTGACCTCAGCAAGGAAAGGCTGGAGGGATCAATTGCAAATGTTACACCAGTTCTTAAGTTACACTCCTTATATCAACCATAACGGATAAACTGCCTGGTGAAACAACTTACTGGTGAGAGTTGAGGAAAATTGCTCTTGGTAGGTAATTCTGCCTCTCATCTCCTTTTTTCATCTCCCCCTTTCCTCCATCTGCCCCCCCCTTGCCAGCAGCTGCTGTGAGTAGCAACAGCAGCAGCTGATGTATTGGGCTACGATCTGCACAAAAGCTTATGGGCAAACTGCTTAACTAGTTGTTTTGTGTATTTTGCCAGAAGTCTGCCAGGACTCTTTTGCCAGGTCTGCCCTTCTAGGAACTGAACTAAAACAGTCTGAAGAACATTCCTCAGGCTTATTAAGCAACGGAGATTTCTATTCTGGCCCTTGTTTGCTCTACATTGCATCTAAAAACATTGGGCTTGTTTTTAGATGCACAGTTGCCTGGTTGCAACTGTGTTAAATCTCCTCCAGCAGCCTTCCCAGACCAGGCACCTTCTACATCTCATACAGAGAATTCCAGCTGTCGAAGGCCATTCTGTTGGAAGAGAGCACTCCAAAGGGGAGCGGGTGCCAGCCTTGCTGCCCATCGTTGCTAGGAATTCCAGTCCAAGACAGGTCTGGAAGAGGCTGGGATGAGGAAGGCTGTTCTCTGATCACATCTTTGCCAAATCTCAAATGATGTTGCATCTGCTTCCTAAAGCCAAGAGGGCAGAAAAGTGACTTGGTTGATGGTTGTCTCTTAGCAAGCCTCAGTCTTGTGTTTTAGTTTTCTGTCAGCCCCATGGAATTAGTTCTGATTCTATCTGGAAACCAGCCCTTGTGCTACGATTCCTCCTAAGACCACCGAACAGGAGCTCCAAGAGGCTGAAATTCAGAGCACTTGAATTCCAGGCTGGGAGGTTCTCTCACGTCACACTCTCTTAGCAAGGGCGTTTGATGGTGACCTTTCAAAGTCATCTCCTTGTCTCCTTTTCCAAATGCTTTGTATGTGCTCGAATAGCCCTCTTTTGTTCCAGCACCTGATGATCACAGCAAGCAGATTCACGGTCCAAATTGAGGAGAAGCTGCTCCTTAAACTTCTCAGCTTCTTTGGCTACAACCAGTCAGAAGCAGGTACGTTGTCCCGTTGGCTGCAAGTTCTGTGGATCCTGCAAATGTTCCCCCTGTTTGGCAGAATACAGCTCGCCCACCCAAAATCGGTTCCCGTGTTTTCTCAGTGAATTCTATTAAAAGTTCTGTCCAATCTGTACAATATGCCTGGTGCTGAATGAGGCCCTCAGCAGGGACACACCAGAGTGCAAAGCTCAGACATCCCTGAACATGGAGCCAAAAAATTGTTTTTAAAAGAAGGCCTTACGGAGCAGGGACTGCAAGTTACCTCTCAGATCGGATCCTACTAGTTTCTTTTCCATCTGTAATGATGGTGAGGTTGAAACAGATATTCCAGCATTTATTGTTAATGATGCTTATGTTTTTCTTCCTATCTTGTTGGCAACAGAGGTTGAAAATTATGATGAAAACCTCCACGAAAAGCCTGTCAATCAAGACGTTGCCAGAAAGAGATACTATTTTGAAAACCTCAAAATTAGCGTGCCACAAATAAAGCTGAGTGTCTTTACTTCTAGCAAGCTTCCCTTGGATCTTAAGGTAAGATTTTGTGGATGCCTTAAATAAGTCACGCCCTGCTTAATAAGCTCTTATGAATAATTTTATATCAGGACCATAGCAAAGTGTCAGATCCACAATCAAAATCTCCTTCTGTTCAAAAACAAAAGTTTCAAATTCAGTGTTGAAATTTGGAGTTTGGTACCACACATCACGAGGGACGCGGTGGCGCTGCGGGTTAAACCGCTGAGCTGCCGAGCTTGCCGATCGGAAGGTCGGCGGTTCGAATCCACGTGACGGGGCGAGCTCCCGTTGCTAGTCCCAGCTCCTGCCAACCTAGCAGTTCAAAAACATGCAAATGTGAGTAGATTCATAGGTACCGCTTCGGCGGGAAGGTAACGGCGTTCCGTGCAGTCATGCCGGCCACATGACCACGGACGGGTCTGCGGACAACGCCGGCTCTTCGGCTTTGAAACGGAGATGAGCACCGCCCCCTAGAGTCAGACACGTCTGGACTTAATGTCAAGGAAAACCTTTACCTTTACCTACCACACATCACACCAAGCTGTTATTTGCCTAGCCATGACCTGTTAAATAAGCCACAATTGGCTAGCACTGCTCAGTAGACTAGAGTCACAAACTGTGGTTTACAGGTCACAGTGGTTAGGTTCATATGTTGCTCAGAACAAATTGAGCAAACTACACAATGATTTAGCACAAAACCTGAACTCAATTCAGCCTACCTCCAGTCTTAGTTGAGTCCAGTTGGCCTCAGTGCCTGGCCGCTCTGCAGTTTTTCAGCTCAGTGGACCATTCTGTGTAAAATCCTACCAGGTTCTAAGTTTGAAATCTTTGCAAGCAAATGTTTTCCCTCTTTGTCAGCATTTGATATTTTGCTGTGCATTTCAATGTAGCAGAGGTTCCACTGTTCTTCCGGCCTCTAAGATGCTCTTTCTATGGTGGGCCTGCCAACCAGTGAAACCAGTGAACATCATGCATTTCCCACAGGCTCCTGCCACCTAGCAGGCCATGCCATGGAACTCCCTTTCGCTCCCTCCCCATCACCCGGATAGTGGCGTTTAGAATACCTCCAGGGCATTTTTATAGTTGTGCATGGTTGAGGAAGCCTTTGCTAGCTTCCAAAAATCCAGGCTCTCTGGAAAGCAACAGTTCTATTTGCAGACTCCAGGTAACAATAATAATCCCACAGACCAAAGTGTGCTGTAAGATTCCTGCAATGCCACCCCAACCCCTTCCGGGCAGAGGCAGTGGGAGCACAACCCACCCTGACCTGGGTTGTCCTGAAGGTGGAACAGACGCCACGTTTTCTTGGTGGAGAAACGGTATCCCAGTCAGGTGTGTGTGGCGGCACTGGCAAAGTACCCATGGATGCAGGAGGTGGTAGGGAGTGGGAGAGACCAGTGCTGAGGAAAAGGAGATGAGATTTTCACAATTTCTTCTCTTTTAATAAATCATACAGCAGAAAGGGGAGAGTGTTTCCCTGGGATTGAGTTCATTTTTGGACAGGAATCTAAGAAAAGTAACTCTCCATTTGCAGATCACAAACAGCCCAAGCAGATTCTCAACTGAGCTTTTTTTTAAGCGCCCTTTTCACAGAATTAAAGATGTAGCAAGGAATATATTCTTCCTGGATATTCTGGTTTAGGCATTGAAGAGCACCCTGGGGTTTCCTCTTGTACGTTTTGAAGATGCAGTGATAGACTTGGATCCCTACACCAGAGTTCACCCATACGAGACAAAGGACTTCATCGTCAACGATGTTCTGAAACATTTTCAGGAAGTGAGTAGCACTGATTCTTCTGGACGTCCCAAAGGTGCAAAGCTCCCAGGTTTTTCAGCTGTGCTTTTCTTTGCAGTTCTGTAGAGAGAGCACTTTTTGGGATAGAGGTGGCAGCTGTCAAGGGCCAAACGTGGCCCTTGGGGGCGATGGGGAAGACGAACCACTCAAAAGTGGGCAGAGCCAGGAGCGTGGCTTAATTTAAAAGCACTTAATTTAAAAAGTGTCTCTTTGTGTATGTAGTAATATTGGCCTCACATCCCTGTTTTAAGACTAATAATATTTGGCAGGAGTTTTAATCGCAGAGTTTTATATATGTTGCAGACTCAGAGATGAGACGATATATTAACTCATATAGCTAGTCCTCAACTTATGACCATTTGTTCAGCGACGATCAGAAGTTATGACAGCTTCAGAATGGGTGCTTTACAGCCTGTAAAGCACTTCTGCGTGTTGCAAAGGTTGCACTGCCCTCCTGCAGTCACGCGATCGCATTTCAAGTGCTTAGTAACCAGCTCACATTTACAACTGGTTGCAGTGTCCTGCGGTCACGTAATCAAGTTTTACGACTCTTTTGGGCTGGATTCACTTAACGACCGTGGTGATTTGCTTAACAACCTGTGATTCACTTAATGACCACCATTAAAATGGTCATAAAGTTGAGTCTGGTCGTACGACCACGACTTACAATGGAAATTCCAGTCCCAATTGTGGTCGTAAATCGAGGACTACCTGTATAATAATCTCTCTGAGTTATTTCACTGAACAATATGACAGTGATGGAGCTCTCTGCTCCATCAGGGGAAAAGTCTCTGTTCCTTTATTCTTGTTTTGACGGAGCAGCCCATCCTAAATTTGCTGGCTGTGCTGTGAGATCCATGTTGTGATGGCCACGCTGTGCTTTCCAGGAGCTGCTCGGCCAAGCGGCAAGGATCCTGAGCTCTGTGGACTTCCTCGGCAACCCCATGGGACTCCTAAATGACGTTTCCGAAGGAGTCACTGGGCTGATAAAATACGGCAACGTCGGCGGCCTCATCCGAAATGTGGCCCATGGTGTGTCGAACTCTGCTGCAAAGGTAGGCAGCCAGGTGGGTGGGGACTCAAGTCTAAGTATCCTAGCATCTGACCCAAGGAAGCACCTAGCATAGTTATTCACGGGAGGCAGAAAGCTAGCTTAGCAGAAGAACTTGGTTTGCAGACATATCCCCAGTTCGGTCCAATCTCAGGCATTTCCAGGTTAGGCTATTAAAAACTGGCCTGAAACTCTGGAGAGCAGCTGCTGGTCTCTGCCAGTTGGAGACTGATCAGGGAAGCCCGAAGTGCTGGCTGGGCCTCTCAGCTAATATTTTGAATCAGCCAGCACCTTCTCCAAAGATGCATTATGATTCTGACAATCCTCACGTCCTCTTGGTGCTTAGAACCCAGTTCACTTCAGGACCTGGGAAGGGTTGCTAGAGTTTGAGTTAGATTTGCACGTTGCACTGAGACCAAAGACATTTGTTGTCATCCTAGCGTGTTGCGAGAAGCAAAGTATTATGGCTTGCAAAATCATAACTTAACGTGTAGTGTGGTCAAGCATAGTTAAATCTTGGCTTAGCAATGTGTGAAGCATGGGGGTACCTAAATCGGAAACCACCGTTCTAACCATTTTTGTGGGTGCGCTGAATTTGAGGCAGCTCGGCATGAAACAAAGGGAAACGAAAGCAGGAAAGCAGCTTTGGCTTTTTTGCAGTAGGCCTGGCAGCTCAAATCGTGGTTTGTGTTATGAATGGTGATTAGGAATATCAGGCTGCAAGGTGACTTTGCAGACACCTGCAGCTCCCCAGATTCCCTCGCAGCTTCAGAATTCCCAACACTTCTGAAGAGCACCAGGTTGGAGGAGACGGCTCTAAAAGCTTGGTAATATCAACATTTGGGGCCTGCGTTTACGCCTCTCCTCCACTCCCCCCTTGTGTTGAGACTTCTTAGCCTTTAAACTGTTTTGTTGTTGTTGTTTTTAAACTTAACTGTAAGCTGCTCTGGGAGTTTTGCCAGCTGTAGAGCAGGTTTTTAAAATTTATTTTCTATAAATAAAGAAATAATGATTGGCTTCAGCTAAAACACAGCATTCTAACATAAGTAACAAATCTCAGTATTCGACAAATCCTGGGAGATTCTTTTTCCTTCCTAGTCAAAGAAATCCACTTTTGGACAAAAAAGGCCTTTCTCTAAATTCCTTCTGCAACAAGCATTTTTTTATATCCATCATTTCCAACTAGATTGGATCATCTTAAGCAACCTTATATTTCTGCAACATGTTCAATGTAAACATTCTGGGCATTTCTCAAACAAATAAAACTAGTCAATTCCAAGAAAGCCACCACCAAAGTTATAACAAAGCAGCACACTGGGGGGTTCAAATAAAATCAGCCAACACATAACCAACATATTGATGCCTTCTTGGTAAAGTCCCTGCCACGTGTCTGTTTCACCCCAACAGCCCTTCTTCTGAAGAGTGAAGTCAGTTCGGAATCCACAGGGATGTTTTGGGTTGGTTTGTTCCTGCCTGCCCTCGCGAGGCAGGTTTGGGTTGCCCAAAGCTGCTGTGGTGGAGGGGTGGGACTGGAGCCGTGCTCTTCCTCCGCGAGGAAGCCCAGCCTGGCCAGTTGACCATGGCCAGCACGTCTCCATGGATGCTGTCAGCAGGGAGAGGATGATTAATTACCGCACCTGCTCTTGTTCAGATCCTTCCACCTGATGCAGAAAGCCAGACTTTCTTGCTGGGGGGCTGGCAGTCAGGCAGCGAAGGCTAGATGTCAAGGGAAATACAGCCCCCTTCAGTTACCTGGTTCTTAAATTATGTGGGCCTTTGGAGTCGGAAGGCTGAACTTTAATAACCCCTTTTTAAATAATGCCTGTGAAAATCCTTATTTATGGGCTGCGTCTGGTTTTGCCATTGTATAGATTTTCGGTCAATTATCCTCATAATGGTTTTTCCATGTACCTTGGAAGCGTGTTGTGGGGGAATGGCTTCTTTCAAAGGCAGGGAGCGTTGTATTGAAGTTGGCACAGAAACCCCAGATCAAGAAAGTTCGCGGCAGTTTGATCCCTCGGAGACTGGCTGCGGGTGTGCTGGGAAAGGGCTTTGATCCTAAATATAGACATGGGAGGGAGTTTCCATCCCATCTGCCCTGGAGGCTCCTGGCTTCCAGGAAAAAAGAAAGAACAGCCTGTTTGAATTCTTGACATCAGCATCTGCATGTGCTCATGCACGGACCTGCTTTCCAATGTTAAAGATCTGCTTCACCCATGCAGCATTTTTATTTATTGTTTTTAAGAGTTTGTCAGGGTTCTGATGGCAAAACACTGGTTAACAGTCCTGGCACCAAGCCTGTACGATCTGCTTGGTGGAGAGCTTTGCTCCCTGGCTTAGGGAAGAATGGCAGGGCCTTTGGGGCAAGCCGATGCTTTAGCCTGTTGGGCGATCCAGGAGTTCAGCTCCTGGCTTGGGACAAGCTTGGACGTCACAGGAAAGCAGGGAAGAAGCTTCCATGGCTTGCTTATTCCCCACCCCCCCTTACAGGAGTCCAGCGGCTAGTCCCAGGACGACCTCCTCTTGTGGCCTGAAAGCCCGTCTTGTGGAGAAAATCGGTTTGCCTGGGAAGCCAACAACAACAACAGCACAAAGCAATAGCAAATGAAGAAGCTAAAGTGCTCTGGGGTTTTAGAATTCAAACAGACAAGCCTCTGCCACACCACACCCCAGACTTAACAACTGTTGATAAGAAAGACAAACAAGTCTGGATGGTGGCCGTTACTGATCCTGGAGACAGCAGAAGAGAAGCGAAAGAACTGGAGAAAATCACAAAGAGAAGTAGGACAACTGTGGCCAAAGAAAGCAAAGGTGGTAATAGGCGCCTTGGGTGCGATTCCAAAACATCTGGAGCACCCCTGGAACACCGTTGGCATTGACAGAATCACCACCAGTCAATTGCAAATGGCAGCTTTACTTGGAACAGCTCACATCCTGCGACGATACCTTGAATATTGTTAAACAACATCTGCCTGTCCCAGACTTGATAGGGGGACAAAAGGCCAAATCCAGTCTAAACATCTGGCCGACTGTGCGATCAACATAGTAAGTTAAATTTGTATGCTGCCTGACTCTCAACAGCTCTGGGTGGTTCACAACAATCAAACACAGAAATTACAATAAGACCAATAAAATGTTAAAAATAAGTAAAATATGGCAAGCATTATTATTATTACTATTTTTAATAGATTTTTATCCTGCCTTTTTTAGGAGGCACTCAAGGAGACAATCATACCTAATGTTCCTGCCTCCTATTTTCCCCACCCTCCCTCGGCAAAGGCCTAAATGAAGAAGTGGGTCTTCACGGCTTTTCTAAACAACATGGGGGGGGCCATCTGGATCTCGGGGGGAACCGAGGCGGGCTGCTGGGTTCCTGATAGATGGCCTAGTTTAATTGAAGGAACCTGGAGTGCACCAACCCTGCAGGATCAAATCGGCCAGGCAGATATCGTGGGAGATGGGCGGTCACTCAAGTACCAAGCCCCATGCCAAGCGGGGCTTTATAGCACCTTGAATTGTACTCGGAAGCAAATCGGCAACCTCGTGAAACAGAGGGGTTCGTGGGCATTTCCTCTTGGCCCTTCTGTGACAAGTATCTTTGAGGGACACTCTTTCTAAGCTGCAAGGAATCTTTTTTTGCCTATATAAGCTCCCAGTTATGCCAATCCCTTCTGGGCATCCAGGATGGCAGCGCTCAGCAGTTGCCCTTACGATATCTTAATTGCAGTGTTGCAATTCAGCGAGTTGTTCCGGAGCATAAAGGAACAAATACAGTGTCAGTCTGGCAGTATAACCTCTCAGGAACCTGAATGAGGGAAGAGGTAAATCAAAGTTCACTTGCTGCAATAGAAAGGAGGGTGCGAAAGATTTTGGAACTTGCAAATACAAGCAGAAGAGACAACTAAATATCCCGAGTGTGGCTTTCATGTTAAAAATTTAATGTTGTCGTAGGGAGTTTTGATTTCTGCTGAGCCAGCTGCAGCTGTGGCTCTGTGCCCACCCCCGCATCAGCCCCTCCATTCAACTGGAAGGGAGGTAAGAGCAACATAAAGACAAACTGGGAAGAAAACGTTTGCATCTGAAGTGTGGAAAGGTTAAGCGAGACAATAGGCTTGAAACAATTAAAATTGGACAGAAATAGCCACACAAGAAAAAACCTGAATTTTGCAGAATTTCAGAAGCCGGATATTGTGCAATCAGATCTGTTTTGAGAGCTCTGGGAGGTTTTGATGGATTCTGACTGACTGGGTCCAGATCTTGCATGCAAAGTGGTTAGAATGTGAAGCCCTGCCCTGGGGTGACCAAGGTCCCAGGCTGCAATTTCGGCCGTGAGGGGGCCGAGCTAGAAACTCGGAGCCCACCTGTCCTAGTCCTTCCGGAGGCAGAAAAGCCAGCTGGGCGACTCTCTCTCAGCCCAACCCACTTCACAAGGTTGTTGGAAAACAGGCAAAAGGATTATGTAGGCTGCTTTGAGTTGTATAAATAAAAGTGAGATATAAGTCTATAATAATGATGATGCAAGTCTGTAGGTAAACTGATTTGGCCACTCAGCCAATATGAAAAGCAGGTGCTGTATACTGTCTCGATCTGTTTGGAGGAAAGGAGAGAAATAATTAAATTCACTAGTAATAATAGGAACATAGAACTGGAAGAGGTCTCAGAGATCATCCAGCCCCCCCCCCCAATATAGCTATCCACTTTAGTAGCACCAACAAAGAGTTAGACGTTGGAGAGCCCCGCCAGTCGATGGTGGCAAAAGGTCAGAAGTCTGGCAGCACCTTTTCCAGCTAACACTTTTTTTTAAATGAAATTTTATTAAAGTTTCTGCCTTTTAATAAAATGTCTTAGTTGGAAAAGGTGTTAATTAGGGGATTTTGAGTTGACCCCTCCTCCCCACTGGGAATTTGGGAAGTTGCAGTATGTCCCAGAGGATGCCATATTGAGGGAGTCTGGCATGGGAACTTTGAGAGAGAGAGAAGGGATGAAATAACCCTGCATTCCTTTTAGTGGTGCCACTTGCTTTCAGTTCTTCCCTTCGTTTTGCCCCCTTGAGTGAGTTCAGCCACACAAGGGGGCTTTTCTCCTTGGGGCTGGCAGGAGGTGTTGTTCGGCTTCCAACCACACGCAGCCTTCTTTCCAAAGTTAATTTTCCATGAGCCCCAAGCTGTGCCGGAGGGCGTGTTGCCTAACCCTCTGGGTGCTGGGGAAGAGCTGCCCCTGTATTTGCTTCCCCTGCACCCTCCCCAACGCAAATCTTCATGAATGCTGACTTTGGACCCTGGCGAGGGGAACAGTTTGCCCTGGATGTTCTGTCCCTTCTAACAAATAAGCATTCAGAAGTGAAGTGGCAAGCCTTTGGCAGTGCCTCCTCCCCCTCCCCCAAAGCAAACTCTCCAGCATGGTGTGTGCAGAGCAGATGCAGAGCAAGGGATAATCCACAAGGCAGCAGTTAGATTGGAAGTGGCTGCTGGCAGCCCAGGCCGTTAAAGTTAAAATTTCGCCAGGTTTCTAGTGGGTCACCTGACTCTTAAGTGCTGAGGATGGCGATCCTAGGGGACGAGGTGACTTACTCAAGGAGGTGGATGCTGTTCTTGGCTCTCCCACCCTTTTCCTCTTGAAAACTTACAAAAACCTAAGTTCTGGCCACGTGCAGATCACGTGTCTATTGGCTTCTAGGTGCAGAGGACTTGGTCACAGAAGCTCTCCAGCGCAGCCCCTGCTCCATGCAAGGATCCCAGGAAAAGCTGCTTTTTCCAGCTCTGCACCCTGTCATGCCCTAGGACAGGAGATGCAACCTGGGTCAGCTGGAGGGCAGCCCCATTTAGGGGCCACCTCTCAAAAGCAGGCGAGACCAGCTCCAAAGGGATGCATTGAAGGTTGAAGTAGGTAGCACAATCTGGCCCCTTAAAAACCTCCCACGTCTGAAATTGTGGCCTTGCCCCCTCTGCAGTTGCAAAAGGAATACTGGGGGAGGGGGTCTTATACTCAACAAAGGTCGCTGTTTTTGGACCTTTGCCCTAGATCAGTGGTTCTGTTGCTGACCTGAATCTGCCTTTCTGTAATTTAAGGCCATTATTCCATGATCCTGTATTCTGGGATGAGGAAAAAACAGTGTTGAGCTTGGTGATTCAGGGCAGCTTAGGTTTAGGGGGAAACACAGGTGGTTCTGAAGAAGAGCCCCTCGTGTTTCTTTATGGTTTCACCCCAATAACAAATCTCTCTCTAATCATATCCAAGCAATAGTAGTATAGAAGGAAGGAAAAATGCCCCATTCTGTCCAGCAGTAAATTCAGCCAGTTTTGAACCATATCATCCTGGAGTTGTGGAACTGAATTATTCTTCTGCAGTGCGCAAGAAAATCAATTAATCTCTGAGCGGTGGCTGTCCAACTTCTTTTTTAAATTGAGAACCCACGGTTGTATCAATTTTATCATTAGGAAGTTTTTCCTTACATTTCAACAAAATCTGTGCAGTGGCAACTTAGACCTGTTATTTCTGCCCTGTGGCACAGGAAATTAGTTCCTGACCATCCTCCTTAAGGCCCTCTTTTGGGTACCTGAGCCCTGAAATCATGTCTCTTCTGTTCTCCAGCTTGAACATCCCAAGTTCCTTCAGCCTGACCTCTGAGGACATGTCCTCAAGTCCCTGTATCGTTTTTTAACCTGGCAGGACCCTTCTGGAAATGCCATACCCCAAGCGCCAGGTGTGATCTCACCTGTGCAGAGTAGAGGGGAGTATGGACCTCACGGGTCTGTAATATGATGCTTCTTCTAATGCAGCCAGAACTGCATTAGCCCTTTTAGCTGCTGCGTTACACTCCTGGCTTGTGTCCAGGTTGCTGCCAATGACCTCAGCCAAGTCCTTCACCAACCTGGTGCTTCCAGGCCCTGAATCCCCCATCTTGTGCGCGTTCCTACATTTTTCCTCCCTAAAGGCAACACCTTGCGTTTCTACCAGTTGGAGGGCATCTTGTTATCTCCGCCTAGTCTTCCAGCCTGTCCAGATTACAGTTACACTGCAATTTTGCCTTCTTGAGGGTTGGCCAGACATCCTAGTTTGCATCACCACAAATCTGATAAGGGGCCCATCTATCCAGTTATCTTGGTCATTAATAAAAAAAAAAAGGTGAATAATCCTGTCCCCAAGGCACTATTGGAGGACTTCTCTGTTTATGCTTTTCTGTGGCTAATTGTAGAGCATTTGTGCTGATACTCTTGAGGGCAGTTAGCCAACTCTTGTGGACCCACCCTCCTGTAGCGTCATCCAAGCCACCCCTTAATAGCTTGTCCAGGAGAATGTCACGTGCAGCCTTTTCCAAGCTTTGCCGAAATCAGGATAGATGATATTCATCACATTCGCCTTCTCCACTAAAGGAGGTACCCTGTCAAAGAAGGACACAAAACCTGTTTCACATGGCCCATTTTGACAAAGCCATGCTCACTCTTAGCAAACACAGCGTCGTCTTCAAGGGGCTTACAAATGCCCTGCTTTATTATCTGCTCTAACGGGTTCAGGTTTTGAAGTTAGGCTTGCTGGTTGATGATTATCAGAGTCCTTCTTCTGCCTTTCTTGAAGACAGGACCACATTTCCTCTCCTCCAGTCCTTTGGCACCTCCCTGCCTCTTTGGGGCTTCTTGGAGATCATCCACCAACACCCCAACAGCTCTTCCATCAGTTCCGTCAGAACTCTAGGCTGCATTTCATCAGGGCCTGGGGATCTGAAGACGCTCAAATGAGCTAGAAGACCCTTGACCACATTCTCGCCAACCCTGTCGTGCAGGTCCCAGCCCGTGCCACGGCATTTCCTTTGAACGCTCTGCTTGGGACGCCCTTGTCCATGACCCCGTCCCCTGTGCGCCTAACCAGGGGACGGGGTCTCTTCCCAAGGGGAGCGCACAGGTTGTTTCACGGTTGGCTTTAACAAGATGCGAGCAGCCTTTCCCTTTCCAGCAGCGATGGGGCGCACCGGTGGGACCGGCTGGTAGCAAAGGCGCAGACCTGCCACTTAGAATGGCTGGGGCCGTTGCAGTCTGTCGGAGAGGTCTCTCTTGCAGCCTGCTCCAAACCCTTTGGGGATGCTTGGGAGCACCCCACCCTCCCAGCTTCCCTTTACCCTCAAAAGTTATCTCTTAAAGGGGAGTAGTTACTGAATAAAGTGTAACTTGCCCTCTCCGTGAACCCGCCAGCAACTCTCCAGCTGGGGTCACTTCAAGTTCATTCGGTGGACTTTTGACTGCCTTCCGTGCACAGGGAAAACAGCCGGCGGCTCCTGCCGGGATCTCGCATTCAGGCCTGTAACACAAAACTGCTGCCCACAGGCACCTGCTGGGTGGCTTCACCAGAGCTCCTTGGGGGCAGCTCCCCTCCCATCAGGCGTCTGGAGAGGGGGGAGAGCTGCCCCCCACCCTTCCCAGATCCTCTGCCCGATTGGGAGTCTGCGCAGACCCCAGAAGCACTGTCAGAAGGCATTAGGAGGACCAGCCGACTGGGAGACGGGAGCCACAGAAGGGCCCCTCTGGGCCATCAGGCAGGAGAGGGCTGTGGCCGGCCTGGGCGCAGGCGGATTTCCTGTGGGCTGCAGCTGCTGGCCGTGGGCTCTTCTGCTTAACAGGAAGATGGGTTAGTCCGAGGCGATCCCACGCTACCCTCTCGGATTGAGCATGGATTTGGCACGACATGGGCTTTATCCCCTTTCTAGCACCGATCCAAAAAGCTTGTTACTGACATCTCTGTGGCTGTGTGGGCAGATGGGGCTGAGTGTTCATCTCATTTGCAAACTACGATTTCTGGTTTATTGCAATAAGTGGTATCCAGCCAATTGTCTTTTATTCATTTAGTCATTGTTAGGCAAATCATGTCTTTGTGCAAAGCGAGAATTTGGGTAAGATATTTAGGTATCCTGTAAATAATCCTGAAGTTGAGCATATGTGTGTGTGGGCATCGATGGGTGTGTATACCGGAGGACGTTCTGCATGTAATGGCACAAGATGGTTCTCTTTCTCTCTCTCTCTCTCTTTAATAAAGTGCCATAGTTTTGTAGCAAGAAAAATCTTACTGGGAACATTTATCTGAAGTCCAACTTTTCAGTTATAAAAAAACTCAGTAGATACAGTAAAGAAATACAGTAAAGTAATGGTGGAAATTTGGCACTCCAAAATGTATGAATTTAAGATCTCCTGAATGCCTGGCCGTTCTGTTTAAGCTCAACCTCTGTGTGCTGCAGTTCCGAGCATTAGCTTCATTCCCACCCCCAGGCCAAGCGCACCTTTCAGTCAGCCTCTAGATGGTCACAAGCCAGAGTGGCACTGCCACCTGAAACATATGTGAAAGGTGGTATCATAGCTTTAAAAAAAACAGGGTGGGCCATTTTTTGGTGGCACCCTAATATTACTGCTCTCACCTTAGGGCTGCTTCTCCTGCTAAGCTCCAGGCTAGTATTTTTTTCATGCCTCCACCTTTTAATATTTAACTTGGTTGGATTTTGATAATACGTTCTTTGTCACCTTGGAAACTACTAGCTCATTCAGCTTCTGTTGACCTTACCACCTTGTATACCATCTAAAATCAATCACCAGCACTGTTTTCTTAACAGCTGTTCTCTACCCCGAAGGAACATACTTCATGCACAAGGCTGGAGAGGAATCTTGGTTGGGGATTGAATTTTATATCTTCAGAATCAGGGAACGGGCCTGTTTTGTCCTTCTGTCCTGCAGAAATAGGGCCAAACTGAATCATGCAAAGCCTCCTCTGACTCTGAACACTTTTTCCCATGCTCCATCTTAAAGCTTTGAGGAATCAATGGGAGCGTGTCAAACATGTTTCTTCTCTCTCTGTCTGTCTCTTCGTCTCTCTCTCCAGCCCACCCAGTGCTGGAGAACTGGAAAGCTTCCTTGCTATTCTGTGCCACTTCAGGTGGGCATAATAAAACAGTCCCAGTACGACAGACCTTGGATTTCCCACTCCCCCAGAACGATTGCTTCTTTATTGTTGATGTGTACTCATTGATCTTAATGTCTATTTTCTTTGAGGAGGTCATCTGTTGGAGGTCTCCTTGAACATTTCTGAGGAACTGTAAGGCAGGATATAAATTTTTATAATGTGTTTACAAAGTTTGTCAAAAGGAAGCCTGTTGCTCTGGCAGCTTTCAACTTCAAAAGTAGTGCAGAGAAATGCACTTAAACATTAACCTGGCCTTGTGACCCTTCAGAAATCAAAAAGAAGACCTGAGGACATCCAAGACACAGGACTGGCTGAATGTCTTTGAAGGAGTTCTCTTCTGCCCTGAGGCTTGTGGGCCTTCAAACGTTGGACAAAATGGATGGGCGTTGCTGGGCCTTGGATTGCTTGGATTGTTAAGGCTGCATTTCCTAACCTTTTGTCCAAAGCTAATCACCCTCTCCCACCTCATGCCTCTTGCTTTAGCCATGGCAGTGTGCCTTCTGCAACAAGCAATGCGCCAGTTCTGATGCTCCCACAAAGGAGGACCAGTCAGCAATCCTTCCCTTTAGCTGGCAGCCGGTCCATGTCTTTACCTAGGTTTCAAACTGAGCTCTGGGGCCTTCCCTCACTAATTAAGTCTAGGAAGCAGAAAGACCCCCAGGTCTGTTTGAAAAATTGCTCCTGGAGTGGGTGGGCAGTTTATTTAGAAGGTTATATTCCACTGGAGGAAGCCCCAAGGGGTTATAAAAGAAAGACCCTCACTGCTCCTGAAGAGCTGCACCAGCAAACATCCGGAGCCATGAAGGGAGCCTCCTGCATGCTCTTAACCTTTACAGAATTTCAGGAAGTGGGGAGGGATTCTAAGACAGCCTTTTAAAAAGAAGTTTAAAAACAACCTCTTGGGAATTGAATGGGCATGGAAAATCACAGGTCAGTAGAGAAAAGTTAATCTGGGCGGAGGGGGAAACTGATAGTACTATCTTATCTGTCAGGTATTAGCAACATTTTGGAGTGCCCTCCCACTCCTGAAAGATAGCAAAGATCTTGTTCAATCTCATGCAAGAACATGGAAATCTCAGGAGATTTTAGAAACTGAAATGTTTCTAAGCTTCTTTTTTTTTTAATTATTGTCGGCTTCTTTCCTTGGTGTGGTGGACGCCATGTTGCAGCTGTCAGAGACCGTTATCTGTACCTATCAGTATGCACAGATGTGTAGACAAACTGTGTAGATCAGCCACATGCAATGAAACGTAGAGCACGGTTACACAATTTTCACGTAAAAGCTGGGCAAACAAGGTCCAGTTCGAACTAATTACTAGTGGATTTTTAAAGAAGTTTTCGCAATGTGTTGCCTAGCTTTCTCCAGAGAAAGAATTCTACAATCTGGCTGCCTCTCCCCCCACATTGAGCACTGAGCAAATTCTGAAGACGTCACAGGGCTTTTTTGATGATAGCATGGTGCAGCTGTGGGCAGCTACGCCCTTGGTGCAAAGAAAGGAAAAGTGGCAGGGGCAACTTTGAATCAATTGAGTTTCAGAGGGATCTCAGCCCACAGTATGACACTGATCACTGTGACTTACTTAACAACCACAATTGGGACCAGAATTTAGGTTGCTAAGTGAAGCGGTCATTAAGCGAATCTGACCTGATTTTACGACCTTTTTATGGCGGTTGTTAAGCGAATCACACAGTTCCAATTGATTCTGCTTGCCAGAAGTCGGCCAGGAAGGTCGAAAATGGCAATCACATGGCCGCAGGATGCTGCGACAGTCATAAATGCAAACCGGTTGCCAAGTGCCCAAATTGTGATCATGTGACTGTGGGAATGCTGCAGTGGTCGTAAGCTTGAGAACTGGTCGTAAGTCTTTTTTCCAACGCTGTTGTAAGTCTGAACCATCACTAAACAATCTCTTACTTGACTCTTCCTTGATCTCTTACTTGACTTTTGAGAAAGACCAGTTGACCACATGAGAAATAGGCTACCCCAAATTCAGTTAGCAAAATGTGCTGGAAAAGTGAAACAAAATGGGGGAGAGATTGTCAAATGAAATGCAACTTGCTAGAATTCTTCCCAGAACAGGATTGCTCTTTTATATCAGGCACACAGATGGCTGCTTTCCCTGGGAAGCACAGTCAGTCTTTGCCCCCAGGGCCCAGAATGCTTTCAGTCACCTCAACCTCCAGATGTGCAAAGTCCATGATTAATAGCAAAGGGTGGGCACATCGCTTTTTCTTGGGAGAAAAGTAGTCCATAAATTCTCACCTGAATTCTGAAAAATCTCACCCTCCCATTTTTTCCAGGAAAATATCTTTTAAAAAACCCACAGTGCATGACAGATGTCACAGCCCAATGGCTCACATGCCTTTCCCTTTTTGTTCTCGAAGCAAATTAACACTGTAACAAAAGACACAATACTTAGGATATAATTATATATAGATATGTTGTTAATGCTGTGGACAATTAATATGCGTCCTTTCTTATCTTACTGGCAGTTTACTGGAACTCTGTCAGACGGTCTGGGAAAGACAATGGACAACCGGCATCAGACGGAACGGGAGTACATCCGATACCACGCGGCAACCAGCGGTGAACATCTTGTGGCTGGCATCCAAGGCCTGGCTCATGGTAATCCATGATTATCAAGGCTCAGTATGCAATGGCTTTTCCTCCAGGGAAAGTCCCTAGAACAGCAAAGCTTTTAGGTTGACCCTAGTGCTCATTTAACAAGCTGTTCAAGGTACATTTTAAGAAAGTAAAGTCAGTCCTCTCCAGTCACCCAACAGTTTTGCAGCCTTTTGTTCAACCGTGAGACACTTTGCAAGGCATTCACACAATTATTTTGCCATGAAATCTTAGAACTTGTTCTAGCCCTAAGTACTTGCATCTTTTCCAACAGGTATTATTGGTGGATTAACAAGTGTAATAACGTCTACGGTAGAAGGTGTGAAAACCGAAGGTGGAGTTAGCGGCTTCATATCAGGTCTTGGAAAAGGACTGGTGGGGACTTTAACAAAGCCGGTGGCCGGCGCCCTGGATTTTGCCTCGGAAACAGCCCAAGCTGTGCGAGAGACAGCCACGCTGACTGGCCCCAGGTTAGCAAAATGGGTTGGGTGGGTTTCCATCTTTTGTGTGGTGTTGTCATACAGAGGGTCACCCTGGGCTGATGATCCAAAGCATTTTAAAAACGGCGTTTATGTATCTTTGATTACCCTTTCTCCAAATGTTGGTCAGCAGCAGTAAGATCCCGGCTAGAATCTTGGCTTTGGTTCTGGAGGACACTTAGAAGGAAAAGTGTTGTTGAAAGGGAAGTTGGCAGGGAAATCCCCTTATGGGTAAGCATTTACCCATTTCTCTGTTGGAGCCAGGGAGAGAGGTTCCTCCTACCTGCAGCACAGGATTGCTGGACACATTCACCCTCCATGGCCCCCTTTGATCCATTCAGAATTCCTTCCACTTACGAAGGCATTTTATTTGCCATCCTCGAAACTCCTGTTTACCTCGTGGGCCTGGTTTAGGTAGGAGTTTGTTTGTCCGTGAGACTTCTGTGGCCACCCATATTTTGTGGCATATCTCAGGGCAGCTCAAAGCCTCAACACTAAGACCATAAAAGAGCAAGAAAAACCAACCTCCATCGGCTTTGTTGTTTGGCAAATCAAGGCTGGAGTGATTTTTGTGGCTCATCTCTCTCTTTTCCTTTCTTCTACCACCACTCCTTCCATTTTGTGAACCATTCCTGGCTTGGGGGTGGATTCCAGAAGGGAAGGCCAGAAGAAACTTTAGAAATGCATTGGGCCTTCAAAAGCAGAAGAGATCTCTAGGAAGCGGCTCTTGCCCCCCCCCCTCCCCAATTTGGCCTTTCAGAACAGGCTCCCTGGAAAAGGACACAGCTTTTTCCTACAGGTGCCTTTTCTGAGGATTTCTCACCTTTAAAAGAAAGAGAAAGAGTCCTGCAGTCGCCAGGGGATCTGGAACAGCAGTTGGTTTCTCAGACATTACTCTGTGTGTCCCTTATCTCTGCACCCCATGCTAAACCCTGCTGTGATGTTTCTTTTTAACTTAGCACGACCCATTATAGCTTAGTACTACATGTGAATGTATTTGGGGCTTTTAAAAACTCCTGGTTTAATATGTCTGAAGGCACCAACGTGGGAAATAAAGAGGGCACCCCCCTGGGAATGGAAGTCCCTTCCTCTCTCTACCTGCTGAGAAGCAGCATTTGCACAACTTTCTCAGCTTGTGAGGGGTTTGGCTTGGCATCTTGTGCAAGTTCATTCTTTGTAGACTTTGGTTTATGTTGAAATGTTGTGTGAATGCAGGCAATGTGGTTTGTTCTGCTTTAATCTTGGGGCCAAAGTGTCCTCCTGATACTTGATGGTGACCGGCAGTTTAGCTGGGTGGGGTCCCCCCCACAATTCGGCTTGGCCCTGCCCAAATTCAGCTTCTACAGAGACTAGGTGGGGAGGGGAAGGACAGACATCACACAGATCCCTCCCCCAAAAAACTCTCAGGCCTTTGCATGTTGGGTGAAATGGTTCTGGTTAAATTCTGAAGTCTGAAAATGACAAGGAAGAAGGGCCTGTGTTGCATTGGTTCCCCTTTCTGGTATGGATGATTTGGAACTGAGCTAATAATGTGTCATTCTAAATACTTCTTTCTCTCTTTTTGCTGAAGTTGCATTGTTGGTGCTCCACATCTGGTTGTGTAAAAACGCCAAGAACTAAAACAGCTCCGGCTACCTCAGATTATTGAAACATTGTGTGGGTGGTCTTTTGTTTGAGGAGGCAATGTGCAAAGGTGTTTAATACTGATACTCGGTTTTAATCTGTGGTTCTCAGCACAGGTGGTTTATATATCTAAATCTCAAAAAAAAAACCTCTCCTATGATTGTGTGAGAGTTCCCTTTTCACAGAACCCCTCTCTCTGGCAGCCTGCTCGGGACAGCTTTCCCCAAGTTCCCAAATGCCGGATTGGGGTTCTCCATGTGCACTGCAAATCTCAGAGCTGCCTCAAGGCTTCGGCATCAGGTATGGGCCTTGACTTACAAGATAGGACATCTAGAGAGGAGGTGTATCTCTGTAGCATGGCTGGCTGGGGAATTCTGGGAGTTGAAGTCCACCCATCTTCAAGCTGCCAAGGTTGAGAAACCCTGCTGTATTGCTTAGGGATTCCAGTATGTTGGGAGGAACTTCACTATTGTGCCTTCTGAGAAATAGATACTGTGTGACTGGCTGTGCCACTTTTGTGAGTGCACCAACAACATTTTCCAAACATGCCCAGCAGCCTAAAGAAGCCCTGAGTTTTCCCTGTTTTCTGAAGCTTCAGCCGTTCCCTCTCCCCCCCCCCATTCCAAATGCAAGCCAAAAGCAAAAAAAAAAAAAAAAAGTACTGCAAATGTCTTTTCCTTGTGTTGGCTGAACTCTGAATACTCCCTTGCACTCCAGAGCCCGGAATAATCCATTTCTCATTCTCGTGTCACTTATGTAAGGCTCTTGAAAAGAACGAAAAAAAACTTTCTTTTTCTCTCTCTTCCCCTCCCTTCCCTTTGAATAGTTATGAGGAGGCATGACTCATTTCTGCTTAGTCTCCTGGATGCACAGAGATTTCCCCTGGCCTTATTGGCACTCACGTGGTTTTCAGAGGACCTAATTAGATGGAGATCTTGAGCAAGAGAAAGTGGGAAAATCATGGCATTAAGCCATTTTTTTCCTATGCAGTCCCTGAAACCTTTTTGATTGGTGGGGATGGAACCTTATCCTTAGATTAGATAGAGTACCTCATATTAACTTGCCTCATTTCATATTTGATCACAGTGGCCCAAATCTGGCTGGTAGGTATGAGGAACCCCATCCTACAAATAAGGCCAGTGCCTTTCCTCTTAAATAGGAGAGAAGTGTTGAATTCTTGCCAACATTTCTGATGGCACAGGTCCCATTGCAGTGGAATAAGCTATCAAAAGGCCCACAAAGCATTGGCAGCTTTTGGGCATCCTGGACCACGACCACAACTTGGAGCGGTGTCCTCGGTGCCCAACAGACAAATGGCTGAATTATTTCAGAACGTTGGGGGTCAGGGCAGCTGTTGCTTTGAATTTGGCAGAGATTTAGAGCAATTTTCCCCATTTGGGGCAATGTTTTTGAGTAGAGTAGCCACCCCAGCACTGATAAGTGCTGTGTCGCTGAACCATTTGTTCTGTGAGAATCTCTTTTTTTCAGTGGAAAGAAGACGGCTTGCTCTGAACTTACTGAAGCCCATTCACCCTGCCCTCTTTGTTGACATGAAGACAGGGAGGGAGGTTGGGATGTCTAAGCCAAGTCATCCAGCAACGCTTTCCCCATTTCTTCCAGATTTTTGAAAAAAGCCACTACAGTATTCATTTCTCTTTCCACCATCTGCAGAGCAGGTGGGGATCTCAAGGCACCTTTCTCATTGCAGCACTTGGCATCTTCAAGGCAGAGAAGTGAAAAAACCTTGGCTTGACCCACGTCCTCAAAAGAGTGCCTGCACTAAGCCGAAGTTATTTGCCACTGTTTTTCCCAAGCGAGCGAAGGTCTTGCGATCTCTGCTCCTCCAAGTGGCCTTACAGCTGCCACATCTAGTGGCCATTGGTGGCCTCACCAAGATCGTGATCTCTTCATCATCCGAGAGCAGAGGACGTGGAATAATGGGTTCCACTTGCAGGAAGACAGATGAAGTTAGGAAGAACTTCCTGACAGCAGGAAGAGCAGTTCAAGAATGGGAGGTGATGAACTTCCCTTCACTGGATGTGCTCAGGCAGAGGCTCAGCAGACACCTCTGGAGGAGGATTGAGCTGGGATGCCTGTGTTGAGCAGGGGCTGGGCTCGGGGGGCTGCCTCTAACTTGGTGGCTCTGTGTTCCCCCATGATTTTGTCCCAGGTAAAAGCTACCTCCCCATTTTCCAGCCATGAACTGCAGACTTAGACGCATTGCTAAGGGAAGTGCTTCTTCTTTCAGCTCACCCTGCCATCGGCATAATCCGTGGGTGACAAGAGCAGACAGAAGAGCCGCCTCCCTCTTCAAGCTGGTCATCCCCTCCAGCGGAGTTCAGCTGGGAGTCAGGAGGTCTTTGCAAAGCGGCCCCTTCCCCCATGCCAAGATTGCGCTGCGACAGTCATGGCCTGGATTACAACAAAGCTAGCTGCTCTGGCATCCTCTTTAGGTTGGGGTTGCAAGTTTGTCCTCATCAAGCCCGTGTGTAGACATTGTGCCTGGGAACCCCTCTTTAGGTTGGGGTCATATGTGTGTCTCCGTCAAGCCGTTGTGTCTTAATTATATCTTGAACAATTACTCATTAATAAAAAAAGGGGAAAAAAAGACGTGCCTGGGAAATAAATTTGTTGGGAGGTAATTACAGCCAATTTCCCCATCTCTCTATTTTTTACCCAGCCCCTCTGAGATCTTGAAAGAAGACAGAGAGCAGACCGACTTTCTGTACCAAACAGTGTTTGTCCAGAAAAGCAAACCATTTATCACAAGGCACGCCGGGCTAGTTTCACACCAGCAGAGAGACTTTGGGCAGCTCCCAGGCTGCCTTTTTCAGTTCCCAGACTGATGGCTGTGACATTACTCAAAATGCGGTAACAGCAGGTCACTGTTGTGGACCCTTGCGGTGACAGCGGGTTGCTCCTTCAAGCAGTTGAAGTCAGCTTGACAAATATGGCCTCTGGAAAGCCTGTTGAAAAATCAAGGGCTTTAGAGAAGTTTCTTGATATGGGAGGGTGGAATCTGGCTCCTGGTCTGATCTGATGTCACTGTACAAGAGTGTAACAGGCCTGGTTGACACACCTGTCCTTCTGTAATCCCATAGTGGGGGAGATTGTCATAAGCTGGGTAGTAGCCAGAGAAGCCAAGAGATCCAAGTTTTATAGGGAGGTTTATATATATTTATATTTATATTTCGAATTTCATCACTGCCCATCTCACTCAAAGTGACTCTGGGCAGTTTAAAATTGTTTGGTTTCTCAGGTATCAGTCAATCTTGGCTGCTCCTGCCAGCTGTGGGACCATTCATGATGTTGGATGCAGAGTGTCCCCTTCGCTCCCAAGAGAGCAGAGGATAAATCCATCCTACGAGAAGAATAGATGTGAAGGAACACCATGAAAGCTTGTCGATCAGGGTATTTAGAGCCATGTTCTAACTTGGGGTCCTTCAAAGGCATGGCCAGTGCAGTTCTCGGAATTCACCACCGATGTAATCTGTTATCATTTAGTGCACTTCAGTGGAAAATTATACACAGACACACATATACAGTTAATACGCTCATATCTTTGTTTTACTTCAAGGCAACGCACGAGGTTCCCCAGCCCGCCTCCTTTTTATCCCAAGGTCATGTGTGGCAGACTCATCGAAAGCAAGTGGCTCAGGGTGACTTGGCAAGCTGTGTCAACGAGTGAACGTATAACGGGCGCTCCTGTTTTGGACAAGATGCCAACACCACACTGCCTTTCTAGTAATACAGCTCATTCCCACATGTGTCTTTGTGTTACGGGTGTTACTGGACATGACACAGCACCATGGAGTTGGAAGCACTACAGCACTTGCTCAATGCAGAATTCCCCATTAAGTCTCCCAGGCAGATGCTGCTTGAGATTCCACTTGAACACATCACTGGTCCCACTGTTCTCGGGAACCCTTTCTTAACACTGAAACAAGACTTCCTATGACTTAAATTCATTATCCTACGTCCTGGACTCTGGAAGGAAAGAGAATGAGTCTTGTCTGTGACATCCTGTCATATCCCCCTGAGTCTTTTCTTCTTGAGCTAAACCTCCCCAGGTCCTTCATTCTCTTTTCATCAGACTTTCCAGTCCCCGTTCATCTTCGTTGCCCTTCTCTGAACCCATTCCAGGTTCTCCAGATCCCTCCTGAAGTGCCTTGCTTTCAGCTGCACCCAGGACTCAGAGCAGGGTCCGATCAATGCAGAATGGAGTGGAACAATTGCTACCTGCACTTTGGAAATTAAGTTTCCATTCCTACTGCCTTGTGAGCAGCCACACACCCCACCCGGTCTTGGATCATCTGCCAATTTGGTAATCCCTCCCTCCACCTCCTCGTCCAGATCCTTAAGAACAATGTTGAAAGATCCTCACTTGCCACAAGGAACAGTCCTGCCCTGGGTCCTTCAACATCGCCCTCTCTCCTCCTGATAAAGAGCCAGCAGTGAGCATTTTCTGAGTATGATTCTCAAGCCCGCTCTGTATCCATTTAATTGTCATGTCACCCACCCCACACTTTCTGTCCCTAATTTAACCATGATTCTGCTGCTTGTCCTCAAGCCTGTCTGAATGGGCCACAACGCACAGATGCCATGCCTCGTAGCTTCTGAAAAATCAAAGTCCAGAGGGCATCCCCAGCAGCTTGCTTCTGCCCAAGGGAAATGTGCATTTGCAGTGGTGTGTAACGCACAGATCTCTCTAATTCCCGGTTTATTTTTCATTCTGTTTTGGTTTTGTGCACTGCTGTGGACGAAGAGGAAGTGTGTGAAGGGGATCGTTGGGAGCAGAATGATGAAAGCCGGGTGACAAGGTGGCAGGTGGGGCGGAGGGGAGGACTGACGAGAGGCAAACTTGCATTGAACCCTCCTGCCTTAAGCAGGTAATCACTGCATCATTGTTAGTGTCTGTTCTAAGTGATATGCTTCTGGGTTCAAGTGGAGTTCAGCCAAACAGTCCTCATTGTAACAAAACCTGCCTTTCATCCCCAGCTTTCCAGGATACGTTCTTGGGAACACAACGTTTGGTGGGGTTGGGCTGCCTCTACGGTCACAAAGCCCCCTCTTTCCCACCATCGTTTTGCTTATTGTGGGCATATGAAATGATGCTTCAGTTGCGTGGAGGGAGGTGTGATGATAACAACTTGTGAGGGTGTGTGAAAGGTGGCAAGGTGGACAGGCATGTCGGGCATATTTTAGCAAGCCTGTTTATCAGGCAGGTTCCCAGAGCTGTGTGTTGGCTGGGCATCTTCTACCTCAAACAGCCTGTTTTCTTGGCCTCTTACCCCGGTCCACTCCACACACGCAGTTTTGGGCTCCGCTGCATTGGTCCCACAAATTGCTGTAAGGATGGCTTTGAGTGCGATGCTTGGAAGTTGCCAGGGCTTGTGTCGTTCTGTGTCTTAATTCTCTTTGACTTTTCTTTTTTTCTGTTTTTTTTGGGGGGGTGTCTGTGCTCGCTTTCCAGTTGACTCTTGACTCCTTCAGCAGACAGAAATGGGGATCATCTAAGTACAGTTCAGTAACTGACTCTGAAGTGTGTCCTTGCATATACCTCCTTTTGCCTCTGTTCTCCCCTCCTTCGTCCCAATTCCCCTCTGGCTAAGGAAAAACATTTTTTCCCATTGGGGAAGACTATCCATGCATATTTAGCCTTTCCAGAAACAACATTTGTATACAGCAAATGTCTGAAATGTGTTTTTACTTGCAGTAAAAACATCTCTTCTCTAGAGATTGAATGAGGAATCTCTTAGGTTGTTAATAGTATATTTGAATATATTAGCTATATGGTGTTTCCAACCTGCTGGTTATTCAGAGTGTGTCGGCAATCCACCACTATTCTATTGCTTCTATTGGTTTTCTTTTCTCTCCTTCCTTATAGTATTTTCTGTACGCTACTTTTAAATGGGTATTTGTATCAGTGTTACTTCCCTTTTTTCTTGAAATTATAATAATAATTTTTAAAAGACGAAATGCGCTTTTACCATTATGCTGGTCTGACTGTAATAAAGATTTGATTTGGTTCGATTTACAGAACACAGCCAGTTTCTGTCAGATTGTTGAAAACTGAACGACGACAAAAAGGCAGCTGCCTCTCCACTCACTGTAGTGGCTGGTGTTCAAAGCACTTTCTCCAGAAGGGAGGGAGGGGTGGGTTGGTAGGTAGATTTGCTGTTTTTGGATGTTTGGAAAAAGAGCCCTTGTGTTAGTTAACCAGCAAGGAAGCCTTGTCTTCAAGTCCTCGCTTGGTTATGGCGTCGTTGCAGCCTCACAGCTTCGTGCACCAAATTAGGCCCATCGACTGTGCCCAGGCCTGTCGTCCTTTGATAGGCTTTTCCGAAGGGTCTGCTCCTTGACTGAAGGGGATGTATTGACCGGGCATTCGCAGAAGCCACACTTCCGTGCTCGCCCTCAGAATCCTTTGGCCACTCCGCGGTAACACGTGCAAGAAAAGCTTGGCGTGCCTCCATGGGCCATTTTTCAGCGGTTGCTCGCAGGAGCGCAGCACCCATGTTCTAGCCCCCAGCCTGCGCTCGACCCGCAGGTCCTGCTCGCAGCCGAGGGCCACGTCTCCCTGTGCCAGAGCCCGGAGCCCGCTGGGGTGGGATTCCACTCGGCCTGTCCCTCTGCCCTTCCCCTGAACTCTTCCCGTTTCGGTCCTGAGCCATCGGCGCCTGAGCCTCGCAGCCTTCAGCTTCCAAAGCACATCTCACTTACAGTACCAAACCAAGGGGCTGCGTGGGCGTCCCAAGCCAAGGAATGTGGCTTTGGGGTTTTGGTACATAAATTTAGCCAACCCGACAAAGAGGAGAGCCGATCTGAACTTTCCTGATGATCTGGGTGGGGGGCAGGGGAGGTTTGTGTCCCATTGATTGCGGTCTGGCGCAAAGCCAGGCCCCGGGCTTGACCGGCAGTTGAACCATATCGTTAAGGCGTGTAATGCTGCTTGGGTTTTGTACGGCAGCCAACGAGTACAGATCCAGAGGGCAAAAGTTTAGAGAGTCGAGGCTGTCCGAGTTAACCCTCTCGCACGGCATGTAATGTATCCTGCTCCTGCCGAGGAACAGCCGCTTCCCGATTAAAAATGTAAACCTGCAATTATTTCTTTACTTCCGAGTCTGAGCCACAAAGGGAAGCCGGCTTCGGAAGAACAATGGTTAACATTGATGGCTGGCACCTTCCCCTGCCCCTTCCTGAGCGGAGCAGGGCTGATCTGTGGCTGGCGGTTTCTCGGAGCGCCCTGGGAGTGGGGCATGGGCTAGAGGGTCCCAGGTTGAGCTGCTTTCACCAGCTGGGAAGAGACCCTCGGACTCGCCGGTCCCACTTAGCGCCTCCTTAGCCTGGGCAACAGTTCCTTCCAAGGGATGGACCCAGAAGCTTCTGCAGGCAGCCCTGTCCCTTCCCAGGGAGAGCTCCAGGGGTTGGGCTGCTGCTTGGTCAGCCTCTCCTAGAAATTGGGGTGCCCTGTTGGCGCTCCCTTCATCTGGGCCCCCTTGTGCAGCCTTTGGAAGGGCTGGAGTTGCCGCATTAGCACCTCCCGAATGCTGTGGGGACACACCACATTGGGGACATTCCTGGAAGTGGAGACGCACAGCTTTCTTTAGGCAAAGGGCCACACTTGGCCATAACCCATTCCAAAAAGTGTGGGGAGCGGGTGATTCTTGTGGGCACGCGCCAGGTCTCCAGGCAGGCATGTTAACCGAGACTAAGGAATGGCTTGGCTCGATCCCTGCAATTTGCTTTCTGTCGTTGCACTTAAACCAGTCAGAGTCCTTGTGGCCACATGTGCTTGACTGTAGAGCTCGGTTATGTTTGTGGAGTGGCTCAGCATCGTGTGCACACCCAGCCTGGGCGGTTTATCATTCAACGTTTTGTGCAAACTCCCCAAGTGGGTTGATTCAGTAACCAAGTGGGGAGCAGGAATCTCTGGCCTTGATGCTTTCTTCCCCCTGCGCCCACGTACAATAGTGCTGTGGGACGGTGAGTCACAGGAGAGTGTGCTTGTGAATTGTTTTCCACGGTGGTACTTAACAAGGCAGCCCCACATGATCGGTCCTGTTAGAGCCACTAAAAACGGGGTTTTTTTTTCAGAGGTCTCTACCTTTGCAGAGAAGATGGAGGGAAGGACTTGGGGGAATTAATTGTATAGAGAAGCAACATGAGAACAGCTTGGTAAAGACCATGGAGTGTACAAGCTCATGTATATCTGATTTTTCTGGATAACAAAGGCGTATTCTTTGTTCTACAAATGGCAGAGCCCAAGTAAACACCAGGCAGTGCATTTCCTCTGCAGTTTTGGTCCCTCTGCTTGATCCCTTTAAAACTTGGTGAGGGAAGCTGCCAAGCAGAGAAGGTGCCCAGGAAAGTTGCAGCTGTTCCCCAGCATCTGTTGTTACACTAATATACACCCAGGGTCTGGATCTGTCCAGGTTAAGCACCGAAGCAAAAACAGCATTGCCATCCAGCCCAGGGCTATCTATATCTGCCCTCTCCATCCTGGCATCTCAGACAGGGAAGCTGAGAAGTCAGATAACTTTGTAACCCTGAACCTAAGTCTGTTTAGGAAAATTGTGAATGTGGTGGGCTGTTCAATCTTCTTTAAAAAATGAGGATGTTGCATGAAAAATGTAGCTGTGCAGGTTGTGTTGCACCCAGTTAGACACGCCCCGCAGGGGTTCAGCCATTTGTTTTCAGCCCCCTCAAAATTCTTTCAAAATAGCTATTTTCCCTGGTTAGCACTCAGGTCTCTCACTGGAAAGTCTGGTTTCCTTAGTACAAGGCAGAAGTACCCCCTTTTCTCCCTGCTGTGATCAACAGTCTCTGTCTATTTTCACCCGTAACCTTCCTCTGTTTTGCTACTGCAGAAACAGTGACCAAGTAATCCTGTCCAATGCTATATATTGTGTTTGAGACCCTGAGTTTCATTTTTGGTTATTTCTAATTTGCTATTCTCTGTTAAACAAAAAATGATTAAGTCAAAAGGCACAAACATAAAATTCATCTCTCCATGTTATAAAAATGTTGAGAAAGCATAAACCATCAGAAATAGCCCATGTATAATATTAATATTATATTATGCATGGGCTATTTCTGAAGGTTTATGCTTTCTCAACATTTTTATAACATGGAGAGATGAATTTTAAGTTGGGAGGTAGAGGAAAGAAAAAACATACTGCAAATTTGTATCATAAACAAATCAGCTGGAGAAAATTAGACCAGACCACAGACTTAACTCCAAGAGGTGGTCGTATGATATCAGGATGACAATATTCTTCTAAATTCTAGTCCTGGATCTCTAAAGTGAGGCCTTTAGAAACCATGAGCAGAGTGAAGCTGCTCATCTGCCAGTGGCAATAAATAATATATTTCTAAGAACATCCTCTGTTTATGCGGTAGGAAATGTCAGTATAACAACATTTTGCAAGAAAGGAGAGATGGGATCTGATAGTATAGTAAGCTGGAACAGAAAAGATCTTTGGGATTTGCTATCAAGGAACTGATCAGCCAGAGTGTTTTAAGTCAAAGCTGAAGCCCAGTGGCTATATTGATGGAAAGGCAAGCTTCTTGGGATTAAAAAAAAGACTGGTTCAATGTGTAATTTAAGAACTGAAAGAAGGATATGTTCTGGTTTGGTTAACTACTGTAATTGCCAAAGAATTTCTGTTTAGCAGTCAATATTAAGGTGGGAAATCTCTTACTGAAACTTGGTTGTGTTACTCATGGTTCTCAATTGCACATCAGGCGGGCTGGCCTACTTCGCCTCCATTGTATTGGTAAAGTATATTCAGGTTCCTGAACCAGCATAATGTTGCTTCAGCAGTTAGAATTGCAGCGTTGAAAGAAGAGCTTTCCTGCCTTTTGGCAAGCTTTAGACGATGCCACGAACCTCAAAACACCTGCCTCCCTGCTTCCTGCTTGGTAGCAGGCTTGCTTTGATGCCTCCTGACCTTCTGAGAAACTTTGAGCAGTACTGTGAAGATGTTGCCTCACGCCTCCAGGAAAGGTGAAATGACTTGGCGAGGATGTGCTGATCAATAAGAGGGAGTGTGTGTTGAAATCCCAAAAGGCCCAGAATTTTGTGGGTTATTGCAATAGCAAGTGAATCAAATGATGTAAGTGCCTTTCGGGGTCTGTTTCCTTTTCTTAGGGAAAAGCTGCCAAGGCATCATCACACACCACCCTCTTGAACAGTGGTCTGTTCAGCTGTTCTCTGCCTCCAGCTCTCTGTCTCTTCATTTTTCCCCCACTTAACAGGACCCTTCTAGATCCCTGAGCATTCTCCAGTGTGTGCCTTTTAAATCGGAATCAGTCAAACATATTGATGTTTGTTGTGAGCTGGATTTAATATAACCCAGATGCAGACAAGCCACCATCCATTTAGCTTTCTGCATTTTCAGCTTTTTAAATTTTGGCCCCATGGCCCCTTAATTATAGAATGCAACTTGAGGCAGCCAAACAAACTGTAATTTAACAACAACAACAACAACAATAATCACAAACTCTGGAATGTTTACTTGTTGTCCAGCTCAAATAGACCCAGTTGCCGAAAGCTGATGGTTTGCAATTAATTGTTAACAGCATCCAGGACTGTTGAGGAAAGTGAAGGAGCATCTTGCCAACAACATTTAAACCATTTCAAACTGAGATATCCATACAACATAGGATAGTTGCAGTTTCATCTCTGTTTGTGCAATTAGCACAGCAACCCCATTTACTTTTAGGGTTTATCTTGAATTCCTTCCACACTGCTGTTCCTTCTACCCTTGTGGGCAAATCCACCATTATTTATTTAAGTTACCATACTCATCAAATGACTCCAGCGCAGACATCCGGCAAAGACTCCATGAGGATGTTTCACAGATCACACCAAACTAATATTATGGCCGAACACAGCGGCCTGTGAAATGGTTCGTTTCCGACAGCCTGACAGGATTCTCACCACAAGCTCAGCAGCAAAGTAACACATTCCATGCTTGCCTTGTCTACTGTGCTCCGCAAACCAGGCCCTGCAAGATAGTGAAGGGGGTTATTAACCACTTTCCTTGCAGAATAACAATGTCAGGATCAAGTACCCTGCTTAAAATGGCCGGTATCCAAAGATGGAGGTAAAAGGACAGGTTCCCTGTCCTTTTTTCCTTTTCCGGCAAGGTGTACCAGTTCACACACAAAAGCCCGTTTAGGGAAGCTGGCTTGGAGCTCCTCGAGAATGTAGTTCTGCTCAAATGAATCGCTCCAAGTTCCTGAATGGATCACAGTGTAGTTCTTCGTTGCAGTTTTTTGGACTTTGTCTGAATGTTGTGCTAAAATTCTCAGCTCCAAAAAGATGTACCGCGTAATACTTTAGCGTAGGATGCATACAAATGTAGGCATGTGATCTGTGTTTGCTTTAATTCAGAAAGAATGGAAGGTTTTGTGTGTTTTTAAAAGGGTTTCACATGTGTTGAAACTGATGTGGCCTGAAAGTAGACGTCTCTGTTGCTCTCCAGTTGGCCTAATCCCTGGGTGAAGGTTTTTCTTCTCCCTTGCATGCTTGGATCCCGCCCCCCCCCCCCCCTCACTTCCTGATTTGTGATATATCTGGTAGTTTGCTTTTGGGTTTGAACTGTGATTTCCACTTCTGGAAGGAAGTGAACACTTCGCGCTGAGAGACTTGGATGCTACTCTGGGTGAACTGTGGAGGGGTGGGGCTCACCAAGCCTGTCAGGAGCCAGAGGACAGAACAAAGCAAAGCAAGCGGAATGGCCCAGCCAGGCAGTCCGTCCTCCTGATCTCTCAGCAAATATGGGGTGGGCACCCTGGCCTGGCAACCCACTTCCCTCCCTCTCCTTGCCCTCAGCATTCAGGGGAAGCTGTCAAAGCTTCTGCCTTCAAGGCCACCTGCTCCCAGCAGCTGCACAGCGTAGCAAAACGTTCCTTCCCACCAACTCTGTTAACCCCGTTATTTGAGTCGGGTGCCAGCGGACACCCGGAGCCAAGCACAAGATGCTTCTTCACCCCTGTCTAGGCCATAGCCCTCCACCTTCCTTCTGGCTCTCTCTTCTCTCCCTTGTTATACTGCTGATAATCTTTATGGTAACCCGCAGCTCCACCGGACGGGACCCCGTTGGTCACAACCTTGTCAGGTATGGCCACAAGGACATGGTCTGGGGAAGGCATTAACTAGCAGTATCACTCAGGGCACTTCTGCCAGCCTAACGGTGAGCCACACCTATCTATAGAGCTCTCGTGAGCTGGATCTCCTTGGCCATGCGGGGTCATAGGGGTTGCTTGGGGGGCAGAATCTGCTTGGCCCTTCCCAGGAGGCCTCTGGCTATTCCAGGCATGAAAAGCCCCCTACCCACCCAAAGGAGGGGGTGCAGGTGGGGTGCAGCAGTCGTGCTTGGGTTGGCTTGCTGGCTGCTCGGGTTTTGCTCTGCTTCAAGAAGGGGGCTGGGGACCAAAACCTATGAGGAACACTGAAGCCCTGTAGATGCCACCACACACGGCCAGGTGAGGTCCTTCTCCTTGGTGCAGCCAGAAGGGGGGTTGAGGGGACCCACGTGCAAGTGAGGAAACTCATAGGGTGCATCCGAAACCAAAACAAGGGGCTGCTTCATTGGTAGAAAGCTGGTGTACCTGTGTGAGGTCTGAAGCACTTCCAAGTCTGTTCAAAGCGAATGATTAGAAATTAGTATCTGGAGAAAACTTGCTCCCTCAGCCCATCAGTTTTGTGTGCTGCTGCCCAGAGGCCGGAGCAGAATCTCGCGTACAGGCTGAATGGGTTGGCTTTCTCTAGATCAGGCAGGGCAGTTGGCAGGAGTGGGGAGGAACTGGTTCAGTGCCTATAGAAGAAAAAGCAGAAATAAAGCGAGGCAGCCCCCAAGCAAAATTTGACACCAAGTCTTGGGAAAGTCCACAAAACTGTTACGGGTTTCTTCAGTAAATGCTGGGGAGGAATGAGGAATCAGCACGATGCACAGAAGGACTTTTCTTTGAGACATACTCGGTAGTGAAAAAAAACTCCTCATAGACTTCAACTTTGAGCTGCATTGAACCCAAAAAAGAAAAAGCGTGTGATAAAAGGCCACTGATATCTGTTGGCTGGGTGTAAGCATGACTCACTAAACCATTATTTATTTTAATCAGATCTGGTTAGCATGCCACAGTTGGCCGAGGGTTCCATGTGTTGTGTGAAGCCATACAGTAAGGTTTACACGCTACAGTGGCCTGGTTCTCCCAACACACAAATCACATGATGGCTTGTGCAATCCGGAAAGACAAACTAGACAAGCTGTTTCATCCAGTGTCCTTTGTGTAATCTTGGCTAACCAGACACGGATAATTTGGCATAGCTTGTGAATCCAGGTTTAGGGTTCATTGGACCCCAAAAAGTCAGAATCGTGCCCACTTTAAACACACTTAGAGCTCTGATAACAATAGTAAGCGTGCCATGTGTGACCTGTTTTCCTCCTCACAACCAAAATAAAAGAGTGAATCTGTGGGATTCAATAAGTCTAGATTCCTTGCTTCAAATGTGTCAGGCGAGAACCCTTAGAAAGATCATTGATCGTAGAAGTGATGCCATTCTTACCATCCAGTCATATTTTCTAGAATTCCAGCATTGAGCCAGGGTACAATTTCCTCCAGTCCTCTGCTAGCTGGAACCCTCCAATCTCGGGTACTGTAGATGACCAGGCCCTTGGTTGCTTTGGCTGGATTAGAACCCAAAGCCCAACGGCTCTGAACCTCCCCTGCGCAACGTGATCCTGCACTGCTCTAGACGTCTCCCGATCCTAATGCTCTTCCCGTGTTTCATTGACAGGGCCCAGGCCGAGCGAGTCCGGAAGCCACGGTGCTGCCGGGGGCCCCAAGGACTGCTGCCCCGCTACGCTGAGAGCCAGGCAGAAGGGCAGGAGCTGCTCTTCAAGCTGACAGACAACATTCAGGATGAGTTGTAAGTACGAGGCTGGCTGGCTCTCCTAGGGCGGGACAGAATCCCTGGGAATTGGGGCAAAACTGCCCTCTGGTTGCACCCCCTTTGGGAGGCCTCGTTGTGGCACTGCGCGTCTGCTCCTGCCGGGCCCTTGCCATGGATCAGCTTGGCCTCTGTGCTGCAGGTGGAACCTGATGCAGGGGACTTGGCCCGGCTCCTGCCATTCTGGGACTTGACTTTTCACTGTCTCACTCACTGTCTAGGCCAGCCTTTCTCAACTTTTTGACCCTGGAGGAACCCTTGAGGTCTTTTTCAGGCCTCAAGGACCCCCTGCACATTCAGGCTCAAATGTAGGCCAGAAGTTACGAAATTATTCTATTCGTTTCATGGGTAGGCCTGTGATGCGTTAACAGTGCTCTTAAACTGAAAATGAAGAATGAAACTTACCTCTAATGTGAAGTTCCTGAATTTGGAACAATTTTTTAAATAAATTGTGATCTCCCAGGGAACCCCTAGTGACCTCTCGCAGAACCCTGGGTGAGAAACCCTGGTCTAGGCAGACCAACGAGGGCATGCCTGTCTGGGGTATTTTGTGACCCAAAATCTGTTCTGTGTGTAACCCAAAACACAAATGGGGCTGTTTTGCTCTGAGCAGAAGTGGTGGGTGGTGGAGATAGCCTGAAAGAGACTGAGGAGAGGGAAGGGGCTGGGAAGATGGGGTGAGCCGGCGAGCAAGCTGAGCCGCAGACACCGGAGGCCTGATTGGGTGTGGCGAAGAGCAGCTAAGCCTTGGACTGACCGTGTCCTTCCTCTCAGGTGTACCCAAACAGAGCATATTTGGGGCAGCAAACAGGGACGGGTGCAGTTTTTCTTACTCAATTCCCTTCCAGTAGCAGGAACACTTTAAGAGGAGGCCGAGTAGTGGCAGCTGAACAGTGTTCAGTTCATGGCGCGTGATTCAGATCAGGACCCTGCTGGGAACATCCTTCTCAAGCATCCTGCGAGGATGGCCAGGCTAAGAATGACTGGAGAGAGGGCATCCACCAGTACTGCCAGAGTTGCCTTGGCCTACAAGTTTGTGTGAACTCAGCCATAGAGTTCAGTTTGGGGGGCACTCCATTTCATGTGAGCAGTCCGGGTTGGGGATTAGCCTGTTGTGTGTACACAGAAGCTTCCTTAGACCCTGCAGGAAATGAGTTGCTCTGTCTGTATCGCCAGGGTTTCTGCCCCAGTCTTTACCAGACCTCTTCACCCCGGGCCTCCCCTTTGGTCCTCAGCCATCCCAGGGCGGAGGGTGTGATTCAGCCGCGACTCCTTTAGCAGGACTTCTTCTGCAGCGCACCCCGAGCTGGAACGGGTGCCAGTTTTTGTCATGGGAAACCCAGGACTCTTCCCACCCCTACCCCACCATCCCTGGTTCCTGCCCTTCTGATCTTTTTTTTAAAAAGGCCTAATTATCTACACATTTTTCTGCAGAGTTCAATCTATAAAAAAAGGTTTTTTAATACCTTGCTCTACTGTGCTAAGTGATTCCACATTGTTTTCCTAGCTAGGCTCCCTGTTTCACTTCTGAAAAACATCGCTGTGTAATTAAATTACTTCCTGGTGTGTGTGTGTGTGTGTGTCTTTTTTTTTTTTTCAGGGGGGTGGTCAGAGTTTGGAGGCATCAAGCCATAAATTCTTCAGTGATTTAGTTGCTTCTGCTTCCTTCTTCTTCTTCTTCTTTTTTTGTATTTGTTTTATTTTATTGGGGGGAGGGTGTTACCACCTTTGCTGCTTTGACATTGGTGGTTGGTTGGTTGGTTGGTTTCTCTGTGATTTTTGGATTCGCAGTTAGTGGGGTTGGACAGGCCTGCAGTTGAAGACGCTTTAGGCTGGGCAGCCAATCCTGAAGGGAAAGGTGGATGTCAGCTAGTTAGGAAGAAGGATGGGTGCGTGACTGAGGCTGAGAGCAAACCAGAACACTTGTGGCAGATTTTCCAAAAACAGCCATGCCAGTGGCTCCATGGCCCTCATTTGTGCCTCAATGTTTTAGCCAAGCTGAAATCTTGGAAATTTTGCTCCTCCCCTGCCCCTTTTGTGTAGTTTTGTTTTGCCAGAGTGACACACTGGCCATAGATCAGGGCACACATTGGTCCTAAGTCCCAGCTTTTTTGCAGCACCTACTCCATCTAGACCTGCAGGAGGGACTTCTTGCAGATTGCGGGGCGGGGGAGAGTGCTTCCAAAAAGACGATTCTGTGTGTTGCTCCATGGTATCCCATAGCTGTAAATGTCTGCTTCTAAATTATTTCGCCTCGGGACAAATTGGGAAAGGTAAACAAACTAGCACTGGATTAAGCTGATGTCCAGCAGTGACTTAGTTCTATGCATAAAAGAAGATGGAAAAAGCAGCCCGCGCGTAGTAGATGGGAAAGGGGGAATCTCTTTCTGGCTGGGAAGGTCAAAAATGGTGATCGTGTGACCACCGGACACTGCGGTGGTCATCAATGTGAACCGGTTGCCAAGCACCCAAATCATAATCGCGTGACCGCAGGGACACTGCAACAGTCATAAGTGTGAGAACCGGTCCTAAGTCATTCTTTTCAACACTGTTGTAAGTCCAAACCATCACTAAATGAATGGTTGTTAAATGAGGACTACCTGTAACATGATAGGATTTGGAAGGGCCATTGAGACCATCAAGTCTAAACTCCCAGACACTCTAGAAATCCAATTAAAGCCCCCCTCTCTGAGAGAGGAAGATAATTCCCTTAACTTCCCTTGCTCTTACTGCCTCCTTCCTAAAACGTAGGTTTCTGTGTCCTTCAGTGAGAACAAGTCTTGGCCCTCTTCCTTGTGGCACCCCTTCCTGCTCTCCATTCTTGGTTTTGTTCTGCCTTTCTCCTGCACGAGAACAAAGCTCAGCCTCAAAACTTTCCTGGCTGTTGGAATTCGTGTTCTTTTGACAAACAGATGGCAGAGATAGGCACTGATGGCTCGTTTTCTTCCCAAGCTTCATTGCAGTCGAGAACGTAGACCGCTACTGTGTGATCATCTCTTCAAAAGCGGTTTATTTCCTGAAGAGCGGGGAGGCCATGGACCGCGAGGCCATCTTCCTTGAGGTCAAGTATGATGACCTCTACCACTGCCTTATCTCCAGAGACCACGGAGAGGTCTACGTCCAGCTAACGAAGAAAGCTGTAAATTCGAGCAGCGGCATTTCGATGCCTGGCCCGTCACATCAGAAGCCCATGGTGAGCGAGCCCGGTTGCTCAGACACCTTGCTTTTTTGGTGTAGAGAGAGGAAGGTGCTCTGGTTGGAATAATTTGCCTTTGGATTGTGAGAGAAATGCACTGGGGCTTCCTTTTGGATACTGCAGTACTGTGACCATAGAACAGTAAGAAATCAGGTGTTCCCCTTTTTCTAATTCTGTTTCTGAAATGAGGATAATTTGGAGAGGGAAGCCAGGAGCAGATTAGGGATGAAGCCTTAAAGGGCTTCACGTATCTCCCCCTTCTCTGGCGTAGATCCTCCCTTTCTTATCTGTCCTTTAATTAATCTCCGTTTGTCATTTCCATCCGAACCAGAACAGATTGCAGTTAATCTGATTGCCAACTTCATGAAAATGAATAAAAAAGAGAGAGATGCATTTGTTTGTTGTTAAGCCAAAAAGTGCATTTCTGCCCACATTTCGCTCTTCTGTCCAGCTGACGCACCTCAGGATTTGACTAAGAAAAAGGGGAAAGTTATTTCCTTGAGCCTGCCCATCCATGGCCATCTTGCCACTTCCATTCCCCATCAAACTCAGATGTGCATATGGCCTTAGACCTGATTCACATATTGGTTTGTTTGGGCTTAGCATGTGAGAATCCTTCTATTGTGGCTTGTAAAATATGGCTTATTGCTTTCAGGGAACTGTAGTTATATAATATTCATAGATTATAAGAGTTGAAAAAAACCTTGGAGCTGACCCAGTCCAAGCCCCAGCCCGGCGTAGAAATCCACCCTCAGAACATCTCAGACCATCCAGCCTCTCTTTAAACCCTGAGGACGCAGCCTCTGTCCTTGATGAACCGCTCTTACAATCTTCCTGATGTCCACGTGCACCTACTTCCTGAAAATTTAAACCCAGTCTTTTGGAGGAACTCTGAATAATTCTCGACCAGTAAGCTAATTTTTGATGGCTTTTTAGTAGCAGTGGTCATTTTGTGTCTCACGCAGGTTCACGTGACGGCAGAGGAGCTGGCCGTCAGACTCTGTCAAGAAATCAACTATGCAAAAAGTCTTTTCTACGAACAGCAGCTGATGCTGAGGTCTAGCGAGCACCAGGAACAATTGGAATTGGACTCCTGACCCAGCGGAAATCTCCGAATGCGGGAGCCACCCCTCGGCTCGGTCAGAGAAGCAGAGAAGCACACTTCCCAGGGTGTAAGAGAGCTTTGGGCGAAGTGCATAAGCCAAGGGGCGGGAGGCAAAATAATTGTGCCCAGTGCAGGACGCTTGGGGTTACCAACTCAAAGATAACATACATTAACTCTAGGAAAAACCTGGTATTTTCTTACGATTTGTGTATATATAGTATATACCTGTGTGTGTATGAGGTGTATAGGTGTGCACCACACACAGACGCGCACACTGTTTTTGGTGAGGTTGTATAAAAGTCTATTTCCTGTAAAGAAATTATAGAAAAAGGTATATTGCACTGATCTGGAGCATTTTGAAAATGGCACTTTCTTCTCTGGAGATGGCAAGGAAGAGGCGAGGAGATCCTTGCCCTCTTGGGCAGCCCAGCCAGAGTTACCATCTGGGGCGGGGAGGGAGGCCCCCGTTTCCCACTCCTGGGTGGAGGGGGATTTGTGCACAGGCCTGCAGAGGTGCTCCCTTTGTCTGGCTTAAGCCACCTACGAGGACCAAGCAGAGTCCATTTCCAGCATCTGGGCAGGGAGAAACAGATTCAAGAAGACTGAACAAGAATGGCAGTTTATAAATGTAATATTGCAGACCTGTAGTCTGAACCTGAGGATTAATAAAAAAACATGGCTGCTCTTTCGTCCTTCTGTTATTTCCATGGTAGTAGGCAATGCCAGTTTTGGACTCACCTCCAGGAAAAGGACATGACTTGGCAGGGGGGTGGGGAATGCAGACTTTCCCATCCTCCCAACTGTCAGCATCTCCAAGACTGCCTGGAAGAAGGCTGCTAGCCCGGGTACCCAGGAGCTTCACAAAGCAAGAAGGATGTGTTTCTGTAGCAGAAGGTCCCCAGCTGGGAAAGGCTGGAGTTCGAAGGGCAGTGCAGGGCAAAATGAGGAGGGTTGCTCCATATTTGAGTTCTCGGAAGAGACAAGAGGTGAGAGCTAGTGGACTGGGTTTCTGCCAAAAGTTTCCTAAGAGCAAACTGGACAATCCATCAGCCTCCTGTCTTGTCCTGTGGAATCTGCTAGCCTTGCCACAGGCATCCCAAGATCTCTGAAGAGCTGAGGAATGGAAGCCAGTGAGCAACAGCCTGGACAATCTAACATAAAATTACGGTCCAGGGCTGGGGGGGGTACAGGGAGACGTGTTTTAAATTTATTATGGATGGTTTTTATAAGTTTGTATATTGGAGGTTTTTAACTTGCTTTTTTTGGATTGTTTTTTACTTGTGAGCCACTGAGAGTCACTTAGGTGAGATGGATGACCATACAAATCAAAACATCATCATCATCATCATCCAGGTTCTTCACTAGTTCGTGAGGACACAAATAGAAGGAAGTCACATCTTTAGAGCCACAGGCATCTATCCTTGGGCATTTACTCTCTTGGTGGCTCTGAAGGGTTGCAAAAAAGTTAAATGTTTCCTTCCTGCTGCAGTTCCCGGTTGTCCAGATCTAGTCCATTGGATCGTCGTGGGGCCCAAGTGAAATCTTGACAGCATGTTTACATTGTGGTGGGTCCGTAACATCCATCTCTCTTCCCTCCCACCTCACCCGTTAAAGTTTTGTTGACCTTCATGAGCGAGGAGTACCTGTCCAGGTGAGCCCCTGTCCTTTTGATGGTGAACAGAAACAGTGCAATTTGCTTTGAATTCTGCTAGCTTCATATTTGATTCTTTTGGTTCTAAAAGAGTGAGACAGGCCACTTTGTGGGGACCAGGAGAGCATCTGATTTACTCCCTTAGCCACTTCTTGGTTGGCTGTGGTGGTGCAAGTGCCGTTTTATTAGTTAGGGTTGACTGCAGTGTTTTCTCAGCTAGGAAAGGAAAAGGGCACCTAAATCTGCCTGCAGGAATTGAATGATGTCCCACATGCCCCATAGCAGGACATGAAGAACATCAAACCAGATAGACGTGATGGCAGAAGTGTGTTCATGCTCAGGCTTTCAGTCGGTCTTGGTACTTTACTGGCTGACTGGTTTTGGGGACTGCCATGCTGTTCCTGGCCTTTGTCCAGCTTGGTGACTTGTTTTGCACCACACTACCTGCAGCTCTTGTAGCGAAGCATGGTGCTGCATGATGCAGTGAGCAGTCTGAGCCAGCATGTCGCAGCGCCTGATGTTGCCTGGGGCTGAGAGAGGGAGTGACTGGCCAAGGTCAGCCAGCTGGTCCATGCCTGGACCCTGGCTCCCTGCTCGGAGGCCAGCTCCTTCACCACCGCACCACAATGGCACTTTGCAGTCTCCATCACGAAGCACTGCAAAGCAGACTGGCAGCAAAAACAGGACATTGTGTCTCCGACTTACATACCTCTTCAGTGACTGCATCTGGGGAGCCAAAAAGGTAGTGATGGAGGGGGGTGAAAAACACATTTTTGGCCCGCTTTTGGCCAGCCCTCGGATAAGAGAAGGGCCATAAGCAAATAGTGAACTTTGCCATATTTCTGTAAAACGCGATTCCAGCAAGAATGTCTTGCTGTGAAGTCCGTGTTGATATTGGCATCTCTGCCTCATTGCTGCGTGAATAAACAGTGTTCAGATTCCAAGGCTCATAGCTTAAAATACCTTCCTTCTCCTCTCCCAGCCCCTTGTCCCCATTTTTTCTTCCCCAAAGTACAGAAATCCTAGCTTCTAGCTGTCTCCTCCCAAATGCTCAGGGGGTTAAAGTACTGTTTGCAAAGGTGAAGAAAGAACTAACAGTCCTCCAGAGCTGCTGATTACAGAAGTGACTCTGTAGCTTAGATAGCTCAGAACAGTGGTCCCCACCAGGGTTTCTTGGTGCCAGAATAAAGGCTTTTCTTTTAAGGCCCATACTGTTCTTTAGCAGAAATCTAGCAATGGTCAAAAATATTCCAAGATTGGCCATTAAAAAAAGGACCAATTTTAATGGCTGTGGACATCCTTGGTGAGCAGGCTGTGTTGTCTGTGGTCACAGTGCTCCAACCTCAAAAGTTTCTGAGGGCAGCTGGTCTGCGTGAAGGAAAAGTTAGGAACGGCCATCTTGAAGGAAGTGAGCAGCCGTCCTCCATCATAATCTTTAAACAATGTGTTGGAACCTGAGTGGGGATTCCTGGCAGATGAACACGGCATGTTACTACAGTTGTGCTTACAGGTTGGAAGCATGTTTTCCCCCACCCAGAAAAACACACACACTAAAGTTCGCCAATCCTCGGCTTGGTGCAAGAATCCAATTTAAAGCACCCCGGCAAACATTCATCCCAGCTTTGCTTGAACATGTCTAATGAAGGAGGAATCCACCATTTCTCAGGGCCAGGTTGACCTGTTATGTTAATTTTAATCATGCAATTTATCAAGCAAATTTATCAATTTATCAAATAATAGTAACAAATAATATCTTCTATCAAATCATTAAGGGTACAATAAAAAGGATAGAAGAAATACATAGGCACTTAAGGGGCCTGGCCAGGAAGCCCACAGGCCATGGAGCAGCAAGGGTCTGGGTAGTCTCTTCCAGCAGCCCATGAGTTTTTTCTAGCATTAAACTGGAATCTTCCTGAGTCTGTGTGTCTGGCATTCAGGAACAAGGGGGACCAGGTTCACGAGAGAAGACCTCCAAAGAGGCCTGGGATAGTCTCGCCTGGAATCTGGAGAGCTGTGGCCGGTCAGGGGTGACGGCGCTGGGTTGGTGGGGCAGTGGTTCTGGCACTCTCCGACTCCGCTTCTCTTGGGCCCCCACATCCTGCTAACGGCCCGTTTGGGGGAGAGAGTTCAGCCTGGAGAGGTAGAGTCTGTGCTCTTGGCCAATCAGAGCAGAAAGGAAAACCCCAAACGCATTATACATTATATGTATTACGCGTGAAAGTTTCCTAAATCTTAGGGGAGAATCTGACCTCTCCCCGCCGAGCGATGCCCATCGCCTCCCTCCCTCCCCCCCTCACCCAGCAGACATGTCACGGGATTCAGGCTGCTTGGCCTGGGAAAGGGGCTAGCAGAAGCAGGCGGTGTCTGCCCGGCTCTTGTCCATTACTCTTCTTGATTGACACTTTAATGAGGGTACGAGGGGTCACCCCCCTACTGGGGGGCCAGTTCATGCCCCGTTTATCTCACAGTCTCTGTTAGCCAAAAATAGCCGCTGGGCTCCGTTTCACCGGCCTGTGACCCACCATGATGGATTGAGTGGCGGAGGGGAGTTGGCAGCTGAAGTGTGTAGTAACAGTTTCTCCCTGTCAGCACAACACAATGGATTTGCTGATCTCTGGGTTTTCCCTGCCACCCCCGTTTGGGAGTCCCCGGCATCTTTTTTCTTTTCCACTGAAAGGTAAAGAGAGAGAGGGCTAGGAAGGGAAAAAAATGCAAAAGCAGGCTGGGATCTGACTGGGAGGGCAGGTGGGCAAGGAGTAAAATTCCCCTTTTTCTCTTGAATATCACACTTGCATGGATTGGATCTGCTCTGCTGCTTTAAAGCACAGAATTCAATCATGCTAAACCGACATGTGGTTGGTTTGATTTCACTGTGGCTTAGCGATTTATGGAAATCCTGGCCACGGGATTTCAAGGCTTTGTGTGTTGTGTGAACCCACCAAGCAGAGTTCATTCAATGAACTCTGTCCAACATGCAAAGCCCTGTTAAGGGAAGCCAGTCTGGATCTTCCACCAGAAATTTCTTAACGGGGAAAGTGCTCCCTCATAATCTGGGTGATCAGCAGATCAGTGACCTGTTATGAAGAGGCAGGAATAGTTGGGTTGAATATCTTGCTGGGCCAACAGCCCCAAGGCGTCACTTTCTTGGTGGCTATTGTTTGTTTAGCACCAAAGGAGTTGGCCTGGCTGAAACCGATGGCGGTTGAGCAGCATCTGGATGACCACAGCTGGCCCACCCTGATTCAGGCCCCTCTCTTGCTTGGAGAGACCTCTCCAGAAAGGTGAGTTTTTATAGAACAGAGGGATGGCATTCAAAGGAAGAGTTCCCAGAACTTTGGAGACAGGAGCCCACTGGTTGCAGGTAAAGTTGTGCCACCATGGTGGGTTTCCCTGAGTTTTTATCTGGCCGTTGCACAGGCGTGATGTTGGAACGGCCATTAACCTGCTCCGTAAGGGATCTTCTTGGAACAGTTGCAGAGTCAACCGAAGAGCCCGCCCCAGCGGAAGAACAGTCTTGGGCCATAATCCTTGGGACAAACTGGGCCCCCCTCCTCCCTGTATCTCCAGATCTTCTTCTGCCCCTGCTTTGATTTCAGCCCCTCCTGCTGAGCGTGGAGGGAGGGCCAGTCGCTCTTAAGGGCTCCCCACCTGTATTTAACCCTGTGGAGGAACAGGTTAGCCTGCCTGGGTGAAAAGTTCACCTACCGGCCAGGCCGTCTGTCCCTCCGGCTTAATTTATCTGCTATTTGGCTAACCCTGCTCTGAACTCCAGGCTCCCTGCTGGAGCAGATTGCGTTGGCCGGAGGCCGGCCTGGTTTCTCTGCTCACCCTTTGACTTGTACAGAAAGGCTCCAGGGGGTGCAGGAAGGAGCGCAGGAGAGGCAGACGCAGAGAGGCAGGATGCAGCCACCGCGGAGTGGTCCCTTCCATTGACTGGGAGGTTGACCGCCTGGCGCTCTGGTGTGGCCACGGTGGCCGTTTAGGGGGAGCCAGGGAAGGAAAACTCGTGCCATCCGGGGCAGCTCCTCCTGAAAGCCTTTTTCGGAGGCCTGGGGGCAAGCAGAGGTGGAAAGAGGCCACGGGGGCTGCCCCCAGCCATCAGACGAAACCCTACCTGAAAACATCTGAAAGCTTCCAAGCATCCTGAGAACAAGGCTGAAAAACAGAAGCCTCTCTTGCACAGGAATCGAGAAATCCCAGGGCAGGCAAGGCACTAACAACTTGAAGTACTTGAAGGAAAAGAGCAGAAATGAGTCCATCTGTCACTCCAAGCCATAGTTTGTTTAACCACAGTAGGTTGCATCACAGTGCTTTGCGTTCCTACATTGTGTTAAGGCGCAAGTCACGCTTGACCAAATGGAGCAGCTAGCCACATCGAAGTGAGCAACTCAGCCAGTGATGAGATGCATTGTGACCAGGTGAACTCATCTGCTCAAGCCATCCAGGGTCAGCGTGAGGGCTGAAGCCAGCCAGGCGGGCAATCAGAAGCCCGAGAGCTGGCCAGACTGGTACCAAAGCACTGAACTGGGAGGCCTTCAACATCCACAGCTAAGAAATGGGGGGGGGGGGGGCAGGAGTCCTGCAACCACATAAAAGTGGGAAGAGCAGGGCTTGGAAACACAGCTAAGTTGCTTGGTCCTACAGAGCTGCTTTGTTACGAAATGGCTTTAAGCCTCAGCAATCAAACCTGTAAAACGGGGGAAATTTATGACCAGAGTTTGCAAACAGATGTTGTGACCTTACTTGCACCTCTGGATTTTATAGGCTGCATGTTTACCACATCTTTGAGGTTGATCTTGGGAGAGCTAGCATATGGCATGCATTATGATAGCTAGAAAGAATCTCAGGGCTGTTGTTTTGCTTGAAATGCCAAGGCCGTAAAACTTAACAGCTGCCTGATGAGGAGCACAATTGGAGATTTACAGATCGGGCTATCCGTGGCAATCTACATTTCACCTTTGGAGAAGCCTGTAGCTTGGCAACTGCAGTTTGAGAGGAGCGGGGAGGCAAAAGCCTACGTGTACCTGAGCATTGCCAAGCCTCCAGTCTCAGCAGCTAAGAATCTTCGTACTTTGCACCTCTTCTTCCTTTCTCTTCCTTGTCTTTCCTCTCATTCCTTCTGGCGGTGACCCGCAGCAGAACCACCAAGGCCTTACAACAGAGCCCCTCCTTTCCTCTCTGAAATTCAGGTGCTGGCCAAATTGGGGCCAAATCCTAGAATAGATCCAGGATCCCTGAAATACCCTAGTAGGTTAAATCAAGAGAAGGAAGTTGTCATTGTGTCCAGTCTCTTCATCATCCCCACCCTTACCCTCAAATGCAAGTTTGCTAAACTAGAATTTGCAAAGACGACTTTCTGGTAGCACATTTGAGCATCAGGCTTGAGTTGCTCAGGTGTGACCAGCGTGGTAAGCCAAGGAAGGGCGGAATCTTGATCCTTCTCAGAGGATGGGGATCATTCTTAGATTGTACCCTGAGTCTCCCTTTGAGTTACTGGGGCTTCCTCAGTGGCCTCTGAACAAGGGCAGAAAATGCCTTCTGCATTTCACTGGAGGGGGAAATGCCTGTTTTCCCCGTTTTTTCCCCAAAGGAGAAGGTATTTATGAACTACTTGCCTGTAGAGCCCTGGCATTTATCTTAATTGTGAGGCAGCTGAAATCCATGTGTACACAGTTCTCTTCCTATCTTCTCCCACTTCAATGAAATTGAGAGAGAGAGAGAGAGAGTTGCATATGGGGAAGTATCATCTAAAGATGTCTGACCGGGACCTAAAAGCAATTCCCCAAAAGCATGCTGCAACATTCGACAACAAGTTTCTTTCACACAGGAAGAAAAGCTTCAAGGATGCGCAAGGCAGATATTAGCACAATATTATTCTGAAGTGGAACTTGGCATTGTTGGATTAAAAACTGGACCGCAGCCTCTACCCACTCTATGCTACTTCTTATTTTCAGTGCTCATTCAAAAGCCAAACATACTCGGAGACTGTACTGTGACTTGACCATTTTTAGGCACACGCACAGGCACCACCCAGCATGCTGCTTCTAGTTTCACAATTTCCCCCAGGCAGTTCATCCATCTGGCTTCTCTTTTAAAAATGAGAATAGGGTGGGGTAGAAGCCTGACAGAATGAAACGAAAAGGAACAGAAATTCCTCCAAGAATGCACCAGGGTGTCTCTGTGGCACACCATGCTAGCAACTTGTTCATGGGTGTCTACCTATATAAACTTCAGCAGAAGATTCTAGGCCTCAATGAATGTGGTCACTTCCCTCCACCTTTCTTCCCTTCTCATAACACAACTGTCCAGGTGACAGAGGATCGCAGGTCCTGTGTATCTAGGGCAGTGTTTCTCAACCCTGGCAACTTTACGAATTCTGGGAGTTGAAGTCCACACATCTTAAAGTTGCCGAGGTTGAGAAACACGGATCTAGGGTGTGCATCTGGCTCTCAAAAGGTCTGTGGGATGGAGACAGGCCACAGATGTACCACCAAAGCAAAGAGGAGAGTCTGGCTAATCAGCTGGCACTTTGTGCTGCAAAGATTTGTGGTTTATCACCCACATCTATTAAGGGGCAGAGAATACTGGGGCCCAGGAGAGAGTCTGGCTGGTGAGATCCACAACGTAAATCATCCCAGCCCTAACTGGGTTCTTCAAGTCCTTTTTTTTTGAGCTACTTCTTATTTTCAGTGCTCATTCAAAAGCCAAACATACTCGGAGACTGTACTGTGACTTGACCATTTTTATGCACACACACAAGCACCAGCAGCTATTTTCTGCTCACAATGAACTGCAGAGCCAAAAGCTGGACTATCCTGGAAAGGTTTCCTCAGAGCTTTTCCTGGATCCATCAACTCCATGCAGAAGATGGCCTGGTTATCCTCATGTGATTTGGCTCCACCAGCTGCTCCCTGACAGCAGTAATGTGCAATAGCTGAGAAGAACCGAGGTCAGCGTCAATCTACCCTGCAGTTCCTTCAAATGCAGACAAAGGATATGGTTCTGCGTGTCTTGTGAACAGAGACTGGCTGTCCGCTGCTGGAAACGGGACGGTAGAAAGTATTGCCGTGTGAGCCAGGAAGCCAGCGCTTCCATTCATATTGTGCATCCGGCCATCTTAATGTTTAGCATTAACGAGAGCATGGGCTGGGTCCAGCTTTACTGGGACAGGACCCATTGCAATAAAGGGGAGAGCTTTAAGGGCCCAATTAACCCTCTATAATAACAGAAGCTTCCGAGGCTGTTCGTCTCCTGTGAAGATGGACCAGCAGCAGAATGCGCTAACTCCTCAAGAGCCACGTGCAGCTTGCTCAGTCAGAAAAACACAGCGCCTGCCAGGAGAGATCTACTCAGCCACCCAAGGCGAGCTTTGTACACTCAAGACAGTCAAAAAGGAGGAGGGAGGGACTCCTCTGAGATGTATCCAGCTCAAAACCACTCACAGACTAAAAATGGAAGCGTTTGGCTGCTAAAAACCTCGCCCTGGCACATTCTGGTTTGCAAGTAGTCCATCCTTTGGAGGCCCGTGAGAACAAGATCCCAGCCCTGGCAAGGCCCCCCGAGGTCCTGATTGCCAGCAGCTCTTAGGTCCGTCCTTTGAAAGTGTTCATGCAGGTGTAGCTCCCAGCAAACTTGTGGATTTCTTCCAGCGCCGCTTGTGGAAAGATGCTGCCGAGGAAAGAAACAGACGCTCGTTGGCATCTTAGAAGAATAATGTGAAACTGGAGAAAGATAACAAGGCTGGACGCTGTTGTTACGATCTCTGGGCATGAGCAACAGGTGTTCTGCCAGGTGCAAAATTCAGCTCCCTGAGAATCTGACTCTTGAGCAAGGCCTGTAGAGCTCTGTGAATGAGCACCTGCTCTGCCTGCAGATGTTCCCCAGAAGCTGCTGCTGGAAGCCATGCCATTCTTCCTCGCCAAGTGGTTGGCCAAGGCTGGGGGTGTGAACCTCTGGCCCATCCCTGCTTTAGGCAAGAAGCCCATTTTTGGCAGGTTTAACAACAGGTAAAGCTGTTGTCTGGCAGTTGCCCAGCAGCTCTCAATAGCTTGAGCTTGGTTGCATTCCCACTTTCAGTAGCAAGCGGACTCAGCTTCTACGTGGCCTGCAGACTGTGGGCGCCCACCCTTGCTCAGAGAGGCAAAGGCTGGGCTTCTTCCAGCGAAGAAAACACCATCCGGAAATGCAAGCATCCCAGAGTTGGAAGGGAACATCAAGCCCCCCAGTTCTTGGTGCAGGAATCCAAAATGAACTCTGTCAAGCGGGGATGCCCGCAGGGAAGGGGTCAAAAAAGCCAAGGTGGCAGTTGCAACCATGCAGGGGAAGGGAAGGGAAGGGAAGGGAAGGGAAGGGAAGGGAAGGGAAGGGAAGGGAAGGGAAGGGAAGGGAAGGGAATCGTTTGCATTATTAAACTCCTCTGCCCATTGCAATTTTTTCCTACATTGCCTCAACCCATTGAGTTGGTTCTTGTACTGAATGCAAAGGTCTTGACCTTCAGGGGCTTGAAAAGGGCTCAATTGAAAAGACTTCAATTGTCCTTTCTCAAGGCTAAGCCTTGGTCTGGTAATCTTCAGCGCCCTTCTCTGCACTGACTACTGGTACCCTCGGTAGGGGCTGACCAGTGCAGAGCGGAGGGCAGCTATTCCCAACTCAGAAGCTCCGTTGCTAGTACCACCCTGGAGGTAGGTAGCCCCCATGTCAGCAGCCCCCATGTCCTGCCGGCTTGTCTTCCCCTTGTCAACTAAGGAATGGGGAGCTCCCTTCCACGGGGCCTGCATCCCTGGTGGTTTATCCCCAACCCCGATGTTAAATGGCTGCCGATATCGGCTCCTGCCTCAGAAGGGGCAGCCACCGAGTTATGGCATGAGTGAAAAAGAGCCCCATGTACCTTTTCAGGACAACAAGGATGTGCATCGTCCAAGGGAGAAGGAGGAAGGCTTGGTTCTGCTGAACAGCCTCAACTGTCCTTCGGGCCACCATCTCCGGTTTCAGTGGAGGAAAAAGATTGGGAAACCTGGAAGAGGAAGAGAAGCCACCTTGAAAGAGCGCCTCAAAGGCCAACTTCAAGCATCCCGCTAAGCCAGTTTATTTTTATTGAGTTCCACAACCTGCTAAGCCTGTCTTTGGAAGGTTTTCCCAAGCTGTGCCTGGCACTGCGTTTTTATTCTTTTTTATTCTTGCAGGCATTGGCATCCCTTCTCTTCATTTAAACACAGCAGCTGCCAAGACACTTTTGTAATGACTATAGCTGTTGTTTTAAATTCTTTGCATCCTAAATCTTAGTGGGACATTTGCTGTGCATTTTAACAGTCCATTTTCCTAGCCACCCTGGAAAAACCTGATTTTGAACTTCTAATAAATAAACAAAATATTCTGTCTTAATGTCCTGTACAAATCCTGCAATATTATTTTCTCAGAGAGGCCCCCCCCCTCCATTTCCTCTCTAGAAACGGCAGATTCTTTCCCTGAGCTTTCACTGCCAGCAGCTTTGTAGGTGCCTCCCATTCCCCCCCTCCCCAACCCCAACCGGGTCAGAAAATGCCAGGCAGCCCTTTCCTGCTGTTTCCGTGTGCAAAGACCAGCATTCTGGTGCCTGAAGATTCCTTCAACTGTTTTTTTCCCCCAAATTGCTTGGGGGATTTTCCCTGGGTGGGTGGGGAGCAGCGTTCTTCAGTGAGGGGGCATCTACCCCAATTCAGCCTGGAGTTCACTGGGTACACACCTGATCCGCATCCCTTGAAACATCTCTGTGCTGGTGTGGAAGGGCAAGACTGTGGTGGCATTCACCCCTGGGCAGTCCAGCAGGCCCAGCGTCAAGCTCTCCATGAAGGCGAAGGAAGAGGCCTTGGAGGTGCAGTAGTCGACTGCCCCAGGAATGGCCGACAAGGCCAGGACAGAGTTCAGGCAGACAATGTGTCCTTTCTGGAGCTCCAGCATCCGTGGCAGGAAGGCCTTGGTGGTCTGAGGGCCAAGAGGGCAAAGCAGCGCTGGCACAGGGGGCACATGGCAGGCAAGCAGCTGCCATGCATCACTGCAGGGCGGAGGGCCAACCCATGAAGTGTGCCAGCCAGCCTCTTCAGCAAGGCTCCCTTCCATGTCCCCTGCCTCCCCCACGTTTAGTGCTTTGCAGCCATTTCAGGATGTTTTCCCCTTAAATTTTTGGTACTTTTGCTAAGTTTTGAATCTCCAATGCTCTTCTGAATGTATTATATGTCTGCATCTACGTTACAGGCTACAGAAATCTTGCCTGCCGGTAGGGCAGTCTGAAGGGATTTTTTTTTAATCCCTGGGCGAGTTGACTAAACAACGGTAGCAACTCGCAAAGCACTGCAGAAGCTCATTCAGTGATGCAGATACTTTGGCAATCTACAAAAACCACTTCTGCAAAGCTCAGGGATGCTTGAAATCACATCGTTTTTAAAAACACAGGTGCCATTGAAGGGCCTGAAAAGGTCCACAAAGTGCTAGAGAATTCACCTCAATGGCTCCTGAAGGATGTTGGGATGAAACTGACGCGCCCACCAGCCTCGCTTTGCCTTGTTTTTCCTGGCTGTTTCTGCGATCCAGGCCCATCCTGCCTGCCTGCCCCCCACCCACTGGGGCCCGTCTCAGCAGTCAGCCTGTTCCTGAAGAGAAAAGGCAGGTTCCCTACCCAGAACTGTCCCAGTGCATTGATGTGTTGCGATTTCAGCAGGGCATGGTCGTCACTGTCCATGAGACTCTTGCCATGAACAACAGCTGCATTGTTCACGAGGATGGTGACGTCCCCCACCTGGAAAGGGGGAGAAAGAAGCAAGGAAAGATACACGGTCACCCGCTGAACTTGGCTGGACCAGAGTCACATCCTGACCCCCAGAAGGCTCTCTTAAAGGCTCTCCCAGGGTCAGGGGTAGCCTAAAGGGATCATCTAGGCTCTCCCAAGACACCCAGGTCTGTTCTGTTGGTCTCTCCTCCGAGGTTGCCTGAAAGCTAGTGAGATCCTACATGCAAATATTTGGAATCCATAAAATGTGGAGCTCTCGGGATTTCAGCCTGTTTTAATTTTTTTAAATTTAATTCCTGGTATCCAGTTACCAGGACATTGAAGGCACTGGGGCTATTTAAACCATGGTTTCTTGATCAAGCCATAATGGCTTGATTAAGCCACTGTGGGGAAAATTGCATATCAGGCTGAGTCCCAAGTGGCTTAATGCAGTGACCATTTTTGTGAGGTCTCACAAAAATCCAGAACCCTGATCAGATCGTTGGACTCCATCTTGTGTGGACCCTGCATCCTTGTGTGATCTGTCAGAGAACTTGGGTCAGCAGGGTTGACACCGTAGGAGGGACGATGGATGGTGGGATCCATTCCCTGCCCCAACTGCTTTCTTTCTCTCTCCCTCTCTCTTACTTTCTCTCCAAGGCTGCATTCAAACTGCTCACCTTGCATTAAAATGCCCATCTGGTGACTGATCCTCTGCACTTCCAAGCCCTTTTTGTCTGGGCAACAGAAGCCAACCCACCTTTTCCCGAACAGCCTTGGCTTGCTGGTAGACCTCTTCCCGATTCCCCACGTCACAGACAAAGTAATGGCACTCGGTTCCCATTGCACAGATCTCTTGGGTAGCTTCCTTCAAGCATTTCTCAGTCCGACCCCACAGGATAATCTACAAGACAACGCGTCCTTGTATTTATGGGGGAAGTAGCTCTTCATAGTGACACTAATACTACTGTCCTGTAGTCAGTGATCACATAGTCAAGCTTGGCCATCCCTTGGGATTGAATGGAAGTGAGGGGCCCAGGGAGGCTGAAGACCACTGGGGGAAGATGGAAAACAGGATACTCACACGCACTCTGAGCCACCTCAACACTATCTAAGGAGAAGAATATTCCCCTTCACCCACGACAATTTCACCAAAATGTTCTCCTTCACCGGGGAAAGCAAGCTATTTCTCTTCCGTCTAAATGCATGGGAAGAGTGTAAAAAAGAAAAGTAAGTTTCCAGTGTAGCAACTGTGTCCTGAAAAGCTGGTCCAGAACGGCAGACCCTCAACCAATTCTAGGAATGAGTCAACTTCATAACATTCCACAGTGGTAAGTCCAAATATTGGTTTGCGCCCCAAAGCCTGCAGAGTCAACACAGAGCATCACTAGAAACCACAGCAAAACCCACGTGTTTTGAACCCTGGACCAAAACACAGATACTAATACGGAGCAAGAGGCCAACACACATTAAGTTACGGTAGGGTTTAACTTGGCCTAGTGAACAAGCCTTGGCCCCAAGGTTCACACCCAATCTTGAAGCAGGTGTGAATGACCTTTTTCAAGCTGAGGATCACGGTCAGCCCTAGAGTTGCTCTCATTCCCCAAAATGAGTGCTCAGGATAAAAATCTAAATTAAATTGAAATTAGATGTTGACTTTGTCTAGCATGCTAAACCAAAACCAAGCGCAACACTTGGCACAAAGCCAAACTCAACAGTGTGAGAATTCATCAGGATGAGCCCCCATCTTTGTCTATCAACATGAGGGCAGAGTTTATACAAAGACCATGCTGAAGAGTGCTGGATTTTTTCCCCCTCCGTGTTCTCATGCTATATGATAAAGAAAGTTTTCTTCTAAAATTTCTTAAGAAGGAGAACAGACTTTTGGTCACATTCTAACAGGGATAGTGACTCTGGCCCTTCATTAATGGTGAAAGGGCCCAAAGCCGTGTGTGCACCAGCACCTCATTCATTGCACCAGCTCTCCCCAGCAGGTAGCAGCCTTCCTGGCTTCTATCAGGCCCAACAATTGCAGATGTGCTGCTTGGAAATCCTGTGTGCAAACAAGGAATGTGAAGACATCTAATGGTCTTTACTGAAGGGGGAGAAAACCTCTTGAAGCAAAGGGGCTGACAGGCAGGGCAGATCTCTGAGAATTAGGGAGGGTGGGAAAGCAAATAGGAAGAGGTGTTGGCCAAGAATGGAAAGACAGAAGGGCTTCACAGAGTGTCCTTTCACCAGTCTTGATCTCAGGCGTTAAAACAGGGCAGAAGAGACCAAAAGCCACACACCTACTTTCTATTGTAAAAGTGAAAGCCTTGGAAGGAAATGCTAACTAACACTGCAATCCTGGACGTATGGATTTTGTGTTGTTTCTTAGTGCACGAAGGAACCCCCTCTCAAGGCAAGAGAGGATCTGCTTGATCATTTCCTCAACTCACTACTTTGTGGAAGGCTCCAACTTCACTTCCACTGTGCTCAGCTGTGAAATTTGGAAGCTTCACCATCTCTTGGCACACAAAGAAGGTTCATCAATTATTCGGACCGTCTTCCCAAAAGTTTGGAGATGAGTCCTCCAACATTCCCATCCATCCCACGGGGAACTACTTACTGCTGTGGTTTTATTCCTCCCAAAGGCTAAGCAAACCGATGCCTTTTAGATGCTCTGAAACAGATCCCCCGCCCATCACAGCAAGCATGGCCAGTGGCATGAGATCCTGGGAACTGTAGTCCAAAGTATCCCATAGGACCAGCTTGGCTAGCCCTGGCCAAGGGAACCCTTTTACTCTGAAGCAAATCCCACTGAAGCAAAGAGTTGCCTGGGGTCCCTTGGAGTCAGGGGGGCACATAAATGTAACAACAACAACTTACTCCCTAGTCTGTATCTCTACAGGGTTGCATTCTTTTGTTGTTTATTCGTTCAGTCGCTTCCGACTCTTTGTGACTTCATGGACCAGCCCACGCCAGAGCCTCCTGTCGGTTGTCAGCACCCCCAGCTCCCCCAGGGACGAGTCCGTCACCTCTAGAATCTCATCCATCCACCTTGCCCTTGGTCGGCCCCTCTTCCTTTTGCCCTCCACTCTCCCTAGCATCAGCACCTTCTCCAGGGTGTCCTGTCTTCTCATTATGTGGCCAAAGTATTTCAGTTTTGCCTTTAATATCGTTCCCTCAAGTGAGCAGTCTGGCTTTATTTCCTGGAGGATGGACTGGTTTGATCTTCTTGCAGTCCAAGGCACTCTCAGGATTTTCCTCCAACACCACAGTTCAAAAGCATCGATCTTCCTTCGCTCAGCCTTCCTGATGGTCCGGCTCTCGCAGCCATATGTTGCTAAGGGGAACACCATTGCTTTAACTATGCGGACCTTTGTTGTCAGTGTGATGTCTCTGCTCTTAACTATTTTATCGAGATTGGTCATTGCTCTTCTCCCAAGGATTAAGCGTCTTCTGATTTCCTGACTGCAGTCAGCACCTGCAGTAATCTTCGCACCTAGAAATACAAAGTCTTTCACTGCCTCTACGTTTTCTCCCTCTATTTGCCAGTTATCAATCAAGCTGCCAGTTATCAATCATAATCTTGGTTTTTTTGAGGTTTAGCTGCAAGCCAGCTTTTGCACTTTCTTCTTTCACCTTCATCATGAGGCTCCTCAGTTCCTTTTCATTTCAGCCATCAAAGCGGTGTCATCTGCATATCTGAGACTGTTACTGTTTTTGTATTCTTTAGTATTAGTCGAAGAAACAGGTTTGAAGTCCTGCTTCACCTCACTGCGCTTTTAAAGCATGGGTAGCCTTGCACAATCTTTGCACACTTATATCCATGCACCCCCCCAGAGGCCTGGCGCTCCTTGACTGCATCACGTCCAGAAAAATAAATGAAATCGGCATCAGGGGAGATCATAAGCCCTTGTGCCCATTCTAAAGAGACGTTAGCAAAATTGGCGTCTTCATCGCCGAGTTGCTTCTTCTCACGGCTTGTCGTGCTCAGGTTGTCTTTGAGAAAATGCCACCCAAGTCACAGCCTGGCTGTAAATATCCCTTTAGCAACGGCGCTCTTTCATCCAGCAGGCAAGGAGATAGAATTAAGCAGGCAGCAACAAAAGCTTCCAGGTTAATTAAACCTAATTTATGGCCGAAGATTAAGGTGAATGCAATTTTAGCACCAGCGACGTAGCCTTCTCTGGCCCAAGCAATCAATTAGAATCCATTTACTCCTTGCGAGGACACAGGTCAAACTTTGCCATTTCAACCCTTCTCTGCCAGGGTTCAGCAACGCTGCCTCTAACTCTGGGCAACTAGGGTGCCAGCTGTTTTTAAGCAGCAGAGAAAAAGCAGAGTCGACATATTCCCACTGAGAAAACTTTGGCAATGTTTTCAAAGTCGTATCTCGGTACCGTATCGAAAAAGACATACGCTGCACGTCAACCCAAGCGGCTGGGTTGGGTGTCCCTATAGAAAACTCCCTTAAAGATGGCAGAAGGAAAACAAGATCTTAGAACCAGCTTTCCCTAACCTGGCATCCTCCAGATGAGTTGTGACAACAACTCCCATGTTTCCTTGTCAAGGCTGGGCAGAGCCTCAAATTTCCTTTAATACGTGAGAAGAAAAAGAAGCATTTCCCAAGATTTAGCTATGAAGGCTTTCAGGTTCTCCTGAGGTTGATAGGATTAAGAAGCAAAGGCTTAACCAGGTTAGTTCTTTTAAAATGGGCTTATTATGGTTGGTCACACAGCCAGATGTTTAGACTGGATTTGGCATTTTTGTCCTTCCCAAGGTCCTGGGACAGGCAGATGTCTTTTAATAATATTCAAGGTATCGTCGCAGGATGTTGGCTGTTCCAAGCAAAGCTGGCTTTTGCAATTGACTGGTGATGATTTTGTCAATGCCGATGCTGTTCCAGTTGTGCTCCAGATGTTTTGGAATCACACCCAAGGTGCCTATTGCTGCTGCTATTATTACTATTATTATTATTATTTAAATTTATATGCTGCCCAACTCCTAGCAACTCTGGACCACAGGAACAAACCCACAGCAGCGGCTAAACTTTTACCCACAACCTCATTTACAGAAGTTGCTGTGTCACCTTCAAGGGCAGCCCTGCATGCAGGGCACTGCAGTAATCAAGGCAAAGTATGACTCACCGTGGCCAGGCTGCCTTGGTCCAAACGTGATCAGAAAATGGGGACCCCAAAGAAGACAATCATAGCTAACAAATGGCTAAAGTCACACTTGATTTCAGTCTTCAAGGGGAAACAGTCAAAGCCCTCGATGAGTGTCCGCAACTGCAGATACTTCTATGCTGATTTCCGGCTTGGGCCGGTTTCCACGCTGCTGCTGAGCAGCTCCGTGGCTTTGCCTCAAACAGCCTGGCCCACATCCAGGGCTCACCTGGGACATCCGCCTTCCAGCCCATCATGAAGGCTGCGAACCAGCAGAAGGAACCATTGCCAGCTGAAAGCTGTTCAGCAGAATTGCCCAAGTTACATAATCCCCACAGACAAAAAGTGGCGGTGGGGGCCACATGAAACAGCCACCATAAAGGAAGTGAACTCTGGGCTCAAAAAGCCACAGGGAAAACTAAGGTGAAAGGTGACACAGGACCAAGAGAAACCACAGAGCCACTTCTGGAGGCATCATCTATTAATATGGGCATAAAGGGTGATTTGGGAAGCAAAAATCTCTAGGGGCAGTTAGGGCAGGAGGATGCAATTAAAGCAGACAACTGGGGGTCACCGACTTGCCTTCCCCCTGCCCATGCCTCCTGGAGATGTAGTTACCCTCGGATAATCAGGTCCTATGCCATGGTGGTTCCACAGTCAGGAACCACGCTGAGACAAGGAATAGGTCTCTAGTGTTTTATTACTGCTACATAAGACAGAAAATCCTAACAAACTGAAGAAGCGTGGGAAAAACCCAGACAGATAAACCCCGAAAGTGAAGGCGGGTCTGATCTGTGTCTCTTTGAATGGCTGCTCAACTCCTCAGTACTACGCATGCGTTTCCCCCCCTGGATAGAGGCCCCCTCCTGCTCGCCATGAGTGCTCATGACAGGTGGGCTTTATTTGAGTTGCCCCTGGAAGCCCCCTGGCACCCAGCACAGCTCACGCAGCAGCGTGTCAACGTGGGCGTAACAAGAAGCACAAGTTACTGCTTGCGCCACTGCCCTTTGAACCATCTGCAGCTTCTGGGTGCTCTTCAAGGGCCGCTCCACTGCAGCAGTCCAACCTGGAAGTGCCTAGGGTGTGAGTGACCGTCTGAAGGGCTGTTATCTACCTGGATAACAGCCCAACATGTCTGGAAGAGGCCACTGAGCATTCATACAACCCACCAATCCTGCCAGAATGTGGTTCATGGTGAACTAATGCAAACACAAACCTACTCATGGATGTCCAGCTAGCCAAAGGAAGCCTGGCCTTGTTGGAAATCACTCCATCACCAATCTGAGTATGCCGTGGAACAATACAGTAACAGCCAGCCTACTCACTGCCTAGGTTGAAACGGCAGAAGAGGACCCATCAGGCCTTCACCAAGAGCTTATATTTTCAACCTCTGTGTCTAAAACCCCAAACGATCTCTCCACTGCATGTGTCCAGCCCAAAGCAGCTAACAACGGAGAGAGAGAACAAGATGGCAAAATGGTAACCATCATTCAATTAAAAAGCTAAAGCATTTACAAGGTGTTTATAACCTGCAAGTTCCATTTTCAGGAAGGGAGCAAGAGAGAGCCAACGCCAGAACAGTGGGCAGATGCATTCACAGAAGAGGTCCCAACCCAAGGAAAGTCCTTGGTGGCATCACCATCATCCCACCATGTGTTGAACGCAAACTCAGTAAGTTTCAAATGCCCTGGACTCTAATTCTCATCAGTCTTGTGGGTAGGAATTATGGGATTGAAGGCACCTGGTTGTAAGGTCTGCTGACATCATGAATGTAAAGAACAGGGAATCCAGATGTTGCTGAACCTCAACTTCCAGCATGCTTCACATCTTAGCCTGGCTGAAACTTGGAATCTAACTTCTGAAGATGTTTACTGTTTACTGATGTAAACAGAATGCCTTGAGATGGCTGCTGTTAATTGCTCTCCTAGTTGTTTTGTGGTTATGCTAGATTGGCTAATTTGAAAGAGTTGTAATACTCTGCATTAATATTCCTGTCATCGCAGCATTTTTAACACTGAGTTTGAATGGATTATCATTATCATTCTTTATACAGTACCCTGGGAAAAGCGTCATTTTCAAAAGCAGCTTACAGATTTATAAAATTGTTCAGTCCACAAGCAGCTTGAACTGGGATGTCCAACATAATGCAATTATGTTTTCCTTTGAGAAAATCTAGAGTATAATCCTTTGCTGAGACTTAGTCCTTGAACGGCTAAATCAAAGAATGCGAAATATTTAAAGCAGATTAAATCAACTGCATCCAACAACTTTCTAGCTGAAATGCTCAAACATTTCACCTGGTTCGCATTTTTTCAGGGAGCTGACCCAGTATCTAGAAATTCTAGTTTTCAGCTAAAAGTCTGGTCGATCATGGCAGGTATGAATCATATTAAATCATTTTCTAAAAAATCTAAAATGAATTTAAAACACATATTCCAAGTTAAAATGTATTAAAGTGGGGTTTTAGGGCAAAATGAACATGAGTATTTCCTGAAATACATTTCAGGACATGAATGTAAATCTTCAGACATTTCCATTTAAAAAACCCAGACTGATATACAAAAGGACTGCATGGACTAACACATGATTTTTGATCAAGAAAATCCAAGATTCAGGAAACACCCCAAACCTTGTGCAATAACTTTGAATCAGTCCCTACATGTCTGAGCTGCCTGCTATCAGGATGAAAAGAGAGCATCCTTGTGTTTGAGGCACTGGAAAGAACTATATAACAGTAATAATAAATATATGTGGCTGAAACGTTAAAAACCTGCCAGCAATAGAACAGGAGTGTGCATATATCTGGGGTTTTGTTCTACATTGCAGTAGTTATTGTGACTTTTTTTAGCAACACAATTCAGTTTTGTTTGGTGCGATAAACTTCAAAGGAGCAAACAAAATTGTTTTCAACAGGTAAAACACAAGACTGCTCACAGATCCCTGCTTGGGCCTCCACACCTTTTTGTGCAAGCTGAAACAAGAATATGTTCTGAAGGCATCTCTCAGGTATGAGATTCACACACACGCACGCTCACACACACACTTGCTCACTCATGTACAGACATGACTTGCAATTCTCACTCCCTCAAAATCTTTGTCAGCAGTCAAACCTCACCAGCCTGATTCCATGCTTAATTGGTGACCCAGCCACCCCTGCCCCAAATTGTCCAAGACATAATGCTGCTCCCCAAAGATCCAGTTTACTGAGCACAGTCTTTGGGCGCAGGGAGCCCCCCATTAAAATCCTGCCTTTGCTTTTCAGAAGATCGTGGATAATGGGACTGGAAAGGATTGATTTGCGATGGATTTTGGAACAACACTGGCAACACCACGCCCATGGCAGCCACAGGCTTGGCAACCTATGATTGTGCCCAGTGCCCAGTTCACTGGCATGGATAGGGTAGTGAACCCTTGTGCCACCATCCCCAGTTTTGTGGGTGCAAAGGGGGTTGGTGCCTTCAAGTGAGCTGTGACACCTGGACAAGCCCCTGGCATTTTCTTGGCAAGAGCGGGAGGGACTGGCCCAAAGTCACCCAGCTGGTGCCTTTCACATCTGCTGGGTGACTGGGGAATCTGTAGAACCCCAGATGGCAGTGCAGAGGAACCGAATCCTCTCCTCCCACTGCCATGGACCCACCTTTCTGCAGCCAGATAGGGCCCTCTCACCAAGCTCCCTACATGAGAAATGCAGGAGCCTGGCTGGGAGAACATCTGTTTTAGGCCTCGGAAAGGGCAACTGAAGGCAGGGATGGGATGAGCTAATGCACTGAAGGCAATTTATGAGCCAGGCCAAATATAGGCAGAAAATTAACTAGCTGGGCAGGCTGCGGCAGACAAGTAAAAATGCAGGGAACGGAGAAACAGACATGATTTGGCCCCTGCTTCAAATGGAAGTGAACCAATTGAAGGATCAGCCAAGGGGAGAAGGGAATCTCTGCAGAGGCAAGCTGAATTCTGCTCTGACCATTCTGCAGAGCAGGGAGAATCAGGAAAATCATTTGAATCCCCACAGAGACCAACAGAGGACTCCTGGGCATGTACAAAGGACTCAAGCTCCCACATGGCACAGACTGGCACAGGGTACAATAAAGTCTGGCTGGGCTTCTGTCCTGGAGGGCCTTTCCAGCTGAGCAACCAGTTCACCCAGCAGGGGGTGGGGTCCTTCAAATAGAAGCTTCCCAGTGGCATTTGCCTTGGCCAGCCCCTCCCGGAGAGCGCTGGTGGCTCCCTTATCAAGTTTTACAAGAGGTGGGGGGGGGGGGTAGGGTGCATGTGCCGTTAGAGGTGTGGAGGCAACTTCTCCATCCAGGCTGTGTGCAGGAAAGACCCAGAGGTTGCCAGAAGACTGCAGGTTAACCCTACGACTGCTGTGCTCACGTAGCATTCGATGCCAACTAATTTGGAGGCTGAAAAGGCTGCCAAGCAAAGCAATCGCCGCCGTTTCTTCCTTTTTGCCAGGTCCAAGACCCAGAGATGCTGCCCGGCTTCACTTGGGGATCGGTTGTTGACCCTCCGCTGGATCTACCCGGCCCAGTCGCCAGCCCTCGCCCGAGAGGCCCTCCAGGCAGGAGCCCAGCCGGGGCCTTATTCCATCCAGCGCCCGTCTGTGCCAGGTGGGAGCCTGGGTCCCGGTGTGCAAGTAGAGCCACCATCAAGCAAACCAGGTTACAATCAGGGGGTGCCTGAGCCCATTCATTCTCAAGGTGCTCCGACGACACGTTGTTCGGCATCTCCGCAGGGACCCCCTTCGAAGAAGGCTGCCAGAAGGCGAGGCGTCTCCCCCCCAACACGGGCGCGCGCGCGCGCGCACACGCCGGGGTGCAAGAGAGGGAAAGGGAGCCCCGAAGTCCGGTATTTGCAGCTCCAGAATTCAAACCGGGGACCGGAGCCTTCGGGAATCCGTCGCGGGCAACTTTTCGGCCCGAGCTCCCCGGGAAAAGGCAGCGGGCGCCTTCGGCTACCCCGACTGCCGACCTCCGGCTACGGAGGCTCGCGGGCGCCGCGGTTTCCCGGGCGGGCGCGTCCCGCGGAGCCCTCCCGACTGCAGCCCCGGCCGGCCGCCCGCCCAACCGCTCCCTGCCCGGCCGCCGCTCACCTTCCGGGCCCCGCGCCGAGCGAACTCCCGGGCCAGGGCGCGCCCGATGCCGCGTCCGCCGCCGGTGATGAGCACGCAGTCCCCGGCCAGGGCGCGGCGCTTGGCGGGCAGGAGGCGGCCCAGGAGCGCCCGCGCCGCCAGGCCCAGCACCTGCCCGGCCAGCAGCAGCGCGGCGCCCACCCGCCGCCAGCCCATCCTCGGAGGGGGTCGCGCTGGGGGGCAGGAGCGGCCGGGGGCGCCCTTAACCGCGGCCCGGCCGGGGGCAGTCAGGAAGTCTGCCCCGGCCGGTCTGCAAGGGCTCTTTCCCGGAGCGCGCCCGGGTTACCCGCCCAGAGGGCCCTCCCGGCCGCTCCGCCGCCACCGCCGCCGCCGCGCACCGGTCCCGCAGCGGCGCCCGGGGAGCGGCGGGGGCGCAGAAGGCAACGGCGGGCGGGGGGCGCCCTCGGCTGGGCGCGGAGACCCGTCTCCGCCGTGCGCAGGTCCCCGCAGGCCGCCTCGGCCGGCGCAGGCAACCGCCCGGTGCCCGGGGCTGCGGCGTCACTCCGGATCGCTGGCTGCAGACAGCATTCTCTCCTCCGGACGCCCCGAGTTCGCATCGCCCCCTCTCGAGCGCGCGCCGGCCCCGGGCAGGCTTTATACGCCGCCATGCAGCGGATTGACAGCGCCGCGCGGGAGGGGCGGCCGGCCGAGCTCAGCCCCCGCCCCCCGGCCCCGGCGGCCTGGTGGGCTGCCCCCCCCCGCAGCGCTGGTCCCGCCCCGCCCCGCCCCGCCCCGCCCCGCCCCGCCCCTCGCAACCCGGGACTCGCGCCGCGCCGCCAGCGGCAACAGGGAGCCCGCGCCGCGCCTTCCGGACCGCCCCTCGCTCCGCCGGCAAAAGCTCGCCTTCCGGCGGTCTCCTGAGCCAGGTCCGCAGGTGGGCGGCAGAGGCCCGTTGGAGGGCCCCGCCGCCCCTTTTCCCGGACAGGGTCTCGTTCCGATCCGGGCAGCGGAACCGGCTCTGAAGCGCCCTCAAGAGAGCGTTTCTCTGGGGTGGGGGCGAGGCGCTCTAGAGCAGTGCTTCCTGCCCTCCCCAATGTTAAGAGGCGTGGACTTCAACCCCCAGAATTCCCTAGGCGGCATTCTGGCTAGGGGATTCTGGGGGTTGAAGTCCACGCCTCAACGTTGCGGAGGGGGGGAAGCGCTGCGTTAGCCGGCCCAGAGAGGGCGGTGAGCCCGGCGCTCCTCGCCGCCGCGTCTCGGCCGCCTCCAGCGATAAAACAGCTCAAAAACACCCCAGAGAGAAATCCGGAATAACCTCTCAAACTCATGAAACGAAACGAGAGGAAAAAAGGAGCCTTCGGTTGGGGCAGGGGAGGACCAGAGGGGCCAAGTGCCGACTTTGGGCACGGGCCTGGCAGCCCAGCCAAGGGCAGGTCCCACCTCGCTTCCTCTGGGAACGCAGAGAGGCCCGTCGGACCCACGCCCCCGCAAGGCGCCCCAGCTGAAGGCTCTTCAGGGCCGAGGCAGGATCTGAACCCCAGCCTTCCCATCCCTGCGATTCCCGCTCTTGGGCCAAGTTGAGTTTCCCAAACTCCGATTAACGTGCGCGAGTGGCCGTGTTGACAGAACATGCTGGGCCCAAACAAATGCCACCATTTTGTGGCCTCCTGAACAAGCTGCCCTTGTTGCGAATGTGCTGGTGGTCTCGCTCACTCCCAGTCGGACCCCCAACTCGGATTGCCACAACACACTGAAGGCCGGCTGTCCGACTACTCCGGTCAACCTGTGGAGGTCTTGTGTGAACGCAACCCTCCCCACGGCTGGGCTGACGTTGCCGCTTAAGCTGCCTGGTGCCTGCCTGTCTTTATTGCCTCTCCTAAAATGCAAAGGAGTTGGTTCAAACTTTAAAATGCGGGGCCTGCAATGTTTCTACAGCCCTGTCTGACCAGGCACGGTGCCAGAGTCTGTGGCCGCAGGGAGCTGCCCCTGCCCAGACCCCCCTCCGGTGGGCCAGATAAAACTGGTAGATCGGGGAAGCTTGTCTGCATCCTACCCAACCTTTAAGCTTCTGCAGAGCCTTGGTCGGTGTTTCAGGAAGGCCGGGTGGGAGTGCGCTGATCTGGCACCTGCAGCTTAAAAGTGAATGTGTGGTCCCGAACCTTGCAAGGACAGGCAGAAGGTGAGCAGGAGGGTGATGAAGCCACTATCCAGGGACTGACTCACTTAGCATGTTTTCAAGCCTCCCTGCTGCCCTGCATGAGGATTATTTTTCAGCTACAAATTCTTAATGGAAAGATCTGCGAATCTCCTTGTGGCCAGGCTTCAGTCCAGCAGAAAACACAAATATGCCTTTTGCAACCCCTGCATTATATCTGGGTGGCGGGAGGGATGTTGTAACTATCTGGTTTGTTTGTTTGACTCCTTTGAACAGGTTTTAAACAAGGGCAGCCCTCCTCCCCTCCTCCCCCTGCCTTTTAAAGCTAATCTTTTCACTTCCTGTAGGTTTTGATTCTCCCTGTGGTGTGTGGTGCCGCACAAAACATTTCTCCTGCATTTTTTCTAACTGTTCTCCAAGAGCAATATCAGAAAATTAACTGCATCAGCAGAAATGCTCTCTATTAGAATACTATTTACCCAAAGTACTATTAGAATGTATTTACCCAAATCATTCATATCTAGCACAATGTGTGCATTCAAAACATCATGTACAGAAATGTGTGTGTGTGTGTGTGTGTAGGAAATGTGTATAATGCTGTCTGTATTAGAAGAAGCACAGAAAAGCATACCTTTTTTTGGTGAACCACTCTGGAACAAATGTAAAGCTGGGAGAATGGGAAAACCGAGACGAGACAACAAAACAAGTGAGTTGGGTTAATTTTTATTGGTTAACATTTCTAAGATTAACTATTAATTTTGACACAGAAATCATGATATCCCAAACCTATTTTGGTCCGCTTTGTTACGTGTTGCTTTCAGCTGGATGCAAAATACTGCAACTCAGCATCCAAGCACAGAAGAAAAAATACGCCTTTTTTTTTGGTAACTCTGTGGGTTTTTTTGTGTTGTTGGTGGTATTTTTTACCTAATACATTCATATCTAGCAGCTGGGATACTGTCTCCTTTCAACTCCATGCATTTTCTTTCTTTCACCAAATGCTAGGAAGTTGTGCAGAGCTGACCAAAATTTTCCTGAGCTTGCAATCCTTGGGCGCCATCTAGTTGTGACCAACGGCTTCGCCAGCAAAGAGAGGGGACTGAATTGGGCAATTACATTTGCTTCAACGTTGGTTATTTAAAAAGAGAAAGAATTCCCAGTTCCCATGCACCTCTTTATGAGGAACTGTATGGGTTGCAGAAAGAAGATAGATAAAATCCTCATCCATTTTACATTTGCCAGAGGATGGCATCATATCTGGGTAGCATCACAGGAGACTGATTGAGTAGGAGAAGCCCTTGGGGGTCACCAACAGAAGTCTCTGTGACAGATGCTGTCCAGATTCTTGCTCAAACAACCCCCCCCCCCCGACTTGTTCCACTATTGATTGAACTTCTCTTAGGATTAGGAAGTTTTCCACCATTCAGCCACAATATGGCTTCCTGCCACTGAGGGCCAAAACCTTGGGAGACTTAAAATGATTTTGGGGAGGTGAAGACCACTGGAGGTGAGATGAATACAAAGTGTTTAAGTGTATGGGAGCAGGGCCAGGATCTTTTACATTTTATTGGATTTGGGGAAGAATTGGGGAAAATTTACTTTGTTTGAAGGTACAACAAGCCTGGTTTGAAGCTTGTATTACAACTGGTGTGTTTTGGCAGCCTCAGAATAGTGGGAAACCATGCCAGTGATTCTCAGTAATTTTGGATAGAGTTTTGGGAGTTAGAGGAAAAGAGGTTTGAGGGCCCCCCTGCTTCTATGTAGAAACAGTGTCCTGTATCTGTGCCCTGGGATGGAAGGAAGGAGTGACAACCCTTAGTGCCAAAAATCTGGTGGAAAGCAGAGGCCATGTTTACGCATTCACTAAGCAATCATGGGATCTGCTTGGTTTAGAAACCCACACGTTTATTTCTTGTTTTAAATTAATATATCAACACATTAAAATCAGACAGGAACTAAATATAATTACTACATAAAAATGTTTTATTATGAATGTGACTATTTGTTTTCAGTATTTATGTGTACGTATATGTAATGCATATGATGCTGGAACAGGAGCCGTACTACATCTCCCGGTACAGGAGGCAGGGCCGCAACTGGGGCGGGGGGGGCAAGCCGGGCATGTGCCTCGAGTGCCACGCTGGGGGGTGTGCCAAAATGAGCGCTGGGGGGGCACCAAAATGGGCATGGAATCCATGTTTGTCCCGGGTGACACAGTCCCTAGTTGCGGCCCTGACAGGAGGCCCCACCACTCACCAGCTGGGCCAAAACGGTGGTGAAGTTGCACAGAAGCCCTGGTGTCTGTGCAGAGCAAGCAGCCGGCCATGTGCTGATGTGCAACAAAGCGGCCCCTTTTCCTGAGCAGAAGTAAGACTCTTACTAGTGATGAAGAAAAATAAAATATTGAACAGGATGAAATCGAATGGGGCAGTATAATTTTGTTTTGCTCATAAAACCTTTTAAAAAAATCTAGGTTTTCAAAATAATGTGTATGCATGTATGGAGAGAGAGAGAGACCTAAAAAGAGAGATGATGATAGACAGATAGATAGATAGATTCCCCCCCTCCACCCTGAGCTTGCTCCTGGCCGGCTCCTCTCCTCTCACCCCCCCTGCCCACAGCCTTGCTTCTAATCTCTTGTGGGGAAAAATGGCTTTGTGTGGCTTTTCCCAAACCAAGTACAAATTTGTGTGCCACAATACAAGAATATAAGTAAATTGCAAATATATGTAACAGTGGCCTGTTAAAATATTTACATATTTCTTAGTTAAAGTATAGAAACTGGAATAACGGTGTCGCATGCATGCTTGAAACTTGCACCTTCAATGGAATTTGGTATTGTAATGAAACTTTTAAGGAAAGAAAGCAGAAAGCATTATGCAAAAAGCATGTAGATTGGCCCCTCTTTCATTTTCCCCCGTTCTTGCCTTCTTCTCTGAACTTATTTAAACTTCAATCCTTATTCATTTAAAAACTGGTGTTTTTAATGGAGTTAACAATGGCTTTGAAATGCCACGGGTGCGAAGTCCGCCTCTCCTGGCGGGGAGCGGGATCCCGATTGCGGATTTCTCTGGTTCGGGGCCGCGCGCGCGTCCGCCGCCCCCGCTCCCAACACCGCAGCCTCGGGCGAACCGGGTGGGGGTCATCGATCGGCCCCTCCCTCGCGAAGGCCCGGCCGCCTCCCGGGCAGCAGAGCAGGGCTCCCCCCAGGGCCTCCCGGCCACCGACCCCAGAGCCGCCTGGGAAGCCAAGAGGGGCGGCGGAGGGGGCGCCCTCCTCCCACGCCGAGGGCGAGTCCCAATGCCCGGGCTCAGGGCGGGAGCCGGCGCCGCGGCCCCGAGATGGCTGAGAGGGCCCGGCTGGGGCCCCGCCGGCGGTTATCCAGGCACGGGCTGGCCACGGTTTGTGGCCGGCCGGCCTGCCTCATCCATCCGCTTAACTTTCCCCTTCCTTCCTTCCTTCCTCCCTTCTCTTCCCTGTTTCCTCCCTCCCCCCTTTTCCTTCCTTCCTTCCTTCCTACCTTCCCTTCCCTTCTGTTTCCTTCCTCCTTCCTTTTTTTCTTCCTTTTTTCCACCTTCCTTCCTCCCTTCCCTTCCATTCCCTTGTTTTCTCCCTCCTCCCTCCCCCTCCCTTCCTTTTCTCCTTGCCTTCCCCTCCCCTCCCCCCTTTTCCTTCCTTCCTTCCTACCTTCCCTTCCCTTCTGTTTCCTCCCTCCTTCCTTTTTTTCTTCCTTTTTTCCATCCTTCCTTCCTCCCATTCCCTTCCCTTCTTTCTCCCTCCCTCCCTCCTTTCTTTTTTCCTTCCTTCCTCCCCTCCTTTCCTTCCTCCCTTCCTTCTGTTTTCTTCCTTCCTCCCTCCTTCCTTCCTTCCTTCCTTCCTTCCCTATCTCAGGCCAGCAAGGACAGGTGCAGGATTGGAAGCAGAAAGAGGCCAGCCTGAGAGGGCCCCAACCGACTTCTGCAAGCCAGAAACCCCCCTTGCAGCACCTAAGCCAGGCAGGGGTGGTGGGGACTGTTAATATGTTTTCTACTACAGATTAAGGTTACTATGGTAACTAATCATTTTGGCTGGGTGAAGAGGTTGAACTTAATTGTCCCCTTTTCAGCTGTTAATTTTTGCACCTGGGGGGAAGAACTTGCCTGGACTTGTTTTAGTTTCAGTTTCCCTTCTGTGTAGGCTTGCAGAGAATATGCAGCTGAGAGAAATCTCTCCTCTCAGCAAACAGCCTTTAAATATGTTTGCTTTCTGTAAATAAAATTATTTTTATAGAAATGCCTGGTGTGTGACTTTTCTGATCTCTCCTGGGCCAAATGCTTTCCTAGCAATTTGCTAACAGGGACTCAGGATCTACTGAGCCACTACCTGGCTGTTGGTGGTTGGTGACCTCAGTTGCTGTTCTTTCCTTTCAGAATGGGATATTATCGATGTATTAATATATTATTTTCTTAAATACGACTCGATTGCCTTTTAATCTGGTTCAGGGTCGCACTTTGCTTTACACTTAGCGGGATTGTTTTGAAAACCTAGATTTTTTTAAAAGGTTTTATGAGCAAAACAAAATTATACTGTCCCCATTCAATTTCATCCTGTTGAATATTTTATTTTTCTTCATCACTAGTAAGTCTTACTTCTGCTCAGGAAAAGGGGCCGCTTTGTTGCACATCAGCACATGGTGGGCTCCTTGCTCTGCACAGACACCAGGGATTCTGCGCAACTTCGCCCGTTTTGGCCCAGCTGGTGAGCTGTGGGGCCTCCTGTGCTGGGTGGCGTAGCACGGCTCCCGTTCCAGCAACATCCAAGTGCAGAAGTTGGCCGGCTCTTTCTAAACCTTCTCAGCATTTCTAGCCGCCTGGCCTCTTCCCCATTCAATGGGAACTTGCACGACGAGGCTGGAAGGCTTTCTGGGTGAGGAGCTATGTGAAAAGAATTCTGGGTGTTACCAAAATGTGCTCAATTTTTAAAAATGGCTTCTTTGCAAGTCATGGCGTTTTGCTCGTGAGGTCCACCTAAAGTATCTCTGAGCTGGAGAATGAGGGCTTTCTCTGCAGCGGGATCATGGAAGAGTGAGGCCTTGTTTCAGGTCCAAAACATCAAGAGTTATCTGGGTCATATTTTCTGGTTTTCCTGCACCATTGTAAAGGATTTGTTAAGCAGTTCTTTGGGGGGTCTGTGATTGAGTTTTGTTTTACTGTTCAGAGTGGGGTGGGGTGTTCAGTTTTGCATCTCTGCATCTCTTTGAAGCCTCCCTGTCTGTCCATGAAGGGAAAACAGCCCAATGGAAAATATTTTTTAAAAGTATTGTTGGCACTGTTATGGCACTGTTGAACCTTCAGCAGGCTTGGCCAATATACCAGTCACCACTGTAAGCTTCAGCCATCTATGGCATTCTCATTCAGCTCTGTTTTAGCATATATGAAAGGTGAAAAGTCCCCTGTGCAAGCACCAGTTCATGTCTGACCCTTTGGAGGGACACTACTTTTGCGACGTTTTCTTGGCAGACTCTAGCGGGGTGGTTTGCCATTGCCTTCCCCAGATTTTAGCACATATAATGTGCCTGTTTGGCCATTTCATCCTTGGGTTCCTAGCCTTTCACTTTTATCTCCCCACCTTTCATTTAAATGTGTGCTCTTACTGTTTTGAGTCGCAGGATTACTTCAGTGATGAGATATGGGATGATGCAGAATTTGCCAATTGCAAAACTGGTGCTAGCTCATCAATAGGCATAAACATATTTTCCCCGAGGCCAAGAAAGTTGAATAACTTGTAATCACTATGTATTCACAACTGCTTAAATAGTTTACAGAAGAACTAGTAGGTTACTATTGTCTGTGCAATCTGAAGATCCCCTTGAAAGCTGCACCATTACTAAGCTCTTAATTCTGGATTAGGAATTAAGGACTTTCCCAAGAAACCTACATTTCAAAGAAATATATTCAGAACAGACTGAGAGTTCATCTTGTTTCTAACACTGGACAATCAGTTGCTTCCATGAATCTTACAAGCAGGGCATAAAGACAAGAGCCTCTGGCATATGATACAGGTAGTCTGGCTGATGAGTTGGTGCAGCTGTTCTCTGTATCCTGGTCTGATCCAACAGATGGGGAACCTGCAACACTTTGGATGCTGCTGACATGGCCCAGGAAGAGGCTTTCTTGATCAACCTCTGGAGGTGAAAAGCCCCCTCTTCCACTTGGTGGGCAGCCCCATTTCTGATAACTCAGATCATGCAGGTCTATGAATGACTTTAATGAGATTGGGGCTTATGTACACATAAGCAAGGTTGCAGGCTGAATTAATTCTTTTTCCTTCCTCCTTTTTCATCCTGACACCTACAGCTCCATCAGAGGAAAAATATTTGTTCACCAGAACCACCCAGGCGTTGGGATGTAGGCTTGAATATCCTGTTAATATACAGAAATAACTCCTTGAAAGAAGGATATGAGATGTATTGTTGTTTATTCGTTTAGTCCCTTCCGACTCTTCGTGACTTCATGGACCAGCCCACACCAGAGCTTCCTGTCGGTTGTCAGCACCCCCAGATCCCCCAGGGATGAGTCCATCACCTCTAGAATATCATCGGTCCATCTTGCCCTTGGTCAGCCCCTCTTCCTTTTGCCTTCCACTCTCCCTAGCATCAGCATCTTCTCCAGGGTGTCCCGTCTTCTCATTATGTTGCCAAAGTATTTCAGTTTTGCCTTTAATTAATTCCCTCAAGTGAGCAGTCTGGCTTTATTTCCTGGAGGATGGACCGGTTTGATCTTCTTGCAGTCCAAGGCACTCTCAGAATTTTCCTCCAACACCACAGTTCAAAAGCATCGATCTTCCTTCTCTCAGCCTTCCTTATGGTCCAGCTCTCGCAGCCATATGTTACTACGGGGAACACCATTGCGTTAACTATGCGGACCTTTGTTGTCAGTCTGGCGTCTCTGCTCTTAACATGAGATGTATGGTGAGGCAGAAGTTAACCCTTAAAACTGCAGGATAAACATCTTCTTTAAAGGGATCAAAAGCAGATAGATAAGAGAACCAGTTCACCTGGAATTTGTGCATAAAAAGAAAGGCTGCCATAAAACAGATGTATTGACTTTTTAGCAGAAGCAAAGACTTTTCAGCTAGCTTTCAGCCTGGAAGATCTGGTTCCACCTCCCCACTGCCCAATTTATGATAGGAAAGGTGTTCCCAAACTTTTTAATGCCCTCAATGGACCGGGGAAATCAATCTCTCCACTGTTCTGATCTGCAAAACAACACCATAATAATATTAATGATGGTGATTATGATTCTTTGCTACAGGTTTTGTGTCCTACCCTTGGCAGGGAGTTGGACTAAACTTCAAGGGCCCCAACTTTCCACTCTATGATTATAAGTCAGCAACGGGAGATATGAATTGTATGTAAAGAGGGAGACCTGTATCTCTCTGGGAACGGTCACAACAAAGCACACCTGAGAACCGAACCATCAATATCAAGTATAATGCTGGGGTGGAGACATACATAGTCACCAGGAGTGGGTACAAACATCCTGTGATTCCTGAATCTTACACTGCTTGCCATCCTAGTCACCATTCCCAGTCATGTTGTGGCAGTTGCACCATCCAGAGAGGGTTTGAGTCATGTGGGGTGGATGCCTTATCTTCTGACCTAGAACCAAAGTATGCATTTGGATAATCTTCCACATTCCAACAAACATTTCAGCAAACAATACACCTAATTATTACCATCATGGAAACATCTGCTAATACTCATATGGAGGTGTGCACAATAACTGGGAATTACTTCACAAACGAGTCTTCACAAACTTCTGGAAAGCTACGGAGAACTCTGGGTGGCATCATCACCTTGGGCTGTGGTCCCTACCTTTCAGCCTTGGACATATTCCCTTCCAAAATGGAACTTCTTTCTGCCATTGTGTTCGGAGGAGGTGCTGTGCTGGGAACTGCAATTCTCTTGCTGCTCTCCTGGGCAATTTACTATGATTTCACCCGAGCCAAGATTCCCTCTGAATTTGAACATCCATTTAAGCTGCATCTCCTTCACATGGGTCTCGTTGTACTCTTCACACTGGTAAGCTTACTGTTCTTTAAAAATGAAAGCTACAGGCTGCCAAACCAATTGCAGATTAGGATCTGTGAAACAAACTTGGGGTGAGAATGCAGAGAGCCAAGGAGGAAGAGGAGGAAGAGGATCTGCCTTCCATACGAGTACAAATATTTCTGCCCTGATTATCTTACACTTGCAGACAATGGCTGAGAAATTGGGTTTCTCTCTTCCCTCTTCAAGCCACGTTCCTGGGAACAATGCTTCAGGGCCAGGATGAAAGGGTTGGTCCTATGAACAATGTTGGTTTAAGTTTATTGTTGTTATATTTTATTGTATTCTCATCCCCCCCAAATCACAGCCCCATACAGCATCTGGGCTACCACCTTGCCTTGAAACATTTTAAGTACAGGGGCTATCAATAGCCCTCCTTTGGAATAAAAAAATGTCAGTATGGCACCTGCTGTACACTGAGCAGTTGCCAAGACATTAGATAAGTGTACTTTCTACAAAAGGGACTTATGAAAGGTGATGCTCAGGTATTTAAAGGAGTACATTGCTCTATCAGTTGGATATCAATTGTCCATCTGATATTAATATTAGTAGTAATATTTAATATTACTTTGCCAAAAACTACTACTTTATGCTTCAGGACCAGGGTAAAAGGGATGTTCCTATGAACAATATGGAAGACTATAAGTCATTTGAAAATGAACATTCATTGTCCCATTCATTTGAAATGTGATGGATTTGATGCCTGGGAAGAATTGGTTGGAGATCAACGCATAAAGAGCATGTGACAATTGGAGGTCTAAGCAGCAGAAGAGGAATCATTTCCTGATTAAATCAGTGGGAAGATTACAGGTTGTGGGTCTTTTAAGTTAATGGGTTGGTGGATCTGCAAAGCAAGCAGAAGGCCACCAGATTTCCCACCATAGGATGCTCTGGCATTTGACCAGGCAGCGCATGAAAACAGGCTTGCACATAAATATGTAAAAATCAATGAAATGGGTGTCAGCCAACTTGAAAATGAAATGTTCACAATGAAACAGAGTTGGAGAATGGAATTTGCTTCCACGCCTCTGTGTCCCAGAAGCCCTGGCCTGACACTACCGTGAGCAAGGATTATGGGCATAATGGTGCTGAATCACTAGTTGGTGGCAATTTTCATTCACCCATCTATACTAAACTGATGAACTTATGTCTCATTAAAAATCAGAATGAATGACTCATTTTCGACCGTATCAATGAGACCTAAGTTTGACTTACTAAAATCCTCTTACTTTCAATGGAAAGTTAAGTAAACACTAAGCTGGGAATCACACACTAAGCCATGGTGTAGATTTATCATTTGCTTATCATATGGGAGGAAACCATTGTGGTTTATGAAATGTAAGTTAAGGTGCTATATGTTATGCCAACCCACCTAACTGTGGCTGTATCAATAAATCAAGGTGTGTCTTGCTTACTCCAGTTCAGTGACCTGTATTTAATTTTAATTTACTTTATAAGCTGCGTCAATCACCAAAGCAATTCAACAATACATTAAAAACATTAAGAGACAACAGTAAATGAATAACAAAACCAATATTAAGCCACTGAATGTGGGAAGACATCGATGCATTGTGGGAACTGTAGCCCAGAACACTGAAATGCTCCTCTTTTGGAGGTGGGTGGGATGGGAAGGACCCTCTCCTTCAGTGTGCAGTTTGTGCAGCTCAAGGAACACTGTGATAAATGTCTTCCTCCCCACACAATACATTTAAAGTAGTTACTGAACAAGCCCATTCTCTGTTCACACTACACACGGAACAGAAGTTCAACCACATAGTTCACACAGCATGCTATCCCATTAAAAACTCTCAAACACTAACACTAACAAAACACTAACCAAATACTGCTACCAGGTCTTTAGTCAATCCTTCTTGACTTTCTTCCCCTTTTTTCCAAAACAGGGGAAGAGCTTGGAAGTGTTGCATCTATGCAGACAAGTTACTTTCATTCGCTTCCTGATGTCTTTCAAGAAATCAAGAATGGATCCAGGCCTTTCTGCCAAAGATTTAGACTTCGATGGGATACCCGTCAGGGTTTATTATCCCAAAACCCCATCTGCTGGCCAGAGAAAAGGATTTGTTTTCTACCATGGAGGGGCGGGCATGATTGGAAGCATTGGTAAGTGGTACAGCAAGGGTCAGACTGGCCTTGGCTGCAACCTCCCAATGCTGTTGCCCCCTTGCCATGTCCAGAGTGAGAAGGAGAGAAATTACGGGGAATAAGAAATGGGGAATCATCATTTCACTATTTAATTCAAGCGAGCTCTTATGTTGATGACACCTATTATGAGGCGGCCTGGTGTGTCCCTGAGAATGGTTGGGCGTACAGAGTCAGGATCTGAATCCTGTGTCTATTTATTTCTGAGTCAGATCCTTCCTTGTGGTGGAAAACCACCTGCAGTTTGATAAGAAACTTCCCAGGTTATAAAACCCATCCAAGAACGTCGACATCAAGGGTATCCAAGACATTGTAATATCTGAAGCTCTTCTCACCCCAACAAGGAGTGAAAAAGGAGAATTGGGCAAGTCCAAGACTTGGAGGTCTGTGGAGGACTTGGAGGACTTAGGAAAAATTGGCACCCATGTTTCTGAAATAATAAAATTGACAGTAAATTTTCAGAGAAGAGGATATTTTAACATTGTGCTACCCAGATTTATACCAATGAAATTTTAATGCCTTGATTGTCATATCTATTTATCCCCCACCCCACCCCCAAGCTTACTATCAAGATATCACCAGTAAATTTGCCAAGGAGAGTCAATCAGTGGTTGTGGCTGTCGGGTAAGTGGAAGACTTCTACCATCCTACAAAATAAGGGTGTAAACTTATGTTCTTATGTAACATATCCCTTTAACCAAATCCAGGGCATCGTGTTTCAGCAGATTTGCTAAGGGTGTGTGAGTGTATGTATGTATATATATATGTGGGCGTATATGGGTGTCCTACTATACATAGACGTACATATTCCCTGCTCTTGCTGCCCGTGGTCTCTGTTTTCCCTTGCTTGTCTCCCAGCCTCCTTTCCCCTTCAGTAAACATACCCCGTATAAGACTTGGGCTGTCCCCAGCTGGCTGATTTGCTGGTTAGAAAAGAGGACTTTCATCAAAGAGGTGCTTCAGAAATGGCCTTTAACAAATTCAACATTGCAAAAGATGAAGTCTTCAAATCCTGCTGACTTCATGGAGGTGTCCATGCAATGGTGGTGGTGCTGTGGGCAACTGCACAAAAGTGGTTTGATGTTGCCTTTATTTTTCAACCTCCTGGCATGGCATACAGCCATGAGATTGCCTGGTGGTCTCCCATGCCGGCCCAACCCTGCCCAGCTTCTGAGCAGAGACAAGATCCATCAGGTGCTGCCATCTGCTGAAGCAGCTATAACAAAACCTTCTAATATTTATAGTATGATACTTCCAATTTCTACTCAGGCTTGCAATGCTCAGCAAATTATATAGGACCTTTCCTTATATTACATCTCCTATAGGAACTGTGTGGGCAGAAGCCCAGTAAATATAGAACCATCATCTAGCTCACATGCACCATATTTCATGCTGGAGTAGTATCAAATTTATGGGAGAGGCCATTTTCAGAAATATGTTCATATCCTTTTATATGATGTGGAGTGAGCTGAGCCCTCCTAATCCTACTGATTTAAATATTTTTGCATTTGCGTAAAGATGCGAAGGGGGCTTCCAAATGCTTCGTTCTCTTTACAAACTGCTTCAAGCTGAGAGCACATAGAAGGAACACCCAGGATAAACATAACCCTTGTTTTGCATTGTGGCTCTGCAGCTACCGCTTAGCGCCTGAACACCTCTTTCCCACCCAGTGGGAGGACTGCCTGACTGCTACCGTGCATTTCATGAAACATGCAGAGGACCACGGGGTGGACCCTTCCCAGATTATCATCGGTGGAGACAGTGCAGGGGGCAATTTTGCCTCCGTTATCTCCCAAGAACTCCTCAGGCAACCGGATCTTCCCAAGCTGCGTGCCCAGGTGCTGATCTACCCAGGGGTCCAGGCGATGGATTTCAACCTGCCTTCCTATCAGCAGAATTGTGCCATGCCAGTCTTGTTCCAGGACAGCGTGGTTTACTATGGACTAAAGTTCTTTTTAAAAGATTCATCGCTGAAGGATGATATTTTGAAGGGATGTCATGTGCCTGATGAATTTAGGCTAAAATACAAAAAGTGGGTAAGTCTGGACAACATTCCTGAGAAATTTAAACGCCGGGGGTACAAAAGAATCCCATTGGCTCCTTTCAAGCCTGAGATTTACAGCCAACTGCCAAATATACTCGACACCTCATTTTCTTCACTGCTTGCTGAAGATGTTGTCATGCAACAACTCCCAGAGACTTTTATCGCAAGTTGTGAGTATGATGTATTTCGGGATGACTCTATCTTGTACAAGAAACGGTTGGAGGACAACGGCGTGAAAGTCACCTGGTTCCATGCTGAACAGGGATTTCATGGCATCATCAACCTCTGTCACATGAGCCTCTTGCAGTTTCCTGCAGGGATAGAAATACTGGACAAAGCAGTTGACTTTGTCAGAAATTTATGAGACATTTAAAATTGCTTCAAAAGTCCAGTGCTACAACCGATTAAAAATTTATAGTTTTGGAAAGCAAAATATTCATGTTTCTAACTCTAATTGCCTTTTCTTTAAGCATTTCTGTTAGTAGTTTCTGTTAGCATTTTCCCATCTTTAGTAAGCAGCTTTTCCTTTTACTTGCAAAATTCCTGAAGAGGCCCCTTAACATCATTCTGACCTTTATCTTGCCTGATCTAACCTCTATTGTTCTGGGCTACCTCTATGTACTTTTCCTCAGTGACTGTCCCTCTTTCCAACTCCTATGTTTTCAGTTTGATTTCAGATCTTCTCTAACCTGTTTGTGGAACTACATTGACTTGTCCTACATTTCTTTCTCTCATTTAATAACCAGGATGTTCAGGAGCATTTATGTCAAAAAGTGAAGCTGGTTTCCCACTCCAGGGTTGGCCATGACCTCAGTAGAACTGCCTGCTAGCTTAAGTGACAGTAATATCTCTAGGAACCTTCTGAAGAGTCTTTCGGAATCCATCCTCTTCCTGGAATGGACCATGTTAATCACTCCCCCAAATATACTAAGCTTTTTCTTGTTTATTCGTTCAGTCGCTTCTGACTCTTCGTGACATCATGGACCAGCCCACGCCAGAGCTTCCTGTTGGTCATCAAAACCCCCAGATCCCCCAGTGACGAGTCTGTCACCTCTAGAATATCATCCGTCCACCTTGCCCTTGGTCGGCCCCTCTTCCTTTTGCCTTCCACTCTCCCCAGCATCAGCATCTTCTCCAGGGTGTCTGTCTTCTCATTATGTGGCCAAAGTACTCCAGGTTTGCCTTTAATATCATTCCCTCAAGTGAGCTGTCTGGTTTTATTTCCTGGAGGATGGACCGGTTTGATCTTCTTGCAGTCCAAGGCACTCTCAGAATTTTCCTCCAACACCACAGTTCCAAAGCATCGATCTTCCTTCTCTCTGCCTTCCTTATGGTCCAGCTCTCGCAGCCATATGTTTCTACGGGGAACACCATTGCTTTAAGTATGCGGACCTTTGTTATCTGCATGATGTCTCTGCTCTTAACTATTTTATCGAGATTGGTCATTGCTCTTCTCCCAAAGATTAAACGTTTTCTGATTTCCTGACTGCAGTCAGCATCTGCAGTAATCTTCGCACCTAGAAATACATTCACTATGTTTTCTCCCTCTATTTGCCAGTTATCAATCAAGCTGGTTGCCATAATCTTGGCTTTTTTGAGGTTTAGCTGCAAGCCAGCTTTTGCACTTTCTTCTTTCACCTTCATCATAAGGCTCCTCAGTTCCTCTTTGCTTTCAGCCATCAGTGGTATCATCTGCATATCTGAGATGGTTAATGTTTCTTCCAGCGATTTTAACTCCAGCCTTGGATTCCTCAAGCCCAGCATGTTGCATGATGTGTTCTGCGTACAAGTTGAATAGGTAGGGTGAGAGTATACAGCCCTGCCGTACTCCTTTCCCAATCTTAAACCAGTCCGTTGTTCCGTGGTCTGTTCTTCCTCTTGCTACTTGGTCGTTATACAGATTCTTCAGGAGGCAGACAAGATGACTTGGTATCCCCATACCGCTAAGAACTTGCCACAATTTGTTATGGTCCACACAGTCAAAGGCTTTAGAATAGTCAATAAAACAGAAATGGATGTTTTTCTGAAACTCCCTGGCTTTTGCCAATATCCAGCCGTGCATCGCAAAATGACCACGAAGGGCAAAGTTAACCTCAGTGTTCCTTTATCAATCCCAGGATGGTTTGGAATTGGCGTCTAAATGTAGTCTGGAACACATGTCTCGTTTCGGGCAACATCACACATAGCTAATGGCAGCACTTCCTACGAGCCCTATCAGGGTGAAGGAGGAAGTTGTAGAACTCAAGTTCACAGCCCACTCAAAGCCCAGATCAGCAAAAGGGTAGATGATGCACGATCTACTTGGAAGGGAGAATCAGGCGAACCATGTGTTTTCATGAATCTGTCTCTGTCTTAAGAGAAATCAAAAGAAGAAATTCCAAATCATCCCTATTTTGACATATTGTCGAAAAGGCTGTGCATAGCCAGATAACCACAAAGGGCAAAGTTAACCTCAGTGCTCTTCTTGCAATCCCAGGATAGTTTGGAATTGACGTCTAAATGTAGTCTAGAACACATGTCTCGTTTCGGGCAACATCACACATAGCTAATGGCAGCACTTCCTACGAGCCCTATCAGGGTGGAGGAACTTGTAGAACTCAAGTTCCCAGCCCACTCAAAGCCCAGATCAGCAAAAGGGTAGATGATGCACGATCTACTTGGAAGGGAGAATCAGGCCAACCATGTGTTTTCATGAATCTGTCTCTGTCTTAAGAGAAATCAAGATAACCAATTCGGAATCATCCCTATTTTGACACATTGCCGAAAAGGCCGTGCATAGCAAAATGACCACGAAGGGCAAAGTTAACCTCAGTGTTCTTTTAGCAATCCCAGGATGGTTTGTAATTGGCATCTAAATGTAGTCTAGAACACATGTCTCGTTTGGGGCAACATCACACATAGCTAATGGCAGCACTTCCTACGAGCCCTATCTGTCATGAGTGCCGTTGAGCTGAAGTCATCAGCGCAATGGCACACATGACAATAGCAAGGAAACAGGAGAAGGGGCTCAAGATAAGTAGCCATCAACTCACAACAACTAACGGCCAATAAACAATAGCTAAACGGATCACGGAGCACACCCAAGCCATCAGCGCTAATACAACGGAGATCGCCCAGCTGACAGCAATCACCGGATGAATAGAAAACCCGATGATGGGCGATCCCGGAACGCCAGCGGGGCCTCGCAACCCCTCACCCACCGGCAGGGCAACGTATTGGACAAAGGGGGGTGACGTGACTGCGAGTGAGGGGGCGCTGACCGGCGCGGGGTATTTAAACCCCGCACCGGTGCGCTCCTGTCACTCTCAGCTTTTTTCCCGACGCTGTACCTGCGCTGTGAATAAACCAGAGCCTGATCCACCGAACCAGTGTCTGAGCATTATTCAAAGATAGGCAGCGCATGACATAAAGCTGAGAGTCATAAACAGCCTCACCGAGCCCCACCGGACGACAACGAGCCGCGGGAGGAATAGACGGCGAGAAGACCAGCAAGATGAAGCCGGAGCGACGCGGGCAAGGAGGGCGAGCCGCATGGCAAGAAACAGAGGAGGACCGACCGAGGCCAGAGGCACCGCGGACTCCCGGAGCCATGGACGCCCACCCCACCCGACCCGAGCCTCAGCTCCAACCCCAAGGGGAGATGGCGACGGAGGCAACCCGACCGCGGGAGGGAGCAACATACCTTCCGAAACCAGCGGAGGACCCCGCGCCCCACATCGCACCCCAGCAACGGGCGTGGAGCGACAGCCCAACGGCGGTCAGCACGGAGGAGGACGATGGAGACACCCAGCAGACGGCGGAGGAAGCGGACCAACGGCAGAGGGAGGATGAACCCCGCCGGCAACCCACCCCCGCCGACACACCGACGGAACCGGCCCCAGCGGCGGCGCGGACCGTGGACGAGGAGGCAGGAGCTGAACTCGCGGCCATGCGGGCCCAACTGACGGAACTCTGGACCATGCTCCAGTCGCTTATGCCCCCCGCGCCACCCAACGACGTCCCCGCACAGGCCCACACCCCGAGCGAAGCACCGAACCCCCACGAGCCAGCAGAAGGTCAGCAGACGGCCCAGGCGGACGACACCACAGGCCGGGAAGCGAGAGGAAGGGCCGCGCAAAACGCCCGGGCCCCAAAGGACTTCCCCATCTTCTTCGATGGGAACCCCACGAAACTGTCGTTCTTCATAACGAACGCCAGGGAGTTCATGGGGAGGCACAGACACTCCTACGACTCCGAAGCCGACAAGATCGCCGCCGTGGCGATCAAACTACAAGACAGGGCGGCGGACTGGTACGTCCAACTGTACGAGTCCAGCTCCCCCGCCCTCGCCAACTTCCCTGCCTTCATCAATGAGATGAAAAACTACTTCGAAGACCCCCTAGCCAAAGTGAGGGCGAAAAGCGCACTCCAAAGACTTAAACAGGGCACACGCACTGTCCCAGACTACGCCCTGGAGTTCAAAGCCCTCGCGGGGAAGGTCAGCGACTGGTCCGAGACCACCCTGCTGGAAATGTTCAAAAGGGGGCTCAATCGCGACGTTCTCCAATGGGCCCTCTACCGCGACGACCCAGAAACGCTACACGGGTGGATCCACCTCGCGGGGAAAGCCGAACACGCGCACCACACCTTCCTCATGACAACCACGGAAGACACAAACTATGCCTGCAAAAAGGTACCCGCACCACACGGGGGGATGGCCGGCCCCATATATCCAAAAAAGAAATTCAATCGGGAGCCCTGCGGGAAGTGTGGCAAACTAGGGCACAAGACGGTGGATTGCTTCGCCAACCAACCGCCGACCAGTGCGCCTAAACCTACCCCGAAAATTAGCCCCAAACCACCCAACCTGGGGCCGCCCCCTCACCGCCGAATGACCGTGGCCACAGCGACACCAGAGGAAGGCTGGGACGCCTACTGGGGGGAAGAGGATAACGTAGACCCCGACCAGCCGGCGGGAAAAGCTCCCCGCCTGTCCTGAAACGCGTTGCGAGGCAGGCGGGACAGCAGTGCGGACCACCTCGACGGAACGACGAAAGCCCCGTAATAATGGCGGCAATTAAACTCTCTGCCGGCAACGGAGCCACCACGGCCGCGGCACTAGTGGACTCGGGGTGCTCAAAAAACCTCATCCACCCCGACCTAGTCGCCAAACTCGACCTCCGCTGCTTCCCCCTCCCCACGCCGTTGGCATTCCACCAGCTGGACGGCTCTACAGCGGGAGGGAAACCAGCCACGCTGCAAACCGAGCCGGTCACCCTGCAAATGGGCACTCACACCGAACGCACATCGTTCGTCGTCACTCACATCGGACGGCCCATTGCAGTCCTGGGGATGCCATGGCTCGCGACAAACAACCCGCGCATCAACTGGGAGACCCGCACCTTCACATTCGGCGACGGCGAGTATCGGGCACCAGTTCCAGCGGGCAGAACCAACCCCACTGTAGGACGAGCGGAGGCGACTACACAGGACAACGCCGCTACCATAGCAGACCTACCGGAACAATACGCCGACTTCTCCGAGGTCTTCGGAGAGGCGGAAGCTGACCAACTACCCCCCCACCGCAAGACGGATTGCCGGATCGACCTGCTGCCCGACGTCCCCTTACCTAGACCAAAGATCTACTCGATGACCCCGAAGGAGATGGCAACCCTCCGGGAGTTCATTGATAAAAACCTAGACAGGGGATTCATAGAGCCAGCATGCTCACCGGTCGGAGCCCCCGTCTTATTCCGGGAGAAGAAAGATGGCACCCTACGGCTCTGCACCGACTACCGGGGCCTAAACGCGGCTTCCCTGTCCAACAAATACCCCTTACCCCTGGTGAAGGACATGCTCGCCCACCTGTCCACGGGCAAAGTCTTTTCCAAATTGGACCTTCGCGAGGCGTACTATCGCATCCGAATCAGGGAGGGGGATGAATGGAAGACTGCGTTCAACTGCCCCCTAGGCACCTTCCAGTACAAAGTGCTGCCCTTCGGACTTGCGGGGGCCCCTGGGGTGTTCATGCAGCTCATCAATGAGGTACTGCATGAACATCTGTTCAAAGGGGTCCTGGTCTACATCGACGACGTCCTTATTTACACAAAAACGCACGAGGAACATGTGACCCTAGTCAGGCAAGTCCTCGACAAGCTCAGAAGGGCGCAGCTCTATGCCAAGCCTACAAAGTGCGAGTTTCACAAAGCGCGCCTAGACTACCTGGGGTACTGAATCTCCGGGGATGGCATAGAAATGGACCCCGCAAAAGTCGAGGCGGTGCTAAACTGGGAGCGCCCCCGCAACAGACGCCAACTCCAGAGCTTCCTCGGCTTCGCGAATTTTTACAGGTCATTCGCCCGGGGGTTCGCAGAGATAGCCCTCCCCCTAACGGACCTCCTCAAAACCAAAGGGGTGGGGGACACCCGACGCGCCAAGAACCCGGGCACAGTGTTGAATTGGACTCCCGCGTGCCAGACCGCATTCAACAAGCTGAAAGCGCTGTTCACCACGGAGCCAATCCTCACGCACCCGGACCCAGAACGGCCGTTCGTGGTCCAAGCCGACGCCTCAGACTTCTCCCTGGGGGCCATCCTACTCCAAAAGGACCCCACGGGTCTCCTGAAACCATGCGCCTACCTGTCAAGGAAGTTCTCCGAGACAGAAAAGCGATGGCACGTCTGGGAGAAAGAAGCCTTCGCGGTAAAATCGGCGCTAGAAACATGGCGACACCTACTCGAGGGAGCCACCCAACCATTCGAGGTCTGGACCGACCACCGGAACCTCGAGGCCCTCCGAACGCCCAGACGCCTTAGCCCAAAACAGGGGTTGGGCCCAATTCTTCAGCCGCTTTAATTGATGGGCCCAATTCTTCAGCCGCTTTAATTTCCAGCTGAAGTTCATGCCGGGCAAAAAGAACTTCCTGGCCGACGCCCTCTCCCGACTGCCCCAAGACGAAGAGCCTGCCCCAGACACCATTGGGACGGTCCTATCCGCCTCACAACTGGGGATGGCCGTGACCACCCGAAGCGGCGCTCGGAGGCAGCTTGACTCTACGGCGCAGCCGACGGCGGGACAACCTGCGACCAGACGAAGCCAACCGCAACTACCAGGGGGAATGCGCACGGACCTCGCCGCCGCCCTCAAAACCGACCCCTGGTTCCTGGCAAACCCCGACAAGGTAACGATGGCACAGGACCTGGCATGGGGGGAAGGCAGAATCTATGTCCCGGACTCGCAACGCCAAGCGATCTTGCATAGGTCACACGACGCCAAACAAGCGGGACACTTTGGGTTCCTCAAGTCCCTACACCTAACACGGCGTCAATTCTGGTGGCCCGCGCTCAGGCGAGACGTAAAAGCATACGTAGCGTCCTGCCCAACGTGCGCTAGGGCCAAACGGGCACCAGGCAAACCCACGGGGCTATTACAACGGGTGGCAGAACCCTCCCGCCCATGGGAGGAAATCTCTATGGATTTTATAGTGGACCTCCCACCCAGCCAGAAGAAAACGGCCATTTGGGTGGTGAAGGATTACTTCTCAAAGCAGGCCCACTTCATCCCCTGCACGTCGGTCCCATCCGCACAACAACTAGCCAAACTCTTCCTCATCCACGTGTACAGCCTACACGGATGTCCCGCACGTGTGGTGACCGACAGGGGCACACAGTTCACCTCCAAATTCTGGCAGGCCTTCCTAAAGCTGACGGGGACCCAACAGGCCCTATCCACTGCCTGGCACCCCCAGACGGACGGAGCCACAGAGGTCCTCAATGCCACCTTAGAGCAATTCATACGCTCATATACTAACTATCACCAAGACGACTGGGCTGAACTGCTCCCGTTCGCCGAAGTCGCATACAACAACGCCGTCCACACGAGCACGGGGAAAACTCCGAGGTAGTCTCGGGGCGCGACTTCGTCCCCATACCGGAGCTACCTCAACCCCCGGAACCCCAGGTGGACGCTAGCGACTGGGGACGGAAGATCGCGGAATCATGGCCAATAATCACGGCGGCGCTGAAGGATGCACAGGCAGCCTACAAAGAGCAGGCCGACAAGCACCGGCGCCAACAACCGACGTTCCAAGCGGGGGATATGGTCTACCTATCCACCAAATTCCTAAAGTCACCCCAACCCTCGAAAAAACTGGGGCCTAAGTACATCGGGCCGTTCCGAGTCACGCAAATAGTGAACCCGGTAGCAATACGCTTGGACCTGCCACACAACCTACGGAGACTCCACCCGGTGTTCCACACCAGCCTCCAGAAACCGGCAACCACCTCTCGATGGTACCCAAGCACGCCACAGCCCTCACCGGTGATGATCGACGGGCAACATCACTTTGAGATAAGGGACATACTCGACTCCCGCAAGCAACGAGGAACTCTACACTATTTGGTCAGGTGGAAACACTTCCCCCACCCGGAATGGGTGGTGGCGCACAACGTTAACGCGCCTGACCTGACCCGGGCATTTCACCGGGCATACCCTGACAAGCCACAACCAAGGTTAGCAAGCCGTCCCCTGCAAACCCCCCCCCGCGGGCCCCCCACCGCCTACCGTGCCCCAAGGGAAAGGGCCCCCCCAAGCCCGCGACTTGGGTGGACCTCCCCCCCCCGGGACTCACTCCCCCCGCCCCGGGCCCACGAGGCAGTGACAAGCGTTCGCCAGCACCCTCCCCCCACCCCCGGCCATGGGGGAGTGGCAAGCAAGTCAACAGGGCAACCTGGGGGCAACGCCCAGGAGCACAAATAACAAAGGCGACGCACTTTAAATAAAAAAGAAGGGCCCTACCTGGAGCTGATAAGCACCCGACCAGCCACGCCTCTCTCCTCGCCGAACTGAGCCAAACAAACGGTGTGGCTGGAGCATGCGCACGACAGGGCGTGACCCGGGCATGCGCACTAAGGACACACCCTGGGAAGGCACATGGTAGAGGGAGGAGCAAAGGGAGGGGCGACAACTACTCCGGCGGGAATTTAAAAAAAAAAAAAAAGTGCCGTTTGACAGCTCCACCGAGAAAAAGGAAAAAACCAGAAAACCGGGGGGGAGCACTATTCGGACAGGGGGCAGTATGTCATGAGTGCCGTTGAGCTGAAGTCATCAGCGCAATGGCACACATGACAATAGCAAGGAAACAGGAGAAGGGGCTCAAGATAAGTAGCCATCAACTCACAACGACTAACGGCCAATAAACAATAGCTAAACGGATCACGGAGCACACCCAAGCCATCAGCGCTAATACAACGGAGATCGCCCAGCTGACAGCAATCACCGGATGAATAGAAAACCCGATGATGGGCGATCCCGGAATGCCAGCGGGGCCTCGCAACCCCTCACCCACCGGCAGGGCAACGTATTGGACAAAGGGGGGTGACGTGACCGCGAGTGAGGGGGCGCTGACCGGCGCGGGGTATTTAAACCCGGCACCGGCGCGCTCCTGTCACTGTCAGCTTTTTTCCCAACGCTGTACCTGCGCTGTGAATAAACCAGAGCCTGATCCACCGAACCAGTGTCTGAGCATTATTCAAAGGTAGGAAGCGCATGACACTATCAGGGTGAAGGAGGAACTTGTAGAACTCAAGTTCCCAGCCCACAGATAGCCCAGATCAGCAAAAGGATAGATGATGCACGATCTACTTGGAAGGGAGAATCAGGCCAACCATGTGTTTTCATGAATCTGTCTCTGTCTTAAGAGAAATTAAAAGAAGAAATTCCGAATCGTCCCTATTTTGACACATTGCCGAAAAGGCCGTGCATAACAAAATGACCACGAAGGGCAAAGTTAACCTCAGTGTTCTTTTAGCAATCCCAGGATGGTTTGGAATTGGCGTCTAAATGTAGTCTGGAACACATGTCTCATTTCGGGCAACATCACACATCGCTAATGGCAGCACTTCCTACGAGCCCTATCAGGGTGGAGGAGGAACTTGTAGAACTCAAGTTCCCAGCCCACTCAAAGCCCAAATCAGCAAAAGGGTAGATGATGCACGATCTACTTGGAAGGGAGAATCAGGCCAACCATGTGTTTTCATGAATCTGTCTCTGTCTTAAGAGAAATCAAGATAACCAATTCGGAATCATCCCTATTTTGACACTTTGACGAAAAGGCCATGCATAGCAAAATGACCAAGAAGGGCAAAGTTAACCTCAGTGTTCTTTTAGCAATCCCAGGATGGTTTCTAATTGGCATCTAAACGTAGTCTAGAACACGTCTCGTTTCGGGCAACATCACACATAGCTAATGGCAGCACTTCCTACGAGCCCTATCAGGGTGGAGGAGGAACATGTAGAACAAGTTCCCAGCCCACTCAAAGCCCAAATGAGCAAAAGGGTAGATGATGCACGATCTACTTGGAAGGGAGAATCAGGCCAACCATCTGTTTTCATGAATCTGTCTCTGTCTTAAGAGAAATCTTAAGAAATTCCGAATCGTCCCTATTTTGACACATTGCCGAAAAGGCCGTGCGTAGCAAAATGACCACGAAGGGCAAAGTTAACCTCAGTGTTCTTTTAGCAATCCCAGGATGGTTTGGAATTGGCGTCTAAATGTAGTCTGGAACACATGTCTCGTTTCGGGCAACATCACACATAGCTAATGGCAGCACTTCCTACGAGCCCTATCAGGGTGGAGGAGGAACTTGTAGAACTCAAGTTCCCAGCCCACAGATAGCCCAGATCAGCAAAAGGGTAGATGATGCACGATCTACTTGGAAGGGAGAATCAGGCGAACCATGTGTTTTCATGAATCTGTCTCTGTCTTAAGAGAAATCTTAAGAAGAAATTCCGAATCGTCCCTATTTTGACACATTGCCGAAAAGGCCGTGCATAGCAAAATGACCACGAAGGGCAAAGTTAACCTCAGTGTTCTTTTAGCAATCCCAGGATGGTTTCTAATTGGCATCTAAACGTAGTCTAGAACACATGTCTCGTTTCGGGCAACATCACACATAGCTAATGGCAGCACTTCCTACGAGCCCTATCAGGGTGGAGGAGGAACATGTAGAACAAGTTCCCAGCCCACTCAAAGCCCAAATCAGCAAAAGGGTAGATGATGCACGATCTACTTGGAAGGGAGAATCAGGCCAACCATCTGTTTTCATGAATCTGTCTCTGTCTTAAGAGAAATCTTAAGAAATTCCGAATCGTCCCTATTTTGACACATTGCCGAAAAGGCCGTGCGTAGCAAAATGACCACGAAGGGCAAAGTTAACCTCAGTGTTCTTTTAGCAATCCCAGGATGGTTTGGAATTGGCGTCTAAATGTAGTCTGGAACACATGTCTCGTTTCGGGCAACATCACACATAGCTAATGGCAGCACTTCCTACGAGCCCTATCAGGGTGGAGGAGGAACTTGTAGAACTCAAGTTCCCAGCCCACTCAAAGCCCAAATCAGCAAAAGGGTAGATGATGCACGATCTACTTGGAAGGGAGAATCAGGCCAACCATGTGTTTTCATGAATCTGTCTCTGTCTTAAGAGAAATCTTAAGAAGAAATTCCGAATCGTCCCTATTTTGACACATTGCCGAAAAGGCCGTGCATAGCAAAATGACCACGAAGGGCAAAGTTAACCTCAGTGTTCTTTTAGCAATCCCAGGATGGTTCGGAATTGGCGTCTAAATGTAGTCTGGAACACATGTCTCGTTTCGGGCAACATCACACCTAGCTAATGGCAGCACTTCCTACAAGCCCTATCAGGGTGAAGGAGGAACTTGTAGAACTCAAGTTCCCAGCCCACTCAAAGCCCAGATCAGCAAAAGGGTAGATGATGCACGATCTACTTGGAAGGGAGAATCAGGCCAACCATGTGTTTTCATGAATCTGTCTCTGTCTTAAGAGAAATCTTAAGAAATTCCGAATCGTCCCTATTTTGACACATTGCCGAAAAGGCCGTGCATAGCAAAATGACCACGAAGGGCAAAGTTAACCTCAGTGTTCTTTTAGCAATCCCAGGATGGTTTGGAATTGGCGTCTAAATGTAGTCTGGAACACATGTCTCGTTTCGGGCAACATCACACATAGCTAATGGCAGCACTTCCTACGAGCCCTATCAGGGTGGAGGAGGAACTTGTAGAACTCAAGTTCCCAGCCCACTCAAAGCCCAAATCAGCAAAAGGGTAGATGATGCACGATCTACTTGGAAGGGAGAATCAGGCGAACCATGTGTTTTCATGAATCTGTCTCTGTCTTAAGAGAAATCAAGATAACCAATTCGGAATCATCCCTATTTTGACACTTTGACGAAAAGGCCATGCATAGCAAAATGACCAAGAAGGGCAAAGTTAACCTCAGTGTTCTTTTAGCAATCCCAGGATGGTTTGGAATTGGCGTCTAAATGTAGTCTGGAACACATGTCTCGTTTCGGGCAACATCACACATAGCTAATGGCAGCACTTCCTACGAGCCCTATCAGGGTGGAGGAGGAACTTGTAGAACTCAAGTTCCCAGCCCACTCAAAGCCCAGATCAGCAAAAGGGTAGATGATGCACGATCTACTTGGAAGGGAGAATCAGGCCAACCATGTGTTTTCATGAATCTGTCTCTGTCTTAAGAGAAATCTTAAGAAGAAATTCCGAATCGTCCCTATTTTGACACATTGCCGAAAAGGCCGTGCATAGCAAAATGACCACGAAGGGCAAAGTTAACCTCAGTGTTCTTTTAGCAATCCCAGGATGGTTTGGAATTGGCGTCTAAATGTAGTCTGGAACACATGTCTCGTTTCGGGCAACATCACACATAGCTAATGGCAGCACTTCCTACGAGCCCTATCAGGGTGGAGGAGGAACTTGTAGAACTCAAGTTCCCAGCCCACTCAAAGCCCAAATCAGCAAAAGGGTAGATGATGCACGATCTACTTGGAAGGGAGAATCAGGCGAACCATGTGTTTTCATGAATCTGTCTCTGTCTTAAGAGAAATCAAGATAACCAATTCGGAATCATCCCTATTTTGACACTTTGACGAAAAGGCCATGCATAGCAAAATGACCAAGAAGGGCAAAGTTAACCTCAGTGTTCTTTTAGCAATCCCAGGATGGTTTGGAATTGGCGTCTAAATGTAGTCTGGAACACATGTCTCGTTTCGGGCAACATCACACATAGCTAATGGCAGCACTTCCTACGAGCCCTATCAGGGTGGAGGAGGAACTTGTAGAACTCAAGTTCCCAGCCCACTCAAAGCCCAAATCAGCAAAAGGGTAGATGATGCACGATCTACTTGGAAGGGAGAATCAGGCCAACCATGTGTTTTCATGAATCTGTCTCTGTCTTAAGAGAAATCTTAAGAAGAAATTCCGAATCGTCCCTATTTTGACACATTGCCGAAAAGGCCGTGCATAGCAAAATGACCAACAAGGGCAAAGTTAACCTCAGTGTTCTTTTAGCAATCCCAGGATGGTTCAGAATTGGCGTCTAAATGTAGTCTGGAACACATGTCTCGTTTCGGGCAACATCACACATAGCTAATGGCAGCACTTCCTACGAGCCCTATCAGGGTGAAGGAGGAACTTGTAGAACTCAAGTTCCCAGCCCACTCAAAGCCCAGATCAGCAAATGGGTAGATGATGCACGATCTACTTGGAAGGGAGAATCAGGCGAACCATGTGTTTTCATGAATCTGTCTCTGTCTTAAGAGAAATCAAAATAACCAATTCGGAATCATCCCTATTTTGACACTTTGACGAAAAGGCCATGCATAGCAAAATGACCAAGAAGGGCAAAGTTAACCTCAGTGTTCTTTTAGCAATCCCAGGATGGTTTCTAATTGGCATCTAAACGTAGCCTAGAACACGTCTCGTTTCGGGCAACGTCACACATAGCTAATGGCAGCACTTCCTACGAGCCCTATCAGGGTGGAGGAGGAACATGTAGAACAAGTTCCCAGCCCACTCAAAGCCCAAATGAGCAAAAGGGTAGATGATGCACGATCTACTTGGAAGGGAGAATCAGGCCAACCATGTGTTTTCCTGAATCTGTCTCTGTCTTAAGAGAAATCTTAAGAAATTCCGAATCGTCCCTATTTTGACACATTGCCGAAAAGGCCGTGCGTAGCAAAATGACCACGAAGGGCAAAGTTAACCTCAGTGTTCTTTTAGCAATCCCAGGATGGTTTGGAATTGGCGTCTAAATGTAGTCTGGAACACATGTCTCGTTTCGGGAAACATCACACATAGCTAATGGCAGCACTTCCTACGAGCCCTATCAGGGTGGAGGAGGAACTTGTAGAACTCAAGTTCCCAGCCCACTCAAAGCCCAGATCAGCAAAAGGGTAGATGATGCACGATCTACTTGGAAGGGAGAATCAGGCCAACCATCTGTTTTCATGAATCTGTCTCTGTCTTAAGAGAAATCAAGATAACCAATTCGGAATCATCCCTATTTTGACACTTTGACGAAAAGGCCATGCATAGCAAAATGACCACGAAGGGCAAAGTTAACCTCAGTGTTCTTTTAGCAATCCCAGGATGGTTTCTAATTGGCGTCTAAATGTAGTCTAGAACACATGTCTCGTTTCGGGCAACATCACACATAGCTAATGGCAGCACTTCCTACGAGCCCTATCAGGGTGAAGGAGGAACATGTAGAACTCAAGTTCCCAGCCCACTCAAAGCCCAAATGAGCAAAAGGGTAGATGATGCACGATCTACTTGGAAGGGAGAATCAGGCCAACCATCTGTTTTCATGAATCTGTCTCTGTCTTAAGAGAAATCTTAAGAAATTCCGAATCGTCCCTATTTTGACACATTGCCGAAAAGGCCGTGCGTAGCAAAATGACCACGAAGGGCAAAGTTAACCTCAGTGTTCTTTTAGCAATCCCAGGATGGTTTGGAATTGGCGTCTAAATGTAGTCTGGAACACATGTCTCGTTTCGGGCAACATCACACATAGCTAATGGCAGCACTTCCTACGAGCCCTATCAGGGTGGAGGAGGAACTTGTAGAACTCAAGTTCCCAGCCCACAGATAGCCCAGATCAGCAAAAGGGTAGATGATGCACGATCTACTTGGAAGGGAGAATCAGGCGAACCATGTGTTTTCATGAATCTGTCTCTGTCTTAAGAGAAATCTTAAGAAGAAATTCCGAATCGTCCCTATTTTGACACATTGCCGAAAAGGCCGTGCATAGCAAAATGACCACGAAGGGCAAAGTTAACCTCAGTGTTCTTTTAGCAATCCCAGGATGGTTTCTAATTGGCATCTAAACGTAGTCTAGAACACATGTCTCGTTTCGGGCAACATCACACATAGCTAATGGCAGCACTTCCTACGAGCCCTATCAGGGTGGAGGAGGAACATGTAGAACAAGTTCCCAGCCCACTCAAAGCCCAAATCAGCAAAAGGGTAGATGATGCACGATCTACTTGGAAGGGAGAATCAGGCCAACCATCTGTTTTCATGAATCTGTCTCTGTCTTAAGAGAAATCTTAAGAAATTCCGAATCGTCCCTATTTTGACACATTGCCGAAAAGGCCGTGCGTAGCAAAATGACCACGAAGGGCAAAGTTAACCTCAGTGTTCTTTTAGCAATCCCAGGATGGTTTGGAATTGGCGTCTAAATGTAGTCTGGAACACATGTCTCGTTTCGGGCAACATCACACATAGCTAATGGCAGCACTTCCTACGAGCCCTATCAGGGTGGAGGAGGAACTTGTAGAACTCAAGTTCCCAGCCCACTCAAAGCCCAAATCAGCAAAAGGGTAGATGATGCACGATCTACTTGGAAGGGAGAATCAGGCCAACCATGTGTTTTCATGAATCTGTCTCTGTCTTAAGAGAAATCTTAAGAAGAAATTCCGAATCGTCCCTATTTTGACACATTGCCGAAAAGGCCGTGCATAGCAAAATGACCACGAAGGGCAAAGTTAACCTCAGTGTTCTTTTAGCAATCCCAGGATGGTTCGGAATTGGCGTCTAAATGTAGTCTGGAACACATGTCTCGTTTCGGGCAACATCACACCTAGCTAATGGCAGCACTTCCTACAAGCCCTATCAGGGTGAAGGAGGAACTTGTAGAACTCAAGTTCCCAGCCCACTCAAAGCCCAGATCAGCAAAAGGGTAGATGATGCACGATCTACTTGGAAGGGAGAATCAGGCCAACCATGTGTTTTCATGAATCTGTCTCTGTCTTAAGAGAAATCTTAAGAAATTCCGAATCGTCCCTATTTTGACACATTGCCGAAAAGGCCGTGCATAGCAAAATGACCACGAAGGGCAAAGTTAACCTCAGTGTTCTTTTAGCAATCCCAGGATGGTTTGGAATTGGCGTCTAAATGTAGTCTGGAACACATGTCTCGTTTCGGGCAACATCACACATAGCTAATGGCAGCACTTCCTACGAGCCCTATCAGGGTGGAGGAGGAACTTGTAGAACTCAAGTTCCCAGCCCACTCAAAGCCCAAATCAGCAAAAGGGTAGATGATGCACGATCTACTTGGAAGGGAGAATCAGGCGAACCATGTGTTTTCATGAATCTGTCTCTGTCTTAAGAGAAATCAAGATAACCAATTCGGAATCATCCCTATTTTGACACTTTGACGAAAAGGCCATGCATAGCAAAATGACCAAGAAGGGCAAAGTTAACCTCAGTGTTCTTTTAGCAATCCCAGGATGGTTTGGAATTGGCGTCTAAATGTAGTCTGGAACACATGTCTCGTTTCGGGCAACATCACACATAGCTAATGGCAGCACTTCCTACGAGCCCTATCAGGGTGGAGGAGGAACTTGTAGAACTCAAGTTCCCAGCCCACTCAAAGCCCAGATCAGCAAAAGGGTAGATGATGCACGATCTACTTGGAAGGGAGAATCAGGCCAACCATGTGTTTTCATGAATCTGTCTCTGTCTTAAGAGAAATCTTAAGAAGAAATTCCGAATCGTCCCTATTTTGACACATTGCCGAAAAGGCCGTGCATAGCAAAATGACCACGAAGGGCAAAGTTAACCTCAGTGTTCTTTTAGCAATCCCAGGATGGTTTGGAATTGGCGTCTAAATGTAGTCTGGAACACATGTCTCGTTTCGGGCAACATCACACATAGCTAATGGCAGCACTTCCTACGAGCCCTATCAGGGTGGAGGAGGAACTTGTAGAACTCAAGTTCCCAGCCCACTCAAAGCCCAAATCAGCAAAAGGGTAGATGATGCACGATCTACTTGGAAGGGAGAATCAGGCGAACCATGTGTTTTCATGAATCTGTCTCTGTCTTAAGAGAAATCAAGATAACCAATTCGGAATCATCCCTATTTTGACACTTTGACGAAAAGGCCATGCATAGCAAAATGACCAAGAAGGGCAAAGTTAACCTCAGTGTTCTTTTAGCAATCCCAGGATGGTTTGGAATTGGCGTCTAAATGTAGTCTGGAACACATGTCTCGTTTCGGGCAACATCACACATAGCTAATGGCAGCACTTCCTACGAGCCCTATCAGGGTGGAGGAGGAACTTGTAGAACTCAAGTTCCCAGCCCACTCAAAGCCCAAATCAGCAAAAGGGTAGATGATGCACGATCTACTTGGAAGGGAGAATCAGGCCAACCATGTGTTTTCATGAATCTGTCTCTGTCTTAAGAGAAATCTTAAGAAGAAATTCCGAATCGTCCCTATTTTGACACATTGCCGAAAAGGCCGTGCATAGCAAAATGACCAACAAGGGCAAAGTTAACCTCAGTGTTCTTTTAGCAATCCCAGGATGGTTCAGAATTGGCGTCTAAATGTAGTCTGGAACACATGTCTCGTTTCGGGCAACATCACACATAGCTAATGGCAGCACTTCCTACGAGCCCTATCAGGGTGAAGGAGGAACTTGTAGAACTCAAGTTCCCAGCCCACTCAAAGCCCAGATCAGCAAATGGGTAGATGATGCACGATCTACTTGGAAGGGAGAATCAGGCGAACCATGTGTTTTCATGAATCTGTCTCTGTCTTAAGAGAAATCAAAATAACCAATTCGGAATCATCCCTATTTTGACACTTTGACGAAAAGGCCATGCATAGCAAAATGACCAAGAAGGGCAAAGTTAACCTCAGTGTTCTTTTAGCAATCCCAGGATGGTTTCTAATTGGCATCTAAACGTAGCCTAGAACACGTCTCGTTTCGGGCAACGTCACACATAGCTAATGGCAGCACTTCCTACGAGCCCTATCAGGGTGGAGGAGGAACATGTAGAACAAGTTCCCAGCCCACTCAAAGCCCAAATGAGCAAAAGGGTAGATGATGCACGATCTACTTGGAAGGGAGAATCAGGCCAACCATGTGTTTTCCTGAATCTGTCTCTGTCTTAAGAGAAATCTTAAGAAATTCCGAATCGTCCCTATTTTGACACATTGCCGAAAAGGCCGTGCGTAGCAAAATGACCACGAAGGGCAAAGTTAACCTCAGTGTTCTTTTAGCAATCCCAGGATGGTTTGGAATTGGCGTCTAAATGTAGTCTGGAACACATGTCTCGTTTCGGGAAACATCACACATAGCTAATGGCAGCACTTCCTACGAGCCCTATCAGGGTGGAGGAGGAACTTGTAGAACTCAAGTTCCCAGCCCACTCAAAGCCCAGATCAGCAAAAGGGTAGATGATGCACGATCTACTTGGAAGGGAGAATCAGGCCAACCATCTGTTTTCATGAATCTGTCTCTGTCTTAAGAGAAATCAAGATAACCAATTCGGAATCATCCCTATTTTGACACTTTGACGAAAAGGCCATGCATAGCAAAATGACCACGAAGGGCAAAGTTAACCTCAGTGTTCTTTTAGCAATCCCAGGATGGTTTCTAATTGGCGTCTAAATGTAGTCTAGAACACATGTCTCGTTTCGGGCAACATCACACATAGCTAATGGCAGCACTTCCTACGAGCCCTATCAGGGTGAAGGAGGAACATGTAGAACTCAAGTTCCCAGCCCACTCAAAGCCCAAATCAGCAAAAGGGTAGATGATGCACGATCTACTTGGAAGGGAGAATCAGGCCAACCATCTGTTTTCATGAATCTGTCTCTGTCTTAAGAGAAATCTTAAGAAATTCCGAATCGTCCCTATTTTGACACATTGCCGAAAAGGCCGTGCATAGCAAAATGACGACGAAGGGCAAAGTTAACCTCAGTGTTCTTTTAGCAATCCCAGGATGGTTTGGAATTGGCGTCTAAATGTAGTCTGGAACACATGTCTCGTTTCGGGCAACATCACACATAGCTAATGGCAGCACTTCCTACGAGCCCTATCAGGGTGGAGGAGGAACTTGTAGAACTCAAGTTCCCAGCCCACTCAAAGCCCAAATCAGCAAAAGGGTAGATGATGCACGATCTACTTGGAAGGGAGAATCAGGCGAACCATATGTTTTCATGAATCTGTCTCTGTCTTAAGAGAAATCAAGATAACCAATTCGGAATCATCCCTATTTTGACACTTTGACGAAAAGGCCATGCATAGCAAAATGACCAAGAAGGGCAAAGTTAACCTCAGTGTTCTTTTAGCAATCCCAGGATGGTTTGGAATTGGCGTCTAAATGTAGTCTGGAACACATGTCTCATTTCGGGCAACATCACACATAGCTAATGGCAGCACTTCCTACGAGCCCTATCAGGGTGGAGGAGGAACTTGTAGAACTCAAGTTCCCAGCCCACTCAAAGCCCAAATCAGCAAAAGGGTAGATGATGCACGATCTACTTGGAAGGGAGAATCAGGCCAACCATGTGTTTTCATGAATCTGTCTCTGTCTTAAGAGAAATCTTAAGAAGAAATTCCGAATCGTCCCTATTTTGACACATTGCCGAAAAGGCCGTGCATAGCAAAATGACCAACAAGGGCAAAGTTAACCTCAGTGTTCTTTTAGCAATCCCAGGATGGTTTCTAATTGGCGTCTAAATGTAGTCTGGAACACATGTCTCGTTTGGGGCAACATCACACATAGCTAATGGCAGCACTTCCTACGAGCCCTATCAGGGTGAAGGAGGAACTTGTAGAACTCAAGTTCCCAGCCCACTCAAAGCCCAGATCAGCAAAAGGGTAGATGATGCACGATCTACTTGGAAGGGAGAATCAGGCGAACCATGTGTTTTCATGAATCTGTCTCTGTCTTAAGAGAAATCAAGATAACCAATTCGGAATCGTCCGTATTTTGACACTTTGACGAAAAGGCCATGCATAGCAAAATGACCAAGAAGGGCAAAGTTAACCTCAGTGTTCTTTTAGCAATCCCAGGATGGTTTCTAATTGGCATCTAAATGTAGTCTGGAACACATGTCTCGTTTCGGGCAACATCACACATAGCTAATGGCAGCACTTCCTACGAGTCCTATCAGGGTGGAGGAGGAACTTGTAGAACTCAAGTTCCCAGCCCACAGATAGCCCAGATCAGCAAAAGGGTAGATGATGCACGATCTACTTGGAAGGGAGAATCAGGCGAACCATGTGTTTTCATGAATCTGTCTCTGTCTTAAGAGAAATCTTAAGAAGAAATTCCGAATCGTCCCTATTTTGACACATTGCCGAAAAGGCCGTGCATAGCAAAATGACCACGAAGGGCAAAGTTAACCTCAGTGTTCTTTTAGCAATCCCAGGATGGTTTCTAATTGGCATCTAAACGTAGTCTAGAACACATGTCTCGTTTCGGGCAACATCACACATAGCTAATGGCAGCACTTCCTACGAGCCCTATCAGGGTGGAGGAGGAACATGTAGAACAAGTTCCCAGCCCACTCAAAGCCCAAATCAGCAAAAGGGTAGATGATGCACGATCTACTTGGAAGGGAGAATCAGGCCAACCATCTGTTTTCATGAATCTGTCTCTGTCTTAAGAGAAATCTTAAGAAATTCCGAATCGTCCCTATTTTGACACATTGCCGAAAAGGCCGTGCGTAGCAAAATGACCACGAAGGGCAAAGTTAACCTCAGTGTTCTTTTAGCAATCCCAGGATGGTTTGGAATTGGCGTCTAAATGTAGTCTGGAACACATGTCTCGTTTCGGGCAACATCACACATAGCTAATGGCAGCACTTCCTACGAGCCCTATCAGGGTGGAGGAGGAACTTGTAGAACTCAAGTTCCCAGCCCACTCAAAGCCCAAATCAGCAAAAGGGTAGATGATGCACGATCTACTTGGAAGGGAGAATCAGGCCAACCATGTGTTTTCATGAATCTGTCTCTGTCTTAAGAGAAATCTTAAGAAGAAATTCCGAATCGTCCCTATTTTGACACATTGCCGAAAAGGCCGTGCATAGCAAAATGACCACGAAGGGCAAAGTTAACCTCAGTGTTCTTTTAGCAATCCCAGGATGGTTCGGAATTGGCGTCTAAATGTAGTCTGGAACACATGTCTCGTTTCGGGCAACATCACACCTAGCTAATGGCAGCACTTCCTACAAGCCCTATCAGGGTGAAGGAGGAACTTGTAGAACTCAAGTTCCCAGCCCACTCAAAGCCCAGATCAGCAAAAGGGTAGATGATGCACGATCTACTTGGAAGGGAGAATCAGGCCAACCATGTGTTTTCATGAATCTGTCTCTGTCTTAAGAGAAATCTTAAGAAATTCCGAATCGTCCCTATTTTGACACATTGCCGAAAAGGCCGTGCATAGCAAAATGACCACGAAGGGCAAAGTTAACCTCAGTGTTCTTTTAGCAATCCCAGGATGGTTTGGAATTGGCGTCTAAATGTAGTCTGGAACACATGTCTCGTTTCGGGCAACATCACACATAGCTAATGGCAGCACTTCCTACGAGCCCTATCAGGGTGGAGGAGGAACTTGTAGAACTCAAGTTCCCAGCCCACTCAAAGCCCAAATCAGCAAAAGGGTAGATGATGCAGATCTACTTGGAAGGGAGAATCAGGCGAACCATGTGTTTTCATGAATCTGTCTCTGTCTTAAGAGAAATCAAGATAACCAATTCGGAATCATCCCTATTTTGACACTTTGACGAAAAGGCCATGCATAGCAAAATGACCAAGAAGGGCAAAGTTAACCTCAGTGTTCTTTTAGCAATCCCAGGATGGTTTGGAATTGGCGTCTAAATGTAGTCTGGAACACATGTCTCGTTTCGGGCAACATCACACATAGCTAATGGCAGCACTTCCTACGAGCCCTATCAGGGTGGAGGAGGAACTTGTAGAACTCAAGTTCCCAGCCCACTCAAAGCCCAGATCAGCAAAAGGGTAGATGATGCACGATCTACTTGGAAGGGAGAATCAGGCCAACCATGTGTTTTCATGAATCTGTCTCTGTCTTAAGAGAAATCTTAAGAAGAAATTCCGAATCGTCCCTATTTTGACACATTGCCGAAAAGGCCGTGCATAGCAAAATGACCACGAAGGGCAAAGTTAACCTCAGTGTTCTTTTAGCAATCCCAGGATGGTTTGGAATTGGCGTCTAAATGTAGTCTGGAACACATGTCTCGTTTCGGGCAACATCACACATAGCTAATGGCAGCACTTCCTACGAGCCCTATCAGGGTGGAGGAGGAACTTGTAGAACTCAAGTTCCCAGCCCACTCAAAGCCCAAATCAGCAAAAGGGTAGATGATGCACGATCTACTTGGAAGGGAGAATCAGGCGAACCATGTGTTTTCATGAATCTGTCTCTGTCTTAAGAGAAATCAAGATAACCAATTCGGAATCATCCCTATTTTGACACTTTGACGAAAAGGCCATGCATAGCAAAATGACCAAGAAGGGCAAAGTTAACCTCAGTGTTCTTTTAGCAATCCCAGGATGGTTTGGAATTGGCGTCTAAATGTAGTCTGGAACACATGTCTCGTTTCGGGCAACATCACACATAGCTAATGGCAGCACTTCCTACGAGCCCTATCAGGGTGGAGGAGGAACTTGTAGAACTCAAGTTCCCAGCCCACTCAAAGCCCAAATCAGCAAAAGGGTAGATGATGCACGATCTACTTGGAAGGGAGAATCAGGCCAACCATGTGTTTTCATGAATCTGTCTCTGTCTTAAGAGAAATCTTAAGAAGAAATTCCGAATCGTCCCTATTTTGACACATTGCCGAAAAGGCCGTGCATAGCAAAATGACCAACAAGGGCAAAGTTAACCTCAGTGTTCTTTTAGCAATCCCAGGATGGTTCGGAATTGGCGTCTAAATGTAGTCTGGAACACATGTCTCGTTTCGGGCAACATCACACATAGCTAATGGCAGCACTTCCTACGAGCCCTATCAGGGTGAAGGAGGAACTTGTAGAACTCAAGTTCCCAGCCCACTCAAAGCCCAGATCAGCAAATGGGTAGATGATGCACGATCTACTTGGAAGGGAGAATCAGGCGAACCATGTGTTTTCATGAATCTGTCTCTGTCTTAAGAGAAATCAAAATAACCAATTCGGAATCATCCCTATTTTGACACTTTGACGAAAAGGCCATGCATAGCAAAATGACCAAGAAGGGCAAAGTTAACCTCAGTGTTCTTTTAGCAATCCCAGGATGGTTTCTAATTGGCATCTAAACGTAGCCTAGAACACGTCTCGTTTCGGGCAACGTCACACATAGCTAATGGCAGCACTTCCTACGAGCCCTATCAGGGTGGAGGAGGAACATGTAGAACAAGTTCCCAGCCCACTCAAAGCCCAGATCAGCAAAAGGGTAGATGATGCACGATCTACTTGGAAGGGAGAATCAGGCCAACCATGTGTTTTCCTGAATCTGTCTCTGTCTTAAGAGAAATCTTAAGAAATTCCGAATCGTCCCTATTTTGACACATTGCCGAAAAGGCCGTGCGTAGCAAAATGACCACGAAGGGCAAAGTTAACCTCAGTGTTCTTTTAGCAATCCCAGGATGGTTTGGAATTGGCGTCTAAATGTAGTCTGGAACACATGTCTCGTTTCGGGAAACATCACACATAGCTAATGGCAGCACTTCCTACGAGCCCTATCAGGGTGGAGGAGGAACTTGTAGAACTCAAGTTCCCAGCCCACTCAAAGCCCAGATCAGCAAAAGGGTAGATGATGCACGATCTACTTGGAAGGGAGAATCAGGCCAACCATCTGTTTTCATGAATCTGTCTCTGTCTTAAGAGAAATCAAGATAACCAATTCGGAATCATCCCTATTTTGACACTTTGACGAAAAGGCCATGCATAGCAAAATGACCACGAAGGGCAAAGTTAACCTCAGTGTTCTTTTAGCAATCCCAGGATGGTTTCTAATTGGCGTCTAAATGTAGTCTAGAACACATGTCTCGTTTCGGGCAACATCACACATAGCTAATGGCAGCACTTCCTACGAGCCCTATCAGGGTGAAGGAGGAACATGTAGAACTCAAGTTCCCAGCCCACTCAAAGCCCAAATCAGCAAAAGGGTAGATGATGCACGATCTACTTGGAAGGGAGAATCAGGCCAACCATCTGTTTTCATGAATCTGTCTCTGTCTTAAGAGAAATCTTAAGAAATTCCGAATCGTCCCTATTTTGACACATTGCCGAAAAGGCCGTGCATAGCAAAATGACCACGAAGGGCAAAGTTAACCTCAGTGTTCTTTTAGCAATCCCAGGATGGTTTGGAATTGGCGTCTAAATGTAGTCTGGAACACATGTCTCGTTTCGGGCAACATCACACATAGCTAATGGCAGCACTTCCTACGAGCCCTATCAGGGTGGAGGAGGAACTTGTAGAACTCAAGTTCCCAGCCCACTCAAAGCCCAAATCAGCAAAAGGGTAGATGATGCACGATCTACTTGGAAGGGAGAATCAGGCGAACCATGTGTTTTCATGAATCTGTCTCTGTCTTAAGAGAAATCAAGATAACCAATTCGGAATCATCCCTATTTTGACACTTTGACGAAAAGGCCATGCATAGCAAAATGACCAAGAAGGGCAAAGTTAACCTCAGTGTTCTTTTAGCAATCCCAGGATGGTTTGGAATTGGCGTCTAAATGTAGTCTGGAACACATGTCTCATTTCGGGCAACATCACACATAGCTAATGGCAGCACTTCCTACGAGCCCTATCAGGGTGGAGGAGGAACTTGTAGAACTCAAGTTCCCAGCCCACTCAAAGCCCAAATCAGCAAAAGGGTAGATGATGCACGATCTACTTGGAAGGGAGAATCAGGCCAACCATGTGTTTTCATGAATCTGTCTCTGTCTTAAGAGAAATCTTAAGAAGAAATTCCGAATCGTCCCTATTTTGACACATTGCCGAAAAGGCCGTGCATAGCAAAATGACCAACAAGGGCAAAGTTAACCTCAGTGTTCTTTTAGCAATCCCAGGATGGTTTCTAATTGGCGTCTAAATGTAGTCTGGAACACATGTCTCGTTTGGGGCAACATCACACATAGCTAATGGCAGCACTTCCTACGAGCCCTATCAGGGTGAAGGAGGAACTTGTAGAACTCAAGTTCCCAGCCCACTCAAAGCCCAAATCAGCAAAAGGGTAGATGATGCACGATCTACTTGGAAGGGAGAATCAGGCGAACCATGTGTTTTCATGAATCTGTCTCTGTCTTAAGAGAAATCAAGATAACCAATTCGGAATCGTCCGTATTTTGACACTTTGACGAAAAGGCCATGCATAGCAAAATGACCACGAAGGGCAAAGTTAACCTCAGTGTTCTTTTAGCAATCCCAGGATGGTTTCTAATTGGCATCTAAACGTAGTCTAGAACACATGTCTCGTTTCGGGCAACATCACACATAGCTAATGGCAGCACTTCCTACGAGCCCTATCAGGGTGGAGGAGGAACATGTAGAACAAGTTCCCAGCCCACTCAAAGCCCAAATCAGCAAAAGGGTAGATGATGCACGATCTACTTGGAAGGGAGAATCAGGCCAACCATCTGTTTTCATGAATCTGTCTCTGTCTTAAGAGAAATCTTAAGAAATTCCGAATCGTCCCTATTTTGACACATTGCCGAAAAGGCCGTGCGTAGCAAAATGACCACGAAGGGCAAAGTTAACCTCAGTGTTCTTTTAGCAATCCCAGGATGGTTTGGAATTGGCGTCTAAATGTAGTCTGGAACACATGTCTCGTTTCGGGCAACATCACACATAGCTAATGGCAGCACTTCCTACGAGCCCTATCAGGGTGGAGGAGGAACTTGTAGAACTCAAGTTCCCAGCCCACTCAAAGCCCAAATCAGCAAAAGGGTAGATGATGCACGATCTACTTGGAAGGGAGAATCAGGCCAACCATGTGTTTTCATGAATCTGTCTCTGTCTTAAGAGAAATCTTAAGAAGAAATTCCGAATCGTCCCTATTTTGACACATTGCCGAAAAGGCCGTGCATAGCAAAATGACCACGAAGGGCAAAGTTAACCTCAGTGTTCTTTTAGCAATCCCAGGATGGTTCGGAATTGGCGTCTAAATGTAGTCTGGAACACATGTCTCGTTTCGGGCAACATCACACCTAGCTAATGGCAGCACTTCCTACAAGCCCTATCAGGGTGAAGGAGGAACTTGTAGAACTCAAGTTCCCAGCCCACTCAAAGCCCAGATCAGCAAAAGGGTAGATGATGCACGATCTACTTGGAAGGGAGAATCAGGCCAACCATGTGTTTTCATGAATCTGTCTCTGTCTTAAGAGAAATCTTAAGAAATTCCGAATCGTCCCTATTTTGACACATTGCCGAAAAGGCCGTGCATAGCAAAATGACCACGAAGGGCAAAGTTAACCTCAGTGTTCTTTTAGCAATCCCAGGATGGTTTGGAATTGGCGTCTAAATGTAGTCTGGAACACATGTCTCGTTTCGGGCAACATCACACATAGCTAATGGCAGCACTTCCTACGAGCCCTATCAGGGTGGAGGAGGAACTTGTAGAACTCAAGTTCCCAGCCCACTCAAAGCCCAAATCAGCAAAAGGGTAGATGATGCAGATCTACTTGGAAGGGAGAATCAGGCGAACCATGTGTTTTCATGAATCTGTCTCTGTCTTAAGAGAAATCAAGATAACCAATTCGGAATCATCCCTATTTTGACACTTTGACGAAAAGGCCATGCATAGCAAAATGACCAAGAAGGGCAAAGTTAACCTCAGTGTTCTTTTAGCAATCCCAGGATGGTTTGGAATTGGCGTCTAAATGTAGTCTGGAACACATGTCTCGTTTCGGGCAACATCACACATAGCTAATGGCAGCACTTCCTACGAGCCCTATCAGGGTGGAGGAGGAACTTGTAGAACTCAAGTTCCCAGCCCACTCAAAGCCCAGATCAGCAAAAGGGTAGATGATGCACGATCTACTTGGAAGGGAGAATCAGGCCAACCATGTGTTTTCATGAATCTGTCTCTGTCTTAAGAGAAATCTTAAGAAGAAATTCCGAATCGTCCCTATTTTGACACATTGCCGAAAAGGCCGTGCATAGCAAAATGACCACGAAGGGCAAAGTTAACCTCAGTGTTCTTTTAGCAATCCCAGGATGGTTTGGAATTGGCGTCTAAATGTAGTCTGGAACACATGTCTCGTTTCGGGCAACATCACACATAGCTAATGGCAGCACTTCCTACGAGCCCTATCAGGGTGGAGGAGGAACTTGTAGAACTCAAGTTCCCAGCCCACTCAAAGCCCAAATCAGCAAAAGGGTAGATGATGCACGATCTACTTGGAAGGGAGAATCAGGCGAACCATGTGTTTTCATGAATCTGTCTCTGTCTTAAGAGAAATCAAGATAACCAATTCGGAATCATCCCTATTTTGACACTTTGACGAAAAGGCCATGCATAGCAAAATGACCAAGAAGGGCAAAGTTAACCTCAGTGTTCTTTTAGCAATCCCAGGATGGTTTGGAATTGGCGTCTAAATGTAGTCTGGAACACATGTCTCGTTTCGGGCAACATCACACATAGCTAATGGCAGCACTTCCTACGAGCCCTATCAGGGTGGAGGAGGAACTTGTAGAACTCAAGTTCCCAGCCCACTCAAAGCCCAAATCAGCAAAAGGGTAGATGATGCACGATCTACTTGGAAGGGAGAATCAGGCCAACCATGTGTTTTCATGAATCTGTCTCTGTCTTAAGAGAAATCTTAAGAAGAAATTCCGAATCGTCCCTATTTTGACACATTGCCGAAAAGGCCGTGCATAGCAAAATGACCAACAAGGGCAAAGTTAACCTCAGTGTTCTTTTAGCAATCCCAGGATGGTTCGGAATTGGCGTCTAAATGTAGTCTGGAACACATGTCTCGTTTCGGGCAACATCACACATAGCTAATGGCAGCACTTCCTACGAGCCCTATCAGGGTGAAGGAGGAACTTGTAGAACTCAAGTTCCCAGCCCACTCAAAGCCCAGATCAGCAAATGGGTAGATGATGCACGATCTACTTGGAAGGGAGAATCAGGCGAACCATGTGTTTTCATGAATCTGTCTCTGTCTTAAGAGAAATCAAAATAACCAATTCGGAATCATCCCTATTTTGACACTTTGACGAAAAGGCCATGCATAGCAAAATGACCAAGAAGGGCAAAGTTAACCTCAGTGTTCTTTTAGCAATCCCAGGATGGTTTCTAATTGGCATCTAAACGTAGCCTAGAACACGTCTCGTTTCGGGCAACGTCACACATAGCTAATGGCAGCACTTCCTACGAGGCCTATCAGGGTGGAGGAGGAACATGTAGAACAAGTTCCCAGCCCACTCAAAGCCCAGATCAGCAAAAGGGTAGATGATGCACGATCTACTTGGAAGGGAGAATCAGGCCAACCATGTGTTTTCCTGAATCTGTCTCTGTCTTAAGAGAAATCTTAAGAAATTCCGAATCGTCCCTATTTTGACACATTGCCGAAAAGGCCGTGCGTAGCAAAATGACCACGAAGGGCAAAGTTAACCTCAGTGTTCTTTTAGCAATCCCAGGATGGTTTGGAATTGGCGTCTAAATGTAGTCTGGAACACATGTCTCGTTTCGGGAAACATCACACATAGCTAATGGCAGCACTTCCTACGAGCCCTATCAGGGTGGAGGAGGAACTTGTAGAACTCAAGTTCCCAGCCCACTCAAAGCCCAGATCAGCAAAAGGGTAGATGATGCACGATCTACTTGGAAGGGAGAATCAGGCCAACCATCTGTTTTCATGAATCTGTCTCTGTCTTAAGAGAAATCAAGATAACCAATTCGGAATCATCCCTATTTTGACACTTTGACGAAAAGGCCATGCATAGCAAAATGACCACGAAGGGCAAAGTTAACCTCAGTGTTCTTTTAGCAATCCCAGGATGGTTTCTAATTGGCGTCTAAATGTAGTCTAGAACACATGTCTCGTTTCGGGCAACATCACACATAGCTAATGGCAGCACTTCCTACGAGCCCTATCAGGGTGAAGGAGGAACATGTAGAACTCAAGTTCCCAGCCCACTCAAAGCCCAAATCAGCAAAAGGGTAGATGATGCACGATCTACTTGGAAGGGAGAATCAGGCCAACCATCTGTTTTCATGAATCTGTCTCTGTCTTAAGAGAAATCTTAAGAAATTCCGAATCGTCCCTATTTTGACACATTGCCGAAAAGGCCGTGCATAGCAAAATGACCACGAAGGGCAAAGTTAACCTCAGTGTTCTTTTAGCAATCCCAGGATGGTTTGGAATTGGCGTCTAAATGTAGTCTGGAACACATGTCTCGTTTCGGGCAACATCACACATAGCTAATGGCAGCACTTCCTACGAGCCCTATCAGGGTGGAGGAGGAACTTGTAGAACTCAAGTTCCCAGCCCACTCAAAGCCCAAATCAGCAAAAGGGTAGATGATGCACGATCTACTTGGAAGGGAGAATCAGGCGAACCATGTGTTTTCATGAATCTGTCTCTGTCTTAAGAGAAATCAAGATAACCAATTCGGAATCATCCCTATTTTGACACTTTGACGAAAAGGCCATGCATAGCAAAATGACCAAGAAGGGCAAAGTTAACCTCAGTGTTCTTTTAGCAATCCCAGGATGGTTTGGAATTGGCGTCTAAATGTAGTCTGGAACACATGTCTCATTTCGGGCAACATCACACATAGCTAATGGCAGCACTTCCTACGAGCCCTATCAGGGTGGAGGAGGAACTTGTAGAACTCAAGTTCCCAGCCCACTCAAAGCCCAAATCAGCAAAAGGGTAGATGATGCACGATCTACTTGGAAGGGAGAATCAGGCCAACCATGTGTTTTCATGAATCTGTCTCTGTCTTAAGAGAAATCTTAAGAAGAAATTCCGAATCGTCCCTATTTTGACACATTGCCGAAAAGGCCGTGCATAGCAAAATGACCAACAAGGGCAAAGTTAACCTCAGTGTTCTTTTAGCAATCCCAGGATGGTTTCTAATTGGCGTCTAAATGTAGTCTGGAACACATGTCTCGTTTGGGGCAACATCACACATAGCTAATGGCAGCACTTCCTACGAGCCCTATCAGGGTGAAGGAGGAACTTGTAGAACTCAAGTTCCCAGCCCACTCAAAGCCCAAATCAGCAAAAGGGTAGATGATGCACGATCTACTTGGAAGGGAGAATCAGGCGAACCATGTGTTTTCATGAATCTGTCTCTGTCTTAAGAGAAATCAAGATAACCAATTCGGAATCGTCCGTATTTTGACACTTTGACGAAAAGGCCATGCATAGCAAAATGACCAAGAAGGGCAAAGTTAACCTCAGTGTTCTTTTAGCAATCCCAGGATGGTTTCTAATTGGCATCTAAATGTAGTCTAGAACACATGTCTCGTTTTGGGCAACATCACACATAGCTAATGGCAGCACTTCCTACGAGCCCTATCAGGGTGAAGGAGGAACTTGTAGAACTCAAGTTCCCAGCCCACAGATAGCCCAGATCAGCAAAAGGGTAGATGATGCACGATCTACTTGGAAGGGAGAATCAGGCCAACCATCTGTTTTCATGAATCTGTCTCTGTCTTAAGAGAAATCTTAAGAAATTCCGAATCGTCCCTATTTTGACACATTGCCGAAAAGGCCATGCGTAGCAAAATGACCACGAAGGGCAAAGTTAACCTCAGTGTTCTTTTAGCAATCCCAGGATGGTTTGGAATTGGCGTCTAAATGTAGTCTGGAACACATGTCTCGTTTCGGGCAACATCACACATAGCTAATGGCAGCACTTCCTACGAGCCCTATCAGGGTGAAGGAGGAACTTGTAGAACTCAAGTTCCCAGCCCACTCAAAGCCCAGATCAGCAAAAGGGTAGATGATGCACGATCTACTTGGAAGGGAGAATCAGGCGAACCATGTGTTTTCATGAATCTGTCTCTGTCTTAAGAGAAATCAAGATAACCAATTCGGAATCGTCCGTATTTTGACACTTTGACGAAAAGGCCATGCATAGCAAAATGACCAAGAAGGGCAAAGTTAACCTCAGTGTTCTTTTAGCAATCCCAGGATGGTTTCTAATTGGCATCTAAATGTAGTCTAGAACACATGTCTCGTTTCGGGCAACATCACACATAGCTAATGGCAGCACTTCCTACGAGCCCTATCAGGGTGAAGGAGGAACTTGTAGAACTCAAGTTCCCAGCCCACAGATAGCCCAGATCAGCAAAAGGGTAGATGATGCACGATCTACTTGGAAGGGAGAATCAGGCGAACCATGTGTTTTCATGAATCTGTCTCTGTCTTAAGAGAAATCTTAAGAAGAAATTCCGAATCGTCCCTATTTTGACACATTGCCGAAAAGGCCGTGCATAGCAAAATGACCACGAAGGGCAAAGTTAACCTCAGTGTTCTTTTAGCAATCCCAGGATGGTTTGGAATTGGCGTCTAAATGTAGTCTGGAACACATGTCTCGTTTCGGGCAACATAACACATAGCTAATGGCAGCACTTCCTACGAGCCCTATCAGGGTGAAGGAGGAACATGTAGAACTCAAGTTCCCAGCCCACTCAAAGCCCAAATCAGCAAAAGGGTAGATGATGCACGATCTACTTGGAAGGGAGAATCAGGCCAACCATCTGTTTTCATGAATCTGTCTCTGTCTTAAGAGAAATCTTAAGAAATTCCGAATCGTCCCTATTTTGACACATTGCCGAAAAGGCCGTGCATAGCAAAATGACCACGAAGGGCAAAGTTAACCTCAGTGTTCTTTTAGCAATCCCAGGATGGTTTGGAATTGGCGTCTAAATGTAGTCTGGAACACATGTCTCGTTTCGGGCAACATCACACATAGCTAATGGCAGCACTTCCTACGAGCCCTATCAGGGTGGAGGAGGAACTTGTAGAACTCAAGTTCCCAGCCCACTCAAAGCCCAAATCAGCAAAAGGGTAGATGATGCACGATCTACTTGGAAGGGAGAATCAGGCGAACCATGTGTTTTCATGAATCTGTCTCTGTCTTAAGAGAAATCTTAAGAAATTCCGAATCGTCCCTATTTTGACACATTGCCGAAAAGGCCATGCGTAGCAAAATGACCACGAAGGGCAAAGTTAACCTCAGTGTTCTTTTAGCAATCCCAGGATGGTTTGGAATTGGCGTCTAAATGTAGTCTGGAACACATGTCTCGTTTCGGGCAACATCACACATAGCTAATGGCAGCACTTCCTACGAGCCCTATCAGGGTGAAGGAGGAACTTGTAGAACTCAAGTTCCCAGCCCACTCAAAGCCCAGATCAGCAAAAGGGTAGATGATGCACGATCTACTTGGAAGGGAGAATCAGGCGAACCATGTGTTTTCATGAATCTGTCTCTGTCTTAAGAGAAATCAAGATAACCAATTCGGAATCGTCCGTATTTTGACACTTTGACGAAAAGGCCATGCATAGCAAAATGACCAAGAAGGGCAAAGTTAACCTCAGTGTTCTTTTAGCAATCCCAGGATGGTTTCTAATTGGCATCTAAATGTAGTCTAGAACACATGTCTCGTTTCGGGCAACATCACACATAGCTAATGGCAGCACTTCCTACGAGCCCTATCAGGGTGAAGGAGGAACTTGTAGAACTCAAGTTCCCAGCCCACAGATAGCCCAGATCAGCAAAAGGGTAGATGATGCACGATCTACTTGGAAGGGAGAATCAGGCGAACCATGTGTTTTCATGAATCTGTCTCTGTCTTAAGAGAAATCTTAAGAAGAAATTCCGAATCGTCCCTATTTTGACACATTGCCGAAAAGGCCGTGCATAGCAAAATGACCACGAAGGGCAAAGTTAACCTCAGTGTTCTTTTAGCAATCCCAGGATGGTTTGGAATTGGCGTCTAAATGTAGTCTGGAACACATGTCTCGTTTCGGGCAACATCACACATAGCTAATGGCAGCACTTCCTACGAGCCCTATCAGGGTGAAGGAGGAACTTGTAGAACTCAAGTTCCCAGCCCACTCAAAGCCCAGATCAGCAAAAGGGTAGATGATGCACGATCTACTTGGAAGGGAGAATCAGGCGAACCATGTGTTTTCATGAATCTGTCTCTGTCTTAAGAGAAATCAAGATAACCAATTCGGAATCGTCCGTATTTTGACACTTTGACGAAAAGGCCATGCATAGCAAAATGACCAAGAAGGGCAAAGTTAACCTCAGTGTTCTTTTAGCAATCCCAGGATGGTTTCTAATTGGCATCTAAACGTAGTCTAGAACACATGTCTCGTTTCGGGCAACATCACACATAGCTAATGGCAGCACTTCCTACGAGCCCTATCAGGGTGGAGGAGGAACTTGTAGAACTCAAGTTCCCAGCCCACTCAAAGCCCAAATCAGCAAAAGGGTAGATGATGCACGATCTACTTGGAAGGGAGAATCAGGCCAACCATGTGTTTTCATGAATCTGTCTCTGTCTTAAGAGAAATCTTAAGAAGAAATTCCGAATCGTCCCTATTTTGACACATTGCCGAAAAGGCCGTGCATAGCAAAATGACCACGAAGGGCAAAGTTAACCTCAGTGTTCTTTTAGCAATCCCAGGATGGTTCGGAATTGGCGTCTAAATGTAGTCTGGAACACATGTCTCGTTTCGGGCAACATCACACATAGCTAATGGCAGCACTTCCTACGAGCCCTATCAGGGTGGAGGAGGAACATGTAGAACAAGTTCCCAGCCCACTCAAAGCCCAAATCAGCAAAAGGGTAGATGATGCACGATCTACTTGGAAGGGAGAATCAGGCCAACCATCTGTTTTCATGAATCTGTCTCTGTCTTAAGAGAAATCTTAAGAAATTCCGAATCGTCCCTATTTTGACACATTCCCGAAAAGGCCATGCGTAGCAAAATGACCACGAAGGGCAAAGTTAACCTCAGTGTTCTTTTAGCAATCCCAGGATGGTTTGGAATTGGCGTCTAAATGTAGTCTGGAACACATGTCTCGTTTCGGGCAACATCACACATAGCTAATGGCAGCACTTCCTACGAGCCCTATCAGGGTGGAGGAGGAACTTGTAGAACTCAAGTTCCCAGCCCACTCAAAGCCCAAATCAGCAAAAGGGTAGATGATGCACGATCTACTTGGAAGGGAGAATCAGGCCAACCATGTGTTTTCATGAATCTGTCTCTGTCTTAAGAGAAATCTTAAGAAATTCCGAATCGTCCCTATTTTGACACATTGCCGAAAAGGCCGTGCATAGCAAAATGACCACGAAGGGCAAAGTTAACCTCAGTGTTCTTTTAGCAATCCCAGGATGGTTTGGAATTGGCGTCTAAATGTAGTCTGGAACACATGTCTCATTTCGGGCAACATCACACATAGCTAATGGCAGCACTTCCTACGAGCCCTATCAGGGTGGAGGAGGAACTTGTAGAACTCAAGTTCCCAGCCCACTCAAAGCCCAAATCAGCAAAAGGGTAGATGATGCACGATCTACTTGGAAGGGAGAATCAGGCCAACCATCTGTTTTCATGAATCTGTCTCTGTCTTAAGAGAAATCTGAAGAAGAAATTCCGAATTGTCCCTATTTTGACACATTGCCGAAAAGGCCGTGCATAGCAAAATAACCAAGAAGGGCAAAGTTAACCTCAGTGTTGTTTTAGCAATCCCAGGATGGTTCGGAATTGGCCTCTAAATGTAGTCTGGAACACATGTCTCGTTTCGGGCAACATCACACATAGCTAATGGCAGCACTTCCTACGAGCCCTATCAGGGTGAAGGAGGAACTTGTAGAACTCAAGTTCCCAGCCCACTCAAAGCCCAGATCAGCAAAAGGGTAGATGATGCACGATCTACTTGGAAGGGAGAATCAGGCCAACCATGTGTTTTCATGAATCTGTCTCTGTCTTAAGAGAAATCAAGATAACCAATTCGGAATCGTCCGTATTTTGACACTTTGACGAAAAGGCCATGCATAGCAAAATGACCACGAAGCGCAAAGTTAACCTCAGTGTTCCTTTAGCAATCCCAGGATGGTTTGGAATTGGCGTCTAAATGTAGTCTGGAACACATGTCTCATTTCGGGCAACATCACACATAGCTAATGGCAGCACTTCCTACGAGCCCTATCAGGGTGGAGGAGGAACTTGTAGAACTCAAGTTCCCAGCCCACTCAAAGCCCAAATCAGCAAAAGGGTAGATGATGCACGATCTACTTGGAAGGGAGAATCAGGCCAACCATGTGTTTTCATGAATCTGTCTCTGTCTTAAGAGAAATCTTAAGAAGAAATTCCGAATCGTCCCTATTTTGACACATTGCCGAAAAGGCCGTGCATAGCAAAATGACCAAGTAGGGCAAAGTTAACCTCAGTGTTCTTTTAGCAATCCCAGGATGGTTTCTAATTGGCATCTAAATGTAGTCTAGAACACATGTCTCGTTTCGGGCAACATCACACATAGCTAATGGCAGCACTTCCTACGAGCCCTATCAGGGTGAAGGAGGAACTTGTAGAACTCAAGTTCCCAGCCCACTCAAAGCCCAGATCAGCAAATGGGTAGATGATGCACGATCTACTTGGAAGGGAGAATCAGGCCAACCATGTGTTTTCATGAATCTGTCTCTGTCTTAAGAGAAATCAAGATAACCAATTCGGAATCATCCCTATTTTGACACTTTGACGAAAAGGCCATGCATAGCAAAATGACCACGAAGGGCAAAGTTAACCTCAGTGTTCTTTTAGCAATCCCAGGATGGTTCGGAATTGGCCTCTAAATGTAGTCTGGAACACATGTCTCGTTTCGGGCAACATCACACATAGCTAATGGCAGCACTTCCTACGAGCCCTATCAGGGTGAAGGAGGAACTTGTAGAACTCAAGTTCCCAGCCCACAGATAGCCCAGATCAGCAAAAGGGTAGATGATGCACGATCTACTTGGAAGGGAGAATCAGGCGAACCATGTGTTTTCATGAATCTGTCTCTGTCTTAAGAGAAATCTTAAGAAGAAATTCCGAATCGTCCTTATTTTGACACATTGCCGAAAAGGCCGTGCATAGCAAAATGACCACGAAGGGCAAAGTTAACCTCAGTGTTCTTTTAGCAATCCCAGGATGGTTTGGAATTGGCGTCTAAATGTAGTCTGGAACACATGTCTCGTTTGGGGCAACATCACACATAGCTAATGGCAGCACTTCCTACGAGCCCTATCAGGGTGGAGGAGGAACCTGTAGAACTCAAGTTCCCAGCCCTCTCAAACCCAAATTAGCAAAAGGGTAGATGATGCACGATCTACTTGGAAGGGAGAATCAGGCCAACCATGTGTTTTCATGAATCTGTCTCTGTCTTAAGAGAAATCTTAAGAAGAAATTCCGAATCGTCCCTATTTTGACACATTGCCGAAAAGGCCGTGCATAGCAAAATGACCACGAAGGGCAAAGTTAACCTCAGTGTTCTTTTAGCAATCCCAGGATGGTTCGGAATTGGCCTCTAAATGTAGTCTGGAACACATGTCTCGTTTCGGGCAACATCACACATAGCTAATGGCAGCACTTCCTACGAGCCCTGTCAGGGTGGAGGAGGAACTTGTAGAACTCAAGTTCCCAGCCCACTCAAAGCCCAAATCAGCAAAAGGGTAGATGATGCACGATCTACTTGGAAGGGAGAATCAGGCGAACCATGTGTTTTCATGAATCTGTCTCTGTCTTAAGAGAAATCAAGATAACCAATTCGGAATCGTCCGTATTTTGACACTTTGACGAAAAGGCCATGCATAGCAAAATGACCAAGAAGGGCAAAGTTAACCTCAGTGTTCTTTTAGCAATCCCAGGATGGTTTCTAATTGGCATCTAAATGTAGTCTAGAACACATGTCTCGTTTCGGGCAACATCACACATAGCTAATGGCAGCACTTCCTACGAGACCTATCAGGGTGAACTTGTAGAACTCAAGTTCCCAGCCCACTCAAAGCCCAAATCAGCAAAAGGGTAGATGATGCACGATCTACTTGGAAGGGAGAATCAGGCGAACCATGTGTTTTCATGAATCTGTCTCTGTCTTAAGAGAAATCAAGATAACCAATTCGGAATCGTCCGTATTTTGACACTTTGACGAAAAGGCCATGCATAGCAAAATGACCAAGAAGGGCAAAGTTAACCTCAGTGTTCTTTTAGCAATCCCAGGATGGTTTCTAATTGGCATCTAAATGTAGTCTAGAACACATGTCTCGTTTCGGGCAACATCACACATAGCTAATGGCAGCACTTCCTACGAGCCCTATCAGGGTGAAGGAGGAACTTGTAGAACTCAAGTTCCCAGCCCACAGATAGCCCAGATCAGCAAAAGGGTAGATGATGCACGATCTACTTGGAAGGGAGAATCAGGCCAACCATGTGTTTTCATGAATCTGTCTCTGTCTTAAGAGAAATCTTAAGAAGAAATTCCGAATCGTCCCTATTTTGACACATTGCCGAAAAGGCCGTGCATAGCAAAATGACCATGAAGGGCAAAGTTAACCTCAGTGTTCTTTTAGCAATCCCAGGATGGTTTGGAATTGGCGTCTAAATGTAGTCTGGAACACATGTCTCGTTTGGGGCAACATCACACATAGCTAATGGCAGCACTTCCTACGAGCCCTATCAGGGTGGAGGAGGAACCTGTAGAACTCAAGTTCCCAGCCCGCTCAAACCCAAATTAGCAAAAGGGTAGATGATGCACGATCTACTTGGAAGGGAGAATCAGGCCAACCATGTGTTTTCATGAATCTGTCTCTGTCTTAAGAGAAATCTTAAGAAGAAATTCCGAATCGTCCCTATTTTGACACATTGCCGAAAAGGCCGTGCATAGCAAAATGACCACGAAGGGCAAAGTTAACCTCAGTGTTCTTTTAGCAATCCCAGGATGGTTCGGAATTGGCCTCTAAATGTAGTCTGGAACACATGTCTCGTTTCGGGCAACATCACACATAGCTAATGGCAGCACTTCCTACGAGCCCTATCAGGGTGAACTTGTAGAACTCAAGTTCCCAGCCCACAGATAGCCCAGATCAGCAAAAGGGTAGATGATGCACGATCTACTTGGAAGGGAGAATCAGGCGAACCATGTGTTTTCATGAATCTGTCTCTGTCTTAAGAGAAATCAAGATAACCAATTCGGAATCATCCCTATTTTGACACTTTGATGAAAAGGCCATGCATAGCAAAATGACCAAGAAGGGCAAAGTTAACCTCAGTGTTCTTTTAGCAATCCCAGGATGGTTTCTAATTGGCATCTAAATGTAGTCTAGAACACATGTCTCGTTTCGGGCAACATCACACATAGCTAATGGCAGCACTTCCTACGAGCCCTATCAGGGTGAACTTGTAGAACTCAAGTTCCCAGCCCACTCAAAGCCCAGATCAGCAAAAGGGTAGATGGTGCACGATCTACTTGGACGGGAGAATCAGGCCAACCATGTATTTTCATGAATCTGTCTCTGTCTTAAGAGAAATCTTAAGAAGAAATTCCGAATCGTCCCTATTTTGACACATGGCCGAAAAGGCCGTGCATAGCAAAATGACCAAGTAGGGCAAAGTTAACCTCAGTGTTCTTTTAGCAATCCCAGGATGGTTTCTAATTGGCATCTAAATGTAGTCTAGAACACATGTCTCGTTTCGGGCAACATCACACATAGCTAATGGCAGCACTTCCTACGAGCCCTATCAGGGTGAAGGAGGAACTTGTAGAACTCAAGTTCCCAGCCCACTCAAAGCCCAGATCAGCAAATGGGTAGATGATGCACGATCTACTTGGAAGGGAGAATCAGGCCAACCATGTGTTTTCATGAATCTGTCTCTGTCTTAAGAGAAATCAAGATAACCAATTCGGAATCATCCCTATTTTGACACTTTGACGAAAAAGCCATGCATAGCAAAATGACCAAGAAGGGCAAAGTTAACCTCAGTGTTCTTTTAGCAATCCCAGGATGGTTCGGAATTGGCCTCTAAATGTAGTCTGGAACACATGTCTCGTTTCGGGCAACATCACACATAGCTAATGGCAGCACTTCCTACGAGCCCTATCAGGGTGAAGGAGGAACTTGTAGAACTCAAGTTCCCAGCCCACAGATAGCCCAGATCAGCAAAAGGGTAGATGATGCACGATCTACTTGGAAGGGAGAATCAGGCGAACCATGTGTTTTCATGAATCTGTCTGTCTTAAGAGAAATCTTAAGAAGAAATTCCGAAACGTCCCTATTTTGACACATTGCCGAAAAGGCCGTGCATAGCAAAATGACCACGAAGGGCAAAGTTAACCTCAGTGTTCTTTTAGCAATCCCAGGATGGTTTGGAATTGGCGTCTAAATGTAGTCTGGAACACATGTCTCGTTTGGGGCAACATCACACATAGCTAATGGCAGCACTTCCTACGAGCCCTATCAGGGTGGAGGAGGAACCTGTAGAACTCAAGTTCCCAGCCCTCTCAAACCCAAATTAGCAAAAGGGTAGATGATGCACGATCTACTTGGAAGGGAGAATCAGGCCAACCATGTGTTTTCATGAATCTGTCTCTGTCTTAAGAGAAATCTTAAGAAGAAATTCCGAATCGTCCCTATTTTGACACATTGCCGAAAAGGCCGTGCATAGCAAAATGACCACGAAGGGCAAAGTTAACCTCAGTGTTCTTTTAGCAATCCCAGGATGGTTCGGAATTGGCCTCTAAATGTAGTCTGGAACTCATGTCTCGTTTCGGGCAACATCACACATAGCTAATGGCAGCACTTCCTACGAGCCCTGCCAGGGTGGAGGAGGAACTTGTAGAACTCAAGTTCCCAGCCCACTCAAAGCCCAAATCAGCAAAAGGGTAGATGATGCACGATCTACTTGGAAGGGAGAATCAGGCGAACCATGTGTTTTCATGAATCTGTCTCTGTCTTAAGAGAAATCAAGATAACCAATTCGGAATCGTCCGTATTTTGACACTTTGACGAAAAGGCCATGCATAGCAAAATGACCAAGAAGGGCAAAGTTAACCTCAGTGTTCTTTTAGCAATCCCAGGATGGTTTCTAATTGGCATCTAAATGTAGTCTAGAACACATGTCTCGTTTCGGGCAACATCACACATAGCTAATGGCAGCACTTCCTACGAGCCCTATCAGGGTGAACTTGTAGAACTCAAGTTCCCAGCCCACAGATAGCCCAGATCAGGAAAAGGGTAGATGATGCACGATCTACTTGGAAGGGAGAATCAGGCGAACCATGTGTTTTCATGAATCTGTCTCTGTCTTAAGAGAAATCAAGATAACCAATTCGGAATCATCCCTATTTTGACACTTTGACGAAAAGGCCATGCATAGCAAAATGACCAAGAAGGGCAAAGTTAACCTCAGTGTTCTTTTAGCAATCCCAGGATGGTTTGGAATTGGCGTCTAAATGTAGTCTGGAACACCTGTCTCGTTTCGGGCAACATCACACATAGCTAATGGCAGCACTTCCTACGAGCCCTATCAGGGTGAAGGAGGAACTTGTAGAACTGAAGTTCCCAGCCCACTCAAAGCCCAGATCAGCAAAAGGGTAGATGATGCACGATCTACTTGGAAGGGAGAATCAGGCCAACCATCTGTTTTCATGAATCTGTCTCTGTCTTAAGAGAAATCTTAAGAAGAAATTCCGAATCGTCCCTATTTTGACACATTGCCGAAAAGGCCGTGCATAGCAAAATGACCACGAAGGGCAAAGTTAACCTCAGTCTTCTTTTAACAATCCCAGGATGGTTTCTAATTGGCATCTAAATGTAGTCTAGAACACATGTCTCGTTTCGGGCAACATCACACATAGCTAATGGCAGCACTTCCTACGAGCCCTATCAGGGTGAACTTGTAGAACTCATGTTCCCAGCCCACAGATAGCCCAGATCAGCAAAAGGGTAGATGATGCACGATCTACTTGGAAGGGAGAATCAGGCGAACCATGTGTTTTCATGAATCTGTCTCTGTCTTAAGAGAAATCAAGATAACCAATTCGGAATCATCCCTATTTTGACACTTTGACGAAAAGGCGATGCATAGCAAAATGACCAAGAAGGGCAAAGTTAACCTCAGTGTTCTTTTAGCAATCCCAGGATGGTTTGGAATTGGCGTCTAAATGTAGTCTGGAACACATGTCTCGTTTCGGGCAACATCACACATAGCTAATGGCAGCACTTCCTACGAGCCCTATCAGGGTGAAGGAGGAACTTGTAGAACTCAAGTTCCCAGCCCACAGATAGCCCAGATTAGCAAAAGGGTAGATGATGCACGATCTACTTGGAAGGGAGAATCAGGCGAACCATGTGTTTTCATGAATCTGTCTGTCTTAAGAGAAATCTTAAGAAGAAATTCCGAAACGTCCCTATTTTGACACATTGCCGAAAAGGCCGTGCATAGCAAAATGACCACGAAGGGCAAAGTTAACCTCAGTGTTCTTTTAGCAATCCCAGGATGGTTTGGAATTGGCGTCTAAATGTAGTCTGGAACACATGTCTCGTTTGGGGCAACATCACACATAGCTAATGGCAGCACTTCCTACGAGCCCTATCAGGGTGGAGGAGGAACCTGTAGAACTCAAGTTCCCAGCCCGCTCAAACCCAAATTAGCAAAAGGGTAGATGATGCACGATCTACTTGGAAGGGAGAATCAGGCCAACCATGTGTTTTCATGAATCTGTCTCTGTCTTAAGAGAAATCTTAAGAAGAAATTCCGAATCGTCCCTATTTTGACACATTGCCGAAAAGGCCGTGCATAGCAAAATGACCACGAAGGGCAAAGTTAACCTCAGTGTTCTTTTAGCAATCCCAGGATGGTTCGGAATTGGCCTCTAAATGTAGTCTGGAACACATGTCTCGTTTCGGGCAACATCACACATAGCTAATGGCAGCACTTCCTACGAGCCCTATCAGGGTGAACTTGTAGAACTCAAGTTCCCAGCCCACAGATAGCCCAGATCAGCAAAAGGGTAGATGATGCACGATCTACTTGGAAGGGAGAATCAGGCGAACCATGTGTTTTCATGAATCTGTCTCTGTCTTAAGAGAAATCAAGATAACCAATTCGGAATCATCCCTATTTTGACACTTTGACGAAAAGGCCATGCATAGCAAAATGACCAAGAAGGGCAAAGTTAACCTCAGTGTTCTTTTAGCAATCCCAGGATGGTTTCTAATTGGCATCTAAATGTAGTCTAGAACACATGTCTCGTTTCGGGCAACATCACACATAGCTAATGGCAGCACTTCCTACGAGCCCTATCAGGGTGAACTTGTAGAACTCAAGTTCCCAGCCCACTCAAAGCCCAGATCAGCAAAAGGGTAGATGGTGCACGATCTACTTGGACGGGAGAATCAGGCCAACCATGTATTTTCATGAATCTGTCTCTGTCTTAAGAGAAATCTTAAGAAGAAATTCCGAATCGTCCCTATTTTGACACATGGCCGAAAAGGCCGTGCATAGCAAAATGACCAAGTAGGGCAAAGTTAACCTCAGTGTTCTTTTAGCAATCCCAGGATGGTTTCTAATTGGCATCTAAATGTAGTCTAGAACACATGTCTCGTTTCGGGCAACATCACACATAGCTAATGGCAGCACTTCCTACGAGCCCTATCAGGGTGAAGGAGGAACTTGTAGAACTCAAGTTCCCAGCCCACTCAAAGCCCAGATCAGCAAATGGGTAGATGATGCACGATCTACTTGGAAGGGAGAATCAGGCCAACCATGTGTTTTCATGAATCTGTCTCTGTCTTAAGAGAAATCAAGATAACCAATTCGGAATCATCCCTATTTTGACACTTTGACGAAAAAGCCATGCATAGCAAAATGACCAAGAAGGGCAAAGTTAACCTCAGTGTTCTTTTAGCAATCCCAGGATGGTTCGGAATTGGCCTCTAAATGTAGTCTGGAACACATGTCTCGTTTCGGGCAACATCACACATAGCTAATGGCAGCACTTCCTACGAGCCCTATCAGGGTGAAGGAGGAACTTGTAGAACTCAAGTTCCCAGCCCACAGATAGCCCAGATCAGCAAAAGGGTAGATGATGCACGATCTACTTGGAAGGGAGAATCAGGCGAACCATGTGTTTTCATGAATCTGTCTCTGTCTTAAGAGAAATCAAGATAACCAATTCGGAATCATCCCTATTTTGACACTTTGACGAAAAGGCCATGCATAGCAAAATGACCAAGAAGGGCAAAGTTAACCTCAGTGTTCTTTTAGCAATCCCAGGATGGTTTCTAATTGGCATCTAAATGTAGTCTAGAACACATGTCTCGTTTCGGGCAACATCACACATAGCTAATGGCAGCACTTCCTACGAGCCCTATCAGGGTGAACTTGTAGAACTCAAGTTCCCAGCCCACTCAAAGCCCAGATCAGCAAAAGGGTAGATGGTGCACGATCTACTTGGACGGGAGAATCAGGCCAACCATGTATTTTCATGAATCTGTCTCTGTCTTAAGAGAAATCTTAAGAAGAAATTCCGAATCGTCCCTATTTTGACACATGGCCGAAAAGGCCGTGCATAGCAAAATGACCAAGTAGGGCAAAGTTAACCTCAGTGTTCTTTTAGCAATCCCAGGATGGTTTCTAATTGGCATCTAAATGTAGTCTAGAACACATGTCTCGTTTCGGGCAACATCACACATAGCTAATGGCAGCACTTCCTACGAGCCCTATCAGGGTGAAGGAGGAACTTGTAGAACTCAAGTTCCCAGCCCACTCAAAGCCCAGATCAGCAAATGGGTAGATGATGCACGATCTACTTGGAAGGGAGAATCAGGCCAACCATGTGTTTTCATGAATCTGTCTCTGTCTTAAGAGAAATCAAGATAACCAATTCGGAATCATCCCTATTTTGACACTTTGACGAAAAAGCCATGCATAGCAAAATGACCAAGAAGGGCAAAGTTAACCTCAGTGTTCTTTTAGCAATCCCAGGATGGTTCGGAATTGGCCTCTAAATGTAGTCTGGAACACATGTCTCGTTTCGGGCAACATCACACATAGCTAATGGCAGCACTTCCTACGAGCCCTATCAGGGTGAAGGAGGAACTTGTAGAACTCAAGTTCCCAGCCCACAGATAGCCCAGATCAGCAAAAGGGTAGATGATGCACGATCTACTTGGAAGGGAGAATCAGGCGAACCATGTGTTTTCATGAATCTGTCTCTGTCTTAAGAGAAATCAAGATAACCAATTCGGAATCGTCCGTATTTTGACACTTTGACGAAAAGGCGATGCATAGCAAAATGACCAAGAAGGGCAAAGTTAACCTCAGTGTTCTTTTAGCAATCCCAGGATGGTTTGGAATTGGCGTCTAAATGTAGTCTGGAACACATGTCTCGTTTCGGGCAACATCACACATAGCTAATGGCAGCACTTCCTACGAGCCCTATCAGGGTGAAGGAGGAACTTGTAGAACTCAAGTTCCCAGCCCACAGATAGCCCAGATTAGCAAAAGGGTAGATGATGCACGATCTACTTGGAAGGGAGAATCAGGCGAACCATGTGTTTTCATGAATCTGTCTGTCTTAAGAGAAATCTTAAGAAGAAATTCCGAAACGTCCCTATTTTGACACATTGCCGAAAAGGCCGTGCATAGCAAAATGACCACGAAGGGCAAAGTTAACCTCAGTGTTCTTTTAGCAATCCCAGGATGGTTTGGAATTGGCGTCTAAATGTAGTCTGGAACACATGTCTCGTTTGGGGCAACATCACACATAGCTAATGGCAGCACTTCCTACGAGCCCTATCAGGGTGGAGGAGGAACCTGTAGAACTCAAGTTCCCAGCCCTCTCAAACCCAAATTAGCAAAAGGGTAGATGATGCACGATCTACTTGGAAGGGAGAATCAGGCCAACCATGTGTTTTCATGAATCTGTCTCTGTCTTAAGAGAAATCTTAAGAAGAAATTCCGAATCGTCCCTATTTTGACACATTGCCGAAAAGGCCGTGCATAGCAAAATGACCACGAAGGGCAAAGTTAACCTCAGTGTTCTTTTAGCAATCCCAGGATGGTTCGGAATTGGCCTCTAAATGTAGTCTGGAACTCATGTCTCGTTTCGGGCAACATCACACATAGCTAATGGCAGCACTTCCTACGAGCCCTATCAGGGTGAACTTGTAGAACTCATGTTCCCAGCCCACAGATAGCCCAGATCAGCAAAAGGGTAGATGATGCACGATCTACTTGGAAGGGAGAATCAGGCGAACCATGTGTTTTCATGAATCTGTCTCTGTCTTAAGAGAAATCAAGATAACCAATTCGGAATCATCCCTATTTTGACACTTTGACGAAAAGGCGATGCATAGCAAAATGACCAAGAAGGGCAAAGTTAACCTCAGTGTTCCTTTAGCAATCCCAGGATGGTTTGGAATTGGCGTCTAAATGTAGTCTGGAACACATGTCTCGTTTCGGGCAACATCACACATAGCTAATGGCAGCACTTCCTACGAGCCCTATCAGGGTGAAGGAGGAACTTGTAGAACTCAAGTTCCCAGCCCACAGATAGCCCAGATTAGCAAAAGGGTAGATGATGCACGATCTACTTGGAAGGGAGAATCAGGCGAACCATGTGTTTTCATGAATCTGTCTCTGTCTTAAGAGAAATCTTAAGAAGAAATTCCGAAACGTCCCTATTTTGACACATTGCCGAAAAGGACGTGCATAGCAAAATGACCACGAAGGGCAAAGTTAACCTCAGTGTTCTTTTAGCAATCCCAGGATGGTTTGGAATTGGCGTCTAAATGTAGTCTGGAACACATGTCTCGTTTGGGGCAACATCACACATAGCTAATGGCAGCACTTCCTACGAGCCCTATCAGGGTGGAGGAGGAACCTGTAGAACTCAAGTTCCCAGCCCTCTCAAACCCAAATTAGCAAAAGGGTAGATGATGCACGATCTACTTGGAAGGGAGAATCAGGCCAACCATGTGTTTTCATGAATCTGTCTCTGTCTTAAGAGAAATCTTAAGAAGAAATTCCGAATCGTCCCTATTTTGACACATTGCCGAAAAGGCCGTGCATAGCAAAATGACCACGAAGCGCAAAGTTAACCTCAGTGTTCTTTTAGCAATCCCAGGATGGTTTGGAATTGGCGTCTAAATGTAGTCTGGGACACATGTCTCGTTTCGGGCAACATCACACATAGCTAATGGCAGCAAATATAGAACTCAAGTTCCCAGCCCACTCAAAGCCCAGATCAACAAAAGAGTAGATGATGCACGATCTACTTGGAAGGGAGATTCAGGCCAACCATTTGTTTTCATGAATCTGTCTCTGCCTTAAGAGAAATCAAAATAACCAATTCGGAATCATCCCTATTTTGACACTTTGACGAAAAGGCTGTACATAGCAAAATGACCACGAACGGCAAAGTTAACCTCAGTGTTCTTTTAGCAATCCCAAGATGGTTTGGAATTGGCGTCTAAATGTAGTCTGGAACACATGTCTCGTTTCGGGCAACATCACACAGCTAATGGCAGCACTTCCTACGAGCCCTATCAGGGTGAAGGAGGAACTTGTAGAACTCAAGTTCCCAGCCCACTCAAAGCCCAGATCAGCAAAAGGGTAGATGATGCACGATCTACTTGGAAGGGAGAATCAGGCGAACCATGTGTTTTCAAGAATCTGTCTCTGTCTTAAGAGAAATCTTAAGAAGAAATTCCGAATCGTCCCTATTTTGACACATTGCCGAAAAGGCTGTGCATAGCAAAATGACCACGAAGGGCAAAGTTAACCTCAGTGTTCTTTTAGCAATCCCAGGATGGTTTGGAATTGGCGTCTAAATGTAGTCTGTAGCACATGTCTCGTTTCGGGCAACATCACACATAGCTAATGGCAGCACTTCCTACGAGCCCTATCAGGGTGAAGGAGGAACTTGTAGAACTCAAGTTCCCAGCCCACTCAAAGCCCAGATCAGCAAAAGGGTAGATGATGCACGATCTACTTGGAAGGGAGAATCAGGCCAACCATGTGTTTTCATGAATCTGTCTCTGTCTTAAGAGAAATCTTAAGAAGAAATTCCGAATCGTCCCTATTTTGACACATTGCCGAAAAGGCTGTGCATAGCAAAATGACCACGAAGCGCAAAGTTAACCTCAGTGTTCTTTTACCAATCCCAGGATGATTTGGAATTGGCGTCTAAATGTAGTCTGGGACACATGTCTCGTTTCGGGCAACATCACACATAGCTAATGGCAGCACTTCCTACGAGCCCTATCAGGGTGAAGGAGGAACTTGTAGAACTCAAGTTCCCAGCCCACTCAAAGCCCAGATCAGCAAAAGGGTAGATGATGCACGATCTACTTGGAAGGGAGAATCAGGCCAACCATGTGTTTTCATGAATCTGTCTCTGTCTTAAGAGAAATCTTAAGAAGAAATTCCGAATCGTCCCTATTTTGACACATTGCCGAAAAGGCTGTGCATAGCAAAATGACCACGAAGCGCAAAGTTAACCTCAGTGTTCTTTTAGCAATCCCAGGATGGTTTGGAATTGGCGTCTAAATGTAGTCTGTAGCACATGTCTCGTTTCGGGCAACATCACACATAGCTAATGGCAGCACTTCCTACGAGCCCTATCAGGGTGAAGGAGGAACTTGTAGAACTCAAGTTCCCAGCCCACTCAAAGCCCAGATCAGCAAAAGGGTAGATGATGCACGATCTACTTGGAAGGGAGAATCAGGCCAACCATGTGTTTTCATGAATCTGTCTCTGTCTTAAGAGAAATCAAGATAACCAATTCGGAATCATCCCTATTTTGACACTTTGACGAAAAGGCCGTGCATAGCAAAATGACCACGAAGGGCAAAGTTCTCAGTGTTCTTTTAGCAATCCCAGGATGGTTTGGAATTGGCGTCTAAATGTAGTCTGGAACACATGTCTCGTTTCGGGCAACATCACACATAGCTAATGGCAGCACTTCCTACGAGCCCTATCAGGGTGAACTTGTAGAACTCAAGTTCCCAGCCCACAGATAGCCCAGATCAGCAAAAGGGTAGATGATGCACGATCTACTTGGAAGGGAGAATCAGGCCAACCATGTGTTTTCATGAATCTGACTCTGTCTTAAGAGAAATCTGAAGAAGAAATTCCGAATCGTCCCTATTTTGACACATTGCCGAAAAGGCCGTGCATAGCAAAATGACCACGAAGCGCAAAGTTAACCTCAGTGTTCTTTTAGCAATCCCAGGATGGTTCGGAATTGGCATCTAAATGTAGTCTGGAACACATGTCTCGTTTCGGGCAACTTCACACATAGCTAATGGCAGCACTTCCTACGAGCCCTATCAGGGCGGAGGAGGAACTTGTAGAACTCAAGTTCCCAGCCCACTCAAAGCCCAGATCAGCAAAAGGGTAGATGATGCACGATCTACTTGGAAGGGAGAATCAGGCGAACCATGTGTTTTCATGAATCTGTCTCTGTCTTAAGAGAAATCTTAAGAAGAAATTCCGAATCGTCCCTATTTTGACACATTGCCGAAAAGGCTGTGCATAGCAAAATGACCACGAAGGGCAAAGTTAACCTCAGTGTTCTTTTACCAATCCCAGGATGGTTTGGAATTGGCGTCTAAATGTAGTCTGTAGCACATGTCTCGTTTCGGGCAACATCACACATAGCTAATGGCAGCACTTCCTACGAGCCCTATCAGGGTGAAGGAGGAACTTGTAGAACTCAAGTTCCCAGCCCACTCAAAGCCCAGATCAGCAAAAGGGTAGATGATGCACGATCTACTTGGAAGGGAGAATCAGGCCAACCATGTGTTTTCATGAATCTGTCTCTGTCTTAAGAGAAATCAAGATAACCAATTCGGAATCATCCCTATTTTGACACTTTGACGAAAAGGCCGTGCATAGCAAAATGACCACGAAGGGCAAAGTTAACCTCAGTGTTCTTTTAGCAATCCCAGGATGGTTCGGAATTGGCGTCTAAATGTAGTCTGGAACACATGTCTCGTTTCGGGCAACATCACACATAGCTAATGGCAGCACTTCCTACGAGCCCTATCAGGGTGAAGGAGGAACTTGTAGAACTCAAGTTCCCAGGCCACTCAAAGCCCAAATCAGCAAAAGGGTAGATGATGCACGATCTACTTGGAAGGGAGAATCAGGCCAACCATGTGTTTTCATGAATCTGTCTCTGTCTTAAGAGAAATCTTAAGAAGAAATTCCGAATCGTCCCTATTTTGACACATTGCCGAAAAGGCCGTGCATAGCAAAATGACCACGAAGCGCAAAGTTAACCTCAGTGTTCTTTTACCAATCCCAGGATGATTTGGAATTGGCGTCTAAATGTAGTCTGGGACACATGTCTCGTTTCGGGCAACATCACACATAGCTAATGGCAGCAAATATAGAACTCAAGTTCCCAGCCCACTCAAAGCCCAGATCAACAAAAGAGTAGATGATGCACGATCTACTTGGAAGGGAGATTCAGGCCAACCATTTGTTTTCATGAATCTGTCTCTGCCTTAATAGAAATCAAAATAACCAATTCGGAATCATCCCTATTTTGACACTTTGACGAAAAGGCCATGCATAGCAAAATGACCAAGAAGGGCAAAGTTAACCTCAGTGTTCTTTTAGCAATCCCAGGATGGTTTGGAATTGGCGTCTAAATGTAGTCTGTAGCACATGTCTCGTTTCGGGCAACATCACACATAGCTAATGGCAGCACTTCCTACGAGCCCTATCAGGGTGAACTTGTAGAACTCAAGTTCCCAGCCCACTCAAAGCCCAGATCAGCAAAAGGGTAGATGATGCACGATCTACTTGGAAGGGAGAATCAGGCCAACCATGTGTTTTCATGAATCTGTCTCTGTCTTAAGAGAAATCAAGATAACCAATTCGGAATCGTCCGTATTTTGACACTTTGACGAAAAGGCCATGCATAGCAAAATGACCAAGAAGGGCAAAGTTAACCTCAGTGTTCTTTTAGCAATCCCAGGATGGTTTCTAATTGGCATCTAAATGTAGTCTAGAACACATGTCTCGTTTCGGGCAACATCACACATAGCTAATGGCAGCACTTCCTACGAGCCCTATCAGGGTGAACTTGTAGAACTCAAGTTCCCAGCCCACAGATAGCCCAGATCAGCAAAAGGGTAGATGATGCACGATCTACTTGGAAGGGAGAATCAGGCCAACCATGTGTTTTCATGAATCTGACTCTGTCTTAAGAGAAATCTGAAGAAGAAATTCCGAATCGTCCCTATTTTGACACATTGCCGAAAAGGCTGTGCATAGCAAAATGACCACGAAGCGCAAAGTTAACCTCAGTGTTCTTTTAGCAATCCCAGGATGGTTTGGAATTGGCGTCTAAATGTAGTCTGTAGCACATGTCTCGTTTCGGGCAACATCACACATAGCTAATGGCAGCACTTCCTACGAGCCCTATCAGGGTGAAGGAGGAACTTGTAGAACTCAAGTTCCCAGCCCACTCAAAGCCCAGATCAGCAAAAGGGTAGATGATGCACGATCTACTTGGAAGGGAGAATCAGGCCAACCATGTGTTTTCATGAATCTGTCTCTGTCTTAAGAGAAATCAGGATAACCAATTCGGAATCATCCCTATTTTGACACTTTGACGAAAAGGCCGTGCATAGCAAAATGACCACGAAGGGCAAAGTTCTCAGTGTTCTTTTAGCAATCCCAGGATGGTTTGGAATTGGCGTCTAAATGTAGTCTGGAACACATGTCTCGTTTCGGGCAACATCACACATAGCTAATGGCAGCACTTCCTACGAGCCCTATCAGGGTGAACTTGTAGAACTCAAGTTCCCAGCCCACAGATAGCCCAGATCAGCAAAAGGGTAGATGATGCACGATCTACTTGGAAGGGAGAATCAGGCCAACCATGTGTTTTCATGAATCTGACTCTGTCTTAAGAGAAATCTGAAGAAGAAATTCCGAATCGTCCCTATTTTGACACATTGCCGAAAAGGCCGTGCATAGCAAAATGACCACGAAGCGCAAAGTTAACCTCAGTGTTCTTTTAGCAATCCCAGGATGGTTCGGAATTGGCATCTAAATGTAGTCTGGAACACATGTCTCGTTTCGGGCAACTTCACACATAGCTAATGGCAGCACTTCCTACGAGCCCTATCAGGGCGGAGGAGGAACTTGTAGAACTCAAGTTCCCAGCCCACTCAAAGCCCAGATCAGCAAAAGGGTAGATGATGCACGATCTACTTGGAAGGGAGAATCAGGCGAACCATGTGTTTTCATGAATCTGTCTCTGTCTTAAGAGAAATCTTAAGAAGAAATTCCGAATCGTCCCTATTTTGACACATTGCCGAAAAGGCTGTGCATAGCAAAATGACCACGAAGGGCAAAGTTAACCTCAGTGTTCTTTTAGCAATCCCAGGATGGTTTGGAATTGGCGTCTAAATGTAGTCTGTAGCACATGTCTCGTTTCGGGCAACATCACACATAGCTAATGGCAGCACTTCCTACGAGCCCTATCAGGGTGAAGGAGGAACTTGTAGAACTCAAGTTCCCAGCCCACTCAAAGCCCAGATCAGCAAAAGGGTAGATGATGCACGATCTACTTGGAAGGGAGAATCAGGCCAACCATGTGTTTTCATGAATCTGTCTCTGTCTTAAGAGAAATCTTAAGAAGAAATTCCGAATCGTCCCTATTTTGACACATTGCCGAAAAGGCTGTGCATAGCAAAATGACCACGAAGCGCAAAGTTAACCTCAGTGTTCTTTTACCAATCCCAGGATGATTTGGAATTGGCGTCTAAATGTAGTCTGGGACACATGTCTCGTTTCGGGCAACATCACACATAGCTAATGGCAGCACTTCCTACGAGCCCTATCAGGGTGAAGGAGGAACTTGTAGAACTCAAGTTCCCAGCCCACTCAAAGCCCAGATCAGCAAAAGGGTAGATGATGCACGATCTACTTGGAAGGGAGAATCAGGCCAACCATGTGTTTTCATGAATCTGTCTCTGTCTTAAGAGAAATCTTAAGAAGAAATTCCGAATCGTCCCTATTTTGACACATTGCCGAAAAGGCTGTGCATAGCAAAATGACCACGAAGCGCAAAGTTAACCTCAGTGTTCTTTTAGCAATCCCAGGATGGTTTGGAATTGGCGTCTAAATGTAGTCTGTAGCACATGTCTCGTTTCGGGCAACATCACACATAGCTAATGGCAGCACTTCCTACGAGCCCTATCAGGGTGAAGGAGGAACTTGTAGAACTCAAGTTCCCAGCCCACTCAAAGCCCAGATCAGCAAAAGGGTAGATGATGCACGATCTACTTGGAAGGGAGAATCAGGCCAACCATGTGTTTTCATGAATCTGTCTCTGTCTTAAGAGAAATCAAGATAACCAATTCGGAATCATCCCTATTTTGACACTTTGACGAAAAGGCCGTGCATAGCAAAATGACCACGAAGGGCAAAGTTCTCAGTGTTCTTTTAGCAATCCCAGGATGGTTTGGAATTGGCGTCTAAATGTAGTCTGGAACACATGTCTCGTTTCGGGCAACATCACACATAGCTAATGGCAGCACTTCCTACGAGCCCTATCAGGGTGAACTTGTAGAACTCAAGTTCCCAGCCCACAGATAGCCCAGATCAGCAAAAGGGTAGATGATGCACGATCTACTTGGAAGGGAGAATCAGGCCAACCATGTGTTTTCATGAATCTGACTCTGTCTTAAGAGAAATCTGAAGAAGAAATTCCGAATCGTCCCTATTTTGACACATTGCCGAAAAGGCCGTGCATAGCAAAATGACCACGAAGCGCAAAGTTAACCTCAGTGTTCTTTTAGCAATCCCAGGATGGTTCGGAATTGGCATCTAAATGTAGTCTGGAACACATGTCTCGTTTCGGGCAACTTCACACATAGCTAATGGCAGCACTTCCTATGAGCCCTATCAGGGCGGAGGAGGAACTTGTAGAACTCAAGTTCCCAGCCCACTCAAAGCCCAGATCAGCAAAAGGGTAGATGATGCACGATCTACTTGGAAGGGAGAATCAGGCGAACCATGTGTTTTCATGAATCTGTCTCTGTCTTAAGAGAAATCTTAAGAAGAAATTCCGAATCGTCCCTATTTTGACACATTGCCGAAAAGGCTGTGCATAGCAAAATGACCACGAAGGGCAAAGTTAACCTCAGTGTTCTTTTACCAATCCCAGGATGGTTTGGAATTGGCGTCTAAATGTAGTCTGTAGCACATGTCTCGTTTCGGGCAACATCACACATAGCTAATGGCAGCACTTCCTACGAGCCCTATCAGGGTGAAGGAGGAACTTGTAGAACTCAAGTTCCCAGCCCACTCAAAGCCCAGATCAGCAAAAGGGTAGATGATGCACGATCTACTTGGAAGGGAGAATCAGGCCAACCATGTGTTTTCATGAATCTGTCTCTGTCTTAAGAGAAATCAAGATAACCAATTCGGAATCATCCCTATTTTGACACTTTGACGAAAAGGCCGTGCATAGCAAAATGACCACGAAGGGCAAAGTTAACCTCAGTGTTCTTTTAGCAATCCCAGGATGGTTCGGAATTGGCGTCTAAATGTAGTCTGGAACACATGTCTCGTTTCGGGCAACATCACACATAGCTAATGGCAGCACTTCCTACGAGCCCTATCAGGGTGAAGGAGGAACTTGTAGAACTCAAGTTCCCAGGCCACTCAAAGCCCAAATCAGCAAAAGGGTAGATGATGCACGATCTACTTGGAAGGGAGAATCAGGCCAACCATGTGTTTTCATGAATCTGTCTCTGTCTTAAGAGAAATCTTAAGAAGAAATTCCGAATCGTCCCTATTTTGACACATTGCCGAAAAGGCCGTGCATAGCAAAATGACCACGAAGCGCAAAGTTAACCTCAGTGTTCTTTTACCAATCCCAGGATGATTTGGAATTGGCGTCTAAATGTAGTCTGGGACACATGTCTCGTTTCGGGCAACATCACACATAGCTAATGGCAGCAAATATAGAACTCAAGTTCCCAGCCCACTCAAAGCCCAGATCAACAAAAGAGTAGATGATGCACGATCTACTTGGAAGGGAGATTCAGGCCAACCATTTGTTTTCATGAATCTGTCTCTGCCTTAATAGAAATCAAAATAACCAATTCGGAATCATCCCTATTTTGACACTTTGACGAAAAGGCTGTACATAGCAAAATGACCACGAACGGCAAAGTTCACCTCAGTGTTCTTTTAGCAATCCCAGGATGGTTTGGAATTGGCGTCTAAATGTAGTCTGTAGCACATGTCTCGTTTCGGGCAACATCACACATAGCTAATGGCAGCACTTCCTACGAGCCCTATCAGGGTGAACTTGTAGAACTCAAGTTCCCAGCCCACTCAAAGCCCAGATCAGCAAAAGGGTAGATGATGCACGATCTACTTGGAAGGGAGAATCAGGCCAACCATGTGTTTTCATGAATCTGTCTCTGTCTTAAGAGAAATCAAGATAACCAATTCGGAATCGTCCGTATTTTGACACTTTGACGAAAAGGCCATGCATAGCAAAATGACCAAGAAGGGCAAAGTTAACCTCAGTGTTCTTTTAGCAATCCCAGGATGGTTTCTAATTGGCATCTAAATGTAGTCTAGAACACATGTCTCGTTTCGGGCAACATCACACATAGCTAATGGCAGCACTTCCTACGAGCCCTATCAGGGTGAACTTGTAGAACTCAAGTTCCCAGCCCACAGATAGCCCAGATCAGCAAAAGGGTAGATGATGCACGATCTACTTGGAAGGGAGAATCAGGCCAACCATGTGTTTTCATGAATCTGACTCTGTCTTAAGAGAAATCTGAAGAAGAAATTCCGAATCGTCCCTATTTTGACACATTGCCGAAAAGGCTGTGCATAGCAAAATGACCACGAAGCGCAAAGTTAACCTCAGTGTTCTTTTAGCAATCCCAGGATGGTTTGGAATTGGCGTCTAAATGTAGTCTGTAGCACATGTCTCGTTTCGGGCAACATCACACATAGCTAATGGCAGCACTTCCTACGAGCCCTATCAGGGTGAAGGAGGAACTTGTAGAACTCAAGTTCCCAGCCCACTCAAAGCCCAGATCAGCAAAAGGGTAGATGATGCACGATCTACTTGGAAGGGAGAATCAGGCCAACCATGTGTTTTCATGAATCTGTCTCTGTCTTAAGAGAAATCAAGATAACCAATTCGGAATCATCCCTATTTTGACACTTTGACGAAAAGGCCGTGCATAGCAAAATGACCACGAAGGGCAAAGTTCTCAGTGTTCTTTTAGCAATCCCAGGATGGTTTGGAATTGGCGTCTAAATGTAGTCTGGAACACATGTCTCGTTTCGGGCAACATCACACATAGCTAATGGCAGCACTTCCTACGAGCCCTATCAGGGTGAACTTGTAGAACTCAAGTTCCCAGCCCACAGATAGCCCAGATCAGCAAAAGGGTAGATGATGCACGATCTACTTGGAAGGGAGAATCAGGCCAACCATGTGTTTTCATGAATCTGACTCTGTCTTAAGAGAAATCTGAAGAAGAAATTCCGAATCGTCCCTATTTTGACACATTGCCGAAAAGGCCGTGCATAGCAAAATGACCACGAAGCGCAAAGTTAACCTCAGTGTTCTTTTAGCAATCCCAGGATGGTTCGGAATTGGCATCTAAATGTAGTCTGGAACACATGTCTCGTTTCGGGCAACTTCACACATAGCTAATGGCAGCACTTCCTACGAGCCCTATCAGGGCGGAGGAGGAACTTGTAGAACTCAAGTTCCCAGCCCACTCAAAGCCCAGATCAGCAAAAGGGTAGATGATGCACGATCTACTTGGAAGGGAGAATCAGGCGAACCATGTGTTTTCATGAATCTGTCTCTGTCTTAAGAGAAATCTTAAGAAGAAATTCCGAATCGTCCCTATTTTGACACATTGCCGAAAAGGCTGTGCATAGCAAAATGACCACGAAGGGCAAAGTTAACCTCAGTGTTCTTTTAGCAATCCCAGGATGGTTTGGAATTGGCGTCTAAATGTAGTCTGTAGCACATGTCTCGTTTCGGGCAACATCACACATAGCTAATGGCAGCACTTCCTACGAGCCCTATCAGGGTGAAGGAGGAACTTGTAGAACTCAAGTTCCCAGCCCACTCAAAGCCCAGATCAGCAAAAGGGTAGATGATGCACGATCTACTTGGAAGGGAGAATCAGGCCAACCATGTGTTTTCATGAATCTGTCTCTGTCTTAAGAGAAATCAAGATAACCAATTCGGAATCATCCCTATTTTGACACTTTGACGAAAAGGCCGTGCATAGCAAAATGACCACGAAGGGCAAAGTTAACCTCAGTGTTCTTTTAGCAATCCCAGGATGGTTCGGAATTGGCGTCTAAATGTAGTCTGGAACACATGTCTCGTTTCGGGCAACATCACACATAGCTAATGGCAGCACTTCCTACGAGCCCTATCAGGGTGAAGGAGGAACTTGTAGAACTCAAGTTCCCTGGCCACTCAAAGCCCAAATCAGCAAAAGGGTAGATGATGCACGATCTACTTGGAAGGGAGAATCAGGCCAACCATGTGTTTTCATGAATCTGTCTCTGTCTTAAGAGAAATCTTAAGAAGAAATTCCGAATCGTCCCTATTTTGACACATTGCCGAAAAGGCCGTGCATAGCAAAATGACCACGAAGCGCAAAGTTAACCTCAGTGTTCTTTTACCAATCCCAGGATGATTTGGAATTGGCGTCTAAATGTAGTCTGGGACACATGTCTCGTTTCGGGCAACATCACACATAGCTAATGGCAGCAAATATAGAACTCAAGTTCCCAGCCCACTCAAAGCCCAGATCAACAAAAGAGTAGATGATGCACGATCTACTTGGAAGGGAGATTCAGGCCAACCATTTGTTTTCATGAATCTGTCTCTGCCTTAATAGAAATCAAAATAACCAATTCGGAATCATCCCTATTTTGACACTTTGACGAAAAGGCTGTACATAGCAAAATGACCACGAACGGCAAAGTTCACCTCAGTGTTCTTTTAGCAATCCCAGGATGGTTTGGAATTGGCGTCTAAATGTAGTCTGTAGCACATGTCTCGTTTCGGGCAACATCACACATAGCTAATGGCAGCACTTCCTACGAGCCCTATCAGGGTGAACTTGTAGAACTCAAGTTCCCAGCCCACTCAAAGCCCAGATCAGCAAAAGGGTAGATGATGCACGATCTACTTGGAAGGGAGAATCAGGCCAACCATGTGTTTTCATGAATCTGTCTCTGTCTTAAGAGAAATCAAGATAACCAATTCGGAATCGTCCGTATTTTGACACTTTGACGAAAAGGCCATGCATAGCAAAATGACCAAGAAGGGCAAAGTTAACCTCAGTGTTCTTTTAGCAATCCCAGGATGGTTTCTAATTGGCATCTAAATGTAGTCTAGAACACATGTCTCGTTTCGGGCAACATCACACATAGCTAATGGCAGCACTTCCTACGAGCCCTATCAGGGTGAACTTGTAGAACTCAAGTTCCCAGCCCACAGATAGCCCAGATCAGCAAAAGGGTAGATGATGCACGATCTACTTGGAAGGGAGAATCAGGCCAACCATGTGTTTTCATGAATCTGACTCTGTCTTAAGAGAAATCTGAAGAAGAAATTCCGAATCGTCCCTATTTTGACACATTGCCGAAAAGGCCGTGCATAGCAAAATGACCACGAAGCGCAAAGTTAACCTCAGTGTTCTTTTAGCAATCCCAGGATGGTTCGGAATTGGCGTCTAAATGTAGTCTGGAACACATGTCTCGTTTCGGGCAACTTCACACATAGCTAATGGCAGCACTTCCTACGAGCCCTATCAGGGCGGAGGAGGAACTTGTAGAACTCAAGTTCCCAGCCCACTCAAAGCCCAGATCAGCAAAAGGGTAGATGATGCACGATCTACTTGGAAGGGAGAATCAGGCGAACCATGTGTTTTCATGAATCTGTCTCTGTCTTAAGAGAAATCTTAAGAAGAAATTCCGAATCGTCCCTATTTTGACACATTGCCGAAAAGGCTGTGCATAGCAAAATGACCACGAAGGGCAAAGTTAACCTCAGTGTTCTTTTAGCAATCCCAGGATGGTTTGGAATTGGCGTCTAAATGTAGTCTGTAGCACATGTCTCGTTTCGGGCAACATCACACATAGCTAATGGCAGCACTTCCTACGAGCCCTATCAGGGTGAAGGAGGAACTTGTAGAACTCAAGTTCCCAGCCCACTCAAAGCCCAGATCAGCAAAAGGGTAGATGATGCACGATCTACTTGGAAGGGAGAATCAGGCCAACCATGTGTTTTCATGAATCTGTCTCTGTCTTAAGAGAAATCTTAAGAAGAAATTCCGAATCGTCCCTATTTTGACACATTGCCGAAAAGGCTGTGCATAGCAAAATGACCACGAAGCGCAAAGTTAACCTCAGTGTTCTTTTACCAATCCCAGGATGATTTGGAATTGGCGTCTAAATGTAGTCTGGGACACATGTCTCGTTTCGGGCAACATCACACATAGCTAATGGCAGCAAATGTAGAACTCAAGTTCCCAGCCCACTCAAAGCCCAGATCAACAAAAGAGTAGATGATGCACGATCTACTTGGAAGGGAGATTCAGGCCAACCATTTGTTTTCATGAATCTGTCTCTGCCTTAAGAGAAATCAAAATAACCAATTCGGAATCATCCCTATTTTGACACTTTGACGAAAAGGCTGTACATAGCAAAATGACCACGAACGGCAAAGTTAACCTCAGTGTTCTTTTAGCAATCCCAAGATGGTTTGGAATTGGCGTCTAAATGTAGTCTGGAACACATGTCTCGTTTCGGGCAACATCACACAGCTAATGGCAGCACTTCCTACGAGCCCTATCAGGGTGAAGGAGGAACTTGTAGAACTCAAGTTCCCAGCCCACTCAAAGCCCAGATCAGCAAAAGGGTAGATGATGCACGATCTACTTGGAAGGGAGAATCAGGCGAACCATGTGTTTTCATGAATCTGTCTCTGTCTTAAGAGAAATCTTAAGAAGAAATTCCGAATCGTCCCTATTTTGACACATTGCCGAAAAGGCTGTGCATAGCAAAATGACCACGAAGGGTAAAGTTAACCTCAGTGTTCTTTTAGCAATCCCAGGATGGTTTGGAATTGGCGTCTAAATGTAGTCTGTAGCACATGTCTCGTTTCGGGCAACATCACACATAGCTAATGGCAGCACTTCCTACGAGCCCTATCAGGGTGAAGGAGGAACTTGTAGAACTCAAGTTCCCAGCCCACTCAAAGCCCAGATCAGCAAAAGGGTAGATGATGCACGATCTACTTGGAAGGGAGAATCAGGCCAACCATGTGTTTTCATGAATCTGTCTCTGTCTTAAGAGAAATCTTAAGAAGAAATTCCGAATCGTCCCTATTTTGACACATTGCCGAAAAGGCTGTGCATAGCAAAATGACCACGAAGCGCAAAGTTAACCTCAGTGTTCTTTTACCAATCCCAGGATGATTTGGAATTGGCGTCTAAATGTAGTCTGGGACACATGTCTCGTTTCGGGCAACATCACACATAGCTAATGGCAGCACTTCCTACGAGCCCTATCAGGGTGAAGGAGGAACTTGTAGAACTCAAGTTCCCAGCCCACTCAAAGCCCAGATCAGCAAAAGGGTAGATGATGCACGATCTACTTGGAAGGGAGAATCAGGCCAACCATGTGTTTTCATGAATCTGTCTCTGTCTTAAGAGAAATCAAGATAACCAATTCGGAATCATCCCTATTTTGACACTTTGACGAAAAGGCCGTGCATAGCAAAATGACCACGAAGGGCAAAGTTAACCTCAGTGTTCTTTTAGCAATCCCAGGATGGTTCGGAATTGGCGTCTAAATGTAGTCTGGAACACATGTCTCGTTTCGGGCAACATCACACATAGCTAATGGCAGCACTTCCTACGAGCCCTATCAGGGTGAAGGAGGAACTTGTAGAACTCAAGTTCCCTGGCCACTCAAAGCCCAAATCAGCAAAAGGGTAGATGATGCACGATCTACTTGGAAGGGAGAATCAGGCCAACCATGTGTTTTCATGAATCTGTCTCTGTCTTAAGAGAAATCTTAAGAAGAAATTCCGAATCGTCCCTATTTTGACACATTGCCGAAAAGGCCGTGCATAGCAAAATGACCACGAAGCGCAAAGTTAACCTCAGTGTTCTTTTACCAATCCCAGGATGATTTGGAATTGGCGTCTAAATGTAGTCTGGGACACATGTCTCGTTTCGGGCAACATCACACATAGCTAATGGCAGCAAATATAGAACTCAAGTTCCCAGCCCACTCAAAGCCCAGATCAACAAAAGAGTAGATGATGCACGATCTACTTGGAAGGGAGATTCAGGCCAACCATTTGTTTTCATGAATCTGTCTCTGCCTTAATAGAAATCAAAATAACCAATTCGGAATCATCCCTATTTTGACACTTTGACGAAAAGGCTGTACATAGCAAAATGACCACGAACGGCAAAGTTCACCTCAGTGTTCTTTTAGCAATCCCAGGATGGTTTGGAATTGGCGTCTAAATGTAGTCTGTAGCACATGTCTCGTTTCGGGCAACATCACACATAGCTAATGGCAGCACTTCCTACGAGCCCTATCAGGGTGAACTTGTAGAACTCAAGTTCCCAGCCCACTCAAAGCCCAGATCAGCAAAAGGGTAGATGATGCACGATCTACTTGGAAGGGAGAATCAGGCCAACCATGTGTTTTCATGAATCTGTCTCTGTCTTAAGAGAAATCAAGATAACCAATTCGGAATCGTCCGTATTTTGACACTTTGACGAAAAGGCCATGCATAGCAAAATGACCAAGAAGGGCAAAGTTAACCTCAGTGTTCTTTTAGCAATCCCAGGATGGTTTCTAATTGGCATCTAAATGTAGTCTAGAACACATGTCTCGTTTCGGGCAACATCACACATAGCTAATGGCAGCACTTCCTACGAGCCCTATCAGGGTGAACTTGTAGAACTCAAGTTCCCAGCCCACAGATAGCCCAGATCAGCAAAAGGGTAGATGATGCACGATCTACTTGGAAGGGAGAATCAGGCCAACCATGTGTTTTCATGAATCTGACTCTGTCTTAAGAGAAATCTGAAGAAGAAATTCCGAATCGTCCCTATTTTGACACATTGCCGAAAAGGCCGTGCATAGCAAAATGACCACGAAGCGCAAAGTTAACCTCAGTGTTCTTTTAGCAATCCCAGGATGGTTCGGAATTGGCGTCTAAATGTAGTCTGGAACACATGTCTCGTTTCGGGCAACTTCACACATAGCTAATGGCAGCACTTCCTACGAGCCCTATCAGGGCGGAGGAGGAACTTGTAGAACTCAAGTTCCCAGCCCACTCAAAGCCCAGATCAGCAAAAGGGTAGATGATGCACGATCTACTTGGAAGGGAGAATCAGGCGAACCATGTGTTTTCATGAATCTGTCTCTGTCTTAAGAGAAATCTTAAGAAGAAATTCCGAATCGTCCCTATTTTGACACATTGCCGAAAAGGCTGTGCATAGCAAAATGACCACGAAGGGCAAAGTTAACCTCAGTGTTCTTTTAGCAATCCCAGGATGGTTTGGAATTGGCGTCTAAATGTAGTCTGTAGCACATGTCTCGTTTCGGGCAACATCACACATAGCTAATGGCAGCACTTCCTACGAGCCCTATCAGGGTGAAGGAGGAACTTGTAGAACTCAAGTTCCCAGCCCACTCAAAGCCCAGATCAGCAAAAGGGTAGATGATGCACGATCTACTTGGAAGGGAGAATCAGGCCAACCATGTGTTTTCATGAATCTGTCTCTGTCTTAAGAGAAATCTTAAGAAGAAATTCCGAATCGTCCCTATTTTGACACATTGCCGAAAAGGCTGTGCATAGCAAAATGACCACGAAGCGCAAAGTTAACCTCAGTGTTCTTTTACCAATCCCAGGATGATTTGGAATTGGCGTCTAAATGTAGTCTGGGACACATGTCTCGTTTCGGGCAACATCACACATAGCTAATGGCAGCAAATGTAGAACTCAAGTTCCCAGCCCACTCAAAGCCCAGATCAACAAAAGAGTAGATGATGCACGATCTACTTGGAAGGGAGATTCAGGCCAACCATTTGTTTTCATGAATCTGTCTCTGCCTTAAGAGAAATCAAAATAACCAATTCGGAATCATCCCTATTTTGACACTTTGACGAAAAGGCTGTACATAGCAAAATGACCACGAACGGCAAAGTTAACCTCAGTGTTCTTTTAGCAATCCCAAGATGGTTTGGAATTGGCGTCTAAATGTAGTCTGGAACACATGTCTCGTTTCGGGCAACATCACACAGCTAATGGCAGCACTTCCTACGAGCCCTATCAGGGTGAAGGAGGAACTTGTAGAACTCAAGTTCCCAGCCCACTCAAAGCCCAGATCAGCAAAAGGGTAGATGATGCACGATCTACTTGGAAGGGAGAATCAGGCGAACCATGTGTTTTCATGAATCTGTCTCTGTCTTAAGAGAAATCTTAAGAAGAAATTCCGAATCGTCCCTATTTTGACACATTGCCGAAAAGGCTGTGCATAGCAAAATGACCACGAAGGGTAAAGTTAACCTCAGTGTTCTTTTAGCAATCCCAGGATGGTTTGGAATTGGCGTCTAAATGTAGTCTGTAGCACATGTCTCGTTTCGGGCAACATCACACATAGCTAATGGCAGCACTTCCTACGAGCCCTATCAGGGTGAAGGAGGAACTTGTAGAACTCAAGTTCCCAGCCCACTCAAAGCCCAGATCAGCAAAAGGGTAGATGATGCACGATCTACTTGGAAGGGAGAATCAGGCCAACCATGTGTTTTCATGAATCTGTCTCTGTCTTAAGAGAAATCTTAAGAAGAAATTCCGAATCGTCCCTATTTTGACACATTGCCGAAAAGGCTGTGCATAGCAAAATGACCACGAAGCGCAAAGTTAACCTCAGTGTTCTTTTACCAATCCCAGGATGATTTGGAATTGGCGTCTAAATGTAGTCTGGGACACATGTCTCGTTTCGGGCAACATCACACATAGCTAATGGCAGCACTTCCTACGAGCCCTATCAGGGTGAAGGAGGAACTTGTAGAACTCAAGTTCCCAGCCCACTCAAAGCCCAGATCAGCAAAAGGGTAGATGATGCACGATCTACTTGGAAGGGAGAATCAGGCCAACCATGTGTTTTCATGAATCTGTCTCTGTCTTAAGAGAAATCTTAAGAAGAAATTCCGAATCGTCCCTATTTTGACACATTGCCGAAAAGGCTGTGCATAGCAAAATGACCACGAAGCGCAAAGTTAACCTCAGTGTTCTTTTAGCAATCCCAGGATGGTTTGGAATTGGCGTCTAAATGTAGTCTGTAGCACATGTCTCGTTTCGGGCAACATCACACATAGCTAATGGCAGCACTTCCTACGAGCCCTATCAGGGTGAAGGAGGAACTTGTAGAACTCAAGTTCCCAGCCCACTCAAAGCCCAGATCAGCAAAAGGGTAGATGATGCACGATCTACTTGGAAGGGAGAATCAGGCCAACCATGTGTTTTCATGAATCTGTCTCTGTCTTAAGAGAAATCAAGATAACCAATTCGGAATCATCCCTATTTTGACACTTTGACGAAAAGGCCGTGCATAGCAAAATGACCACGAAGGGCAAAGTTCTCAGTGTTCTTTTAGCAATCCCAGGATGGTTTGGAATTGGCGTCTAAATGTAGTCTGGAACACATGTCTCGTTTCGGGCAACATCACACATAGCTAATGGCAGCACTTCCTACGAGCCCTATCAGGGTGAACTTGTAGAACTCAAGTTCCCAGCCCACAGATAGCCCAGATCAGCAAAAGGGTAGATGATGCACGATCTACTTGGAAGGGAGAATCAGGCCAACCATGTGTTTTCATGAATCTGACTCTGTCTTAAGAGAAATCTGAAGAAGAAATTCCGAATCGTCCCTATTTTGACACATTGCCGAAAAGGCCGTGCATAGCAAAATGACCACGAAGCGCAAAGTTAACCTCAGTGTTCTTTTAGCAATCCCAGGATGGTTTGGAATTGGCGTCTAAATGTAGTCTGTAGCACATGTCTCGTTTCGGGCAACATCACACATAGCTAATGGCAGCACTTCCTACGAGCCCTATCAGGGTGAAGGAGGAACTTGTAGAACTCAAGTTCCCAGCCCACTCAAAGCCCAGATCAGCAAAAGGGTAGATGATGCACGATCTACTTGGAAGGGAGAATCAGGCCAACCATGTGTTTTCATGAATCTGTCTCTGTCTTAAGAGAAATCAAGATAACCAATTCGGAATCATCCCTATTTTGACACTTTGACGAAAAGGCCGTGCATAGCAAAATGACCACGAAGGGCAAAGTTAACCTCAGTGTTCTTTTAGCAATCCCAGGATGGTTCGGAATTGGCGTCTAAATGTAGTCTGGAACACATGTCTCGTTTCGGGCAACATCACACATAGCTAATGGCAGCACTTCCTACGAGCCCTATCAGGGTGAAGGAGGAACTTGTAGAACTCAAGTTCCCAGGCCACTCAAAGCCCAAATCAGCAAAAGGGTAGATGATGCACGATCTACTTGGAAGGGAGAATCAGGCCAACCATGTGTTTTCATGAATCTGTCTCTGTCTTAAGAGAAATCTTAAGAAGAAATTCCGAATCGTCCCTATTTTGACACATTGCCGAAAAGGCCGTGCATAGCAAAATGACCACGAAGCGCACAGTTAACCTCAGTGTTCTTTTACCAATCCCAGGATGATTTGGAATTGGCGTCTAAATGTAGTCTGGGACACATGTCTCGTTTCGGGCAACATCACACATAGCTAATGGCAGCAAATATAGAACTCAAGTTCCCAGCCCACTCAAAGCCCAGATCAACAAAAGAGTAGATGATGCACGATCTACTTGGAAGGGAGATTCAGGCCAACCATTTGTTTTCATGAATCTGTCTCTGCCTTAATAGAAATCAAAATAACCAATTCGGAATCATCCCTATTTTGACACTTTGACGAAAAGGCTGTACATAGCAAAATGACCACGAACGGCAAAGTTCACCTCAGTGTTCTTTTAGCAATCCCAGGATGGTTTGGAATTGGCGTCTAAATGTAGTCTGTAGCACATGTCTCGTTTCGGGCAACATCACACATAGCTAATGGCAGCACTTCCTACGAGCCCTATCAGGGTGAACTTGTAGAACTCAAGTTCCCAGCCCACTCAAAGCCCAGATCAGCAAAAGGGTAGATGATGCACGATCTACTTGGAAGGGAGAATCAGGCCAACCATGTGTTTTCATGAATCTGTCTCTGTCTTAAGAGAAATCAAGATAACCAATTCGGAATCGTCCGTATTTTGACACTTTGACGAAAAGGCCATGCATAGCAAAATGACCAAGAAGGGCAAAGTTAACCTCAGTGTTCTTTTAGCAATCCCAGGATGGTTTCTAATTGGCATCTAAATGTAGTCTAGAACACATGTCTCGTTTCGGGCAACATCACACATAGCTAATGGCAGCACTTCCTACGAGCCCTATCAGGGTGAACTTGTAGAACTCAAGTTCCCAGCCCACAGATAGCCCAGATCAGCAAAAGGGTAGATGATGCACGATCTACTTGGAAGGGAGAATCAGGCCAACCATGTGTTTTCATGAATCTGACTCTGTCTTAAGAGAAATCTGAAGAAGAAATTCCGAATCGTCCCTATTTTGACACATTGCCGAAAAGGCCGTGCATAGCAAAATGACCACGAAGCGCAAAGTTAACCTCAGTGTTCTTTTAGCAATCCCAGGATGGTTCGGAATTGGCGTCTAAATGTAGTCTGGAACACATGTCTCGTTTCGGGCAACTTCACACATAGCTAATGGCAGCACTTCCTACGAGCCCTATCAGGGCGGAGGAGGAACTTGTAGAACTCAAGTTCCCAGCCCACTCAAAGCCCAGATCAGCAAAAGGGTAGATGATGCACGATCTACTTGGAAGGGAGAATCAGGCGAACCATGTGTTTTCATGAATCTGTCTCTGTCTTAAGAGAAATCTTAAGAAGAAATTCCGAATCGTCCCTATTTTGACACATTGCCGAAAAGGCTGTGCATAGCAAAATGACCACGAAGGGCAAAGTTAACTTCAGTGTTCTTTTAGCAATCCCAGGATGGTTTGGAATTGGCGTCTAAATGTAGTCTGTAGCACATGTCTCGTTTCGGGCAACATCACACATAGCTAATGGCAGCACTTCCTACGAGCCCTATCAGGGTGAAGGAGGAACTTGTAGAACTCAAGTTCCCAGCCCACTCAAAGCCCAGATCAGCAAAAGGGTAGATGATGCACGATCTACTTGGAAGGGAGAATCAGGCCAACCATGTGTTTTCATGAATCTGTCTCTGTCTTAAGAGAAATCTTAAGAAGAAATTCCGAATCGTCCCTATTTTGACACATTGCCGAAAAGGCTGTGCATAGCAAAATGACCACGAAGCGCAAAGTTAACCTCAGTGTTCTTTTACCAATCCCAGGATGATTTGGAATTGGCGTCTAAATGTAGTCTGGGACACATGTCTCGTTTCGGGCAACATCACACATAGCTAATGGCAGCAAATGTAGAACTCAAGTTCCCAGCCCACTCAAAGCCCAGATCAACAAAAGAGTAGATGATGCACGATCTACTTGGAAGGGAGATTCAGGCCAACCATTTGTTTTCATGAATCTGTCTCTGCCTTAAGAGAAATCAAAATAACCAATTCGGAATCATCCCTATTTTGACACTTTGACGAAAAGGCTGTACATAGCAAAATGACCACGAACGGCAAAGTTAACCTCAGTGTTCTTTTAGCAATCCCAAGATGGTTTGGAATTGGCGTCTAAATGTAGTCTGGAACACATGTCTCGTTTCGGGCAACATCACACAGCTAATGGCAGCACTTCCTACGAGCCCTATCAGGGTGAAGGAGGAACTTGTAGAACTCAAGTTCCCAGCCCACTCAAAGCCCAGATCAGCAAAAGGGTAGATGATGCACGATCTACTTGGAAGGGAGAATCAGGCGAACCATGTGTTTTCATGAATCTGTCTCTGTCTTAAGAGAAATCTTAAGAAGAAATTCCGAATCGTCCCTATTTTGACACATTGCCGAAAAGGCTGTGCATAGCAAAATGACCACGAAGGGTAAAGTTAACCTCAGTGTTCTTTTAGCAATCCCAGGATGGTTTGGAATTGGCGTCTAAATGTAGTCTGTAGCACATGTCTCGTTTCGGGCAACATCACACATAGCTAATGGCAGCACTTCCTACGAGCCCTATCAGGGTGAAGGAGGAACTTGTAGAACTCAAGTTCCCAGCCCACTCAAAGCCCAGATCAGCAAAAGGGTAGATGATGCACGATCTACTTGGAAGGGAGAATCAGGCCAACCATGTGTTTTCATGAATCTGTCTCTGTCTTAAGAGAAATCTTAAGAAGAAATTCCGAATCGTCCCTATTTTGACACATTGCCGAAAAGGCTGTGCATAGCAAAATGACCACGAAGCGCAAAGTTAACCTCAGTGTTCTTTTACCAATCCCAGGATGATTTGGAATTGGCGTCTAAATGTAGTCTGGGACACATGTCTCGTTTCGGGCAACATCACACATAGCTAATGGCAGCACTTCCTACGAGCCCTATCAGGGTGAAGGAGGAACTTGTAGAACTCAAGTTCCCAGCCCACTCAAAGCCCAGATCAGCAAAAGGGTAGATGATGCACGATCTACTTGGAAGGGAGAATCAGGCCAACCATGTGTTTTCATGAATCTGTCTCTGTCTTAAGAGAAATCTTAAGAAGAAATTCCGAATCGTCCCTATTTTGACACATTGCCGAAAAGGCTGTGCATAGCAAAATGACCACGAAGCGCAAAGTTAACCTCAGTGTTCTTTTAGCAATCCCAGGATGGTTTGGAATTGGCGTCTAAATGTAGTCTGTAGCACATGTCTCGTTTCGGGCAACATCACACATAGCTAATGGCAGCACTTCCTACGAGCCCTATCAGGGTGAAGGAGGAACTTGTAGAACTCAAGTTCCCAGCCCACTCAAAGCCCAGATCAGCAAAAGGGTAGATGATGCACGATCTACTTGGAAGGGAGAATCAGGCCAACCATGTGTTTTCATGAATCTGTCTCTGTCTTAAGAGAAATCAAGATAACCAATTCGGAATCATCCCTATTTTGACACTTTGACGAAAAGGCCGTGCATAGCAAAATGACCACGAAGGGCAAAGTTCTCAGTGTTCTTTTAGCAATCCCAGGATGGTTTGGAATTGGCGTCTAAATGTAGTCTGGAACACATGTCTCGTTTCGGGCAACATCACACATAGCTAATGGCAGCACTTCCTACGAGCCCTATCAGGGTGAACTTGTAGAACTCAAGTTCCCAGCCCACAGATAGCCCAGATCAGCAAAAGGGTAGATGATGCACGATCTACTTGGAAGGGAGAATCAGGCCAACCATGTGTTTTCATGAATCTGACTCTGTCTTAAGAGAAATCTGAAGAAGAAATTCCGAATCGTCCCTATTTTGACACATTGCCGAAAAGGCCGTGCATAGCAAAATGACCACGAAGCGCAAAGTTAACCTCAGTGTTCTTTTAGCAATCCCAGGATGGTTCGGAATTGGCGTCTAAATGTAGTCTGGAACACATGTCTCGTTTCGGGCAACTTCACACATAGCTAATGGCAGCACTTCCTACGAGCCCTATCAGGGCGGAGGAGGAACTTGTAGAACTCAAGTTCCCAGCCCACTCAAAGCCCAGATCAGCAAAAGGGTAGATGATGCACGATCTACTTGGAAGGGAGAATCAGGCGAACCATGTGTTTTCATGAATCTGTCTCTGTCTTAAGAGAAATCTTAAGAAGAAATTCCGAATCGTCCCTATTTTGACACATTGCCGAAAAGGCTGTGCATAGCAAAATGACCACGAAGGGCAAAGTTAACCTCAGTGTTCTTTTAGCAATCCCAGGATGGTTTGGAATTGGCGTCTAAATGTAGTCTGTAGCACATGTCTCGTTTCGGGCAACATCACACATAGCTAATGGCAGCACTTCCTACGAGCCCTATCAGGGTGAAGGAGGAACTTGTAGAACTCAAGTTCCCAGCCCACTCAAAGCCCAGATCAGCAAAAGGGTAGATGATGCACGATCTACTTGGAAGGGAGAATCAGGCCAACCATGTGTTTTCATGAATCTGTCTCTGTCTTAAGAGAAATCTTAAGAAGAAATTCCGAATCGTCCCTATTTTGACACATTGCCGAAAAGGCTGTGCATAGCAAAATGACCACGAAGCGCAAAGTTAACCTCAGTGTTCTTTTACCAATCCCAGGATGATTTGGAATTGGCGTCTAAATGTAGTCTGGGACACATGTCTCGTTTCGGGCAACATCACACATAGCTAATGGCAGCACTTCCTACGAGCCCTATCAGGGTGAAGGAGGAACTTGTAGAACTCAAGTTCCCAGCCCACTCAAAGCCCAGATCAGCAAAAGGGTAGATGATGCACGATCTACTTGGAAGGGAGAATCAGGCCAACCATGTGTTTTCATGAATCTGTCTCTGTCTTAAGAGAAATCTTAAGAAGAAATTCCGAATCGTCCCTATTTTGACACTTTGACGAAAAGGCTGTGCATAGCAAAATGACCACGAAGCGCAAAGTTAACCTCAGTGTTCTTTTAGCAATCCCAGGATGGTTTGGAATTGGCGTCTAAATGTAGTCTGTAGCACATGTCTCGTTTCGGGCAACATCACACATAGCTAATGGCAGCACTTCCTACGAGCCCTATCAGGGTGAAGGAGGAACTTGTAGAACTCAAGTTCCCAGCCCACTCAAAGCCCAGATCAGCAAAAGGGTAGATGATGCACGATCTACTTGGAAGGGAGAATCAGGCCAACCATGTGTTTTCATGAATCTGTCTCTGTCTTAAGAGAAATCAAGATAACCAATTCGGAATCATCCCTATTTTGACACTTTGACGAAAAGGCCGTGCATAGCAAAATGACCACGAAGGGCAAAGTTAACCTCAGTGTTCTTTTAGCAATCCCAGGATGGTTTGGAATTGGCGTCTAAATGTAGTCTGGAACACATGTCTCGTTTCGGGCAACATCACACATAGCTAATGGCAGCACTTCCTACGAGCCCTATCAGGGTGAACTTGTAGAACTCAAGTTCCCAGCCCACAGATAGCCCAGATCAGCAAAAGGGTAGATGATGCACGATCTACTTGGAAGGGAGAATCAGGCCAACCATGTGTTTTCATGAATCTGACTCTGTCTTAAGAGAAATCTGAAGAAGAAATTCCGAATCGTCCCTATTTTGACACATTGCCGAAAAGGCCGTGCATAGCAAAATGACCACGAAGCGCAAAGTTAACCTCAGTGTTCTTTTAGCAATCCCAGGATGGTTCGGAATTGGCGTCTAAATGTAGTCTGGAACACATGTCTCGTTTCGGGCAACTTCACACATAGCTAATGGCAGCACTTCCTACGAGCCCTATCAGGGCGGAGGAGGAACTTGTAGAACTCAAGTTCCCAGCCCACTCAAAGCCCAGATCAGCAAAAGGGTAGATGATGCACGATCTACTTGGAAGGGAGAATCAGGCGAACCATGTGTTTTCATGAATCTGTCTCTGTCTTAAGAGAAATCTTAAGAAGAAATTCCGAATCGTCCCTATTTTGACACATTGCCGAAAAGGCTGTGCATAGCAAAATGACCACGAAGGGCAAAGTTAACCTCAGTGTTCTTTTAGCAATCCCAGGATGGTTTGGAATTGGCGTCTAAATGTAGTCTGTAGCACATGTCTCGTTTCGGGCAACATCACACATAGCTAATGGCAGCACTTCCTACGAGCCCTATCAGGGTGAAGGAGGAACTTGTAGAACTCAAGTTCCCAGCCCACTCAAAGCCCAGATCAGCAAAAGGGTAGATGATGCACGATCTACTTGGAAGGGAGAATCAGGCCAACCATGTGTTTTCATGAATCTGTCTCTGTCTTAAGAGAAATCTTAAGAAGAAATTCCGAATCGTCCCTATTTTGACACATTGCCGAAAAGGCTGTGCATAGCAAAATGACCACGAAGCGCAAAGTTAACCTCAGTGTTCTTTTACCAATCCCAGGATGATTTGGAATTGGCGTCTAAATGTAGTCTGGGACACATGTCTCGTTTCGGGCAACATCACACATAGCTAATGGCAGCACTTCCTACGAGCCCTATCAGGGTGAAGGAGGAACTTGTAGAACTCAAGTTCCCAGCCCACTCAAAGCCCAGATCAGCAAAAGGGTAGATGATGCACGATCTACTTGGAAGGGAGAATCAGGCCAACCATGTGTTTTCATGAATCTGTCTCTGTCTTAAGAGAAATCTTAAGAAGAAATTCCGAATCGTCCCTATTTTGACACTTTGACGAAAAGGCTGTGCATAGCAAAATGACCACGAAGCGCAAAGTTAACCTCAGTGTTCTTTTAGCAATCCCAGGATGGTTTGGAATTGGCGTCTAAATGTAGTCTGTAGCACATGTCTCGTTTCGGGCAACATCACACATAGCTAATGGCAGCACTTCCTACGAGCCCTATCAGGGTGAAGGAGGAACTTGTAGAACTCAAGTTCCCAGCCCACTCAAAGCCCAGATCAGCAAAAGGGTAGATGATGCACGATCTACTTGGAAGGGAGAATCAGGCCAACCATGTGTTTTCATGAATCTGTCTCTGTCTTAAGAGAAATCAAGATAACCAATTCGGAATCATCCCTATTTTGACACTTTGACGAAAAGGCCGTGCATAGCAAAATGACCACGAAGGGCAAAGTTAACCTCAGTGTTCTTTTAGCAATCCCAGGATGGTTTGGAATTGGCGTCTAAATGTAGTCTGGAACACATGTCTCGTTTCGGGCAACATCACACATAGCTAATGGCAGCACTTCCTACGAGCCCTATCAGGGTGAACTTGTAGAACTCAAGTTCCCAGCCCACAGATAGCCCAGATCAGCAAAAGGGTAGATGATGCACGATCTACTTGGAAGGGAGAATCAGGCCAACCATGTGTTTTCATGAATCTGACTCTGTCTTAAGAGAAATCTGAAGAAGAAATTCCGAATCGTCCCTATTTTGACACATTGCCGAAAAGGCCGTGCATAGCAAAATGACCACGAAGCGCAAAGTTAACCTCAGTGTTCTTTTAGCAATCCCAGGATGGTTCGGAATTGGCGTCTAAATGTAGTCTGGAACACATGTCTCGTTTCGGGCAACTTCACACATAGCTAATGGCAGCACTTCCTACGAGCCCTATCAGGGCGGAGGAGGAACTTGTAGAACTCAAGTTCCCAGCCCACTCAAAGCCCAGATCAGCAAAAGGGTAGATGATGCACGATCTACTTGGAAGGGAGAATCAGGCGAACCATGTGTTTTCATGAATCTGTCTCTGTCTTAAGAGAAATCTTAAGAAGAAATTCCGAATCGTCCCTATTTTGACACATTGCCGAAAAGGCTGTGCATAGCAAAATGACCACGAAGGGCAAAGTTAACCTCAGTGTTCTTTTAGCAATCCCAGGATGGTTTGGAATTGGCGTCTAAATGTAGTCTGTAGCACATGTCTCGTTTCGGGCAACATCACACATAGCTAATGGCAGCACTTCCTACGAGCCCTATCAGGGTGAAGGAGGAACTTGTAGAACTCAAGTTCCCAGCCCACTCAAAGCCCAGATCAGCAAAAGGGTAGATGATGCACGATCTACTTGGAAGGGAGAATCAGGCCAACCATGTGTTTTCATGAATCTGTCTCTGTCTTAAGAGAAATCTTAAGAAGAAATTCCGAATCGTCCCTATTTTGACACATTGCCGAAAAGGCTGTGCATAGCAAAATGACCACGAAGCGCAAAGTTAACCTCAGTGTTCTTTTACCAATCCCAGGATGATTTGGAATTGGCGTCTAAATGTAGTCTGGGACACATGTCTCGTTTCGGGCAACATCACACATAGCTAATGGCAGCAAATGTAGAACTCAAGTTCCCAGCCCACTCAAAGCCCAGATCAACAAAAGAGTAGATGATGCACGATCTACTTGGAAGGGAGATTCAGGCCAACCATTTGTTTTCATGAATCTGTCTCTGCCTTAAGAGAAATCAAAATAACCAATTCGGAATCATCCCTATTTTGACACTTTGACGAAAAGGCTGTACATAGCAAAATGACCACGAACGGCAAAGTTAACCTCAGTGTTCTTTTAGCAATCCCAAGATGGTTTGGAATTGGCGTCTAAATGTAGTCTGGAACACATGTCTCGTTTCGGGCAACATCACACAGCTAATGGCAGCACTTCCTACGAGCCCTATCAGGGCGAAGGAGGAACTTGTAGAACTCAAGTTCCCAGCCCACTCAAAGCCCAGATCAGCAAAAGGGTAGATGATGCACGATCTACTTGGAAGGGAGAATCAGGCGAACCATGTGTTTTCATGAATCTGTCTCTGTCTTAAGAGAAATCTTAAGAAGAAATTCCGAATCGTCCCTATTTTGACACATTGCCGAAAAGGCTGTGCATAGCAAAATGACCACGAAGGGCAAAGTTAACCTCAGTGTTCTTTTAGCAATCCCAGGATGGTTTGGAATTGGCGTCTAAATGTAGTCTGTAGCACATGTCTCGTTTCGGGCAACATCACACATAGCTAATGGCAGCACTTCCTACGAGCCCTATCAGGGTGAAGGAGGAACTTGTAGAACTCAAGTTCCCAGCCCACTCAAAGCCCAGATCAGCAAAAGGGTAGATGATGCACGATCTACTTGGAAGGGAGAATCAGGCCAACCATGTGTTTTCATGAATCTGTCTCTGTCTTAAGAGAAATCTTAAGAAGAAATTCCGAATCGTCCCTATTTTGACACATTGCCGAAAAGGCTGTGCATAGCAAAATGACCACGAAGCGCAAAGTTAACCTCAGTGTTCTTTTACCAATCCCAGGATGATTTGGAATTGGCGTCTAAATGTAGTCTGGGACACATGTCTCGTTTCGGGCAACATCACACATAGCTAATGGCAGCACTTCCTACGAGCCCTATCAGGGTGAAGGAGGAACTTGTAGAACTCAAGTTCCCAGCCCACTCAAAGCCCAGATCAGCAAAAGGGTAGATGATGCACGATCTACTTGGAAGGGAGAATCAGGCCAACCATGTGTTTTCATGAATCTGTCTCTGTCTTAAGAGAAATCTTAAGAAGAAATTCCGAATCGTCCCTATTTTGACACATTGCCGAAAAGGCTGTGCATAGCAAAATGACCACGAAGCGCAAAGTTAACCTCAGTGTTCTTTTAGCAATCCCAGGATGGTTTGGAATTGGCGTCTAAATGTAGTCTGTAGCACATGTCTCGTTTCGGGCAACATCACACATAGCTAATGGCAGCACTTCCTACGAGCCCTATCAGGGTGAAAGAGGAACTTGTAGAACTCAAGTTCCCAGCCCACTCAAAGCCCAGATCAGCAAAAGGGTAGATGATGCACGATCTACTTGGAAGGGAGAATCAGGCCAACCATGTGTTTTCATGAATCTGTCTCTGTCTTAAGAGAAATCTTAAGAAGAAATTCCGAATCGTCCCTATTTTGACACATTGCCGAAAAGGCTGTGCATAGCAAAATGACCACGAAGCGCAAAGTTAACCTCAGTGTTCTTTTACCAATCCCAGGATGATTTGGAATTGGCGTCTAAATGTAGTCTGGGACACATGTCTCGTTTCGGGCAACATCACACATAGCTAATGGCAGCAAATGTAGAACTCAAGTTCCCAGCCCACTCAAAGCCCAGATCAACAAAAGAGTAGATGATGCACGATCTACTTGGAAGGGAGATTCAGGCCAACCATTTGTTTTCATGAATCTGTCTCTGCCTTAAGAGAAATCAAAATAACCAATTCGGAATCATCCCTATTTTGACACTTTGACGAAAAGGCTGTACATAGCAAAATGACCACGAACGGCAAAGTTAACCTCAGTGTTCTTTTAGCAATCCCAAGATGGTTTGGAATTGGCGTCTAAATGTAGTCTGGAACACATGTCTCGTTTCGGGCAACATCACACAGCTAATGGCAGCACTTCCTACGAGCCCTATCAGGGTGAAGGAGGAACTTGTAGAACTCAAGTTCCCAGCCCACTCAAAGCCCAGATCAGCAAAAGGGTAGATGATGCACGATCTACTTGGAAGGGAGAATCAGGCGAACCATGTGTTTTCATGAATCTGTCTCTGTCTTAAGAGAAATCTTAAGAAGAAATTCCGAATCGTCCCTATTTTGACACATTGCCGAAAAGGCTGTGCATAGCAAAATGACCACGAAGGGCAAAGTTAACCTCAGTGTTCTTTTAGCAATCCCAGGATGGTTTGGAATTGGCGTCTAAATGTAGTCTGTAGCACATGTCTCGTTTCGGGCAACATCACACATAGCTAATGGCAGCACTTCCTACGAGCCCTATCAGGGTGAAGGAGGAACTTGTAGAACTCAAGTTCCCAGCCCACTCAAAGCCCAGATCAGCAAAAGGGTAGATGATGCACGATCTACTTGGAAGGGAGAATCAGGCCAACCATGTGTTTTCATGAATCTGTCTCTGTCTTAAGAGAAATCTTAAGAAGAAATTCCGAATCGTCCCTATTTTGACACATTGCCGAAAAGGCTGTGCATAGCAAAATGACCACGAAGCGCAAAGTTAACCTCAGTGTTCTTTTACCAATCCCAGGATGATTTGGAATTGGCGTCTAAATGTAGTCTGGGACACATGTCTCGTTTCGGGCAACATCACACATAGCTAATGGCAGCACTTCCTACGAGCCCTATCAGGGTGAAGGAGGAACTTGTAGAACTCAAGTTCCCAGCCCACTCAAAGCCCAGATCAGCAAAAGGGTAGATGATGCACGATCTACTTGGAAGGGAGAATCAGGCCAACCATGTGTTTTCATGAATCTGTCTCTGTCTTAAGAGAAATCTTAAGAAGAAATTCCGAATCGTCCCTATTTTGACACATTGCCGAAAAGGCTGTGCATAGCAAAATGACCACGAAGCGCAAAGTTAACCTCAGTGTTCTTTTAGCAATCCCAGGATGGTTTGGAATTGGCGTCTAAATGTAGTCTGTAGCACATGTCTCGTTTCGGGCAACATCACACATAGCTAATGGCAGCACTTCCTACGAGCCCTATCAGGGTGAAAGAGGAACTTGTAGAACTCAAGTTCCCAGCCCACTCAAAGCCCAGATCAGCAAAAGGGTAGATGATGCACGATCTACTTGGAAGGGAGAATCAGGCCAACCATGTGTTTTCATGAATCTGTCTCTGTCTTAAGAGAAATCAAGATAACCAATTCGGAATCATCCCTATTTTGACACTTTGAAGAAAAGGCCGTGCATAGCAAAATGACCACGAAGGGCAAAGTTAACCTCAGTGTTCTTTTAGCAATCCCAGGATGGTTTGGAATTGGCGTCTAAATGTAGTCTGGAACACATGTCTCGTTTCGGGCAACATCACACATAGCTAATGGCAGCACTTCCTACGAGCCCTATCAGGGTGAACTTGTAGAACTCAAGTTCCCAGCCCACAGATAGCCCAGATCAGCAAAAGGGTAGATGATGCACGATCTACTTGGAAGGGAGAATCAGGCCAACCATGTGTTTTCATGAATCTGACTCTGTCTTAAGAGAAATCTGAAGAAGAAATTCCGAATCGTCCCTATTTTGACACATTGCCGAAAAGGCCGTGCATAGCAAAATGACCACGAAGCGCAAAGTTAACCTCAGTGTTCTTTTAGCAATCCCAGGATGGTTCGGAATTGGCGTCTAAATGTAGTCTGGAACACATGTCTCGTTTCGGGCAACTTCACACATAGCTAATGGCAGCACTTCCTACGAGCCCTATCAGGGCGGAGGAGGAACTTGTAGAACTCAAGTTCCCAGCCCACTCAAAGCCCAGATCAGCAAAAGGGTAGATGATGCACGATCTACTTGGAAGGGAGAATCAGGCGAACCATGTGTTTTCATGAATCTGTCTCTGTCTTAAGAGAAATCTTAAGAAGAAATTCCGAATCGTCCCTATTTTGACACATTGCCGAAAAGGCTGTGCATAGCAAAATGACCACGAAGGGCAAAGTTAACCTCAGTGTTCTTTTAGCAATCCCAGGATGGTTTGGAATTGGCGTCTAAATGTAGTCTGTAGCACATGTCTCGTTTCGGGCAACATCACACATAGCTAATGGCAGCACTTCCTACGAGCCCTATCAGGGTGAAGGAGGAACTTGTAGAACTCAAGTTCCCAGCCCACTCAAAGCCCAGATCAGCAAAAGGGTAGATGATGCACGATCTACTTGGAAGGGAGAATCAGGCCAACCATGTGTTTTCATGAATCTGTCTCTGTCTTAAGAGAAATCTTAAGAAGAAATTCCGAATCGTCCCTATTTTGACACATTGCCGAAAAGGCTGTGCATAGCAAAATGACCACGAAGCGCAAAGTTAACCTCAGTGTTCTTTTACCAATCCCAGGATGATTTGGAATTGGCGTCTAAATGTAGTCTGGGACACATGTCTCGTTTCGGGCAACATCACACATAGCTAATGGCAGCACTTCCTACGAGCCCTATCAGGGTGAAGGAGGAACTTGTAGAACTCAAGTTCCCAGCCCACTCAAAGCCCAGATCAGCAAAAGGGTAGATGATGCACGATCTACTTGGAAGGGAGAATCAGGCGAACCATGTGTTTTCATGAATCTGTCTCTGTCTTAAGAGAAATCTTAAGAAGAAATTCCGAATCGTCCCTATTTTGACACATTGCCGAAAAGGCTGTGCATAGCAAAATGACCACGAAGCGCAAAGTTAACCTCAGTGTTCTTTTAGCAATCCCAGGATGGTTTGGAATTGGCGTCTAAATGTAGTCTGTAGCACATGTCTCGTTTCGGGCAACATCACACATAGCTAATGGCAGCACTTCCTACGAGCCCTATCAGGGTGAAAGAGGAACTTGTAGAACTCAAGTTCCCAGCCCACTCAAAGCCCAGATCAGCAAAAGGGTAGATGATGCACGATCTACTTGGAAGGGAGAATCAGGCCAACCATGTGTTTTCATGAATCTGTCTCTGTCTTAAGAGAAATCAAGATAACCAATTCGGAATCATCCCTATTTTGACACTTTGACGAAAAGGCCGTGCATAGCAAAATGACCACGAAGGGCAAAGTTAACCTCAGTGTTCTTTTAGCAATCCCAGGATGGTTTGGAATTGGCGTCTAAATGTAGTCTGGAACACATGTCTCGTTTCGGGCAACATCACACATAGCTAATGGCAGCACTTCCTACGAGCCCTATCAGGGTGAAGGAGGAACTTGTAGAACTCAAGTTCCCAGCCCACTCAAAGCCCAAATCAGCAAAAGGGTAGATGATGCACGATCTACTTGGAAGGGAGAATCAGGCCAACCATGTGTTTTCATGAATCTGTCTCTGTCTTAAGAGAAATCTTAAGAAGAAATTCCGAATCGTCCCTATTTTGACACATTGCCGAAAAGGCCGTGCATAGCAAAATGACCACGAAGCGCAAAGTTAACCTCAGTGTTCTTTTACCAATCCCAGGATGATTTGGAATTGGCGTCTAAATGTAGTCTGGGACACATGTCTCGTTTCGGGCAACATCACACATAGCTAATGGCAGCAAATATAGAACTCAAGTTCCCAGCCCACTCAAAGCCCAGATCAACAAAAGAGTAGATGATGCACGATCTACTTGGAAGGGAGATTCAGGCCAACCATTTGTTTTCATGAATCTGTCTCTGCCTTAATAGAAATCAAAATAACCAATTCGGAATCATCCCTATTTTGACACTTTGACGAAAAGGCTGTACATAGCAAAATGACCACGAAGGGCAAAGTTAACCTCAGTGTTCTTTTAGCAATCCCAGGATGGTTTGGAATTGGCGTCTAAATGTAGTCTGTAGCACATGTCTCGTTTCGGGCAACATCACACATAGCTAATGGCAGCACTTCCTACGAGCCCTATCAGGGTGAAGGAGGAACTTGTAGAACTCAAGTTCCCAGCCCACTCAAAGCCCAGATCAGCAAAAGGGTAGATGATGCACGATCTACTTGGAAGGGAGAATCAGGCCAACCATGTGTTTTCATGAATCTGTCTCTGTCTTAAGAGAAATCTTAAGAAGAAATTCCGAATCGTCCCTTTTTTCACACATTGCCGAAAAGGCCGTGCATAGCAAAATGACCACGAAGCGCAAAGTTAACCTCAGTGTTCTTTTAGCAATCCCAGGATGGTTTGGAATTGGCGTCTAAATGTAGTCTGGAACACATGTCTCGTTTCGGGCAACATCACACATAGCTAATGGCAGCACTTCCTACGAGCCCTATCAGGGTGAAGGAGGAACTTGTAGAACTCAAGTTCCCAGCCCACTCAAAGCCCAGATCAGCAAAAGGGTAGATGATGCACGATCTACTTGGAAGGGAGAATCAGGCCAACCATGTGTTTTCATGAATCTGTCTCTGTCTTAAGAGAAATCTGAAGAAGAAACTCCGAATCGTCCCTATTTTAACACATTGCCGAAAAGGCCGTGCATAGCAAAATGACCACGAAGGGCAAAGTTAACCTCAGTGTTCTTTTAGCAATCCCAGGATGGTTTGGAATTGGCGTCTAAATGTAGTCTGGGACCCATGTCTCGTTTCGGGCAACATCACACATAGCTAATGGCAGCACTTCCTACGAGCCCTATCAGGGTGAACTTGTAGAACTCAAGTTCCCAGCCCACTCAAAGCCCAGATCAGCAAAAGGGTAGATGATGCACGATCTACTTGGAAGGGAGAATCAGGCAAACCATGTGTTTTCATGAATCTGTCTCTGTCTTAAGAGAAATCAAGATAACCAATTCGGAATCATCCCTATTTTGACACATTGCCGAAAAGGCCGTGCATAGCAAAATGACCACGAAGGGCAAAGTTAACCTCAGTGTTCTTTTAGCAATCCCAGGATGGTTTGGAATTGGCGTCTAAATGTAGTCTGGGACACATGTCTCGTTTCGGGCAACATCACACATAGCTAATGGCAGCACTTCCTATGAGCCCTATCTGGGTGAAGGAGGAACTTGTAGAACTCAAGTTCCCAGCGCACTCAAAGCCCAAATCAGCAAAAGGGTAGATGATGCACGATCTACTTGGAAGGGAGAATCAGGCCAACCATGTGTTTTCATGAATCTGACTCTGTCTTAAGAGAAATCTGAAGAAGAAATTCCGAATCGTCCCTATTTTGACACATTGCCGAAAAGGCCGTGCATAGCAAAATGACCACGAAGGGCAAAGTTAACCTCAGTGTTCTTTTAGCAATCCCAGGATGGTTTGGAATTGGCGTCTAAATGTAGTCTGTAGCACATGTCTCGTTTCGGGCAACATCACACATAGCTAATGGCAGCACTTCCTACGAGCCCTATCAGGGTGAAGGAGGAACTTGTAGAACTCAAGTTCCCAGCCCACTCAAAGCCCAGATCAGCAAAAGGGTAGATGATGCACGATCTACTTGGAAGGGAGAATCAGGCCAACCATGTGTTTTCATGAATCTGTCTCTGTCTTAAGAGAAATCTTAAGAAGAAATTCCGAATCGTCCCTATTTTGACACATTGCCGAAAAGGCTGTGCATAGCAAAATGACCACGAAGCGCAAAGTTAACCTCAGTGTTCTTTTACCAATCCCAGGATGATTTGGAATTGGCGTCTAAATGTAGTCTGGGACACATGTCTCGTTTCGGGCAACATCACACATAGCTAATGGCAGCAAATGTAGAACTCAAGTTCCCAGCCCACTCAAAGCCCAGATCAACAAAAGAGTAGATGATGCACGATCTACTTGGAAGGGAGATTCAGGCCAACCATTTGTTTTCATGAATCTGTCTCTGCCTTAAGAGAAATCAAAATAACCAATTCGGAATCATCCCTATTTTGACACTTTGACGAAAAGGCTGTACATAGCAAAATGACCACGAACGGCAAAGTTAACCTCAGTGTTCTTTTAGCAATCCCAAGATGGTTTGGAATTGGCGTCTAAATGTAGTCTGGAACACATGTCTCGTTTCGGGCAACATCACACAGCTAATGGCAGCACTTCCTACGAGCCCTATCAGGGTGAAGGAGGAACTTGTAGAACTCAAGTTCCCAGCCCACTCAAAGCCCAGATCAGCAAAACGGTAGATGATGCACGATCTACTTGGAAGGGAGAATCAGGCGAACCATGTGTTTTCATGAATCTGTCTCTGTCTTAAGAGAAATCTTAAGAAGAAATTCCGAATCGTCCCTATTTTGACACATTGCCGAAAAGGCTGTGCATAGCAAAATGACCACGAAGGGCAAAGTTAACCTCAGTGTTCTTTTAGCAATCCCAGGATGGTTTGGAATTGGCGTCTAAATGTAGTCTGTAGCACATGTCTCGTTTCGGGCAACATCACACATAGCTAATGGCAGCACTTCCTACGAGCCCTATCAGGGTGAAGGAGGAACTTGTAGAACTCAAGTTCCCAGCCCACTCAAAGCCCAGATCAGCAAAAGGGTAGATGATGCACGATCTACTTGGAAGGGAGAATCAGGCCAACCATGTGTTTTCATGAATCTGTCTCTGTCTTAAGAGAAATCAAGATAACCAATTCGGAATCATCCCTATTTTGACACTTTGACGAAAAGGCCGTGCATAGCAAAATGACCACGAAGGGCAAAGTTAACCTCAGTGTTCTTTTAGCAATCCCAGGATGGTTTGGAATTGGCGTCTAAATGTAGTCTGGAACACATGTCTCGTTTCGGGCAACATCACACATAGCTAATGGCAGCACTTCCTACGAGCCCTATCAGGGTGAACTTGTAGAACTCAAGTTCCCAGCCCACAGATAGCCCAGATCAGCAAAAGGGTAGATGATGCACGATCTACTTGGAAGGGAGAATCAGGCCAACCATGTGTTTTCATGAATCTGACTCTGTCTTAAGAGAAATCTGAAGAAGAAATTCCGAATCGTCCCTATTTTGACACATTGCCGAAAAGGCCGTGCATAGCAAAATGACCACGAAGCGCAAAGTTAACCTCAGTGTTCTTTTAGCAATCCCAGGATGGTTCGGAATTGGCGTCTAAATGTAGTCTGGAACACATGTCTCGTTTCGGGCAACTTCACACATAGCTAATGGCAGCACTTCCTACGAGCCCTATCAGGGCGGAGGAGGAACTTGTAGAACTCAAGTTCCCAGCCCACTCAAAGCCCAGATCAGCAAAAGGGTAGATGATGCACGATCTACTTGGAAGGGAGAATCAGGCGAACCATGTGTTTTCATGAATCTGTCTCTGTCTTAAGAGAAATCTTAAGAAGAAATTCCGAATCGTCCCTATTTTGACACATTGCCGAAAAGGCTGTGCATAGCAAAATGACCACGAAGGGCAAAGTTAACCTCAGTGTTCTTTTAGCAATCCCAGGATGGTTTGGAATTGGCGTCTAAATGTAGTCTGTAGCACATGTCTCGTTTCGGGCAACATCACACATAGCTAATGGCAGCACTTCCTACGAGCCCTATCAGGGTGAAGGAGGAACTTGTAGAACTCAAGTTCCCAGCCCACTCAAAGCCCAGATCAGCAAAAGGGTAGATGATGCACGATCTACTTGGAAGGGAGAATCAGGCCAACCATGTGTTTTCATGAATCTGTCTCTGTCTTAAGAGAAATCTTAAGAAGAAATTCCGAATCGTCCCTATTTTGACACATTGCCGAAAAGGCTGTGCATAGCAAAATGACCACGAAGCGCAAAGTTAACCTCAGTGTTCTTTTACCAATCCCAGGATGATTTGGAATTGGCGTCTAAATGTAGTCTGGGACACATGTCTCGTTTCGGGCAACATCACACATAGCTAATGGCAGCACTTCCTACGAGCCCTATCAGGGTGAAGGAGGAACTTGTAGAACTCAAGTTCCCAGCCCACTCAAAGCCCAGATCAGCAAAAGGGTAGATGATGCACGATCTACTTGGAAGGGAGAATCAGGCCAACCATGTGTTTTCATGAATCTGTCTCTGTCTTAAGAGAAATCTTAAGAAGAAATTCCGAATCGTCCCTATTTTGACACATTGCCGAAAAGGCTGTGCATAGCAAAATGACCACGAAGCACAAAGTTAACCTCAGTGTTCTTTTAGCAATCCCAGGATGGTTTGGAATTGGCGTCTAAATGTAGTCTGTAGCACATGTCTCGTTTCGGGCAACATCACACATAGCTAATGGCAGCACTTCCTACGAGCCCTATCAGGGTGAAAGAGGAACTTGTAGAACTCAAGTTCCCAGCCCACTCAAAGCCCAGATCAGCAAAAGGGTAGATGATGCACGATCTACTTGGAAGGGAGAATCAGGCCAACCATGTGTTTTCATGAATCTGTCTCTGTCTTAAGAGAAATCAAGATAACCAATTCGGAATCATCCCTATTTTGACACTTTGACGAAAAGGCCGTGCATAGCAAAATGACCACGAAGGGCAAAGTTAACCTCAGTGTTCTTTTAGCAATCCCAGGATGGTTTGGAATTGGCGTCTAAATGTAGTCTGGAACACATGTCTCGTTTCGGGCAACATCACACATAGCTAATGGCAGCACTTCCTACGAGCCCTATCAGGGTGAAGGAGGAACTTGTAGAACTCAAGTTCCCAGCCCACTCAAAGCCCAAATCAGCAAAAGGGTAGATGATGCACGATCTACTTGGAAGGGAGAATCAGGCCAACCATGTGTTTTCATGAATCTGTCTCTGTCTTAAGAGAAATCTTAAGAAGAAATTCCGAATCGTCCCTATTTTGACACATTGCCGAAAAGGCCGTGCATAGCAAAATGACCACGAAGCGCAAAGTTAACCTCAGTGTTCTTTTACCAATCCCAGGATGATTTGGAATTGGCGTCTAAATGTAGTCTGGGACACATGTCTCGTTTCGGGCAACATCACACATAGCTAATGGCAGCAAATATAGAACTCAAGTTCCCAGCCCACTCAAAGCCCAGATCAACAAAAGAGTAGATGATGCACGATCTACTTGGAAGGGAGATTCAGGCCAACCATTTGTTTTCATGAATCTGTCTCTGCCTTAATAGAAATCAAAATAACCAATTCGGAATCATCCCTATTTTGACACTTTGACGAAAAGGCTGTACATAGCAAAATGACCACGAAGGGCAAAGTTAACCTCAGTGTTCTTTTAGCAATCCCAGGATGGTTTGGAATTGGCGTCTAAATGTAGTCTGTAGCACATGTCTCGTTTCGGGCAACATCACACATAGCTAATGGCAGCACTTCCTACGAGCCCTATCAGGGTGAAGGAGGAACTTGTAGAACTCAAGTTCCCAGCCCACTCAAAGCCCAGATCAGCAAAAGGGTAGATGATGCACGATCTACTTGGAAGGGAGAATCAGGCCAACCATGTGTTTTCATGAATCTGTCTCTGTCTTAAGAGAAATCTTAAGAAGAAATTCCGAATCGTCCCTTTTTTCACACATTGCCGAAAAGGCCGTGCATAGCAAAATGACCACGAAGCGCAAAGTTAACCTCAGTGTTCTTTTAGCAATCCCAGGATGGTTTGGAATTGGCGTCTAAATGTAGTCTGGAACACATGTCTCGTTTCGGGCAACATCACACATAGCTAATGGCAGCACTTCCTACGAGCCCTATCAGGGTGAAGGAGGAACTTGTAGAACTCAAGTTCCCAGCCCACTCAAAGCCCAGATCAGCAAAAGGGTAGATGATGCACGATCTACTTGGAAGGGAGAATCAGGCCAACCATGTGTTTTCATGAATCTGTCTCTGTCTTAAGAGAAATCTGAAGAAGAAACTCCGAATCGTCCCTATTTTAACACATTGCCGAAAAGGCCGTGCATAGCAAAATGACCACGAAGGGCAAAGTTAACCTCAGTGTTCTTTTAGCAATCCCAGGATGGTTTGGAATTGGCGTCTAAATGTAGTCTGGGACCCATGTCTCGTTTCGGGCAACATCACACATAGCTAATGGCAGCACTTCCTACGAGCCCTATCAGGGTGAACTTGTAGAACTCAAGTTCCCAGCCCACTCAAAGCCCAGATCAGCAAAAGGGTAGATGATGCACGATCTACTTGGAAGGGAGAATCAGGCAAACCATGTGTTTTCATGAATCTGTCTCTGTCTTAAGAGAAATCAAGATAACCAATTCGGAATCATCCCTATTTTGACACATTGCCGAAAAGGCCGTGCATAGCAAAATGACCACGAAGGGCAAAGTTAACCTCAGTGTTCTTTTAGCAATCCCAGGATGGTTTGGAATTGGCGTCTAAATGTAGTCTGGGACACATGTCTCGTTTCGGGCAACATCACACATAGCTAATGGCAGCACTTCCTATGAGCCCTATCTGGGTGAAGGAGGAACTTGTAGAACTCAAGTTCCCAGCGCACTCAAAGCCCAAATCAGCAAAAGGGTAGATGATGCACGATCTACTTGGAAGGGAGAATCAGGCCAACCATGTGTTTTCATGAATCTGACTCTGTCTTAAGAGAAATCTGAAGAAGAAATTCCGAATCGTCCCTATTTTGACACATTGCCGAAAAGGCCGTGCATAGCAAAATGACCACGAAGGGCAAAGTTAACCTCAGTGTTCTTTTAGCAATCCCAGGATGGTTTGGAATTGGCGTCTAAATGTAGTCTGTAGCACATGTCTCGTTTCGGGCAACATCACACATAGCTAATGGCAGCACTTCCTACGAGCCCTATCAGGGTGAAGGAGGAACTTGTAGAACTCAAGTTCCCAGCCCACTCAAAGCCCAGATCAGCAAAAGGGTAGATGATGCACGATCTACTTGGAAGGGAGAATCAGGCCAACCATGTGTTTTCATGAATCTGTCTCTGTCTTAAGAGAAATCTTAAGAAGAAATTCCGAATCGTCCCTATTTTGACACATTGCCGAAAAGGCTGTGCATAGCAAAATGACCACGAAGCGCAAAGTTAACCTCAGTGTTCTTTTACCAATCCCAGGATGATTTGGAATTGGCGTCTAAATGTAGTCTGGGACACATGTCTCGTTTCGGGCAACATCACACATAGCTAATGGCAGCAAATGTAGAACTCAAGTTCCCAGCCCACTCAAAGCCCAGATCAACAAAAGAGTAGATGATGCACGATCTACTTGGAAGGGAGATTCAGGCCAACCATTTGTTTTCATGAATCTGTCTCTGCCTTAAGAGAAATCAAAATAACCAATTCGGAATCATCCCTATTTTGACACTTTGACGAAAAGGCTGTACATAGCAAAATGACCACGAACGGCAAAGTTAACCTCAGTGTTCTTTTAGCAATCCCAAGATGGTTTGGAATTGGCGTCTAAATGTAGTCTGGAACACATGTCTCGTTTCGGGCAACATCACACAGCTAATGGCAGCACTTCCTACGAGCCCTATCAGGGTGAAGGAGGAACTTGTAGAACTCAAGTTCCCAGCCCACTCAAAGCCCAGATCAGCAAAACGGTAGATGATGCACGATCTACTTGGAAGGGAGAATCAGGCGAACCATGTGTTTTCATGAATCTGTCTCTGTCTTAAGAGAAATCTTAAGAAGAAATTCCGAATCGTCCCTATTTTGACACATTGCCGAAAAGGCTGTGCATAGCAAAATGACCACGAAGGGCAAAGTTAACCTCAGTGTTCTTTTAGCAATCCCAGGATGGTTTGGAATTGGCGTCTAAATGTAGTCTGTAGCACATGTCTCGTTTCGGGCAACATCACACATAGCTAATGGCAGCACTTCCTACGAGCCCTATCAGGGTGAAGGAGGAACTTGTAGAACTCAAGTTCCCAGCCCACTCAAAGCCCAGATCAGCAAAAGGGTAGATGATGCACGATCTACTTGGAAGGGAGAATCAGGCCAACCATGTGTTTTCATGAATCTGTCTCTGTCTTAAGAGAAATCAAGATAACCAATTCGGAATCATCCCTATTTTGACACTTTGACGAAAAGGCCGTGCATAGCAAAATGACCACGAAGGGCAAAGTTAACCTCAGTGTTCTTTTAGCAATCCCAGGATGGTTTGGAATTGGCGTCTAAATGTAGTCTGGAACACATGTCTCGTTTCGGGCAACATCACACATAGCTAATGGCAGCACTTCCTACGAGCCCTATCAGGGTGAACTTGTAGAACTCAAGTTCCCAGCCCACAGATAGCCCAGATCAGCAAAAGGGTAGATGATGCACGATCTACTTGGAAGGGAGAATCAGGCCAACCATGTGTTTTCATGAATCTGACTCTGTCTTAAGAGAAATCTGAAGAAGAAATTCCGAATCGTCCCTATTTTGACACATTGCCGAAAAGGCCGTGCATAGCAAAATGACCACGAAGCGCAAAGTTAACCTCAGTGTTCTTTTAGCAATCCCAGGATGGTTCGGAATTGGCGTCTAAATGTAGTCTGGAACACATGTCTCGTTTCGGGCAACTTCACACATAGCTAATGGCAGCACTTCCTACGAGCCCTATCAGGGCGGAGGAGGAACTTGTAGAACTCAAGTTCCCAGCCCACTCAAAGCCCAGATCAGCAAAAGGGTAGATGATGCACGATCTACTTGGAAGGGAGAATCAGGCGAACCATGTGTTTTCATGAATCTGTCTCTGTCTTAAGAGAAATCTTAAGAAGAAATTCCGAATCGTCCCTATTTTGACACATTGCCGAAAAGGCTGTGCATAGCAAAATGACCACGAAGGGCAAAGTTAACCTCAGTGTTCTTTTAGCAATCCCAGGATGGTTTGGAATTGGCGTCTAAATGTAGTCTGTAGCACATGTCTCGTTTCGGGCAACATCACACATAGCTAATGGCAGCACTTCCTACGAGCCCTATCAGGGTGAAGGAGGAACTTGTAGAACTCAAGTTCCCAGCCCACTCAAAGCCCAGATCAGCAAAAGGGTAGATGATGCACGATCTACTTGGAAGGGAGAATCAGGCCAACCATGTGTTTTCATGAATCTGTCTCTGTCTTAAGAGAAATCTTAAGAAGAAATTCCGAATCGTCCCTATTTTGACACATTGCCGAAAAGGCTGTGCATAGCAAAATGACCACGAAGCGCAAAGTTAACCTCAGTGTTCTTTTACCAATCCCAGGATGATTTGGAATTGGCGTCTAAATGTAGTCTGGGACACATGTCTCGTTTCGGGCAACATCACACATAGCTAATGGCAGCAAATGTAGAACTCAAGTTCCCAGCCCACTCAAAGCCCAGATCAACAAAAGAGTAGATGATGCACGATCTACTTGGAAGGGAGATTCAGGCCAACCATTTGTTTTCATGAATCTGTCTCTGCCTTAAGAGAAATCAAAATAACCAATTCGGAATCATCCCTATTTTGACACTTTGACGAAAAGGCTGTACATAGCAAAATGACCACGAACGGCAAAGTTAACCTCAGTGTTCTTTTAGCAATCCCAAGATGGTTTGGAATTGGCGTCTAAATGTAGTCTGGAACACATGTCTCGTTTCGGGCAACATCACACAGCTAATGGCAGCACTTCCTACGAGCCCTATCAGGGTGAAGGAGGAACTTGTAGAACTCAAGTTCCCAGCCCACTCAAAGCCCAGATCAGCAAAAGGGTAGATGATGCACGATCTACTTGGAAGGGAGAATCAGGCGAACCATGTGTTTTCATGAATCTGTCTCTGTCTTAAGAGAAATCTTAAGAAGAAATTCCGAATCGTCCCTATTTTGACACATTGCCGAAAAGGCTGTGCATAGCAAAATGACCACGAAGGGCAAAGTTAACCTCAGTGTTCTTTTAGCAATCCCAGGATGGTTTGGAATTGGCGTCTAAATGTAGTCTGTAGCACATGTCTCGTTTCGGGCAACATCACACATAGCTAATGGCAGCACTTCCTACGAGCCCTATCAGGGTGAAGGAGGAACTTGTAGAACTCAAGTTCCCAGCCCACTCAAAGCCCAGATCAGCAAAAGGGTAGATGATGCACGATCTACTTGGAAGGGAGAATCAGGCCAACCATGTGTTTTCATGAATCTGTCTCTGTCTTAAGAGAAATCTTAAGAAGAAATTCCGAATCGTCCCTATTTTGACACATTGCCGAAAAGGCTGTGCATAGCAAAATGACCACGAAGCGCAAAGTTAACCTCAGTGTTCTTTTACCAATCCCAGGATGATTTGGAATTGGCGTCTAAATGTAGTCTGGGACACATGTCTCGTTTCGGGCAACATCACACATAGCTAATGGCAGCACTTCCTACGAGCCCTATCAGGGTGAAGGAGGAACTTGTAGAACTCAAGTTCCCAGCCCACTCAAAGCCCAGATCAGCAAAAGGGTAGATGATGCACGATCTACTTGGAAGGGAGAATCAGGCCAACCATGTGTTTTCATGAATCTGTCTCTGTCTTAAGAGAAATCTTAAGAAGAAATTCCGAATCGTCCCTATTTTGACACATTGCCGAAAAGGCTGTGCATAGCAAAATGACCACGAAGCGCAAAGTTAACCTCAGTGTTCTTTTAGCAATCCCAGGATGGTTTGGAATTGGCGTCTAAATGTAGTCTGTAGCACATGTCTCGTTTCGGGCAACATCACACATAGCTAATGGCAGCACTTCCTACGAGCCCTATCAGGGTGAAAGAGGAACTTGTAGAACTCAAGTTCCCAGCCCACTCAAAGCCCAGATCAGCAAAAGGGTAGATGATGCACGATCTACTTGGAAGGGAGAATCAGGCCAACCATGTGTTTTCATGAATCTGTCTCTGTCTTAAGAGAAATCAAGATAACCAATTCGGAATCATCCCTATTTTGACACTTTGACGAAAAGGCCGTGCATAGCAAAATGACCACGAAGGGCAAAGTTAACCTCAGTGTTCTTTTAGCAATCCCAGGATGGTTTGGAATTGGCGTCTAAATGTAGTCTGGAACACATGTCTCGTTTCGGGCAACATCACACATAGCTAATGGCAGCACTTCCTACGAGCCCTATCAGGGTGAACTTGTAGAACTCAAGTTCCCAGCCCACAGATAGCCCAGATCAGCAAAAGGGTAGATGATGCACGATCTACTTGGAAGGGAGAATCAGGCCAACCATGTGTTTTCATGAATCTGACTCTGTCTTAAGAGAAATCTTAAGAAGAAATTCCGAATCGTCCCTATTTTGACACATTGCCGAAAAGGCCGTGCATAGCAAAATGACCACGAAGCGCAAAGTTAACCTCAGTGTTCTTTTACCAATCCCAGGATGATTTGGAATTGGCGTCTAAATGTAGTCTGGGACACATGTCTCGTTTCGGGCAACATCACACATAGCTAATGGCAGCAAATATAGAACTCAAGTTCCCAGCCCACTCAAAGCCCAGATCAACAAAAGAGTAGATGATGCACGATCTACTTGGAAGGGAGATTCAGGCCAACCATTTGTTTTCATGAATCTGTCTCTGCCTTAATAGAAATCAAAATAACCAATTCGGAATCATCCCTATTTTGACACTTTGACGAAAAGGCTGTACATAGCAAAATGACCACGAAGGGCAAAGTTAACCTCAGTGTTCTTTTAGCAATCCCAGGATGGTTTGGAATTGGCGTCTAAATGTAGTCTGTAGCACATGTCTCGTTTCGGGCAACATCACACATAGCTAATGGCAGCACTTCCTACGAGCCCTATCAGGGTGAAGGAGGAACTTGTAGAACTCAAGTTCCCAGCCCACTCAAAGCCCAGATCAGCAAAAGGGTAGATGATGCACGATCTACTTGGAAGGGAGAATCAGGCCAACCATGTGTTTTCATGAATCTGTCTCTGTCTTAAGAGAAATCTTAAGAAGAAATTCCGAATCGTCCCTTTTTTCACACATTGCCGAAAAGGCCGTGCATAGCAAAATGACCACGAAGCGCAAAGTTAACCTCAGTGTTCTTTTAGCAATCCCAGGATGGTTTGGAATTGGCGTCTAAATGTAGTCTGGAACACATGTCTCGTTTCGGGCAACATCACACATAGCTAATGGCAGCACTTCCTACGAGCCCTATCAGGGTGAAGGAGGAACTTGTAGAACTCAAGTTCCCAGCCCACTCAAAGCCCAGATCAGCAAAAGGGTAGATGATGCACGATCTACTTGGAAGGGAGAATCAGGCCAACCATGTGTTTTCATGAATCTGTCTCTGTCTTAAGAGAAATCTGAAGAAGAAACTCCGAATCGTCCCTATTTTAACACATTGCCGAAAAGGCCGTGCATAGCAAAATGACCACGAAGGGCAAAGTTAACCTCAGTGTTCTTTTAGCAATCCCAGGATGGTTTGGAATTGGCGTCTAAATGTAGTCTGGGACCCATGTCTCGTTTCGGGCAACATCACACATAGCTAATGGCAGCACTTCCTACGAGCCCTATCAGGGTGAACTTGTAGAACTCAAGTTCCCAGCCCACTCAAAGCCCAGATCAGCAAAAGGGTAGATGATGCACGATCTACTTGGAAGGGAGAATCAGGCAAACCATGTGTTTTCATGAATCTGTCTCTGTCTTAAGAGAAATCAAGATAACCAATTCGGAATCATCCCTATTTTGACACATTGCCGAAAAGGCCGTGCATAGCAAAATGACCACGAAGGGCAAAGTTAACCTCAGTGTTCTTTTAGCAATCCCAGGATGGTTTGGAATTGGCGTCTAAATGTAGTCTGGGACACATGTCTCGTTTCGGGCAACATCACACATAGCTAATGGCAGCACTTCCTATGAGCCCTATCTGGGTGAAGGAGGAACTTGTAGAACTCAAGTTCCCAGCGCACTCAAAGCCCAAATCAGCAAAAGGGTAGATGATGCACGATCTACTTGGAAGGGAGAATCAGGCCAACCATGTGTTTTCATGAATCTGACTCTGTCTTAAGAGAAATCTGAAGAAGAAATTCCGAATCGTCCCTATTTTGACACATTGCCGAAAAGGCCGTGCATAGCAAAATGACCACGAAGGGCAAAGTTAACCTCAGTGTTCTTTTAGCAATCCCAGGATGGTTTGGAATTGGCGTCTAAATGTAGTCTGTAGCACATGTCTCGTTTCGGGCAACATCACACATAGCTAATGGCAGCACTTCCTACGAGCCCTATCAGGGTGAAGGAGGAACTTGTAGAACTCAAGTTCCCAGCCCACTCAAAGCCCAGATCAGCAAAAGGGTAGATGATGCACGATCTACTTGGAAGGGAGAATCAGGCCAACCATGTGTTTTCATGAATCTGTCTCTGTCTTAAGAGAAATCTTAAGAAGAAATTCCGAATCGTCCCTATTTTGACACATTGCCGAAAAGGCTGTGCATAGCAAAATGACCACGAAGCGCAAAGTTAACCTCAGTGTTCTTTTACCAATCCCAGGATGATTTGGAATTGGCGTCTAAATGTAGTCTGGGACACATGTCTCGTTTCGGGCAACATCACACATAGCTAATGGCAGCAAATGTAGAACTCAAGTTCCCAGCCCACTCAAAGCCCAGATCAACAAAAGAGTAGATGATGCACGATCTACTTGGAAGGGAGATTCAGGCCAACCATTTGTTTTCATGAATCTGTCTCTGCCTTAAGAGAAATCAAAATAACCAATTCGGAATCATCCCTATTTTGACACTTTGACGAAAAGGCTGTACATAGCAAAATGACCACGAACGGCAAAGTTAACCTCAGTGTTCTTTTAGCAATCCCAAGATGGTTTGGAATTGGCGTCTAAATGTAGTCTGGAACACATGTCTCGTTTCGGGCAACATCACACAGCTAATGGCAGCACTTCCTACGAGCCCTATCAGGGTGAAGGAGGAACTTGTAGAACTCAAGTTCCCAGCCCACTCAAAGCCCAGATCAGCAAAACGGTAGATGATGCACGATCTACTTGGAAGGGAGAATCAGGCGAACCATGTGTTTTCATGAATCTGTCTCTGTCTTAAGAGAAATCTTAAGAAGAAATTCCGAATCGTCCCTATTTTGACACATTGCCGAAAAGGCTGTGCATAGCAAAATGACCACGAAGGGCAAAGTTAACCTCAGTGTTCTTTTAGCAATCCCAGGATGGTTTGGAATTGGCGTCTAAATGTAGTCTGTAGCACATGTCTCGTTTCGGGCAACATCACACATAGCTAATGGCAGCACTTCCTACGAGCCCTATCAGGGTGAAGGAGGAACTTGTAGAACTCAAGTTCCCAGCCCACTCAAAGCCCAGATCAGCAAAAGGGTAGATGATGCACGATCTACTTGGAAGGGAGAATCAGGCCAACCATGTGTTTTCATGAATCTGTCTCTGTCTTAAGAGAAATCAAGATAACCAATTCGGAATCATCCCTATTTTGACACTTTGACGAAAAGGCCGTGCATAGCAAAATGACCACGAAGGGCAAAGTTAACCTCAGTGTTCTTTTAGCAATCCCAGGATGGTTTGGAATTGGCGTCTAAATGTAGTCTGGAACACATGTCTCGTTTCGGGCAACATCACACATAGCTAATGGCAGCACTTCCTACGAGCCCTATCAGGGTGAACTTGTAGAACTCAAGTTCCCAGCCCACAGATAGCCCAGATCAGCAAAAGGGTAGATGATGCACGATCTACTTGGAAGGGAGAATCAGGCCAACCATGTGTTTTCATGAATCTGACTCTGTCTTAAGAGAAATCTGAAGAAGAAATTCCGAATCGTCCCTATTTTGACACATTGCCGAAAAGGCCGTGCATAGCAAAATGACCACGAAGCGCAAAGTTAACCTCAGTGTTCTTTTAGCAATCCCAGGATGGTTCGGAATTGGCGTCTAAATGTAGTCTGGAACACATGTCTCGTTTCGGGCAACTTCACACATAGCTAATGGCAGCACTTCCTACGAGCCCTATCAGGGCGGAGGAGGAACTTGTAGAACTCAAGTTCCCAGCCCACTCAAAGCCCAGATCAGCAAAAGGGTAGATGATGCACGATCTACTTGGAAGCGAGAATCAGGCGAACCATGTGTTTTCATGAATCTGTCTCTGTCTTAAGAGAAATCTTAAGAAGAAATTCCGAATCGTCCCTATTTTGACACATTGCCGAAAAGGCTGTGCATAGCAAAATGACCACGAAGGGCAAAGTTAACCTCAGTGTTCTTTTAGCAATCCCAGGATGGTTTGGAATTGGCGTCTAAATGTAGTCTGTAGCACATGTCTCGTTTCGGGCAACATCACACATAGCTAATGGCAGCACTTCCTACGAGCCCTATCAGGGTGAAGGAGGAACTTGTAGAACTCAAGTTCCCAGCCCACTCAAAGCCCAGATCAGCAAAAGGGTAGATGATGCACGATCTACTTGGAAGGGAGAATCAGGCCAACCATGTGTTTTCATGAATCTGTCTCTGTCTTAAGAGAAATCTTAAGAAGAAATTCCGAATCGTCCCTATTTTGACACATTGCCGAAAAGGCTGTGCATAGCAAAATGACCACGAAGCGCAAAGTTAACCTCAGTGTTCTTTTACCAATCCCAGGATGATTTGGAATTGGCGTCTAAATGTAGTCTGGGACACATGTCTCGTTTCGGGCAACATCACACATAGCTAATGGCAGCAAATGTAGAACTCAAGTTCCCAGCCCACTCAAAGCCCAGATCAACAAAAGAGTAGATGATGCACGATCTACTTGGAAGGGAGATTCAGGCCAACCATTTGTTTTCATGAATCTGTCTCTGCCTTAAGAGAAATCAAAATAACCAATTCGGAATCATCCCTATTTTGACACTTTGACGAAAAGGCTGTACATAGCAAAATGACCACGAACGGCAAAGTTAACCTCAGTGTTCTTTTAGCAATCCCAAGATGGTTTGGAATTGGCGTCTAAATGTAGTCTGGAACACATGTCTCGTTTCGGGCAACATCACACAGCTAATGGCAGCACTTCCTACGAGCCCTATCAGGGTGAAGGAGGAACTTGTAGAACTCAAGTTCCCAGCCCACTCAAAGCCCAGATCAGCAAAAGGGTAGATGATGCACGATCTACTTGGAAGGGAGAATCAGGCGAACCATGTGTTTTCATGAATCTGTCTCTGTCTTAAGAGAAATCTTAAGAAGAAATTCCGAATCGTCCCTATTTTGACACATTGCCGAAAAGGCTGTGCATAGCAAAATGACCACGAAGGGCAAAGTTAACCTCAGTGTTCTTTTAGCAATCCCAGGATGGTTTGGAATTGGCGTCTAAATGTAGTCTGTAGCACATGTCTCGTTTCGGGCAACATCACACATAGCTAATGGCAGCACTTCCTACGAGCCCTATCAGGGTGAAGGAGGAACTTGTAGAACTCAAGTTCCCAGCCCACTCAAAGCCCAGATCAGCAAAAGGGTAGATGATGCACGATCTACTTGGAAGGGAGAATCAGGCCAACCATGTGTTTTCATGAATCTGTCTCTGTCTTAAGAGAAATCTTAAGAAGAAATTCCGAATCGTCCCTATTTTGACACATTGCCGAAAAGGCTGTGCATAGCAAAATGACCACGAAGCGCAAAGTTAACCTCAGTGTTCTTTTACCAATCCCAGGATGATTTGGAATTGGCGTCTAAATGTAGTCTGGGACACATGTCTCGTTTCGGGCAACATCACACATAGCTAATGGCAGCACTTCCTACGAGCCCTATCAGGGTGAAGGAGGAACTTGTAGAACTCAAGTTCCCAGCCCACTCAAAGCCCAGATCAGCAAAAGGGTAGATGATGCACGATCTACTTGGAAGGGAGAATCAGGCCAACCATGTGTTTTCATGAATCTGTCTCTGTCTTAAGAGAAATCTTAAGAAGAAATTCCGAATCGTCCCTATTTTGACACATTGCCGAAAAGGCTGTGCATAGCAAAATGACCACGAAGCGCAAAGTTAACCTCAGTGTTCTTTTAGCAATCCCAGGATGGTTTGGAATTGGCGTCTAAATGTAGTCTGTAGCACATGTCTCGTTTCGGGCAACATCACACATAGCTAATGGCAGCACTTCCTACGAGCCCTATCAGGGTGAAAGAGGAACTTGTAGAACTCAAGTTCCCAGCCCACTCAAAGCCCAGATCAGCAAAAGGGTAGATGATGCACGATCTACTTGGAAGGGAGAATCAGGCCAACCATGTGTTTTCATGAATCTGTCTCTGTCTTAAGAGAAATCAAGATAACCAATTCGGAATCATCCCTATTTTGACACTTTGACGAAAAGGCCGTGCATAGCAAAATGACCACGAAGGGCAAAGTTAACCTCAGTGTTCTTTTAGCAATCCCAGGATGGTTTGGAATTGGCGTCTAAATGTAGTCTGGAACACATGTCTCGTTTCGGGCAACATCACACATAGCTAATGGCAGCACTTCCTACGAGCCCTATCAGGGTGAACTTGTAGAACTCAAGTTCCCAGCCCACAGATAGCCCAGATCAGCAAAAGGGTAGATGATGCACGATCTACTTGGAAGGGAGAATCAGGCCAACCATGTGTTTTCATGAATCTGACTCTGTCTTAAGAGAAATCTGAAGAAGAAATTCCGAATCGTCCCTATTTTGACACATTGCCGAAAAGGCCGTGCATAGCAAAATGACCACGAAGCGCAAAGTTAACCTCAGTGTTCTTTTAGCAATCCCAGGATGGTTCGGAATTGGCGTCTAAATGTAGTCTGGAACACATGTCTCGTTTCGGGCAACTTCACACATAGCTAATGGCAGCACTTCCTACGAGCCCTATCAGGGCGGAGGAGGAACTTGTAGAACTCAAGTTCCCAGCCCACTCAAAGCCCAGATCAGCAAAAGGGTAGATGATGCACGATCTACTTGGAAGGGAGAATCAGGCCAACCATGTGTTTTCATGAATCTGTCTCTGTCTTAAGAGAAATCTTAAGAAGAAATTCCGAATCGTCCCTATTTTGACACATTGCCGAAAAGGCTGTGCATAGCAAAATGACCACGAAGCGCAAAGTTAACCTCAGTGTTCTTTTACCAATCCCAGGATGATTTGGAATTGGCGTCTAAATGTAGTCTGGGACACATGTCTCGTTTCGGGCAACATCACACATAGCTAATGGCAGCAAATGTAGAACTCAAGTTCCCAGCCCACTCAAAGCCCAGATCAACAAAAGAGTAGATGATGCACGATCTACTTGGAAGGGAGATTCAGGCCAACCATTTGTTTTCATGAATCTGTCTCTGCCTTAAGAGAAATCAAAATAACCAATTCGGAATCATCCCTATTTTGACACTTTGACGAAAAGGCTGTACATAGCAAAATGACCACGAACGGCAAAGTTAACCTCAGTGTTCTTTTAGCAATCCCAAGATGGTTTGGAATTGGCGTCTAAATGTAGTCTGGAACACATGTCTCGTTTCGGGCAACATCACACAGCTAATGGCAGCACTTCCTACGAGCCCTATCAGGGTGAAGGAGGAACTTGTAGAACTCAAGTTCCCAGCCCACTCAAAGCCCAGATCAGCAAAAGGGTAGATGATGCACGATCTACTTGGAAGGGAGAATCAGGCGAACCATGTGTTTTCATGAATCTGTCTCTGTCTTAAGAGAAATCTTAAGAAGAAATTCCGAATCGTCCCTATTTTGACACATTGCCGAAAAGGCTGTGCATAGCAAAATGACCACGAAGGGCAAAGTTAACCTCAGTGTTCTTTTAGCAATCCCAGGATGGTTTGGAATTGGCGTCTAAATGTAGTCTGTAGCACATGTCTCGTTTCGGGCAACATCACACATAGCTAATGGCAGCACTTCCTACGAGCCCTATCAGGGTGAAGGAGGAACTTGTAGAACTCAAGTTCCCAGCCCACTCAAAGCCCAGATCAGCAAAAGGGTAGATGATGCACGATCTACTTGGAAGGGAGAATCAGGCCAACCATGTGTTTTCATGAATCTGTCTCTGTCTTAAGAGAAATCTTAAGAAGAAATTCCGAATCGTCCCTATTTTGACACATTGCCGAAAAGGCTGTGCATAGCAAAATGACCACGAAGCGCAAAGTTAACCTCAGTGTTCTTTTACCAATCCCAGGATGATTTGGAATTGGCGTCTAAATGTAGTCTGGGACACATGTCTCGTTTCGGGCAACATCACACATAGCTAATGGCAGCACTTCCTACGAGCCCTATCAGGGTGAAGGAGGAACTTGTAGAACTCAAGTTCCCAGCCCACTCAAAGCCCAGATCAGCAAAAGGGTAGATGATGCACGATCTACTTGGAAGGGAGAATCAGGCCAACCATGTGTTTTCATGAATCTGTCTCTGTCTTAAGAGAAATCTTAAGAAGAAATTCCGAATCGTCCCTATTTTGACACATTGCCGAAAAGGCTGTGCATAGCAAAATGACCACGAAGCGCAAAGTTAACCTCAGTGTTCTTTTAGCAATCCCAGGATGGTTTGGAATTGGCGTCTAAATGTAGTCTGTAGCACATGTCTCGTTTCGGGCAACATCACACATAGCTAATGGCAGCACTTCCTACGAGCCCTATCAGGGTGAAAGAGGAACTTGTAGAACTCAAGTTCCCAGCCCACTCAAAGCCCAGATCAGCAAAAGGGTAGATGATGCACGATCTACTTGGAAGGGAGAATCAGGCCAACCATGTGTTTTCATGAATCTGTCTCTGTCTTAAGAGAAATCAAGATAACCAATTCGGAATCATCCCTATTTTGACACTTTGACGAAAAGGCCGTGCATAGCAAAATGACCACGAAGGGCAAAGTTAACCTCAGTGTTCTTTTAGCAATCCCAGGATGGTTTGGAATTGGCGTCTAAATGTAGTCTGGAACACATGTCTCGTTTCGGGCAACATCACACATAGCTAATGGCAGCACTTCCTACGAGCCCTATCAGGGTGAACTTGTAGAACTCAAGTTCCCAGCCCACAGATAGCCCAGATCAGCAAAAGGGTAGATGATGCACGATCTACTTGGAAGGGAGAATCAGGCCAACCATGTGTTTTCATGAATCTGACTCTGTCTTAAGAGAAATCTGAAGAAGAAATTCCGAATCGTCCCTATTTTGACACATTGCCGAAAAGGCCGTGCATAGCAAAATGACCACGAAGCGCAAAGTTAACCTCAGTGTTCTTTTAGCAATCCCAGGATGGTTCGGAATTGGCGTCTAAATGTAGTCTGGAACACATGTCTCGTTTCGGGCAACTTCACACATAGCTAATGGCAGCACTTCCTACGAGCCCTATCAGGGCGGAGGAGGAACTTGTAGAACTCAAGTTCCCAGCCCACTCAAAGCCCAGATCAGCAAAAGGGTAGATGATGCACGATCTACTTGGAAGGGAGAATCAGGCGAACCATGTGTTTTCATGAATCTGTCTCTGTCTTAAGAGAAATCTTAAGAAGAAATTCCGAATCGTCCCTATTTTGACACATTGCCGAAAAGGCTGTGCATAGCAAAATGACCACGAAGGGCAAAGTTAACCTCAGTGTTCTTTTAGCAATCCCAGGATGGTTTGGAATTGGCGTCTAAATGTAGTCTGTAGCACATGTCTCGTTTCGGGCAACATCACACATAGCTAATGGCAGCACTTCCTACGAGCCCTATCAGGGTGAAGGAGGAACTTGTAGAACTCAAGTTCCCAGCCCACTCAAAGCCCAGATCAGCAAAAGGGTAGATGATGCACGATCTACTTGGAAGGGAGAATCAGGCCAACCATGTGTTTTCATGAATCTGTCTCTGTCTTAAGAGAAATCTTAAGAAGAAATTCCGAATCGTCCCTATTTTGACACATTGCCGAAAAGGCTGTGCATAGCAAAATGACCACGAAGCGCAAAGTTAACCTCAGTGTTCTTTTACCAATCCCAGGATGATTTGGAATTGGCGTCTAAATGTAGTCTGGGACACATGTCTCGTTTCGGGCAACATCACACATAGCTAATGGCAGCACTTCCTACGAGCCCTATCAGGGTGAAGGAGGAACTTGTAGAACTCAAGTTCCCAGCCCACTCAAAGCCCAGATCAGCAAAAGGGTAGATGATGCACGATCTACTTGGAAGGGAGAATCAGGCCAACCATGTGTTTTCATGAATCTGTCTCTGTCTTAAGAGAAATCTTAAGAAGAAATTCCGAATCGTCCCTATTTTGACACATTGCCGAAAAGGCTGTGCATAGCAAAATGACCACGAAGCGCAAAGTTAACCTCAGTGTTCTTTTAGCAATCCCAGGATGGTTTGGAATTGGCGTCTAAATGTAGTCTGTAGCACATGTCTCGTTTCGGGCAACATCACACATAGCTAATGGCAGCACTTCCTACGAGCCCTATCAGGGTGAAAGAGGAACTTGTAGAACTCAAGTTCCCAGCCCACTCAAAGCCCAGATCAGCAAAAGGGTAGATGATGCACGATCTACTTGGAAGGGAGAATCAGGCCAACCATGTGTTTTCATGAATCTGTCTCTGTCTTAAGAGAAATCAAGATAACCAATTCGGAATCATCCCTATTTTGACACTTTGACGAAAAGGCCGTGCATAGCAAAATGACCACGAAGGGCAAAGTTAACCTCAGTGTTCTTTTAGCAATCCCAGGATGGTTTGGAATTGGCGTCTAAATGTAGTCTGGAACACATGTCTCGTTTCGGGCAACATCACACATAGCTAATGGCAGCACTTCCTACGAGCCCTATCAGGGTGAAGGAGGAACTTGTAGAACTCAAGTTCCCAGCCCACTCAAAGCCCAAATCAGCAAAAGGGTAGATGATGCACGATCTACTTGGAAGGGAGAATCAGGCCAACCATGTGTTTTCATGAATCTGTCTCTGTCTTAAGAGAAATCTTAAGAAGAAATTCCGAATCGTCCCTATTTTGACACATTGCCGAAAAGGCCGTGCATAGCAAAATGACCACGAAGCGCAAAGTTAACCTCAGTGTTCTTTTACCAATCCCAGGATGATTTGGAATTGGCGTCTAAATGTAGTCTGGGACACATGTCTCGTTTCGGGCAACATCACACATAGCTAATGGCAGCAAATATAGAACTCAAGTTCCCAGCCCACTCAAAGCCCAGATCAACAAAAGAGTAGATGATGCACGATCTACTTGGAAGGGAGATTCAGGCCAACCATTTGTTTTCATGAATCTGTCTCTGCCTTAATAGAAATCAAAATAACCAATTCGGAATCATCCCTATTTTGACACTTTGACGAAAAGGCTGTACATAGCAAAATGACCACGAAGGGCAAAGTTAACCTCAGTGTTCTTTTAGCAATCCCAGGATGGTTTGGAATTGGCGTCTAAATGTAGTCTGTAGCACATGTCTCGTTTCGGGCAACATCACACATAGCTAATGGCAGCACTTCCTACGAGCCCTATCAGGGTGAAGGAGGAACTTGTAGAACTCAAGTTCCCAGCCCACTCAAAGCCCAGATCAGCAAAAGGGTAGATGATGCACGATCTACTTGGAAGGGAGAATCAGGCCAACCATGTGTTTTCATGAATCTGTCTCTGTCTTAAGAGAAATCTTAAGAAGAAATTCCGAATCGTCCCTTTTTTCACACATTGCCGAAAAGGCCGTGCATAGCAAAATGACCACGAAGCGCAAAGTTAACCTCACTGTTCTTTTAGCAATCCCAGGATGGTTTGGAATTGGCGTCTAAATGTAGTCTGGAACACATGTCTCGTTTCGGGCAACATCACACATAGCTAATGGCAGCACTTCCTACGAGCCCTATCAGGGTGAAGGAGGAACTTGTAGAACTCAAGTTCCCAGCCCACTCAAAGCCCAGATCAGCAAAAGGGTAGATGATGCACGATCTACTTGGAAGGGAGAATCAGGCCAACCATGTGTTTTCATGAATCTGTCTCTGTCTTAAGAGAAATCTGAAGAAGAAACTCCGAATCGTCCCTATTTTAACACATTGCCGAAAAGGCCGTGCATAGCAAAATGACCACGAAGGGCAAAGTTAACCTCAGTGTTCTTTTAGCAATCCCAGGATGGTTTGGAATTGGCGTCTAAATGTAGTCTGGGACCCATGTCTCGTTTCGGGCAACATCACACATAGCTAATGGCAGCACTTCCTACGAGCCCTATCAGGGTGAACTTGTAGAACTCAAGTTCCCAGCCCACTCAAAGCCCAGATCAGCAAAAGGGTAGATGATGCACGATCTACTTGGAAGGGAGAATCAGGCAAACCATGTGTTTTCATGAATCTGTCTCTGTCTTAAGAGAAATCAAGATAACCAATTCGGAATCATCCCTATTTTGACACATTGCCGAAAAGGCCGTGCATAGCAAAATGACCACGAAGGGCAAAGTTAACCTCAGTGTTCTTTTAGCAATCCCAGGATGGTTTGGAATTGGCGTCTAAATGTAGTCTGGGACACATGTCTCGTTTCGGGCAACATCACACATAGCTAATGGCAGCACTTCCTATGAGCCCTATCTGGGTGAAGGAGGAACTTGTAGAACTCAAGTTCCCAGCGCACTCAAAGCCCAAATCAGCAAAAGGGTAGATGATGCACGATCTACTTGGAAGGGAGAATCAGGCCAACCATGTGTTTTCATGAATCTGACTCTGTCTTAAGAGAAATCTGAAGAAGAAATTCCGAATCGTCCCTATTTTGACACATTGCCGAAAAGGCCGTGCATAGCAAAATGACCACGAAGGGCAAAGTTAACCTCAGTGTTCTTTTAGCAATCCCAGGATGGTTTGGAATTGGCGTCTAAATGTAGTCTGTAGCACATGTCTCGTTTCGGGCAACATCACACATAGCTAATGGCAGCACTTCCTACGAGCCCTATCAGGGTGAAGGAGGAACTTGTAGAACTCAAGTTCCCAGCCCACTCAAAGCCCAGATCAGCAAAAGGGTAGATGATGCACGATCTACTTGGAAGGGAGAATCAGGCCAACCATGTGTTTTCATGAATCTGTCTCTGTCTTAAGAGAAATCTTAAGAAGAAATTCCGAATCGTCCCTATTTTGACACATTGCCGAAAAGGCTGTGCATAGCAAAATGACCACGAAGCGCAAAGTTAACCTCAGTGTTCTTTTACCAATCCCAGGATGATTTGGAATTGGCGTCTAAATGTAGTCTGGGACACATGTCTCGTTTCGGGCAACATCACACATAGCTAATGGCAGCAAATGTAGAACTCAAGTTCCCAGCCCACTCAAAGCCCAGATCAACAAAAGAGTAGATGATGCACGATCTACTTGGAAGGGAGATTCAGGCCAACCATTTGTTTTCATGAATCTGTCTCTGCCTTAAGAGAAATCAAAATAACCAATTCGGAATCATCCCTATTTTGACACTTTGACGAAAAGGCTGTACATAGCAAAATGACCACGAACGGCAAAGTTAACCTCAGTGTTCTTTTAGCAATCCCAAGATGGTTTGGAATTGGCGTCTAAATGTAGTCTGGAACACATGTCTCGTTTCGGGCAACATCACACAGCTAATGGCAGCACTTCCTACGAGCCCTATCAGGGTGAAGGAGGAACTTGTAGAACTCAAGTTCCCAGCCCACTCAAAGCCCAGATCAGCAAAACGGTAGATGATGCACGATCTACTTGGAAGGGAGAATCAGGCGAACCATGTGTTTTCATGAATCTGTCTCTGTCTTAAGAGAAATCTTAAGAAGAAATTCCGAATCGTCCCTATTTTGACACATTGCCGAAAAGGCTGTGCATAGCAAAATGACCACGAAGGGCAAAGTTAACCTCAGTGTTCTTTTAGCAATCCCAGGATGGTTTGGAATTGGCGTCTAAATGTAGTCTGTAGCACATGTCTCGTTTCGGGCAACATCACACATAGCTAATGGCAGCACTTCCTACGAGCCCTATCAGGGTGAAGGAGGAACTTGTAGAACTCAAGTTCCCAGCCCACTCAAAGCCCAGATCAGCAAAAGGGTAGATGATGCACGATCTACTTGGAAGGGAGAATCAGGCCAACCATGTGTTTTCATGAATCTGTCTCTGTCTTAAGAGAAATCTTAAGAAGAAATTCCGAATCGTCCCTATTTTGACACATTGCCGAAAAGGCTGTGCATAGCAAAATGACCACGAAGCGCAAAGTTAACCTCAGTGTTCTTTTACCAATCCCAGGATGATTTGGAATTGGCGTCTAAATGTAGTCTGGGACACATGTCTCGTTTCGGGCAACATCACACATAGCTAATGGCAGCAAATGTAGAACTCAAGTTCCCAGCCCACTCAAAGCCCAGATCAACAAAAGAGTAGATGATGCACGATCTACTTGGAAGGGAGATTCAGGCCAACCATTTGTTTTCATGAATCTGTCTCTGCCTTAAGAGAAATCAAAATAACCAATTCGGAATCATCCCTATTTTGACACTTTGACGAAAAGGCTGTACATAGCAAAATGACCACGAACGGCAAAGTTAACCTCAGTGTTCTTTTAGCAATCCCAAGATGGTTTGGAATTGGCGTCTAAATGTAGTCTGGAACACATGTCTCGTTTCGGGCAACATCACACAGCTAATGGCAGCACTTCCTACGAGCCCTATCAGGGTGAAGGAGGAACTTGTAGAACTCAAGTTCCCAGCCCACTCAAAGCCCAGATCAGCAAAACGGTAGATGATGCACGATCTACTTGGAAGGGAGAATCAGGCGAACCATGTGTTTTCATGAATCTGTCTCTGTCTTAAGAGAAATCTTAAGAAGAAATTCCGAATCGTCCCTATTTTGACACATTGCCGAAAAGGCTGTGCATAGCAAAATGACCACGAAGGGCAAAGTTAACCTCAGTGTTCTTTTAGCAATCCCAGGATGGTTTGGAATTGGCGTCTAAATGTAGTCTGTAGCACATGTCTCGTTTCGGGCAACATCACACATAGCTAATGGCAGCACTTCCTACGAGCCCTATCAGGGTGAAGGAGGAACTTGTAGAACTCAAGTTCCCAGCCCACTCAAAGCCCAGATCAGCAAAAGGGTAGATGATGCACGATCTACTTGGAAGGGAGAATCAGGCCAACCATGTGTTTTCATGAATCTGTCTCTGTCTTAAGAGAAATCTTAAGAAGAAATTCCGAATCGTCCCTATTTTGACACATTGCCGAAAAGGCTGTGCATAGCAAAATGACCACGAAGCGCAAAGTTAACCTCAGTGTTCTTTTACCAATCCCAGGATGATTTGGAATTGGCGTCTAAATGTAGTCTGGGACACATGTCTCGTTTCGGGCAACATCACACATAGCTAATGGCAGCAAATGTAGAACTCAAGTTCCCAGCCCACTCAAAGCCCAGATCAACAAAAGAGTAGATGATGCACGATCTATTGGAAGGGAGATTCAGGCCAACCATTTGTTTTCATGAATCTGTCTCTGCCTTAAGAGAAATCAAAATAACCAATTCGGAATCATCCCTATTTTGACACTTTGACGAAAAGGCTGTACATAGCAAAATGACCACGAACGGCAAAGTTAACCTCAGTGTTCTTTTAGCAATCCCAAGATGGTTTGGAATTGGCGTCTAAATGTAGTCTGGAACACATGTCTCGTTTCGGGCAACATCACACAGCTAATGGCAGCACTTCCTACGAGCCCTATCAGGGTGAAGGAGGAACTTGTAGAACTCAAGTTCCCAGCCCACTCAAAGCCCAGATCAGCAAAACGGTAGATGATGCACGATCTACTTGGAAGGGAGAATCAGGCGAACCATGTGTTTTCATGAATCTGTCTCTGTCTTAAGAGAAATCTTAAGAAGAAATTCCGAATCGTCCCTATTTTGACACATTGCCGAAAAGGCTGTGCATAGCAAAATGACCACGAAGGGCAAAGTTAACCTCAGTGTTCTTTTAGCAATCCCAGGATGGTTTGGAATTGGCGTCTAAATGTAGTCTGTAGCACATGTCTCGTTTCGGGCAACATCACACATAGCTAATGGCAGCACTTCCTACGAGCCCTATCAGGGTGAAGGAGGAACTTGTAGAACTCAAGTTCCCAGCCCACTCAAAGCCCAGATCAGCAAAAGGGTAGATGATGCACGATCTACTTGGAAGGGAGAATCAGGCCAACCATGTGTTTTCATGAATCTGTCTCTGTCTTAAGAGAAATCTTAAGAAGAAATTCCGAATCGTCCCTATTTTGACACATTGCCGAAAAGGCTGTGCATAGCAAAATGACCACGAAGCGCAAAGTTAACCTCAGTGTTCTTTTACCAATCCCAGGATGATTTGGAATTGGCGTCTAAATGTAGTCTGGGACACATGTCTCGTTTCGGGCAACATCACACATAGCTAATGGCAGCACTTCCTACGAGCCCTATCAGGGTGAAGGAGGAACTTGTAGAACTCAAGTTCCCAGCCCACTCAAAGCCCAGATCAGCAAAAGGGTAGATGATGCACGATCTACTTGGAAGGGAGAATCAGGCCAACCATGTGTTTTCATGAATCTGTCTCTGTCTTAAGAGAAATCTTAAGAAGAAATTCCGAATCGTCCCTATTTTGACACATTGCCGAAAAGGCTGTGCATAGCAAAATGACCACGAAGCGCAAAGTTAACCTCAGTGTTCTTTTAGCAATCCCAGGATGGTTTGGAATTGGCGTCTAAATGTAGTCTGTAGCACATGTCTCGTTTCGGGCAACATCACACATAGCTAATGGCAGCACTTCCTACGAGCCCTATCAGGGTGAAGGAGGAACTTGTAGAACTCAAGTTCCCAGCCCACTCAAAGCCCAGATCAGCAAAAGGGTAGATGATGCACGATCTACTTGGAAGGGAGAATCAGGCCAACCATGTGTTTTCATGAATCTGTCTCTGTCTTAAGAGAAATCAAGATAACCAATTCGGAATCATCCCTATTTTGACACTTTGACGAAAAGGCCGTGCATAGCAAAATGACCACGAAGGGCAAAGTTAACCTCAGTGTTCTTTTAGCAATCCTAGGATGGTTTGGAATTGGCGTCTAAATGTAGTCTGGAACACATGTCTCGTTTCGGGCAACATCACACATAGCTAATGGCAGCACTTCCTACGAGCCCTATCAGGGTGAAGGAGGAACTTGTAGAACTCAAGTTCCCAGCCCACTCAAAGCCCAAATCAGCAAAAGGGTAGATGATGCACGATCTACTTGGAAGGGAGAATCAGGCCAACCATGTGTTTTCATGAATCTGTCTCTGTCTTAAGAGAAATCTTAAGAAGAAATTCCGAATCGTCCCTATTTTGACACATTGCCGAAAAGGCCGTGCATAGCAAAATGACCACGAAGCGCAAAGTTAACCTCAGTGTTCTTTTACCAATCCCAGGATGATTTGGAATTGGCGTCTAAATGTAGTCTGGGACACATGTCTCGTTTCGGGCAACATCACACATAGCTAATGGCAGCAAATATAGAACTCAAGTTCCCAGCCCACTCAAAGCCCAGATCAACAAAAGAGTAGATGATGCACGATCTACTTGGAAGGGAGATTCAGGCCAACCATTTGTTTTCATGAATCTGTCTCTGCCTTAATAGAAATCAAAATAACCAATTCGGAATCATCCCTATTTTGACACTTTGACGAAAAGGCTGTACATAGCAAAATGACCACGAAGGGCAAAGTTAACCTCAGTGTTCTTTTAGCAATCCCAGGATGGTTTGGAATTGGCGTCTAAATGTAGTCTGTAGCACATGTCTCGTTTCGGGCAACATCACACATAGCTAATGGCAGCACTTCCTACGAGCCCTATCAGGGTGAAGGAGGAACTTGTAGAACTCAAGTTCCCAGCCCACTCAAAGCCCAGATCAGCAAAAGGGTAGATGATGCACGATCTACTTGGAAGGGAGAATCAGGCCAACCATGTGTTTTCATGAATCTGTCTCTGTCTTAAGAGAAATCAAGATAACCAATTCGGAATCATCCCTATTTTGACACTTTGACGAAAAGGCCGTGCATAGCAAAATGACCACGAAGGGCAAAGTTAACCTCAGTGTTCTTTTAGCAATCCCAGGATGGTTTGGAATTGGCGTCTAAATGTAGTCTGGAACACATGTCTCGTTTCGGGCAACATCACACATAGCTAATGGCAGCACTTCCTACGAGCCCTATCAGGGTGAAGGAGGAACTTGTAGAACTCAAGTTCCCAGCCCACTCAAAGCCCAAATCAGCAAAAGGGTAGATGATGCACGATCTACTTGGAAGGGAGAATCAGGCCAACCATGTGTTTTCATGAATCTGTCTCTGTCTTAAGAGAAATCTTAAGAAGAAATTCCGAATCGTCCCTATTTTGACACATTGCCGAAAAGGCCGTGCATAGCAAAATGACCACGAAGCGCAAAGTTAACCTCAGTGTTCTTTTACCAATCCCAGGATGATTTGGAATTGGCGTCTAAATGTAGTCTGGGACACATGTCTCGTTTCGGGCAACATCACACATAGCTAATGGCAGCAAATATAGAACTCAAGTTCCCAGCCCACTCAAAGCCCAGATCAACAAAAGAGTAGATGATGCACGATCTACTTGGAAGGGAGATTCAGGCCAACCATTTGTTTTCATGAATCTGTCTCTGCCTTAAGAGAAATCAAAATAACCAATTCGGAATCATCCCTATTTTGACACTTTGACGAAAAGGCTGTACATAGCAAAATGACCACGAACGGCAAAGTTAACCTCAGTGTTCTTTTAGCAATCCCAAGATGGTTTGGAATTGGCGTCTAAATGTAGTCTGGAACACATGTCTCGTTTCGGGCAACATCACACAGCTAATGGCAGCACTTCCTACGAGCCCTATCAGGGTGAAGGAGGAACTTGTAGAACTCAAGTTCCCAGCCCACTCAAAGCCCAGATCAGCAAAACGGTAGATGATGCACGATCTACTTGGAAGGGAGAATCAGGCGAACCATGTGTTTTCATGAATCTGTCTCTGTCTTAAGAGAAATCTTAAGAAGAAATTCCGAATCGTCCCTATTTTGACACATTGCCGAAAAGGCTGTGCATAGCAAAATGACCACGAAGGGCAAAGTTAACCTCAGTGTTCTTTTAGCAATCCCAGGATGGTTTGGAATTGGCGTCTAAATGTAGTCTGTAGCACATGTCTCGTTTCGGGCAACATCACACATAGCTAATGGCAGCACTTCCTACGAGCCCTATCAGGGTGAAGGAGGAACTTGTAGAACTCAAGTTCCCAGCCCACTCAAAGCCCAGATCAGCAAAAGGGTAGATGATGCACGATCTACTTGGAAGGGAGAATCAGGCCAACCATGTGTTTTCATGAATCTGTCTCTGTCTTAAGAGAAATCTTAAGAAGAAATTCCGAATCGTCCCTATTTTGACACATTGCCGAAAAGGCTGTGCATAGCAAAATGACCACGAAGCGCAAAGTTAACCTCAGTGTTCTTTTACCAATCCCAGGATGATTTGGAATTGGCGTCTAAATGTAGTCTGGGACACATGTCTCGTTTCGGGCAACATCACACATAGCTAATGGCAGCACTTCCTACGAGCCCTATCAGGGTGAAGGAGGAACTTGTAGAACTCAAGTTCCCAGCCCACTCAAAGCCCAGATCAGCAAAAGGGTAGATGATGCACGATCTACTTGGAAGGGAGAATCAGGCCAACCATGTGTTTTCATGAATCTGTCTCTGTCTTAAGAGAAATCTTAAGAAGAAATTCCGAATCGTCCCTATTTTGACACATTGCCGAAAAGGCTGTGCATAGCAAAATGACCACGAAGGGCAAAGTTAACCTCAGTGTTCTTTTAGCAATCCCAGGATGGTTTGGAATTGGCGTCTAAATGTAGTCTGTAGCACATGTCTCGTTTCGGGCAACATCACACATAGCTAATGGCAGCACTTCCTACGAGCCCTATCAGGGTGAAGGAGGAACTTGTAGAACTCAAGTTCCCAGCCCACTCAAAGCCCAGATCAGCAAAAGGGTAGATGATGCACGATCTACTTGGAAGGGAGAATCAGGCCAACCATGTGTTTTCATGAATCTGTCTCTGTCTTAAGAGAAATCAAGATAACCAATTCGGAATCATCCCTATTTTGACACTTTGACGAAAAGGCCGTGCATAGCAAAATGACCACGAAGGGCAAAGTTAACCTCAGTGTTCTTTTAGCAATCCCAGGATGGTTTGGAATTGGCGTCTAAATGTAGTCTGGAACACATGTCTCGTTTCGGGCAACATCACACATAGCTAATGGCAGCACTTCCTACGAGCCCTATCAGGGTGAAGGAGGAACTTGTAGAACTCAAGTTCCCAGCCCACTCAAAGCCCAAATCAGCAAAAGGGTAGATGATGCACGATCTACTTGGAAGGGAGAATCAGGCCAACCATGTGTTTTCATGAATCTGTCTCTGTCTTAAGAGAAATCTTAAGAAGAAATTCCGAATCGTCCCTATTTTGACACATTGCCGAAAAGGCCGTGCATAGCAAAATGACCAAGAAGCGCAAAGTTAACCTCAGTGTTCTTTTACCAATCCCAGGATGATTTGGAATTGGCGTCTAAATGTAGTCTGGGACACATGTCTCGTTTCGGGCAACATCACACATAGCTAATGGCAGCAAATATAGAACTCAAGTTCCCAGCCCACTCAAAGCCCAGATCAACAAAAGAGTAGATGATGCACGATCTACTTGGAAGGGAGATTCAGGCCAACCATTTGTTTTCATGAATCTGTCTCTGCCTTAATAGAAATCAAAATAACCAATTCGGAATCATCCCTATTTTGACACTTTGACGAAAAGGCTGTACATAGCAAAATGACCACGAAGCGCAAAGTTAACCTCAGTGTTCTTTTACCAATCCCAGGATGATTTGGAATTGGCGTCTAAATGTAGTCTGGGACACATGTCTCGTTTCGGGCAACATCACACATAGCTAATGGCAGCAAATATAGAACTCAAGTTCCCAGCCCACTCAAAGCCCAGATCAGCAAAAGGGTAGATGATGCACGATCTACTTGGAAGGGAGAATCAGGCCAACCATGTGTTTTCATGAATCTGTCTCTGTCTTAAGAGAAATCTTAAGAAGAAATTCCGAATCGTCCCTATTTTGACACATTGCCGAAAAGGCTGTGCATAGCAAAATGACCACGAAGCGCAAAGTTAACCTCAGTGTTCTTTTAGCAATCCCAGGATGGTTTGGAATTGGCGTCTAAATGTAGTCTGTAGCACATGTCTCGTTTCGGGCAACATCACACATAGCTAATGGCAGCACTTCCTACGAGCCCTATCAGGGTGAAGGAGGAACTTGTAGAACTCAAGTTCCCAGCCCACTCAAAGCCCAGATCAGCAAAAGGGTAGATGATGCACGATCTACTTGGAAGGGAGAATCAGGCCAACCATGTGTTTTCATGAATCTGTCTCTGTCTTAAGAGAAATCAAGATAACCAATTCGGAATCATCCCTATTTTGACACTTTGACGAAAAGGCCGTGCATAGCAAAATGACCACGAAGGGCAAAGTTAACCTCAGTGTTCTTTTAGCAATCCCAGGATGGTTTGGAATTGGCGTCTAAATGTAGTCTGGAACACATGTCTCGTTTCGGGCAACATCACACATAGCTAATGGCAGCACTTCCTACGAGCCCTATCAGGGTGAAGGAGGAACTTGTAGAACTCAAGTTCCCAGCCCACTCAAAGCCCAAATCAGCAAAAGGGTAGATGATGCACGATCTACTTGGAAGGGAGAATCAGGCCAACCATGTGTTTTCATGAATCTGTCTCTGTCTTAAGAGAAATCTTAAGAAGAAATTCCGAATCGTCCCTATTTTGACACATTGCCGAAAAGGCCGTGCATAGCAAAATGACCACGAAGCGCAAAGTTAACCTCAGTGTTCTTTTACCAATCCCAGGATGATTTGGAATTGGCGTCTAAATGTAGTCTGGGACACATGTCTCGTTTCGGGCAACATCACACATAGCTAATGGCAGCAAATATAGAACTCAAGTCCCCAGCCCACTCAAAGCCCAGATCAACAAAAGAGTAGATGATGCACGATCTACTTGGAAGGGAGATTCAGGCCAACCATTTGTTTTCATGAATCTGTCTCTGCCTTAATAGAAATCAAAATAACCAATTCGGAATCATCCCTATTTTGACACTTTGACGAAAAGGCTGTACATAGCAAAATGACCACGAAGCGCAAAGTTAACCTCAGTGTTCTTTTACCAATCCCAGGATGATTTGGAATTGGCGTCTAAATGTAGTCTGGGACACATGTCTCGTTTCGGGCAACATCACACATAGCTAATGGCAGCAAATATAGAACTCAAGTTCCCAGCCCACTCAAAGCCCAGATCAGCAAAAGGGTAGATGATGCACGATCTACTTGGAAGGGAGAATCAGGCCAACCATGTGTTTTCATGAATCTGTCTCTGTCTTAAGAGAAATCTTAAGAAGAAATTCCGAATCGTCCCTATTTTGACACATTGCCGAAAAGGCTGTGCATAGCAAAATGACCACGAAGCGCAAAGTTAACCTCAGTGTTCTTTTAGCAATCCCAGGATGGTTTGGAATTGGCGTCTAAATGTAGTCTGTAGCACATGTCTCGTTTCGGGCAACATCACACATAGCTAATGGCAGCACTTCCTACGAGCCCTATCAGGGTGAAGGAGGAACTTGTAGAACTCAAGTTCCCAGCCCACTCAAAGCCCAGATCAGCAAAAGGGTAGATGATGCACGATCTACTTGGAAGGGAGAATCAGGCCAACCATGTGTTTTCATGAATCTGTCTCTGTCTTAAGAGAAATCAAGATAACCAATTCGGAATCATCCCTATTTTGACACTTTGACGAAAAGGCCGTGCATAGCAAAATGACCACGAAGGGCAAAGTTAACCTCAGTGTTCTTTTAGCAATCCCAGGATGGTTTGGAATTGGCGTCTAAATGTAGTCTGGAACACATGTCTCGTTTCGGGCAACATCACACATAGCTAATGGCAGCACTTCCTACGAGCCCTATCAGGGTGAAGGAGGAACTTGTAGAACTCAAGTTCCCAGCCCACTCAAAGCCCAAATCAGCAAAAGGGTAGATGATGCACGATCTACTTGGAAGGGAGAATCAGGCCAACCATGTGTTTTCATGAATCTGTCTCTGTCTTAAGAGAAATCTGAAGAAGAAATTCCGAATCGTCCCTATTTTGACACATTGCCGAAAAGGCCGTGCATAGCAAAATGACCACGAAGCGCAAAGTTAACCTCAGTGTTCTTTTACCAATCCCAGGATGATTTGGAATTGGCGTCTAAATGTAGTCTGGGACACATGTCTCGTTTCGGGCAACATCACACATAGCTAATGGCAGCAAATATAGAACTCAAGTTCCCAGCCCACTCAAAGCCCAGATCAACAAAAGAGTAGATGATGCACGATCTACTTGGAAGGGAGATTCAGGCCAACCATTTGTTTTCATGAATCTGTCTCTGCCTTAATAGAAATCAAAATAACCAATTCGGAATCATCCCTATTTTGACACTTTGACGAAAAGGCTGTACATAGCAAAATGACCACGAAGGGCAAAGTTAACCTCAGTGTTCTTTTAGCAATCCCAGGATGGTTTGGAATTGGCGTCTAAATGTAGTCTGGAACACATGTCTCGTTTCGGGCAACATCACACATAGCTAATGGCAGCACTTCCTACGAGCCCTATCAGGGTGAAGGAGGAACTTGTAGAACTCAAGTTCCCAGCCCACTCAAAGCCCAGATCAGCAAAAGGGTAGATGATGCACGATCTACTTGGAAGGGAGAATCAGGCCAACCATGTGTTTTCATGAATCTGTCTCTGTCTTAAGAGAAATCTGAAGAAGAAACTCCGAATCGTCCCTATTTTAACACATTGCCGAAAAGGCCGTGCATAGCAAAATGACCACGAAGCGCAAAGTTAACCTCAGTGTTCTTTTAGCAATCCCAGGATGGTTTGGAATTGGCGTCTAAATGTAGTCTGGAACACATGTCTCGTTTCGGGCAACATCACACATAGCTAATGGCAGCACTTCCTACGAGCCCTATCAGGGTGAAGGAGGAACTTGTAGAACTCAAGTTCCCAGCCCACTCAAAGCCCAGATCAGCAAAAGGGTAGATGATGCACGATCTACTTGGAAGGGAGAATCAGGCAAACCTTGTGTTTTCATGAATCTGTCTCTGTCTTAAGAGAAATCAAGATAACCAATTCGGAATCATCCCTATTTTGACACATTGCCGAAAAGGCCGTGCATAGCAAAATGACCACGAAGGGCAAAGTTAACCTCAGTGTTCTTTTAGCAATCCCAGGATGGTTTGGAATTGGCGTCTAAATGTAGTCTGGGACACATGTCTCGTTTCGGGCAACATCACACATAGCTAATGGCAGCACTTCCTATGAGCCCTATCTGGGTGAAGGAGGAACTTGTAGAACTCAAGTTCCCAGCGCACTCAAAGCCCAAATCAGCAAAAGGGTAGATGATGCACGATCTACTTGGAAGGGAGAATCAGGCCAACCATGTGTTTTCATGAATCTGACTCTGTCTTAAGAGAAATCTGAAGAAGAAATTCCGAATCGTCCCTATTTTGACACATTGCCGAAAAGGCCGTGCATAGCAAAATGACCACGAAGGGCAAAGTTAACCTCAGTGTTCTTTTAGCAATCCCAGGATGGTTTGGAATTGGCGTCTAAATGTAGTCTGTAGCACATGTCTCGTTTCGGGCAACATCACACATAGCTAATGGCAGCACTTCCTACGAGCCCTATCAGGGTGAAGGAGGAACTTGTAGAACTCAAGTTCCCAGCCCACTCAAAGCCCAGATCAGCAAAAGGGTAGATGATGCACGATCTACTTGGAAGGGAGAATCAGGCCAACCATGTGTTTTCATGAATCTGTCTCTGTCTTAAGAGAAATCTTAAGAAGAAATTCCGAATCGTCCCTATTTTGACACATTGCCGAAAAGGCTGTGCATAGCAAAATGACCACGAAGCGCAAAGTTAACCTCAGTGTTCTTTTACCAATCCCAGGATGATTTGGAATTGGCGTCTAAATGTAGTCTGGGACACATGTCTCGTTTCGGGCAACATCACACATAGCTAATGGCAGCAAATGTAGAACTCAAGTTCCCAGCCCACTCAAAGCCCAGATCAACAAAAGAGTAGATGATGCACGATCTACTTGGAAGGGAGATTCAGGCCAACCATTTGTTTTCATGAATCTGTCTCTGCCTTAAGAGAAATCAAAATAACCAATTCGGAATCATCCCTATTTTGACACTTTGACGAAAAGGCTGTACATAGCAAAATGACCACGAACGGCAAAGTTAACCTCAGTGTTCTTTTAGCAATCCCAAGATGGTTTGGAATTGGCGTCTAAATGTAGTCTGGAACACATGTCTCGTTTCGGGCAACATCACACAGCTAATGGCAGCACTTCCTACGAGCCCTATCAGGGTGAAGGAGGAACTTGTAGAACTCAAGTTCCCAGCCCACTCAAAGCCCAGATCAGCAAAAGGGTAGATGATGCACGATCTACTTGGAAGGGAGAATCAGGCCAACCATGTGTTTTCATGAATCTGTCTCTGTCTTAAGAGAAATCTTAAGAAGAAATTCCGAATCGTCCCTATTTTGACACATTGCCGAAAAGGCTGTGCATAGCAAAATGACCACGAAGCGCAAAGTTAACCTCAGTGTTCTTTTAGCAATCCCAGGATGGTTTGGAATTGGCGTCTAAATGTAGTCTGTAGCACATGTCTCGTTTCGGGCAACATCACACATAGCTAATGGCAGCAAATATAGAACTCAAGTTCCCAGCCCACTCAAAGCCCAGATCAACAAAAGAGTAGATGATGCACGATCTACTTGGAAGGGAGATTCAGGCCAACCATCTGTTTTCATGAATCTGTCTCTGCCTTAATAGAAATCAAAATAACCAATTCGGAATCATCCCTATTTTGACACTTTGACGAAAAGGCTGTACATAGCAAAATGACCACGAAGGGCAAAGTTAACCTCAGTGTTCTTTTAGCAATCCCAGGATGGTTTGGAATTGGCGTCTAAATGTAGTCTGTAGCACATGTCTCGTTTCGGGCAACATCACACATAGCTAATGGCAGCACTTCCTACGAGCCCTATCAGGGTGAAGGAGGAACTTGTAGAACTCAAGTTCCCAGCCCACTCAAAGCCCAGATCAGCAAAAGGGTAGATGATGCACGATCTACTTGGAAGGGAGAATCAGGCCAACCATGTGTTTTCATGAATCTGTCTCTGTCTTAAGAGAAATCAAGATAACCAATTCGGAATCATCCCTATTTTGACACATTGCCGAAAAGGCTGTGCATAGCAAAATGACCACGAAGCGCAAAGTTAACCTCAGTGTTCTTTTACCAATCCCAGGATGATTTGGAATTGGCGTCTAAATGTAGTCTGGGACACATGTCTCGTTTCGGGCAACATCACACATAGCTAATGGCAGCACTTCCTACGAGCCCTATCAGGGTGAAGGAGGAACTTGTAGAACTCAAGTTCCCAGCCCACTCAAAGCCCAGATCAGCAAAAGGGTAGATGATGCACGATCTACTTGGAAGGGAGAATCAGGCCAACCATGTGTTTTCATGAATCTGTCTCTGTCTTAAGAGAAATCTTAAGAAGAAATTCCGAATCGTCCCTATTTTGACACATTGCCGAAAAGGCTGTGCATAGCAAAATGACCACGAAGCGCAAAGTTAACCTCAGTGTTCTTTTAGCAATCCCAGGATGGTTTGGAATTGGCGTCTAAATGTAGTCTGTAGCACATGTCTCGTTTCGGGCAACATCACACATAGCTAATGGCAGCAAATATAGAACTCAAGTTCCCAGCCCACTCAAAGCCCAGATCAACAAAAGAGTAGATGATGCACGATCTACTTGGAAGGGAGATTCAGGCCAACCATCTGTTTTCATGAATCTGTCTCTGCCTTAATAGAAATCAAAATAACCAATTCGGAATCATCCCTATTTTGACACTTTGACGAAAAGGCTGTACATAGCAAAATGACCACGAAGGGCAAAGTTAACCTCAGTGTTCTTTTAGCAATCCCAGGATGGTTTGGAATTGGCGTCTAAATGTAGTCTGTAGCACATGTCTCGTTTCGGGCAACATCACACATAGCTAATGGCAGCACTTCCTACGAGCCCTATCAGGGTGAAGGAGGAACTTGTAGAACTCAAGTTCCCAGCCCACTCAAAGCCCAGATCAGCAAAAGGGTAGATGATGCACGATCTACTTGGAAGGGAGAATCAGGCCAACCATGTGTTTTCATGAATCTGTCTCTGTCTTAAGAGAAATCTTAAGAAGAAATTCCGAATCGTCCCTTTTTTCACACATTGCCGAAAAGGCCGTGCATAGCAAAATGACCACGAAGCGCAAAGTTAACCTCAGTGTTCTTTTAGCAATCCCAGGATGGTTTGGAATTGGCGTCTAAATGTAGTCTGGAACACATGTCTCGTTTCGGGCAACATCACACATAGCTAATGGCAGCACTTCCTACGAGCCCTATCAGGGTGAAGGAGGAACTTGTAGAACTCAAGTTCCCAGCCCACTCAAAGCCCAGATCAGCAAAAGGGTAGATGATGCACGATCTACTTGGAAGGGAGAATCAGGCCAACCATGTGTTTTCATGAATCTGTCTCTGTCTTAAGAGAAATCAAGATAACCAATTCGGAATCATCCCTATTTTGACACTTTGACGAAAAGGCCGTGCATAGCAAAATGACCACGAAGGGCAAAGTTAACCTCAGTGTTCTTTTAGCAATCCCAGGATGGTTTGGAATTGGCGTCTAAATGTAGTCTGGAACACATGTCTCGTTTCGGGCAACATCACACATAGCTAATGGCAGCACTTCCTACGAGCCCTATCAGGGTGAAGGAGGAACTTGTAGAACTCAAGTTCCCAGCCCACTCAAAGCCCAAATCAGCAAAAGGGTAGATGATGCACGATCTACTTGGAAGGGAGAATCAGGCCAACCATGTGTTTTCATGAATCTGTCTCTGTCTTAAGAGAAATCTGAAGAAGAAATTCCGAATCGTCCCTATTTTGACACATTGCCGAAAAGGCCGTGCATAGCAAAATGACCACGAAGCGCAAAGTTAACCTCAGTGTTCTTTTACCAATCCCAGGATGATTTGGAATTGGCGTCTAAATGTAGTCTGGGACACATGTCTCGTTTCGGGCAACATCACACATAGCTAATGGCAGCAAATATAGAACTCAAGTTCCCAGCCCACTCAAAGCCCAGATCAACAAAAGAGTAGATGATGCACGATCTACTTGGAAGGGAGATTCAGGCCAACCATTTGTTTTCATGAATCTGTCTCTGCCTTAATAGAAATCAAAATAACCAATTCGGAATCATCCCTATTTTGACACTTTGACGAAAAGGCTGTACATAGCAAAATGACCACGAAGGGCAAAGTTAACCTCAGTGTTCTTTTAGCAATCCCAGGATGGTTTGGAATTGGCGTCTAAATGTAGTCTGTAGCACATGTCTCGTTTCGGGCAACATCACACATAGCTAATGGCAGCACTTCCTACGAGCCCTATCAGGGTGAAGGAGGAACTTGTAGAACTCAAGTTCCCAGCCCACTCAAAGCCCAGATCAGCAAAAGGGTAGATGATGCACGATCTACTTGGAAGGGAGAATCAGGCCAACCATGTGTTTTCATGAATCTGTCTCTGTCTTAAGAGAAATCTTAAGAAGAAATTCCGAATCGTCCCTTTTTTCACACATTGCCGAAAAGGCCGTGCATAGCAAAATGACCACGAAGCGCAAAGTTAACCTCAGTGTTCTTTTAGCAATCCCAGGATGGTTTGGAATTGGCGTCTAAATGTAGTCTGGAACACATGTCTCGTTTCGGGCAACATCACACATAGCTAATGGCAGCACTTCCTACGAGCCCTATCAGGGTGAAGGAGGAACTTGTAGAACTCAAGTTCCCAGCCCACTCAAAGCCCAGATCAGCAAAAGGGTAGATGATGCACGATCTACTTGGAAGGGAGAATCAGGCCAACCATGTGTTTTCATGAATCTGTCTCTGTCTTAAGAGAAATCTGAAGAAGAAACTCCGAATCGTCCCTATTTTAACACATTGCCGAAAAGGCCGTGCATAGCAAAATGACCACGAAGGGCAAAGTTAACCTCAGTGTTCTTTTAGCAATCCCAGGATGGTTTGGAATTGGCGTCTAAATGTAGTCTGGGACCCATGTCTCGTTTCGGGCAACATCACACATAGCTAATGGCAGCACTTCCTACGAGCCCTATCAGGGTGAACTTGTAGAACTCAAGTTCCCAGCCCACTCAAAGCCCAGATCAGCAAAAGGGTAGATGATGCACGATCTACTTGGAAGGGAGAATCAGGCAAACCTTGTGTTTTCATGAATCTGTCTCTGTCTTAAGAGAAATCAAGATAACCAATTCGGAATCATCCCTATTTTGACACATTGCCGAAAAGGCCGTGCATAGCAAAATGACCACGAAGGGCAAAGTTAACCTCAGTGTTCTTTTAGCAATCCCAGGATGGTTTGGAATTGGCGTCTAAATGTAGTCTGGGACACATGTCTCGTTTCGGGCAACATCACACATAGCTAATGGCAGCACTTCCTATGAGCCCTATCTGGGTGAAGGAGGAACTTGTAGAACTCAAGTTCCCAGCGCACTCAAAGCCCAAATCAGCAAAAGGGTAGATGATCCACGATCTACTTGGAAGGGAGAATCAGGCCAACCATGTGTTTTCATGAATCTGACTCTGTCTTAAGAGAAATCTGAAGAAGAAATTCCGAATCGTCCCTATTTTGACACATTGCCGAAAAGGCCGTGCATAGCAAAATGACCACGAAGGGCAAAGTTAACCTCAGTGTTCTTTTAGCAATCCCAGGATGGTTTGGAATTGGCGTCTAAATGTAGTCTGTAGCACATGTCTCGTTTCGGGCAACATCACACATAGCTAATGGCAGCACTTCCTACGAGCCCTATCAGGGTGAAGGAGGAACTTGTAGAACTCAAGTTCCCAGCCCACTCAAAGCCCAGATCAGCAAAAGGGTAGATGATGCACGATCTACTTGGAAGGGAGAATCAGGCCAACCATGTGTTTTCATGAATCTGTCTCTGTCTTAAGAGAAATCTTAAGAAGAAATTCCGAATCGTCCCTATTTTGACACATTGCCGAAAAGGCTGTGCATAGCAAAATGACCACGAAGCGCAAAGTTAACCTCAGTGTTCTTTTAGCAATCCCAGGATGGTTTGGAATTGGCGTCTAAATGTAGTCTGTAGCACATGTCTCGTTTCGGGCAACATCACACATAGCTAATGGCAGCAAATATAGAACTCAAGTTCCCAGCCCACTCAAAGCCCAGATCAACAAAAGAGTAGATGATGCACGATCTACTTGGAAGGGAGATTCAGGCCAACCATCTGTTTTCATGAATCTGTCTCTGCCTTAATAGAAATCAAAATAACCAATTCGGAATCATCCCTATTTTGACACTTTGACGAAAAGGCTGTACATAGCAAAATGACCACGAAGGGCAAAGTTAACCTCAGTGTTCTTTTAGCAATCCCAGGATGGTTTGGAATTGGCGTCTAAATGTAGTCTGTAGCACATGTCTCGTTTCGGGCAACATCACACATAGCTAATGGCAGCACTTCCTACGAGCCCTATCAGGGTGAAGGAGGAACTTGTAGAACTCAAGTTCCCAGCCCACTCAAAGCCCAGATCAGCAAAAGGGTAGATGATGCACGATCTACTTGGAAGGGAGAATCAGGCCAACCATGTGTTTTCATGAATCTGTCTCTGTCTTAAGAGAAATCTTAAGAAGAAATTCCGAATCGTCCCTATTTTGACACATTGCCGAAAAGGCTGTGCATAGCAAAATGACCACGAAGCGCAAAGTTAACCTCAGTGTTCTTTTACCAATCCCAGGATGATTTGGAATTGGCGTCTAAATGTAGTCTGGGACACATGTCTCGTTTCGGGCAACATCACACATAGCTAATGGCAGCAAATGTAGAACTCAAGTTCCCAGCCCACTCAAAGCCCAGATCAACAAAAGAGTAGATGATGCACGATCTACTTGGAAGGGAGATTCAGGCCAACCATTTGTTTTCATGAATCTGTCTCTGCCTTAAGAGAAATCAAAATAACCAATTCGGAATCATCCCTATTTTGACACTTTGACGAAAAGGCTGTACATAGCAAAATGACCACGAACGGCAAAGTTAACCTCAGTGTTCTTTTAGCAATCCCAAGATGGTTTGGAATTGGCGTCTAAATGTAGTCTGGAACACATGTCTCGTTTCGGGCAACATCACACAGCTAATGGCAGCACTTCCTACGAGCCCTATCAGGGTGAAGGAGGAACTTGTAGAACTCAAGTTCCCAGCCCACTCAAAGCCCAGATCAGCAAAACGGTAGATGATGCACGATCTACTTGGAAGGGAGAATCAGGCGAACCATGTGTTTTCATGAATCTGTCTCTGTCTTAAGAGAAATCTTAAGAAGAAATTCCGAATCGTCCCTATTTTGACACATTGCCGAAAAGGCTGTGCATAGCAAAATGACCACGAAGGGCAAAGTTAACCTCAGTGTTCTTTTAGCAATCCCAGGATGGTTTGGAATTGGCGTCTAAATGTAGTCTGTAGCACATGTCTCGTTTCGGGCAACATCACACATAGCTAATGGCAGCACTTCCTACGAGCCCTATCAGGGTGAAGGAGGAACTTGTAGAACTCAAGTTCCCAGCCCACTCAAAGCCCAGATCAGCAAAAGGGTAGATGATGCACGATCTACTTGGAAGGGAGAATCAGGCCAACCATGTGTTTTCATGAATCTGTCTCTGTCTTAAGAGAAATCAAGATAACCAATTCGGAATCATCCCTATTTTGACACATTGCCGAAAAGGCTGTGCATAGCAAAATGACCACGAAGCGCAAAGTTAACCTCAGTGTTCTTTTACCAATCCCAGGATGATTTGGAATTGGCGTCTAAATGTAGTCTGGGACACATGTCTCGTTTCGGGCAACATCACACATAGCTAATGGCAGCACTTCCTACGAGCCCTATCAGGGTGAAGGAGGAACTTGTAGAACTCAAGTTCCCAGCCCACTCAAAGCCCAGATCAGCAAAAGGGTAGATGATGCACGATCTACTTGGAAGGGAGAATCAGGCCAACCATGTGTTTTCATGAATCTGTCTCTGTCTTAAGAGAAATCTTAAGAAGAAATTCCGAATCGTCCCTATTTTGACACATTGCCGAAAAGGCTGTGCATAGCAAAATGACCACGAAGCGCAAAGTTAACCTCAGTGTTCTTTTAGCAATCCCAGGATGGTTTGGAATTGGCGTCTAAATGTAGTCTGTAGCACATGTCTCGTTTCGGGCAACATCACACATAGCTAATGGCAGCAAATATAGAACTCAAGTTCCCAGCCCACTCAAAGCCCAGATCAACAAAAGAGTAGATGATGCACGATCTACTTGGAAGGGAGATTCAGGCCAACCATCTGTTTTCATGAATCTGTCTCTGCCTTAATAGAAATCAAAATAACCAATTCGGAATCATCCCTATTTTGACACTTTGACGAAAAGGCTGTACATAGCAAAATGACCACGAAGGGCAAAGTTAACCTCAGTGTTCTTTTAGCAATCCCAGGATGGTTTGGAATTGGCGTCTAAATGTAGTCTGTAGCACATGTCTCGTTTCGGGCAACATCACACATAGCTAATGGCAGCACTTCCTACGAGCCCTATCAGGGTGAAGGAGGAACTTGTAGAACTCAAGTTCCCAGCCCACTCAAAGCCCAGATCAGCAAAAGGGTAGATGATGCACGATCTACTTGGAAGGGAGAATCAGGCCAACCATGTGTTTTCATGAATCTGTCTCTGTCTTAAGAGAAATCTTAAGAAGAAATTCCGAATCGTCCCTTTTTTCACACATTGCCGAAAAGGCCGTGCATAGCAAAATGACCACGAAGCGCAAAGTTAACCTCAGTGTTCTTTTAGCAATCCCAGGATGGTTTGGAATTGGCGTCTAAATGTAGTCTGGAACACATGTCTCGTTTCGGGCAACATCACACATAGCTAATGGCAGCACTTCCTACGAGCCCTATCAGGGTGAAGGAGGAACTTGTAGAACTCAAGTTCCCAGCCCACTCAAAGCCCAGATCAGCAAAAGGGTAGATGATGCACGATCTACTTGGAAGGGAGAATCAGGCCAACCATGTGTTTTCATGAATCTGTCTCTGTCTTAAGAGAAATCTGAAGAAGAAACTCCGAATCGTCCCTATTTTAACACATTGCCGAAAAGGCCGTGCATAGCAAAATGACCACGAAGGGCAAAGTTAACCTCAGTGTTCTTTTAGCAATCCCAGGATGGTTTGGAATTGGCGTCTAAATGTAGTCTGGGACCCATGTCTCGTTTCGGGCAACATCACACATAGCTAATGGCAGCACTTCCTACGAGCCCTATCAGGGTGAACTTGTAGAACTCAAGTTCCCAGCCCACTCAAAGCCCAGATCAGCAAAAGGGTAGATGATGCACGATCTACTTGGAAGGGAGAATCAGGCAAACCATGTGTTTTCATGAATCTGTCTCTGTCTTAAGAGAAATCAAGATAACCAATTCGGAATCATCCCTATTTTGACACATTGCCGAAAAGGCCGTGCATAGCAAAATGACCACGAAGGGCAAAGTTAACCTCAGTGTTCTTTTAGCAATCCCAGGATGGTTTGGAATTGGCGTCTAAATGTAGTCTGGGACACATGTCTCGTTTCGGGCAACATCACACATAGCTAATGGCAGCACTTCCTATGAGCCCTATCTGGGTGAAGGAGGAACTTGTAGAACTCAAGTTCCCAGCGCACTCAAAGCCCAAATCAGCAAAAGGGTAGATGATGCACGATCTACTTGGAAGGGAGAATCAGGCCAACCATGTGTTTTCATGAATCTGACTCTGTCTTAAGAGAAATCTGAAGAAGAAATTCCGAATCGTCCCTATTTTGACACATTGCCGAAAAGGCCGTGCATAGCAAAATGACCACGAAGGGCAAAGTTAACCTCAGTGTTCTTTTAGCAATCCCAGGATGGTTTGGAATTGGCGTCTAAATGTAGTCTGTAGCACATGTCTCGTTTCGGGCAACATCACACATAGCTAATGGCAGCACTTCCTACGAGCCCTATCAGGGTGAAGGAGGAACTTGTAGAACTCAAGTTCCCAGCCCACTCAAAGCCCAGATCAGCAAAAGGGTAGATGATGCACGATCTACTTGGAAGGGAGAATCAGGCCAACCATGTGTTTTCATGAATCTGTCTCTGTCTTAAGAGAAATCTTAAGAAGAAATTCCGAATCGTCCCTATTTTGACACATTGCCGAAAAGGCTGTGCATAGCAAAATGACCACGAAGCGCAAAGTTAACCTCAGTGTTCTTTTACCAATCCCAGGATGATTTGGAATTGGCGTCTAAATGTAGTCTGGGACACATGTCTCGTTTCGGGCAACATCACACATAGCTAATGGCAGCAAATGTAGAACTCAAGTTCCCAGCCCACTCAAAGCCCAGATCAACAAAAGAGTAGATGATGCACGATCTACTTGGAAGGGAGATTCAGGCCAACCATTTGTTTTCATGAATCTGTCTCTGCCTTAAGAGAAATCAAAATAACCAATTCGGAATCATCCCTATTTTGACACTTTGACGAAAAGGCTGTACATAGCAAAATGACCACGAACGGCAAAGTTAACCTCAGTGTTCTTTTAGCAATCCCAAGATGGTTTGGAATTGGCGTCTAAATGTAGTCTGGAACACATGTCTCGTTTCGGGCAACATCACACAGCTAATGGCAGCACTTCCTACGAGCCCTATCAGGGTGAAGGAGGAACTTGTAGAACTCAAGTTCCCAGCCCACTCAAAGCCCAGATCAGCAAAACGGTAGATGATGCACGATCTACTTGGAAGGGAGAATCAGGCGAACCATGTGTTTTCATGAATCTGTCTCTGTCTTAAGAGAAATCTTAAGAAGAAATTCCGAATCGTCCCTATTTTGACACATTGCCGAAAAGGCTGTGCATAGCAAAATGACCACGAAGGGCAAAGTTAACCTCAGTGTTCTTTTAGCAATCCCAGGATGGTTTGGAATTGGCGTCTAAATGTAGTCTGTAGCACATGTCTCGTTTCGGGCAACATCACACATAGCTAATGGCAGCACTTCCTACGAGCCCTATCAGGGTGAAGGAGGAACTTGTAGAACTCAAGTTCCCAGCCCACTCAAAGCCCAGATCAGCAAAAGGGTAGATGATGCACGATCTACTTGGAAGGGAGAATCAGGCCAACCATGTGTTTTCATGAATCTGTCTCTGTCTTAAGAGAAATCTTAAGAAGAAATTCCGAATCGTCCCTATTTTGACACATTGCCGAAAAGGCCGTGCATAGCAAAATGACCACGAAGCGCAAAGTTAACCTCAGTGTTCTTTTACCAATCCCAGGATGATTTGGAATTGGCGTCTAAATGTAGTCTGGGACCCATGTCTCGTTTCGGGCAACATCACACATAGCTAATGGCAGCACTTCCTACGAGCCCTATCAGGGTGAACTTGTAGAACTCAAGTTCCCAGCCCACTCAAAGCCCAGATCAGCAAAAGGGTAGATGATGCACGATCTACTTGGAAGGGAGAATCAGGCAAACCATGTGTTTTCATGAATCTGTCTCTGTCTTAAGAGAAATCAAGATAACCAATTCGGAATCATCCCTATTTTGACACATTGCCGCAAAGGCCGTGCATAGCAAAATGACCACGAAGGGCAAAGTTAACCTCAGTGTTCTTTTAGCAATCCCAGGATGGTTTGGAATTGGCGTCTAAATGTAGTCTGGGACACATGTCTCGTTTCGGGCAACATCACACATAGCTAATGGCAGCACTTCCTATGAGCCCTATCTGGGTGAAGGAGGAACTTGTAGAACTCAAGTTCCCAGCGCACTCAAAGCCCAAATCAGCAAAAGGGTAGATGATGCACGATCTACTTGGAAGGGAGAATCAGGCCAACCATGTGTTTTCATGAATCTGACGCTGTCTTAAGAGAAATCTGAAGAAGAAATTCCGAATCGTCCCTATTTTGACACATTGCCGAAAAGGCCGTGCATAGCAAAATGACCACGAAGGGCAAAGTTAACCTCAGTGTTCTTTTAGCAATCCCAGGATGGTTTGGAATTGGCGTCTAAATGTAGTCTGTAGCACATGTCTCGTTTCGGGCAACATCACACATAGCTAATGGCAGCACTTCCTACGAGCCCTATCAGGGTGAAGGAGGAACTTGTAGAACTCAAGTTCCCAGCCCACTCAAAGCCCAGATCAGCAAAAGGGTAGATGATGCACGATCTACTTGGAAGGGAGAATCAGGCCAACCATGTGTTTTCATGAATCTGTCTCTGTCTTAAGAGAAATCTTAAGAAGAAATTCCGAATCGTCCCTATTTTGACACATTGCCGAAAAGGCTGTGCATAGCAAAATGACCACGAAGCGCAAAGTTAACCTCAGTGTTCTTTTACCAATCCCAGGATGATTTGGAATTGGCGTCTAAATGTAGTCTGGGACACATGTCTCGTTTCGGGCAACATCACACATAGCTAATGGCAGCAAATGTAGAACTCAAGTTCCCAGCCCACTCAAAGCCCAGATCAACAAAAGAGTAGATGATGCACGATCTACTTGGAAGGGAGATTCAGGCCAACCATTTGTTTTCATGAATCTGTCTCTGCCTTAAGAGAAATCAAAATAACCAATTCGGAATCATCCCTATTTTGACACTTTGACGAAAAGGCTGTACATAGCAAAATGACCACGAACGGCAAAGTTAACCTCAGTGTTCTTTTAGCAATCCCAAGATGGTTTGGAATTGGCGTCTAAATGTAGTCTGGAACACATGTCTCGTTTCGGGCAACATCACACAGCTAATGGCAGCACTTCCTACGAGCCCTATCAGGGTGAAGGAGGAACTTGTAGAACTCAAGTTCCCAGCCCACTCAAAGCCCAGATCAGCAAAACGGTAGATGATGCACGATCTACTTGGAAGGGAGAATCAGGCGAACCATGTGTTTTCATGAATCTGTCTCTGTCTTAAGAGAAATCTTAAGAAGAAATTCCGAATCGTCCCTATTTTGACACATTGCCGAAAAGGCTGTGCATAGCAAAATGACCACGAAGGGCAAAGTTAACCTCAGTGTTCTTTTAGCAATCCCAGGATGGTTTGGAATTGGCGTCTAAATGTAGTCTGTAGCACATGTCTCGTTTCGGGCAACATCACACATAGCTAATGGCAGCACTTCCTACGAGCCCTATCAGGGTGAAGGAGGAACTTGTAGAACTCAAGTTCCCAGCCCACTCAAAGCCCAGATCAGCAAAAGGGTAGATGATGCACGATCTACTTGGAAGGGAGAATCAGGCCAACCATGTGTTTTCATGAATCTGTCTCTGTCTTAAGAGAAATCTTAAGAAGAAATTCCGAATCGTCCCTATTTTGACACATTGCCGAAAAGGCTGTGCATAGCAAAATGACCACGAAGCGCAAAGTTAACCTCAGTGTTCTTTTACCAATCCCAGGATGATTTGGAATTGGCGTCTAAATGTAGTCTGGGACACATGTCTCGTTTCGGGCAACATCACACATAGCTAATGGCAGCACTTCCTACGAGCCCTATCAGGGTGAAGGAGGAACTTGTAGAACTCAAGTTCCCAGCCCACTCAAAGCCCAGATCAGCAAAAGGGTAGATGATGCACGATCTACTTTTAAGGGAGAATCAGGCCAACCATGTGTTTTCATGAATCTGTCTCTGTCTTAAGAGAAATCTTAAGAAGAAATTCCGAATCGTCCCTATTTTGACACATTGCCGAAAAGGCTGTGCATAGCAAAATGACCACGAAGCGCAAAGTTAACCTCAGTGTTCTTTTAGCAATCCCAGGATGGTTTGGAATTGGCGTCTAAATGTAGTCTGTAGCACATGTCTCGTTTCGGGCAACATCACACATAGCTAATGGCAGCACTTCCTACGAGCCCTATCAGGGTGAAGGAGGAACTTGTAGAACTCAAGTTCCCAGCCCACTCAAAGCCCAGATCAGCAAAAGGGTAGATGATGCACGATCTACTTGGAAGGGAGAATCAGGCCAACCATGTGTTTTCATGAATCTGTCTCTGTCTTAAGAGAAATCAAGATAACCAATTCGGAATCATCCCTATTTTGACACTTTGACGAAAAGGCCGTGCATAGCAAAATGACCACGAAGGGCAAAGTTAACCTCAGTGTTCTTTTAGCAATCCCAGGATGGTTTGGAATTGGCGTCTAAATGTAGTCTGAAACACATGTCTCGTTTCGGGCAACATCACACATAGCTAATGGCAGCACTTCCTACGAGCCCTATCAGGGTGAAGGAGGAACTTGTAGAACTCAAGTTCCCAGCCCACTCAAAGCCCAAATCAGCAAAAGGGTAGATGATGCACGATCTACTTGGAAGGGAGAATCAGGCCAACCATGTGTTTTCATGAATCTGTCTCTGTCTTAAGAGAAATCTTAAGAAGAAATTCCGAATCGTCCCTATTTTGACACATTGCCGAAAAGGCCGTGCATAGCAAAATGACCACGAAGCGCAAAGTTAACCTCAGTGTTCTTTTACCAATCCCAGGATGATTTGGAATTGGCGTCTAAATGTAGTCTGGGACACATGTCTCGTTTCGGGCAACATCACACATAGCTAATGGCAGCAAATATAGAACTCAAGTTCCCAGCCCACTCAAAGCCCAGATCAACAAAAGAGTAGATGATGCACGATCTACTTGGAAGGGAGATTCAGGCCAACCATTTGTTTTCATGAATCTGTCTCTGCCTTAATAGAAATCAAAATAACCAATTCGGAATCATCCCTATTTTGACACTTTGACGAAAAGGCTGTACATAGCAAAATGACCACGAAGGGCAAAGTTAACCTCAGTGTTCTTTTAGCAATCCCAGGATGGTTTGGAATTGGCGTCTAAATGTAGTCTGTAGCACATGTCTCGTTCCGGGCAACATCACACATAGCTAATGGCAGCACTTCCTACGAGCCCTATCAGGGTGAAGGAGGAACTTGTAGAACTCAAGTTCCCAGCCCACTCAAAGCCCAGATCAGCAAAAGGGTAGATGATGCACGATCTACTTGGAAGGGAGAATCAGGCCAACCATGTGTTTTCATGAATCTGTCTCTGTCTTAAGAGAAATCTTAAGAAGAAATTCCGAATCGTCCCTTTTTTCACACATTGCCGAAAAGGCCGTGCATAGCAAAATGACCACGAAGCGCAAAGTTAACCTCAGTGTTCTTTTAGCAATCCCAGGATGGTTTGGAATTGGCGTCTAAATGTAGTCTGGAACACATGTCTCGTTTCGGGCAACATCACACATAGCTAATGGCAGCACTTCCTACGAGCCCTATCAGGGTGAAGGAGGAACTTGTAGAACTCAAGTTCCCAGCCCACTCAAAGCCCAGATCAGCAAAAGGGTAGATGATGCACGATCTACTTGGAAGGGAGAATCAGGCCAACCATGTGTTTTCATGAATCTGTCTCTGTCTTAAGAGAAATCTGAAGAAGAAACTCCGAATCGTCCCTATTTTAACACATTGCCGAAAAGGCCGTGCATAGCAAAATGACCACGAAGGGCAAAGTTAACCTCAGTGTTCTTTTAGCAATCCCAGGATGGTTTGGAATTGGCGTCTAAATGTAGTCTGGGACCCATGTCTCGTTTCGGGCAACATCACACATAGCTAATGGCAGCACTTCCTACGAGCCCTATCAGGGTGAACTTGTAGAACTCAAGTTCCCAGCCCACTCAAAGCCCAGATCAGCAAAAGGGTAGATGATGCACGATCTACTTGGAAGGGAGAATCAGGCAAACCATGTGTTTTCATGAATCTGTCTCTGTCTTAAGAGAAATCAAGATAACCAATTCGGAATCATCCCTATTTTGACACATTGCCGAAAAGGCCGTGCATAGCAAAATGACCACGAAGGGCAAAGTTAACCTCAGTGTTCTTTTAGCAATCCCAGGATGGTTTGGAATTGGCGTCTAAATGTAGTCTGGGACACATGTCTCGTTTCGGGCAACATCACACATAGCTATTGGCAGCACTTCCTATGAGCCCTATCTGGGTGAAGGAGGAACTTGTAGAACTCAAGTTCCCAGCGCACTCAAAGCCCAAATCAGCAAAAGGGTAGATGATGCACGATCTACTTGGAAGGGAGAATCAGGCCAACCATGTGTTTTCATGAATCTGACTCTGTCTTAAGAGAAATCTGAAGAAGAAATTCCGAATCGTCCCTATTTTGACACATTGCCGAAAAGGCCGTGCATAGCAAAATGACCACGAAGCGCAAAGTTAACCTCAGTGTTCTTTTAGCAATCCCAGGATGGTTCGGAATTGGCGTCTAAATGTAGTCTGGAACACATGTCTCGTTTCGGGCAACTTCACACATAGCCAATGGCAGCACTTCCTACGAGCCCTATCAGGGTGGAGGAGGAACTTGTAGAACTCAAGTTCCCAGCCCACTCAAAGCCCAGATCAGCAAAAGGGTAGATGATGCACGATCTACTTGGAAGGGAGAATCAGGCCAACCATGTGTTTTCCTGAATCTGTCTCTGTCTTAAGAGAAATCTTAAGAAGAAATTCCGAATCGTCCCTATTTTGACACATTGCCGAAAAGGCCGTGCATAGGAAAATGACCACGAAGGGCAAAGTTAACCTCAGTGTTCTTTTAGCAATCCCAGGATGGTTTGGAATTGGCGTCTAAATGTAGTCTGGAACACATGTCTCGTTTCGGGCAACATCACACATAGCTAATGGCAGCACCTCCTACGAGCCCTATCAGGGTGAAGGAGGAACTTGTAGAACTCAAGTTCCCAGCCCACTCAAAGCCCAGATCAGCAAAACGGTAGATGATGCACGATCTACTTGGAAGGGAGAATCAGGCCAACCATGTGTTTTCATGAATCTGTCTCTGTCTTAAGAGAAATCTTAAGAAGAAATTCCGAATCGTCCCTATTTTGACACATTGCCGAAAAGGCTGTGCATAGCAAAATGACCACGAAGGGCAAAGTTAACCTCAGTGTTCTTTTAGCAATCCCAGGATGGTTTGGAATTGGCGTCTAAATGTAGTCTGTAGCACATGTCTCGTTTCGGGCAACATCACACATAGCTAATGGCAGCACTTCCTACGAGCCCTATCAGGGTGAAGGAGGAACTTGTAGAACTCAAGTTCCCAGCCCACTCAAAGCCCAGATCAGCAAAAGGGTAGATGATGCACGATCTACTTGGAAGGGAGAATCAGGCCAACCATGTGTTTTCATGAATCTGTCTCTGTCTTAAGAGAAATCAAGATAACCAATTCGGAATCATCCCTATTTTGACACATTGCCGAAAAGGCCGTGCATAGCAAAATGACCACGAAGGGCAAAGTTAACCTCAGTGTTCTTTTAGCAATCCCAGGATGGTTTGGAATTGGCGTCTAAATGTACTCTGGAACACATGTCTCGTTTCGGGCAACATCACACATAGCTAATGGCAGCACTTCCTACGAGCCCTATCAGGGTGAAGGAGGAACTTGTAGAACTCAAGTTCCCAGCCCACTCAAAGCCCAAATCAGCAAAAGGGTAGATGATGCACGATCTACTTGGAAGGGAGAATCAGGCCAACCATGTGTTTTCATGAATCTGTCTCTGTCTTAAGAGAAATCTTAAGAAGAAATTCCGAATCGTCCCTATTTTGACACATTGCCGAAAAGGCCGTGCATAGCAAAATGACCACGAAGCGCAAAGTTAACCTCAGTGTTCTTTTACCAATCCCAGGATGATTTGGAATTGGCGTCTAAATGTAGTCTGGGACACATGTCTCGTTTCGGGCAACATCACACATAGCTAATGGCAGCAAATGTAGAACTCAAGTTCCCAGCCCACTCAAAGCCCAGATCAACAAAAGAGTAGATGATGCACGATCTACTTGGAAGGGAGATTCAGGCCAACCATTTGTTTTCATGAATCTGTCTCTGCCTTAATAGAAATCAAAATAACCAATTCGGAATCATCCCTATTTTGACACTTTGACGAAAAGGCTGTACATAGCAAAATGACCACGAAGGGCAAAGTTAACCTCAGTGTTCTTTTAGCAATCCCAGGATGGTTTGGAATTGGCGTCTAAATGTAGTCTGTAGCACATGTCTCGTTTCGGGCAACATCACACATAGCTAATGGCAGCACTTCCTACGAGCCCTATCAGGGTGAAGGAGGAACTTGTAGAACTCAAGTTCCCAGCCCACTCAAAGCCCAGATCAGCAAAAGGGTAGATGATGCACGATCTACTTGGAAGGGAGAATCAGGCCAACCATGTGTTTTCATGAATCTGTCTCTGTCTTAAGAGAAATCTTAAGAAGAAATTCCGAATCGTCCCTTTTTTCACACATTGCCGAAAAGGCCGTGCATAGCAAAATGACCACGAAGCGCAAAGTTAACCTCAGTGTTCTTTTAGCAATCCCAGGATGGTTTGGAATTGGCGTCTAAATGTAGTCTGGAACACATGTCTCGTTTCGGGCAACATCACACATAGCTAATGGCAGCACTTCCTACGAGCCCTATCAGGGTGAAGGAGGAACTTGTAGAACTCAAGTTCCCAGCCCACTCAAAGCCCAGATCAGCAAAAGGGTAGATGATGCACGATCTACTTGGAAGGGAGAATCAGGCCAACCATGTGTTTTCATGAATCTGTCTCTGTCTTAAGAGAAATCTGAAGAAGAAACTCCGAATCGTCCCTATTTTAACACATTGCCGAAAAGGCCGTGCATAGCAAAATGACCACGAAGGGCAAAGTTAACCTCAGTGTTCTTTTAGCAATCCCAGGATGGTTTGGAATTGGCGTCTAAATGTAGTCTGGGACCCATGTCTCGTTTCGGGCAACATCACACATAGCTAATGGCAGCACTTCCTACGAGCCCTATCAGGGTGAACTTGTAGAACTCAAGTTCCCAGCCCACTCAAAGCCCAGATCAGCAAAAGGGTAGATGATGCACGATCTACTTGGAAGGGAGAATCAGGCAAACCATGTGTTTTCATGAATCTGTCTCTGTCTTAAGAGAAATCAAGATAACCAATTCGGAATCATCCCTATTTTGACACATTGCCGAAAAGGCCGTGCATAGCAAAATGACCACGAAGGGCAAAGTTAACCTCAGTGTTCTTTTAGCAATCCCAGGATGGTTTGGAATTGGCGTCTAAATGTAGTCTGGGACACATGTCTCGTTTCGGGCAACATCACACATAGCTAATGGCAGCACTTCCTATGAGCCCTATCTGGGTGAAGGAGGAACTTGTAGAACTCAAGTTCCCAGCGCACTCAAAGCCCAAATCAGCAAAAGGGTAGATGATGCACGATCTACTTGGAAGGGAGAATCAGGCCAACCATGTGTTTTCATGAATCTGACTCTGTCTTAAGAGAAATCTGAAGAAGAAATTCCGAATCGTCCCTATTTTGACACATTGCCGAAAAGGCCGTGCATAGCAAAATGACCACGAAGCGCAAAGTTAACCTCAGTGTTCTTTTAGCAATCCCAGGATGGTTTGGAATTGGCGTCTAAATGTAGTCTGTAGCACATGTCTCGTTTCGGGCAACATCACACATAGCTAATGGCAGCACTTCCTACGAGCCCTATCAGGGTGAAGGAGGAACTTGTAGAACTCAAGTTCCCAGCCCACTCAAAGCCCAGATCAGCAAAAGGGTAGATGATGCACGATCTACTTGGAAGGGAGAATCAGGCCAACCATGTGTTTTCATGAATCTGTCTCTGTCTTAAGAGAAATCAAGATAACCAATTCGGAATCATCCCTATTTTGACACTTTGACGAAAAGGCCGTGCATAGCAAAATGACCACGAAGGGCAAAGTTAACCTCAGTGTTCTTTTAGCAATCCCAGGATGGTTTGGAATTGGCGTCTAAATGTAGTCTGGGACACATGTCTCGTTTCGGGCAACATCACACATAGCTATTGGCAGCACTTCCTATGAGCCCTATCTGGGTGAAGGAGGAACTTGTAGAACTCAAGTTCCCAGCGCACTCAAAGCCCAAATCAGCAAAAGGGTAGATGATGCACGATCTACTTGGAAGGGAGAATCAGGCCAACCATGTGTTTTCATGAATCTGACTCTGTCTTAAGAGAAATCTGAAGAAGAAATTCCGAATCGTCCCTATTTTGACACATTGCCGAAAAGGCCGTGCATAGCAAAATGACCACGAAGCGCAAAGTTAACCTCAGTGTTCTTTTAGCAATCCCAGGATGGTTCGGAATTGGCGTCTAAATGTAGTCTGGAACACATGTCTCGTTTCGGGCAACTTCACACATAGCCAATGGCAGCACTTCCTACGAGCCCTATCAGGGTGGAGGAGGAACTTGTAGAACTCAAGTTCCCAGCCCACTCAAAGCCCAGATCAGCAAAAGGGTAGATGATGCACGATCTACTTGGAAGGGAGAATCAGGCCAACCATGTGTTTTCCTGAATCTGTCTCTGTCTTAAGAGAAATCTTAAGAAGAAATTCCGAATCGTCCCTATTTTGACACATTGCCGAAAAGGCCGTGCATAGGAAAATGACCACGAAGGGCAAAGTTAACCTCAGTGTTCTTTTAGCAATCCCAGGATGGTTTGGAATTGGCGTCTAAATGTAGTCTGGAACACATGTCTCGTTTCGGGCAACATCACACATAGCTAATGGCAGCACCTCCTACGAGCCCTATCAGGGTGAAGGAGGAACTTGTAGAACTCAAGTTCCCAGCCCACTCAAAGCCCAGATCAGCAAAAGGGTAGATGATGCACGATCTACTTGGAAGGGAGAATCAGGCAAACCATGTGTTTTCATGAATCTGTCTCTGTCTTAAGAGAAATCTTAAGAAGAAATTCCGAATCGTCCCTATTTTGACACATTGCCGAAAAGGCTGTGCATAGCAAAATGACCACGAAGGGCAAAGTTAACCTCAGTGTTCTTTTAGCAATCCCAGGATGGTTTGGAATTGGCGTCTAAATGTAGTCTGTAGCACATGTCTCGTTTCGGGCAACATCACACATAGCTAATGGCAGCACTTCCTACGAGCCCTATCAGGGTGAAGGAGGAACTTGTAGAACTCAAGTTCCCAGCCCACTCAAAGCCCAGATCAGCAAAAGGGTAGATGATGCACGATCTACTTGGAAGGGAGAATCAGGCCAACCATGTGTTTTCATGAATCTGTCTCTGTCTTAAGAGAAATCAAGATAACCAATTCGGAATCATCCCTATTTTGACACATTGCCGAAAAGGCCGTGCATAGCAAAATGACCACGAAGGGCAAAGTTAACCTCAGTGTTCTTTTAGCAATCCCAGGATGGTTTGGAATTGGCGTCTAAATGTAGTCTGGAACACATGTCTCGTTTCGGGCAACATCACACATAGCTAATGGCAGCACTTCCTACGAGCCCTATCAGGGTGAAGGAGGAACTTGTAGAACTCAAGTTCCCAGCCCACTCAAAGCCCAAATCAGCAAAAGGGTAGATGATGCACGATCTACTTGGAAGGGAGAATCAGGCCAACCATGTGTTTTCATGAATCTGTCTCTGTCTTAAGAGAAATCTTAAGAAGAAATTCCGAATCGTCCCTATTTTGACACATTGCCGAAAAGGCCGTGCATAGCAAAATGACCACGAAGCGCAAAGTTAACCTCAGTGTTCTTTTACCAATCCCAGGATGATTTGGAATTGGCGTCTAAATGTAGTCTGGGACACATGTCTCGTTTCGGGCAACATCACACATAGCTAATGGCAGCAAATGTAGAACTCAAGTTCCCAGCCCACTCAAAGCCCAGATCAACAAAAGAGTAGATGATGCACGATCTACTTGGAAGGGAGATTCAGGCCAACCATTTGTTTTCATGAATCTGTCTCTGCCTTAATAGAAATCAAAATAACCAATTCGGAATCATCCCTATTTTGACACTTTGACGAAAAGGCTGTAGATAGCAAAATGACCACGAAGGGCAAAGTTAACCTCAGTGTTCTTTTAGCAATCCCAGGATGGTTTGGAATTGGCGTCTAAATGTAGTCTGTAGCACATGTCTCGTTTCGGGCAACATCACACATAGCTAATGGCAGCACTTCCTACGAGCCCTATCAGGGTGAAGGAGGAACTTGTAGAACTCAAGTTCCCAGCCCACTCAAAGCCCAGATCAGCAAAAGGGTAGATGATGCACGATCTACTTGGAAGGGAGAATCAGGCCAACCATGTGTTTTCATGAATCTGTCTCTGTCTTAAGAGAAATCTTAAGAAGAAATTCCGAATCGTCCCTTTTTTCACACATTGCCGAAAAGGCCGTGCATAGCAAAATGACCACGAAGCGCAAAGTTAACCTCAGTGTTCTTTTAGCAATCCCAGGATGGTTTGGAATTGGCGTCTAAATGTAGTCTGGAACACATGTCTCGTTTCGGGCAACATCACACATAGCTAATGGCAGCACTTCCTACGAGCCCTATCAGGGTGAAGGAGGAACTTGTAGAACTCAAGTTCCCAGCCCACTCAAAGCCCAGATCAGCAAAAGGGTAGATGATGCACGATCTACTTGGAAGGGAGAATCAGGCCAACCATGTGTTTTCATGAATCTGTCTCTGTCTTAAGAGAAATCTGAAGAAGAAACTCCGAATCGTCCCTATTTTAACACATTGCCGAAAAGGCCGTGCATAGCAAAATGACCACGAAGGGCAAAGTTAACCTCAGTGTTCTTTTAGCAATCCCAGGATGGTTTGGAATTGGCGTCTAAATGTAGTCTGGGACCCATGTCTCGTTTCGGGCAACATCACACATAGCTAATGGCAGCACTTCCTACGAGCCCTATCAGGGTGAACTTGTAGAACTCAAGTTCCCAGCCCACTCAAAGCCCAGATCAGCAAAAGGGTAGATGATGCACGATCTACTTGGAAGGGAGAATCAGGCAAACCATGTGTTTTCATGAATCTGTCTCTGTCTTAAGAGAAATCAAGATAACCAATTCGGAATCATCCCTATTTTGACACATTGCCGAAAAGGCCGTGCATAGCAAAATGACCACGAAGGGCAAAGTTAACCTCAGTGTTCTTTTAGCAATCCCAGGATGGTTTGGAATTGGCGTCTAAATGTAGTCTGGGACACATGTCTCGTTTCGGGCAACATCACACATAGCTAATGGCAGCACTTCCTATGAGCCCTATCTGGGTGAAGGAGGAACTTGTAGAACTCAAGTTCCCAGCGCACTCAAAGCCCAAATCAGCAAAAGGGTAGATGATGCACGATCTACTTGGAAGGGAGAATCAGGCCAACCATGTGTTTTCATGAATCTGACTCTGTCTTAAGAGAAATCTGAAGAAGAAATTCCGAATCGTCCCTATTTTGACACATTGCCGAAAAGGCCGTGCATAGCAAAATGACCACGAAGCGCAAAGTTAACCTCAGTGTTCTTTTAGCAATCCCAGGATGGTTTGGAATTGGCGTCTAAATGTAGTCTGTAGCACATGTCTCGTTTCGGGCAACATCACACATAGCTAATGGCAGCACTTCCTACGAGCCCTATCAGGGTGAAGGAGGAACTTGTAGAACTCAAGTTCCCAGCCCACTCAAAGCCCAGATCAGCAAAAGGGTAGATGATGCACGATCTACTTGGAAGGGAGAATCAGGCCAACCATGTGTTTTCATGAATCTGTCTCTGTCTTAAGAGAAATCAAGATAACCAATTCGGAATCATCCCTATTTTGACACTTTGACGAAAAGGCCGTGCATAGCAAAATGACCACGAAGGGCAAAGTTAACCTCAGTGTTCTTTTAGCAATCCCAGGATGGTTTGGAATTGGCGTCTAAATGTAGTCTGGAACACATGTCTCGTTTCGGGCAACATCACACATAGCTAATGGCAGCACTTCCTACGAGCCCTATCAGGGTGAAGGAGGAACTTGTAGAACTCAAGTTCCCAGCCCACTCAAAGCCCAAATCAGCAAAAGGGTAGATGATGCACGATCTACTTGGAAGGGAGAATCAGGCCAACCATGTGTTTTCATGAATCTGTCTCTGTCTTAAGAGAAATCTTAAGAAGAAATTCCGAATCGTCCCTATTTTGACACATTGCCGAAAAGGCCGTGCATAGCAAAATGACCACGAAGCGCAAAGTTAACCTCAGTGTTCTTTTACCAATCCCAGGATGATTTGGAATTGGCGTCTAAATGTAGTCTGGGACACATGTCTCGTTTCGGGCAACATCACACATAGCTAATGGCAGCAAATATAGAACTCAAGTTCCCAGCCCACTCAAAGCCCAGATCAACAAAAGAGTAGATGATGCACGATCTACTTGGAAGGGAGATTCAGGCCAACCATTTGTTTTCATGAATCTGTCTCTGCCTTAATAGAAATCAAAATAACCAATTCGGAATCATCCCTATTTTGACACTTTGACGAAAAGGCTGTACATAGCAAAATGACCACGAAGGGCAAAGTTAACCTCAGTGTTCTTTTAGCAATCCCAGGATGGTTTGGAATTGGCGTCTAAATGTAGTCTGTAGCACATGTCTCGTTTCGGGCAACATCACACATAGCTAATGGCAGCACTTCCTACGAGCCCTATCAGGGTGAAGGAGGAACTTGTAGAACTCAAGTTCCCAGCCCACTCAAAGCCCAGATCAGCAAAAGGGTAGATGATGCACGATCTACTTGGAAGGGAGAATCAGGCCAACCATGTGTTTTCATGAATCTGTCTCTGTCTTAAGAGAAATCTTAAGAAGAAATTCCGAATCGTCCCTTTTTTCACACATTGCCGAAAAGGCCGTGCATAGCAAAATGACCACGAAGCGCAAAGTTAACCTCAGTGTTCTTTTAGCAATCCCAGGATGGTTTGGAATTGGCGTCTAAATGTAGTCTGGAACACATGTCTCGTTTCGGGCAACATCACACATAGCTAATGGCAGCACTTCCTACGAGCCCTATCAGGGTGAAGGAGGAACTTGTAGAACTCAAGTTCCCAGCCCACTCAAAGCCCAGATCAGCAAAAGGGTAGATGATGCACGATCTACTTGGAAGGGAGAATCAGGCCAACCATGTGTTTTCATGAATCTGTCTCTGTCTTAAGAGAAATCTGAAGAAGAAACTCCGAATCGTCCCTATTTTAACACATTGCCGAAAAGGCCGTGCATAGCAAAATGACCACGAAGGGCAAAGTTAACCTCAGTGTTCTTTTAGCAATCCCAGGATGGTTTGGAATTGGCGTCTAAATGTAGTCTGGGACCCATGTCTCGTTTCGGGCAACATCACACATAGCTAATGGCAGCACTTCCTACGAGCCCTATCAGGGTGAACTTGTAGAACTCAAGTTCCCAGCCCACTCAAAGCCCAGATCAGCAAAAGGGTAGATGATGCACGATCTACTTGGAAGGGAGAATCAGGCAAACCATGTGTTTTCATGAATCTGTCTCTGTCTTAAGAGAAATCAAGATAACCAATTCGGAATCATCCCTATTTTGACACTTTGACGAAAAGGCCGTGCATAGCAAAATGACCACGAAGGGCAAAGTTAACCTCAGTGTTCTTTTAGCAATCCCAGGATGGTTTGGAATTGGCGTCTAAATGTAGTCTGGAACACATGTCTCGTTTCGGGCAACATCACACATAGCTAATGGCAGCACTTCCTACGAGCCCTATCAGGGTGAAGGAGGAACTTGTAGAACTCAAGTTCCCAGCCCACTCAAAGCCCAAATCAGCAAAAGGGTAGATGATGCACGATCTACTTGGAAGGGAGAATCAGGCCAACCATGTGTTTTCATGAATCTGTCTCTGTCTTAAGAGAAATCTTAAGAAGAAATTCCGAATCGTCCCTATTTTGACACATTGCCGAAAAGGCCGTGCATAGCAAAATGACCACGAAGCGCAAAGTTAACCTCAGTGTTCTTTTACCAATCCCAGGATGATTTGGAATTGGCGTCTAAATGTAGTCTGGGACACATGTCTCGTTTCGGGCAACATCACACATAGCTAATGGCAGCAAATATAGAACTCAAGTTCCCAGCCCACTCAAAGCCCAGATCAACAAAAGAGTAGATGATGCACGATCTACTTGGAAGGGAGATTCAGGCCAACCATTTGTTTTCATGAATCTGTCTCTGCCTTAATAGAAATCAAAATAACCAATTCGGAATCATCCCTATTTTGACACTTTGACGAAAAGGCTGTACATAGCAAAATGACCACGAAGGGCAAAGTTAACCTCAGTGTTCTTTTAGCAATCCCAGGATGGTTTGGAATTGGCGTCTAAATGTAGTCTGTAGCACATGTCTCGTTTCGGGCAACATCACACATAGCTAATGGCAGCACTTCCTACGAGCCCTATCAGGGTGAAGGAGGAACTTGTAGAACTCAAGTTCCCAGCCCACTCAAAGCCCAGATCAGCAAAAGGGTAGATGATGCACGATCTACTTGGAAGGGAGAATCAGGCCAACCATGTGTTTTCATGAATCTGTCTCTGTCTTAAGAGAAATCTTAAGAAGAAATTCCGAATCGTCCCTTTTTTCACACATTGCCGAAAAGGCCGTGCATAGCAAAATGACCACGAAGCGCAAAGTTAACCTCAGTGTTCTTTTAGCAATCCCAGGATGGTTTGGAATTGGCGTCTAAATGTAGTCTGGAACACATGTCTCGTTTCGGGCAACATCACACATAGCTAATGGCAGCACTTCCTACGAGCCCTATCAGGGTGAAGGAGGAACTTGTAGAACTCAAGTTCCCAGCCCACTCAAAGCCCAGATCAGCAAAAGGGTAGATGATGCACGATCTACTTGGAAGGGAGAATCAGGCCAACCATGTGTTTTCATGAATCTGTCTCTGTCTTAAGAGAAATCTGAAGAAGAAACTCCGAATCGTCCCTATTTTAACACATTGCCGAAAAGGCCGTGCATAGCAAAATGACCACGAAGGGCAAAGTTAACCTCAGTGTTCTTTTAGCAATCCCAGGATGGTTTGGAATTGGCGTCTAAATGTAGTCTGGGACCCATGTCTCGTTTCGGGCAACATCACACATAGCTAATGGCAGCACTTCCTACGAGCCCTATCAGGGTGAACTTGTAGAACTCAAGTTCCCAGCCCACTCAAAGCCCAGATCAGCAAAAGGGTAGATGATGCACGATCTACTTGGAAGGGAGAATCAGGCAAACCATGTGTTTTCATGAATCTGTCTCTGTCTTAAGAGAAATCAAGATAACCAATTCGGAATCATCCCTATTTTGACACATTGCCGAAAAGGCCGTGCATAGCAAAATGACCACGAAGGGCAAAGTTAACCTCAGTGTTCTTTTAGCAATCCCAGGATGGTTTGGAATTGGCGTCTAAATGTAGTCTGGGACACATGTCTCGTTTCGGGCAACATCACACATAGCTAATGGCAGCACTTCCTATGAGCCCTATCTGGGTGAAGGAGGAACTTGTAGAACTCAAGTTCCCAGCGCACTCAAAGCCCAAATCAGCAAAAGGGTAGATGATGCACGTTCTACTTGGAAGGGAGAATCAGGCCAACCATGTGTTTTCATGAATCTGACTCTGTCTTAAGAGAAATCTGAAGAAGAAATTCCGAATCGTCCCTATTTTGACACATTGCCGAAAAGGCCGTGCATAGCAAAATGACCACGAAGCGCAAAGTTAACCTCAGTGTTCTTTTAGCAATCCCAGGATGGTTCGGAATTGGCGTCTAAATGTAGTCTGGAACACATGTCTCGTTTCGGGCAACTTCACACATAGCCAATGGCAGCACTTCCTACGAGCCCTATCAGGGTGGAGGAGGAACTTGTAGAACTCAAGTTCCCAGCCCACTCAAAGCCCAGATCAGCAAAAGGGTAGATGATGTACGATCTACTTGGAAGGGAGAATCAGGCCAACCATGTGTTTTCCTGAATCTGTCTCTGTCTTAAGAGAAATCTTAAGAAGAAATTCCGAATCGTCCCTATTTTGACACATTGCCGAAAAGGCCGTGCATAGGAAAATGACCACGAAGGGCAAAGTTAACCTCAGTGTTCTTTTAGCAATCCGAGGATGGTTTGGAATTGGCGTCTAAATGTAGTCTGGAACACATGTCTCGTTTCGGGCAACATCACACATAGCTAATGGCAGCACCTCCTACGAGCCCTATCAGGGTGAAGGAGGAACTTGTAGAACTCAAGTTCCCAGCCCACTCAAAGCCCAGATCAGCAAAAGGGTAGATGATGCACGATCTACTTGGAAGGGAGAATCAGGCCAACCATGTGTTTTCATGAATCTGTCTCTGTCTTAAGAGAAATCTTAAGAAGAAATTCCGAATCGTCCCTATTTTGACACATTGCCGAAAAGGCTGTGCATAGCAAAATGACCACGAAGGGCAAAGTTAACCTCAGTGTTCTTTTAGCAATCCCAGGATGGTTTGGAATTGGCGTCTAAATGTAGTCTGGGACACATGTCTCGTTTCGGGCAACATCACACATAGCTAATGGCAGCACTTCCTACGAGCCCTATCAGGGTGAAGGAGGAACTTGTAGAACTCAAGTTCCCAGCCCACTCAAAGCCCAGATCAGCAAAAGGGTAGATGATGCACGATCTACTTGGAAGGGAGAATCAGGCCAACCATGTGTTTTCATGAATCTGTCTCTGTCTTAAGAGAAATCAAGATAACCAATTCGGAATCATCCCTATTTTGACACATTGCCGAAAAGGCCGTGCATAGCAAAATGACCACGAAGGGCAAAGTTAACCTCAGTGTTCTTTTAGCAATCCCAGGATGGTTTGGAATTGGCGTCTAAATGTAGTCTGGAACACATGTCTCGTTTCGGGCAACATCACACATAGCTAATGGCAGCACTTCCTACGAGCCCTATCAGGGTGAAGGAGGAACTTGTAGAACTCAAGTTCCCAGCCCACTCAAAGCCCAAATCAGCAAAAGGGTAGATGATGCACGATCTACTTGGAAGGGAGAATCAGGCCAACCATGTGTTTTCATGAATCTGTCTCTGTCTTAAGAGAAATCTTAAGAAGAAATTCCGAATCGTCCCTATTTTGACACATTGCCGAAAAGGCCGTGCATAGCAAAATGACCACGAAGCGCAAAGTTAACCTCAGTGTTCTTTTACCAATCCCAGGATGATTTGGAATTGGCGTCTAAATGTAGTCTGGGACACATGTCTCGTTTCGGGCAACATCACACATAGCTAATGGCAGCAAATGTAGAACTCAAGTTCCCAGCCCACTCAAAGCCCAGATCAACAAAAGAGTAGATGATGCACGATCTACTTGGAAGGGAGATTCAGGCCAACCATTTGTTTTCATGAATCTGTCTCTGCCTTAATAGAAATCAAAATAACCAATTCGGAATCATCCCTATTTTGACACTTTGACGAAAAGGCTGTACATAGCAAAATGACCACGAAGGGCAAAGTTAACCTCAGTGTTCTTTTAGCAATCCCAGGATGGTTTGGAATTGGCGTCTAAATGTAGTCTGTAGCACATGTCTCGTTTCGGGCAACATCACACATAGCTAATGGCAGCACTTCCTACGAGCCCTATCAGGGTGAAGGAGGAACTTGTAGAACTCAAGTTCCCAGCCCACTCAAAGCCCAGATCAGCAAAAGGGTAGATGATGCACGATCTACTTGGAAGGGAGAATCAGGCCAACCATGTGTTTTCATGAATCTGTCTCTGTCTTAAGAGAAATCAAGATAACCAATTCGGAATCATCCCTATTTTGACACTTTGACGAAAAGGCCGTGCATAGCAAAATGACCACGAAGGGCAAAGTTAACCTCAGTGTTCTTTTAGCAATCCCAGGATGGTTTGGAATTGGCGTCTAAATGTAGTCTGGAACACATGTCTCGTTTCGGGCAACATCACACATAGCTAATGGCAGCACTTCCTACGAGCCCTATCAGGGTGAAGGAGGAACTTGTAGAACTCAAGTTCCCAGCCCACTCAAAGCCCAAATCAGCAAAAGGGTAGATGATGCACGATCTACTTGGAAGGGAGAATCAGGCCAACCATGTGTTTTCATGAATCTGTCTCTGTCTTAAGAGAAATCTTAAGAAGAAATTCCGAATCGTCCCTATTTTGACACATTGCCGAAAAGGCCGTGCATAGCAAAATGACCACGAAGCGCAAAGTTAACCTCAGTGTTCTTTTACCAATCCCAGGATGATTTGGAATTGGCGTCTAAATGTAGTCTGGGACACATGTCTCGTTTCGGGCAACATCACACATAGCTAATGGCAGCAAATATAGAACTCAAGTTCCCAGCCCACTCAAAGCCCAGATCAACAAAAGAGTAGATGATGCACGATCTACTTGGAAGGGAGATTCAGGCCAACCATTTGTTTTCATGAATCTGTCTCTGCCTTAATAGAAATCAAAATAACCAATTCGGAATCATCCCTATTTTGACACTTTGACGAAAAGGCTGTACATAGCAAAATGACCACGAAGGGCAAAGTTAACCTCAGTGTTCTTTTAGCAATCCCAGGATGGTTTGGAATTGGCGTCTAAATGTAGTCTGTAGCACATGTCTCGTTTCGGGCAACATCACACATAGCTAATGGCAGCACTTCCTACGAGCCCTATCAGGGTGAAGGAGGAACTTGTAGAACTCAAGTTCCCAGCCCACTCAAAGCCCAGATCAGCAAAAGGGTAGATGATGCACGATCTACTTGGAAGGGAGAATCAGGCCAACCATGTGTTTTCATGAATCTGTCTCTGTCTTAAGAGAAATCTTAAGAAGAAATTCCGAATCGTCCCTTTTTTCACACATTGCCGAAAAGGCCGTGCATAGCAAAATGACCACGAAGCGCAAAGTTAACCTCAGTGTTCTTTTAGCAATCCCAGGATGGTTTGGAATTGGCGTCTAAATGTAGTCTGGAACACATGTCTCGTTTCGGGCAACATCACACATAGCTAATGGCAGCACTTCCTACGAGCCCTATCAGGGTGAAGGAGGAACTTGTAGAACTCAAGTTCCCAGCCCACTCAAAGCCCAGATCAGCAAAAGGGTAGATGATGCACGATCTACTTGGAAGGGAGAATCAGGCCAACCATGTGTTTTCATGAATCTGTCTCTGTCTTAAGAGAAATCTGAAGAAGAAACTCCGAATCGTCCCTATTTTAACACATTGCCGAAAAGGCCGTGCATAGCAAAATGACCACGAAGGGCAAAGTTAACCTCAGTGTTCTTTTAGCAATCCCAGGATGGTTTGGAATTGGCGTCTAAATGTAGTCTGGGACCCATGTCTCGTTTCGGGCAACATCACACATAGCTAATGGCAGCACTTCCTACGAGCCCTATCAGGGTGAACTTGTAGAACTCAAGTTCCCAGCCCACTCAAAGCCCAGATCAGCAAAAGGGTAGATGATGCACGATCTACTTGGAAGGGAGAATCAGGCAAACCATGTGTTTTCATGAATCTGTCTCTGTCTTAAGAGAAATCAAGATAACCAATTCGGAATCATCCCTATTTTGACACATTGCCGAAAAGGCCGTGCATAGCAAAATGACCACGAAGGGCAAAGTTAACCTCAGTGTTCTTTTAGCAATCCCAGGATGGTTTGGAATTGGCGTCTAAATGTAGTCTGGGACACATGTCTCGTTTCGGGCAACATCACACATAGCTAATGGCAGCACTTCCTATGAGCCCTATCTGGGTGAAGGAGGAACTTGTAGAACTCAAGTTCCCAGCGCACTCAAAGCCCAAATCAGCAAAAGGGTAGATGATGCACGTTCTACTTGGAAGGGAGAATCAGGCCAACCATGTGTTTTCATGAATCTGACTCTGTCTTAAGAGAAATCTGAAGAAGAAATTCCGAATCGTCCCTATTTTGACACATTGCCGAAAAGGCCGTGCATAGCAAAATGACCACGAAGCGCAAAGTTAACCTCAGTGTTCTTTTAGCAATCCCAGGATGGTTCGGAATTGGCGTCTAAATGTAGTCTGGAACACATGTCTCGTTTCGGGCAACTTCACACATAGCCAATGGCAGCACTTCCTACGAGCCCTATCAGGGTGGAGGAGGAACTTGTAGAACTCAAGTTCCCAGCCCACTCAAAGCCCAGATCAGCAAAAGGGTAGATGATGCACGATCTACTTGGAAGGGAGAATCAGGCCAACCATGTGTTTTCCTGAATCTGTCTCTGTCTTAAGAGAAATCTTAAGAAGAAATTCCGAATCGTCCCTATTTTGACACATTGCCGAAAAGGCCGTGCATAGGAAAATGACCACGAAGGGCAAAGTTAACCTCAGTGTTCTTTTAGCAATCCCAGGATGGTTTGGAATTGGCGTCTAAATGTAGTCTGGAACACATGTCTCGTTTCGGGCAACATCACACATAGCTAATGGCAGCACCTCCTACGAGCCCTATCAGGGTGAAGGAGGAACTTGTAGAACTCAAGTTCCCAGCCCACTCAAAGCCCAGATCAGCAAAAGGGTAGATGATGCACGATCTACTTGGAAGGGAGAATCAGGCCAACCATGTGTTTTCATGAATCTGTCTCTGTCTTAAGAGAAATCTTAAGAAGAAATTCCGAATCGTCCCTATTTTGACACATTGCCGAAAAGGCTGTGCATAGCAAAATGACCACGAAGGGCAAAGTTAACCTCAGTGTTCTTTTAGCAATCCCAGGATGGTTTGGAATTGGCATCTAAATGTAGTCTGTAGCACATGTCTCGTTTCGGGCAACATCACACATAGCTAATGGCAGCACTTCCTACGAGCCCTATCAGGGTGAAGGAGGAACTTGTAGAACTCAAGTTCCCAGCCCACTCAAAGCCCAGATCAGCAAAAGGGTAGATGATGCACGATCTACTTGGAAGGGAGAATCAGGCCAACCATGTGTTTTCATGAATCTGTCTCTGTCTTAAGAGAAATCAAGATAACCAATTCGGAATCATCCCTATTTTGACACATTGCCGAAAAGGCCGTGCATAGCAAAATGACCACGAAGGGCAAAGTTAACCTCAGTGTTCTTTTAGCAATCCCAGGATGGTTTGGAATTGGCGTCTAAATGTAGTCTGGAACACATGTCTCGTTTCGGGCAACATCGCACATAGCTAATGGCAGCACTTCCTACGAGCCCTATCAGGGTGAAGGAGGAACTTGTAGAACTCAAGTTCCCAGCCCACTCAAAGCCCAAATCAGCAAAAGGGTAGATGATGCACGATCTACTTGGAAGGGAGAATCAGGCCAACCATGTGTTTTCATGAATCTGTCTCTGTCTTAAGAGAAATCTTAAGAAGAAATTCCGAATCGTCCCTATTTTGACACATTGCCGAAAAGGCCGTGCATAGCAAAATGACCACGAAGCGCAAAGTTAACCTCAGTGTTCTTTTACCAATCCCAGGATGATTTGGAATTGGCGTCTAAATGTAGTCTGGGACACATGTCTCGTTTCGGGCAACATCACACATAGCTAATGGCAGCAAATGTAGAACTCAAGTTCCCAGCCCACTCAAAGCCCAGATCAACAAAAGAGTAGATGATGCACGATCTACTTGGAAGGGAGATTCAGGCCAACCATTTGTTTTCATGAATCTGTCTCTGCCTTAATAGAAATCAAAATAACCAATTCGGAATCATCCCTATTTTGACACTTTGACGAAAAGGCTGTACATAGCAAAATGACCACGAAGGGCAAAGTTAACCTCAGTGTTCTTTTAGCAATCCCAGGATGGTTTGGAATTGGCGTCTAAATGTAGTCTGTAGCACATGTCTCGTTTCGGGCAACATCACACATAGCTAATGGCAGCACTTCCTACGAGCCCTATCAGGGTGAAGGAGGAACTTGTAGAACTCAAGTTCCCAGCCCACTCAAAGCCCAGATCAGCAAAAGGGTAGATGATGCACGATCTACTTGGAAGGGAGAATCAGGCCAACCATGTGTTTTCATGAATCTGTCTCTGTCTTAAGAGAAATCTTAAGAAGAAATTCCGAATCGTCCCTTTTTTCACACATTGCCGAAAAGGCCGTGCATAGCAAAATGACCACGAAGCGCAAAGTTAACCTCAGTGTTCTTTTAGCAATCCCAGGATGGTTTGGAATTGGCGTCTAAATGTAGTCTGGAACACATGTCTCGTTTCGGGCAACATCACACATAGCTAATGGCAGCACTTCCTACGAGCCCTATCAGGGTGAAGGAGGAACTTGTAGAACTCAAGTTCCCAGCCCACTCAAAGCCCAGATCAGCAAAAGGGTAGATGATGCACGATCTACTTGGAAGGGAGAATCAGGCCAACCATGTGTTTTCATGAATCTGTCTCTGTCTTAAGAGAAATCTGAAGAAGAAACTCCGAATCGTCCCTATTTTAACACATTGCCGAAAAGGCCGTGCATAGCAAAATGACCACGAAGGGCAAAGTTAACCTCAGTGTTCTTTTAGCAATCCCAGGATGGTTTGGAATTGGCGTCTAAATGTAGTCTGGGACCCATGTCTCGTTTCGGGCAACATCACACATAGCTAATGGCAGCACTTCCTACGAGCCCTATCAGGGTGAACTTGTAGAACTCAAGTTCCCAGCCCACTCAAAGCCCAGATCAGCAAAAGGGTAGATGATGCACGATCTACTTGGAAGGGAGAATCAGGCCAACCATGTGTTTTCATGAATCTGTCTCTGTCTTAAGAGAAATCAAGATAACCAATTCGGAATCATCCCTATTTTGACACATTGCCGAAAAGGCCGTGCATAGCAAAATGACCACGAAGGGCAAAGTTAACCTCAGTGTTCTTTTAGCAATCCCAGGATGGTTTGGAATTGGCGTCTAAATGTAGTCTGGGACACATGTCTCGTTTCGGGCAACATCACACATAGCTAATGGCAGCACTTCCTATGAGCCCTATCTGGGTGAAGGAGGAACTTGTAGAACTCAAGTTCCCAGCGCACTCAAAGCCCAAATCAGCAAAAGGGTAGATGATGCACGATCTACTTGGAAGGGAGAATCAGGCCAACCATGTGTTTTCATGAATCTGACTCTGTCTTAAGAGAAATCTGAAGAAGAAATTCCGAATCGTCCCTATTTTGACACATTGCCGAAAAGGCCGTGCATAGCAAAATGACCACGAAGCGCAATGTTAACCTCAGTGTTCTTTTAGCAATCCCAGGATGGTTCGGAATTGGCGTCTAAATGTAGTCTGGAACACATGTCTCGTTTCGGGCAACATCACACATAGCTAATGGCAGCACCTCCTACGAGCCCTATCAGGGTGAAGGAGGAACTTGTAGAACTCAGGTTCCCAGCCCACTGAAAGCCCAGATCAGCAAAAGGGATGATGCACGATCTACTTGGAAGGGAGAATCAGGCGAACCATGTGTTTTCATGAATCTGTCTCTGTCTTAAGAGAAATCAAGATAACCAATTCGGAATCATCCCTATTTTGACACTTTGACGAAAAGGCCATGCATAGCAAAATGACCAAGAAGGGCAAAGTTAACCTCAGTGTTCTTTTAGCAATCCCAGGATGGTTTGTAATTGGCATCTAAATGTAGTCTAGAACAAATGTCTTGTTTCGGGCAACATCACACATAGCTAATGGCAGCACTTCCTACGAGCCCTATCAGGGTGAACTTGTAGAACTCAAGTTCCCAGCCCACTCAAAGCCCAGATCAGCAAAAGGGTAGATGATGCACGATCTACTTGGAAGGGAGAATCAGGCAAACCATGTGTTTTCATGAATCTGTCTCTGTCTTAAGAGAAATCAAGATAACCAATTCGGAATCATCCCTATTTTGACACATTGCCGAAAAGGCCGTGCATAGCAAAATGACCACGAAGGGCAAAGTTAACCTCAGTGTTCTTTTAGCAATCCCAGGATGGTTTGGAATTGGCGTCTAAATGTAGTCTGGGACACATGTCTCGTTTCGGGCAACATCACACATAGCTAATGGCAGCACTTCCTATGAGCCCTATCTGGGTGAAGGAGGAACTTGTAGAACTCAAGTTCCCAGCGCACTCAAAGCCCAAATCAGCAAAAGGGTAGATGATGCACGTTCTACTTGGAAGGGAGAATCAGGCCAACCATGTGTTTTCATGAATCTGACTCTGTCTTAAGAGAAATCTGAAGAAGAAATTCCGAATCGTCCCTATTTTGACACATTGCCGAAAAGGCCGTGCATAGCAAAATGACCACGAAGCGCAAAGTTAACCTCAGTGTTCTTTTAGCAATCCCAGGATGGTTCGGAATTGGCGTCTAAATGTAGTCTGGAACACATGTCTCGTTTCGGGCAACTTCACACATAGCCAATGGCAGCACTTCCTACGAGCCCTATCAGGGTGGAGGAGGAACTTGTAGAACTCAAGTTCCCAGCCCACTCAAAGCCCAGATCAGCAAAAGGGTAGATGATGCACGATCTACTTGGAAGGGAGAATCAGGCCAACCATGTGTTTTCCTGAATCTGTCTCTGTCTTAAGAGAAATCTTAAGAAGAAATTCCGAATCGTCCCTATTTTGACACATTGCCGAAAAGGCCGTGCATAGGAAAATGACCACGAAGGGCAAAGTTAACCTCAGTGTTCTTTTAGCAATCCCAGGATGGTTTGGAATTGGCGTCTAAATGTAGTCTGGAACACATGTCTCGTTTCGGGCAACATCACACATAGCTAATGGCAGCACCTCCTACGAGCCCTATCAGGGTGAAGGAGGAACTTGTAGAACTCAAGTTCCCAGCCCACTCAAAGCCCAGATCAGCAAAAGGGTAGATGATGCACGATCTACTTGGAAGGGAGAATCAGGCCAACCATGTGTTTTCATGAATCTGTCTCTGTCTTAAGAGAAATCTTAAGAAGAAATTCCGAATCGTCCCTATTTTGACACATTGCCGAAAAGGCTGTGCATAGCAAAATGACCACGAAGGGCAAAGTTAACCTCAGTGTTCTTTTAGCAATCCCAGGATGGTTTGGAATTGGCATCTAAATGTAGTCTGTAGCACATGTCTCGTTTCGGGCAACATCACACATAGCTAATGGCAGCACTTCCTACGAGCCCTATCAGGGTGAAGGAGGAACTTGTAGAACTCAAGTTCCCAGCCCACTCAAAGCCCAGATCAGCAAAAGGGTAGATGATGCACGATCTACTTGGAAGGGAGAATCAGGCCAACCATGTGTTTTCATGAATCTGTCTCTGTCTTAAGAGAAATCAAGATAACCAATTCGGAATCATCCCTATTTTGACACATTGCCGAAAAGGCCGTGCATAGCAAAATGACCACGAAGGGCAAAGTTAACCTCAGTGTTCTTTTAGCAATCCCAGGATGGTTTGGAATTGGCGTCTAAATGTAGTCTGGAACACATGTCTCGTTTCGGGCAACATCACACATAGCTAATGGCAGCACTTCCTACGAGCCCTATCAGGGTGAAGGAGGAACTTGTAGAACTCAAGTTCCCAGCCCACTCAAAGCCCAAATCAGCAAAAGGGTAGATGATGCACGATCTACTTGGAAGGGAGAATCAGGCCAACCATGTGTTTTCATGAATCTGTCTCTGTCTTAAGAGAAATCTTAAGAAGAAATTCCGAATCGTCCCTATTTTGACACATTGCCGAAAAGGCCGTGCATAGCAAAATGACCACGAAGCGCAAAGTTAACCTCAGTGTTCTTTTACCAATCCCAGGATGATTTGGAATTGGCGTCTAAATGTAGTCTGGGACACATGTCTCGTTTCGGGCAACATCACACATAGCTAATGGCAGCAAATGTAGAACTCAAGTTCCCAGCCCACTCAAAGCCCAGATCAACAAAAGAGTAGATGATGCACGATCTACTTGGAAGGGAGATTCAGGCCAACCATTTGTTTTCATGAATCTGTCTCTGCCTTAATAGAAATCAAAATAACCAATTCGGAATCATCCCTATTTTGACACTTTGACGAAAAGGCTGTACATAGCAAAATGACCACGAAGGGCAAAGTTAACCTCAGTGTTCTTTTAGCAATCCCAGGATGGTTTGGAATTGGCGTCTAAATGTAGTCTGTAGCACATGTCTCGTTTCGGGCAACATCACACATAGCTAATGGCAGCACTTCCTACGAGCCCTATCAGGGTGAAGGAGGAACTTGTAGAACTCAAGTTCCCAGCCCACTCAAAGCCCAGATCAGCAAAAGGGTAGATGATGCACGATCTACTTGGAAGGGAGAATCAGGCCAACCATGTGTTTTCATGAATCTGTCTCTGTCTTAAGAGAAATCTTAAGAAGAAATTCCGAATCGTCCCTTTTTTCACACATTGCCGAAAAGGCCGTGCATAGCAAAATGACCACGAAGCGCAAAGTTAACCTCAGTGTTCTTTTAGCAATCCCAGGATGGTTTGGAATTGGCGTCTAAATGTAGTCTGGAACACATGTCTCGTTTCGGGCAACATCACACATAGCTAATGGCAGCACTTCCTACGAGCCCTATCAGGGTGAACTTGTAGAACTCAAGTTCCCAGCCCACTCAAAGCCCAGATCAGCAAAAGGGTAGATGATGCACGATCTACTTGGAAGGGAGAATCAGGCCAACCATGTGTTTTCATGAATCTGTCTCTGTCTTAAGAGAAATCTGAAGAAGAAACTCCGAATCGTCCCTATTTTAACACATTGCCGAAAAGGCCGTGCATAGCAAAATGACCACGAAGGGCAAAGTTAACCTCAGTGTTCTTTTAGCAATCCCAGGATGGTTTGGAATTGGCGTCTAAATGTAGTCTGGGACCCATGTCTCGTTTCGGGCAACATCACACATAGCTAATGGCAGCACTTCCTACGAGCCCTATCAGGGTGAACTTGTAGAACTCAAGTTCCCAGCCCACTCAAAGCCCAGATCAGCAAAAGGGTAGATGATGCACGATCTACTTGGAAGGGAGAATCAGGCAAACCATGTGTTTTCATGAATCTGTCTCTGTCTTAAGAGAAATCAAGATAACCAATTCGGAATCATCCCTATTTTGACACATTGCCGAAAAGGCCGTGCATAGCAAAATGACCACGAAGGGCAAAGTTAACCTCAGTGTTCTTTTAGCAATCCCAGGATGGTTTGGAATTGGCGTCTAAATGTAGTCTGGGACACATGTCTCGTTTCGGGCAACATCACACATAGCTAATGGCAGCACTTCCTATGAGCCCTATCTGGGTGAAGGAGGAACTTGTAGAACTCAAGTTCCCAGCGCACTCAAAGCCCAAATCAGCAAAAGGGTAGATGATGCACGATCTACTTGGAAGGGAGAATCAGGCCAACCATGTGTTTTCATGAATCTGACTCTGTCTTAAGAGAAATCTGAAGAAGAAATTCCGAATCGTCCCTATTTTGACACATTGCCGAAAAGGCCGTGCATAGCAAAATGACCACGAAGCGCAATGTTAACCTCAGTGTTCTTTTAGCAATCCCAGGATGGTTCGGAATTGGCGTCTAAATGTAGTCTGGAACACATGTCTCGTTTCGGGCAACATCACACATAGCTAATGGCAGCACCTCCTACGAGCCCTATCAGGGTGAAGGAGGAACTTGTAGAACTCAGGTTCCCAGCCCACTGAAAGCCCAGATCAGCAAAAGGGATGATGCACGATCTACTTGGAAGGGAGAATCAGGCGAACCATGTGTTTTCATGAATCTGTCTCTGTCTTAAGAGAAATCAAGATAACCAATTCGGAATCATCCCTATTTTGACACTTTGACGAAAAGGCCATGCATAGCAAAATGACCAAGAAGGGCAAAGTTAACCTCAGTGTTCTTTTAGCAATCCCAGGATGGTTTGTAATTGGCATCTAAATGTAGTCTAGAACAAATGTCTTGTTTCGGGCAACATCACACATAGCTAATGGGAGCACTTCCTACGAGCCCTATCAGGGTGAACTTGTAGAACTCAAGTTCCCAGCCCACTCAAAGCCCAGATCAGCAAAAGGGTAGATGATGCACGATCTACTTGGAAGGGAGAATCAGGCAAACCATGTGTTTTCATGAATCTGTCTCTGTCTTAAGAGAAATCAAGATAACCAATTCGGAATCATCCCTATTTTGACACATTGCCGAAAAGGCCGTGCATAGCAAAATGACCACGAAGGGCAAAGTTAACCTCAGTGTTCTTTTAGCAATCCCAGGATGGTTTGGAATTGGCGACTAAATGTAGTCTGGGACACATGTCTCGTTTCGGGCAACATCACACATAGCTAATGGCAGCACTTCCTATGAGCCCTATCTGGGTGAAGGAGGAACTTGTAGAACTCAAGTTCCCAGCGCACTCAAAGCCCAAATCAGCAAAAGGGTAGATGATGCACGATCTACTTGGAAGGGAGAATCAGGCCAACCATGTGTTTTCATGAATCTGACTCTGTCTTAAGAGAAATCTGAAGAAGAAATTCCGAATCGTCCCTATTTTGACACATTGCCGAAAAGGCCGTGCATAGCAAAATGACCACGAAGCGCAAAGTTAACCTCAGTGTTCTTTTAGCAATCCCAGGATGGTTCGGAATTGGCGTCTAAATGTAGTCTGGAACACATGTCTCGTTTCGGGCAACTTCACACATAGCCAATGGCAGCACTTCCTACGAGCCCTATCAGGGTGGAGGAGGAACTTGTAGAACTCAAGTTCCCAGCCCACTCAAAGCCCAGATCAGCAAAAGGGTAGATGATGCACGATCTACTTGGAAGGGAGAATCAGGCCAACCATGTGTTTTCCTGAATCTGTCTCTGTCTTAAGAGAAATCTTAAGAAGAAATTCCGAATCGTCCCTATTTTGACACATTGCCGAAAAGGCCGTGCATAGGAAAATGACCACGAAGGGCAAAGTTAACCTCAGTGTTCTTTTAGCAATCCCAGGATGGTTTGGAATTGGCGTCTAAATGTAGTCTGGAACACATGTCTCGTTTCGGGCAACATCACACATAGCTAATGGCAGCACCTCCTACGAGCCCTATCAGGGTGAAGGAGGAACTTGTAGAACTCAAGTTCCCAGCCCACTCAAAGCCCAGATCAGCAAAAGGGTAGATGATGCACGATCTACTTGGAAGGGAGAATCAGGCCAACCATGTGTTTTCATGAATCTGTCTCTGTCTTAAGAGAAATCTTAAGAAGAAATTCCGAATCGTCCCTATTTTGACACATTGCCGAAAAGGCTGTGCATAGCAAAATGACCACGAAGGGCAAAGTTAACCTCAGTGTTCTTTTAGCAATCCCAGGATGGTTTGGAATTGGCGTCTAAATGTAGACTGTAGCACATGTCTCGTTTCGGGCAACATCACACATAGCTAATGGCAGCACTTCCTACGAGCCCTATCAGGGTGAAGGAGGAACTTGTAGAACTCAAGTTCCCAGCCCACTCAAAGCCCAGATCAGCAAAAGGGTAGATGATGCACGATCTACTTGGAAGGGAGAATCAGGCCAACCATGTGTTTTCATGAATCTGTCTCTGTCTTAAGAGAAATCAAGATAACCAATTCGGAATCATCCCTATTTTGACACATTGCCGAAAAGGCCGTGCATAGCAAAATGACCACGAAGGGCAAAGTTAACCTCAGTGTTCTTTTAGCAATCCCAGGATGGTTTGGAATTGGCGTCTAAATGTAGTCTGGAACACATGTCTCGTTTCGGGCAACATCACACATAGCTAATGGCAGCACTTCCTACGAGCCCTATCAGGGTGAAGGAGGAACTTGTAGAACTCAAGTTCCCAGCCCACTCAAAGCCCAAATCAGCAAAAGGGTAGATGATGCACGATCTACTTGGAAGGGAGAATCAGGCCAACCATGTGTTTTCATGAATCTGTCTCTGTCTTAAGAGAAATCTTAAGAAGAAATTCCGAATCGTCCCTATTTTGACACATTGCCGAAAAGGCCATGCATAGCAAAATGACCACGAAGCGCAAAGTTAACCTCAGTGTTCTTTTACCAATCCCAGGATGATTTGGAATTGGCGTCTAAATGTAGTCTGGGACACATGTCTCGTTTCGGGCAACATCACACATAGCTAATGGCAGCAAATGTAGAACTCAAGTTCCCAGCCCACTCAAAGCCCAGATCAACAAAAGAGTAGATGATGCACGATCTACTTGGAAGGGAGATTCAGGCCAACCATTTGTTTTCATGAATCTGTCTCTGCCTTAATAGAAATCAAAATAACCAATTCGGAATCATCCCTATTTTGACACTTTGACGAAAAGGCTGTACATAGCAAAATGACCACGAAGGGCAAAGTTAACCTCAGTGTTCTTTTAGCAATCCCAGGATGGTTTGGAATTGGCGTCTAAATGTAGTCTGTAGCACATGTCTCGTTTCGGGCAACATCACACATAGCTAATGGCAGCACTTCCTACGAGCCCTATCAGGGTGAAGGAGGAACTTGTAGAACTCAAGTTCCCAGCCCACTCAAAGCCCAGATCAGCAAAAGGGTAGATGATGCACGATCTACTTGGAAGGGAGAATCAGGCCAACCATGTGTTTTCATGAATCTGTCTCTGTCTTAAGAGAAATCTTAAGAAGAAATTCCGAATCGTCCCTTTTTTCACACATTGCCGAAAAGGCCGTGCATAGCAAAATGACCACGAAGCGCAAAGTTAACCTCAGTGTTCTTTTAGCAATCCCAGGATGGTTTGGAATTGGCGTCTAAATGTAGTCTGGAACACATGTCTCGTTTCGGGCAACATCACACATAGCTAATGGCAGCACTTCCTACGAGCCCTATCAGGGTGAAGGAGGAACTTGTAGAACTCAAGTTCCCAGCCCACTCAAAGCCCAGATCAGCAAAAGGGTAGATGATGCACGATCTACTTGGAAGGGAGAATCAGGCCAACCATGTGTTTTCATGAATCTGTCTCTGTCTTAAGAGAAATCAAGATAACCAATTCGGAATCATCCCTATTTAGACATATTGCCGAAAAGGCCGTGCATAGCAAAATGACCACGAAGGGCAAAGTTAACCTCAGTGTTCTTTTAGCAATCCCAGGATGGTTTGGAATTGGCGTCTAAATGTAGTCTGGGACACATGTCTCGTTTCGGGCAACATCACACATAGCTAATGGCAGCACTTCCTACGAGCCCTATCAGGGTGAACTTGGAGAACTCAAGTTCCCAGCGCACTCAAAGCCCAAATCAGCAAAAGGGTAGATGATGCACGATCTACTTGGAAGGGAGAATCAGGCCAACCATGTGTTTTCATGAATCTGACTCTGTCTTAAGAGAAATCAAGATAACCAATTCGGAATCATCCCTATTTAGACATATTGCCGAAAAGGCCGTGCATAGCAAAATGACCACGAAGGGCAAAGTTAACCTCAGTGTTCTTTTAGCAATCCCAGGATGGTTTGGAATTGGCGTCTAAATGTAGTCTGGGACACATGTCTCGTTTCGGGCAACATCACACATAGCTAATGGCAGCACTTCCTACGAGCCCTATCAGGGTGAACTTGTAGAACTCAAGTTCCCAGCCCACTCAAAGCCCAGATCAGCAAAAGGGTAGATGATGCACGATCTACTTGGAAGGGAGAATCAGGCCAACCATGTGTTTTCATGAATCTGTCTCTGTCTTAAGAGAAATCTGAAGAAGAAACTCCGAATCGTCCCTATTTTAACACATTGCCGAAAAGGCCGTGCATAGCAAAATGACCACGAAGGGCAAAGTTAACCTCAGTGTTCTTTTAGCAATCCCAGGATGGTTTGGAATTGGCGTCTAAATGTAGTCTGGGACCCATGTCTCGTTTCGGGCAACATCACACATAGCTAATGGCAGCACTTCCTACGAGCCCTATCAGGGTGAACTTGTAGAACTCAAGTTCCCAGCCCACTCAAAGCCCAGATCAGCAAAAGGGTAGATGATGCACGATCTACTTGGAAGGGAGAATCAGGCAAACCATGTGTTTTCATGAATCTGTCTCTGTCTTAAGAGAAATCAAGATAACCAATTCGGAATCATCCCTATTTTGACACATTGCCGAAAAGGCCGTGCATAGCAAAATGACCACGAAGGGCAAAGTTAACCTCAGTGTTCTTTTAGCAATCCCAGGATGGTTTGGAATTGGCGTCTAAATGTAGTCTGGGACACATGTCTCGTTTCGGGCAACATCACACATAGCTAATGGCAGCACTTCCTATGAGCCCTATCTGGGTGAAGGAGGAACTTGTAGAACTCAAGTTCCCAGCGCACTCAAAGCCCAAATCAGCAAAAGGGTAGATGATGCACGATCTACTTGGAAGGGAGAATCAGGCCAACCATGTGTTTTCATGAATCTGACTCTGTCTTAAGAGAAATCTGAAGAAGAAATTCCGAATCGTCCCTATTTTGACACATTGCCGAAAAGGCCGTGCATAGCAAAATGACCACGAAGCGCAATGTTAACCTCAGTGTTCTTTTAGCAATCCCAGGATGGTTCGGAATTGGCGTCTAAATGTAGTCTGGAACACATGTCTCGTTTCGGGCAACATCACACATAGCTAATGGCAGCACCTCCTACGAGCCCTATCAGGGTGAAGGAGGAACTTGTAGAACTCAGGTTCCCAGCCCACTGAAAGCCCAGATCAGCAAAAGGGATGATGCACGATCTACTTGGAAGGGAGAATCAGGCGAACCATGTGTTTTCATGAATCTGTCTCTGTCTTAAGAGAAATCAAGATAACCAATTCGGAATCATCCCTATTTTGACACTTTGACGAAAAGGCCATGCATAGCAAAATGACCAAGAAGGGCAAAGTTAACCTCAGTGTTCTTTTAGCAATCCCAGGATGGTTTGTAATTGGCATCTAAATGTAGTCTAGAACAAATGTCTTGTTTCGGGCAACATCACACATAGCTAATGGCAGCACTTCCTACGAGCCCTATCAGGGTGAACTTGTAGAACTCAAGTTCCCAGCCCACTCAAAGCCCAGATCAGCAAAAGGGTAGATGATGCACGATCTACTTGGAAGGGAGAATCAGGCAAACCATGTGTTTTCATGAATCTGTCTCTGTCTTAAGAGAAATCAAGATAACCAATTCGGAATCATCCCTATTTTGACACATTGCCGAAAAGGCCGTGCATAGCAAAATGACCACGAAGGGCAAAGTTAACCTCAGTGTTCTTTTAGCAATCCCAGGATGGTTTGGAATTGGCGACTAAATGTAGTCTGGGACACATGTCTCGTTTCGGGCAACATCACACATAGCTAATGGCAGCACTTCCTATGAGCCCTATCTGGGTGAAGGAGGAACTTGTAGAACTCAAGTTCCCAGCGCACTCAAAGCCCAAATCAGCAAAAGGGTAGATGATGCACGATCTACTTGGAAGGGAGAATCAGGCCAACCATGTGTTTTCATGAATCTGACTCTGTCTTAAGAGAAATCTGAAGAAGAAATTCCGAATCGTCCCTATTTTGACACATTGCCGAAAAGGCCGTGCATAGCAAAATGACCACGAAGCGCAAAGTTAACCTCAGTGTTCTTTTAGCAATCCCAGGATGGTTCGGAATTGGCGTCTAAATGTAGTCTGGAACACATGTCTCGTTTCGGGCAACTTCACACATAGCCAATGGCAGCACTTCCTACGAGCCCTATCAGGGTGGAGGAGGAACTTGTAGAACTCAAGTTCCCAGCCCACTCAAAGCCCAGATCAGCAAAAGGGTAGATGATGCACGATCTACTTGGAAGGGAGAATCAGGCCAACCATGTGTTTTCCTGAATCTGTCTCTGTCTTAAGAGAAATCTTAAGAAGAAATTCCGAATCGTCCCTATTTTGACACATTGCCGAAAAGGCCGTGCATAGGAAAATGACCACGAAGGGCAAAGTTAACCTCAGTGTTCTTTTAGCAATCCCAGGATGGTTTGGAATTGGCGTCTAAATGTAGTCTGGAACACATGTCTCGTTTCGGGCAACATCACACATAGCTAATGGCAGCACCTCCTACGAGCCCTATCAGGGTGAAGGAGGAACTTGTAGAACTCAAGTTCCCAGCCCACTCAAAGCCCAGATCAGCAAAAGGGTAGATGATGCACGATCTACTTGGAAGGGAGAATCAGGCCAACCATGTGTTTTCATGAATCTGTCTCTGTCTTAAGAGAAATCTTAAGAAGAAATTCCGAATCGTCCCTATTTTGACACATTGCCGAAAAGGCTGTGCATAGCAAAATGACCACGAAGGGCAAAGTTAACCTCAGTGTTCTTTTAGCAATCCCAGGATGGTTTGGAATTGGCGTCTAAATGTAGACTGTAGCACATGTCTCGTTTCGGGCAACATCACACATAGCTAATGGCAGCACTTCCTACGAGCCCTATCAGGGTGAAGGAGGAACTTGTAGAACTCAAGTTCCCAGCCCACTCAAAGCCCAGATCAGCAAAAGGGTAGATGATGCACGATCTACTTGGAAGGGAGAATCAGGCCAACCATGTGTTTTCATGAATCTGTCTCTGTCTTAAGAGAAATCAAGATAACCAATTCGGAATCATCCCTATTTTGACACATTGCCGAAAAGGCCGTGCATAGCAAAATGACCACGAAGGGCAAAGTTAACCTCAGTGTTCTTTTAGCAATCCCAGGATGGTTTGGAATTGGCGTCTAAATGTAGTCTGGAACACATGTCTCGTTTCGGGCAACATCACACATAGCTAATGGCAGCACTTCCTACGAGCCCTATCAGGGTGAAGGAGGAACTTGTAGAACTCAAGTTCCCAGCCCACTCAAAGCCCAAATCAGCAAAAGGGTAGATGATGCACGATCTACTTGGAAGGGAGAATCAGGCCAACCATGTGTTTTCATGAATCTGTCTCTGTCTTAAGAGAAATCTTAAGAAGAAATTCCGAATCGTCCCTATTTTGACACATTGCCGAAAAGGCCGTGCATAGCAAAATGACCACGAAGCGCAAAGTTAACCTCAGTGTTCTTTTACCAATCCCAGGATGATTTGGAATTGGCGTCTAAATGTAGTCTGGGACACATGTCTCGTTTCGGGCAACATCACACATAGCTAATGGCAGCAAATGTAGAACTCAAGTTCCCAGCCCACTCAAAGCCCAGATCAACAAAAGAGTAGATGATGCACGATCTACTTGGAAGGGAGATTCAGGCCAACCATTTGTTTTCATGAATCTGTCTCTGCCTTAATAGAAATCAAAATAACCAATTCGGAATCATCCCTATTTTGACACTTTGACGAAAAGGCTGTACATAGCAAAATGACCACGAAGGGCAAAGTTAACCTCAGTGTTCTTTTAGCAATCCCAGGATGGTTTGGAATTGGCGTCTAAATGTAGTCTGTAGCACATGTCTCGTTTCGGGCAACATCACACATAGCTAATGGCAGCACTTCCTACGAGCCCTATCAGGGTGAAGGAGGAACTTGTAGAACTCAAGTTCCCAGCCCACTCAAAGCCCAGATCAGCAAAAGGGTAGATGATGCACGATCTACTTGGAAGGGAGAATCAGGCCAACCATGTGTTTTCATGAATCTGTCTCTGTCTTAAGAGAAATCTTAAGAAGAAATTCCGAATCGTCCCTTTTTTCACACATTGCCGAAAAGGCCGTGCATAGCAAAATGACCACGAAGCGCAAAGTTAACCTCAGTGTTCTTTTAGCAATCCCAGGATGGTTTGGAATTGGCGTCTAAATGTAGTCTGGAACACATGTCTCGTTTCGGGCAACATCACACATAGCTAATGGCAGCACTTCCTACGAGCCCTATCAGGGTGAAGGAGGAACTTGTAGAACTCAAGTTCCCAGCCCACTCAAAGCCCAGATCAGCAAAAGGGTAGATGATGCACGATCTACTTGGAAGGGAGAATCAGGCCAACCATGTGTTTTCATGAATCTGTCTCTGTCTTAAGAGAAATCAAGATAACCAATTCGGAATCATCCCTATTTAGACATATTGCCGAAAAGGCCGTGCATAGCAAAATGACCACGAAGGGCAAAGTTAACCTCAGTGTTCTTTTAGCAATCCCAGGATGGTTTGGAATTGGCGTCTAAATGTAGTCTGGGACACATGTCTCGTTTCGGGCAACATCACACATAGCTAATGGCAGCACTTCCTACGAGCCCTATCAGGGTGAACTTGGAGAACTCAAGTTCCCAGCGCACTCAAAGCCCAAATCAGCAAAAGGGTAGATGATGCACGATCTACTTGGAAGGGAGAATCAGGCCAACCATGTGTTTTCATGAATCTGACTCTGTCTTAAGAGAAATCAAGATAACCAATTCGGAATCATCCCTATTTAGACATATTGCCGAAAAGGCCGTGCATAGCAAAATGACCACGAAGGGCAAAGTTAACCTCAGTGTTCTTTTAGCAATCCCAGGATGGTTTGGAATTGGCGTCTAAATGTAGTCTGGGACACATGTCTCGTTTCGGGCAACATCACACATAGCTAATGGCAGCACTTCCTACGAGCCCTATCAGGGTGAACTTGTAGAACTCAAGTTCCCAGCCCACTCAAAGCCCAGATCAGCAAAAGGGTAGATGATGCACGATCTACTTGGAAGGGAGAATCAGGCCAACCATGTTTTTTCATCAATCTGTCTCTGTCTTAAGAGAAATCAAGATAACCAATTCGGAATCATCCCTATTTAGACATATTGCCGAAAAGGCCGTGCATAGCAAAATGACCACGAAGGGCAAAGTTAACCTCAGTGTTCTTTTAGCAATCCCAGGATGGTTTGGAATTGGCGTCTAAATGTAGTCTGGGACACATGTCTCGTTTCGGGCAACATCACACATAGCTAATGGCAGCACTTCCTACGAGCCCTATCAGGGTGAACTTGTAGAACTCAAGTTCCCAGCCCACTCAAAGCCCAGATCAGCAAAACGGTAGATGATGCACGATCTACTTGGAAGGGAGAATCAGGCGAACCATGTGTTTTCATGAATCTGTCTCTGTCTTAAGAGAAATCAAGATAACCAATTCGGAATCATCCCTATTTTGACACATTGCCGAAAAGGCCGTGCATAGCAAAATGATCACGAAGGGCAAAGTTAACCTCAGTGTTCTTTTAGCAATCCCAGGATGGTTTGGAATTGGCGTCTAAATGTAGTCTGGGACCCATGTCTCGTTTCGGGCAACATCACACATAGCTAATAGCAGCACTTCCTACGAGCCCTATCAGGGTGAACTTGTAGAACTCACGTTCCCAGCCCACTCAAAGCCCAGATCAGCAAAAGGGTAGATGATGCACGATCTACTTGGAAGGGAGAATCAGGCGAACCATGTGTTTTCATGAATCTGTCTCTGTCTTAAGAGAAATCAAGATAACCAATTCGGAATCATCCCTATTTTGACACATTGCCGAAAAGGCCGTGCATAGCAAAATGACCACGAAGGGCAAAGTTAACCTCAGTGTTCTTTTAGCAATCCCAGGATGGTTTGGAATTGGCGTCTAAATGTAGTCTGGGACACATGTCTCGTTTCGGGCAACATCACACATAGCTAATGGCAGCACTTCCTATGAGCCCTATCAGGGTGAAGGAGGAACTTGTAGAACTCAAGTTCCCAGCGCACTCAAAGCCCAAATCAGCAAAAGGGTAGATGATGCACGATCTACTTGGAAGGGAGAATCAGGCCAACCATGTGTTTTCATGAATCTGACTCTGTCTTAAGAGAAATCAAGATAACCAATTCGGAATCATCCCTATTTAGACATATTGCCGAAAAGGTCGTGCATAGCAAAATGACCACGAAGGGCAAAGTTAACCTCAGTGTTCTTTTAGCAATCCCAGGATGGTTTGGAATTGGCGTCTAAATGTAGTCTGGGACACATGTCTCGTTTCGGGCAACATCACACATAGCTAATGGCAGCACTTCCTACGAGCCCTATCAGGGTGAACTTGTAGAACTCAAGTTCCCAGCCCACTCAAAGCCCAGATCAGCAAAACGGTAGATGATGCACGATCTACTTGGAAGGGAGAATCAGGCCAACCATGTGTTTTCATGAATCTGACTCTGTCTTAAGAGAAATCAAGATAACCAATTCGGAATCATCCCTATTTTGACACATTGCCGAAAAGGCCGTGCATAGCAAAATGACCACGAAGGGCAAAGTTAACCTCAGTGTTCTTTTAGCAATCCCAGGATGGTTTGGAATTGGCGTCTAAATGTAGTCTGGGACACATGTCTCGTTTCGGGCAACATCACACATAGCTAATGGCAGCACTTCCTATGAGCCCTATCAGGGTGAAGGAGGAACTTGTAGAACTCAAGTTCCCAGCGCACTCAAAGCCCAAATCAGCAAAAGGGTAGATGATGCACGATCTACTTGGAAGGGAGAATCAGGCCAACCATGTGTTTTCATGAATCTGACTCTGTCTTAAGAGAAATCTGAAGAAGAAATTCCGAATCGTCCCTATTTTGACACATTGCCGAAAAGGCCGTGCATAGCAAAATGACCACGAAGCGCAAAGTTAACCTCAGTGTTCTTTTAGCAATCCCAGGATGGTTCGGAATTGGCGTCTAAATGTAGTCTGGAACACATGTCTCGTTTCGGGCAACTTCACACATAGCTAATGGCAGCACTTCCTACGAGCCCTATCAGGGCGGAGGAGGAACTTGTAGAACTCAAGTTCCCAGCCCACTCAAAGCCCAGATCAGCAAAAGGGTAGATGATGCACGATCTACTTGGAAGGGAGAATCAGGCGAACCATTTGTTTTCATGAATCTGTCTCTGTCTTAAGAGAAATCAAGATAACCAATTCGGAATCATCCCTATTTTGACACTTTGACGAAAAGGCCGTGCATAGCAAAATGACCACGAAGGGCAAAGTTAACCTCAGTGTTCTTTTAGCAATCCCAGGGTGGTTTGGAATTGGCGTCTAAATGTAGTCTGGAACACATGTCTCGTTTCGGGCAACATCACACATAGCTAATGGCAGCACTTCCTACGAGCCCTATCAGGGTGAAGGAGGAACTTGTAGAACTCAAGTTCCCAGCCCACTCAAAGCCCAAATCAGCAAAAGGGTAGATGATGCACGATCTACTTGGAAGGGAGAATCAGGCCAACCATGTGTTTTCATGAATCTGACTCTGTCTTAAGAGAAATCTGAAGAAGAAATTCCGAATCGTCCCTATTTTGACACATTGCCGAAAAGGCCGTGCATAGCAAAATGACCACGAAGCGCAAAGTTAACCTCAGTGTTCTTTTAGCAATCCCAGGATGGTTCGGAATTGGCGTCTAAATGTAGTCTGGAACACATGTCTCGTTTCGGGCAACTTCACACATTGCTAATGGCAGCACTTCCTACGAGCCCTATCAGGGTGAACTTGTAGAACTCAAGTTCCCAGCCCACTCAAAGCCCAGATCAGCAAAAGGGTAGATGATGCACGATCTACTTGGAAGGGAGAATCAGGCCAACCATGTGTTTTCATGAATCTGTCTCTGTCTTAAGAGAAATCAAGATAACCAATTCGGAATCATCCCTATTTAGACATATTGCCGAAAAGGCCGTGCATAGCAAAATGACCACGAAGGGCAAAGTTAACCTCAGTGTTCTTTTAGCAATCCCAGGATGGTTTGGAATTGGCGTCTAAATGTAGTCTGGGACACATGTCTCGTTTCGGGCAACATCACACATAGCTAATGGCAGCACTTCCTACGAGCCCTATCAGGGTGAACTTGGAGAACTCAAGTTCCCAGCGCACTCAAAGCCCAAATCAGCAAAAGGGTAGATGATGCACGATCTACTTGGAAGGGAGAATCAGGCCAACCATGTGTTTTCATGAATCTGACTCTGTCTTAAGAGAAATCAAGATAACCAATTCGGAATCATCCCTATTTAGACATATTGCCGAAAAGGCCGTGCATAGCAAAATGACCACGAAGGGCAAAGTTAACCTCAGTGTTCTTTTAGCAATCCCAGGATGGTTTGGAATTGGCGTCTAAATGTAGTCTGGGACACATGTCTCGTTTCGGGCAACATCACACATAGCTAATGGCAGCACTTCCTACGAGCCCTATCAGGGTGAACTTGTAGAACTCAAGTTCCCAGCCCACTCAAAGCCCAGATCAGCAAAAGGGTAGATGATGCACGATCTACTTGGAAGGGAGAATCAGGCCAACCATGTTTTTTCATCAATCTGTCTCTGTCTTAAGAGAAATCAAGATAACCAATTCGGAATCATCCCTATTTAGACATATTGCCGAAAAGGCCGTGCATAGCAAAATGACCACGAAGGGCAAAGTTAACCTCAGTGTTCTTTTAGCAATCCCAGGATGGTTTGGAATTGGCGTCTAAATGTAGTCTGGGACACATGTCTCGTTTCGGGCAACATCACACATAGCTAATGGCAGCACTTCCTACGAGCCCTATCAGGGTGAACTTGTAGAACTCAAGTTCCCAGCCCACTCAAAGCCCAGATCAGCAAAACGGTAGATGATGCACGATCTACTTGGAAGGGAGAATCAGGCGAACCATGTGTTTTCATGAATCTGTCTCTGTCTTAAGAGAAATCAAGATAACCAATTCGGAATCATCCCTATTTTGACACATTGCCGAAAAGGCCGTGCATAGCAAAATGATCACGAAGGGCAAAGTTAACCTCAGTGTTCTTTTAGCAATCCCAGGATGGTTTGGAATTGGCGTCTAAATGTAGTCTGGGACCCATGTCTCGTTTCGGGCAACATCACACATAGCTAATAGCAGCACTTCCTACGAGCCCTATCAGGGTGAACTTGTAGAACTCACGTTCCCAGCCCACTCAAAGCCCAGATCAGCAAAACGGTAGATGATGCACGATCTACTTGGAAGGGAGAATCAGGCCAACCATGTGTTTTCATGAATCTGACTCTGTCTTAAGAGAAATCAAGATAACCAATTCGGAATCATCCCTATTTTGACACATTGCCGAAAAGGCCGTGCATAGCAAAATGACCACGAAGGGCAAAGTTAACCTCAGTGTTCTTTTAGCAATCCCAGGATGGTTTGGAATTGGCGTCTAAATGTAGTCTGGGACACATGTCTCGTTTCGGGCAACATCACACATAGCTAATGGCAGCACTTCCTATGAGCCCTATCAGGGTGAAGGAGGAACTTGTAGAACTCAAGTTCCCAGCGCACTCAAAGCCCAAATCAGCAAAAGGGTAGATGATGCACGATCTACTTGGAAGGGAGAATCAGGCCAACCATGTGTTTTCATGAATCTGACTCTGTCTTAAGAGAAATCTGAAGAAGAAATTCCGAATCGTCCCTATTTTGACACATTGCCGAAAAGGCCGTGCATAGCAAAATGACCACGAAGCGCAAAGTTAACCTCAGTGTTCTTTTAGCAATCCCAGGATGGTTCGGAATTGGCGTCTAAATGTAGTCTGGAACACATGTCTCGTTTCGGGCAACTTCACACATAGCTAATGGCAGCACTTCCTACGAGCCCTATCAGGGCGGAGGAGGAACTTGTAGAACTCAAGTTCCCAGCCCACTCAAAGCCCAGATCAGCAAAAGGGTAGATGATGCACGATCTACTTGGAAGGGAGAATCAGGCGAACCATTTGTTTTCATGAATCTGTCTCTGTCTTAAGAGAAATCAAGATAACCAATTCGGAATCATCCCTATTTTGACACTTTGACGAAAAGGCCGTGCATAGCAAAATGACCACGAAGGGCAAAGTTAACCTCAGTGTTCTTTTAGCAATCCCAGGGTGGTTTGGAATTGGCGTCTAAATGTAGTCTGGAACACATGTCTCGTTTCGGGCAACATCACACATAGCTAATGGCAGCACTTCCTACGAGCCCTATCAGGGTGAAGGAGGAACTTGTAGAACTCAAGTTCCCAGCCCACTCAAAGCCCAAATCAGCAAAAGGGTAGATGATGCACGATCTACTTGGAAGGGAGAATCAGGCCAACCATGTGTTTTCATGAATCTGACTCTGTCTTAAGAGAAATCTGAAGAAGAAATTCCGAATCGTCCCTATTTTGACACATTGCCGAAAAGGCCGTGCATAGCAAAATGACCACGAAGCGCAAAGTTAACCTCAGTGTTCTTTTAGCAATCCCAGGATGGTTCGGAATTGGCGTCTAAATGTAGTCTGGAACACATGTCTCGTTTCGGGCAACTTCACACATAGCTAATGGCAGCACTTCCTACGAGCCCTATCAGGGCGGAGGAGGAACTTGTAGAACTCAAGTTCCCAGCCCACTCAAAGCCCAGATCAGCAAAAGGGTAGATGATGCACGATCTACTTGGAAGGGAGAATCAGGCGAACCATTTGTTTTCATGAATCTGTCTCTGTCTTAAGAGAAATCAAGATAACCAATTCGGAATCATCCCTATTTTGACACTTTGACGAAAAGGCCGTGCATAGCAAAATGACCACGAAGGGCAAAGTTAACCTCAGTGTTCTTTTAGCAATCCCAGGGTGGTTTGGAATTGGCGTCTAAATGTAGTCTGGAACACATGTCTCGTTTCGGGCAACATCACACATAGCTAATGGCAGCACTTCCTACGAGCCCTATCAGGGTGAAGGAGGAACTTGTAGAACTCAAGTTCCCAGCCCACTCAAAGCCCAAATCAGCAAAAGGGTAGATGATGCACGATCTACTTGGAAGGGAGAATCAGGCCAACCATGTGTTTTCATGAATCTGTCTCTGTCTTAAGAGAAATCTTAAGAAGAAATTCCGAATCGTCCCTATTTTGACACATTGCCGAAAAGGCCGTGCATAGCAAAATGACCACGAAGCGCAAAGTTAACCTCAGTGTTCTTTTACCAATCCCAGGATGATTTGGAATTGGCGTCTAAATGTAGTCTGGGACACATGTCTCGTTTCGGGCAACATGACACATAGCTAATGGCAGCAAATGTAGAACTCAAGTTCCCAGCCCACTCAAAGCCCAGATCAACAAAAGAGTAGATGATGCACGATCTACTTGGAAGGGAGATTCAGGCCAACCATTTGTTTTCATGAATCTGTCTCTGCCTTAATAGAAATCAAAATAACCAGTTCGGAATCATCCCTATTTTGACACTTTGACGAAAAGGCTGTACATAGCAAAATGACCACGAAGGGCAAAGTTAACCTCAGTGTTCTTTTAGCAATCCCAGGATGGTTTGGAATTGGCGTCTAAATGTAGTCTGTAGCACATGTCTCGTTTCGGGCAACATCACACATAGCTAATGGCAGCACTTCCTACGAGCCCTATCAGGGTGAAGGAGGAACTTGTAGAACTCATGTTCCCAGCCCACTCAAAGCCCAGATCAGCAAAAGGGTAGATGATGCACGATCTACTTGGAAGGGAGAATCAGGCCAACCATGTGTTTTCATGAATCTGTCTCTGTCTTAAGAGAAATCTTAAGAAGAAATTCCGAATCGTCCCTTTTTTCACACATTGCCGAAAAGGCCGTGCATAGCAAAATGACCACGAAGCGCAAAGTTAACCTCAGTGTTCTTTTAGCAATCCCAGGATGGTTTGGAATTGGCGTCTAAATGTAGTCTGGAACACATGTCTCGTTTCGGGCAACATCACACATAGCTAATGGCAGCACTTCCTACGAGCCCTATCAGGGTGAAGGAGGAACTTGTAGAACTCAAGTTCCCAGCCCACTCAAAGCCCAGATCAGCAAAAGGGTAGATGATGCACGATCTACTTGGAAGGGAGAATCAGGCCAACCATGTGTTTTCATGAATCTGTCTCTGTCTTAAGAGAAATCTGAAGAAGAAACTCCGAATCGTCCCTATTTTAACACATTGCCGAAAAGGCCGTGCATAGCAAAATGACCACGAAGGGCAAAGTTAACCTCAGTGTTCTTTTAGCAATCCCAGGATGGTTTGGAATTGGCGTCTAAATGTAGTCTGGGACCCATGTCTCGTTTCGGGCAACATCACACATAGCTAATGGCAGCACTTCCTACGAGCCCTATCAGGGTGAACTTGTAGAACTCAAGTTCCCAGCCCACTCAAAGCCCAGATCAGCAAAAGGGTAGATGATGCACGATCTACTTGGAAGGGAGAATCAGGCAAACCATGTGTTTTCATGAATCTGTCTCTGTCTTAAGAGAAATCAAGATAACCAATTCGGAATCATCCCTATTTTGACACATTGCCGAAAAGGCCGTGCATAGCAAAATGACCACGAAGGGCAAAGTTAACCTCAGTGTTCTTTTAGCAATCCCAGGATGGTTTGGAATTGGCGTCTAAATGTAGTCTGGGACACATGTCTCGTTTCGGGCAACATCACACATAGCTAATGGCAGCACTTCCTATGAGCCCTATCTGGGTGAAGGAGGAACTTGTAGAACTCAAGTTCCCAGCGCACTCAAAGCCCAAATCAGCAAAAGGGTAGATGATGCACGATCTACTTGGAAGGGAGAATCAGGCCAACCATGTGTTTTCATGAATCTGACTCTGTCTTAAGAGAAATCTGAAGAAGAAATTCCGAATCGTCCCTATTTTGACACATTGCCGAAAAGGCCGTGCATAGCAAAATGACCACGAAGCGCAATGTTAACCTCAGTGTTCTTTTAGCAATCCCAGGATGGTTCGGAATTGGCGTCTAAATGTAGTCTGGAACACATGTCTCGTTTCGGGCAACATCACACATAGCTAATGGCAGCACCTCCTACGAGCCCTATCAGGGTGAAGGAGGAACTTGTAGAACTCAGGTTCCCAGCCCACTGAAAGCCCAGATCAGCAAAAGGGATGATGCACGATCTACTTGGAAGGGAGAATCAGGCGAACCATGTGTTTTCATGAATCTGTCTCTGTCTTAAGAGAAATCAAGATAACCAATTCGGAATCATCCCTATTTTGACACTTTGACGAAAAGGCCATGCATAGCAAAATGACCAAGAAGGGCAAAGTTAACCTCAGTGTTCTTTTAGCAATCCCAGGATGGTTTGTAATTGGCATCTAAATGTAGTCTAGAACAAATGTCTTGTTTCGGGCAACATCACACATAGCTAATGGCAGCACTTCCTACGAGCCCTATCAGGGTGAAGGAGGACCTTGTAGAACTCAAGTTCCCAGCCCACTCAAAGCCCAGATCAGCAAAAGGATAGATGATGCACGATCTACTTGGAAGGGAGAATCAGGCCAACCATGTGTTTTCATGAATCTGTCTCTGTCTTAAGAGAAATCTTAAGAAGAAATTCCGAATCGTCCCTATTTTGACACATTGCCGAAAAGGCTGTGCATAGCAAAATGACCACGAAGGGCAAAGTTAACCTCAGTGTTCTTTTAGCAATCCCAGGATGGTTTGGAATTGGCGTCTAAATGTAGTCTGTAGCACATGTCTCGTTTCGGGCAACATCACACATAGCTAATGGCAGCACTTCCTACGAGCCCTATCAGGGTGAAGGAGGAACTTGTAGAACTCAAGTTCCCAGCCCACTCAAAGCCCAGATCAGCAAAAGGGTAGATGATGCACGATCTACTTGGAAGGGAGAATCAGGCCAACCATGTGTTTTCATGAATCTGTCTCTGTCTTAAGAGAAATCTTAAGAAGAAATTCCGAATCGTCCCTATTTTGACACATTGCCGAAAAGGCCGTGCATAGCAAAATGACCACGAAGCGCAAAGTTAACCTCAGTGTTCTTTTACCAATCCCAGGATGATTTGGAATTGGCGTCTAAATGTAGTCTGGGACACATGTCTCGTTTCGGGCAACATGACACATAGCTAATGGCAGCAAATGTAGAACTCAAGTTCCCAGCCCACTCAAAGCCCAGATCAACAAAAGAGTAGATGATGCACGATCTACTTGGAAGGGAGATTCAGGCCAACCATTTGTTTTCATGAATCTGTCTCTGCCTTAATAGAAATCAAAATAACCAGTTCGGAATCATCCCTATTTTGACACTTTGACGAAAAGGCTGTACATAGCAAAATGACCACGAAGGGCAAAGTTAACCTCAGTGTTCTTTTAGCAATCCCAGGATGGTTTGGAATTGGCGTCTAAATGTAGTCTGTAGCACATGTCTCGTTTCGGGCAACATCACACATAGCTAATGGCAGCACTTCCTACGAGCCCTATCAGGGTGAAGGAGGAACTTGTAGAACTCATGTTCCCAGCCCACTCAAAGCCCAGATCAGCAAAAGGGTAGATGATGCACGATCTACTTGGAAGGGAGAATCAGGCCAACCATGTGTTTTCATGAATCTGTCTCTGTCTTAAGAGAAATCTTAAGAAGAAATTCCGAATCGTCCCTTTTTTCACACATTGCCGAAAAGGCCGTGCATAGCAAAATGACCACGAAGCGCAAAGTTAACCTCAGTGTTCTTTTAGCAATCCCAGGATGGTTTGGAATTGGCGTCTAAATGTAGTCTGGAACACATGTCTCGTTTCGGGCAACATCACACATAGCTAATGGCAGCACTTCCTACGAGCCCTATCAGGGTGAAGGAGGAACTTGTAGAACTCAAGTTCCCAGCCCACTCAAAGCCCAGATCAGCAAAAGGGTAGATGATGCACGATCTACTTGGAAGGGAGAATCAGGCCAACCATGTGTTTTCATGAATCTGTCTCTGTCTTAAGAGAAATCTGAAGAAGAAACTCCGAATCGTCCCTATTTTAACACATTGCCGAAAAGGCCGTGCATAGCAAAATGACCACGAAGGGCAAAGTTAACCTCAGTGTTCTTTTAGCAATCCCAGGATGGTTTGGAATTGGCGTCTAAATGTAGTCTGGGACCCATGTCTCGTTTCGGGCAACATCACACATAGCTAATGGCAGCACTTCCTACGAGCCCTATCAGGGTGAACTTGTAGAACTCAAGTTCCCAGCCCACTCAAAGCCCAGATCAGCAAAAGGGTAGATGATGCACGATCTACTTGGAAGGGAGAATCAGGCAAACCATGTGTTTTCATGAATCTGTCTCTGTCTTAAGAGAAATCAAGATAACCAATTCGGAATCATCCCTATTTTGACACATTGCCGAAAAGGCCGTGCATAGCAAAATGACCACGAAGGGCAAAGTTAACCTCAGTGTTCTTTTAGCAATCCCAGGATGGTTTGGAATTGGCGTCTAAATGTAGTCTGGGACACATGTCTCGTTTCGGGCAACATCACACATAGCTAATGGCAGCACTTCCTATGAGCCCTATCTGGGTGAAGGAGGAACTTGTAGAACTCAAGTTCCCAGCGCACTCAAAGCCCAAATCAGCAAAAGGGTAGATGATGCACGATCTACTTGGAAGGGAGAATCAGGCCAACCATGTGTTTTCATGAATCTGACTCTGTCTTAAGAGAAATCTGAAGAAGAAATTCCGAATCGTCCCTATTTTGACACATTGCCGAAAAGGCCGTGCATAGCAAAATGACCACGAAGCGCAATGTTAACCTCAGTGTTCTTTTAGCAATCCCAGGATGGTTCGGAATTGGCGTCTAAATGTAGTCTGGAACACATGTCTCGTTTCGGGCAACATCACACATAGCTAATGGCAGCACCTCCTACGAGCCCTATCAGGGTGAAGGAGGAACTTGTAGAACTCAGGTTCCCAGCCCACTGAAAGCCCAGATCAGCAAAAGGGATGATGCACGATCTACTTGGAAGGGAGAATCAGGCGAACCATGTGTTTTCATGAATCTGTCTCTGTCTTAAGAGAAATCAAGATAACCAATTCGGAATCATCCCTATTTTGACACTTTGACGAAAAGGCCATGCATAGCAAAATGACCAAGAAGGGCAAAGTTAACCTCAGTGTTCTTTTAGCAATCCCAGGATGGTTTGTAATTGGCATCTAAATGTAGTCTAGAACAAATGTCTTGTTTCGGGCAACATCACACATAGCTAATGGCAGCACTTCCTACGAGCCCTATCAGGGTGAAGGAGGACCTTGTAGAACTCAAGTTCCCAGCCCACTCAAAGCCCAGATCAGCAAAAGGATAGATGATGCACGATCTACTTGGAAGGGAGAATCAGGCCAACCATGTGTTTTCATGAATCTGTCTCTGTCTTAAGAGAAATCTTAAGAAGAAATTCCGAATCGTCCCTATTTTGACACATTGCCGAAAAGGCTGTGCATAGCAAAATGACCACGAAGGGCAAAGTTAACCTCAGTGTTCTTTTAGCAATCCCAGGATGGTTTGGAATTGGCGTCTAAATGTAGTCTGTAGCACATGTCTCGTTTCGGGCAACATCACACATAGCTAATGGCAGCACTTCCTACGAGCCCTATCAGGGTGAAGGAGGAACTTGTAGAACTCAAGTTCCCAGCCCACTCAAAGCCCAGATCAGCAAAAGGGTAGATGATGCACGATCTACTTGGAAGGGAGAATCAGGCCAACCATGTGTTTTCATGAATCTGTCTCTGTCTTAAGAGAAATCTTAAGAAGAAATTCCGAATCGTCCCTATTTTGACACATTGCCGAAAAGGCCGTGCATAGCAAAATGACCACGAAGCGCAAAGTTAACCTCAGTGTTCTTTTACCAATCCCAGGATGATTTGGAATTGGCGTCTAAATGTAGTCTGGGACACATGTCTCGTTTCGGGCAACATCACACATAGCTAATGGCAGCAAATGTAGAAATCAAGTTCCCAGCCCACTCAAAGCCCAGATCAACAAAAGAGTAGATGATGCACGATCTACTTGGAAGGGAGATTCAGGCCAACCATTTGTTTTCATGAATCTGTCTCTGCCTTAAGAGAAATCAAAATAACCAATTCGGAATCATCCCTATTTTGACACTTTGACGAAAAGGCCGTGCATAGCAAAATGACCACGAAGGGCAAAGTTAACCTCAGTGTTCTTTTAGCAATCCCAGGATGGTTTGGAATTGGCGTCTAAATGTAGTCTGGAACACATGTCTCGTTTCGGGCAACATCACACATAGCTAATGGCAGCACTTCCTACGAGCCCTATCAGGGTGAAGGAGGAACTTGTAGAACTCAAGTTCCCAGCCCACTCAAAGCCCAGATCAGCAAAAGGATAGATGATGCACGATCTACTTGGAAGGGAGAATCAGGCCAACCATGTGTTTTCATGAATCTGTCTCTGTCTTAAGAGAAATCTTAAGAAGAAATTCCGAATCGTCCCTATTTTGACACATTGCCGAAAAGGCTGTGCATAGCAAAATGACCACGAAGGGCAAAGTTAACCTCAGTGTTCTTTTAGCAATCCCAGGATGGTTTGGAATTGGCGTCTAAATGTAGTCTGTAGCACATGTCTCGTTTCGGGCAACATCACACATAGCTAATGGCAGCACTTCCTACGAGCCCTATCAGGGTGAAGGAGGAACTTGTAGAACTCAAGTTCCCAGCCCACTCAAAGCCCAGATCAGCAAAAGGGTAGATGATGCACGATCTACTTGGAAGGGAGAATCAGGCCAACCATGTGTTTTCATGAATCTGTCTCTGTCTTAAGAGAAATCTTAAGAAGAAATTCCGAATCGTCCCTATTTTGACACATTGCCGAAAAGGCCGTGCATAGCAAAATGACCACGAAGCGCAAAGTTAACCTCAGTGTTCTTTTACCAATCCCAGGATGATTTGGAATTGGCGTCTAAATGTAGTCTGGGACACATGTCTCGTTTCGGGCAACATCACACATAGCTAATGGCAGCAAATGTAGAAATCAAGTTCCCAGCCCACTCAAAGCCCAGATCAACAAAAGAGTAGATGATGCACGATCTACTTGGAAGGGAGATTCAGGCCAACCATTTGTTTTCATGAATCTGTCTCTGCCTTAAGAGAAATCAAAATAACCAATTCGGAATCATCCCTATTTTGACACTTTGACGAAAAGGCCGTGCATAGCAAAATGACCACGAAGGGCAAAGTTAACCTCAGTGTTCTTTTAGCAATCCCAGGATGGTTTGGAATTGGCGTCTAAATGTAGTCTGGAACACATGTCTCGTTTCGGGCAACATCACACATAGCTAATGGCAGCACTTCCTACGAGCCCTATCAGGGTGAAGGAGGAACTTGTAGAACTCAAGTTCCCAGCCCACTCAAAGCCCAAATCAGCAAAAGGGTAGATGATGCACGATCTACTTGGAAGGGAGAATCAGGCCAACCATGTGTTTTCATGAATTTGTCTCTGTCTTAAGAGAAATCTTAAGAAGAAATTCCGAATCGTCCCTATTTTGACACATTGCCGAAAAGGCCGTGCATAGCAAAATGACCACGAAGCGCAAAGTTAACCTCAGTGTTCTTTTACCAATCCCAGGATGATTTGGAATTGGCGTCTAAATGTAGTCTGGGACACATGTCTCGTTTCGGGCAACATCACACATAGCTAATCGCAGCAAATGTAGAAATCAAGTTCCCAGCCCACTCAAAGCCCAGATCAACAAAAGAGTAGATGATGCACGATCTACTTGGAAGGGAGATTCAGGCCAACCATTTGTTTTCATGAATCTGTCTCTGCCTTAAGAGAAATCAAAATAACCAATTCGGAATCATCCCTATTTTGACACTTTGACGAAAAGGCTGTACATAGCAAAATGACCACGAACGGCAAAGTTAACCTCAGTGTTCTTTTAGCAATCCCAGGATGGTTTGGAATTGGCGTCTAAATGTAGTCTGGGACCCATGTCGCGTTTCGGGCAACATCACACATAGCTAATGGCAGCACTTCCTACGAGCCCTATCAGGGTGAAGGAGGAACTTGTAGAACTGAAGTTGCCAGCCCACTCAAAGCCCAGATCAGCAAAAGGGTAGATGATGCACGATCTACTTGGAAGGGAGAATCAGGCCAACCATGTGTTTTCATGAATCTGTCTCTGTCTTAAGAGAAATCAAGATAACCAATTCGGAATCATCCCTATTTAGACATATTGCCGAAAAGGCCGTGCATAGCAAAATGACCACGAAGGGCAAAGTTAACCTCAGTGTTCTTTTAGCAATCCCACGATGGTTTGGAATTGGCGTCTAAATGTAGTCTGGGACACATGTCTCGTTTCGGGCAACATCACACATAGCTAATGGCAGCACTTCCTACGAGCCCTATCAGGGTGAACTTGTAGAACTCAAGTTCCCAGCCCACTCAAAGCCCAGATCAGCAAAACGGTAGATGATGCACGATCTACTTGGAAGGGAGAATCAGGCGAACCATGTGTTTTCATGAATCTGTCTCTGTCTTAAGAGAAATCAAGATAACCAATTCGGAATCATCCCTATTTTGACACATTGCCGAAAAGGCCGTGCATAGCAAAATGACCACGAAGGGCAAAGTTAACCTCAGTGTTCTTTTAGCAATCCCAGGATGGTTTGGAATTGGCGTCTAAATGTAGTCTGGGACACATGTCTCGTTTCGGGCAACATCACACATAGCTAATGGCAGCACTTCCTATGAGCCCTATCAGGGTGAAGGAGGAACTTGTAGAACTCAAGTTCCCAGCGCACTCAAAGCCCAAATCAGCAAAAGGGTAGATGATGCACGATCTACTTGGAAGGGAGAATCAGGCCAACCATGTGTTTTCATGAATCTGTCTCTGTCTTAAGAGAAATCTTAAGAAGAAATTCCGAATCGTCCCTATTTTGACACATTGCCGAAAAGGCTGTGCATAGCAAAATGACCACGAAGAGCAAAGTTAACCTCAGTGTTCTTTTACCAATCCCAGGATGATTTGGAATTGGCGTCTAAATGTAGTCTGGGACAAATGTCTCGTTTCGGGCAACATCACACATAGCTAATGGCAGCAAATGTAGAACTCAAGTTCCCAGCCCACTCAAAGCCCAGATCAACAAAAGAGTAGATGATGCACGATCTACTTGGAAGGGAGATTCAGGCCAACCATTTGTTTTCATGAATCTGTCTCTGCCTTAAGAGAAATCAAAATAACCAATTCGGAATCATCCCTATTTTGACACTTTGACGAAAAGGCTGTACATAGCAAAATGACCACGAACGGCAAAGTTAACCTCAGTGTTCTTTTAGCAATCCCAGGATGGTTTGGAATTGGCGTCTAAATGTAGTCTGTAGCACATGTCTCGTTTCGGGCAACATCACACATAGCTAATGGCAGCACTTCCTACGAGCCCTATCAGGGTGAACGAGGAACTTGTAGAACTGAAGTTCCCAGCCCACTCAAAGCCCAGATCAGCAAAAGGGTAGATGATGCACGATCTACTTGGAAGGGAGAATCAGGCCAACCATGTGTTTTCATGAATCTGTCTCTGTCTTAAGAGAAATCTTAAGAAGAAATTCCGAATCGTCCCTTTTTTGACACATTGCCGAAAAGGCCGTGCATAGCAAAATGACCACGAAGCGCAAAGTTAACCTCAGTGTTCTTTTAGCAATCCCAGGATGGTTTGGAATTGGCGTCTAAATGTAGTCTGGAACACATGTCTCGTTTCGGGCAACATCACACATAGCTAATGGCAGCACTTCCTACGAGCCCTATCAGGGTGAACTTGTAGAACTCAAGTTCCCAGCCCACTCAAATCCCAGATCAGCAAAAGGGTAGATGATGCACGATCTACTTGGAAGGGAGAATCAGGCCAACCATGTGTTTTCATGAATCTGTCTCTGTCTTAAGAGAAAACAAGATAACCAATTCGGAATCATCCCTATTTAGACATATTGCCGAAAAGGCCGTGCATAGCAAAATGACCACGAAGGGCAAAGTTAACCTCAGTGTTCTTTTAGCAATCCCAGGATGGTTTGGAATTGGCGTCTAAATGTAGTCTGGGACACATGTCTCGTTTCGGGCAACATCACACATAGCTAATGGCAGCACTTCCTACGAGCCCTATCAGGGTGAACTTGTAGAACTCAAGTTCCCAGCGCACTCAAAGCCCAAATCAGCAAAAGGGTAGATGATGCACGATCTACTTGGAAGGGAGAATCAGGCCAACCATGTGTTTTCATGAATCTGACTCTGTCTTAAGAGAAATCAAGATAACCAATTCGGAATCATCCCTATTTAGACATATTGCCGAAAAGGCCGTGCATAGCAAAATGACCACGAAGGGCAAAGTTAACCTCAGTGTTCTTTTAGCAATCCCAGGATGGTTTGGAATTGGCGTCTAAATGTAGTCTGGGACACATGTCTCGTTTCGGGCAACATCACACATAGCTAATGGCAGCACTTCCTACGAGCCCTATCAGGGTGAACTTGTAGAACTCAAGTTCCCAGCCCACTCAAAGCCCAGATCAGCAAAAGGGTAGATGATGCACGATCTACTTGGAAGGGAGAATCAGGCCAACCATGTTTTTTCATCAATCTGTCTCTGTCTTAAGAGAAATCAAGATAACCAATTCGGAATCATCCCTATTTAGACATATTGCCGAAAAGGCCGTGCATAGCAAAATGACCACGAAGGGCAAAGTTAACCTCAGTGTTCTTTTAGCAATCCCAGGATGGTTTGGAATTGGCGTCTAAATGTAGTCTGGGACACATGTCTCGTTTCGGGCAACATCACACATAGCTAATGGCAGCACTTCCTACGAGCCCTATCAGGGTGAACTTGTAGAACTCAAGTTCCCAGCCCACTCAAAGCCCAGATCAGCAAAACGGTAGATGATGCACGATCTACTTGGAAGGGAGAATCAGGCGAACCATGTGTTTTCATGAATCTGTCTCTGTCTTAAGAGAAATCAAGATAACCAATTCGGAATCATCCCTATTTTGACACATTGCCGAAAAGGCCGTGCATAGCAAAATGATCACGAAGGGCAAAGTTAACCTCAGTGTTCTTTTAGCAATCCCAGGATGGTTTGGAATTGGCGTCTAAATGTAGTCTGGGACCCATGTCTCGTTTCGGGCAACATCACACATAGCTAATAGCAGCACTTCCTACGAGCCCTATCAGGGTGAACTTGTAGAACTCACGTTCCCAGCCCACTCAAAGCCCAGATCAGCAAAAGGGTAGATGATGCACGATCTACTTGGAAGGGAGAATCAGGCGAACCATGTGTTTTCATGAATCTGTCTCTGTCTTAAGAGAAATCAAGATAACCAATTCGGAATCATCCCTATTTTGACATATTGCCGAAAAGGCCGTGCATAGCAAAATGACCACGAAGGGCAAAGTTAACCTCAGTGTTCTTTTAGCAATCCCAGGATGGTTTGGAATTGGCGTCTAAATGTAGTCTGGGACACATGTCTCGTTTCGGGCAACATCACACATAGCTAATGGCAGCACTTCCTATGAGCCCTATCAGGGTGAAGGAGGAACTTGTAGAACTCAAGTTCCCAGCGCACTCAAAGCCCAAATCAGCAAAAGGGTAGATGATGCACGATCTACTTGGAAGGGAGAATCAGGCCAACCATGTGTTTTCATGAATCTGTCTCTGTCTTAAGAGAAATCAAGATAACCAATTCGGAATAATCCCTATTTAGACATATTGCCGAAAAGGCCGTGCATAGCAAAATGACCACGAAGGGCAAAGTTAACCTCAGTGTTCTTTTAGCAATCCCAGGATGGTTTGGAATTGGCGTCTAAATGTAGTCTGGGACACATGTCTCGTTTCGGGCAACATCACACATAGCTAATGGCAGCACTTCCTACGAGCCCTATCAGGGTGAACTTGTAGAACTCAAGTTCCCAGCCCACTCAAAGCCCAGATCAGCAAAACGGTAGATGATGCACGATCTACTTGGAAGGGAGAATCAGGCCAACCATGTGTTTTCATGAATCTGACTCTGTCTTAAGAGAAATCAAGATAACCAATTCGGAATCATCCCTATTTTGACACATTGCCGAAAAGGCCGTGCATAGCAAAATGACCACGAAGGGCAAAGTTAACCTCAGTGTTCTTTTAGCAATCCCAGGATGGTTTGGAATTGGCGTCTAAATGTAGTCTGGGACACATGTCTCGTTTCGGGCAACATCACACATAGCTAATGGCAGCACTTCCTATGAGCCCTATCAGGGTGAAGGAGGAACTTGTAGAACTCAAGTTCCCAGCGCACTCAAAGCCCAAATCAGCAAAAGGGTAGATGATGCACGATCTACTTGGAAGGGAGAATCAGGCCAACCATGTGTTTTCATGAATCTGACTCTGTCTTAAGAGAAATCTGAAGAAGAAATTCCGAATCGTCCCTATTTTGACACATTGCCGAAAAGGCCGTGCATAGCAAAATGACCACGAAGCGCAAAGTTAACCTCAGTGTTCTTTTAGCAATCCCAGGATGGTTCGGAATTGGCGTCTAAATGTAGTCTGGAACACATGTCTCGTTTCGGGCAACTTCACACATAGCTAATGGCAGCACTTCCTACGAGCCCTATCAGGGCGGAGGAGGAACTTGTAGAACTCAAGTTCCCAGCCCACTGAAAGCCCAGATCAGCAAAAGGGTAGATGATGCACGATCTACTTGGAAGGGAGAATCAGGCGAACCATTTGTTTTCATGAATCTGTCTCTGTCTTAAGAGAAATCAAGATAACCAATTCGGAATCATCCCTATTTTGACACTTTGACGAAAAGGCCGTGCATAGCAAAATGACCACGAAGGGCAAAGTTAACCTCAGTGTTCTTTTAGCAATCCCAGGGTGGTTTGGAATTGGCGTCTAAATGTAGTCTGGAACACATGTCTCGTTTCGGGCAACATCACACATAGCTAATGGCAGCACTTCCTACGAGCCCTATCAGGGTGAAGGAGGAACTTGTAGAACTCAAGTTCCCAGCCCACTCAAAGCCCAGATCAGCAAAAGGGTAGATGATGCACGATCTACTTGGAAGGGAGAATCAGGCCAACCATGTGTTTTCATGAATCTGTCTCTGTCTTAAGAGAAATCAAGATAACCAATTCGGAATCATCCCTATTTTGACACTTTGACGAAAAGGCCGTGCATAGCAAAATGACCACGAAGGGCAAAGTTAACCTCAGTGTTCTTTTAGCAATCCCAGGATGGTTTGGAATTGGCGTCTAAATGTAGTCTGGAACACATGTCTCGTTTCGGGCAACATCACACATAGCTAATGGCAGCACTTCCTACGAGCCCTATCAGGGTGAAGGAGGAACTTGTAGAACTCAACTTCCCAGCCCACTCAAAGCCCAAATCAGCAAAAGGGTAGATGATGCACGATCTACTTGGAAGGGAGAATCAGGCCAACCATGTGTTTTCATGAATCTGTCTCTGTCTTAAGAGAAATCAAGATAACCAATTCGGAATCATCCCTATTTAGACATATTGCCGAAAAGGCCGTGCATAGCAAAATGACCACGAAGGGCAAAGTTAACCTCAGTGTTCTTTTAGCAATCCCACGATGGTTTGGAATTGGCGTCTAAATGTAGTCTGGGACACATGTCTCGTTTCGGGCAACATCACACATAGCTAATGGCAGCACTTCCTACGAGCCCTATCAGGGTGAACTTGTAGAACTCAAGTTCCCAGCCCACTCAAAGCCCAGATCAGCAAAAGGGTAGATGATGCACGATCTACTTGGAAGGGAGAATCAGGCCAACCATGTGTTTTCATGAATCTGTCTCTGTCTTAAGAGAAATCAAGATAACCAATTCCGAATCATCCCTATTTTGACACATTGCCGAAAAGGCCGTGCATAGCAAAATGACCACGAAGGGCAAAGTTAACCTCAGTGTTCTTTTAGCAATCCCAGGATGGTTTGGAATTGGCGTCTAAATGTAGTCTGGGACACATGTCTCGTTTCGGGCAACATCACACATAGCTAATGGCAGCACTTCCTATGAGCCCTATCAGGGTGAAGGAGGAACTTGTAGAACTCAAGTTCCCAGCGCACTCAAAGCCCAAATCAGCAAAAGGGTAGATGATGCACGATCTACTTGGAAGGGAGAATCAGGCCAACCATGTGTTTTCATGAATCTGTCTCTGTCTTAAGAGAAATCAAGATAACCAATTCGGAATCATCCCTATTTAGACATATTGCCGAAAAGGCCGTGCATAGCAAAATGACCACGAAGGGCAAAGTTAACCTCAGTGTTCTTTTAGCAATCCCAGGATGGTTTGGAATTGGCGTCTAAATGTAGTCTGGGACACATGTCTCGTTTCGGGCAACATCACACATAGCTAATGGCAGCACTTCCTACGAGCCCTATCAGGGTGAACTTGTAGAACTCAAGTTCCCAGCCCACTCAAAGCCCAGATCAGCAAAACGGTAGATGATGCACGATCTACTTGGAAGGGAGAATCAGGCGAACCATGTGTTTTCATGAATCTGTCTCTGTCTTAAGAGAAATCAAGATAACCAATTCGGAATCATCCCTATTTTGACACATTGCCGAAAAGGCCGTGCATAGCAAAATGATCACGAAGGGCAAAGTTAACCTCAGTGTTCTTTTAGCAATCCCAAGATGGTTTGGAATTGGCGTCTAAATGTAGTCTGGGACACATGTCTCGTTTCGGGCAACATCACACATAGCTAATGGCAGCACTTCCTACGAGCCCTATCAGGGTGAACTTGTAGAACTCAAGTTCCCAGCCCACTCAAAGCCCAGATCAGCAAAAGGGTAGATGATGCACGATCTACTTGGAAGGGAGAATCAGGCCAACCATGTGTTTTCATGAATCTGACTCTGTCTTAAGAGAAATCAAGATAACCAATTCGGAATCATCCCTATTTTGACACATTGCCGAAAAGGCCGTGCATAGCAAAATGACCACGAAGGGCAAAGTTAACCTCAGTGTTCTTTTAGCAATCCCAGGATGGTTTGGAATTGGCGTCTAAATGTAGTCTGGGACACATGTCTCGTTTCGGGCAACATCACACATAGCTAATGGCAGCACTTCCTATGAGCCCTATCAGGGTGAAGGAGGAACTTGTAGAACTCAAGTTCCCAGCGCACTCAAAGCCCAAATCAGCAAAAGGGTAGATGATGCACGATCTACTTGGAAGGGAGAATCAGGCCAACCATGTGTTTTCATGAATCTGACTCTGTCTTAAGAGAAATCTGAAGAAGAAATTCCGAATCGTCCCTATTTTGACACATTGCCGAAAAGGCCGTGCATAGCAAAATGACCACGAAGCGCAAAGTTAACCTCAGTGTTCTTTTAGCAATCCCAGGATGGTTCGGAATTGGCGTCTAAATGTAGTCTGGAACACATGTCTCGTTTCGGGCAACTTCACACATAGCTAATGGCAGCACTTCCTACGAGCCCTATCAGGGCGGAGGAGGAACTTGTAGAACTCAAGTTCCCAGCCCACTCAAAGCCCAGATCAGCAAAAGGGTAGATGATGCACGATCTACTTGGAAGGGAGAATCAGGCGAACCATTTGTTTTCATGAATCTGTATCTGTCTTAAGAGAAATCAAGATAACCAATTCGGAATCATCCCTATTTTGACACTTTGACGAAAAGGCCATGCATAGCAAAATGACCAAGAAGGGCAAAGTTAACCTCAGTGTTCTTTTAGCAACCCAGGATGGTTTGTAATTGGCATCTAAATGTAGTCTAGAACAAATGCCTTGTTTCGGGCAACATCACACATAGCTAATGGCAGCACTTCCTACGAGCCCTATCAGGGTGAAGGAGGAACTTGTAGAACTCAAGTTCCCAGCCCACTCAAAGCCCAGATCAGCAAAAGGATAGATGATGCACGATCTACTTGGAAGGGAGAATCAGGCGAACCATGTGTTTTCATGAATCTGTCTCTGTCTTAAGAGAAATCTTAAGAAGAAATTCCGAATCGTCCCTATTTTGACACATTGCCGAAAAGGCTGTGCATAGCAAAATGACCACGAAGGGCAAAGTTAACCTCAGTGTTCTTTTAGCAATCCCAGGATGGTTTGGAATTGGCGTCTAAATGTAGTCTGTAGCACATGTCTCGTTTCGGGCAACATCACACATAGCTAATGGCAGCACTTCCTACGAGCCCTATCAGGGTGAAGGAGGAACTTGTAGAACTCAAGTTCCCAGCCCACTCAAAGCCCAGATCAGCAAAAGGGTAGATGATGCACGATCTACTTGGAAGGGAGAATCAGGCCAACCATGTGTTTTCATGAATCTGTCTCTGTCTTAAGAGAAATCTTAAGAAGAAATTCCGAATCGTCCCTATTTTGACACATTGCCGAAAAGGCTGTGCATAGCAAAATGACCACGAAGCGCAAAGTTAACCTCAGTGTTCTTTTACCAATCCCAGGATGATTTGGAATTGGCGTCTAAATGTAGTCTGGGACCCATGTCTCGTTGCGGGCAACATCACACATAGCTAATGGCAGCAAATGTAGAACTCAAGTTCCCAGCCCACTCAAAGCCCAGATCAACAAAAGAGTAGATGATGCACGATCTACTTGGAAGGGAGATTCAGGCCAACCATTTGTTTTCATGAATCTGTCTCTGCCTTAAGAGAAATCAAAATAACCAATTCGGAATCATCCCTATTTTGACACTTTGACGAAAAGGCTGTACATAGCAAAATGACCACGAACGGCAAAGTTAACCTCAGTGTTCTTTTAGCAATCCCAGGATGGTTTGGAATTGGCGTCTAAATGTAGTCTGGAACACATGTCTCGTTTCGGGCAACATCACACAGCTAATGGCAGCACTTCCCAAGAGCCCTATCAGGGTGAAGGAGGAACTTGTAGAACTCAAGTTCCCAGCCCACTCAAAGCCCAGATCAGCAAAAGGGTAGATGATGCACGATCTACTTGGAAGGGAGAATCAGGCGAACCATGTGTTTTCATGAATCTGTCTCTGTCTTAAGAGAAATCAAGATAACCAATTCGGAATCATCCCTATTTTGACACATTGCCGAAAAGGCCGTGCATAGCAAAATGACCACGAAGGGCAAAGTTAACCTCAGTGTTCTTTTAGCAATCCCAGGATGGTTTGGAATTGGCGTCTAAATGTAGTCTGGGACACATGTCTCGTTTCGGGCAACATCACACATAGCTAATGGCAGCACTTCCTATGAGCCCTATCAGGGTGAAGGAGGAACTTGTAGAACTCAAGTTCCCAGCGCACTCAAAGCCCAAATCAGCAAAAGGGTAGATGATGCACGATCTACTTGGAAGGGAGAATCAGGCCAACCATGTGTTTTCATGAATCTGACTCTGTCTTAAGAGAAATCAAGATAACCAATTCGGAATCATCCCTATTTAGACATATTGCCGAAAAGGCCGTGCATAGCAAAATGACCACGAAGGGCAAAGTTAACCTCAGTGTTCTTTTAGCAATCCCAGGATGGTTTGGAATTGGCGTCTAAATGTAGTCTGGGACACATGTCTCGTTTCGGGCAACATCACACATAGCTAATGGCAGCACTTCCTACGAGCCCTATCAGGGTGAACTTGTAGAACTCAAGTTCCCAGCCCACTCAAAGCCCAGATCAGCAAAAGGGTAGATGATGCACGATCTACTTGGAAGGGAGAATCAGGCCAACCATGTGTTTTCATGAATCTGACTCTGTCTTAAGAGAAATCAAGATAACCAATTCGGAATCATCCCTATTTTGACACATTGCCGAAAAGGCCGTGCATAGCAAAATGACCACGAAGGGCAAAGTTAACCTCAGTGTTCTTTTAGCAATCCCAGGATGGTTTGGAATTGGCGTCTAAATGTAGTCTGGGACACATGTCTCGTTTCGGGCAACATCACACATAGCTAATGGCAGCACTTCCTATGAGCCCTATCAGGGTGAAGGAGGAACTTGTAGAACTCAAGTTCCCAGCGCACTCAAAGCCCAAATCAGCAAAAGGGTAGATGATGCACGATCTACTTGGAAGGGAGAATCAGGCCAACCATGTGTTTTCATGAATCTGACTCTGTCTTAAGAGAAATCTGAAGAAGAAATTCCGAATCGTCCCTATTTTGACACATTGCCGAAAAGGCCGTGCATAGCAAAATGACCACGAAGCGCAAAGTTAACCTCAGTGTTCTTTTAGCAATCCCAGGATGGTTCGGAATTGGCGTCTAAATGTAGTCTGGAACACATGTCTCGTTTCGGGCAACTTCACACATAGCTAATGGCAGCACTTCCTACGAGCCCTATCAGGGCGGAGGAGGAACTTGTAGAACTCAAGTTCCCAGCCCACTGAAAGCCCAGATCAGCAAAAGGGTAGATGATGCACGATCTACTTGGAAGGGAGAATCAGGCGAACCATTTGTTTTCATGAATCTGTCTCTGTCTTAAGAGAAATCAAGATAACCAATTCGGAATCATCCCTATTTTGACACTTTGACGAAAAGGCCGTGCATAGCAAAATGACCACGAAGGGCAAAGTTAACCTCAGTGTTCTTTTAGCAATCCCAGGGTGGTTTGGAATTGGCGTCTAAATGTAGTCTGGAACACATGTCTCGTTTCGGGCAACATCACACATAGCTAATGGCAGCACTTCCTACGAGCCCTATCAGGGTGAAGGAGGAACTTGTAGAACTCAAGTTCCCAGCCCACTCAAAGCCCAGATCAGCAAAAGGGTAGATGATGCACGATCTACTTGGAAGGGAGAATCAGGCCAACCATGTGTTTTCATGAATCTGTCTCTGTCTTAAGAGAAATCAAGATAACCAATTCGGAATCATCCCTATTTTGACACATTGCCGAAAAGGCCGTGCATAGCAAAATGACCACGAAGGGCAAAGTTAACCTCAGTGTTCTTTTAGCAATCCCAGGATGGTTTGGAATTGGCGTCTAAATGTAGTCTGGGACACATGTCTCGTTTCGGGCAACATCACACATAGCTAATGGCAGCACTTCCTACGAGCCCTATCAGGGTGAACTTGTAGAACTCAAGTTCCCAGCCCACTCAAAGCCCAGATCAGCAAAACGGTAGATGATGCACGATCTACTTGGAAGGGAGAATCAGGCGAACCATGTGTTTTCATGAATCTGTCTCTGTCTTAAGAGAAATCAAGATAACCAATTCGGAATCATCCCTATTTTGACACATTGCCGAAAAGGCCGTGCATAGCAAAATGACCACGAACGGCAAAGTTAACCTCAGTGTTCTTTTAGCAATCCCAGGATGGTTTGGAATTGGCGTCTAAATGTAGTCTGGAACACATGTCTCGTTTCGGGCAACATCACACAGCTAATGGCAGCACTTCCCAAGAGCCCTATCAGGGTGAAGGAGGAACTTGTAGAACTCAAGTTCCCAGCCCACTCAAAGCCCAGATCAGCAAAAGGGTAGATGATGCACGATCTACTTGGAAGGGAGAATCAGGCGAACCATGTGTTTTCATGAATCTGTCTCTGTCTTAAGAGAAATCAAGATAACCAATTCGGAATCATCCCTATTTTGACACATTGCCGAAAAGGCCGTGCATAGCAAAATGACCACGAAGGGCAAAGTTAACCTCAGTGTTCTTTTAGCAATCCCAGGATGGTTTGGAATTGGCGTCTAAATGTAGTCTGGGACACATGTCTCGTTTCGGGCAACATCACACATAGCTAATGGCAGCACTTCCTATGAGCCCTATCAGGGTGAAGGAGGAACTTGTAGAACTCAAGTTCCCAGCGCACTCAAAGCCCAAATCAGCAAAAGGGTAGATGATGCACGATCTACTTGGAAGGGAGAATCAGGCCAACCATGTGTTTTCATGAATCTGACTCTGTCTTAAGAGAAATCAAGATAACCAATTCGGAATCATCCCTATTTAGACATATTGCCGAAAAGGCCGTGCATAGCAAAATGACCACGAAGGGCAAAGTTAACCTCAGTGTTCTTTTAGCAATCCCAGGATGGTTTGGAATTGGCGTCTAAATGTAGTCTGGGACACATGTCTCGTTTCGGGCAACATCACACATAGCTAATGGCAGCACTTCCTACGAGCCCTATCAGGGTGAACTTGTAGAACTCAAGTTCCCAGCCCACTCAAAGCCCAGATCAGCAAAACGGTAGATGATGCACGATCTACTTGGAAGGGAGAATCAGGCCAACCATGTGTTTTCATGAATCTGACTCTGTCTTAAGAGAAATCAAGATAACCAATTCGGAATCATCCCTATTTTGACACATTGCCGAAAAGGCCGTGCATAGCAAAATGACCACGAAGGGCAAAGTTAACCTCAGTGTTCTTTTAGCAATCCCAGGATGGTTTGGAATTGGCGTCTAAATGTAGTCTGGGACACATGTCTCGTTTCGGGCAACATCACACATAGCTAATGGCAGCACTTCCTATGAGCCCTATCAGGGTGAAGGAGGAACTTGTAGAACTCAAGTTCCCAGCGCACTCAAAGCCCAAATCAGCAAAAGGGTAGATGATGCACGATCTACTTGGAAGGGAGAATCAGGCCAACCATGTGTTTTCATGAATCTGACTCTGTCTTAAGAGAAATCTGAAGAAGAAATTCCGAATCGTCCCTATTTTGACACATTGCCGAAAAGGCCGTGCATAGCAAAATGACCACGAAGCGCAAAGTTAACCTCAGTGTTCTTTTAGCAATCCCAGGATGGTTCGGAATTGGCGTCTAAATGTAGTCTGGAACACATGTCTCGTTTCGGGCAACTTCACACATAGCTAATGGCAGCACTTCCTACGAGCCCTATCAGGGCGGAGGAGGAACTTGTAGAACTCAAGTTCCCAGCCCACTGAAAGCCCAGATCAGCAAAAGGGTAGATGATGCACGATCTACTTGGAAGGGAGAATCAGGCGAACCATTTGTTTTCATGAATCTGTCTCTGTCTTAAGAGAAATCAAGATAACCAATTCGGAATCATCCCTATTTTGACACTTTGACGAAAAGGCCGTGCATAGCAAAATGACCACGAAGGGCAAAGTTAACCTCAGTGTTCTTTTAGCAATCCCAGGGTGGTTTGGAATTGGCGTCTAAATGTAGTCTGGAACACATGTCTCGTTTCGGGCAACATCACACATAGCTAATGGCAGCACTTCCTACGAGCCCTATCAGGGTGAAGGAGGAACTTGTAGAACTCAAGTTCCCAGCCCACTCAAAGCCCAGATCAGCAAAAGGGTAGACGATGCACGATCTACTTGGAAGGGAGAATCAGGCCAACCATGTGTTTTCATGAATCTGTCTCTGTCTTAAGAGAAATCAAGATAACCAATTCGGAATCATCCCTATTTTGACACATTGCCGAAAAGGCCGTGCATAGCAAAATGACCACGAAGGGCAAAGTTAACCTCAGTGTTCTTTTAGCAATCCCAGGATGGTTTGGAATTGGCGTCTAAATGTAGTCTGGGACACATGTCTCGTTTCGGGCAACATCACACATAGCTAATGGCAGCACTTCCTACGAGCCCTATCAGGGTGAACTTGTAGAACTCAAGTTCCCAGCCCACTCAAAGCCCAGATCAGCAAAACGGTAGATGATGCACGATCTACTTGGAAGGGAGAATCAGGCGAACCATGTGTTTTCATGAATCTGTCTCTGTCTTAAGAGAAATCAAGATAACCAATTCGGAATCATCCCTATTTTGACACATTGCCGAAAAGGCCGTGCATAGCAAAATGATCACGAAGGGCAAAGTTAACCTCAGTGTTCTTTTAGCAATCCCAGGATGGTTTGGAATTGGCGTCTAAATGTAGTCTGGGACACATGTCTCGTTTCGGGCAACATCACACATAGCTAATGGCAGCACTTCCTACGAGCCCTATCAGGGTGAACTTGTAGAACTCAAGTTCCCAGCCCACTCAAAGCCCAGATCAGCAAAAGGGTAGATGATGCACGATCTACTTGGAAGGGAGAATCAGGCCAACCATGTGTTTTCATGAATCTGACTCTGTCTTAAGAGAAATCAAGATAACCAATTCGGAATCATCCCTATTTTGACACATTGCCGAAAAGGCCGTGCATAGCAAAATGACCACGAAGGGCAAAGTTAACCTCAGTGTTCTTTTAGCAATCCCAGGATGGTTTGGAATTGGCGTCTAAATGTAGTCTGGGACACATGTCTCGTTTCGGGCAACATCACACATAGCTAATGGCAGCACTTCCTATGAGCCCTATCAGGGTGAAGGAGGAACTTGTAGAACTCAAGTTCCCAGCGCACTCAAAGCCCAAATCAGCAAAAGGGTAGATGATGCACGATCTACTTGGAAGGGAGAATCAGGCCAACCATGTGTTTTCATGAATCTGACTCTGTCTTAAGAGAAATCTGAAGAAGAAATTCCGAATCGTCCCTATTTTGACACATTGCCGAAAAGGCCGTGCATAGCAAAATGACCACGAAGCGCAAAGTTAACCTCAGTGTTCTTTTAGCAATCCCAGGATGGTTCGGAATTGGCGTCTAAATGTAGTCTGGAACACATGTCTCGTTTCGGGCAACTTCACACATAGCTAATGGCAGCACTTCCTACGAGCCCTATCAGGGCGGAGGAGGAACTTGTAGAACTCAAGTTCCCAGCCCACTCAAAGCCCAGATCAGCAAAAGGGTAGATGATGCACGATCTACTTGGAAGGGAGAATCAGGCGAACCATTTGTTTTCATGAATCTGTATCTGTCTTAAGAGAAATCAAGATAACCAATTCGGAATCATCCCTATTTTGACACTTTGACGAAAAGGCCATGCATAGCAAAATGACCAAGAAGGGCAAAGTTAACCTCAGTGTTCTTTTAGCAACCCAGGATGGTTTGTAATTGGCATCTAAATGTAGTCTAGAACAAATGCCTTGTTTCGGGCAACATCACACATAGCTAATGGCAGCACTTCCTACGAGCCCTATCAGGGTGAAGGAGGAACTTGTAGAACTCAAGTTCCCAGCCCACTCAAAGCCCAGATCAGCAAAAGGATAGATGATGCACGATCTACTTGGAAGGGAGAATCAGGCCAACCATGTGTTTTCATGAATCTGTCTCTGTCTTAAGAGAAATCTTAAGAAGAAATTCCGAATCGTCCCTATTTTGACACATTGCCGAAAAGGCTGTGCATAGCAAAATGACCACGAAGGGCAAAGTTAACCTCAGTGTTCTTTTAGCAATCCCAGGATGGTTTGGAATTGGCGTCTAAATGTAGTCTGTAGCACATGTCTCGTTTCGGGCAACATCACACATAGCTAATGGCAGCACTTCCTACGAGCCCTATCAGGGTGAAGGAGGAACTTGTAGAACTCAAGTTCCCAGCCCACTCAAAGCCCAGATCAGCAAAAGGGTAGATGATGCACGATCTACTTGGAAGGGAGAATCAGGCCAACCATGTGTTTTCATGAATCTGTCTCTGTCTTAAGAGAAATCTTAAGAAGAAATTCCGAATCGTCCCTATTTTGACACATTGCCGAAAAGGCTGTGCATAGCAAAATGACCACGAAGCGCAAAGTTAACCTCAGTGTTCTTTTACCAATCCCAGGATGATTTGGAATTGGCGTCTAAATGTAGTCTGGGACCCATGTCTCGTTTCGGGCAACATCACACATAGCTAATGGCAGCAAATGTAGAACTCAAGTTCCCAGCCCACTCAAAGCCCAGATCAACAAAAGAGTAGATGATGCACGATCTACTTGGAAGGGAGATTCAGGCCAACCATTTGTTTTCATGAATCTGTCTCTGCCTTAAGAGAAATCAAAATAACCAATTCGGAATCATCCCTATTTTGACACTTTGACGAAAAGGCTGTACATAGCAAAATGACCACGAACGGCAAAGTTAACCTCAGTGTTCTTTTAGCAATCCCAGGATGGTTTGGAATTGGCGTCTAAATGTAGTCTGGAACACATGTCTCGTTTCGGGCAACATCACACAGCTAATGGCAGCACTTCCCAAGAGCCCTATCAGGGTGAAGGAGGAACTTGTAGAACTCAAGTTCCCAGCCCACTCAAAGCCCAGATCAGCAAAAGGGTAGATGATGCACGATCTACTTGGAAGGGAGAATCAGGCGAACCATGTGTTTTCATGAATCTGTCTCTGTCTTAAGAGAAATCAAGATAACCAATTCGGAATCATCCCTATTTTGACACATTGCCGAAAAGGCCGTGCATAGCAAAATGACCACGAAGGGCAAAGTTAACCTCAGTGTTCTTTTAGCAATCCCAGGATGGTTTGGAATTGGCGTCTAAATGTAGTCTGGGACACATGTCTCGTTTCGGGCAACATCACACATAGCTAATGGCAGCACTTCCTACGAGCCCTATCAGGGTGAACTTGTAGAACTCAAGTTCCCAGCCCACTCAAAGCCCAGATCAGCAAAACGGTAGATGATGCACGATCTACTTGGAAGGGAGAATCAGGCCAACCATGTGTTTTCATGAATCTGACTCTGTCTTAAGAGAAATCAAGATAACCAATTCGGAATCATCCCTATTTTGACACATTGCCGAAAAGGCCGTGCATAGCAAAATGACCACGAAGGGCAAAGTTAACCTCAGTGTTCTTTTAGCAATCCCAGGATGGTTTGGAATTGGCGTCTAAATGTAGTCTGGGACACATGTCTCGTTTCGGGCAACATCACACATAGCTAATGGCAGCACTTCCTATGAGCCCTATCAGGGTGAAGGAGGAACTTGTAGAACTCAAGTTCCCAGCGCACTCAAAGCCCAAATCAGCAAAAGGGTAGATGATGCACGATCTACTTGGAAGGGAGAATCAGGCCAACCATGTGTTTTCATGAATCTGACTCTGTCTTAAGAGAAATCTGAAGAAGAAATTCCGAATCGTCCCTATTTTGACACATTGCCGAAAAGGCCGTGCATAGCAAAATGACCACGAAGCGCAAAGTTAACCTCAGTGTTCTTTTAGCAATCCCAGGATGGTTCGGAATTGGCGTCTAAATGTAGTCTGGAACACATGTCTCGTTTCGGGCAACTTCACACATAGCTAATGGCAGCACTTCCTACGAGCCCTATCAGGGCGGAGGAGGAACTTGTAGAACTCAAGTTCCCAGCCCACTGAAAGCCCAGATCAGCAAAAGGGTAGATGATGCACGATCTACTTGGAAGGGAGAATCAGGCGAACCATTTGTTTTCATGAATCTGTCTCTGTCTTAAGAGAAATCAAGATAACCAATTCGGAATCATCCCTATTTTGACACTTTGACGAAAAGGCCGTGCATAGCAAAATGACCACGAAGGGCAAAGTTAACCTCAGTGTTCTTTTAGCAATCCCAGGGTGGTTTGGAATTGGCGTCTAAATGTAGTCTGGAACACATGTCTCGTTTCGGGCAACATCACACATAGCTAATGGCAGCACTTCCTACGAGCCCTATCAGGGTGAAGGAGGAACTTGTAGAACTCAAGTTCCCAGCCCACTCAAAGCCCAGATCAGCAAAAGGGTAGATGATGCACGATCTACTTGGAAGGGAGAATCAGGCCAACCATGTGTTTTCATGAATCTGTCTCTGTCTTAAGAGAAATCAAGATAACCAATTCGGAATCATCCCTATTTTGACACATTGCCGAAAAGGCCGTGCATAGCAAAATGACCACGAAGGGCAAAGTTAACCTCAGTGTTCTTTTAGCAATCCCAGGATGGTTTGGAATTGGCGTCTAAATGTAGTCTGGGACACATGTCTCGTTTCGGGCAACATCACACATAGCTAATGGCAGCACTTCCTACGAGCCCTATCAGGGTGAACTTGTAGAACTCAAGTTCCCAGCCCACTCAAAGCCCAGATCAGCAAAACGGTAGATGATGCACGATCTACTTGGAAGGGAGAATCAGGCGAACCATGTGTTTTAATGAATCTGTCTCTGTCTTAAGAGAAATCAAGATAACCAATTCGGAATCATCCCTATTTTGACACATTGCCGAAAAGGCCGTGCATAGCAAAATGATCACGAAGGGCAAAGTTAACCTCAGTGTTCTTTTAGCAATCCCAGGATGGTTTGGAATTGGCGTCTAAATGTAGTCTGGGACACATGTCTCGTTTCGGGCAACATCACACATAGCTAATGGCAGCACTTCCTACGAGCCCTATCAGGGTGAACTTGTAGAACTCAAGTTCCCAGCCCACTCAAAGCCCAGATCAGCAAAAGGGTAGATGATGCACGATCTACTTGGAAGGGAGAATCAGGCCAACCATGTGTTTTCATGAATCTGACTCTGTCTTAAGAGAAATCAAGATAACCAATTCGGAATCATCCCTATTTTGACACATTGCCGAAAAGGCCGTGCATAGCAAAATGACCACGAAGGGCAAAGTTAACCTCAGTGTTCTTTTAGCAATCCCAGGATGGTTTGGAATTGGCGTCTAAATGTAGTCTGGGACACATGTCTCGTTTCGGGCAACATCACACATAGCTAATGGCAGCACTTCCTATGAGCCCTATCAGGGTGAAGGAGGAACTTGTAGAACTCAAGTTCCCAGCGCACTCAAAGCCCAAATCAGCAAAAGGGTAGATGATGCACGATCTACTTGGAAGGGAGAATCAGGCCAACCATGTGTTTTCATGAATCTGACTCTGTCTTAAGAGAAATCTGAAGAAGAAATTCCGAATCGTCCCTATTTTGACACATTGCCGAAAAGGCCGTGCATAGCAAAATGACCACGAAGCGCAAAGTTAACCTCAGTGTTCTTTTAGCAATCCCAGGATGGTTCGGAATTGGCGTCTAAATGTAGTCTGGAACACATGTCTCGTTTCGGGCAACTTCACACATAGCTAATGGCAGCACTTCCTACGAGCCCTATCAGGGTGAAGGAGGAACTTGTAGAACTCAAGTTCCCAGCCCACTCAAAGCCCAGATCAGCAAAAGGATAGATGATGCACGATCTACTTGGAAGGGAGAATCAGGCGAACCATTTGTTTTCATGAATCTGTATCTGTCTTAAGAGAAATCAAGATAACCAATTCGGAATCATCCCTATTTTGACACATTGCCGAAAAGGCCGTGCATAGCAAAATGACCACGAAGCGCAAAGTTAACCTCAGTGTTCTTTTAGCAATCCCAGGATGGTTCGGAATTGGCGTCTAAATGTAGTCTGGAACACATGTCTCGTTTCGGGCAACTTCACACATAGCTAATGGCAGCACTTCCTATGAGCCCTATCAGGGCGGAGGAGGAACTTGTAGAACTCAAGTTCCCAGCCCACTCAAAGCCCAGATCAGCAAAAGGGTAGATGATGCACGATCTACTTGGAAGGGAGAATCAGGCGAACCATTTGTTTTCATGAATCTGTATCTGTCTTAAGAGAAATCAAGATAACCAATTCGGAATCATCCCTATTTTGACACTTTGACGAAAAGGCCATGCATAGCAAAATGACCAAGAAGGGCAAAGTTAACCTCAGTGTTCTTTTAGCAACCCAGGATGGTTTGTAATTGGCATCTAAATGTAGTCTAGAACAAATGCCTTGTTTCGGGCAACATCACACATAGCTAATGGCAGCACTTCCTACGAGCCCTATCAGGGTGAAGGAGGAACTTGTAGAACTCAAGTTCCCAGCCCACTCAAAGCCCAGATCAGCAAAAGGATAGATGATGCACGATCTACTTGGAAGGGAGAATCAGGCGAACCATGTGTTTTCATGAATCTGTCTCTGTCTTAAGAGAAATCTTAAGAAGAAATTCCGAATCGTCCCTATTTTGACACATTGCCGAAAAGGCTGTGCATAGCAAAATGACCACGAAGGGCAAAGTTAACCTCAGTGTTCTTTTAGCAATCCCAGGATGGTTTGGAATTGGCGTCTAAATGTAGTCTGTAGCACATGTCTCGTTTCGGGCAACATCACACATAGCTAATGGCAGCACTTCCTACGAGCCCTATCAGGGTGAAGGAGGAACTTGTAGAACTCAAGTTCCCAGCCCACTCAAAGCCCAGATCAGCAAAAGGGTAGATGATGCACGATCTACTTGGAAGGGAGAATCAGGCCAACCATGTGTTTTCATGAATCTGTCTCTGTCTTAAGAGAAATCTTAAGAAGAAATTCCGAATCGTCCCTATTTTGACACATTGCCGAAAAGGCTGTGCATAGCAAAATGACCACGAAGCGCAAAGTTAACCTCAGTGTTCTTTTACCAATCCCAGGATGATTTGGAATTGGCGTCTAAATGTAGTCTGGGACCCATGTCTCGTTTCGGGCAACATCACACATAGCTAATGGCAGCAAATGTAGAACTCAAGTTCCCAGCCCACTCAAAGCCCAGATCAACAAAAGAGTAGATGATGCACGATCTACTTGGAAGGGAGATTCAGGCCAACCATTTGTTTTCATGAATCTGTCTCTGCCTTAAGAGAAATCAAAATAACCAATTCGGAATCATCCCTATTTTGACACTTTGACGAAAAGGCTGTACATAGCAAAATGACCACGAACGGCAAAGTTAACCTCAGTGTTCTTTTAGCAATCCCAGGATGGTTTGGAATTGGCGTCTAAATGTAGTCTGGAACACATGTCTCGTTTCGGGCAACATCACACAGCTAATGGCAGCACTTCCCAAGAGCCCTATCAGGGTGAAGGAGGAACTTGTAGAACTCAAGTTCCCAGCCCACTCAAAGCCCAGATCAGCAAAAGGGTAGATGATGCACGATCTACTTGGAAGGGAGAATCAGGCGAACCATGTGTTTTCATGAATCTGTCTCTGTCTTAAGAGAAATCAAGATAACCAATTCGGAATCATCCCTATTTTGACACATTGCCGAAAAGGCCGTGCATAGCAAAATGACCACGAAGGGCAAAGTTAACCTCAGTGTTCTTTTAGCAATCCCAGGATGGTTTGGAATTGGCGTCTAAATGTAGTCTGGGACACATGTCTCGTTTCGGGCAACATCACACATAGCTAATGGCAGCACTTCCTATGAGCCCTATCAGGGTGAAGGAGGAACTTGTAGAACTCAAGTTCCCAGCGCACTCAAAGCCCAAATCAGCAAAAGGGTAGATGATGCACGATCTACTTGGAAGGGAGAATCAGGCCAACCATGTGTTTTCATGAATCTGACTCTGTCTTAAGAGAAATCAAGATAACCAATTCGGAATCATCCCTATTTAGACATATTGCCGAAAAGGCCGTGCATAGCAAAATGACCACGAAGGGCAAAGTTAACCTCAGTGTTCTTTTAGCAATCCCAGGATGGTTTTGAATTGGCGTCTAAATGTAGTCTGGGACACATGTCTCGTTTCGGGCAACATCACACATAGCTAATGGCAGCACTTCCTACGAGCCCTATCAGGGTGAACTTGTAGAACTCAAGTTCCCAGCCCACTCAAAGCCCAGATCAGCAAAACGGTAGATGATGCACGATCTACTTGGAAGGGAGAATCAGGCCAACCATGTGTTTTCATGAATCTGACTCTGTCTTAAGAGAAATCAAGATAACCAATTCGGAATCATCCCTATTTTGACACATTGCCGAAAAGGCCGTGCATAGCAAAATGACCACGAAGGGCAAAGTTAACCTCAGTGTTCTTTTAGCAATCCCAGGATGGTTTGGAATTGGCGTCTAAATGTAGTCTGGGACACATGTCTCGTTTCGGGCAACATCACACATAGCTAATGGCAGCACTTCCTATGAGCCCTATCAGGGTGAAGGAGGAACTTGTAGAACTCAAGTTCCCAGCGCACTCAAAGCCCAAATCAGCAAAAGGGTAGATGATGCACGATCTACTTGGAAGGGAGAATCAGGCCAACCATGTGTTTTCATGAATCTGACTCTGTCTTAAGAGAAATCTGAAGAAGAAATTCCGAATCGTCCCTATTTTGACACATTGCCGAAAAGGCCGTGCATAGCAAAATGACCACGAAGCGCAAAGTTAACCTCAGTGTTCTTTTAGCAATCCCAGGATGGTTCGGAATTGGCGTCTAAATGTAGTCTGGAACACATGTCTCGTTTCGGGCAACTTCACACATAGCTAATGGCAGCACTTCCTACGAGCCCTATCAGGGTGAACTTGTAGAACTCAAGTTCCCAGCCCACTCAAAGCCCAGATCAGCAAAACGGTAGATGATGCACGATCTACTTGGAAGGGAGAATCAGGCCAACCATGTGTTTTCATGAATCTGACTCTGTCTTAAGAGAAATCAAGATAACCAATTCGGAATCATCCCTATTTTGACACATTGCCGAAAAGGCCGTGCATAGCAAAATGACCACGAAGGGCAAAGTTAACCTCAGTGTTCTTTTAGCAATCCCAGGATGGTTTGGAATTGGCGTCTAAATGTAGTCTGGGACACATGTCTCGTTTCGGGCAACATCACACATAGCTAATGGCAGCACTTCCTATGAGCCCTATCAGGGTGAAGGAGGAACTTGTAGAACTCAAGTTCCCAGCGCACTCAAAGCCCAAATCAGCAAAAGGGTAGATGATGCACGATCTACTTGGAAGGGAGAATCAGGCCAACCATGTGTTTTCATGAATCTGACTCTGTCTTAAGAGAAATCTGAAGAAGAAATTCCGAATCGTCCCTATTTTGACACATTGCCGAAAAGGCCGTGCATAGCAAAATGACCACGAAGCGCAAAGTTAACCTCAGTGTTCTTTTAGCAATCCCAGGATGGTTCGGAATTGGCGTCTAAATGTAGTCTGGAACACATGTCTCGTTTCGGGCAACTTCACACATAGCTAATGGCAGCACTTCCTACGAGCCCTATCAGGGCGGAGGAGGAACTTGTAGAACTCAAGTTCCCAGCCCACTGAAAGCCCAGATCAGCAAAAGGGTAGATGATGCACGATCTACTTGGAAGGGAGAATCAGGCGAACCATTTGTTTTCATGAATCTGTCTCTGTCTTAAGAGAAATCAAGATAACCAATTCGGAATCATCCCTATTTTGACACTTTGACGAAAAGGCCGTGCATAGCAAAATGACCACGAAGGGCAAAGTTAACCTCAGTGTTCTTTTAGCAATCCCAGGGTGGTTTGGAATTGGCGTCTAAATGTAGTCTGGAACACATGTCTCGTTTCGGGCAACATCACACATAGCTAATGGCAGCACTTCCTACGAGCCCTATCAGGGTGAAGGAGGAACTTGTAGAACTCAAGTTCCCAGCCCACTCAAAGCCCAGATCAGCAAAAGGGTAGATGATGCACGATCTACTTGGAAGGGAGAATCAGGCCAACCATGTGTTTTCATGAATCTGTCTCTGTCTTAAGAGAAATCAAGATAACCAATTCGGAATCATCCCTATTTTGACACATTGCCGAAAAGGCCGTGCATAGCAAAATGACCACGAAGGGCAAAGTTAACCTCAGTGTTCTTTTAGCAATCCCAGGATGGTTTGGAATTGGCGTCTAAATGTAGTCTGGGACACATGTCTCGTTTCGGGCAACATCACACATAGCTAATGGCAGCACTTCCTACGAGCCCTATCAGGGTGAACTTGTAGAACTCAAGTTCCCAGCCCACTCAAAGCCCAGATCAGCAAAACGGTAGATGATGCACGATCTACTTGGAAGGGAGAATCAGGCGAACCATGTGTTTTCATGAATCTGTCTCTGTCTTAAGAGAAATCTTAAGAAGAAATTCCGAATCGTCCCTATTTTGACACATTGCCGAAAAGGCTGTGCATAGCAAAATGACCACGAAGGGCAAAGTTAACCTCAGTGTTCTTTTAGCAATCCCAGGATGGTTTGGAATTGGCGTCTAAATGTAGTCTGTAGCACATGTCTCGTTTCGGGCAACATCACACATAGCTAATGGCAGCACTTCCTACGAGCCCTATCAGGGTGAAGGAGGAACTTGTAGAACTCAAGTTCCCAGCCCACTCAAAGCCCAGATCAGCAAAAGGGTAGATGATGCACGATCTACTTGGAAGGGAGAATCAGGCCAACCATGTGTTTTCATGAATCTGTCTCTGTCTTAAGAGAAATCTTAAGAAGAAATTCCGAATCGTCCCTATTTTGACACATTGCCGAAAAGGCTGTGCATAGCAAAATGACCACGAAGCGCAAAGTTAACCTCAGTGTTCTTTTACCAATCCCAGGATGATTTGGAATTGGCGTCTAAATGTAGTCTGGGACCCATGTCTCGTTTCGGGCAACATCACACATAGCTAATGGCAGCAAATGTAGAACTCAAGTTCCCAGCCCACTCAAAGCCCAGATCAACAAAAGAGTAGATGATGCACGATCTACTTGGAAGGGAGATTCAGGCCAACCATTTGTTTTCATGAATCTGTCTCTGCCTTAAGAGAAATCAAAATAACCAATTCGGAATCATCCCTATTTTGACACTTTGACGAAAAGGCTGTACATAGCAAAATGACCACGAACGGCAAAGTTAACCTCAGTGTTCTTTTAGCAATCCCAGGATGGTTTGGAATTGGCGTCTAAATGTAGTCTGGAACACATGTCTCGTTTCGGGCAACATCACACAGCTAATGGCAGCACTTCCCAAGAGCCCTATCAGGGTGAAGGAGGAACTTGTAGAACTCAAGTTCCCAGCCCACTCAAAGCCCAGATCAGCAAAAGGGTAGATGATGCACGATCTACTTGGAAGGGAGAATCAGGCGAACCATGTGTTTTCATGAATCTGTCTCTGTCTTAAGAGAAATCAAGATAACCAATTCGGAATCATCCCTATTTTGACACATTGCCGAAAAGGCCGTGCATAGCAAAATGACCACGAAGGGCAAAGTTAACCTCAGTGTTCTTTTAGCAATCCCAGGATGGTTTGGAATTGGCGTCTAAATGTAGTCTGGGACACATGTCTCGTTTCGGGCAACATCACACATAGCTAATGGCAGCACTTCCTATGAGCCCTATCAGGGTGAAGGAGGAACTTGTAGAACTCAAGTTCCCAGCGCACTCAAAGCCCAAATCAGCAAAAGGGTAGATGATGCACGATCTACTTGGAAGGGAGAATCAGGCCAACCATGTGTTTTCATGAATCTGACTCTGTCTTAAGAGAAATCAAGATAACCAATTCGGAATCATCCCTATTTAGACATATTGCCGAAAAGGCCGTGCATAGCAAAATGACCACGAAGGGCAAAGTTAACCTCAGTGTTCTTTTAGCAATCCCAGGATGGTTTGGAATTGGCGTCTAAATGTAGTCTGGGACACATGTCTCGTTTCGGGCAACATCACACATAGCTAATGGCAGCACTTCCTACGAGCCCTATCAGGGTGAACTTGTAGAACTCAAGTTCCCAGCCCACTCAAAGCCCAGATCAGCAAAACGGTAGATGATGCACGATCTACTTGGAAGGGAGAATCAGGCCAACCATGTGTTTTCATGAATCTGACTCTGTCTTAAGAGAAATCAAGATAACCAATTCGGAATCATCCCTATTTTGACACATTGCCGAAAAGGCCGTGCATAGCAAAATGACCACGAAGGGCAAAGTTAACCTCAGTGTTCTTTTAGCAATCCCAGGATGGTTTGGAATTGGCGTCTAAATGTAGTCTGGGACACATGTCTCGTTTCGGGCAACATCACACATAGCTAATGGCAGCACTTCCTATGAGCCCTATCAGGGTGAAGGAGGAACTTGTAGAACTCAAGTTCCCAGCGCACTCAAAGCCCAAATCAGCAAAAGGGTAGATGATGCACGATCTACTTGGAAGGGAGAATCAGGCCAACCATGTGTTTTCATGAATCTGACTCTGTCTTAAGAGAAATCTGAAGAAGAAATTCCGAATCGTCCCTATTTTGACACATTGCCGAAAAGGCCGTGCATAGCAAAATGACCACGAAGCGCAAAGTTAACCTCAGTGTTCTTTTAGCAATCCCAGGATGGTTCGGAATTGGCGTCTAAATGTAGTCTGGAACACATGTCTCGTTTCGGGCAACTTCACACATAGCTAATGGCAGCACTTCCTACGAGCCCTATCAGGGTGAACTTGTAGAACTCAAGTTCCCAGCCCACTCAAAGCCCAGATCAGCAAAACGGTAGATGATGCACGATCTACTTGGAAGGGAGAATCAGGCCAACCATGTGTTTTCATGAATCTGACTCTGTCTTAAGAGAAATCAAGATAACCAATTCGGAATCATCCCTATTTTGACACATTGCCGAAAAGGCCGTGCATAGCAAAATGACCACGAAGGGCAAAGTTAACCTCAGTGTTCTTTTAGCAATCCCAGGATGGTTTGGAATTGGCGTCTAAATGTAGTCTGGGACACATGTCTCGTTTCGGGCAACATCACACATAGCTAATGGCAGCACTTCCTATGAGCCCTATCAGGGTGAAGGAGGAACTTGTAGAACTCAAGTTCCCAGCGCACTCAAAGCCCAAATCAGCAAAAGGGTAGATGATGCACGATCTACTTGGAAGGGAGAATCAGGCCAACCATGTGTTTTCATGAATCTGACTCTGTCTTAAGAGAAATCTGAAGAAGAAATTCCGAATCGTCCCTATTTTGACACATTGCCGAAAAGGCCGTGCATAGCAAAATGACCACGAAGCGCAAAGTTAACCTCAGTGTTCTTTTAGCAATCCCAGGATGGTTCGGAATTGGCGTCTAAATGTAGTCTGGAACACATGTCTCGTTTCGGGCAACTTCACACATAGCTAATGGCAGCACTTCCTACGAGCCCTATCAGGGCGGAGGAGGAACTTGTAGAACTCAAGTTCCCAGCCCACTGAAAGCCCAGATCAGCAAAAGGGTAGATGATGCACGATCTACTTGGAAGGGAGAATCAGGCGAACCATTTGTTTTCATGAATCTGTCTCTGTCTTAAGAGAAATCAAGATAACCAATTCGGAATCATCCCTATTTTGACACTTTGACGAAAAGGCCGTGCATAGCAAAATGACCACGAAGGGCAAAGTTAACCTCAGTGTTCTTTTAGCAATCCCAGGGTGGTTTGGAATTGGCGTCTAAATGTAGTCTGGAACACATGTCTCGTTTCGGGCAACATCACACATAGCTAATGGCAGCACTTCCTACGAGCCCTATCAGGGTGAAGGAGGAACTTGTAGAACTCAAGTTCCCAGCCCACTCAAAGCCCAGATCAGCAAAAGGGTAGATGATGCACGATCTACTTGGAAGGGAGAATCAGGCCAACCATGTGTTTTCATGAATCTGTCTCTGTCTTAAGAGAAATCAAGATAACCAATTCGGAATCATCCCTATTTTGACACATTGCCGAAAAGGCCGTGCATAGCAAAATGACCACGAAGGGCAAAGTTAACCTCAGTGTTCTTTTAGCAATCCCAGGATGGTTTGGAATTGGCGTCTAAATGTAGTCTGGGACACATGTCTCGTTTCGGGCAACATCACACATAGCTAATGGCAGCACTTCCTACGAGCCCTATCAGGGTGAACTTGTAGAACTCAAGTTCCCAGCCCACTCAAAGCCCAGATCAGCAAAACGGTAGATGATGCACGATCTACTTGGAAGGGAGAATCAGGCGAACCATGTGTTTTCATGAATCTGTCTCTGTCTTAAGAGAAATCAAGATAACCAATTCGGAATCATCCCTATTTTGACACATTGCCGAAAAGGCCGTGCATAGCAAAATGATCACGAAGGGCAAAGTTAACCTCAGTGTTCTTTTAGCAATCCCAGGATGGTTTGGAATTGGCGTCTAAATGTAGTCTGGGACACATGTCTCGTTTCGGGCAACATCACACATAGCTAATGGCAGCACTTCCTACGAGCCCTATCAGGGTGAACTTGTAGAACTCAAGTTCCCAGCCCACTCAAAGCCCAGATCAGCAAAAGGGTAGATGATGCACGATCTACTTGGAAGGGAGAATCAGGCGAACCATGTGTTTTCATGAATCTGACTCTGTCTTAAGAGAAATCAAGATAACCAATTCGGAATCATCCCTATTTTGACACATTGCCGAAAAGGCCGTGCATAGCAAAATGACCACGAAGGGCAAAGTTAACCTCAGTGTTCTTTTAGCAATCCCAGGATGGTTTGGAATTGGCGTCTAAATGTAGTCTGGGACACATGTCTCGTTTCGGGCAACATCACACATAGCTAATGGCAGCACTTCCTATGAGCCCTATCAGGGTGAAGGAGGAACTTGTAGAACTCAAGTTCCCAGCGCACTCAAAGCCCAAATCAGCAAAAGGGTAGATGATGCACGATCTACTTGGAAGGGAGAATCAGGCCAACCATGTGTTTTCATGAATCTGACTCTGTCTTAAGAGAAATCTGAAGAAGAAATTCCGAATCGTCCCTATTTTGACACATTGCCGAAAAGGCCGTGCATAGCAAAATGACCACGAAGCGCAAAGTTAACCTCAGTGTTCTTTTAGCAATCCCAGGATGGTTCGGAATTGGCGTCTAAATGTAGTCTGGAACACATGTCTCGTTTCGGGCAACTTCACAAATAGCTAATGGCAGCACTTCCTACGAGCCCTATCAGGGCGGAGGAGGAACTTGTAGAACTCAAGTTCCCAGCCCACTCAAAGCCCAGATCAGCAAAAGGGTAGATGATGCACGATCTACTTGGAAGGGAGAATCAGGCCAACCATTTGTTTTCATGAATCTGTATCTGTCTTAAGAGAAATCAAGATAACCAATTCGGAATCATCCCTATTTTGACACTTTGACGAAAAGGCCATGCATAGCAAAATGACCAAGAAGGGCAAAGTTAACCTCAGTGTTCTTTTAGCAACCCAGGATGGTTTGTAATTGGCATCTAAATGTAGTCTAGAACAAATGCCTTGTTTCGGGCAACATCACACATAGCTAATGGCAGCACTTCCTACGAGCCCTATCAGGGTGAAGGAGGAACTTGTAGAACTCAAGTTCCCAGCCCACTCAAAGCCCAGATCAGCAAAAGGGTAGATGATGCACGATCTACTTGGAAGGGAGAATCAGGCCAACCATGTGTTTTCATGAATCTGTCTCTGTCTTAAGAGAAATCTTAAGAAGAAATTCCGAATCGTCCCTATTTTGACACATTGCCGAAAAGGCTGTGCATAGCAAAATGACCACGAAGCGCAAAGTTAACCTCAGTGTTCTTTTACCAATCCCAGGATGATTTGGAATTGGCGTCTAAATGTAGTCTGGGACCCATGTCTCGTTTCGGGCAACATCACACATAGCTAATGGCAGCAAATGTAGAACTCAAGTTCCCAGCCCACTCAAAGCCCAGATCAACAAAAGAGTAGATGATGCACGATCTACTTGGAAGGGAGATTCAGGCCAACCATTTGTTTTCATGAATCTGTCTCTGCCTTAAGAGAAATCAAAATAACCAATTCGGAATCATCCCTATTTTGACACTTTGACGAAAAGGCTGTACATAGCAAAATGACCACGAACGGCAAAGTTAACCTCAGTGTTCTTTTAGCAATCCCAGGATGGTTTGGAATTGGCGTCTAAATGTAGTCTGGAACACATGTCTCGTTTCGGGCAACATCACACAGCTAATGGCAGCACTTCCCAAGAGCCCTATCAGGGTGAAGGAGGAACTTGTAGAACTCAAGTTCCCAGCCCACTCAAAGCCCAGATCAGCAAAAGGGTAGATGATGCACGATCTACTTGGAAGGGAGAATCAGGCGAACCATGTGTTTTCATGAATCTGTCTCTGTCTTAAGAGAAATCAAGATAACCAATTCGGAATCATCCCTATTTTGACACATTGCCGAAAAGGCCGTGCATAGCAAAATGACCACGAAGGGCAAAGTTAACCTCAGTGTTCTTTTAGCAATCCCAGGATGGTTTGGAATTGGCGTCTAAATGTAGTCTGGGACACATGTCTCGTTTCGGGCAACATCACACATAGCTAATGGCAGCACTTCCTATGAGCCCTATCAGGGTGAAGGAGGAACTTGTAGAACTCAAGTTCCCAGCGCACTCAAAGCCCAAATCAGCAAAAGGGTAGATGATGCACGATCTACTTGGAAGGGAGAATCAGGCCAACCATGTGTTTTCATGAATCTGACTCTGTCTTAAGAGAAATCAAGATAACCAATTCGGAATCATCCCTATTTAGACATATTGCCGAAAAGGCCGTGCATAGCAAAATGACCACGAAGGGCAAAGTTAACCTCAGTGTTCTTTTAGCAATCCCAGGATGGTTTGGAATTGGCGTCTAAATGTAGTCTGGGACACATGTCTCGTTTCGGGCAACATCACACATAGCTAATGGCAGCACTTCCTACGAGCCCTATCAGGGTGAACTTGTAGAACTCAAGTTCCCAGCCCACTCAAAGCCCAGATCAGCAAAACGGTAGATGATGCACGATCTACTTGGAAGGGAGAATCAGGCCAACCATGTGTTTTCATGAATCTGACTCTGTCTTAAGAGAAATCAAGATAACCAATTCGGAATCATCCCTATTTTGACACATTGCCGAAAAGGCCGTGCATAGCAAAATGACCACGAAGGGCAAAGTTAACCTCAGTGTTCTTTTAGCAATCCCAGGATGGTTTGGAATTGGCGTCTAAATGTAGTCTGGGACACATGTCTCGTTTCGGGCAACATCACACATAGCTAATGGCAGCACTTCCTATGAGCCCTATCAGGGTGAAGGAGGAACTTGTAGAACTCAAGTTCCCAGCGCACTCAAAGCCCAAATCAGCAAAAGGGTAGATGATGCACGATCTACTTGGAAGGGAGAATCAGGCCAACCATGTGTTTTCATGAATCTGACTCTGTCTTAAGAGAAATCTGAAGAAGAAATTCCGAATCGTCCCTATTTTGACACATTGCCGAAAAGGCCGTGCATAGCAAAATGACCACGAAGCGCAAAGTTAACCTCAGTGTTCTTTTAGCAATCCCAGGATGGTTCGGAATTGGCGTCTAAATGTAGTCTGGAACACATGTCTCGTTTCGGGCAACTTCACACATAGCTAATGGCAGCACTTCCTACGAGCCCTATCAGGGCGGAGGAGGAACTTGTAGAACTCAAGTTCCCAGCCCACTGAAAGCCCAGATCAGCAAAAGGGTAGATGATGCACGATCTACTTGGAAGGGAGAATCAGGCGAACCATTTGTTTTCATGAATCTGTCTCTGTCTTAAGAGAAATCAAGATAACCAATTCGGAATCATCCCTATTTTGACACTTTGACGAAAAGGCCGTGCATAGCAAAATGACCACGAAGGGCAAAGTTAACCTCAGTGTTCTTTTAGCAATCCCAGGGTGGTTTGGAATTGGCGTCTAAATGTAGTCTGGAACACATGTCTCGTTTCGGGCAACATCACACATAGCTAATGGCAGCACTTCCTATGAGCCCTATCAGGGTGAAGGAGGAACTTGTAGAACTCAAGTTCCCAGCCCACTCAAAGCCCACATCAGCAAAAGGGTAGATGATGCACGATCTACTTGGAAGGGAGAATCAGGCCAACCATGTGTTTTCATGAATCTGTCTCTGTCTTAAGAGAAATCAAGATAACCAATTCGGAATCATCCCTATTTTGACACATTGCCGAAAAGGCCGTGCATAGCAAAATGACCACGAAGGGCAAAGTTAACCTCAGTGTTCTTTTAGCAATCCCAGGATGGTTTGGAATTGGCGTCTAAATGTAGTCTGGGACACATGTCTCGTTTCGGGCAACATCACACATAGCTAATGGCAGCACTTCCTATGAGCCCTATCAGGGTGAAGGAGGAACTTGTAGAACTCAAGTTCCCAGCGCACTCAAAGCCCAAATCAGCAAAAGGGTAGATGATGCACGATCTACTTGGAAGGGAGAATCAGGCCAACCATGTGTTTTCATGAATCTGACTCTGTCTTAAGAGAAATCAAGATAACCAATTCGGAATCATCCCTATTTAGACATATTGCCGAAAAGGCTGTGCATAGCAAAATGACCACGAAGGGCAAAGTTAACCTCAGTGTTCTTTTAGCAATCCCAGGATGGTTTGGAATTGGCGTCTAAATGTAGTCTGGGACACATGTCTCGTTTCGGGCAACATCACACATAGCTAATGGCAGCACTTCCTACGAGCCCTATCAGGGTGAACTTGTAGAACTCAAGTTCCCAGCCCACTCAAAGCCCAGATCAGCAAAACGGTAGATGATGCACGATCTACTTGGAAGGGAGAATCAGGCCAACCATGTGTTTTCATGAATCTGACTCTGTCTTAAGAGAAATCAAGATAACCAATTCGGAATCATCCCTATTTTGACACATTGCCGAAAAGGCCGTGCATAGCAAAATGACCACGAAGGGCAAAGTTAACCTCAGTGTTCTTTTAGCAATCCCAGGATGGTTTGGAATTGGCGTCTAAATGTAGTCTGGGACACATGTCTCGTTTCGGGCAACATCACACATAGCTAATGGCAGCACTTCCTATGAGCCCTATCAGGGTGAAGGAGGAACTTGTAGAACTCAAGTTCCCAGCGCACTCAAAGCCCAAATCAGCAAAAGGGTAGATGATGCACGATCTACTTGGAAGGGAGAATCAGGCCAACCATGTGTTTTCATGAATCTGACTCTGTCTTAAGAGAAATCTGAAGAAGAAATTCCGAATCGTCCCTATTTTGACACATTGCCGAAAAGGCCGTGCATAGCAAAATGACCACGAAGCGCAAAGTTAACCTCAGTGTTCTCTTAGCAATCCCAGGATGGTTCGGAATTGGCGTCTAAATGTAGTCTGGAACACATGTCTCGTTTCGGGCAACTTCACACATAGCTAATGGCAGCACTTCCTACGAGCCCTATCAGGGCGGAGGAGGAACTTGTAGAACTCAAGTTCCCAGCCCACTGAAAGCCCAGATCAGCAAAAGGGTAGATGATGCACGATCTACTTGGAAGGGAGAATCAGGCGAACCATTTGTTTTCATGAATCTGTCTCTGTCTTAAGAGAAATCAAGATAACCAATTCGGAATCATCCCTATTTTGACACTTTGACGAAAAGGCCGTGCATAGCAAAATGACCACGAAGGGCAAAGTTAACCTCAGTGTTCTTTTAGCAATCCCAGGGTGGTTTGGAATTGGCGTCTAAATGTAGTCTGGAACACATGTCTCGTTTCGGGCAACATCACACATAGCTAATGGCAGCACTTCCTACGAGCCCTATCAGGGTGAAGGAGGAACTTGTAGAACTCAAGTTCCCAGCCCACTCAAAGCCCAGATCAGCAAAAGGGTAGATGATGCACGATCTACTTGGAAGGGAGAATCAGGCCAACCATGTGTTTTCATGAATCTGTCTCTGTCTTAAGAGAAATCAAGATAACCAATTCGGAATCATCCCTATTTTGACACATTGCCGAAAAGGCCGTGCATAGCAAAATGACCACGAAGGGCAAAGTTAACCTCAGTGTTCTTTTAGCAATCCCAGGATGGTTTGGAATTGGCGTCTAAATGTAGTCTGGGACACATGTCTCGTTTCGGGCAACATCACACATAGCTAATGGCAGCACTTCCTATGAGCCCTATCAGGGTGAAGGAGGAACTTGTAGAACTCAAGTTCCCAGCGCACTCAAAGCCCAAATCAGCAAAAGGGTAGATGATGCACGATCTACTTGGAAGGGAGAATCAGGCCAACCATGTGTTTTCATGAATCTGACTCTGTCTTAAGAGAAATCAAGATAACCAATTCGGAATCATCCCTATTTAGACATATTGCCGAAAAGGCTGTGCATAGCAAAATGACCACGAAGGGCAAAGTTAACCTCAGTGTTCTTTTAGCAATCCCAGGATGGTTTGGAATTGGCGTCTAAATGTAGTCTGGGACACATGTCTCGTTTCGGGCAACATCACACATAGCTAATGGCAGCACTTCCTACGAGCCCTATCAGGGTGAACTTGTAGAACTCAAGTTCCCAGCCCACTCAAAGCCCAGATCAGCAAAACGGTAGATGATGCACGATCTACTTGGAAGGGAGAATCAGGCCAACCATGTGTTTTCATGAATCTGACTCTGTCTTAAGAGAAATCAAGATAACCAATTCGGAATCATCCCTATTTTGACACATTGCCGAAAAGGCCGTGCATAGCAAAATGACCACGAAGGGCAAAGTTAACCTCAGTGTTCTTTTAGCAATCCCAGGATGGTTTGGAATTGGCGTCTAAATGTAGTCTGGGACACATGTCTCGTTTCGGGCAACATCACACATAGCTAATGGCAGCACTTCCTATGAGCCCTATCAGGGTGAAGGAGGAACTTGTAGAACTCAAGTTCCCAGCGCACTCAAAGCCCAAATCAGCAAAAGGGTAGATGATGCACGATCTACTTGGAAGGGAGAATCAGGCCAACCATGTGTTTTCATGAATCTGACTCTGTCTTAAGAGAAATCTGAAGAAGAAATTCCGAATCGTCCCTATTTTGACACATTGCCGAAAAGGCCGTGCATAGCAAAATGACCACGAAGCGCAAAGTTAACCTCAGTGTTCTTTTAGCAATCCCAGGATGGTTCGGAATTGGCGTCTAAATGTAGTCTGGAACACATGTCTCGTTTCGGGCAACTTCACACATAGCTAATGGCAGCACTTCCTACGAGCCCTATCAGGGCGGAGGAGGAACTTGTAGAACTCAAGTTCCCAGCCCACTGAAAGCCCAGATCAGCAAAAGGGTAGATGATGCACGATCTACTTGGAAGGGAGAATCAGGCGAACCATTTGTTTTCATGAATCTGTCTCTGTCTTAAGAGAAATCAAGATAACCAATTCGGAATCATCCCTATTTTGACACTTTGACGAAAAGGCCGTGCATAGCAAAATGACCACGAAGGGCAAAGTTAACCTCAGTGTTCTTTTAGCAATCCCAGGGTGGTTTGGAATTGGCGTCTAAATGTAGTCTGGAACACATGTCTCGTTTCGGGCAACATCACACATAGCTAATGGCAGCACTTCCTACGAGCCCTATCAGGGTGAAGGAGGAACTTGTAGAACTCAAGTTCCCAGCCCACTCAAAGCCCAGATCAGCAAAAGGGTAGATGATGCACGATCTACTTGGAAGGGAGAATCAGGCCAACCATGTGTTTTCATGAATCTGTCTCTGTCTTAAGAGAAATCAAGATAACCAATTCGGAATCATCCCTATTTTGACACATTGCCGAAAAGGCCGTGCATAGCAAAATGACCACGAAGGGCAAAGTTAACCTCAGTGTTCTTTTAGCAATCCCAGGATGGTTTGGAATTGGCGTCTAAATGTAGTCTGGGACACATGTCTCGTTTCGGGCAACATCACACATAGCTAATGGCAGCACTTCCTATGAGCCCTATCAGGGTGAAGGAGGAACTTGTAGAACTCGAGTTCCCAGCGCACTCAAAGCCCAAATCAGCAAAAGGGTAGATGATGCACGATCTACTTGGAAGGGAGAATCAGGCCAACCATGTGTTTTCATGAATCTGACTCTGTCTTAAGAGAAATCAAGATAACCAATTCGGAATCATCCCTATTTAGACATATTGCCGAAAAGGCTGTGCATAGCAAAATGACCACGAAGGGCAAAGTTAACCTCAGTGTTCTTTTAGCAATCCCAGGATGGTTTGGAATTGGCGTCTAAATGTAGTCTGGGACACATGTCTCGTTTCGGGCAACATCACACATAGCTAATGGCAGCACTTCCTACGAGCCCTATCAGGGTGAACTTGTAGAACTCAAGTTCCCAGCCCACTCAAAGCCCAGATCAGCAAAACGGTAGATGATGCACGATCTACTTGGAAGGGAGAATCAGGCCAACCATGTGTTTTCATGAATCTGACTCTGTCTTAAGAGAAATCAAGATAACCAATTCGGAATCATCCCTATTTTGACACATTGCCGAAAAGGCCGTGCATAGCAAAATGACCACGAAGGGCAAAGTTAACCTCAGTGTTCTTTTAGCAATCCCAGGATGGTTTGGAATTGGCGTCTAAATGTAGTCTGGGACACATGTCTCGTTTCGGGCAACATCACACATAGCTAATGGCAGCACTTCCTATGAGCCCTATCAGGGTGAAGGAGGAACTTGTAGAACTCAAGTTCCCAGCGCACTCAAAGCCCAAATCAGCAAAAGGGTAGATGATGCACGATCTACTTGGAAGGGAGAATCAGGCCAACCATGTGTTTTCATGAATCTGACTCTGTCTTAAGAGAAATCTGAGGAAGAAATTCCGAATCGTCCCTATTTTGACACATTGCCGAAAAGGCCGTGCATAGCAAAATGACCACGAAGCGCAAAGTTAACCTCAGTGTTCTTTTAGCAATCCCAGGATGGTTCGGAATTGGCGTCTAAATGTAGTCTGGAACACATGTCTCGTTTCGGGCAACTTCACACATAGCTAATGGCAGCACTTCCTACGAGCCCTATCAGGGCGGAGGAGGAACTTGTAGAACTCAAGTTCCCAGCCCACTGAAAGCCCAGATCAGCAAAAGGGTAGATGATGCACGATCTACTTGGAAGGGAGAATCAGGCGAACCATTTGTTTTCATGAATCTGTCTCTGTCTTAAGAGAAATCAAGATAACCAATTCGGAATCATCCCTATTTTGACACTTTGACGAAAAGGCCGTGCATAGCAAAATGACCACGAAGGGCAAAGTTAACCTCAGTGTTCTTTTAGCAATCCCAGGGTGGTTTGGAATTGGCGTCTAAATGTAGTCTGGAACACATGTCTCGTTTCGGGCAACATCACACATAGCTAATGGCAGCACTTCCTACGAGCCCTATCAGGGTGAAGGAGGAACTTGTAGAACTCAAGTTCCCAGCCCACTCAAAGCCCAGATCAGCAAAAGGGTAGATGATGCACGATCTACTTGGAAGGGAGAATCAGGCCAACCATGTGTTTTCATGAATCTGTCTCTGTCTTAAGAGAAATCAAGATAACCAATTCGGAATCATCCCTATTTTGACACTTTGACGAAAAGGCCGTGCATAGCAAAATGACCACGAAGGGCAAAGTTAACCTCAGTGTTCTTTTAGCAATCCCAGGATGGTTTGGAATTGGCGTCTAAATGTAGTCTGGAACACATGTCTCGTTTTGGGCAACATCACACATAGCTAATGGCAGCACTTCCTACGAGCCCTATCAGGGTGAAGGAGGAACTTGTAGAACTCAACTTCCCAGCCCACTCAAAGCCCAAATCAGCAAAAGGGTAGATGATGCACGATCTACTTGGAAGGGAGAATCAGGCCAACCATGTGTTTTCATGAATCTGTCTCTGTCTTAAGAGAAATCTTAAGAAGAAATTCCGAATCGTCCCTATTTTGACACATTGCCGAAAAGGCCGTGCATAGCAAAATGACCACGAAGGGCAAAGTTAACCTCAGTGTTCTTTTAGCAATCCCAGGATGGTTTGGAATTGGCGTCTAAATGTAGTCTGGGACACATGTCTCGTTTCGGGCAACATCACACATAGCTAATGGCAGCACTTCCTATGAGCCCTATCAGGGTGAAGGAGGAACTTGTAGAACTCAAGTTCCCAGCGCACTCAAAGCCCAAATCAGCAAAAGGGTAGATGATGCACGATCTACTTGGAAGGGAGAATCAGGCCAACCATGTGTTTTCATGAATCTGACTCTGTCTTAAGAGAAATCTGAAGAAGAAATTCCGAATCGTCCCTATTTTGACACATTGCCGAAAAGGCCGTGCATAGCAAAATGACCACGAAGCGCAAAGTTAACCTCAGTGTTCTTTTAGCAATCCCAGGATGGTTCGGAATTGGCGTCTAAATGTAGTCTGGAACACATGTCTCGTTTCGGGCAACTTCACACATAGCTAATGGCAGCACTTCCTACGAGCCCTATCAGGGCGGAGGAGGAGCTTGTAGAACTCAAGTTCCCAGCCCACTGAAAGCCCAGATCAGCAAAAGGGTAGATGATGCACGATCTACTTGGAAGGGAGAATCAGGCGAACCATTTGTTTTCATGAATCTGTCTCTGTCTTAAGAGAAATCAAGATAACCAATTCGGAATCATCCCTATTTTGACACTTTGACGAAAAGGCCGTGCATAGCAAAATGACCACGAAGGGCAAAGTTAACCTCAGTGTTCTTTTAGCAATCCCAGGGTGGTTTGGAATTGGCGTCTAAATGTAGTCTGGAACACATGTCTCGTTTCGGGCAACATCACACATAGCTAATGGCAGCACTTCCTACGAGCCCTATCAGGGTGAAGGAGGAACTTGTAGAACTCAAGTTCCCAGCCCACTCAAAGCCCAGATCAGCAAAAGGGTAGATGATGCACGATCTACTTGGAAGGGAGAATCAGGCCAACCATGTGTTTTCATGAATCTGTCTCTGTCTTAAGAGAAATCAAGATAACCAATTCGGAATCATCCCTATTTTGACACTTTGACGAAAAGGCCGTGCATAGCAAAATGACCACGAAGGGCAAAGTTAACCTCAGTGTTCTTTTAGCAATCCCAGGATGGTTTGGAATTGGCGTCTAAATGTAGTCTGGAACACATGTCTCGTTTCGGGCAACATCACACATAGCTAATGGCAGCACTTCCTACGAGCCCTATCAGGGTGAAGGAGGAACTTGTAGAACTCAACTTCCCAGCCCACTCAAAGCCCAAATCAGCAAAAGGGTAGATGATGCACGATCTACTTGGAAGGGAGAATCAGGCCAACCATGTGTTTTCATGAATCTGTCTCTGTCTTAAGAGAAATCAAGATAACCAATTCGGAATCATCCCTATTTAGACATATTGCCGAAAAGGCCGTGCATAGCAAAATGACCACGAAGGGCAAAGTTAACCTCAGTGTTCTTTTAGCAATCCCAGGATGGTTTGGAATTGGCGTCTAAATGTAGTCTGGGACACATGTCTCGTTTCGGGCAACATCACACATAGCTAATGGCAGCACTTCCTACGAGCCCTATCAGGGTGAACTTGTAGAACTCAAGTTCCCAGCCCACTCAAAGCCCAGATCAGCAAAACGGTAGATGATGCACGATCTACTTGGAAGGGAGAATCAGGCCAACCATGTGTTTTCATGAATCTGACTCTGTCTTAAGAGAAATCAAGATAACCAATTCGGAATCATCCCTATTTTGACACATTGCCGAAAAGGCCGTGCATAGCAAAATGACCACGAAGGGCAAAGTTAACCTCAGTGTTCTTTTAGCAATCCCAGGATGGTTTGGAATTGGCGTCTAAATGTAGTCTGGGACACATGTCTCGTTTCGGGCAACATCACACATAGCTAATGGCAGCACTTCCTATGAGCCCTATCAGGGTGAAGGAGGAACTTGTAGAACTCAAGTTCCCAGCGCACTCAAAGCCCAAATCAGCAAAAGGGTAGATGATGCACGATCTACTTGGAAGGGAGAATCAGGCCAACCATGTGTTTTCATGAATCTGACTCTGTCTTAAGAGAAATCTGAAGAAGAAATTCCGAATCGTCCCTATTTTGACACATTGCCGAAAAGGCCGTGCATAGCAAAATGACCACGAAGCGCAAAGTTAACCTCAGTGTTCTTTTAGCAATCCCAGGATGGTTCGGAATTGGCGTCTAAATGTAGTCTGGAACACATGTCTCGTTTCGGGCAACTTCACACATAGCTAATGGCAGCACTTCCTACGAGCCCTATCAGGGCGGAGGAGGAACTTGTAGAACTCAAGTTCCCAGCCCACTGAAAGCCCAGATCAGCAAAAGGGTAGATGATGCACGATCTACTTGGAAGGGAGAATCAGGCGAACCATTTGTTTTCATGAATCTGTCTCTGTCTTAAGAGAAATCAAGATAACCAATTCGGAATCATCCCTATTTTGACACTTTGACGAAAAGGCCGTGCATAGCAAAATGACCACGAAGGGCAAAGTTAACCTCAGTGTTCTTTTAGCAATCCCAGGGTGGTTTGGAATTGGCGTCTAAATGTAGTCTGGAACACATGTCTCGTTTCGGGCAACATCACACATAGCTAATGGCAGCACTTCCTATGAGCCCTATCAGGGTGAAGGAGGAACTTGTAGAACTCAAGTTCCCAGCCCACTCAAAGCCCACATCAGCAAAAGGGTAGATGATGCACGATCTACTTGGAAGGGAGAATCAGGCCAACCATGTGTTTTCATGAATCTGTCTCTGTCTTAAGAGAAATCAAGATAACCAATTCGGAATCATCCCTATTTTGACACATTGCCGAAAAGGCCGTGCATAGCAAAATGACCACGAAGGGCAAAGTTAACCTCAGTGTTCTTTTAGCAATCCCAGGATGGTTTGGAATTGGCGTCTAAATGTAGTCTGGGACACATGTCTCGTTTCGGGCAACATCACACATAGCTAATGGCAGCACTTCCTATGAGCCCTATCAGGGTGAAGGAGGAACTTGTAGAACTCAAGTTCCCAGCGCACTCAAAGCCCAAATCAGCAAAAGGGTAGATGATGCACGATCTACTTGGAAGGGAGAATCAGGCCAACCATGTGTTTTCATGAATCTGACTCTGTCTTAAGAGAAATCAAGATAACCAATTCGGAATCATCCCTATTTAGACATATTGCCGAAAAGGCTGTGCATAGCAAAATGACCACGAAGGGCAAAGTTAACCTCAGTGTTCTTTTAGCAATCCCAGGATGGTTTGGAATTGGCGTCTAAATGTAGTCTGGGACACATGTCTCGTTTCGGGCAACATCACACATAGCTAATGGCAGCACTTCCTACGAGCCCTATCAGGGTGAACTTGTAGAACTCAAGTTCCCAGCCCACTCAAAGCCCAGATCAGCAAAACGGTAGATGATGCACGATCTACTTGGAAGGGAGAATCAGGCCAACCATGTGTTTTCATGAATCTGACTCTGTCTTAAGAGAAATCAAGATAACCAATTCGGAATCATCCCTATTTTGACACATTGCCGAAAAGGCCGTGCATAGCAAAATGACCACGAAGGGCAAAGTTAACCTCAGTGTTCTTTTAGCAATCCCAGGATGGTTTGGAATTGGCGTCTAAATGTAGTCTGGGACACATGTCTCGTTTCGGGCAACATCACACATAGCTAATGGCAGCACTTCCTATGAGCCCTATCAGGGTGAAGGAGGAACTTGTAGAACTCAAGTTCCCAGCGCACTCAAAGCCCAAATCAGCAAAAGGGTAGATGATGCACGATCTACTTGGAAGGGAGAATCAGGCCAACCATGTGTTTTCATGAATCTGACTCTGTCTTAAGAGAAATCTGAAGAAGAAATTCCGAATCGTCCCTATTTTGACACATTGCCGAAAAGGCCGTGCATAGCAAAATGACCACGAAGCGCAAAGTTAACCTCAGTGTTCTCTTAGCAATCCCAGGATGGTTCGGAATTGGCGTCTAAATGTAGTCTGGAACACATGTCTCGTTTCGGGCAACTTCACACATAGCTAATGGCAGCACTTCCTACGAGCCCTATCAGGGCGGAGGAGGAACTTGTAGAACTCAAGTTCCCAGCCCACTGAAAGCCCAGATCAGCAAAAGGGTAGATGATGCACGATCTACTTGGAAGGGAGAATCAGGCGAACCATTTGTTTTCATGAATCTGTCTCTGTCTTAAGAGAAATCAAGATAACCAATTCGGAATCATCCCTATTTTGACACTTTGACGAAAAGGCCGTGCATAGCAAAATGACCACGAAGGGCAAAGTTAACCTCAGTGTTCTTTTAGCAATCCCAGGGTGGTTTGGAATTGGCGTCTAAATGTAGTCTGGAACACATGTCTCGTTTCGGGCAACATCACACATAGCTAATGGCAGCACTTCCTACGAGCCCTATCAGGGTGAAGGAGGAACTTGTAGAACTCAAGTTCCCAGCCCACTCAAAGCCCAGATCAGCAAAAGGGTAGATGATGCACGATCTACTTGGAAGGGAGAATCAGGCCAACCATGTGTTTTCATGAATCTGTCTCTGTCTTAAGAGAAATCAAGATAACCAATTCGGAATCATCCCTATTTTGACACATTGCCGAAAAGGCCGTGCATAGCAAAATGACCACGAAGGGCAAAGTTAACCTCAGTGTTCTTTTAGCAATCCCAGGATGGTTTGGAATTGGCGTCTAAATGTAGTCTGGGACACATGTCTCGTTTCGGGCAACATCACACATAGCTAATGGCAGCACTTCCTATGAGCCCTATCAGGGTGAAGGAGGAACTTGTAGAACTCAAGTTCCCAGCGCACTCAAAGCCCAAATCAGCAAAAGGGTAGATGATGCACGATCTACTTGGAAGGGAGAATCAGGCCAACCATGTGTTTTCATGAATCTGACTCTGTCTTAAGAGAAATCAAGATAACCAATTCGGAATCATCCCTATTTAGACATATTGCCGAAAAGGCTGTGCATAGCAAAATGACCACGAAGGGCAAAGTTAACCTCAGTGTTCTTTTAGCAATCCCAGGATGGTTTGGAATTGGCGTCTAAATGTAGTCTGGGACACATGTCTCGTTTCGGGCAACATCACACATAGCTAATGGCAGCACTTCCTACGAGCCCTATCAGGGTGAACTTGTAGAACTCAAGTTCCCAGCCCACTCAAAGCCCAGATCAGCAAAACGGTAGATGATGCACGATCTACTTGGAAGGGAGAATCAGGCCAACCATGTGTTTTCATGAATCTGTCTCTGTCTTAAGAGAAATCAAGATAACCAATTCGGAATCATCCCTATTTTGACACTTTGACGAAAAGGCCGTGCATAGCAAAATGACCACGAAGGGCAAAGTTAACCTCAGTGTTCTTTTAGCAATCCCAGGGTGGTTTGGAATTGGCGTCTAAATGTAGTCTGGAACACATGTCTCGTTTCGGGCAACATCACACATAGCTAATGGCAGCACTTCCTACGAGCCCTATCAGGGTGAAGGAGGAACTTGTAGAACTCAAGTTCCCAGCCCACTCAAAGCCCAGATCAGCAAAAGGGTAGATGATGCACGATCTACTTGGAAGGGAGAATCAGGCCAACCATGTGTTTTCATGAATCTGTCTCTGTCTTAAGAGAAATCAAGATAACCAATTCGGAATCATCCCTATTTTGACACATTGCCGAAAAGGCCGTGCATAGCAAAATGACCACGAAGGGCAAAGTTAACCTCAGTGTTCTTTTAGCAATCCCAGGATGGTTTGGAATTGGCGTCTAAATGTAGTCTGGGACACATGTCTCGTTTCGGGCAACATCACACATAGCTAATGGCAGCACTTCCTATGAGCCCTATCAGGGTGAAGGAGGAACTTGTAGAACTCGAGTTCCCAGCGCACTCAAAGCCCAAATCAGCAAAAGGGTAGATGATGCACGATCTACTTGGAAGGGAGAATCAGGCCAACCATGTGTTTTCATGAATCTGACTCTGTCTTAAGAGAAATCAAGATAACCAATTCGGAATCATCCCTATTTAGACATATTGCCGAAAAGGCTGTGCATAGCAAAATGACCACGAAGGGCAAAGTTAACCTCAGTGTTCTTTTAGCAATCCCAGGATGGTTTGGAATTGGCGTCTAAATGTAGTCTGGGACACATGTCTCGTTTCGGGCAACATCACACATAGCTAATGGCAGCACTTCCTACGAGCCCTATCAGGGTGAACTTGTAGAACTCAAGTTCCCAGCCCACTCAAAGCCCAGATCAGCAAAACGGTAGATGATGCACGATCTACTTGGAAGGGAGAATCAGGCCAACCATGTGTTTTCATGAATCTGACTCTGTCTTAAGAGAAATCAAGATAACCAATTCGGAATCATCCCTATTTTGACACATTGCCGAAAAGGCCGTGCATAGCAAAATGACCACGAAGGGCAAAGTTAACCTCAGTGTTCTTTTAGCAATCCCAGGATGGTTTGGAATTGGCGTCTAAATGTAGTCTGGGACACATGTCTCGTTTCGGGCAACATCACACATAGCTAATGGCAGCACTTCCTATGAGCCCTATCAGGGTGAAGGAGGAACTTGTAGAACTCAAGTTCCCAGCGCACTCAAAGCCCAAATCAGCAAAAGGGTAGATGATGCACGATCTACTTGGAAGGGAGAATCAGGCCAACCATGTGTTTTCATGAATCTGACTCTGTCTTAAGAGAAATCTGAGGAAGAAATTCCGAATCGTCCCTATTTTGACACATTGCCGAAAAGGCCGTGCATAGCAAAATGACCACGAAGCGCAAAGTTAACCTCAGTGTTCTTTTAGCAATCCCAGGATGGTTCGGAATTGGCGTCTAAATGTAGTCTGGAACACATGTCTCGTTTCGGGCAACTTCACACATAGCTAATGGCAGCACTTCCTACGAGCCCTATCAGGGCGGAGGAGGAACTTGTAGAACTCAAGTTCCCAGCCCACTGAAAGCCCAGATCAGCAAAAGGGTAGATGATGCACGATCTACTTGGAAGGGAGAATCAGGCGAACCATTTGTTTTCATGAATCTGTCTCTGTCTTAAGAGAAATCAAGATAACCAATTCGGAATCATCCCTATTTTGACACTTTGACGAAAAGGCCGTGCATAGCAAAATGACCACGAAGGGCAAAGTTAACCTCAGTGTTCTTTTAGCAATCCCAGGGTGGTTTGGAATTGGCGTCTAAATGTAGTCTGGAACACATGTCTCGTTTCGGGCAACATCACACATAGCTAATGGCAGCACTTCCTACGAGCCCTATCAGGGTGAAGGAGGAACTTGTAGAACTCAAGTTCCCAGCCCACTCAAAGCCCAGATCAGCAAAAGGGTAGATGATGCACGATCTACTTGGAAGGGAGAATCAGGCCAACCATGTGTTTTCATGAATCTGTCTCTGTCTTAAGAGAAATCAAGATAACCAATTCGGAATCATCCCTATTTTGACACTTTGACGAAAAGGCCGTGCATAGCAAAATGACCACGAAGGGCAAAGTTAACCTCAGTGTTCTTTTAGCAATCCCAGGATGGTTTGGAATTGGCGTCTAAATGTAGTCTGGAACACATGTCTCGTTTTGGGCAACATCACACATAGCTAATGGCAGCACTTCCTACGAGCCCTATCAGGGTGAAGGAGGAACTTGTAGAACTCAACTTCCCAGCCCACTCAAAGCCCAAATCAGCAAAAGGGTAGATGATGCACGATCTACTTGGAAGGGAGAATCAGGCCAACCATGTGTTTTCATGAATCTGTCTCTGTCTTAAGAGAAATCTTAAGAAGAAATTCCGAATCGTCCCTATTTTGACACATTGCCGAAAAGGCCGTGCATAGCAAAATGACCACGAAGGGCAAAGTTAACCTCAGTGTTCTTTTAGCAATCCCAGGATGGTTTGGAATTGGCGTCTAAATGTAGTCTGGGACACATGTCTCGTTTCGGGCAACATCACACATAGCTAATGGCAGCACTTCCTATGAGCCCTATCAGGGTGAAGGAGGAACTTGTAGAACTCAAGTTCCCAGCGCACTCAAAGCCCAAATCAGCAAAAGGGTAGATGATGCACGATCTACTTGGAAGGGAGAATCAGGCCAACCATGTGTTTTCATGAATCTGACTCTGTCTTAAGAGAAATCTGAAGAAGAAATTCCGAATCGTCCCTATTTTGACACATTGCCGAAAAGGCCGTGCATAGCAAAATGACCACGAAGCGCAAAGTTAACCTCAGTGTTCTTTTAGCAATCCCAGGATGGTTCGGAATTGGCGTCTAAATGTAGTCTGGAACACATGTCTCGTTTCGGGCAACTTCACACATAGCTAATGGCAGCACTTCCTACGAGCCCTATCAGGGCGGAGGAGGAGCTTGTAGAACTCAAGTTCCCAGCCCACTGAAAGCCCAGATCAGCAAAAGGGTAGATGATGCACGATCTACTTGGAAGGGAGAATCAGGCGAACCATTTGTTTTCATGAATCTGTCTCTGTCTTAAGAGAAATCAAGATAACCAATTCGGAATCATCCCTATTTTGACACTTTGACGAAAAGGCCGTGCATAGCAAAATGACCACGAAGGGCAAAGTTAACCTCAGTGTTCTTTTAGCAATCCCAGGGTGGTTTGGAATTGGCGTCTAAATGTAGTCTGGAACACATGTCTCGTTTCGGGCAACATCACACATAGCTAATGGCAGCACTTCCTACGAGCCCTATCAGGGTGAAGGAGGAACTTGTAGAACTCAAGTTCCCAGCCCACTCAAAGCCCAGATCAGCAAAAGGGTAGATGATGCACGATCTACTTGGAAGGGAGAATCAGGCCAACCATGTGTTTTCATGAATCTGTCTCTGTCTTAAGAGAAATCAAGATAACCAATTCGGAATCATCCCTATTTTGACACTTTGACGAAAAGGCCGTGCATAGCAAAATGACCACGAAGGGCAAAGTTAACCTCAGTGTTCTTTTAGCAATCCCAGGATGGTTTGGAATTGGCGTCTAAATGTAGTCTGGAACACATGTCTCGTTTCGGGCAACATCACACATAGCTAATGGCAGCACTTCCTACGAGCCCTATCAGGGTGAAGGAGGAACTTGTAGAACTCAACTTCCCAGCCCACTCAAAGCCCAAATCAGCAAAAGGGTAGATGATGCACGATCTACTTGGAAGGGAGAATCAGGCCAACCATGTGTTTTCATGAATCTGTCTCTGTCTTAAGAGAAATCAAGATAACCAATTCGGAATCATCCCTATTTAGACATATTGCCGAAAAGGCCGTGCATAGCAAAATGACCACGAAGGGCAAAGTTAACCTCAGTGTTCTTTTAGCAATCCCAGGATGGTTTGGAATTGGCGTCTAAATGTAGTCTGGGACACATGTCTCGTTTCGGGCAACATCACACATAGCTAATGGCAGCACTTCCTACGAGCCCTATCAGGGTGAACTTGTAGAACTCAAGTTCCCAGCCCACTCAAAGCCCAGATCAGCAAAACGGTAGATGATGCACGATCTACTTGGAAGGGAGAATCAGGCGAACCATGTGTTTTCATGAATCTGTCTCTGTCTTAAGAGAAATCAAGATAACCAATTCGGAATCATCCCTATTTTGACACATTGCCGAAAAGGCCGTGCATAGCAAAATGATCACGAAGGGCAAAGTTAACCTCAGTGTTCTTTTAGCAATCCCAGGATGGTTTGGAATTGGCGTCTAAATGTAGTCTGGGACACATGTCTCGTTTCGGGCAACATCACACATAGCTAATGGCAGCACTTCCTACGAGCCCTATCAGGGTGAACTTGTAGAACTCAAGTTCCCAGCCCACTCAAAGCCCAGATCAGCAAAAGGGTAGATGATGCACGATCTACTTGGAAGGGAGAATCAGGCCAACCATGTGTTTTCATGAATCTGACTCTGTCTTAAGAGAAATCAAGATAACCAATTCGGAATCATCCCTATTTTGACACATTGCCGAAAAGGCCGTGCATAGCAAAATGAGCACGAAGGGCAAAGTTAACCTCAGTGTTCTTTTAGCAATCCCAGGATGGTTTGGAATTGGCGTCTAAATGTAGTCTGGGACACATGTCTCGTTTCGGGCAACATCACACATAGCTAATGGCAGCACTTCCTATGAGCCCTATCAGGGTGAAGGAGGAACTTGTAGAACTCAAGTTCCCAGCGCACTCAAAGCCCAAATCAGCAAAAGGGTAGATGATGCACGATCTACTTGGAAGGGAGAATCAGGCCAACCATGTGTTTTCATGAATCTGACTCTGTCTTAAGAGAAATCTGAAGAAGAAATTCCGAATCGTCCCTATTTTGACACATTGCCGAAAAGGCCGTGCATAGCAAAATGACCACGAAGCTCAAAGTTAACCTCAGTGTTCTTTTAGCAATCCCAGGATGTTTCGGAATTGGCGTCTAAATGTAGTCTGGAACACATGTCTCGTTTCGGGCAACTTCACACATAGCTAATGGCAGCACTTCCTACGAGCCCTATCAGGGCGGAGGAGGAACTTGTAGAACTCAAGTTCCCAGCCCACTCAAAGCCCAGATCAGCAAAAGGGTAGATGATGCACGATCTACTTGGAAGGGAGAATCAGGCGAACCATTTGTTTTCATGAATCTGTCTCTGTCTTAAGAGAAATCAAGATAACCAATTCGGAATCATCCCTATTTTGACGAAAAGGCCATGCATAGCAAAATGACCAAGAAGGGCAAAGTTAACCTCAGTGTTCTTTTAGCAACCCAGGATGGTTTGTAATTGGCATCTAAATGTAGTCTAGAACAAATGCATTGTTTCGGGCAACATCACACATAGCTAATGGCAGCACTTCCTACGAGCCCTATCAGGGTGAAGGAGGAACTTGTAGAACTCAAGTTCCCAGCCCACTCAAAGCCCAGATCAGCAAAAGGATAGATGATGCACGATCTACTTGGAAGGGAGAATCAGGCGAACCATGTGTTTTCATGAATCTGTCTCTGTCTTAAGAGAAATCTTAAGAAGAAATTCCGAATCGTCCCTATTTTGACACATTGCCGAAAAGGCTGTGCATAGCAAAATGACCACGAAGGGCAAAGTTAACCTCAGTGTTCTTTTAGCAATCCCAGGATGGTTTGGAATTGGCGTCTAAATGTAGTCTGTAGCACATGTCTCGTTTCGGGCAACATCACACATAGCTAATGGCAGCACTTCCTACGAGCCCTATCAGGGTGAAGGAGGAACTTGTAGAACTCAAGTTCCCAGCCCACTCAAAGCCCAGATCAACAAAAGAGTAGATGATGCACGATCTACTTGGAAGGGAGATTCAGGCCAACCATTTGTTTTCATGAATCTGTCTCTGCCTTAAGAGAAATCAAAATAACCAATTCGGAATCATCCCTATTTTGACACTTTGACGAAAAGGCTGTACATAGCAAAATGACCACGAACGGCAAAGTTAACCTCAGTGTTCTTTTAGCAATCCCAGGATGGTTTGGAATTGGCGTCTAAATGTAGTCTGGAACACATGTCTCGTTTCGGGCAACATCACACAGCTAATGGCAGCACTTCCTACGAGCCCTATCAGGGTGAAGGAGGAACTTGTAGAACTCAAGTTCCCAGCCCACTCAAAGCCCAGATCAGCAAAAGGGTAGATGATGCACGATCTACTTGGAAGGGAGAATCAGGCCAACCATGTGTTTTCATGAATCTGACTCTGTCTTAAGAGAAATCAAGATAACCAATTCGGAATCATCCCTATTTTGACACATTGCCGAAAAGGCCGTGCATAGCAAAATGACCACGAAGGGCAAAGTTAACCTCAGTGTTCTTTTAGCAATCCCAGGATGGTTTGGAATTGGCGTCTAAATGTAGTCTGGGACACATGTCTCGTTTCGGGCAACATCACACATAGGTAATGGCAGCACTTCCTATGAGCCCTATCAGGGTGAAGGAGGAACTTGTAGAACTCAAGTTCCAAGCGTACTCAAAGCCCAAATCAGCAAAAGGGTAGATGATGCACGATCTACTTGGAAGGGAGAATCAGGCCAACCATGTGTTTTCATGAATCTGTCTCTGTCTTAAGAGAAATCAAGATAACCAATTCGGAATCATCCCTATTTAGACATATTGCCGAAAAGGCCGTGCATAGCAAAATGACCACGAAGGGCAAAGTTAACCTCAGTGTTCTTTTAGCAATCCCAGGATGGTTTGGAATTGGCGTCTAAATGTAGTCTGGGACACATGTCTCGTTTCGGGCAACATCACACATAGCTAATGGCAGCACTTCCTACGAGCCCTATCAGGGTGAACTTGTAGAACTCAAGTTCCCAGCCCACTCAAAGCCCAGATCAGCAAAACGGTAGATGATGCACGATCTACTTGGAAGGGAGAATCAGGCGAACCATGTGTTTTCATGAATCTGTCTCTGTCTTAAGAGAAATCAAGATAACCAATTCGGAATCATCCCTATTTTGACACATTGCCGAAAAGGCCGTGCATAGCAAAATGATCACGAAGGGCAAAGTTAACCTCAGTGTTCTTTTAGCAATCCCAGGATGGTTTGGAATTGGCGTCTAAATGTAGTCTGGGACACATGTCTCGTTTCGGGCAACATCACACATAGCTAATGGCAGCACTTCCTACGAGCCCTATCAGGGTGAACTTGTAGAACTCAAGTTCCCAGCCCACTCAAAGCCCAGATCAGCAAAAGGGTAGATGATGCACGATCTACTTGGAAGGGAGAATCAGGCCAACCATGTGTTTTCATGAATCTGACTCTGTCTTAAGAGAAATCAAGATAACCAATCCGGAATCATCCCTATTTTGACACATTGCCGAAAAGGCCGTGCATAGCAAAATGACCACGAAGGGCAAAGTTAACCTCAGTGTTCTTTTAGCAATCCCAGGATGGTTTGGAATTGGCGTCTAAATGTAGTCTGGAACACATGTCTCGTTTCGGGCAACATCACACATAGCTAATGGCAGCACTTCCTATGAGCCCTATCAGGGTGAAGGAGGAACTTGTAGAACTCAAGTTCCCAGCGCACTCAAAGCCCAAATCAGCAAAAGGGTAGATGATGCACGATCTACTTGGAAGGGAGAATCAGGCCAACCATGTGTTTTCATGAATCTGACTCTGTCTTAAGAGAAATCTGAAGAAGAAATTCCGAATCGTCCCTATTTTGACACATTGCCGAAAAGGCCGTGCATAGCAAAATGACCACGAAGCGCAAAGTTAACCTCAGTGTTCTTTTAGCAATCCCAGGATGGTTCGGAATTGGCGTCTAAATGTAGTCTGGAACACATGTCTCGTTTCGGGCAACTTCACACATAGCTAATGGCAGCACTTCCTACGAGCCCTATCAGGGCGGAGGAGGAACTTGTAGAACTCAAGTTCCCAGCCCACTCAAAGCCCAGATCAGCAAAAGGGTAGATGATGCACGATCTACTTGGAAGGGAGAATCAGGCGAACCATGTGTTTTCATGAATCTGTCTCTGTCTTAAGAGAAATCAAGATAACCAATTCGGAATCATCCCTATTTTGACACTTTGACGAAAAGGCCATGCATAGCAAAATGACCAAGAAGGGCAAAGTTAACCTCAGTGTTCTTTTAGCAACCCAGGATGGTTTGTAATTGGCATCTAAATGTAGTCTAGAACAAATGTCTTGTTTCGGGCAACATCACACATAGCTAATGGCAGCACTTCCTACGAGCCCTATCAGGGTGAAGGAGGAACTTGTAGAACTCAAGTTCCCAGCCCACTCAAAGCCCAGATCAGCAAAAGGATAGATGATGCACGATCTAGTTGGAAGGGAGAATCAGGCCAACCATGTGTTTTCATGAATCTGTCTCTGTCTTAAGAGAAATCTTAAGAAGAAATTCCGAATCGTCCCTATTTTGACACATTGCCGAAAAGGCTGTGCATAGCAAAATGACCACGAAGGGCAAAGTTAACCTCAGTGTTCTTTTACCAATCCCAGGATGATTTGGAATTGGCGTCTAAATGTAGTCTGGGACACATGTCTCGTTTCGGGCAACATCACACATAGCTAATGGCAGCAAATGTAGAACTCAAGTTCCCAGCCCACTCAAAGCCCAGATCAACAAAAGAGTAGATGATGCACGATCTACTTGGAAGGGAGATTCAGGCCAACCATTTGTTTTCATGAATCTGTCTCTGCCTTAAGAGAAATCAAAATAACCAATTCGGAATCATCCCTATTTTGACACTTTGACGAAAAGGCTGTACATAGCAAAATGACCACGAACGGCAAAGTTAACCTCAGTGTTCTTTTAGCAATCCCAGGATGGTTTGGAATTGGCGTCTAAATGTAGTCTGGAACACATGTCTCGTTTCGGGCAACATCACACAGCTAATGGCAGCACTTCCTACGAGCCCTATCAGGGTGAAGGAGGAACTTGTAGAACTCAAGTTCCCAGCCCACTCAAAGCCCAGATCAGCAAAAGGGTAGATGATGCACGATCTACTTGGAAGGGAGAATCAGGCGAACCATGTGTTTTCATGAATCTGTCTCTGTCTTAAGAGAAATCTTAAGAAGAAATTCCGAATCGTCCCTATTTTGACACATTGCCGAAAAGGCTGTGCATAGCAAAATGACCACGAAGGGCAAAGTTAACCTCAGTGTTCTTTTAGCAATCCCAGTATGGTTTGGAATTGGCGTCTAAATGTAGTCTGTAGCACATGTCTCGTTTCGGGCAACATCACACATAGCTAATGGCAGCACTTCCTACGAACCCTATCAGGGTGAAGGAGGAACTTGTAGAACTCAAGTTCCCAGCCCACTCAAAGCCCAGATCAGCAAAAGGGTAGATGATGCACGATCTACTTGGAAGGGAGAATCAGGCCAACCATGTGTTTTCATGAATCTGTCTCTGTCTTAAGAGAAATCTTAAGAAGAAATTCCGAATCGTCCCTATTTTGACACATTGCCGAAAAGGCTGTGCATAGCAAAATGACCACGAAGCGCAAAGTTAACCTCAGTGTTCTTTTACCAATCCCAGGATGATTTGGAATTGGCGTCTAAATGTAGTCTGGGACACATGTCTCGTTTCGGGCAACATCACACATAGCTAATTGCAGCACTTCCTACGAGCCCTATCAGGGTGAAGGAGGAACTTGTAGAACTCAAGTTCCCAGCCCACTCAAAGCCCAGATCAGCAAAAGGGTAGATGATGCACGATCTACTTGGAAGGGAGAATCAGGCCAACCATGTGTTTTCATGAATCTGTCTCTGTCTTAAGAGAAATCAAGATAACCAATTCGGAATCATCCCTATTTTGACACTTTGACGAAAAGGCCGTGCATAGCAAAATGACCACGAAGGGCAAAGTTAACCTCAGTGTTCTTTTAGCAATCCCAGGGTGGTTTGGAATTGGCGTCTAAATGTAGTCTGTAGCACATGTCTCGTTTCGGGCAACATCACACATAGCTAATGGCAGCACTTCCTACGAGCCCTATCAGGGTGAAGGAGGAACTTGTAGAACTCAAGTTCCCAGCCCACTCAAAGCCCAGATCAGCAAAAGGGTAGATGATGCACGATCTACTTGGAAGGGAGAATCAGGCCAACCATGTGTTTTCATGAATCTGTCTCTGTCTTAAGAGAAATCTTAAGAAGAAATTCCGAATCGTCCCTATTTTGACACATTGCCGAAAAGGCTGTGCATAGCAAAATGACCACGAAGCGCAAAGTTAACCTCAGTGTTCTTTTACCAATCCCAGGATGATTTGGAATTGGCGTCTAAATGTAGTCTGGGACACATGTCTCGTTTCGGGCAACATCACACATAGCTAATGGCAGCAAATGTAGAACTCAAGTTCCCAGCACACTCAAAGCCCAGATCAACAAAAGAGTAGATGATGCACGATCTACTTGGAAGGGAGATTCAGGCCAACCATTTGTTTTCATGAATCAGTCTCTGCCTTAAGAGAAATCAAAATAACCAATTCGGAATCATCCCTATTTTGACACTTTGACGAAAAGGCTGTACATAGCAAAATGACCACGAACGGCAAAGTTAACCTCAGTGTTCTTTTAGCAATCCCAGGATGGTTTGGAATTGGCGTCTAAATGTAGTCTGGAACACATGTCTCGTTTCGGGCAACATCACACAGCTAATGGCAGCACTTCCCAAGAGCCCTATCAGGGTGAAGGAGGAACTTGTAGAACTCAAGTTCCCAGCCCACTCAAAGCCCAGATCAGCAAAAGGGTAGATGATGCACGATCTACTTGGAAGGGAGAATCAGGCCAACCATGTGTTTTCATGAATCTGTCTCTGTCTTAAGAGAAATCAAGATAACCAATTCGGAATCATCCCTATTTTGACACTTTGACGAAAAGGCCGTGCATAGCAAAATGACCACGAAGGGCAAAGTTAACCTCAGTGTTCTTTTAGCAATCCCAGGGTGGTTTGGAATTGGCGTCTAAATGTAGTCTGTAGCACATGTCTCGTTTCGGGCAACATCACACATAGCTAATGGCAGCACTTCCTACGAGCCCTATCAGGGTGAAGGAGGAACTTGTAGAACTCAAGTTCCCAGCCCACTCAAAGCCCAGATCAGCAAAAGGGTAGATGATGCACGATCTACTTGGAAGGGAGAATCAGGCCAACCATGTGTTTTCATGAATCTGTCTCTGTCTTAAGAGAAATCTTAAGAAGAAATTCCGAATCGTCCCTATTTTGACACATTGCCGAAAAGGCTGTGCATAGCAAAATGACCACGAAGCGCAAAGTTAACCTCAGTGTTCTTTTACCAATCCCAGGATGATTTGGAATTGGCGTCTAAATGTAGTCTGGGACACATGTCTCGTTTCGGGCAACATCACACATAGCTAATGGCAGCACTTCCTACGAGCCCTATCAGGGTGAAGGAGGAACTTGTAGAACTCAAGTTCCCAGCCCACTCAAAGCCCAGATCAGCAAAAGGGTAGATGATGCACGATCTACTTGGAAGGGAGAATCAGGCCAACCATGTGTTTTCATGAATCTGTCTCTGTCTTAAGAGAAATCTTAAGAAGAAATTCCGAATCGTCCCTATTTTGACACATTGCCGAAAAGGCTGTGCATAGCAAAATGACCACGAAGGGCAAAGTTAACCTCAGTGTTCTTTTAGCAATCCCAGGATGGTTTGGAATTGGCGTCTAAATGTAGTCTGTAGCACATGTCTCGTTTCGGGCAACATCACACATAGCTAATGGCAGCACTTCCTACGAGCCCTATCAGGGTGAAGGAGGAACTTGTAGAACTCAAGTTCCCAGCCCACTCAAAGCCCAGATCAGCAAAAGGGTAGATGATGCACGATCTACTTGGAAGGGAGAATCAGGCCAACCATGTGTTTTCATGAATCTGTCTCTGTCTTAAGAGAAATCAAGATAACCAATTCGGAATCATCCCTATTTTGACACTTTGACGAAAAGGCCGTGCATAGCAAAATGACCACGAAGGGCAAAGTTAACCTCAGTGTTCTTTTAGCAATCCCAGGATGGTTTGGAATTGGCGTCTAAATGTAGTGTGGAACACATGTCTCGTTTCGGGCAACATCACACATAGCTAATGGCAGCACTTCCTACGAGCCCTATCAGGGTGAAGGAGGAACTTGTAGAACTCAAGTTCCCAGCCCACTCAAAGCCCAAATCAGCAAAAGGGTAGATGATGCACGATCTACTTGGAAGGGAGAATCAGGCCAACCATGTGTTTTCATGAATCTGTCTCTGTCTTAAGAGAAATCTTAAGAAGAAATTCCGAATCGTCCCTATTTTGACACATTGCCGAAAAGGCCGTGCATAGCAAAATGACCACGAAGCGCAAAGTTAACCTCAGTGTTCTTTTACCAATCCCAGGATGATTTGGAATTGGCGTCTAAATGTAGTCTGGGACACATGTCTCGTTTCGGGCAACATCACACATAGCTAATGGCAGCAAATGTAGAACTCAAGTTCCCAGCCCACTCAAAGCCCAGATCAACAAAAGAGTAGATGATGCACGATCTACTTGGAAGGGAGATTCAGGCCAACCATTTGTTTTCATGAATCTGTCTCTGCCTTAATAGAAATCAAAATAACCAATTCGGAATCATCCCTATTTTGACACTTTGACGAAAAGGCTGTACATAGCAAAATGACCACGAAGCGCAAAGTCAACCTCAGTGTTCTTTTACCAATCCCAGGATGATTTGGAATTGGCGTCTAAATGTAGTCTGGGACACATGTCTCGTTTCGGGCAACATCACACAGCTAATGGCAGCACTTCCTACGAGCCCTATCAGGGTGAAGGAGGAACTTGTAGAACTCAAGTTCCCAGCCCACTCAAAGCCCAGATCAGCAAAAGGGTAGATGATGCACGATCTACTTGGAAGGGAGAATCAGGCCAACCATGTGTTTTCATGAATCTGTCTCTGTCTTAAGAGAAATCTTAAGAAGAAATTCCGAATCGTCCCTATTTTGACACATTGCCGAAAAGGCTGTGCATAGCAAAATGACCACGAAGGGCAAAGTTAACCTCAGTGTTCTTTTAGCAATCCCAGGATGGTTTGGAATTGGCGTCTAAATGTAGTCTGTAGCACATGTCTCGTTTCGGGCAACATCACACATAGCTAATGGCAGCACTTCCTACGAACCCTATCAGGGTGAAGGAGGAACTTGTAGAACTCAAGTTCCCAGCCCACTCAAAGCCCAGATCAGCAAAAGGGTAGATGATGCACGATCTACTTGGAAGGGAGAATCAGGCCAACCATGTGTTTTCATGAATCTGTCTCTGTCTTAAGAGAAATCTTAAGAAGAAATTCCGAATCGTCCCTATTTTGACACATTGCCGAAAAGGCTGTGCATAGCAAAATGACCACGAAGCGCAAAGTTAACCTCAGTGTTCTTTTACCAATCCCAGGATGATTTGGAATTGGCGTCTAAATGTAGTCTGGGACACATGTCTCGTTTCGGGCAACATCACACATAGCTAATTGCAGCACTTCCTACGAGCCCTATCAGGGTGAAGGAGGAACTTGTAGAACTCAAGTTCCCAGCCCACTCAAAGCCCAGATCAGCAAAAGGGTAGATGATGCACGATCTACTTGGAAGGGAGAATCAGGCCAACCATGTGTTTTCATGAATCTGTCTCTGTCTTAAGAGAAATCAAGATAACCAATTCGGAATCATCCCTATTTTGACACTTTGACGAAAAGGCCGTGCATAGCAAAATGACCACGAAGGGCAAAGTTAACCTCAGTGTTCTTTTAGCAATCCCAGGGTGGTTTGGAATTGGCGTCTAAATGTAGTCTGTAGCACATGTCTCGTTTCGGGCAACATCACACATAGCTAATGGCAGCACTTCCTACGAGCCCTATCAGGGTGAAGGAGGAACTTGTAGAACTCAAGTTCCCAGCCCACTCAAAGCCCAGATCAGCAAAAGGGTAGATGATGCACGATCTACTTGGAAGGGAGAATCAGGCCAACCATGTGTTTTCATGAATCTGTCTCTGTCTTAAGAGAAATCTTAAGAAGAAATTCCGAATCGTCCCTATTTTGACACATTGCCGAAAAGGCTGTGCATAGCAAAATGACCACGAAGCGCAAAGTTAACCTCAGTGTTCTTTTACCAATCCCAGGATGATTTGGAATTGGCGTCTAAATGTAGTCTGGGACACATGTCTCGTTTCGGGCAACATCACACATAGCTAATGGCAGCACTTCCTACGAGCCCTATCAGGGTGAAGGAGGAACTTGTAGAACTCAAGTTCCCAGCCCACTCAAAGCCCAGATCAGCAAAAGGGTAGATGATGCACGATCTACTTGGAAGGGAGAATCAGGCCAACCATGTGTTTTCATGAATCTGTCTCTGTCTTAAGAGAAATCTTAAGAAGAAATTCCGAATCGTCCCTATTTTGACACATTGCCGAAAAGGCTGTGCATAGCAAAATGACCACGAAGGGCAAAGTTAACCTCAGTGTTCTTTTAGCAATCCCAGGATGGTTTGGAATTGGCGTCTAAATGTAGTCTGTAGCACATGTCTCGTTTCGGGCAACATCACACATAGCTAATGGCAGCACTTCCTACGAGCCCTATCAGGGTGGAGGAACTTGTAGAACTCAAGTTCCCAGCCCACTCAAAGCCCAGATCAGCAAAAGGGTAGATGATGCACGATCTACTTGGAAGGGAGAATCAGGCCAACCATGTGTTTTCATGAATCTGTCTCTGTCTTAAGAGAAATCAAGATAACCAATTCGGAATCATCCCTATTTTGACACTTTGACGAAAAGGCCGTGCATAGCAAAATGACCACGAAGGGCAAAGTTAACCTCAGTGTTCTTTTAGCAATCCCAGGATGGTTTGGAATTGGCGTCTAAATGTAGTCTGGAACACATGTCTCGTTTCGGGCAACATCACACATAGCTAATGGCAGCACTTCCTACGAGCCCTATCAGGGTGAAGGAGGAACTTGTAGAACTCAAGTTCCCAGCCCACTCAAAGCCCAAATCAGCAAAAGGGTAGATGATGCACGATCTACTTGGAAGGGAGAATCAGGCCAACCATGTGTTTTCATGAATCTGTCTCTGTCTTAAGAGAAATCTTAAGAAGAAATTCCGAATCGTCCCTATTTTGACACATTGCCGAAAAGGCCGTGCATAGCAAAATGACCACGAAGCGCAAAGTTAACCTCAGTGTTCTTTTACCAATCCCAGGATGATTTGGAATTGGCGTCTAAATGTAGTCTGGGACACATGTCTCGTTTCGGGCAACATCACACATAGCTAATGGCAGCAAATGTAGAACTCAAGTTCCCAGCCCACTCAAAGCCCAGATCAACAAAAGAGTAGATGATGCACGATCTACTTGGAAGGGAGATTCAGGCCAACCATTTGTTTTCATGAATCTGTCTCTGCCTTAATAGAAATCAAAATAACCAATTCGGAATCATCCCTATTTTGACACTTTGACGAAAAGGCCGTGCATAGCAAAATGACCACGAAGGGCAAAGTTAACCTCAGTGTTCTTTTAGCAATCCCAGGATGGTTTGGAATTGGCGTCTAAATGTAGTCTGGAACACATGTCTCGTTTCGGGCAACATCACACAGCTAATGGCAGCACTTCCTACGAGCCCTATCAGGGTGAAGGAGGAACTTGTAGAACTCAAGTTCCCAGCCCACTCAAAGCCCAGATCAGCAAAAGGGTAGATGATGCACGATCTACTTGGAAGGGAGAATCAGGCCAACCATGTGTTTTCATGAATCTGTCTCTGTCTTAAGAGAAATCTTAAGAAGAAATTCCGAATCGTCCCTATTTTGACACATTGCCGAAAAGGCTGTGCATAGCAAAATGACCACGAAGGGCAAAGTTAACCTCAGTGTTCTTTTAGCAATCCCAGGATGGTTTGGAATTGGCGTCTAAATGTAGTCTGTAGCACATGTCTCGTTTCGGGCAACATCACACATAGCTAATGGCAGCACTTCCTACGAACCCTATCAGGGTGAAGGAGGAACTTGTAGAACTCAAGTTCCCAGCCCACTCAAAGCCCAGATCAGCAAAAGGGTAGATGATGCACGATCTACTTGGAAGGGAGAATCAGGCCAACCATGTGTTTTCATGAATCTGTCTCTGTCTTAAGAGAAATCTTAAGAAGAAATTCCGAATCGTCCCTATTTTGACACATTGCCGAAAAGGCTGTGCATAGCAAAATGACCACGAAGCGCAAAGTTAACCTCAGTGTTCTTTTACCAATCCCAGGATGATTTGGAATTGGCGTCTAAATGTAGTCTGGGACACATGTCTCGTTTCGGGCAACATCACACATAGCTAATTGCAGCACTTCCTACGAGCCCTATCAGGGTGAAGGAGGAACTTGTAGAACTCAAGTTCCCAGCCCACTCAAAGCCCAGATCAGCAAAAGGGTAGATGATGCACGATCTACTTGGAAGGGAGAATCAGGCCAACCATGTGTTTTCATGAATCTGTCTCTGTCTTAAGAGAAATCAAGATAACCAATTCGGAATCATCCCTATTTTGACACTTTGACGAAAAGGCCGTGCATAGCAAAATGACCACGAAGGGCAAAGTTAACCTCAGTGTTCTTTTAGCAATCCCAGGGTGGTTTGGAATTGGCGTCTAAATGTAGTCTGTAGCACATGTCTCGTTTCGGGCAACATCACACATAGCTAATGGCAGCACTTCCTACGAGCCCTATCAGGGTGAAGGAGGAACTTGTAGAACTCAAGTTCCCAGCCCACTCAAAGCCCAGATCAGCAAAAGGGTAGATGATGCACGATCTACTTGGAAGGGAGAATCAGGCCAACCATGTGTTTTCATGAATCTGTCTCTGTCTTAAGAGAAATCTTAAGAAGAAATTCCGAATCGTCCCTATTTTGACACATTGCCGAAAAGGCTGTGCATAGCAAAATGACCACGAAGCGCAAAGTTAACCTCAGTGTTCTTTTACCAATCCCAGGATGATTTGGAATTGGCGTCTAAATGTAGTCTGGGACACATGTCTCGTTTCGGGCAACATCACACATAGCTAATGGCAGCACTTCCTACGAGCCCTATCAGGGTGAAGGAGGAACTTGTAGAACTCAAGTTCCCAGCCCACTCAAAGCCCAGATCAGCAAAAGGGTAGATGATGCACGATCTACTTGGAAGGGAGAATCAGGCCAACCATGTGTTTTCATGAATCTGTCTCTGTCTTAAGAGAAATCTTAAGAAGAAATTCCGAATCGTCCCTATTTTGACACATTGCCGAAAAGGCTGTGCATAGCAAAATGACCACGAAGGGCAAAGTTAACCTCAGTGTTCTTTTAGCAATCCCAGGATGGTTTGGAATTGGCGTCTAAATGTAGTCTGTAGCACATGTCTCGTTTCGGGCAACATCACACATAGCTAATGGCAGCACTTCCTACGAGCCCTATCAGGGTGGAGGAACTTGTAGAACTCAAGTTCCCAGCCCACTCAAAGCCCAGATCAGCAAAAGGGTAGATGATGCACGATCTACTTGGAAGGGAGAATCAGGCCAACCATGTGTTTTCATGAATCTGTCTCTGTCTTAAGAGAAATCAAGATAACCAATTCGGAATCATCCCTATTTTGACACTTTGACGAAAAGGCCGTGCATAGCAAAATGACCACGAAGGGCAAAGTTAACCTCAGTGTTCTTTTAGCAATCCCAGGGTGGTTTGGAATTGGCGTCTAAATGTAGTCTGTAGCACATGTCTCGTTTCGGGCAACATCACACATAGCTAATGGCAGCACTTCCTACGAGCCCTATCAGGGTGAAGGAGGAACTTGTAGAACTCAAGTTCCCAGCCCACTCAAAGCCCAGATCAGCAAAAGGGTAGATGATGCACGATCTACTTGGAAGGGAGAATCAGGCCAACCATGTGTTTTCATGAATCTGTCTCTGTCTTAAGAGAAATCTTAAGAAGAAATTCCGAATCGTCCCTATTTTGACACATTGCCGAAAAGGCTGTGCATAGCAAAATGACCACGAAGCGCAAAGTTAACCTCAGTGTTCTTTTACCAATCCCAGGATGATTTGGAATTGGCGTCTAAATGTAGTCTGGGACACATGTCTCGTTTCGGGCAACATCACACATAGCTAATGGCAGCACTTCCTACGAGCCCTATCAGGGTGAAGGAGGAACTTGTAGAACTCAAGTTCCCAGCCCACTCAAAGCCCAGATCAGCAAAAGGGTAGATGATGCACGATCTACTTGGAAGGGAGAATCAGGCCAACCATGTGTTTTCATGAATCTGTCTCTGTCTTAAGAGAAATCTTAAGAAGAAATTCCGAATCGTCCCTATTTTGACACATTGCCGAAAAGGCTGTGCATAGCAAAATGACCACGAAGGGCAAAGTTAACCTCAGTGTTCTTTTAGCAATCCCAGGATGGTTTGGAATTGGCGTCTAAATGTAGTCTGTAGCACATGTCTCGTTTCGGGCAACATCACACATAGCTAATGGCAGCACTTCCTACGAGCCCTATCAGGGTGGAGGAACTTGTAGAACTCAAGTTCCCAGCCCACTCAAAGCCCAGATCAGCAAAAGGGTAGATGATGCACGATCTACTTGGAAGGGAGAATCAGGCCAACCATGTGTTTTCATGAATCTGTCTCTGTCTTAAGAGAAATCAAGATAACCAATTCGGAATCATCCCTATTTTGACACTTTGACGAAAAGGCCGTGCATAGCAAAATGACCACGAAGGGCAAAGTTAACCTCAGTGTTCTTTTAGCAATCCCAGGATGGTTTGGAATTGGCGTCTAAATGTAGTCTGGAACACATGTCTCGTTTCGGGCAACATCACACATAGCTAATGGCAGCACTTCCTACGAGCCCTATCAGGGTGAAGGAGGAACTTGTAGAACTCAAGTTCCCAGCCCACTCAAAGCCCAAATCAGCAAAAGGGTAGATGATGCACGATCTACTTGGAAGGGAGAATCAGGCCAACCATGTGTTTTCATGAATCTGTCTCTGTCTTAAGAGAAATCTTAAGAAGAAATTCCGAATCGTCCCTATTTTGACACATTGCCGAAAAGGCCGTGCATAGCAAAATGACCACGAAGCGCAAAGTTAACCTCAGTGTTCTTTTACCAATCCCAGGATGATTTGGAATTGGCGTCTAAATGTAGTCTGGGACACATGTCTCGTTTCGGGCAACATCACACATAGCTAATGGCAGCAAATGTAGAACTCAAGTTCCCAGCCCACTCAAAGCCCAGATCAACAAAAGAGTAGATGATGCACGATCTACTTGGAAGGGAGATTCAGGCCAACCATTTGTTTTCATGAATCTGTCTCTGCCTTAATAGAAATCAAAATAACCAATTCGGAATCATCCCTATTTTGACACTTTGACGAAAAGGCCGTGCATAGCAAAATGACCACGAAGGGCAAAGTTAACCTCAGTGTTCTTTTAGCAATCCCAGGATGGTTTGGAATTGGCGTCTAAATGTAGTCTGGAACACATGTCTCGTTTCGGGCAACATCACACAGCTAATGGCAGCACTTCCTACGAGCCCTATCAGGGTGAAGGAGGAACTTGTAGAACTCAAGTTCCCAGCCCACTCAAAGCCCAGATCAGCAAAAGGGTAGATGATGCACGATCTACTTGGAAGGGAGAATCAGGCCAACCATGTGTTTTCATGAATCTGTCTCTGTCTTAAGAGAAATCTTAAGAAGAAATTCCGAATCGTCCCTATTTTGACACATTGCCGAAAAGGCTGTGCATAGCAAAATGACCACGAAGGGCAAAGTTAACCTCAGTGTTCTTTTAGCAATCCCAGGATGGTTTGGAATTGGCGTCTAAATGTAGTCTGTAGCACATGTCTCGTTTCGGGCAACATCACACATAGCTAATGGCAGCACTTCCTACGAACCCTATCAGGGTGAAGGAGGAACTTGTAGAACTCAAGTTCCCAGCCCACTCAAAGCCCAGATCAGCAAAAGGGTAGATGATGCACGATCTACTTGGAAGGGAGAATCAGGCCAACCATGTGTTTTCATGAATCTGTCTCTGTCTTAAGAGAAATCTTAAGAAGAAATTCCGAATCGTCCCTATTTTGACACATTGCCGAAAAGGCTGTGCATAGCAAAATGACCACGAAGCGCAAAGTTAACCTCAGTGTTCTTTTACCAATCCCAGGATGATTTGGAATTGGCGTCTAAATGTAGTCTGGGACACATGTCTCGTTTCGGGCAACATCACACATAGCTAATTGCAGCACTTCCTACGAGCCCTATCAGGGTGAAGGAGGAACTTGTAGAACTCAAGTTCCCAGCCCACTCAAAGCCCAGATCAGCAAAAGGGTAGATGATGCACGATCTACTTGGAAGGGAGAATCAGGCCAACCATGTGTTTTCATGAATCTGTCTCTGTCTTAAGAGAAATCAAGATAACCAATTCGGAATCATCCCTATTTTGACACTTTGACGAAAAGGCCGTGCATAGCAAAATGACCACGAAGGGCAAAGTTAACCTCAGTGTTCTTTTAGCAATCCCAGGGTGGTTTGGAATTGGCGTCTAAATGTAGTCTGTAGCACATGTCTCGTTTCGGGCAACATCACACATAGCTAATGGCAGCACTTCCTACGAGCCCTATCAGGGTGAAGGAGGAACTTGTAGAACTCAAGTTCCCAGCCCACTCAAAGCCCAGATCAGCAAAAGGGTAGATGATGCACGATCTACTTGGAAGGGAGAATCAGGCCAACCATGTGTTTTCATGAATCTGTCTCTGTCTTAAGAGAAATCTTAAGAAGAAATTCCGAATCGTCCCTATTTTGACACATTGCCGAAAAGGCTGTGCATAGCAAAATGACCACGAAGCGCAAAGTTAACCTCAGTGTTCTTTTACCAATCCCAGGATGATTTGGAATTGGCGTCTAAATGTAGTCTGGGACACATGTCTCGTTTCGGGCAACATCACACATAGCTAATGGCAGCACTTCCTACGAGCCCTATCAGGGTGAAGGAGGAACTTGTAGAACTCAAGTTCCCAGCCCACTCAAAGCCCAGATCAGCAAAAGGGTAGATGATGCACGATCTACTTGGAAGGGAGAATCAGGCCAACCATGTGTTTTCATGAATCTGTCTCTGTCTTAAGAGAAATCTTAAGAAGAAATTCCGAATCGTCCCTATTTTGACACATTGCCGAAAAGGCTGTGCATAGCAAAATGACCACGAAGGGCAAAGTTAACCTCAGTGTTCTTTTAGCAATCCCAGGATGGTTTGGAATTGGCGTCTAAATGTAGTCTGTAGCACATGTCTCGTTTCGGGCAACATCACACATAGCTAATGGCAGCACTTCCTACGAGCCCTATCAGGGTGGAGGAACTTGTAGAACTCAAGTTCCCAGCCCACTCAAAGCCCAGATCAGCAAAAGGGTAGATGATGCACGATCTACTTGGAAGGGAGAATCAGGCCAACCATGTGTTTTCATGAATCTGTCTCTGTCTTAAGAGAAATCAAGATAACCAATTCGGAATCATCCCTATTTTGACACTTTGACGAAAAGGCCGTGCATAGCAAAATGACCACGAAGGGCAAAGTTAACCTCAGTGTTCTTTTAGCAATCCCAGGATGGTTTGGAATTGGCGTCTAAATGTAGTCTGGAACACATGTCTCGTTTCGGGCAACATCACACATAGCTAATGGCAGCACTTCCTACGAGCCCTATCAGGGTGAAGGAGGAACTTGTAGAACTCAAGTTCCCAGCCCACTCAAAGCCCAAATCAGCAAAAGGGTAGATGATGCACGATCTACTTGGAAGGGAGAATCAGGCCAACCATGTGTTTTCATGAATCTGTCTCTGTCTTAAGAGAAATCTTAAGAAGAAATTCCGAATCGTCCCTATTTTGACACATTGCCGAAAAGGCCGTGCATAGCAAAATGACCACGAAGCGCAAAGTTAACCTCAGTGTTCTTTTACCAATCCCAGGATGATTTGGAATTGGCGTCTAAATGTAGTCTGGGACACATGTCTCGTTTCGGGCAACATCACACATAGCTAATGGCAGCAAATGTAGAACTCAAGTTCCCAGCCCACTCAAAGCCCAGATCAACAAAAGAGTAGATGATGCACGATCTACTTGGAAGGGAGATTCAGGCCAACCATTTGTTTTCATGAATCTGTCTCTGCCTTAATAGAAATCAAAATAACCAATTCGGAATCATCCCTATTTTGACACTTTGACGAAAAGGCCGTGCATAGCAAAATGACCACGAAGGGCAAAGTTAACCTCAGTGTTCTTTTAGCAATCCCAGGATGGTTTGGAATTGGCGTCTAAATGTAGTCTGGAACACATGTCTCGTTTCGGGCAACATCACACAGCTAATGGCAGCACTTCCTACGAGCCCTATCAGGGTGAAGGAGGAACTTGTAGAACTCAAGTTCCCAGCCCACTCAAAGCCCAGATCAGCAAAAGGGTAGATGATGCACGATCTACTTGGAAGGGAGAATCAGGCCAACCATGTGTTTTCATGAATCTGTCTCTGTCTTAAGAGAAATCTTAAGAAGAAATTCCGAATCGTCCCTATTTTGACACATTGCCGAAAAGGCTGTGCATAGCAAAATGACCACGAAGGGCAAAGTTAACCTCAGTGTTCTTTTAGCAATCCCAGGATGGTTTGGAATTGGCGTCTAAATGTAGTCTGTAGCACATGTCTCGTTTCGGGCAACATCACACATAGCTAATGGCAGCACTTCCTACGAACCCTATCAGGGTGAAGGAGGAACTTGTAGAACTCAAGTTCCCAGCCCACTCAAAGCCCAGATCAGCAAAAGGGTAGATGATGCACGATCTACTTGGAAGGGAGAATCAGGCCAACCATGTGTTTTCATGAATCTGTCTCTGTCTTAAGAGAAATCTTAAGAAGAAATTCCGAATCGTCCCTATTTTGACACATTGCCGAAAAGGCTGTGCATAGCAAAATGACCACGAAGCGCAAAGTTAACCTCAGTGTTCTTTTACCAATCCCAGGATGATTTGGAATTGGCGTCTAAATGTAGTCTGGGACACATGTCTCGTTTCGGGCAACATCACACATAGCTAATTGCAGCACTTCCTACGAGCCCTATCAGGGTGAAGGAGGAACTTGTAGAACTCAAGTTCCCAGCCCACTCAAAGCCCAGATCAGCAAAAGGGTAGATGATGCACGATCTACTTGGAAGGGAGAATCAGGCCAACCATGTGTTTTCATGAATCTGTCTCTGTCTTAAGAGAAATCAAGATAACCAATTCGGAATCATCCCTATTTTGACACTTTGACGAAAAGGCCGTGCATAGCAAAATGACCACGAAGGGCAAAGTTAACCTCAGTGTTCTTTTAGCAATCCCAGGGTGGTTTGGAATTGGCGTCTAAATGTAGTCTGTAGCACATGTCTCGTTTCGGGCAACATCACACATAGCTAATGGCAGCACTTCCTACGAGCCCTATCAGGGTGAAGGAGGAACTTGTAGAACTCAAGTTCCCAGCCCACTCAAAGCCCAGATCAGCAAAAGGGTAGATGATGCACGATCTACTTGGAAGGGAGAATCAGGCCAACCATGTGTTTTCATGAATCTGTCTCTGTCTTAAGAGAAATCTTAAGAAGAAATTCCGAATCGTCCCTATTTTGACACATTGCCGAAAAGGCTGTGCATAGCAAAATGACCACGAAGGGCAAAGTTAACCTCAGTGTTCTTTTAGCAATCCCAGGATGGTTTGGAATTGGCGTCTAAATGTAGTCTGTAGCACATGTCTCGTTTCGGGCAACATCACACATAGCTAATGGCAGCACTTCCTACGAGCCCTATCAGGGTGGAGGAACTTGTAGAACTCAAGTTCCCAGCCCACTCAAAGCCCAGATCAGCAAAAGGGTAGATGATGCACGATCTACTTGGAAGGGAGAATCAGGCCAACCATGTGTTTTCATGAATCTGTCTCTGTCTTAAGAGAAATCAAGATAACCAATTCGGAATCATCCCTATTTTGACACTTTGACGAAAAGGCCGTGCATAGCAAAATGACCACGAAGGGCAAAGTTAACCTCAGTGTTCTTTTAGCAATCCCAGGATGGTTTGGAATTGGCGTCTAAATGTAGTCTGGAACACATGTCTCGTTTCGGGCAACATCACACATAGCTAATGGCAGCACTTCCTACGAGCCCTATCAGGGTGAAGGAGGAACTTGTAGAACTCAAGTTCCCAGCCCACTCAAAGCCCAAATCAGCAAAAGGGTAGATGATGCACGATCTACTTGGAAGGGAGAATCAGGCCAACCATGTGTTTTCATGAATCTGTCTCTGTCTTAAGAGAAATCTTAAGAAGAAATTCCGAATCGTCCCTATTTTGACACATTGCCGAAAAGGCCGTGCATAGCAAAATGACCACGAAGCGCAAAGTTAACCTCAGTGTTCTTTTACCAATCCCAGGATGATTTGGAATTGGCGTCTAAATGTAGTCTGGGACACATGTCTCGTTTCGGGCAACATCACACATAGCTAATGGCAGCAAATGTAGAACTCAAGTTCCCAGCCCACTCAAAGCCCAGATCAACAAAAGAGTAGATGATGCACGATCTACTTGGAAGGGAGATTCAGGCCAACCATTTGTTTTCATGAATCTGTATCTGCCTTAATAGAAATCAAAATAACCAATTCGGAATCATCCCTATTTTGACACATTGCCGAAAAGGCCGTGCATAGCAAAATGACCACGAAGCGCAAAGTTAACCTCAGTGTTCTTTTAGCAATCCCAGGATGTTTCGGAATTGGCGTCTAAATGTAGTCTGGAACACATGTCTCGTTTCGGGCAACTTCACACATAGCTAATGGCAGCACTTCCTACGAGCCCTATCAGGGCGGAGGAGGAACTTGTAGAACTCAAGTTCCCAGCCCACTCAAAGCCCAGATCAGCAAAAGGGTAGATGATGCACGATCTACTTGGAAGGGAGAATCAGGCGAACCATTTGTTTTCATGAATCTGTCTCTGTCTTAAGAGAAATCAAGATAACCAATTCGGAATCATCCCTATTTTGACACTTTGACGAAAAGGCCATGCATAGCAAAATGACCAAGAAGGGCAAAGTTAACCTCAGTGTTCTTTTAGCAACCCAGGATGGTTTGTAATTGGCATCTAAATGTAGTCTAGAACAAATGCATTGTTTCGGGCAACATCACACATAGCTAATGGCAGCACTTCCTACGAGCCCTATCAGGGTGAAGGAGGAACTTGTAGAACTCAAGTTCCCAGCCCACTCAAAGCCCAGATCAGCAAAAGGATAGATGATGCACGATCTACTTGGAAGGGAGAATCAGGCGAACCATGTGTTTTCATGAATCTGTCTCTGTCTTAAGAGAAATCTTAAGAAGAAATTCCGAATCGTCCCTATTTTGACACATTGCCGAAAAGGCTGTGCATAGCAAAATGACCACGAAGGGCAAAGTTAACCTCAGTGTTCTTTTAGCAATCCCAGGATGGTTTGGAATTGGCGTCTAAATGTAGTCTGTAGCACATGTCTCGTTTCGGGCAACATCACACATAGCTAATGGCAGCACTTCCTACGAGCCCTATCAGGGTGAAGGAGGAACTTGTAGAACTCAAGTTCCCAGCCCACTCAAAGCCCAGATCAACAAAAGAGTAGATGATGCACGATCTACTTGGAAGGGAGATTCAGGCCAACCATTTGTTTTCATGAATCTGTCTCTGCCTTAAGAGAAATCAAAATAACCAATTCGGAATCATCCCTATTTTGACACTTTGACGAAAAGGCTGTACATAGCAAAATGACCACGAACGGCAAAGTTAACCTCAGTGTTCTTTTAGCAATCCCAGGATGGTTTGGAATTGGCGTCTAAATGTAGTCTGGAACACATGTCTCGTTTCGGGCAACATCACACAGCTAATGGCAGCACTTCCTACGAGCCCTATCAGGGTGAAGGAGGAACTTGTAGAACTCAAGTTCCCAGCCCACTCAAAGCCCAGATCAGCAAAAGGGTAGATGATGCACGATCTACTTGGAAGGGAGAATCAGGCCAACCATGTGTTTTCATGAATCTGACTCTGTCTTAAGAGAAATCAAGATAACCAATTCGGAATCATCCCTATTTTGACACATTGCCGAAAAGGCCGTGCATAGCAAAATGACCACGAAGGGCAAAGTTAACCTCAGTGTTCTTTTAGCAATCCCAGGATGGTTTGGAATTGGCGTCTAAATGTAGTCTGGGACACATGTCTCGTTTCGGGCAACATCACACATAGGTAATGGCAGCACTTCCTATGAGCCCTATCAGGGTGAAGGAGGAACTTGTAGAACTCAAGTTCCAAGCGCACTCAAAGCCCAAATCAGCAAAAGGGTAGATGATGCACGATCTACTTGGAAGGGAGAATCAGGCCAACCATGTGTTTTCATGAATCTGTCTCTGTCTTAAGAGAAATCAAGATAACCAATTCGGAATCATCCCTATTTAGACATATTGCCGAAAAGGCCGTGCATAGCAAAATGACCACGAAGGGCAAAGTTAACCTCAGTGTTCTTTTAGCAATCCCAGGATGGTTTGGAATTGGCGTCTAAATGTAGTCTGGGACACATGTCTCGTTTCGGGCAACATCACACATAGCTAATGGCAGCACTTCCTACGAGCCCTATCAGGGTGAACTTGTAGAACTCAAGTTCCCAGCCCACTCAAAGCCCAGATCAGCAAAACGGTAGATGATGCACGATCTACTTGGAAGGGAGAATCAGGCGAACCATGTGTTTTCATGAATCTGTCTCTGTCTTAAGAGAAATCAAGATAACCAATTCGGAATCATCCCTATTTTGACACATTGCCGAAAAGGCCGTGCATAGCAAAATGATCACGAAGGGCAAAGTTAACCTCAGTGTTCTTTTAGCAATCCCAGGATGGTTTGGAATTGGCGTCTAAATGTAGTCTGGGACACATGTCTCGTTTCGGGCAACATCACACATAGCTAATGGCAGCACTTCCTACGAGCCCTATCAGGGTGAACTTGTAGAACTCAAGTTCCCAGCCCACTCAAAGCCCAGATCAGCAAAAGGGTAGATGATGCACGATCTACTTGGAAGGGAGAATCAGGCCAACCATGTGTTTTCATGAATCTGACTCTGTCTTAAGAGAAATCAAGATAACCAATTCGGAATCATCCCTATTTTGACACATTGCCGAAAAGGCCGTGCATAGCAAAATGACCACGAAGGGCAAAGTTAACCTCAGTGTTCTTTTAGCAATCCCAGGATGGTTTGGAATTGGCGTCTAAATGTAGTCTGGAACACATGTCTCGTTTCGGGCAACATCACACATAGCTAATGGCAGCACTTCCTATGAGCCCTATCAGGGTGAAGGAGGAACTTGTAGAACTCAAGTTCCCAGCGCACTCAAAGCCCAAATCAGCAAAAGGGTAGATGATGCACGATCTACTTGGAAGGGAGAATCAGGCCAACCATGTGTTTTCATGAATCTGACTCTGTCTTAAGAGAAATCTGAAGAAGAAATTCCGAATCGTCCCTATTTTGACACATTGCCGAAAAGGCCGTGCATAGCAAAATGACCACGAAGCGCAAAGTTAACCTCAGTGTTCTTTTAGCAATCCCAGGATGGTTCGGAATTGGCGTCTAAATGTAGTCTGGAACACATGTCTCGTTTCGGGCAACTTCACACATAGCTAATGGCAGCACTTCCTACGAGCCCTATCAGGGCGGAGGAGGAACTTGTAGAACTCAAGTTCCCAGCCCACTCAAAGCCCAGATCAGCAAAAGGGTAGATGATGCACGATCTACTTGGAAGGGAGAATCAGGCGAACCATGTGTTTTCATGAATCTGTCTCTGTCTTAAGAGAAATCAAGATAACCAATTCGGAATCATCCCTATTTTGACACTTTGACGAAAAGGCCATGCATAGCAAAATGACCAAGAAGGGCAAAGTTAACCTCAGTGTTCTTTTAGCAACCCAGGATGGTTTGTAATTGGCATCTAAATGTAGTCTAGAACAAATGTCTTGTTTCGGGCAACATCACACATAGCTAATGGCAGCACTTCCTACGAGCCCTATCAGGGTGAAGGAGGAACTTGTAGAACTCAAGTTCCCAGCCCACTCAAAGCCCAGATCAGCAAAAGGATAGATGATGCACGATCTAGTTGGAAGGGAGAATCAGGCCAACCATGTGTTTTCATGAATCTGTCTCTGTCTTAAGAGAAATCTTAAGAAGAAATTCCGAATCGTCCCTATTTTGACACATTGCCGAAAAGGCTGTGCATAGCAAAATGACCACGAAGGGCAAAGTTAACCTCAGTGTTCTTTTACCAATCCCAGGATGATTTGGAATTGGCGTCTAAATGTAGTCTGGGACACATGTCTCGTTTCGGGCAACATCACACATAGCTAATGGCAGCAAATGTAGAACTCAAGTTCCCAGCCCACTCAAAGCCCAGATCAACAAAAGAGTAGATGATGCACGATCTACTTGGAAGGGAGATTCAGGCCAACCATTTGTTTTCATGAATCTGTCTCTGCCTTAAGAGAAATCAAAATAACCAATTCGGAATCATCCCTATTTTGACACTTTGACGAAAAGGCTGTACATAGCAAAATGACCACGAACGGCAAAGTTAACCTCAGTGTTCTTTTAGCAATCCCAGGATGGTTTGGAATTGGCGTCTAAATGTAGTCTGGAACACATGTCTCGTTTCGGGCAACATCACACAGCTAATGGCAGCACTTCCTACGAGCCCTATCAGGGTGAAGGAGGAACTTGTAGAACTCAAGTTCCCAGCCCACTCAAAGCCCAGATCAGCAAAAGGGTAGATGATGCACGATCTACTTGGAAGGGAGAATCAGGCGAACCATGTGTTTTCATGAATCTGTCTCTGTCTTAAGAGAAATCTTAAGAAGAAATTCCGAATCGTCCCTATTTTGACACATTGCCGAAAAGGCTGTGCATAGCAAAATGACCACGAAGGGCAAAGTTAACCTCAGTGTTCTTTTAGCAATCCCAGTATGGTTTGGAATTGGCGTCTAAATGTAGTCTGTAGCACATGTCTCGTTTCGGGCAACATCACACATAGCTAATGGCAGCACTTCCTACGAACCCTATCAGGGTGAAGGAGGAACTTGTAGAACTCAAGTTCCCAGCCCACTCAAAGCCCAGATCAGCAAAAGGGTAGATGATGCACGATCTACTTGGAAGGGAGAATCAGGCCAACCATGTGTTTTCATGAATCTGTCTCTGTCTTAAGAGAAATCTTAAGAAGAAATTCCGAATCGTCCCTATTTTGACACATTGCCGAAAAGGCTGTGCATAGCAAAATGACCACGAAGCGCAAAGTTAACCTCAGTGTTCTTTTACCAATCCCAGGATGATTTGGAATTGGCGTCTAAATGTAGTCTGGGACACATGTCTCGTTTCGGGCAACATCACACATAGCTAATTGCAGCACTTCCTACGAGCCCTATCAGGGTGAAGGAGGAACTTGTAGAACTCAAGTTCCCAGCCCACTCAAAGCCCAGATCAGCAAAAGGGTAGATGATGCACGATCTACTTGGAAGGGAGAATCAGGCCAACCATGTGTTTTCATGAATCTGTCTCTGTCTTAAGAGAAATCAAGATAACCAATTCGGAATCATCCCTATTTTGACACTTTGACGAAAAGGCCGTGCATAGCAAAATGACCACGAAGGGCAAAGTTAACCTCAGTGTTCTTTTAGCAATCCCAGGGTGGTTTGGAATTGGCGTCTAAATGTAGTCTGTAGCACATGTCTCGTTTCGGGCAACATCACACATAGCTAATGGCAGCACTTCCTACGAGCCCTATCAGGGTGAAGGAGGAACTTGTAGAACTCAAGTTCCCAGCCCACTCAAAGCCCAGATCAGCAAAAGGGTAGATGATGCACGATCTACTTGGAAGGGAGAATCAGGCCAACCATGTGTTTTCATGAATCTGTCTCTGTCTTAAGAGAAATCTTAAGAAGAAATTCCGAATCGTCCCTATTTTGACACATTGCCGAAAAGGCTGTGCATAGCAAAATGACCACGAAGCGCAAAGTTAACCTCAGTGTTCTTTTACCAATCCCAGGATGATTTGGAATTGGCGTCTAAATGTAGTCTGGGACACATGTCTCGTTTCGGGCAACATCACACATAGCTAATGGCAGCAAATGTAGAACTCAAGTTCCCAGCCCACTCAAAGCCCAGATCAACAAAAGAGTAGATGATGCACGATCTACTTGGAAGGGAGATTCAGGCCAACCATTTGTTTTCATGAATCTGTCTCTGCCTTAAGAGAAATCAAAATAACCAATTCGGAATCATCCCTATTTTGACACTTTGACGAAAAGGCTGTACATAGCAAAATGACCACGAACGGCAAAGTTAACCTCAGTGTTCTTTTAGCAATCCCAGGATGGTTTGGAATTGGCGTCTAAATGTAGTCTGGAACACATGTCTCGTTTCGGGCAACATCACACAGCTAATGGCAGCACTTCCCAAGAGCCCTATCAGGGTGAAGGAGGAACTTGTAGAACTCAAGTTCCCAGCCCACTCAAAGCCCAGATCAGCAAAAGGGTAGATGATGCACGATCTACTTGGAAGGGAGAATCAGGCCAACCATGTGTTTTCATGAATCTGTCTCTGTCTTAAGAGAAATCAAGATAACCAATTCGGAATCATCCCTATTTTGACACTTTGACGAAAAGGCCGTGCATAGCAAAATGACCACGAAGGGCAAAGTTAACCTCAGTGTTCTTTTAGCAATCCCAGGGTGGTTTGGAATTGGCGTCTAAATGTAGTCTGTAGCACATGTCTCGTTTCGGGCAACATCACACATAGCTAATGGCAGCACTTCCTACGAGCCCTATCAGGGTGAAGGAGGAACTTGTAGAACTCAAGTTCCCAGCCCACTCAAAGCCCAGATCAGCAAAAGGGTAGATGATGCACGATCTACTTGGAAGGGAGAATCAGGCCAACCATGTGTTTTCATGAATCTGTCTCTGTCTTAAGAGAAATCTTAAGAAGAAATTCCGAATCGTCCCTATTTTGACACATTGCCGAAAAGGCTGTGCATAGCAAAATGACCACGAAGCGCAAAGTTAACCTCAGTGTTCTTTTACCAATCCCAGGATGATTTGGAATTGGCGTCTAAATGTAGTCTGGGACACATGTCTCGTTTCGGGCAACATCACACATAGCTAATGGCAGCACTTCCTACGAGCCCTATCAGGGTGAAGGAGGAACTTGTAGAACTCAAGTTCCCAGCCCACTCAAAGCCCAGATCAGCAAAAGGGTAGATGATGCACGATCTACTTGGAAGGGAGAATCAGGCCAACCATGTGTTTTCATGAATCTGTCTCTGTCTTAAGAGAAATCTTAAGAAGAAATTCCGAATCGTCCCTATTTTGACACATTGCCGAAAAGGCTGTGCATAGCAAAATGACCACGAAGGGCAAAGTTAACCTCAGTGTTCTTTTAGCAATCCCAGGATGGTTTGGAATTGGCGTCTAAATGTAGTCTGTAGCACATGTCTCGTTTCGGGCAACATCACACATAGCTAATGGCAGCACTTCCTACGAGCCCTATCAGGGTGAAGGAGGAACTTGTAGAACTCAAGTTCCCAGCCCACTCAAAGCCCAGATCAGCAAAAGGGTAGATGATGCACGATCTACTTGGAAGGGAGAATCAGGCCAACCATGTGTTTTCATGAATCTGTCTCTGTCTTAAGAGAAATCAAGATAACCAATTCGGAATCATCCCTATTTTGACACTTTGACGAAAAGGCCGTGCATAGCAAAATGACCACGAAGGGCAAAGTTAACCTCAGTGTTCTTTTAGCAATCCCAGGATGGTTTGGAATTGGCGTCTAAATGTAGTGTGGAACACATGTCTCGTTTCGGGCAACATCACACATAGCTAATGGCAGCACTTCCTACGAGCCCTATCAGGGTGAAGGAGGAACTTGTAGAACTCAAGTTCCCAGCCCACTCAAAGCCCAAATCAGCAAAAGGGTAGATGATGCACGATCTACTTGGAAGGGAGAATCAGGCCAACCATGTGTTTTCATGAATCTGTCTCTGTCTTAAGAGAAATCTTAAGAAGAAATTCCGAATCGTCCCTATTTTGACACATTGCCGAAAAGGCCGTGCATAGCAAAATGACCACGAAGCGCAAAGTTAACCTCAGTGTTCTTTTACCAATCCCAGGATGATTTGGAATTGGCGTCTAAATGTAGTCTGGGACACATGTCTCGTTTCGGGCAACATCACACATAGCTAATGGCAGCAAATGTAGAACTCAAGTTCCCAGCCCACTCAAAGCCCAGATCAACAAAAGAGTAGATGATGCACGATCTACTTGGAAGGGAGATTCAGGCCAACCATTTGTTTTCATGAATCTGTCTCTGCCTTAATAGAAATCAAAATAACCAATTCGGAATCATCCCTATTTTGACACTTTGACGAAAAGGCTGTACATAGCAAAATGACCACGAAGCGCAAAGTCAACCTCAGTGTTCTTTTACCAATCCCAGGATGATTTGGAATTGGCGTCTAAATGTAGTCTGGGACACATGTCTCGTTTCGGGCAACATCACACAGCTAATGGCAGCACTTCCTACGAGCCCTATCAGGGTGAAGGAGGAACTTGTAGAACTCAAGTTCCCAGCCCACTCAAAGCCCAGATCAGCAAAAGGGTAGATGATGCACGATCTACTTGGAAGGGAGAATCAGGCCAACCATGTGTTTTCATGAATCTGTCTCTGTCTTAAGAGAAATCTTAAGAAGAAATTCCGAATCGTCCCTATTTTGACACATTGCCGAAAAGGCTGTGCATAGCAAAATGACCACGAAGGGCAAAGTTAACCTCAGTGTTCTTTTAGCAATCCCAGGATGGTTTGGAATTGGCGTCTAAATGTAGTCTGTAGCACATGTCTCGTTTCGGGCAACATCACACATAGCTAATGGCAGCACTTCCTACGAACCCTATCAGGGTGAAGGAGGAACTTGTAGAACTCAAGTTCCCAGCCCACTCAAAGCCCAGATCAGCAAAAGGGTAGATGATGCACGATCTACTTGGAAGGGAGAATCAGGCCAACCATGTGTTTTCATGAATCTGTCTCTGTCTTAAGAGAAATCTTAAGAAGAAATTCCGAATCGTCCCTATTTTGACACATTGCCGAAAAGGCTGTGCATAGCAAAATGACCACGAAGCGCAAAGTTAACCTCAGTGTTCTTTTACCAATCCCAGGATGATTTGGAATTGGCGTCTAAATGTAGTCTGGGACACATGTCTCGTTTCGGGCAACATCACACATAGCTAATTGCAGCACTTCCTACGAGCCCTATCAGGGTGAAGGAGGACTTGTAGAACTCAAGTTCCCAGCCCACTCAAAGCCCAGATCAGCAAAAGGGTAGATGATGCACGATCTACTTGGAAGGGAGAATCAGGCCAACCATGTGTTTTCATGAATCTGTCTCTGTCTTAAGAGAAATCAAGATAACCAATTCGGAATCATCCCTATTTTGACACTTTGACGAAAAGGCCGTGCATAGCAAAATGACCACGAAGGGCAAAGTTAACCTCAGTGTTCTTTTAGCAATCCCAGGGTGGTTTGGAATTGGCGTCTAAATGTAGTCTGTAGCACATGTCTCGTTTCGGGCAACATCACACATAGCTAATGGCAGCACTTCCTACGAGCCCTATCAGGGTGAAGGAGGAACTTGTAGAACTCAAGTTCCCAGCCCACTCAAAGCCCAGATCAGCAAAAGGGTAGATGATGCACGATCTACTTGGAAGGGAGAATCAGGCCAACCATGTGTTTTCATGAATCTGTCTCTGTCTTAAGAGAAATCTTAAGAAGAAATTCCGAATCGTCCCTATTTTGACACATTGCCGAAAAGGCTGTGCATAGCAAAATGACCACGAAGCGCAAAGTTAACCTCAGTGTTCTTTTACCAATCCCAGGATGATTTGGAATTGGCGTCTAAATGTAGTCTGGGACACATGTCTCGTTTCGGGCAACATCACACATAGCTAATGGCAGCACTTCCTACGAGCCCTATCAGGGTGAAGGAGGAACTTGTAGAACTCAAGTTCCCAGCCCACTCAAAGCCCAGATCAGCAAAAGGGTAGATGATGCACGATCTACTTGGAAGGGAGAATCAGGCCAACCATGTGTTTTCATGAATCTGTCTCTGTCTTAAGAGAAATCTTAAGAAGAAATTCCGAATCGTCCCTATTTTGACACATTGCCGAAAAGGCTGTGCATAGCAAAATGACCACGAAGGGCAAAGTTAACCTCAGTGTTCTTTTAGCAATCCCAGGATGGTTTGGAATTGGCGTCTAAATGTAGTCTGTAGCACATGTCTCGTTTCGGGCAACATCACACATAGCTAATGGCAGCACTTCCTACGAGCCCTATCAGGGTGGAGGAACTTGTAGAACTCAAGTTCCCAGCCCACTCAAAGCCCAGATCAGCAAAAGGGTAGATGATGCACGATCTACTTGGAAGGGAGAATCAGGCCAACCATGTGTTTTCATGAATCTGTCTCTGTCTTAAGAGAAATCAAGATAACCAATTCGGAATCATCCCTATTTTGACACTTTGACGAAAAGGCCGTGCATAGCAAAATGACCACGAAGGGCAAAGTTAACCTCAGTGTTCTTTTAGCAATCCCAGGATGGTTTGGAATTGGCGTCTAAATGTAGTCTGGAACACATGTCTCGTTTCGGGCAACATCACACATAGCTAATGGCAGCACTTCCTACGAGCCCTATCAGGGTGAAGGAGGAACTTGTAGAACTCAAGTTCCCAGCCCACTCAAAGCCCAAATCAGCAAAAGGGTAGATGATGCACGATCTACTTGGAAGGGAGAATCAGGCCAACCATGTGTTTTCATGAATCTGTCTCTGTCTTAAGAGAAATCTTAAGAAGAAATTCCGAATCGTCCCTATTTTGACACATTGCCGAAAAGGCCGTGCATAGCAAAATGACCACGAAGCGCAAAGTTAACCTCAGTGTTCTTTTACCAATCCCAGGATGATTTGGAATTGGCGTCTAAATGTAGTCTGGGACACATGTCTCGTTTCGGGCAACATCACACATAGCTAATGGCAGCAAATGTAGAACTCAAGTTCCCAGCCCACTCAAAGCCCAGATCAACAAAAGAGTAGATGATGCACGATCTACTTGGAAGGGAGATTCAGGCCAACCATTTGTTTTCATGAATCTGTCTCTGCCTTAATAGAAATCAAAATAACCAATTCGGAATCATCCCTATTTTGACACTTTGACGAAAAGGCAGTACATAGCAAAATGACCACGAAGCGCAAAGTTAACCTCAGTGTTCTTTTACCAATCCCAGGATGATTTGGAATTGGCGTCTAAATGTAGTCTGGGACACATGTCTCGTTTCGGGCAACATCACACATAGCTAATTGCAGCACTTCCTACGAGCCCTATCAGGGTGAAGGAGGAACTTGTAGAACTCAATTTCCCAGCCCACTCAAAGCCCAGATCAGCAAAAGGGTAGATGATGCACGATCTACTTGGAAGGGAGAATCAGGCCAACCATGTGTTTTCATGAATCTGTCTCTGTCTTAAGAGAAATCAAGATAACCAATTCGGAATCATCCCTATTTTGACACTTTGACGAAAAGGCCGTGCATAGCAAAATGACCACGAAGGGCAAAGTTAACCTCAGTGTTCTTTTAGCAATCCCAGGGTGGTTTGGAATTGGCGTCTAAATGTAGTCTGTAGCACATGTCTCGTTTCGGGCAACATCACACATAGCTAATGGCAGCACTTCCTACGAGCCCTATCAGGGTGAAGGAGGAACTTGTAGAACTCAAGTTCCCAGCCCACTCAAAGCCCAGATCAGCAAAAGGGTAGATGATGCACGATCTACTTGGAAGGGAGAATCAGGCCAACCATGTGTTTTCATGAATCTGTCTCTGTCTTAAGAGAAATCTTAAGAAGAAATTCCGAATCGTCCCTATTTTGACACATTGCCGAAAAGGCTGTGCATAGCAAAATGACCACGAAGCGCAAAGTTAACCTCAGTGTTCTTTTACCAATCCCAGGATGATTTGGAATTGGCGTCTAAATGTAGTCTGGGACACATGTCTCGTTTCGGGCAACATCACACATAGCTAATGGCAGCACTTCCTACGAGCCCTATCAGGGTGAAGGAGGAACTTGTAGAACTCAAGTTCCCAGCCCACTCAAAGCCCAGATCAGCAAAAGGGTAGATGATGCACGATCTACTTGGAAGGGAGAATCAGGCCAACCATGTGTTTTCATGAATCTGTCTCTGTCTTAAGAGAAATCTTAAGAAGAAATTCCGAATCGTCCCTATTTTGACACATTGCCGAAAAGGCTGTGCATAGCAAAATGACCACGAAGGGCAAAGTTAACCTCAGTGTTCTTTTAGCAATCCCAGGATGGTTTGGAATTGGCGTCTAAATGTAGTCTGTAGCACATGTCTCGTTTCGGGCAACATCACACATAGCTAATGGCAGCACTTCCTACGAGCCCTATCAGGGTGAAGGAGGAACTTGTAGAACTCAAGTTCCCAGCCCACTCAAAGCCCAGATCAGCAAAAGGGTAGATGATGCACGATCTACTTGGAAGGGAGAATCAGGCCAACCATGTGTTTTCATGAATCTGTCTCTGTCTTAAGAGAAATCAAGATAACCAATTCGGAATCATCCCTATTTTGACACTTTGACGAAAAGGCCGTGCATAGCAAAATGACCACGAAGGGCAAAGTTAACCTCAGTGTTCTTTTAGCAATCCCAGGATGGTTTGGAATTGGCGTCTAAATGTAGTCTGGAACACATGTCTCGTTTCGGGCAACATCACACATAGCTAATGGCAGCACTTCCTACGAGCCCTATCAGGGTGAAGGAGGAACTTGTAGAACTCAAGTTCCCAGCCCACTCAAAGCCCAAATCAGCAAAAGGGTAGATGATGCACGATCTACTTGGAAGGGAGAATCAGGCCAACCATGTGTTTTCATGAATCTGTCTCTGTCTTAAGAGAAATCTTAAGAAGAAATTCCGAATCGTCCCTATTTTGACACATTGCCGAAAAGGCCGTGCATAGCAAAATGACCACGAAGCGCAAAGTTAACCTCAGTGTTCTTTTACCAATCCCAGGATGATTTGGAATTGGCGTCTAAATGTAGTCTGGGACACATGTCTCGTTTCGGGCAACATCACACATAGCTAATGGCAGCAAATGTAGAACTCAAGTTCCCAGCCCACTCAAAGCCCAGATCAACAAAAGAGTAGATGATGCACGATCTACTTGGAAGGGAGATTCAGGCCAACCATTTGTTTTCATGAATCTGTCTCTGCCTTAATAGAAATCAAAATAACCAATTCGGAATCATCCCTATTTTGACACTTTGACGAAAAGGCAGTACATAGCAAAATGACCACGAAGCGCAAAGTTAACCTCAGTGTTCTTTTACCAATCCCAGGATGATTTGGAATTGGCGTCTAAATGTAGTCTGGGACACATGTCTCGTTTCGGGCAACATCACACATAGCTAATTGCAGCACTTCCTACGAGCCCTATCAGGGTGAAGGAGGAACTTGTAGAACTCAAGTTCCCAGCCCACTCAAAGCCCAGATCAGCAAAAGGGTAGATGATGCACGATCTACTTGGAAGGGAGAATCAGGCCAACCATGTGTTTTCATGAATCTGTCTCTGTCTTAAGAGAAATCAAGATAACCAATTCGGAATCATCCCTATTTTGACACTTTGACGAAAAGGCCGTGCATAGCAAAATGACCACGAAGGGCAAAGTTAACCTCAGTGTTCTTTTAGCAATCCCAGGGTGGTTTGGAATTGGCGTCTAAATGTAGTCTGTAGCACATGTCTCGTTTCGGGCAACATCACACATAGCTAATGGCAGCACTTCCTACGAGCCCTATCAGGGTGAAGGAGGAACTTGTAGAACTCAAGTTCCCAGCCCACTCAAAGCCCAGATCAGCAAAAGGGTAGATGATGCACGATCTACTTGGAAGGGAGAATCAGGCCAACCATGTGTTTTCATGAATCTGTCTCTGTCTTAAGAGAAATCTTAAGAAGAAATTCCGAATCGTCCCTATTTTGACACATTGCCGAAAAGGCTGTGCATAGCAAAATGACCACGAAGCGCAAAGTTAACCTCAGTGTTCTTTTACCAATCCCAGGATGATTTGGAATTGGCGTCTAAATGTAGTCTGGGACACATGTCTCGTTTCGGGCAACATCACACATAGCTAATGGCAGCACTTCCTACGAGCCCTATCAGGGTGAAGGAGGAACTTGTAGAACTCAAGTTCCCAGCCCACTCAAAGCCCAGATCAGCAAAAGGGTAGATGATGCACGATCTACTTGGAAGGGAGAATCAGGCCAACCATGTGTTTTCATGAATCTGTCTCTGTCTTAAGAGAAATCTTAAGAAGAAATTCCGAATCGTCCCTATTTTGACACATTGCCGAAAAGGCTGTGCATAGCAAAATGACCACGAAGGGCAAAGTTAACCTCAGTGTTCTTTTAGCAATCCCAGGATGGTTTGGAATTGGCGTCTAAATGTAGTCTGTAGCACATGTCTCGTTTCGGGCAACATCACACATAGCTAATGGCAGCACTTCCTACGAGCCCTATCAGGGTGAAGGAGGAACTTGTAGAACTCAAGTTCCCAGCCCACTCAAAGCCCAGATCAGCAAAAGGGTAGATGATGCACGATCTACTTGGAAGGGAGAATCAGGCCAACCATGTGTTTTCATGAATCTGTCTCTGTCTTAAGAGAAATCAAGATAACCAATTCGGAATCATCCCTATTTTGACACTTTGACGAAAAGGCCGTGCATAGCAAAATGACCACGAAGGGCAAAGTTAACCTCAGTGTTCTTTTAGCAATCCCAGGATGGTTTGGAATTGGCGTCTAAATGTAGTCTGGAACACATGTCTCGTTTCGGGCAACATCACACATAGCTAATGGCAGCACTACCTACGAGCCCTATCAGGGTGAAGGAGGAACTTGTAGAACTCAAGTTCCCAGCCCACTCAAAGCCCAAATCAGCAAAAGGGTAGATGATGCACGATCTACTTGGAAGGGAGAATCAGGCCAACCATGTGTTTTCATGAATCTGTCTCTGTCTTAAGAGAAATCTTAAGAAGAAATTCCAAATCGTCCCTATTTTGACACATTGCCGAAAAGGCCGTGCATAGCAAAATGACCACGAAGCGCAAAGTTAACCTCAGTGTTCTTTTACCAATCCCAGGATGATTTGGAATTGGCGTCTAAATGTAGTCTGGGACACATGTCTCGTTTCGGGCAACATCACACATAGCTAATGGCAGCAAATGTAGAACTCAAGTTCCCAGCCCACTCAAAGCCCAGATCAACAAAAGAGTAGATGATGCACGATCTACTTGGAAGGGAGATTCAGGCCAACCATTTGTTTTCATGAATCTGTCTCTGCCTTAATAGGAATCAAAATAACCAATTCGGAATCATCCCTATTTTGACACTTTGACGAAAAGGCTGTACATAGCAAAATGACCACGAACGGCAAAGTTAACCTCAGTGTTCTTTTAGCAATCCCAGGATGGTTTGGAATTGGCGTCTAAATGTAGTCTGTAGCACATGTCTCGTTTCGGGCAACATCACACATAGCTAATGGCAGCACTTCCTACGAGCCCTATCAGGGTGAAGGAGGAACTTGTAGAACTCAAGTTCCCAGCCCACTCAAAGCCCAGATCAGCAAAAGGGTAGATGATGCACGATCTACTTGGAAGGGAGAATCAGGCCAACCATGTGTTTTCATGAATCTGTCTCTGTCTTAAGAGAAATCTTAAGAAGAAATTCCGAATCGTCCCTTTTTTCACACATTGCCGAAAAGGCCGTGCGTAGCAAAATGACCACGAAGGGCAAAGTTAACCTCAGTGTTCTTTTAGCCATCCCAGGGTGGTTTGGAATTGGCGTCTAAATGTAGTCTGTAGCACATGTCTCGTTTCGGGCAACATCACACATAGCTAATGGCAGCACTTCCTACGAGCCCTATCAGGGTGAAGGAGGAACTTGTAGAACTCAAGTTCCCAGCCCACTCAAAGCCCAGATCAGCAAAAGGGTAGATGATGCACGATCTACTTGGAAGGGAGAATCAGGCCAACCATGTGTTTTCATGAATCTGTCTCTGTCTTAAGAGAAATCTTAAGAAGAAATTCCGAATCGTCCCTATTTTGACACATTGCCGAAAAGGCCGTGCATAGCAAAATGACCACGAAGGGCAAAGTTAACCTCAGTGTTCTTTTAGCAATCCCAGGATGGTTTGGAATTGGCGTCTAAATGTAGTCTGTAGCACATGTCTCGTTTCGGGCAACATCACACATAGCTAATGGCAGCACTTCCTACGAGCCCTATCAGGGTGAAGGAGGAACTTGTAGAACTCAAGTTCCCAGCCCACTCAAAGCCCAGATCAGCAAAAGGGTAGATGATGCACGATCTACTTGGAAGGGAGAATCAGGCCAACCATGTGTTTTCATGAATCTGTCTCTGTCTTAAGAGAAATCAAGATAACCAATTCGGAATCATCCCTATTTTGACACTTTGACGAAAAGGCCGTGCATAGCAAAATGACCACGAAGGGCAAAGTTAACCTCAGTGTTCTTTTAGCAATCCCAGGATGGTTTGGAATTGGCGTCTAAATGTAGTCTGGAACACATGTCTCGTTTCGGGCAACATCACACATAGCTAATGGCAGCACTTCCTACGAGCCCTATCAGGCTGAAGGAGGAACTTGTAGAACTCAAGTTCCCAGCCCACTCAAAGCCCAAATCAGCAAAAGGGTAGATGATGCACGATCTACTTGGAAGGGAGAATCAGGCCAACCATGTGTTTTCATGAATCTGTCTCTGTCTTAAGAGAAATCTTAAGAAGAAATTCCGAATCGTCCCTATTTTGACACATTGCCGAAAAGGCCGTGCATAGCAAAATGACCACGAAGCGCAAAGTTAACCTCAGTGTTCTTTTACCAATCCCAGGATGATTTGGAATTGGCGTCTAAATGTAGTCTGGGACACATGTCTCGTTTCGGGCAACATCACACATAGCTAATGGCAGCAAATGTAGAACTCAAGTTCCCAGCCCACTCAAAGCCCAGATCAACAAAAGAGTAGATGATGCACGATCTACTTGGAAGGGAGATTCAGGCCAACCATTTGTTTTCATGAATCTGTCTCTGTCTTAAGAGAAATCAAAATAACCAATTCGGAATCATCCCTATTTTGACACATTGCCGAAAAGGCTGTACATAGCAAAATGACCACGAACGGCAAAGTTAACCTCAGTGTTCTTTTAGCAATCCCAGGATGGTTTGGAATTGGCGTCTAAATGTAGTCTGTAGCACATGTCTCGTTTCGGGCAACATCACACATAGCTAATGGCAGCACTTCCTACGAGCCCTATCTGGGTGAAGGAGGAACTTGTAGAACTCAAGTTCCCAGCGCACTCAAAGCCCAAATCAGCAAAAGGGTAGATGATGCACGATCTACTTGGAAGGGAGAATCAGGCCAACCATGTGTTTTCATGAATCTGTCTCTGTCTTAAGAGAAATCTTAAGAAGAAATTCCGAATCGTCCCTATTTTGACACATTGCCGAAAAGGCTGTGCATAGCAAAATGACCACGAAGGGCAAAGTTAACCTCAGTGTTCTTTTAGCAATCCCAGGATGGTTTGGAATTGGCGTCTAAATGTAGTCTGGAACACATGTCTCGTTTCGGGCAACATCACACATAGCTAATGGCAGCACTTCCTACGAGCCCTATCAGGGTGAAGGAGGAACTTGTAGAACTCAAGTTCCCAGCCCACTCAAAGCCCAAATCAGCAAAAGGGTAGATGATGCACGATCTACTTGGAAGGGAGAATCAGGCCAACCATGTGTTTTCATGAATCTGTCTCTGTCTTAAGAGAAATCTTAAGAAGAAATTCCGAATCGTCCCTATTTTGACACATTGCCGAAAAGGCCGTGCATAGCAAAATGACCACGAAGCGCAAAGTTAACCTCAGTGTTCTTTTACCAATCCCAGGATGATTTGGAATTGGCGTCTAAATGTAGTCTGGGACACATGTCTCGTTTCGGGCAACATCACACATAGCTAATGGCAGCAAATGTAGAACTCAAGTTCCCAGCCCACTCAAAGCCCAGATCAACAAAAGAGTAGATGATGCACGATCTACTTGGAAGGGAGAATCAGGCAAACCATGTGTTTTCATGAATCTGTCTCTGTCTTAAGAGAAATCAAGATAACCAATTCGGAATCATCCCTATTTTGACACATTGCCGAAAAGGCCGTGCATAGCAAAATGACCATGAAGGGCAAAGTTAACCTCAGTGTTCTTTTTGCAATCCCAGGATGGTTTGGAATTGGCGTCTAAATGTAGTCTGGAACACATGTCTCGTTTCGGGCAACATCACACATAGCTAATGGCAGCACTTCCTACGAGCCCTATCAGGGTGAAGGAGGAACTTGTAGAACTCAAGTTCCCAGCCCACTCAAAGCCCAGATCAGCAAAAGGGTAGATGATGCACGATCTACTTGGAAGGGAGAATCAGGCCAACCATGTGTTTTCATGAATCTGTCTCTGTCTTAAGAGAAATCTGAAGAAGAAACTCCGAATCGTCCCTATTTTAACACATTGCCGAAAAGGCCGTGCATAGCAAAATGACCACGAAGGGCAAAGTTAACCTCAGTGTTCTTTTAGCAATCCCAGGATGGTTTGGAATTGGCGTCTAAATGTAGTCTGGGACCCATGTCTCGTTTCGGGCAACATCACACATAGCTAATGGCAGCACTTCCTACGAGCCCTATCAGGGTGAACTTGTAGAACTCAAGTTCCCAGCCCACTCAAAGCCCAGATCAGCAAAAGGGTAGATGATGCACGATCTACTTGGAAGGGAGAATCAGGCAAACCATGTGTTTTCATGAATCTGTCTCTGTCTTAAGAGAAATCAAGATAACCAATTCGGAATCATCCCTATTTTGACACATTGCCGAAAAGGCCGTGCATAGCAAAATGACCACGAAGGGCAAAGTTAACCTCAGTGTTCTTTTAGCAATCCCAGGATGGTTCGGAATTGGCGTCTAAATGTAGTCTGGAACACATGTCTCGTTTCGGGCAACTTCACACATAGCCAATGGCAGCACTTCCTACGAGCCCTATCAGGGTGAAGGAGGAACTTGTAGAACTCAAGTTCCCAGCCCACTCAAAGCCCAGATCAGCAAAAGGGCAGATGATGCACGATCTACTTGGAAGGGAGAATCAGGCAAACCATGTGTTTTCATGAATCTGTCTCTGTCTTAAGAGAAATCAAGATAACCAATTCGGAATCATCCCTATTTTGACACATTGCCGAAAAGGCCGTGCATAGCAAAATGACCACGAAGGGCAAAGATAACCTCAGTATTCTTTTTGCAATCCCAGGATGGTTTGGAATTGGCGTCTAAATGTAGTCTGGAACACATGTCTCGTTTCGGGCAACATCACAGATAGCTAATGGCAGCACTTCCTACGAGCCCTATCAGGGTGAAGGAGGAACTTGTAGAACTCAAGTTCCCAGCCCACTCAAAGCCCAGATCAGCAAAAGGGCAGATGATGCACGATCTACTTGGAAGGGAGAATCAGGCCAACCATGTGTTTTCATGAATCTGTCTCTGTCTTAAGAGAAATCTGAAGAAGAAATTCCGAATCGTCCCTATTTTGACACATTGCCGAAAAGGCCGTGCATAGCAAAATGACCACGAAGGGCAAAGTTAACCTCAGTGTTCTTTTAGCAATCCCAGGATGGTTTGGACTTGGCGTCTAAATGTAGTCTGGGACACATGTCTCGTTTCGGGCAACATCACACATAGCTAATGGCAGCACTTCCTACGAGCCCTATCAGGGTGAACTTGTAGAACTCAAGTTCCCAGCCCACTCAAAGCCCAGATCAGCAAAAGGGTAGATGATGCACGATCTACTTGGAAGGGAGAATCAGGCGAACCATGTGTTTTCATGAATCTGTCTCTGTCTTAAGAGAAATCAAGATAACCAATTCGGAATCATCCCTAATTTGACACATTGCCGAAAAGGCCGTGCATAGCAAAATGACCACGAAGGGCAAAGTTAACCTCAGTGTTCTTTTAGCAATCCCAGGATGGTTTGGAATTGGCGTCTAAATGTAGTCTGGGACACATGTCTCGTTTCGGGCAACATCACACATAGCTAATGGCAGCACTTCCTATGAGCCCTATCAGGGTGAAGGAGGAACTTGTAGAACTCAAGTTCCCAGCGCAATCAAAGCCCAAATCAGCAAAAGGGTAGATGATGCACGATCTACTTGGAAGGGAGAATCAGGCGAACCATGTGTTTTCATGAATCTGACTCTGTCTTAAGAGAAATCTGAAGAAGAAATTCCGAATCGTCCCTATTTTGACACATTGCCGAAAAGGCCGTGCATAGCAAAATGACCACAAAGCGCAAAGTTAACCTCAGTGTTCTTTTAGCAATCCCAGGATGGTTCGGAATTGGCGTCTAAATGTAGTCTGGAACACATGTCTCGTTTCGGGCAACTTCACACATAGCTAATGGCAGCACTTCCTACGAGCCCTATCAGGGTGGAGGAGGAACTTGTAGAACTCAAGTTCCCAGCCCACTCAAAGCCCAGATCAGCAAAAGGGTAGATGATGCACGATCTACTTGGAAGGGAGAATCAGGCCAACCATGTGTTTTCCTGAATCTGTCTCTGTCTTAAGAGAAATCTTAAGAAGAAATTCCGAATCGTCCCTATTTTGACACCTTGCCGAAAAGGCCGTGCATAGCAAAATGACCACGAAGGGCAAAGATAACCTCAGTGTTCTTTTTGCAATCCCAGGATGGTTTGGAATTGGCGTCTAAATGTAGTCTGGAACACATGTCTCGTTTCGGGCAACATCACAGATAGCTAATGGCAGCACTTCCTACGAGCCCTATCAGGGTGAAGGAGGAACTTGTAGAACTCAACTTCCCAGCCCACTCAAAGCCCAGATCAGCAAAAGGGTAGATGATGCACGATCTACTTGGAAGGGAGAATCAGGCCAACCATGTGTTTTCATGAATCTGTCTCTGTCTTAAGAGAAATCTGAAGAAGAAATTCCGAATCGTCCCTATTTTGACACATTGCCGAAAAGGCCGTGCATAGCAAAATGACCACGAAGGGCAAAGTTAACCTCAGTGTTCTTTTAGCAATCCCAGGATGGTTTGGAATTGGCGTCTAAATGTAGTCTGGGACACATGTCTCGTTTCGGGCAACATCACACATAGCTAATGGCAGCACTTCCTACGAGCCCTATCAGGGTGAAGGAGGAACTTGTAGAACTCAAGTTCCCAGCCCACAGATAGCCCAGATCAGCAAAAGGGTAGATGATGCACGATCTACTTGGAAGGGAGGATCAGGCGAACCATGTGTTTTCATGAATCTGTCTCTGTCTTAAGAGAAATCAAGATAACCAATTCGGAATCATCCCTAATTTGACACATTGCCGAAAAGGCCGTGCATAGCAAAATGACCACGAAGGGCAAAGTTAACCTCAGTGTTCCTTTAGCAATCCCAGGATGGTTTGGAATTGGCGTCTAAATGTAGTCTGTAGCACATGTCTCGTTTCGGGCAACATCACACATAGCAAATGGCAGCACTTCCTATGAGCCCTATCAGGGTGAAGGAGGAACTTGTAGAACTCAAGTTCCCAGCGCAATCAAAGCCCAAATCAGCAAAAGGGTAGATGATGCACGATCTACTTGGAAGGGAGAATCAGGCGAACCATGTGTTTTCATGAATCTGACTCTGTCTTAAGAGAAATCTGAAGAAGAAATTCCGAATCGTCCCTATTTTGACACATTGCCGAAAAGGCCGTGCATAGCAAAATGACCACAAAGCGCAAAGTTAACCTCAGTGTTCTTTTAGCAATCCCAGGATGGTTCGGAATTGGCGTCTAAATGTAGTCTGGAACACATGTCTCGTTTCGGGCAACTTCACACATAGCTAATGGCAGCACTTCCTACGAGCCCTATCAGGGTGGAGGAGGAACTTGTAGAACTCAAGTTCCCAGCCCACTCAAAGCCCAGATCAGCAAAAGGGTAGATGATGCACGATCTACTTGGAAGGGAGAATCAGGCCAACCATGTGTTTTCCTGAATCTGTCTCTGTCTTAAGAGAAATCTTAAGAAGAAATTCCGAATCGTCCCTATTTTGACACCTTGCCGAAAAGGCCGTGCATAGCAAAATGACCACGAAGGGCAAAGATAACCTCAGTGTTCTTTTTGCAATCCCAGGATGGTTTGGAATTGGCGTCTAAATGTAGTCTGGAACACATGTCTCGTTTCGGGCAACATCACAGATAGCTAATGGCAGCACTTCCTACGAGCCCTATCAGGGTGAAGGAGGAACTTGTAGAACTCAACTTCCCAGCCCACTCAAAGCCCAGATCAGCAAAAGGGTAGATGATGCACGATCTACTTGGAAGGGAGAATCAGGCCAACCATGTGTTTTCATGAATCTGTCTCTGTCTTAAGAGAAATCTGAAGAAGAAATTCCGAATCGTCCCTATTTTGACACATTGCCGAAAAGGCCGTGCATAGCAAAATGACCACGAAGGGCAAAGTTAACCTCAGTGTTCTTTTAGCAATCCCAGGATGGTTTGGAATTGGCGTCTAAATGTAGTCTGGGACACATGTCTCGTTTCGGGCAACATCACACATAGCTAATGGCAGCACTTCCTACGAGCCCTATCAGGGTGAAGGAGGAACTTGTAGAACTCAAGTTCCCAGCCCACAGATAGCCCAGATCAGCAAAAGGGTAGATGATGCACGATCTACTTGGAAGGGAGGATCAGGCGAACCATGTGTTTTCATGAATCTGTCTCTGTCTTAAGAGAAATCAAGATAACCAATTCGGAATCATCCCTAATTTGACACATTGCCGAAAAGGCCGTGCATAGCAAAATGACCACGAAGGGCAAAGTTAACCTCAGTGTTCCTTTAGCAATCCCAGGATGGTTTGGAATTGGCGTCTAAATGTAGTCTGTAGCACATGTCTCGTTTCGGGCAACATCACACATAGCTAATGGCAGCACTTCCTACGAGCCCTATCAGGGTGAACTTGTAGAACTCAAGTTCCCAGCCCACTCAAAGCCCAGATCAGCAAAAGGGTAGATGATGCACGATCTACTTGGAAGGGAGAATCAGGCGAACCATGTGTTTTCATGAATCTGTCTCTGTCTTAAGAGAAATCAAGATAACCAATTCGGAATCATCCCTATTTTGACACATTGCCGAAAAGGCCGTGCATAGCAAAATGACCACGAAGGGCAAAGTTAACCTCAGTGTTCTTTTAGCAATCCCAGGACGGTTTGGAATTGGCGTCTAAATGTAGTCTGGGACACATGTCTCGTTTCGGGCAACATCACACATAGCTAATGGCAGCACATCCTACGAGCCCTATCAGGGTGAAGGAGGAACTTGTAGAACTCAAGTTCCCAGCGCACTCAAAGCCCAAATCAGCAAAAGGGTAGATGATGCACGATCTACTTGGAAGGGAGAATCAGGCCAACCATGTGTTTACATGAATCTGTCTCTGTCTTAAGAGAAATCTGAAGAAGAAATTCCGAATCGTCCCTATTTTGACACATTGCCGAAAAGGCCGTGCATAGCAAAATGACCACGAAGCGCAAAGTTAACCTCAGTGTTCTTTTAGCAATCCCAGGATGGTTCGGAATTGGCGTCTAAATGTAGTCTGGAACACATGTCTCGTTTCGGGCAACATCACACATAGCTAATGGCAGCACTTCCTACGAGCCCTATCAGGGTGAAGGAGGAACTTGTAGAACTCAAGTTCCCAGCCCACAGATAGCCCAGATCAGCAAAAGGGTAGATGATGCACGATCTACTTGGAAGGGAGAATCAGGCCAACCATGTGTTTTCCTGAATCTGTCTCTGTCTTAAGAGAAATCTGAAGAAGAAATTCCGAATCGTCCCTATTTTGACACATTGCCGAAAAGGCCGTGCATAGCAAAATGACCACGAAGGGCAAAGTTAACCTCAGTGTTCCTTTAGCAATCCCAGGATGGTTTGGAATTGGCGTCTAAATGTAGTCTGGGACACATGTATCGTTTCGGGCAACATCACACATAGCTAATGGCAGCACTTCCTACGAGCCCTATCAGGGTGAAGGAGGAACTTGTAGAACTCAAGTTCCCAGCGCACTCAAAGCCCAAATCAGCAAAAGGGTAGATGATGCACGATCTACTTGGAAGGTCGAATCAGGCCAACCATGTGTTTACATGAATCTGTCTCTGTCTTAAGAGAAATCTGAAGAAGAAATTCCGAATCGTCCCTATTTTGACACATTGCCGAAAAGGCCGTGCATAGCAAAATGACCACGAAGGGCAAAGTTAACCTCAGTGTTCTTTTAGCAATCCCAGGATGGTTCGGAATTGGCGTCTAAATGTAGTCTGGAACACATGTCTCGTTTCGGGCAACATCACACATAGCTAATGGCAGCACTTCCTACGAGCCCTATCAGGGTGGAGGAGGAACTTGTAGAACTCAAGTTCCCAGCCCACTCAAAGCCCAGATCAGCAAAAGAGTAGATGATGCACGATCTACTTGGAAGGGAGAATCAGGCCAACCATGTGTTTTCCTGAATCTGTCTCTGTCTTAAGAGAAATCTTAAGAAGAAATTCCGAATCGTCCCTATTTTGACACATTGCCGAAAAGGCCGTGCATAGCAAAATGACCACGAAGGGCAAAGTTAACCTCAGTGTTCTTTTAGCAATCCCAGGATGGTTTGGAATTGGCGTCTAAATGTAGTCTGGAACACATGTCTCGTTTCGGGCAACATCACACGTAGCTAATGGCAGCACTTCCTACGAGCCCTATCAGGGTGAAGGAGGAACTTGTAGAACTCAAGTTCCCAGCCCACTCAAAGCCCAAATCAGCAAAAGGGTAGATGATGCACGATCTACTTGGAAGGGAGAATCAGGCCAACCATGTGTTTTCATGAATCTGTCTCTGTCTTAAGAGAAATCAAAAGAAGAAATTCCGATTCAACCCTGTTTTGACACATTGCCGAAAAGGCCGTGCATAGCAAAATGACCACGAAGGGCAAAGTTAACCTCAGTGTTCTTTTAGCAATCCCAGAATGGTTTGTAATTGGCATCTAAATGTAGTCTAGAACACATGTCTCGTTTCGGGCAACATCACACATAGCTAATGGCAGCACTTCCTACGAGCCCTATCAGGGTGAAGGAGGAACTTGTAGAACTCAAGTACCCAGCCCACAGATAGCCCAGATCAGCAAAATGGTAGATGATGCACGATCTACTTGGAAGGGAGAATCAGGCCAACCATGTGTTTTCCTGAATCTGTCTCTGTCTTAAGAGAAATCTGAAGAAGAAATTCCGAATCGTCCCTATTTTGACACATTGCCGTAAAGGCCGTGCATAGCAAAATGACCATGAAGGGCAAAGTTAACCTCAGTGTTCCTTTAGCAATCCCAGGATGGTTTGGAATTGGCGTCTAAATGTAGTCTGGGACACATGTATCGTTTCGGGCAACATCACACATAGCTAATGGCAGCACTTCCTACGAGCCCTATCAGGGTGAAGGAGGAACTTGTAGAACTCAAGTTCCCAGCGCACTCAAAGCCCAAATCAGCAAAAGGGTAGATGATGCACGATCTACTTGGAAGGGAGAATCAGGCCAACCATGTGTTTACATGAATCTGTCTCTGTCTTAAGAGAAATCTGAAGAAGAAATTCCGAATCGTCCCTATTTTGACACATTGCCGAAAAGGCCGTGCATAGCAAAATGACCACGAAGCGCAAAGTTAACCTCAGTGTTCTTTTAGCAATCCCAGGATGGTTCGGAATTGGCGTCTAAATGTAGTCTGGAACACATCTCGTTTCGGGCAACATCACACATAGCTAATGGCAGCACTTCCTACGAGCCCTATCAGGGTGGAGGAGGAACTTGTAGAACTCAAGTTCCCAGCCCACTCAAAGCCCAGATCAGCAAAAGGGTAGATGATGCACGATCTACTTGGAAGGGAGAATCAGGCCAACCATGTGTTTTCATGAATCTGTCTCTGTCTTAAGAGAAATCTGAAGAAGAAATTCCGAATCGTCCCTATTTTGACACATTGCCGAAAAGGCCGTGCATAGCAAAATGACCACGAAGGGCAAAGTTGACCTCAGTGTTCTTTTAGCAATCCCAGGATGGTTTGGAATTGGCGTCTAAATGTAGTCTGGAACACATGTCTCGTTTCGGGCAACATCACACGTAGCTAATGGCAGCACTTCCTACGAGCCCTATCAGGGTGAAGGAGGAACTTGTAGAACTCAAGTTCCCAGCCCACTCAAAGCCCAAATCAGCAAAAGGGTAGATGATGCACGATCTACTTGGAAGGGAGAATCAGGCCAACCATGTGTTTTCATGAATCTGTCTCTGTCTTAAGAGAAATCAAAAGAAGAAATTCCGATTCAACCCTGTTTTGACACATTGCCGAAAAGGCCGTGCATAGCAAAATGACCACGAAGGGCAAAGTTAACCTCAGTGTTCTTTTAGCAATCCCAGGATGGTTTGTAATTGGCATCTAAATGTAGTCTAGAAAACATGTCTCGTTTCGGGCAACATCACACATAGCTAATGGCAGCACTTCCTACGAGCCCTATCAGGGTGAAGGAGGAACTTGTAGAACTCAAGTACCCAGCCCACAGATAGCCCAGATCAGCAAAAGGGTAGATGATGCACGATCTACTTGGAAGGGAGAATCAGGCCAACCATGTGTTTTCCTGAATCTGTCTCTGTCTTAAGAGAAATCTGAAGAAGAAATTCCGAATCGTCCCTATTTTGACACATTGCCGAAAAGGCCGTGCATAGCAAAATGACCATGAAGGGCAAAGTTAACCTCAGTGTTCCTTTAGCAATCCCAGGATGGTTTGGAATTGGCGTCTAAATGTAGTCTGGGACACATGTATCGTTTCGGGCAACATCACACATAGCTAATGGCAGCACTTCCTACGAGCCCTATCAGGGTGAAAGAGGAACTTGTAGAACTCAAGTTCCCAGCGCACTCAAAACCCAAATCAGCAAAAGGGTAGATGATGCACGATCTACTTGGAAGGGAGAATCAGGCCAACCATGTGTTTACATGAATCTGTCTCTGTCTTAAGAGAAATCTGAAGAAGAAATTCCGAATCGTCCCTATTTTGACACATTGCCGAAAAGGCCGTGCATAGCAAAATGACCACGAAGCGCAAAGTTAACCTCAGTGTTCTTTTAGCAATCCCAGGATGGTTCGGAATTGGCGTCTAAATGTAGTCTGGAACACATGTCTCGTTTCGGGCAACATCACACATAGCTAATGGCAGCACTTCCTACGAGCCCTATCAGGGTGGAGGAGGAACTTGTAGAACTCAAGTTCCCAGCCCACTCAAAGCCCAGATCAGCAAAAGGGTAGATGATGCACGATCTACTTGGAAGGGAGAATCAGGCCAACCATGTGTTTTCATGAATCTGTCTCTGTCTTAAGAGAAATCTGAAGAAGAAATTCCGAATCGTCCCTATTTTGACACATTGCCGAAAAGGCCGTGCATAGCAAAATGACCACGAAGGGCAAAGTTGACCTCAGTGTTCTTTTAGCAATCCCAGGATGGTTTGGAATTGGCGTCTAAATGTAGTCTGGAACACATGTCTCGTTTCGGGCAACATCACACGTAGCTAATGGCAGCACTTCCTACGAGCCCTATCAGGGTGAAGGAGGAACTTGTAGAACTCAAGTTCCCAGCCCACTCAAAGCCCAAATCAGCAAAAGGGTAGATGATGCACGATCTACTTGGAAGGGAGAATCAGGCCAACCATGTGTTTTCATGAATCTGTCTCTGTCTTAAGAGAAATCAAAAGAAGAAATTCCGATTCAACCCTGTTTTGACACATTGCCGAAAAGGCCGTGCATAGCAAAATGACCACGAAGGGCAAAGTTAACCTCAGTGTTCTTTTAGCAATCCCAGGATGGTTTGTAATTGGCATCTAAATGTAGTCTAGAACACATGTCTCGTTTCGGGCAACATCACACATAGCTAATGGCAGCACTTCCTACGAGCCCTATCAGGGTGAAGGAGGAACTTGTAGAACTCAAGTACCCAGCCCACAGATAGCCCAGATCAGCAAAAGGGTAGATGATGCACGATCTACTTGGAAGGGAGAATCAGGCCAACCATGTGTTTTCCTGAATCTGTCTCTGTCTTAAGAGAAATCTGAAGAAGAAATTCCGAATCGTCCCTATTTTGACACATTGCCGAAAAGGCCGTGCATAGCAAAATGACCATGAAGGGCAAAGTTAACCTCAGTGTTCCTTTAGCAATCCCAGGATGGTTTGGAATTGGCGTCTAAATGTAGTCTGGGACACATGTATCGTTTCGGGCAACATCACACATAGCTAATGGCAGCACTTCCTACGAGCCCTATCAGGGTGAAAGAGGAACTTGTAGAACTCAAGTTCCCAGCGCACTCAAAGCCCAAATCAGCAAAAGGGTAGATGATGCACGATCTACTTGGAAGGGAGAATCAGGCCAACCATGTGTTTACATGAATCTGTCTCTGTCTTAAGAGAAATCTGAAGAAGAAATTCCGAATCGTCCCTATTTTGACACATTGCCGAAAAGGCCGTGCATAGCAAAATGACCACGAAGCGCAAAGTTAACCTCAGTGTTCTTTTAGCAATCCCAGGATGGTTCGGAATTGGCGTCTAAATGTAGTCTGGAACACATGTCTCGTTTCGGGCAACATCACACATAGCTAATGGCAGCACTTCCTACGAGCCCTATCAGGGTGGAGGAGGAACTTGTAGAACTCAAGTTCCCAGCCCACTCAAAGCCCAGATCAGCAAAAGGGTAGATGATGCACGATCTACTTGGAAGGGAGAATCAGGCCAACCATGTGTTTTCATGAATCTGTCTCTGTCTTAAGAGAAATCTGAAGAAGACATTCCGAATCGTCCCTATTTTGACACATTGCCGAAAAGGCCGTGCATAGCAAAATGACCACGAAGGGCAAAGTTGACCTCAGTGTTCTTTTAGCAATCCCAGGATGGTTTGGAATTGGCGTCTAAATGTAGTCTGGAACACATGTCTCGTTTCGGGCAACATCACACGTAGCTAATGGCAGCACTTCCTACGAGCCCTATCAGGGTGAAGGAGGAACTTGTAGAACTCAAGTACCCAGCCCACAGATAGCCCAGATCAGCAAAAGGGTAGATGATGCACGATCTACTTGGAAGGGAGAATCAGGCCAACCATGTGTTTTCCTGAATCTGTCTCTGTCTTAAGAGAAATCTGAAGAAGAAATTCCGAATCGTCCCTATTTTTACACATTGCCGAAAAGGCCGTGCATAGCAAAATGACCATGAAGGGCAAAGTTAACCTCAGTGTTCCTTTAGCAATCCCAGGATGGTTTGGAATTGGCGTCTAAATGTAGTCTGGGACACATGTATCGTTTCGGGCAACATCACACATAGCTAATGGCAGCACTTCCTACGAGCCCTATCAGGGTGAAAGAGGAACTTGTAGAACTCAAGTTCCCAGCGCACTCAAAGCCCAAATCAGCAAAAGGGTAGATGATGCACGATCTACTTGGAAGGGAGAATCAGGCCAACCATGTGTTTACATGAATCTGTCTCTGTCTTAAGAGAAATCTGAAGAAGAAATTCCGAATCGTCCCTATTTTGACACATTGCCGAAAAGGCCGTGCATAGCAAAATGACCACGAAGCGCAAAGTTAACCTCAGTGTTCTTTTAGCAATCCCAGGATGGTTCGGAATTGGCGTCTAAATGTAGTCTGGAACACATGTCTCGTTTCGGGCAACATCACACATAGCTAATGGCAGCACTTCCTACGAGCCCTATCAGGGTGGAGGAGGAACTTGTAGAACTCAAGTTCCCAGCCCACTCAAAGCCCAGATCAGCAAAAGGGTAGATGATGCACGATCTACTTGGAAGGGAGAATCAGGCCAACCATGTGTTTTCATGAATCTGTCTCTGTCTTAAGAGAAATCTGAAGAAGAAATTCCGAATCGTCCCTATTTTGACACATTGCCGAAAAGGCCGTGCATAGCAAAATGACCACGAAGGGCAAAGTTGACCTCAGTGTTCTTTTAGCAATCCCAGGATGGTTTGGAATTGGCGTCTAAATGTAGTCTGGAACACATGTCTCGTTTCGGGCAACATCACACGTAGCTAATGGCAGCACTTCCTACGAGCCCTATCAGGGTGAAGGAGGAACTTGTAGAACTCAAGTTCCCAGCCCACTCAAAGCCCAAATCAGCAAAAGGGTAGATGATGCACGATCTACTTGGAAGGGAGAATCAGGCCAACCATGTGTTTTCATGAATCTGTCTCTGTCTTAAGAGAAATCAAAAGAAGAAATTCCGATTCAACCCTGTTTTGACACATTGCCGAAAAGGCCGTGCATAGCAAAATGACCACGAAGGGCAAAGTTAACCTCAGTGTTCTTTTAGCAATCCCAGGATGGTTTGTAATTGGCATCTAAATGTAGTCTAGAACACATGTCTCGTTTCGGGCAACATCACACATAGCTAATGGCAGCACTTCCTACGAGCCCTATCAGGGTGAAGGAGGAACTTGTAGAACTCAAGTACCCAGCCCACAGATAGCCCAGATCAGCAAAAGGGTAGATGATGCACGATCTACTTGGAAGGGAGAATCAGGCCAACCATGTGTTTTCCTGAATCTGTCTCTGTCTTAAGAGAAATCTGAAGAAGAAATTCCGAATCGTCCCTATTTTGACACATTGCCGAAAAGGCCGTGCATAGCAAAATGACCATGAAGGGCAAAGTTAACCTCAGTGTTCCTTTAGCAATCCCAGGATGGTTTGGAATTGGCGTCTAAATGTAGTCTGGGACACATGTATCGTTTCGGGCAACATCACACATAGCTAATGGCAGCACTTCCTACGAGCCCTATCAGGGTGAAAGAGGAACTTGTAGAACTCAAGTTCCCAGCGCACTCAAAGCCCAAATCAGCAAAAGGGTAGATGATGCACGATCTACTTGGAAGGGAGAATCAGGCCAACCATGTGTTTACATGAATCTGTCTCTGTCTTAAGAGAAATCTGAAGAAGAAATTCCGAATCGTCCCTATTTTGACACATTGCCGAAAAGGCCGTGCATAGCAAAATGACCACGAAGCGCAAAGTTAACCTCAGTGTTCTTTTAGCAATCCCAGGATGGTTCGGAATTGGCGTCTAAATGTAGTCTGGAACACATGTCTCGTTTCGGGCAACATCACACATAGCTAATGGCAGCACTTCCTACGAGCCCTATCAGGGTGGAGGAGGAACTTGTAGAACTCAAGTTCCCAGCCCACTCAAAGCCCAGATCAGCAAAAGGGTAGATGATGCACGATCTACTTGGAAGGGAGAATCAGGCCAACCATGTGTTTTCATGAATCTGTCTCTGTCTTAAGAGAAATCTGAAGAAGAAATTCCGAATCGTCCCTATTTTGACACATTGCCGAAAAGGCCGTGCATAGCAAAATGACCACGAAGGGCAAAGTTGACCTCAGTGTTCTTTTAGCAATCCCAGGATGGTTTGGAATTGGCGTCTAAATGTAGTCTGGAACACATGTCTCGTTTCGGGCAACATCACACGTAGCTAATGGCAGCACTTCCTACGAGCCCTATCAGGGTGAAGGAGGAACTTGTAGAACTCAAGTTCCCAGCCCACTCAAAGCCCAAATCAGCAAAAGGGTAGATGATGCACGATCTACTTGGAAGGGAGAATCAGGCCAACCATGTGTTTTCATGAATCTGTCTCTGTCTTAAGAGAAATCAAGATAACCAATTCGGAATCTTCCCTATTTTGACACTTTGACGAAAAGGCCATGCATAGCAAAATGACCAAGAAGGGCAAAGTTAACCTCAGTGTTCTTTTAGCAATCCCAGGATGGTTTGTAATTGGCATCTAAATGTAGTCTAGAACACATGTCTCGTTTCGGGCAACATCACACATAGCTAATGGCAGCACTTCCTACGAGCCCTATCAGGGTGAAGGAGGAACTTGTAGAACTCAAGTTCCCAGCCCACAGATAGCCCAGATCAGCAAAAGGGTAGATGATGCACGATCTACTTGGAAGGGAGAATCAGGCCAACCATGTGTTTTCCTGAATCTGTCTCTGTCTTAAGAGAAATCTGAAGAAGAAATTCCGAATCGTCCCTATTTTGACACATTGCCGAAAAGGCCGTGCATAGCAAAATGACCACGAAGGGCAAAGTTAACCTCAGTGTTCCTTTAGCAATCCCAGGATGGTTTGGAATTGGCGTCTAAATGTCGTCTGGGACACATGTATCGTTTCGGGCAACATCACACATAGCTAATGGCAGCACTTCCTACGAGCCCTATCAGGGTGAAGGAGGAACTTGTAGAACTCAAGTTCCCAGCGCACTCAAAGCCCAAATCAGCAAAAGGGTAGATGATGCACGATCTACTTGGAAGGGAGAATCAGGCCAACCATGTGTTTACATGAATCTGTCTCTGTCTTAAGAGAAATCTGAAGAAGAAATTCCGAATCTTCCCTATTTTGACACATTGCCGAAAAGGCCGTGCATAGCAAAATGACCACGAAGCGCAAAGTTAACCTCAGTGTTCTTTTAGCAATCCCAGGATGGTTCGGAATTGGCGTCTAAATGTAGTCTGGAACACATGTCTCGTTTCGGGCAACATCACACATAGCTAATGGCAGCACTTCCTACGAGCCCTATCAGGGTGGAGGAGGAACTTGTAGAACTCAAGTTCCCAGCCCACTCAAAGCCCAGATCAGCAAAAGTGTAGATGATGCACGATCTACTTGGAAGGGAGAATCAGGCCAACCATGTGTTTTCCTGAATCTGTCTCTGTCTTAAGAGAAATCTTAAGAAGAAATTCCGAATCGTCCCTATTTTGACACATTGCCGAAAAGGCCGTGCATAGTAAAATGACCACGAAGGGCAAAGTTAACCTCAGTGTTCTTTTAGCAATCCCAGGATGGTTTGGAATTGGCGTCTAAATGTAGTCTGGAACACATGTCTCGTTTCGGGCAACATCACAGATAGCTAATGGCAGCACTTCCTACGAGCCCTATCAGGGTGGAGGAGGAACTTGTAGAACTCAAGTTCCCAGCCCACTCAAAGCCCAGATCAGCAAAAGGGTAGATGATGCACGATCTACTTGGAAGGGAGAATCAGGCCAACCATGTGTTTTCCTGAATCTGTCTCTGTCTTAAGAGAAATCTTAAGAAGAAATTCCGAATCGTCCCTATTTTGACACATTGCCGAAAAGGCCGTGCATAGCAAAATGACCACGAAGGGCAAAGTTAACCTCAGTGTTCTTTTAGCAATCCCAGGATGGTTTGGAATTGGCGTCTAAATGTAGTCTGGAAAACATGTCTCGTTTCGGGCAACATCACAGATAGCTAATGGCAGCACTTCCTACGAGCCCTATCAGGGTGGAGGAGGAACTTGTAGAACTCAAGTTCCCAGCCCACTCAAAGCCCAGATCAGCAAAAGGGTAGATGATGCACGATCTACTTGGAAGGGAGAATCAGGCCAACCATGTGTTTTCATGAATCTGTCTCTGTCTTAAGAGAAATCTTAAGAAGAAATTCCGAATCGTCCCTATTTTGACACATTGCCGAAAAGGCCGTGCATAGCAAAATGACCACGAAGCGCAAAGTTAACCTCAGTGTTCTTTTTGCAATCCCAGGATGGTTCGGAATTGGCGTCTAAATGTAGTCTGGAACACATGTCTCGTTTCGGGCAACATCACAGATAGCTAATGGCAGCACTTCCTACGAGCCCTATCAGGGTGGAGGAGGAACTTGTAGAACTCAAGTTCCCAGCCCACTCAAAGCCCAGATCAGCAAAAGGGTAGATGATGCACGATCTACTTGGAAGGGAGAATCAGGCCAACCATGTGTTTTCCTGAATCTGTCTCTGTCTTAAGAGAAATCTTAAGAAGAAATTCCGAATCGTCCCTATTTTGACACATTGCCGAAAAGGCCGTGCATAGCAAAATGACCACGAAGGGCAAAGTTAACCTCAGTGTTCTTTTAGCAATCCCAGGATGGTTTGGAATTGGCGTCTAAATATAGTCTGGAACAGATGTCTCGTTTCGGGCAACATCACACATAGCTAATGGCAGCACTTCCTACGAGCCCTATCAGGGTGGAGGAGGAACTTGTAGAACTCAAGTTCCCAGCCCACTCAAAGCCCAGATCAGCAAAAGGGTAGATGATGCACGATCTACTTGGAAGGGAGAATCAGGCCAACCATGTGTTTTCCTGAATCTGTCTCTGTCTTAAGAGAAATCTTAAGAAGAAATTCCGAATCGTCCCTATTTTGACACATTGCCGAAAAGGCCGTGCATAGCAAAATGACCACGAAGGGCAAAGTTAACCTCAGTGTTCTTTTAGCAATCCCAGGATGGTTTGGAATTGGCGTCTAAATGTAGTCTGTAGCACATGTCTCGGTTCGGGCAACATCACACATAGCTAATGGCAGCACTTCCTACGAGCCCTATCAGGGTGAAGGAGGAACTTGTAGAACTCAAGTTCCCAGCCCACTCAAAGCCCAGATCAGCAAAAGGGTAGATGATGCACGATCTACTTGGAAGGGAGAATCAGGCCAACCATTTGTTTTCATGAATCTGTCTCTGTCTTAAGAGAAATCAAGATAACCAATTCGGAATCATCCCTATTTTGACACTTTGACGAAAAGGCCGTGCATAGCAAAATGACCACGAAGGGCAAAGTTAACCTCAGTGTTCTTTTAGCAATCCCAGGATGGTTTGGAATTGGCGTCTAAATGTAGTCTGGAACACATGTCTCGTTTCGGGCAACATCACAGATAGCTAATGGCAGCACTTCCTACGAGCCCTATCAGGGTGGAGGAGGAACTTGTAGAACTCAAGTTCCCAGCCCACTCAAAGCCCAGATCAGCAAAAGGGTAGATGATGCACGATCTACTTGGAAGGGAGAATCAGGCCAACCATGTGTTTTCATGAATCTGTCTCTGTCTTAAGAGAAATCTTAAGAAGAAATTCCGAATCGTCCCTATTTTGACACATTGCCGAAAAGGCCGTGCATAGCAAAATGACCACGAAGCGCAAAGTTAACCTCAGTGTTCTTTTTGCAATCCCAGGATGGTTCGGAATTGGCGTCTAAATGTAGTCTGGAACACATGTCTCGTTTCGGGCAACATCACAGATAGCTAATGGCAGCACTTCCTACGAGCCCTATCAGGGTGGAGGAGGAACTTGTAGAACTCAAGTTCCCAGCCCACTCAAAGCCCAGATCAGCAAAAGGGTAGATGATGCACGATCTACTTGGAAGGGAGAATCAGGCCAACCATGTGTTTTCCTGAATCTGTCTCTGTCTTAAGAGAAATCTTAAGAAGAAATTCCGAATCGTCCCTATTTTGACACATTGCCGAAAAGGCCGTGCATAGCAAAATGACCACGAAGGGCAAAGTTAACCTCAGTGTTCTTTTAGCAATCCCAGGATGGTTTGGAATTGGCGTCTAAATATAGTCTGGAACAGATGTCTCGTTTCGGGCAACATCACACATAGCTAATGGCAGCACTTCCTACGAGCCCTATCAGGGTGGAGGAGGAACTTGTAGAACTCAAGTTCCCAGCCCACTCAAAGCCCAGATCAGCAAAAGGGTAGATGATGCACGATCTACTTGGAAGGGAGAATCAGGCCAACCATGTGTTTTCCTGAATCTGTCTCTGTCTTAAGAGAAATCTTAAGAAGAAATTCCGAATCGTCCCTATTTTGACACATTGCCGAAAAGGCCGTGCATAGCAAAATGACCACGAAGGGCAAAGTTAACCTCAGTGTTCTTTTAGCAATCCCAGGATGGTTTGGAATTGGCGTCTAAATGTAGTCTGTAGCACATGTCTCGGTTCGGGCAACATCACACATAGCTAATGGCAGCACTTCCTACGAGCCCTATCAGGGTGAAGGAGGAACTTGTAGAACTCAAGTTCCCAGCCCACTCAAAGCCCAGATCAGCAAAAGGGTAGATGATGCACGATCTACTTGGAAGGGAGAATCAGGCCAACCATTTGTTTTCATGAATCTGTCTCTGTCTTAAGAGAAATCAAGATAACCAATTCGGAATCATCCCTATTTTGACACTTTGACGAAAAGGCCGTGCATAGCAAAATGACCACGAAGGGCAAAGTTAACCTCAGTGTTCTTTTAGCAATCCCAGGATGGTTCGGAATTGGCGTCTAAATGTAGTCTGGAACACATGTCTCGTTTCGGGCAACATCACACATAGCTAATGGCAGCACTTCCTACGAGCCCTATCAGGGTGAAGGAGGAACTTGTAGAACTCAAGTTCCCAGCCCACTCAAAGCCCAGATCAGCAAAAGGGTAGATGATGCACGATCTACTTGGAAGGGAGAATCAGGCCAACCATGTGTTTTCCTGAATCTGTCTCTGTCTTAAGAGAAATCTGAAGAAGAAATTCCGAATCGTCCCTATTATGACACATTGCCGAAAAGGCCGTGCATAGCAAAATGACCACGAAGCGCAAAGTTAACCTCAGTGTTCTTTTAGCAATCCCAGGATGGTTCGGAATTGGCGTCTAAATGTAGTCTGGAACACATGTCTCGTTTCGGGCAACATCACACATAGCTAATGGCAGCACTTCCTACGAGCCCTAATAGGGTGGAGGAGGAACTTGTAGAACTCAAGTTCCCAGCCCACTCAAAGCCCAGATCAGCAAAAGGGTAGATGATGCACGATCTACTTGGAAGGGAGAATCAGGCCAACCATGTGTTTTCATGAATCTGTCTCTGTCTTAAGAGAAATCTGAAGAAGAAATTCCGAATCGTCCCTATTTTGACACAATGCCGAAAAGGCCGTGCATAGCAAAATGACCACGAAGGGCAAAGTTAACCTCAGTGTTCCTTTAGCAATCCCAGGATGGTTTGGAATTGGCGTCTAAATGTCGTCTGGGACACATGTATCGTTTCGGGCAACATCACACATAGCTAATGGCAGCACTTCCTACGAGCCCTATCAGGGTGAAGGAGGAACTTGTAGAACTCAAGTTCCCAGCGCACTCAAAGCCCAAATCAGCAAAAGGGTAGATGATGCACGATCTACTTGGAAGGGAGAATCAGGCCAACCATGTGTTTACATGAATCTGTCTCTGTCTTAAGAGAAATCTGAAGAAGAATTTCCGAATCTTCCCTATTTTGACACATTGCCGAAAAGGCCGTGCATAGCAAAATGACCACGAAGCGCAAAGTTAACCTCAGTGTTCTTTTAGCAATCCCAGGATGGTTCGGAATTGGCGTCTAAATGTAGTCTGGAACACATGTCTCGTTTCGGGCAACATCACACATAGCTAATGGCAGCACTTCCTACGAGCCCTATCAGGGTGGAGGAGGAACTTGTAGAACTCAAGTTCCCAGCCCACTCAAAGCCCAGATCAGCAAAAGTGTAGATGATGCACGATCTACTTGGAAGGGAGAATCAGGCCAACCATGTGTTTTCCTGAATCTGTCTCTGTCTTAAGAGAAATCTTAAGAAGAAATTCCGAATCTTCCCTATTTTGACACATTGCCGAAAAGGCCGTGCATAGCAAAATGACCACGAAGGGCAAAGTTAACCTCAGTGTTCTTTTAGCAATCCCAGGATGGTTTGGAATTGGCGTCTAAATGTAGTCTGTAGCACATGTCTCGGTTCGGGCAACATCACACATAGCTAATGGCAGCACTTCCTACGAGCCCTATCAGGGTGAAGGAGGAACTTGTAGAACTCAAGTTCCCAGCCCACTCAAAGCCCAGATCAGCAAAAGGGTAGATGATGCACGATCTACTTGGAAGGGAGAATCAGGCCAACCATTTGTTTTCATGAATCTGTCTCTGTCTTAAGAGAAATCAAGATAACCAATTCGGAATCATCCCTATTTTGACACTTTGACGAAAAGGCCGTGCATAGCAAAATGACCACGAAGCGCAAAGTTAACCTCAGTGTTCTTTTAGCAATCCCAGGATGGTTCGGAATTGGCGTCTAAATGTAGTCTGGAACACATGTCTCGTTTCGGGCAACATCACACATAGCTAATGGCAGCACTTCCTACGAGCCCTATCAGGGTGAAGGAGGAACTTGTAGAACTCAAGTTCCCAGCCCACTCAAAGCCCAAATCAGCAAAAGGGTAGATGATGCACGATCTACTTGGAAGGGAGAATCAGGCCAACCATGTGTTTTCATGAATCTGTCTCTGTCTTAAGAGAAATCAAAAGAAGAAATTCCGATTCAACCCTGTTTTGACACATTGCCGAAAAGGCCGTGCATAGCAAAATGACCACGAAGGGCAAAGTTAACCTCAGTGTTCTTTTAGCAATCCCAGGATGGTTTGTAATTGGCATCTAAATGTAGTCTAGAACACATGTCTCGTTTCGGGCAACATCACACATAGCTAATGGCAGCACTTCCTACGAGCCCTATCAGGGTGAAGGAGGAACTTGTAGAACTCAAGTTCCCAGCCCACTCAAAGCCCAGATCAGCAAAAGGGTAGATGATGCACGATCTACTTGGAAGGGAGAATCAGGCCAACCATGTGTTTACATGAATCTGTCTCTGTCTTAAGAGAAATCTGAAGAAGAAATTCCGAATCGTCCCTATTATGACACATTGCCGAAAAGGCCGTGCATAGCAAAATGACCACGAAGCGCAAAGTTAACCTCAGTGTTCTTTTAGCAATCCCAGGATGGTTCGGAATTGGCGTCTAAATGTAGTCTGGAACACATGTCTCGTTTCGGGCAACATCACACATAGCTAATGGCAGCACTTCCTACGAGCCCTATCAGGGTGGAGGAGGAACTTGTAGAACTCAAGTTCCCAGCCCACTCAAAGCCCAGATCAGCAAAAGGGTAGATGATGCACGATCTACTTGGAAGGGAGAATCAGGCCAACCATGTGTTTTCATGAATCTGTCTCTGTCTTAAGAGAAATCTGAAGAAGAAATTCCGAATCGTCCCTATTTTGACACAATGCCGAAAAGGCCGTGCATAGCAAAATGACCACGAAGGGCAAAGTTAACCTCAGTGTTCCTTTAGCAATCCCAGGATGGTTTGGAATTGGCGTCTAAATGTCGTCTGGGACACATGTATCGTTTCGGGCAACATCACACATAGCTAATGGCAGCACTTCCTACGAGCCCTATCAGGGTGAAGGAGGAACTTGTAGAACTCAAGTTCCCAGCGCACTCAAAGCCCAAATCAGCAAAAGGGTAGATGATGCACGATCTACTTGGAAGGGAGAATCAGGCCAACCATGTGTTTACATGAATCTGTCTCTGTCTTAAGAGAAATCTGAAGAAGAAATTCCGAATCTTCCCTATTTTGACACATTGCCGAAAAGGCCGTGCATAGCAAAATGACCACGAAGCGCAAAGTTAACCTCAGTGTTCTTTTAGCAATCCCAGGATGGTTCGGAATTGGCGTCTAAATGTAGTCTGGAACACATGTCTCGTTTCGGGCAACATCACACATAGCTAATGGCAGCACTTCCTACGAGCCCTATCAGGGTGGAGGAGGAACTTGTAGAACTCAAGTTCCCAGCCCACTCAAAGCCCAGATCAGCAAAAGTGTAGATGATGCACGATCTACTTGGAAGGGAGAATCAGGCCAACCATGTGTTTTCCTGAATCTGTCTCTGTCTTAAGAGAAATCTTAAGAAGAAATTCCGAATCGTCCCTATTTTGACACATTGCCGAAAAGGCCGTGCATAGTAAAATGACCACGAAGGGCAAAGTTAACCTCAGTGTTCTTTTAGCAATCCCAGGATGGTTTGGAATTGGCGTCTAAATGTAGTCTGGAACACATGTCTCGTTTCGGGCAACATCACAGATAGCTAATGGCAGCACTTCCTACGAGCCCTATCAGGGTGGAGGAGGAACTTGTAGAACTCAAGTTCCCAGCCCACTCAAAGCCCAGATCAGCAAAAGGGTAGATGATGCACGATCTACTTGGAAGGGAGAATCAGGCCAACCATGTGTTTTCCTGAATCTGTCTCTGTCTTAAGAGAAATCTTAAGAAGAAATTCCGAATCGTCCCTATTTTGACACATTGCCGAAAAGGCCGTGCATAGCAAAATGACCACGAAGGGCAAAGTTAACCTCAGTGTTCTTTTAGCAATCCCAGGATGGTTTGGAATTGGCGTCTAAATGTAGTCTGGAACACATGTCTCGTTTCGGGCAACATCACAGATAGCTAATGGCAGCACTTCCTACGAGCCCTATCAGGGTGGAGGAGGAACTTGTAGAACTCAAGTTCCCAGCCCACTCAAAGCCCAGATCAGCAAAAGGGTAGATGATGCACGATCTACTTGGAAGGGAGAATCAGGCCAACCATGTGTTTACATGAATCTGTCTCTGTCTTAAGAGAAATCTTAAGAAGAAATTCCGAATCGTCCCTATTTTGACACATTGCCGAAAAGGCCGTGCATAGCAAAATGACCACGAAGCGCAAAGTTAACCTCAGTGTTCTTTTTGCAATCCCAGGATGGTTCGGAATTGGCGTCTAAATGTAGTCTGGAACACATGTCTCGTTTCGGGCAACATCACAGATAGCTAATGGCAGCACTTCCTACGAGCCCTATCAGGGTGGAGGAGGAACTTGTAGAACTCAAGTTCCCAGCCCACTCAAAGCCCAGATCAGCAAAAGGGTAGATGATGCACGATCTACTTGGAAGGGAGAATCAGGCCAACCATGTGTTTTCCTGAATCTGTCTCTGTCTTAAGAGAAATCTTAAGAAGAAATTCCGAATCGTCCCTATTTTGACACATTGCCGAAAAGGCCGTGCATAGCAAAATGACCACGAAGGGCAAAGTTAACCTCAGTGTTCTTTTAGCAATCCCAGGATGGTTTGGAATTGGCGTCTAAATATAGTCTGGAACAGATGTCTCGTTTCGGGCAACATCACTCATAGCTAATGGCAGCACTTCCTACGAGCCCTATCAGGGTGGAGGAGGAACTTCTAGAACTCAAGTTCCCAGCCCACTCAAAGCCCAGATCAGCAAAAGGGTAGATGATGCACGATCTACTTGGAAGGGAGAATCAGGCCAACCATGTGTTTTCCTGAATCTGTCTCTGTCTTAAGAGAAATCTTAAGAAGAAATTCCGAATCTTCCCTATTTTGACACATTGCCGAAAAGGCCGTGCATAGCAAAATGACCACGAAGGGCAAAGTTAACCTCAGTGTTCTTTTAGCAATCCCAGGATGGTTTGGAATTGGCGTCTAAATGTAGTCTGTAGCACATGTCTCGTTTCGGGCAACATCACACATAGCTAATGGCAGCACTTCCTACGAGCCCTATCAGGGTGAAGGAGGAACTTGTAGAACTCAAGTTCCCAGCCCACTCAAAGCCCAGATCAGCAAAAGGGTAGATGATGCACGATCTACTTGGAAGGGAGAATCAGGCCAACCATTTGTTTTCATGAATCTGTCTCTGTCTTAAGAGAAATCAAGATAACCAATTCGGAATCATCCCTATTTTGACACTTTGACGAAAAGGCCGTGCATAGCAAAATGACCACGAAGGGCAAAGTTAACCTCAGTGTTCTTTTAGCAATCCCAGGATGGTTCGGAATTGGCGTCTAAATGTAGTCTGGAACACATGTCTCGTTTCGGGCAACATCACACATAGCTAATGGCAGCACTTCCTACGAGCCCTATCAGGGTGAAGGAGGAACTTGTAGAACTCAAGTTCCCAGCCCACTCAAAGCCCAAATCAGCAAAAGGGTAGATGATGCACGATCTACTTGGAAGGGAGAATCAGGCCAACCATGTGTTTTCATGAATCTGTCTCTGTCTTAAGAGAAATCAAAAGAAGAAATTCCGATTCAACCCTGTTTTGACACATTGCCGAAAAGGCCGTGAATAGCAAAATGACCACGAAGGGCAAAGTTAACCTCAGTGTTCTTTTAGCAATCCCAGGATGGTTTGTAATTGGCATCTAAATGTAGTCTAGAACACATGTCTCGTTTCGGGCAACATCACACATAGCTAATGGCAGCACTTCCTACGAGCCCTATCAGGGTGAAGGAGGAACTTGTAGAACTCAAGTACCCAGCCCACAGATAGCCCAGATCAGCAAAAGGGTAGATGATGCACGATCTACTTGGAAGGGAGAATCAGGCCAACCATGTGTTTACATGAATCTGTCTCTGTCTTAAGAGAAATCTGAAGAAGAAATTCCGAATCGTCCCTATTATGACACATTGCCGAAAAGGCCGTGCATAGCAAAATGACCACGAAGCGCAAAGTTAACCTCAGTGTTCTTTTAGCAATCCCAGGATGGTTCGGAATTGGCGTCTAAATGTAGTCTGGAACACATGTCTCGTTTCGGGCAACATCACACATAGCTAATGGCAGCACTTCCTACGAGCCCTATCAGGGTGAAGGAGGAACTTGTAGAACTCAAGTTCCCAGCCCACAGATAGCCCAGATCAGCAAAAGGGTAGATGATGCACGATCTACTTGGAAGGGAGAATCAGGCCAACCATGTGTTTTCCTGAATCTGTCTCTGTCTTAAGAGAAATCTGAAGAAGAAATTCCGAATCGTCCCTATTTTGACACATTGCCGAAAAGGCCGTGCATAGCAAAATGACCACGAAGGGCAAAGTTAACCTCAGTGTTCCTTTAGCAATCCCAGGATGGTTTGGAATTGGCGTCTAAATGTAGTCTGGGACACATGTATCGTTTCGGGCAACATCACACATAGCTAATGGCAGCACTTCCTACGAGCCCTATCAGGGTGGAGGAGGAACTTCTAGAACTCAAGTTCCCAGCCCACTCAAAGCCCAGATCAGCAAAAGGGTAGATGATGCACGATCTACTTGGAAGGGAGAATCAGGCCAACCATGTGTTTTCCTGAATCTGTCTCTGTCTTAAGAGAAATCTTAAGAAGAAATTCCGAATCTTCCCTATTTTGACACATTGCCGAAAAGGCCGTGCATAGCAAAATGACCACGAAGGGCAAAGTTAACCTCAGTGTTCTTTTAGCAATCCCAGGATGGTTTGGAATTGGCGTCTAAATGTAGTCTGTAGCACATGTCTCGTTTCGGGCAACATCACACATAGCTAATGGCAGCACTTCCTACGAGCCCTATCAGGGTGAAGGAGGAACTTGTAGAACTCAAGTTCCCAGCCCACTCAAAGCCCAGATCAGCAAAAGGGTAGATGATGCACGATCTACTTGGAAGGGAGAATCAGGCCAACCATTTGTTTTCATGAATCTGTCTCTGTCTTAAGAGAAATCAAGATAACCAATTCGGAATCATCCCTATTTTGACACTTTGACGAAAAGGCCGTGCATAGCAAAATGACCACGAAGGGCAAAGTTAACCTCAGTGTTCTTTTAGCAATCCCAGGATGGTTCGGAATTGGCGTCTAAATGTAGTCTGGAACACATGTCTCGTTTCGGGCAACATCACACATAGCTAATGGCAGCACTTCCTACGAGCCCTATCAGGGTGAAGGAGGAACTTGTAGAACTCAAGTTCCCAGCCCACTCAAAGCCCAAATCAGCAAAAGGGTAGATGATGCACGATCTACTTGGAAGGGAGAATCAGGCCAACCATGTGTTTTCATGAATCTGTCTCTGTCTTAAGAGAAATCAAAAGAAGAAATTCCGATTCAACCCTGTTTTGACACATTGCCGAAAAGGCCGTGAATAGCAAAATGACCACGAAGGGCAAAGTTAACCTCAGTGTTCTTTTAGCAATCCCAGGATGGTTTGTAATTGGCATCTAAATGTAGTCTAGAACACATGTCTCGTTTCGGGCAACATCACACATAGCTAATGGCAGCACTTCCTACGAGCCCTATCAGGGTGAAGGAGGAACTTGTAGAACTCAAGTACCCAGCCCACAGATAGCCCAGATCAGCAAAAGGGTAGATGATGCACGATCTACTTGGAAGGGAGAATCAGGCCAACCATGTGTTTACATGAATCTGTCTCTGTCTTAAGAGAAATCTGAAGAAGAAATTCCGAATCGTCCCTATTATGACACATTGCCGAAAAGGCCGTGCATAGCAAAATGACCACGAAGCGCAAAGTTAACCTCAGTGTTCTTTTAGCAATCCCAGGATGGTTCGGAATTGGCGTCTAAATGTAGTCTGGAACACATGTCTCGTTTCGGGCAACATCACACATAGCTAATGGCAGCACTTCCTACGAGCCCTATCAGGGTGAAGGAGGAACTTGTAGAACTCAAGTTCCCAGCCCACAGATAGCCCAGATCAGCAAAAGGGTAGATGATGCACGATCTACTTGGAAGGGAGAATCAGGCCAACCATGTGTTTTCCTGAATCTGTCTCTGTCTTAAGAGAAATCTGAAGAAGAAATTCCGAATCGTCCCTATTTTGACACATTGCCGAAAAGGCCGTGCATAGCAAAATGACCACGAAGGGCAAAGTTAACCTCAGTGTTCTTTTAGCAATCCCAGGATGGTTCGGAATTGGCGTCTAAATGTAGTCTGGAACACATGTCTCGTTTCGGGCAACATCACACATAGCTAATGGCAGCACTTCCTACGAGCCCTATCAGGGTGGAGGAGGAACTTGTAGAACTCAAGTTCCCAGCCCACTCAAAGCCCAGATCAGCAAAAGGGTAGATGATGCACGATCTACTTGGAAGGGAGAATCAGGCCAACCATGTGTTTTCCTGAATCTGTCTCTGTCTTAAGAGAAATCTTAAGAAGAAATTCCGAATCGTCCCTATTTTGACACATTGCCGAAAAGGCCGTGCATAGCAAAATGACCACGAAGGGCAAAGTTAACCTCAGTGTTCTTTTAGCAATCCCAGGATGGTTCGGAATTGGCGTCTAAATGTAGTCTGGAACACATGTCTCGTTTCGGGCAACATCACACGTAGCTAATGGCAGCACTTCCTACGAGCCCTATCAGGGTGAAGGAGGAACTTGTAGAACTCAAGTTCCCAGCCCACTCAAAGCCCAAATCAGCAAAAGGGTAGATGATGCACGATCTACTTGGAAGGGAGAATCAGGCCAACCATGTGTTTTCATGAATCTGTCTCTGTCTTAAGAGAAATCAAAAGAAGAAATTCCGATTCAACCCTGTTTTGACACATTGCCGAAAAGGCCGTGCATAGCAAAATGACCACGAAGGGCAAAGTTAACCTCAGTGTTCTTTTAGCAATCCCAGGATGGTTTGTAATTGGCATCTAAATGTAGTCTAGAACACATGTCTCGTTTCGGGCAACATCACACATAGCTAATGGCAGCACTTCCTACGAGCCCTATCAGGGTGAAGGAGGAACTTGTAGAACTCAAGTACCCAGCCCACAGATAGCCCAGATCAGCAAAAGGGTAGATGATGCACGATCTACTTGGAAGGGAGAATCAGGCCAACCATGTGTTTACATGAATCTGTCTCTGTCTTAAGAGAAATCTGAAGAAGAAATTCCGAATCGTCCCTATTATGACACATTGCCGAAAAGGCCGTGCATAGCAAAATGACCACGAAGCGCAAAGTTAACCTCAGTGTTCTTTTAGCAATCCCAGGATGGTTCGGAATTGGCGTCTAAATGTAGTCTGGAACACATGTCTCGTTTCGGGCAACATCACACATAGCTAATGGCAGCACTTCCTACGAGCCCTATCAGGGTGAAGGAGGAACTTGTAGAACTCAAGTTCCCAGCCCACAGATAGCCCAGATCAGCAAAAGGGTAGATGATGCACGATCTACTTGGAAGGGAGAATCAGGCCAACCATGTGTTTTCCTGAATCTGTCTCTGTCTTAAGAGAAATCTGAAGAAGAAATTCCGAATCGTCCCTATTTTGACACATTGCCGAAAAGGCCGTGCATAGCAAAATGACCACGAAGGGCAAAGTTAACCTCAGTGTTCCTTTAGCAATCCCAGGATGGTTTGGAATTGGCGTCTAAATGTAGTCTGGGACACATGTATCGTTTCGGGCAACATCACACATAGCTAATGGCAGCACTTCCTACGAGCCCTATCAGGGTGAAGGAGGAACTTGTAGAACTCAAGTTCCCAGCGCACTCAAAGCCCAAATCAGCAAAAGGGTAGATGATGCACGATCTACTTGGAAGGTCGAATCAGGCCAACCATGTGTTTACATGAATCTGTCTCTGTCTTAAGAGAAATCTGAAGAAGAAATTCCGAATCGTCCCTATTTTGACACATTGCCGAAAAGGCCGTGCATAGCAAAATGACCACGAAGGGCAAAGTTAACCTCAGTGTTCTTTTAGCAATCCCAGGATGGTTCGGAATTGGCGTCTAAATGTAGTCTGGAACACATGTCTCGTTTCGGGCAACATCACACATAGCTAATGGCAGCACTTCCTACGAGCCCTATCAGGGTGGAGGAGGAACTTGTAGAACTCAAGTTCCCAGCCCACTCAAAGCCCAGATCAGCAAAAGGGTAGATGATGCACGATCTACTTGGAAGGGAGAATCAGGCCAACCATGTGTTTTCCTGAATCTGTCTCTGTCTTAAGAGAAATCTTAAGAAGAAATTCCGAATCGTCCCTATTTTGACACATTGCCGAAAAGGCCGTGCATAGCAAAATGACCACGAAGGGCAAAGTTAACCTCAGTGTTCTTTTAGCAATCCCAGGATGGTTCGGAATTGGCGTCTAAATGTAGTCTGGAACACATGTCTCGTTTCGGGCAACATCACACGTAGCTAATGGCAGCACTTCCTACGAGCCCTATCAGGGTGAAGGAGGAACTTGTAGAACTCAAGTTCCCAGCCCACTCAAAGCCCAAATCAGCAAAAGGGTAGATGATGCACGATCTACTTGGAAGGGAGAATCAGGCCAACCATGTGTTTTCATGAATCTGTCTCTGTCTTAAGAGAAATCAAAAGAAGAAATTCCGATTCAACCCTGTTTTGACACATTGCCGAAAAGGCCGTGCATAGCAAAATGACCACGAAGGGCAAAGTTAACCTCAGTGTTCTTTTAGCAATCCCAGGATGGTTTGTAATTGGCATCTAAATGTAGTCTAGAACACATGTCTCGTTTCGGGCAACATCACACATAGCTAATGGCAGCACTTCCTACGAGCCCTATCAGGGTGAAGGAGGAACTTGTAGAACTCAAGTACCCAGCCCACAGATAGCCCAGATCAGCAAAAGGGTAGATGATGCACGATCTACTTGGAAGGGAGAATCAGGCCAACCATGTGTTTTCCTGAATCTGTCTCTGTCTTAAGAGAAATCTGAAGAAGAAATTCCGAATCGTCCCTATTTTGACACATTGCCGAAAAGGCCGTGCATAGCAAAATGACCACGAAGGGCAAAGTTAACCTCAGTGTTCCTTTAGCAATCCCAGGATGGTTTGGAATTGGCGTCTAAATGTAGTCTGGGACACATGTATCGTTTCGGGCAACATCACACATAGCTAATGGCAGCACTTCCTACGAGCCCTATCAGGGTGAAGGAGGAACTTGTAGAACTCAAGTTCCCAGCGCACTCAAAGCCCAAATCAGCAAAAGGGTAGATGATGCACGATCTACTTGGAAGGGAGAATCAGGCCAACCATGTGTTTACATGAATCTGTCTCTGTCTTAAGAGAAATCTGAAGAAGAAATTCCGAATCGTCCCTATTTTGACACATTGCCGAAAAGGCCGTGCATAGCAAAATGACCACGAAGCGCAAAGTTAACCTCAGTGTTCTTTTAGCAATCCCAGGATGGTTCGGAATTGGCGTCTAAATGTAGTCTGGAACACATGTCTCGTTTCGGGCAACATCACACATAGCTAATGGCAGCACTTCCTACGAGCCCTATCAGGGTGGAGGAGGAACTTGTAGAACTCAAGTTCCCAGCCCACTCAAAGCCCAGATCAGCAAAAGGGTAGATGATGCACGATCTACTTGGAAGGGAGAATCAGGCCAACCATGTGTTTTCATGAATCTGTCTCTGTCTTAAGAGAAATCAAGATAACCAATTCGGAATCTTCCCTATTTTGACACTTTGACGAAAAGGCCGTGCATAGCAAAATGACCACGAAGGGCAAAGTTGACCTCAGTGTTCTTTCAGCAATCTCAGGATGGTTTGTAATTGGCATCTAAATGTAGTCTAGAACACATGTCTCGTTTCGGGCAACATCACACATAGCTAATGGCAGCACTTCCTACGAGCCCTATCAGGGTGAAGGAGGAACTTGTAGAACTCAAGTTCCCAGCCCACAGATAGCCCAGATCAGCAAAAGGGTAGATGATGCACGATCTACTTGGAAGGGAGAATCAGGCCAACCATGTGTTTTCATGAATCTGTCTCTGTCTTAAGAGAAATCTGAAGAAGAAATTCCGAATCGTCCCTATTTTGACACATTGCCGAAAAGGCCGTGCATAGCAAAATGACCACGAAGGGCAAAGTTAACCTCAGTGTTCCTTTAGGAATCCCAGGATGGTTTGGAATTGGCGTCTAAATGTCGTCTGGGACACATGTATCGTTTCGGGCAACATCACACATAGCTAATGGCAGCACTTCCTACGAGCCCTATCAGGGTGAAGGAGGAACTTGTAGAACTCAAGTTCCCAGCGCACTCAAAGCCCAAATCAGCAAAAGGGTAGATGATGCACGATCTACTTGGAAGGGAGAATCAGGCCAACCATGTGTTTACATGAATCTGTCTCTGTCTTAAGAGAAATCTGAAGAAGAAATTCCGAATCTTCCCTATTTTGACACATTGCCGAAAAGGCCGTGCATAGCAAAATGACCACGAAGCGCAAAGTTAACCTCAGTGTTCTTTTAGCAATCCCAGGATGGTTCGGAATTGGCGTCTAAATGTAGTCTGGAACACATGTCTCGTTTCGGGCAACATCACACATAGCTAATGGCAGCACTTCCTACGAGCCCTATCAGGGTGAAGGAGGAACTTGTAGAACTCAAGTTCCCAGCCCACAGATAGCCCAGATCAGCAAAAGGGTAGATGATGCACGATCTACTTGGAAGGGAGAATCAGGCCAACCATGTGTTTTCCTGAATCTGTCTCTGTCTTAAGAGAAATCTGAAGAAGAAATTCCGAATCGTCCCTATTTTGACACATTGCCGAAAAGGCCGTGCATAGCAAAATGACCACGAAGGGCAAAGTTAACCTCAGTGTTCCTTTAGCAATCCCAGGATGGTTTGGAATTGGCGTCTAAATGTAGTCTGGGACACATGTATCGTTTCGGGCAACATCACACATAGCTAATGGCAGCACTTCCTACGAGCCCTATCAGGGTGAAGGAGGAACTTGTAGAACTCAAGTTCCCAGCGCACTCAAAGCCCAAATCAGCAAAAGGGTAGATGATGCACGATCTACTTGGAAGGTCGAATCAGGCCAACCATGTGTTTACATGAATCTGTCTCTGTCTTAAGAGAAATCTGAAGAAGAAATTCCGAATCGTCCCTATTTTGACACATTGCCGAAAAGGCCGTGCATAGCAAAATGACCACGAAGGGCAAAGTTAACCTCAGTGTTCTTTTAGCAATCCCAGGATGGTTCGGAATTGGCGTCTAAATGTAGTCTGGAACACATGTCTCGTTTCGGGCAACATCACACATAGCTAATGGCAGCACTTCCTACGAGCCCTATCAGGGTGGAGGAGGAACTTGTAGAACTCAAGTTCCCAGCCCACTCAAAGCCCAGATCAGCAAAAGGGTAGATGATGCACGATCTACTTGGAAGGGAGAATCAGGCCAACCATGTGTTTTCCTGAATCTGTCTCTGTCTTAAGAGAAATCTTAAGAAGAAATTCCGAATCGTCCCTATTTTGACACATTGCCGAAAAGGCCGTGCATAGCAAAATGACCACGAAGGGCAAAGTTAACCTCAGTGTTCTTTTAGCAATCCCAGGATGGTTCGGAATTGGCGTCTAAATGTAGTCTGGAACACATGTCTCGTTTCGGGCAACATCACACGTAGCTAATGGCAGCACTTCCTACGAGCCCTATCAGGGTGAAGGAGGAACTTGTAGAACTCAAGTTCCCAGCCCACTCAAAGCCCAAATCAGCAAAAGGGTAGATGATGCACGATCTACTTGGAAGGGAGAATCAGGCCAACCATGTGTTTTCATGAATCTGTCTCTGTCTTAAGAGAAATCAAAAGAAGAAATTCCGATTCAACCCTGTTTTGACACATTGCCGAAAAGGCCGTGCATAGCAAAATGACCACGAAGGGCAAAGTTAACCTCAGTGTTCTTTTAGCAATCCCAGGATGGTTTGTAATTGGCATCTAAATGTAGTCTAGAACACATGTCTCGTTTCGGGCAACATCACACATAGCTAATGGCAGCACTTCCTACGAGCCCTATCAGGGTGAAGGAGGAACTTGTAGAACTCAAGTACCCAGCCCACAGATAGCCCAGATCAGCAAAAGGGTAGATGATGCACGATCTACTTGGAAGGGAGAATCAGGCCAACCATGTGTTTTCCTGAATCTGTCTCTGTCTTAAGAGAAATCTGAAGAAGAAATTCCGAATCGTCCCTATTTTGACACATTGCCGAAAAGGCCGTGCATAGCAAAATGACCACGAAGGGCAAAGTTAACCTCAGTGTTCCTTTAGCAATCCCAGGATGGTTTGGAATTGGCGTCTAAATGTAGTCTGGGACACATGTATCGTTTCGGGCAACATCACACATAGCTAAAGGCAGCACTTCCTACGAGCCCTATCAGGGTGAAGGAGGAACTTGTAGAACTCAAGTTCCCAGCGCACTCAAAGCCCAAATCAGCAAAAGGGTAGATGATGCACGATCTACTTGGAAGGGAGAATCAGGCCAACCATGTGTTTACATGAATCTGTCTCTGTCTTAAGAGAAATCTGAAGAAGAAATTCCGAATCGTCCCTATTTTGACACATTGCCGAAAAGGCCGTGCATAGCAAAATGACCACGAAGCGCAAAGTTAACCTCAGTGTTCTTTTAGCAATCCCAGGATGGTTCGGAATTGGCGTCTAAATGTAGTCTGGAACACATGTCTCGTTTCGGGCAACATCACACATAGCTAATGGCAGCACTTCCTACGAGCCCTATCAGGGTGGAGGAGGAACTTGTAGAACTCAAGTTCCCAGCCCACTCAAAGCCCAGATCAGCAAAAGGGTAGATGATGCACGATCTACTTGGAAGGGAGAATCAGGCCAACCATGTGTTTTCATGAATCTGTCTCTGTCTTAAGAGAAATCAAGATAACCAATTCGGAATCTTCCCTATTTTGACACTTTGACGAAAAGGCCGTGCATAGCAAAATGACCACGAAGGGCAAAGTTGACCTCAGTGTTCTTTCAGCAATCTCAGGATGGTTTGTAATTGGCATCTAAATGTAGTCTAGAACACATGTCTCGTTTCGGGCAACATCACACATAGCTAATGGCAGCACTTCCTACGAGCCCTATCAGGGTGAAGGAGGAACTTGTAGAACTCAAGTTCCCAGCCCACGGATAGCCCAGATCAGCAAAAGGGTAGATGATGCACGATCTACTTGGAAGGGAGAATCAGGCCAACCATGTGTTTTCATGAATCTGTCTCTGTCTTAAGAGAAATCTGAAGAAGAAATTCCGAATCGTCCCTATTTTGACACATTGCCGAAAAGGCCGTGCATAGCAAAATGACCACGAAGGGCAAAGTTAACCTCAGTGTTCCTTTAGGAATCCCAGGATGGTTTGGAATTGGCGTCTAAATGTCGTCTGGGACACATGTATCGTTTCGGGCAACATCACACATAGCTAATGGCAGCACTTCCTACGAGCCCTATCAGGGTGAAGGAGGAACTTGTAGAACTCAAGTTCCCAGCGCACTCAAAGCCCAAATCAGCAAAAGGGTAGATGATGCACGATCTACTTGGAAGGGAGAATCAGGCCAACCATGTGTTTACATGAATCTGTCTCTGTCTTAAGAGAAATCTGAAGAAGAAATTCCGAATCTTCCCTATTTTGACACATTGCCGAAAAGGCCGTGCATAGCAAAATGACCACGAAGCGCAAAGTTAACCTCAGTGTTCTTTTAGCAATCCCAGGATGGTTCGGAATTGGCGTCTAAATGTAGTCTGGAACACATGTCTCGTTTCGGGCAACATCACACATAGCTAATGGCAGCACTTCCTACGAGCCCTATCAGGGTGGAGGAGGAACTTGTAGAACTCAAGTTCCCAGCCCACTCAAAGCCCAGATCAGCAAAAGGGTAGATGATGCACGATCTACTTGGAAGGGAGAATCAGGCCAACCATGTGTTTTCCTGAATCTGTCTCTGTCTTAAGAGAAATCTTAAGAAGAAATTCCGAATCGTCCCTATTTTGACACATTGCCGAAAAGGCCGTGCATAGTAAAATGACCACGAAGGGCAAAGTTAACCTCAGTGTTCTTTTAGCAATCCCAGGATGGTTTGGAATTGGCGTCTAAATGTAGTCTGGAACACATGTCTCGTTTCGGGCAACATCACAGATAGCTAATGGCAGCACTTCCTACGAGCCCTATCAGGGTGGAGGAGGAACTTGTAGAACTCAAGTTCCCAGCCCACTCAAAGCCCAGATCAGCAAAAGGGTAGATGATGCACGATCTACTTGGAAGGGAGAATCAGGCCAACCATGTGTTTTCCTGAATCTGTCTCTGTCTTAAGAGAAATCTTAAGAAGAAATTCCGAATCGTCCCTATTTTGACACATTGCCGAAAAGGCCGTGCATAGCAAAATGACCACGAAGGGCAAAGTTAACCTCAGTGTTCTTTTAGCAATCCCAGGATGGTTCGGAATTGGCGTCTAAATGTAGTCTGGAACACATGTCTCGTTTCGGGCAACATCACACATAGCTAATGGCAGCACTTCCTACGAGCCCTATCAGGGTGAAGGAGGAACTTGTAGAACTCAAGTTCCCAGCCCACTCAAAGCCCAAATCAGCAAAAGGGTAGATGATGCACGATCTACTTGGAAGGGAGAATCAGGCCAACCATGTGTTTTCATGAATCTGTCTCTGTCTTAAGAGAAATCAAAAGAAGAAATTCCGATTCAACCCTGTTTTGACACATTGCCGAAAAGGCCGTGCATAGCAAAATGACCACGAAGGGCAAAGTTAACCTCAGTGTTCTTTTAGCAATCCCAGGATGGTTTGTAATTGGCATCTAAATGTAGTCTAGAACACATGTCTCGTTTCGGGCAACATCACACATAGCTAATGGCAGCACTTCCTACGAGCCCTATCAGGGTGAAGGAGGAACTTGTAGAACTCAAGTACCCAGCCCACAGATAGCCCAGATCAGCAAAAGGGTAGATGATGCACGATCTACTTGGAAGGGAGAATCAGGCCAACCATGTGTTTACATGAATCTGTCTCTGTCTTAAGAGAAATCTGAAGAAGAAATTCCGAATCGTCCCTATTATGACACATTGCCGAAAAGGCCGTGCATAGCAAAATGACCACGAAGCGCAAAGTTAACCTCAGTGTTCTTTTAGCAATCCCAGGATGGTTCGGAATTGGCGTCTAAATGTAGTCTGGAACACATGTCTCGTTTCGGGCAACATCACACATAGCTAATGGCAGCACTTCCTACGAGCCCTATCAGGGTGAAGGAGGAACTTGTAGAACTCAAGTTCCCAGCCCACAGATAGCCCAGATCAGCAAAAGGGTAGATGATGCACGATCTACTTGGAAGGGAGAATCAGGCCAACCATGTGTTTTCCTGAATCTGTCTCTGTCTTAAGAGAAATCTTAAGAAGAAATTCCGAATCGTCCCTATTATGACACATTGCCGAAAAGGCCGTGCATAGCAAAATGACCACGAAGGGCAAAGTTAACCTCAGTGTTCCTTTAGCAATCCCAGGATGGTTTGGAATTGGCGTCTAAATGTAGTCTGGGACACATGTATCGTTTCGGGCAACATCACACATAGCTAATGGCAGCACTTCCTACGAGCCCTATCAGGGTGAAGGAGGAACTTGTAGAACTCAAGTTCCCAGCGCACTCAAAGCCCAAATCAGCAAAAGGGTAGATGATGCACGATCTACTTGGAAGGTCGAATCAGGCCAACCATGTGTTTACATGAATCTGTCTCTGTCTTAAGAGAAATCTGAAGAAGAAATTCCGAATTGTCCCTATTTTGACACATTGCCGAAAAGGCCGTGCATAGCAAAATGACCACGAAGGGCAAAGTTAACCTCAGTGTTCTTTTAGCAATCCCAGGATGGTTCGGAATTGGCGTCTAAATGTAGTCTGGAACACATGTCTCGTTTCGGGCAACATCACACATAGCTAATGGCAGCACTTCCTACGAGCCCTATCAGGGTGGAGGAGGAACTTGTAGAACTCAAGTTCCCAGCCCACTCAAAGCCCAGATCAGCAAAAGGGTAGATGATGCACGATCTACTTGGAAGGGAGAATCAGGCCAACCATGTGTTTTCCTGAATCTGTCTCTGTCTTAAGAGAAATCTTAAGAAGAAATTCCGAATCGTCCCTATTTTGACACATTGCCGAAAAGGCCGTGCATAGCAAAATGACCACGAAGGGCAAAGTTAACCTCAGTGTTCTTTTAGCAATCCCAGGATGGTTTGGAATTGGCGTCTAAATGTAGTCTGGAACACATGTCTCGTTTCGGGCAACATCACACGTAGCTAATGGCAGCACTTCCTACGAGCCCTATCAGGGTGAAGGAGGAACTTGTAGAACTCAAGTTCCCAGCCCACTCAAAGCCCAAATCAGCAAAAGGGTAGATGATGCACGATCTACTTGGAAGGGAGAATCAGGCCAACCATGTGTTTTCATGAATCTGTCTCTGTCTTAAGAGAAATCAAAAGAAGAAATTCCGATTCAACCCTGTTTTGACACATTGCCGAAAAGGCCGTGCATAGCAAAATGACCACGAAGGGCAAAGTTAACCTCAGTGTTCTTTTAGCAATCCCAGGATGGTTTGTAATTGGCATCTAAATGTAGTCTAGAACACATGTCTCGTTTCGGGCAACATCACACATAGCTAATGGCAGCACTTCCTACGAGCCCTATCAGGGTGAAGGAGGAACTTGTAGAACTCAAGTACCCAGCCCACAGATAGCCCAGATCAGCAAAAGGGTAGATGATGCACGATCTACTTGGAAGGGAGAATCAGGCCAACCATGTGTTTTCCTGAATCTGTCTCTGTCTTAAGAGAAATCTGAAGAAGAAATTCCGAATCGTCCCTATTTTGACACATTGCCGAAAAGGCCGTGCATAGCAAAATGACCACGAAGGGCAAAGTTAACCTCAGTGTTCCTTTAGCAATCCCAGGATGGTTTGGAATTGGCGTCTAAATGTAGTCTGGGACACATGTATCGTTTCGGGCAACATCACACATAGCTAATGGCAGCACTTCCTACGAGCCCTATCAGGGTGAAGGAGGAACTTGTAGAACTCAAGTTCCCAGCGCACTCAAAGCCCAAATCAGCAAAAGGGTAGATGATGCACGATCTACTTGGAAGGGAGAATCAGGCCAACCATGTGTTTACATGAATCTGTCTCTGTCTTAAGAGAAATCTGAAGAAGAAATTCCGAATCGTCCCTATTTTGACACATTGCCGAAAAGGCCGTGCATAGCAAAATGACCACGAAGCGCAAAGTTAACCTCAGTGTTCTTTTAGCAATCCCAGGATGGTTCGGAATTGGCGTCTAAATGTAGTCTGGAACACATGTCTCGTTTCGGGCAACATCACACATAGCTAATGGCAGCACTTCCTACGAGCCCTATCAGGGTGGAGGAGGAACTTGTAGAACTCAAGTTCCCAGCCCACTCAAAGCCCAGATCAGCAAAAGGGTAGATGATGCACGATCTACTTGGAAGGGAGAATCAGGCCAACCATGTGTTTTCATGAATCTGTCTCTGTCTTAAGAGAAATCAAGATAACCAATTCGGAATCTTCCCTATTTTGACACTTTGACGAAAAGGCCGTGCATAGCAAAATGACCACGAAGGGCAAAGTTGACCTCAGTGTTCTTTTAGCAATCCCAGGATGGTTTGTAATTGGCATCTAAATGTAGTCTAGAACACATGTCTCGTTTCGGGCAACATCACACATAGCTAATGGCAGCACTTCCTACGAGCCCTATCAGGGTGAAGGAGGAACTTGTAGAACTCAAGTTCCCAGCCCACAGATAGCCCAGATCAGCAAAAGGGTAGATGATGCACGATCTACTTGGAAGGGAGAATCAGGCCAACCATGTGTTTTCATGAATCTGTCTCTGTCTTAAGAGAAATCTGAAGAAGAAATTCCGAATCGTCCCTATTTTGACACATTGCCGAAAAGGCCGTGCATAGCAAAATGACCACGAAGGGCAAAGTTAACCTCAGTGTTCCTTTAGGAATCCCAGGATGGTTTGGAATTGGCGTCTAAATGTCGTCTGGGACACATGTATCGTTTCGGGCAACATCACACATAGCTAATGGCAGCACTTCCTACGAGCCCTATCAGGGTGAAGGAGGAACTTGTAGAACTCAAGTTCCCAGCGCACTCAAAGCCCAAATCAGCAAAAGGGTAGATGATGCACGATCTACTTGGAAGGGAGAATCAGGCCAACCATGTGTTTACATGAATCTGTCTCTGTCTTAAGAGAAATCTGAAGAAGAAATTCCGAATCTTCCCTATTTTGACACATTGCCGAAAAGGCCGTGCATAGCAAAATGACCACGAAGCGCAAAGTTAACCTCAGTGTTCTTTTAGCAATCCCAGGATGGTTCGGAATTGGCGTCTAAATGTAGTCTGGAACACATGTCTCGTTTCGGGCAACATCACACATAGCTAATGGCAGCACTTCCTACGAGCCCTATCAGGGTGGAGGAGGAACTTGTAGAACTCAAGTTCCCAGCCCACTCAAAGCCCAGATCAGCAAAAGGGTAGATGATGCACGATCTACTTGGAAGGGAGAATCAGGCCAACCATGTGTTTTCCTGAATCTGTCTCTGTCTTAAGAGAAATCTTAAGAAGAAATTCCGAATCGTCCCTATTTTGACACATTGCCGAAAAGGCCGTGCATAGTAAAATGACCACGAAGGGCAAAGTTAACCTCAGTGTTCTTTTAGCAATCCCAGGATGGTTTGGAATTGGCGTCTAAATGTAGTCTGGAACACATGTCTCGTTTCGGGCAACATCACAGATAGCTAATGGCAGCACTTCCTACGAGCCCTATCAGGGTGGAGGAGGAACTTGTAGAACTCAAGTTCCCAGCCCACTCAAAGCCCAGATCAGCAAAAGGGTAGATGATGCACGATCTACTTGGAAGGGAGAATCAGGCCAACCATGTGTTTTCCTGAATCTGTCTCTGTCTTAAGAGAAATCTTAAGAAGAAATTCCGAATCGTCCCTATTTTGACACATTGCCGAAAAGGCCGTGCATAGCAAAATGACCACGAAGGGCAAAGTTAACCTCAGTGTTCTTTTAGCAATGCCAGGATGGTTTGGAATTGGCGTCTAAATGTAGTCTGGAACACATGTCTCGTTTCGGGCAACATCACAGATAGCTAATGGCAGCACTTCCTACGAGCCCTATCAGGGTGGAGGAGGAACTTGTAGAACTCAAGTTCCCAGCCCACTCAAAGCCCAGATCAGCAAAAGGGTAGATGATGCACGATCTACTTGGAAGGGAGAATCAGGCCAACCATGTGTTTTCATGAATCTGTCTCTGTCTTAAGAGAAATCTTAAGAAGAAATTCCGAATCGTCCCTATTTTGACACATTGCCGAAAAGGCCGTGCATAGCAAAATGACCACGAAGCGCAAAGTTAACCTCAGTGTTCTTTTTGCAATCCCAGGATGGTTCGGAATTGGCGTCTAAATGTAGTCTGGAACACATGTCTCGTTTCGTGCAACATCACAGATAGCTAATGGCAGCACTTCCTACGAGCCCTATCAGGGTGGAGGAGGAACTTGTAGAACTCAAGTTCCCAGCCCACTCAAAGCCCAGATCAGCAAAAGGGTAGATGATGCACGATCTACTTGGAAGGGAGAATCAGGCCAACCATGTGTTTTCCTGAATCTGTCTCTGTCTTAAGAGAAATCTTAAGAAGAAATTCCGAATCGTCCCTATTTTGACACATTGCCGAAAAGGCCGTGCATAGCAAAATGACCACGAAGGGCAAAGTTAACCTCAGTGTTCTTTTAGCAATCCCAGGATGGTTTGGAATTGGCGTCTAAATATAGTCTGGAACAGATGTCTCGTTTCGGGCAACATCACACGTAGCTAATGGCAGCACTTCCTACGAGCCCTATCAGGGTGAAGGAGGAACTTGTAGAACTCAAGTACCCAGCCCACAGATAGCCCAGATCAGCAAAAGGGTAGATGATGCACGATCTACTTGGAAGGGAGAATCAGGCCAACCATGTGTTTTCCTGAATCTGTCTCTGTCTTAAGAGAAATCTGAAGAAGAAATTCCGAATCGTCCCTATTTTGACACATTGCCGAAAAGGCCGTGCATAGCAAAATGACCACGAAGGGCAAAGTTAACCTCAGTGTTCCTTTAGCAATCCCAGGATGGTTTGGAATTGGCGTCTAAATGTAGTCTGGGACACATGTATCGTTTCGGGCAACATCACACATAGCTAATGGCAGCACTTCCTACGAGCCCTATCAGGGTGAAGGAGGAACTTGTAGAACTCAAGTTCCCAGCGCACTCAAAGCCCAAATCAGCAAAAGGGTAGATGATGCACGATCTACTTGGAAGGTCGAATCAGGCCAACCATGTGTTTACATGAATCTGTCTCTGTCTTAAGAGAAATCTGAAGAAGAAATTCCGAATTGTCCCTATTTTGACACATTGCCGAAAAGGCCGTGCATAGCAAAATGACCACGAAGGGCAAAGTTAACCTCAGTGTTCTTTTAGCAATCCCAGGATGGTTCGGAATTGGCGTCTAAATGTAGTCTGGAACACATGTCTCGTTTCGGGCAACATCACACATAGCTAATGGCAGCACTTCCTACGAGCCCTATCAGGGTGGAGGAGGAACTTGTAGAACTCAAGTTCCCAGCCCACTCAAAGCCCAGATCAGCAAAAGGGTAGATGATGCACGATCTACTTGGAAGGGAGAATCAGGCCAACCATGTGTTTTCCTGAATCTGTCTCTGTCTTAAGAGAAATCTTAAGAAGAAATTCCGAATCGTCCCTATTTTGACACATTGCCGAAAAGGCCGTGCATAGCAAAATGACCACGAAGGGCAAAGTTAACCTCAGTGTTCTTTTAGCAATCCCAGGATGGTTTGGAATTGGCGTCTAAATGTAGTCTGGAACACATGTCTCGTTTCGGGCAACATCACACGTAGCTAATGGCAGCACTTCCTACGAGCCCTATCAGGGTGAAGGAGGAACTTGTAGAACTCAAGTTCCCAGCCCACTCAAAGCCCAAATCAGCAAAAGGGTAGATGATGCACGATCTACTTGGAAGGGAGAATCAGGCCAACCATGTGTTTTCATGAATCTGTCTCTGTCTTAAGAGAAATCAAAAGAAGAAATTCCGATTCAACCCTGTTTTGACACATTGCCGAAAAGGCCGTGCATAGCAAAATGACCACGAAGGGCAAAGTTAACCTCAGTGTTCTTTTAGCAATCCCAGGATGGTTTGTAATTGGCATCTAAATGTAGTCTAGAACACATGTCTCGTTTCGGGCAACATCACACATAGCTAATGGCAGCACTTCCTACGAGCCCTATCAGGGTGAAGGAGGAACTTGTAGAACTCAAGTACCCAGCCCACAGATAGCCCAGATCAGCAAAAGGGTAGATGATGCACGATCTACTTGGAAGGGAGAATCAGGCCAACCATGTGTTTTCCTGAATCTGTCTCTGTCTTAAGAGAAATCTGAAGAAGAAATTCCGAATCGTCCCTATTTTGACACATTGCCGAAAAGGCCGTGCATAGCAAAATGACCACGAAGGGCAAAGTTAACCTCAGTGTTCCTTTAGCAATCCCAGGATGGTTTGGAATTGGCGTCTAAATGTAGTCTGGGACACATGTATCGTTTCGGGCAACATCACACATAGCTAATGGCAGCACTTCCTACGAGCCCTATCAGGGTGAAGGAGGAACTTGTAGAACTCAAGTTCCCAGCGCACTCAAAGCCCAAATCAGCAAAAGGGTAGATGATGCACGATCTACTTGGAAGGGAGAATCAGGCCAACCATGTGTTTACATGAATCTGTCTCTGTCTTAAGAGAAATCTGAAGAAGAAATTCCGAATCGTCCCTATTTTGACACATTGCCGAAAAGGCCGTGCATAGCAAAATGACCACGAAGCGCAAAGTTAACCTCAGTGTTCTTTTAGCAATCCCAGGATGGTTCGGAATTGGCGTCTAAATGTAGTCTGGAACACATGTCTCGTTTCGGGCAACATCACACATAGCTAATGGCAGCACTTCCTACGAGCCCTATCAGGGTGGAGGAGGAACTTGTAGAACTCAAGTTCCCAGCCCACTCAAAGCCCAGATCAGCAAAAGGGTAGATGATGCACGATCTACTTGGAAGGGAGAATCAGGCCAACCATGTGTTTTCATGAATCTGTCTCTGTCTTAAGAGAAATCAAGATAACCAATTCGGAATCTTCCCTATTTTGACACTTTGACGAAAAGGCCGTGCATAGCAAAATGACCACGAAGGGCAAAGTTGACCTCAGTGTTCTTTTAGCAATCCCAGGATGGTTTGTAATTGGCATCTAAATGTAGTCTAGAACACATGTCTCGTTTCGGGCAACATCACACATAGCTAATGGCAGCACTTCCTACGAGCCCTATCAGGGTGAAGGAGGAACTTGTAGAACTCAAGTTCCCAGCCCACAGATAGCCCAGATCAGCAAAAGGGTAGATGATGCACGATCTACTTGGAAGGGAGAATCAGGCCAACCATGTGTTTTCATGAATCTGTCTCTGTCTTAAGAGAAATCTGAAGAAGAAATTCCGAATCGTCCCTATTTTGACACATTGCCGAAAAGGCCGTGCATAGCAAAATGACCACGAAGGGCAAAGTTAACCTCAGTGTTCCTTTAGGAATCCCAGGATGGTTTGGAATTGGCGTCTAAATGTCGTCTGGGACACATGTATCGTTTCGGGCAACATCACACATAGCTAATGGCAGCACTTCCTACGAGCCCTATCAGGGTGAAGGAGGAACTTGTAGAACTCAAGTTCCCAGCGCACTCAAAGCCCAAATCAGCAAAAGGGTAGATGATGCACGATCTACTTGGAAGGGAGAATCAGGCCAACCATGTGTTTACATGAATCTGTCTCTGTCTTAAGAGAAATCTGAAGAAGAAATTCCGAATCTTCCCTATTTTGACACATTGCCGAAAAGGCCGTGCATAGCAAAATGACCACGAAGCGCAAAGTTAACCTCAGTGTTCTTTTAGCAATCCCAGGATGGTTCGGAATTGGCGTCTAAATGTAGTCTGGAACACATGTCTCGTTTCGGGCAACATCACACATAGCTAATGGCAGCACTTCCTACGAGCCCTATCAGGGTGGAGGAGGAACTTGTAGAACTCAAGTTCCCAGCCCACTCAAAGCCCAGATCAGCAAAAGGGTAGATGATGCACGATCTACTTGGAAGGGAGAATCAGGCCAACCATGTGTTTTCCTGAATCTGTCTCTGTCTTAAGAGAAATCTTAAGAAGAAATTCCGAATCGTCCCTATTTTGACACATTGCCGAAAAGGCCGTGCATAGTAAAATGACCACGAAGGGCAAAGTTAACCTCAGTGTTCTTTTAGCAATCCCAGGATGGTTTGGAATTGGCGTCTAAATGTAGTCTGGAACACATGTCTCGTTTCGGGCAACATCACAGATAGCTAATGGCAGCACTTCCTACGAGCCCTATCAGGGTGGAGGAGGAACTTGTAGAACTCAAGTTCCCAGCCCACTCAAAGCCCAGATCAGCAAAAGGGTAGATGATGCACGATCTACTTGGAAGGGAGAATCAGGCCAACCATGTGTTTTCCTGAATCTGTCTCTGTCTTAAGAGAAATCTTAAGAAGAAATTCCGAATCGTCCCTATTTTGACACATTGCCGAAAAGGCCGTGCATAGCAAAATGACCACGAAGGGCAAAGTTAACCTCAGTGTTCTTTTAGCAATCCCAGGATGGTTTGGAATTGGCGTCTAAATGTAGTCTGGAACACATGTCTCGTTTCGGGCAACATCACAGATAGCTAATGGCAGCACTTCCTACGAGCCCTATCAGGGTGGAGGAGGAACTTGTAGAACTCAAGTTCCCAGCCCACTCAAAGCCCAGATCAGCAAAAGGGTAGATGATGCACGATCTACTTGGAAGGGAGAATCAGGCCAACCATGTGTTTTCATGAATCTGTCTCTGTCTTAAGAGAAATCTTAAGAAGAAATTCCGAATCGTCCCTATTTTGACACATTGCCGAAAAGGCCGTGCATAGCAAAATGACCACGAAGCGCAAAGTTAACCTCAGTGTTCTTTTTGCAATCCCAGGATGGTTCGGAATTGGCGTCTAAATGTAGTCTGGAACACATGTCTCGTTTCGGGCAACATCACAGATAGCTAATGGCAGCACTTCCTACGAGCCCTATCAGGGTGGAGGAGGAACTTGTAGAACTCAAGTTCCCAGCCCACTCAAAGCCCAGATCAGCAAAAGGGTAGATGATGCACGATCTACTTGGAAGGGAGAATCAGGCCAACCATGTGTTTTCCTGAATCTGTCTCTGTCTTAAGAGAAATCTTAAGAAGAAATTCCGAATCGTCCCTATTTTGACACATTGCCGAAAAGGCCGTGCATAGCAAAATGACCACGAAGGGCAAAGTTAACCTCAGTGTTCTTTTAGCAATCCCAGGATGGTTTGGAATTGGCGTCTAAATATAGTCTGGAACAGATGTCTCGTTTCGGGCAACATCACACATAGCTAATGGCAGCACTTCCTACGAGCCCTATCAGGGTGGAGGAGGAACTTGTAGAACTCAAGTTCCCAGCCCACTCAAAGCCCAGATCAGCAAAAGGGTAGATGATGCACGATCTACTTGGAAGGGAGAATCAGGCCAACCATGTGTTTTCCTGAATCTGTCTCTGTCTTAAGAGAAATCTTAAGAAGAAATTCCGAATCTTCCCTATTTTGACACATTGCCGAAAAGGCCGTGCATAGCAAAATGACCACGAAGGGCAAAGTTAACCTCAGTGTTCTTTTAGCAATCCCAGGATGGTTTGGAATTGGCGTCTAAATGTAGTCTGTAGCACATGTCTCGTTTCGGGCAACATCACACATAGCTAATGGCAGCACTTCCTACGAGCCCTATCAGGGTGAAGGAGGAACTTGTAGAACTCAAGTTCCCAGCCCACTCAAAGCCCAGATCAGCAAAAGGGTAGATGATGCACGATCTACTTGGAAGGGAGAATCAGGCCAACCATTTGTTTTCATGAATCTGTCTCTGTCTTAAGAGAAATCAAGATAACCAATTCGGAATCATCCCTATTTTGACACTTTGACGAAAAGGCCGTGCATAGCAAAATGACCACGAAGGGCAAAGTTAACCTCAGTGTTCCTTTAGCAATCCCAGGATGGTTTGGAATTGGCGTCTAAATGTAGTCTGGGACACATGTATCGTTTCGGGCAACATCACACATAGCTAATGGCAGCACTTCCTACGAGCCCTATCAGGGTGAAGGAGGAACTTGTAGAACTCAAGTTCCCAGCGCACTCAAAGCCCAAATCAGCAAAAGGGTAGATGATGCACGATCTACTTGGAAGGGAGAATCAGGCCAACCATGTGTTTACATGAATCTGTCTCTGTCTTAAGAGAAATCTGAAGAAGAAATTCCGAATCGTCCCTATTTTGACACATTGCCGAAAAGGCCGTGCATAGCAAAATGACCACGAAGCGCAAAGTTAACCTCAGTGTTCTTTTAGCAATCCCAGGATGGTTCGGAATTGGCGTCTAAATGTAGTCTGGAACACATGTCTCGTTTCGGGCAACATCACACATAGCTAATGGCAGCACTTCCTACGAGCCCTATCAGGGTGGAGGAGGAACTTGTAGAACTCAAGTTCCCAGCCCACTCAAAGCCCAGATCAGCAAAAGGGTAGATGATGCACGATCTACTTGGAAGGGAGAATCAGGCCAACCATGTGTTTTCATGAATCTGTCTCTGTCTTAAGAGAAATCAAGATAACCAATTCGGAATCTTCCCTATTTTGACACTTTGACGAAAAGGCCGTGCATAGCAAAATGACCACGAAGGGCAAAGTTGACCTCAGTGTTCTTTTAGCAATCCCAGGATGGTTTGTAATTGGCATCTAAATGTAGTCTAGAACACATGTCTCGTTTCGGGCAACATCACACATAGCTAATGGCAGCACTTCCTACGAGCCCTATCAGGGTGAAGGAGGAACTTGTAGAACTCAAGTTCCCAGCCCACAGATAGCCCAGATCAGCAAAAGGGTAGATGATGCACGATCTACTTGGAAGGGAGAATCAGGCCAACCATGTGTTTTCATGAATCTGTCTCTGTCTTAAGAGAAATCTGAAGAAGAAATTCCGAATCGTCCCTATTTTGACACATTGCCGAAAAGGCCGTGCATAGCAAAATGACCACGAAGGGCAAAGTTAACCTCAGTGTTCCTTTAGGAATCCCAGGATGGTTTGGAATTGGCGTCTAAATGTCGTCTGGGACACATGTATCGTTTCGGGCAACATCACACATAGCTAATGGCAGCACTTCCTACGAGCCCTATCAGGGTGAAGGAGGAACTTGTAGAACTCAAGTTCCCAGCGCACTCAAAGCCCAAATCAGCAAAAGGGTAGATGATGCACGATCTACTTGGAAGGGAGAATCAGGCCAACCATGTGTTTACATGAATCTGTCTCTGTCTTAAGAGAAATCTGAAGAAGAAATTCCGAATCTTCCCTATTTTGACACATTGCCGAAAAGGCCGTGCATAGCAAAATGACCACGAAGCGCAAAGTTAACCTCAGTGTTCTTTTAGCAATCCCAGGATGGTTCGGAATTGGCGTCTAAATGTAGTCTGGAACACATGTCTCGTTTCGGGCAACATCACACATAGCTAATGGCAGCACTTCCTACGAGCCCTATCAGGGTGGAGGAGGAACTTGTAGAACTCAAGTTCCCAGCCCACTCAAAGCCCAGATCAGCAAAAGGGTAGATGATGCACGATCTACTTGGAAGGGAGAATCAGGCCAACCATGTGTTTTCCTGAATCTGTCTCTGTCTTAAGAGAAATCTTAAGAAGAAATTCCGAATCGTCCCTATTTTGACACATTGCCGAAAAGGCCGTGCATAGTAAAATGACCACGAAGGGCAAAGTTAACCTCAGTGTTCTTTTAGCAATCCCAGGATGGTTTGGAATTGGCGTCTAAATGTAGTCTGGAACACATGTCTCGTTTCGGGCAACATCACAGATAGCTAATGGCAGCACTTCCTACGAGCCCTATCAGGGTGGAGGAGGAACTTGTAGAACTCAAGTTCCCAGCCCACTCAAAGCCCAGATCAGCAAAAGGGTAGATGATGCACGATCTACTTGGAAGGGAGAATCAGGCCAACCATGTGTTTTCCTGAATCTGTCTCTGTCTTAAGAGAAATCTTAAGAAGAAATTCCGAATCGTCCCTATTTTGACACATTGCCGAAAAGGCCGTGCATAGCAAAATGACCACGAAGGGCAAAGTTAACCTCAGTGTTCTTTTAGCAATCCCAGGATGGTTTGGAATTGGCGTCTAAATGTAGTCTGGAACACATGTCTCGTTTCGGGCAACATCACAGATAGCTAATGGCAGCACTTCCTACGAGCCCTATCAGGGTGGAGGAGGAACTTGTAGAACTCAAGTTCCCAGCCCACTCAAAGCCCAGATCAGCAAAAGGGTAGATGATGCACGATCTACTTGGAAGGGAGAATCAGGCCAACCATGTGTTTTCATGAATCTGTCTCTGTCTTAAGAGAAATCTTAAGAAGAAATTCCGAATCGTCCCTATTTTGACACATTGCCGAAAAGGCCGTGCATAGCAAAATGACCACGAAGCGCAAAGTTAACCTCAGTGTTCTTTTTGCAATCCCAGGATGGTTCGGAATTGGCGTCTAAATGTAGTCTGGAACACATGTCTCGTTTCGGGCAACATCACAGATAGCTAATGGCAGCACTTCCTACGAGCCCTATCAGGGTGGAGGAGGAACTTGTAGAACTCAAGTTCCCAGCCCACTCAAAGCCCAGATCAGCAAAAGGGTAGATGATGCACGATCTACTTGGAAGGGAGAATCAGGCCAACCATGTGTTTTCCTGAATCTGTCTCTGTCTTAAGAGAAATCTTAAGAAGAAATTCCGAATCGTCCCTATTTTGACACATTGCCGAAAAGGCCGTGCATAGCAAAATGACCACGAAGGGCAAAGTTAACCTCAGTGTTCTTTTAGCAATCCCAGGATGGTTTGGAATTGGCGTCTAAATATAGTCTGGAACAGATGTCTCGTTTCGGGCAACATCACACATAGCTAATGGCAGCACTTCCTACGAGCCCTATCAGGGTGGAGGAGGAACGTGTAGAACTCAAGTTCCCAGCCCACTCAAAGCCCAGATCAGCAAAAGGGTAGATGATGCACGATCTACTTGGAAGGGAGAATCAGGCCAACCATGTGTTTTCCTGAATCTGTCTCTGTCTTAAGAGAAATCTTAAGAAGAAATTCCGAATCTTCCCTATTTTGACACATTGCCGAAAAGGCCGTGCATAGCAAAATGACCACGAAGGGCAAAGTTAACCTCAGTGTTCTTTTAGCAATCCCAGGATGGTTTGGAATTGGCGTCTAAATGTAGTCTGTAGCACATGTCTCGTTTCGGGCAACATCACACATAGCTAATGGCAGCACTTCCTACGAGCCCTATCAGGGTGAAGGAGGAACTTGTAGAACTCAAGTTCCCAGCCCACTCAAAGCCCAGATCAGCAAAAGGGTAGATGATGCACGATCTACTTGGAAGGGAGAATCAGGCCAACCATTTGTTTTCATGAATCTGTCTCTGTCTTAAGAGAAATCAAGATAACCAATTCGGAATCATCCCTATTTTGAAACTTTGACGAAAAGGCCGTGCATAGCAAAATGACCACGAAGGGCAAAGTTAACCTCAGTGTTCTTTTAGCAATCCCAGGATGGTTCGGAATTGGCGTCTAAATGTAGTCTGGAACACATGTCTCGTTTCGGGCAACATCACACATAGCTAATGGCAGCACTTCCTACGAGCCCTATCAGGGTGAAGGAGGAACTTGTAGAACTCAAGTTCCCAGCCCACTCAAAGCCCAGATCAGCAAAAGGGTAGATGATGCACGATCTACTTGGAAGGGAGAATCAGGCCAACCATTTGTTTTCATGAATCTGTCTCTGTCTTAAGAGAAATGAAGATAACCAATTCGGAATCATCCCTATTTTGACACTTTGACGAAAAGGCCGTGCATAGCAAAATGACCACGAAGGGCAAAGTTAACCTCAGTGTTCTATTAGCAATCCCAGGATGGTTCGGAATTGGCGTCTAAATGTAGTCTGGAACACATGTCTCGTTTCAGGCAACATCACACATAGCTAATGGCAGCACTTCCTACGAGCCCTATCAGGGTGAAGGAGGAACTTGTAGAACTCAAGTTCCCAGCCCACTCAAAGCCCAAATCAGCAAAAGGGTAGATGATGCACGATCTACTTGGAAGGGAGAATCAGGCCAACCATGTGTTTTCATGAATCTGTCTCTGACTTAAGAGAAATCAAAAGAAGAAATTCCGATTCAACCCTGTTTTGACACATTGCCGAAAAGGCCGTGCATAGCAAAATGACCACGAAGGGCAAAGTTAACCTCAGTGTTCTTTTAGCAATCCCAGGATGGTTTGTAATTGGCATCTAAATGTAGTCTAGAACACATGTCTCGTTTCGGGCAACATCACACATAGCTAATGGCAGCACTTCCTACGAGCCCTATCAGGGTGAAGGAGGAACTTGTAGAACTCAAGTACCCAGCCCACAGATAGCCCAGATCAGCAAAAGGGTAGATGATGCACGATCTACTTGGAAGGGAGAATCAGGCCAACCATGTGTTTTCCTGAATCTGTCTCTGTCTTAAGAGAAATCTGAAGAAGAAATTCCGAATCCTCCCTATTTTGACACATTGCCGAAAAGGCCGGGCATAGCAAAATGACCACGAAGGGCAAAGTTAACCTCAGTGTTCCTTTAGCAATCCCAGGATGGTTTGGAATTGGCGTCTAAATGTAGTCTGGGACACATGTATCGTTTCGGGCAACATCACACATAGCTAATGGCAGCACTTCCTACGAGCCCTATCAGGGTGAAGGAGGAACTTGTAGAACTCAAGTTCCCAGCGCACTCAAAGCCCAAATCAGCAAAAGGGTAGATGATGCACGATCTACTTGGAAGGGAGAATCAGGCCAACCATGTGTTTACATGAATCTGTCTCTGTCTTAAGAGAAATCTGAAGAAGAAATTCCGAATCGTCCCTATTTTGACACATTGCCGAAAAGGCCGTGCATAGCAAAATGACCACGAAGCGCAAAGTTAACCTCAGTGTTCTTTTAGCAATCCCAGGATGGTTCGGAATTGGCGTCTAAATGTAGTCTGGAACACATGTCTCGTTTCGGGCAACATCACACATAGCTAATGGCAGCACTTCCTACGAGCCCTATCAGGGTGAAGGAGGAACTTGTAGAACTCAAGTTCCCAGCCCACTCAAAGCCCAAATCAGCAAAAGGGTAGATGATGCACGATCTACTTGGAAGGGAGAATCAGGCCAACCATGTGTTTTCATGAATCTGTCTCTGTCTTAAGAGAAATCAAAAGAAGAAATTCCGATTCAACCCTGTTTTGACACATTGCCGAAAAGGCCGTGCATAGCAAAATGACCACGAAGGGCAAAGTTAACCTCAGTGTTCTTTTAGCAATCCCAGGATGGTTTGTAATTGGCATCTAAATGTAGTCTAGAACACATGTCTCGTTTCGGGCAACATCACACATAGCTAATGGCAGCACTTCCTACGAGCCCTATCAGGGTGAAGGAGGAACTTGTAGAACTCAAGTACCCAGCCCACAGATAGCCCAGATCAGCAAAAGGGTAGATGATGCACGATCTACTTGGAAGGGAGAATCAGGCCAACCATGTGTTTTCCTGAATCTGTCTCTGTCTTAAGAGAAATCTGAAGAAGAAATTCCGAATCCTCCCTATTTTGACACATTGCCGAAAAGGCCGTGCATAGCAAAATGACCACGAAGGGCAAAGTTAACCTCAGTGTTCCTTTAGCAATCCCAGGATGGTTTGGAATTGGCGTCTAAATGTAGTCTGGGACACATGTATCGTTTCGGGCAACATCACACATAGCTAATGGCAGCACTTCCTACGAGCCCTATCAGGGTGAAGGAGGAACTTGTAGAACTCAAGTTCCCAGCGCACTCAAAGCCCAAATCAGCAAAAGGGTAGATGATGCACGATCTACTTGGAAGGGAGAATCAGGCCAACCATGTGTTTACATGAATCTGTCTCTGTCTTAAGAGAAATCTGAAGAAGAAATTCCGAATCGTCCCTATTTTGACACATTGCCGAAAAGGCCGTGCATAGCAAAATGACCACGAAGCGCAAAGTTAACCTCAGTGTTCTTTTAGCAATCCCAGGATGGTTCGGAATTGGCGTCTAAATGTAGTCTGGAACACATGTCTCGTTTCGGGCAACATCACACATAGCTAATGGCAGCACTTCCTACGAGCCCTATCAGGGTGGAGGAGGAACTTGTAGAACTCAAGTTCCCAGCCACTCAAAGCCCAGATCAGCAAAAGGGTAGATGATGCACGATCTACTTGGAAGGGAGAATCAGGCCAACCATGTGTTTTCATGAATCTGTCTCTGTCTTAAGAGAAATCTGAAGAAGAAATTCCGAATCGTCCCTATTTTGACACATTGCCGAAAAGGCCGTGCATAGCAAAATGACCACGAAGGGCAAAGTTGACCTCAGTGTTCTTTTAGCAATCCCAGGATGGTTTGGAATTGGCGTCTAAATGTAGTCTGGAACACATGTCTCGTTTCGGGCAACATCACACGTAGCTAATGGCAGCACTTCCTACGAGCCCTATCAGGGTGAAGGAGGAACTTGTAGAACTCAAGTTCCCAGCCCACTCAAAGCCCAAATCAGCAAAAGGGTAGATGATGCACGATCTACTTGGAAGGGAGTATCAGGCCAACCATGTGTTTTCATGAATCTGTCTCTGTCTTAAGAGAAATCAAGATAACCAATTCGGAATCTTCCCTATTTTGACACTTTGACGAAAAGGCCATGCATAGCAAAATGACCAAGAAGGGCAAAGTTAACCTCAGTGTTCTTTTAGCAATCCCAGGATGGTTTGTAATTGGCATCTAAATGTAGTCTAGAACACATGTCTCGTTTTGGGCAACATCACACATAGCTAATGGCAGCACTTCCTACGAGCCCTATCAGGGTGAAGGAGGAACTTGTAGAACTCAAGTTCCCAGCCCACAGATAGCCCAGATCAGCAAAAGGGTAGATGATGCACGATCTACTTGGAAGGGAGAATCAGGCCAACCATGTGTTTTCATGAATCTGTCTCTGTCTTAAGAGAAATCTGAAGAAGAAATTCCGAATCGTCCCTATTTTGACACATTGCCGAAAAGGCCGTGCATAGCAAAATGACCACGAAGGGCAAAGTTAACCTCAGTGTTCTTTTAGCAATCCCAGGATGGTTCGGAATTGGCGTCTAAATGTCGTCTGGGACACATGTATCGTTTCGGGCAACATCACACATAGCTAATGGCAGCACTTCCTACGAGCCCTATCAGGGTGAAGGAGGAACTTGTAGAACTCAAGTTCCCAGCGCACTCAAAGCCCAAATCAGCAAAAGGGTAGATGATGCACGATCTACTTGGAAGGGAGAATCAGGCCAACCATGTGTTTACATGAATCTGTCTCTGTCTTAAGAGAAATCTGAAGAAGAAATTCCGAATCTTCCCTATTTTGACACATTGCCGAAAAGGCCGTGCATAGCAAAATGACCACGAAGCGCAAAGTTAACCTCAGTGTTCTTTTAGCAATCCCAGGATGGTTCGGAATTGGCGTCTAAATGTAGTCTGGAACACATGTCTCGTTTCGGGCAACATCACACATAGCTAATGGCAGCACTTCCTACGAGCCCTATCAGGGTGGAGGAGGAACTTGTAGAACTCAAGTTCCCAGCCCACTCAAAGCCCAGATCAGCAAAAGGGTAGATGATGCACGATCTACTTGGAAGGGAGAATCAGGCCAACCATGTGTTTTCATGAATCTGTCTCTGTCTTAAGAGAAATCTGAAGAAGAATTTCCGAATCGTCCCTATTTTGACACATTGCCGAAAAGGCCGTGCATAGTAAAATGACCACGAAGGGCAAAGTTAACCTCAGTGTTCTTTTAGCAATCCCAGGATGGTTTGGAATTGGCGTCTAAATGTAGTCTGGAACACATGTCTCGTTTCGGGCAACATCACAGATAGCTAATGGCAGCACTTCCTACGAGCCCTATCAGGGTGGAGGAGGAACTTGTAGAACTCAAGTTCCCAGCCCACTCAAAGCCCAGATCAGCAAAAGGGTAGATGATGCACGATCTACTTGGAAGGGAGAATCAGGCCAACCATGTGTTTTCCTGAATCTGTCTCTGTCTTAAGAGAAATCTTAAGAAGAAATTCCGAATCGTCCCTATTTTGACACATTGCCGAAAAGGCCGTGCATAGCAAAATGACCACGAAGGGCAAAGTTAACCTCAGTGTTCTTTTAGCAATCCCAGGATGGTTTGGAATTGGCGTCTAAATGTAGTCTGGAACACATGTCTCGTTTCGGGCAACATCACAGATAGCTAATGGCAGCACTTCCTACGAGCCCTATCAGGGTGGAGGAGGAACTTGTAGAACTCAAGTTCCCAGCCCACTCAAAGCCCAGATCAGCAAAAGGGTAGATGATGCACGATCTACTTGGAAGGGAGAATCAGGCCAACCATGTGTTTTCATGAATCTGTCTCTGTCTTAAGAGAAATCTTAAGAAGAAATTCCGAATCGTCCCTATTTTGACACATTGCCGAAAAGGCCGTGCATAGCAAAATGACCACGAAGCGCAAAGTTAACCTCAGTGTTCTTTTTGCAATCCCAGGATGGTTCGGAATTGGCGTCTAAATGTAGTCTGGAACACATGTCTCGTTTCGGGCAACATCACAGATAGCTAATGGCAGCACTTCCTACGAGCCCTATCAGGGTGGAGGAGGAACTTGTAGAACTCAAGTTCCCAGCCCACTCAAAGCCCAGATCAGCAAAAGGGTAGATGATGCACGATCTACTTGGAAGGGAGAATCAGGCCAACCATGTGTTTTCCTGAATCTGTCTCTGTCTTAAGAGAAATCTTAAGAAGAAATTCCGAATCGTCCCTATTTTGACACATTGCCGAAAAGGCCGTGCATAGCAAAATGACCACGAAGGGCAAAGTTAACCTCAGTGTTCTTTTAGCAATCCCAGGATGGTTTGGAATTGGCGTCTAAATATAGTCTGGAACAGATGTCTCGTTTCGGGCAACATCACACATAGCTAATGGCAGCACTTCCTACGAGCCCTATCAGGGTGGAGGAGGAACTTGTAGAACTCAAGTTCCCAGCCCACTCAAAGCCCAGATCAGCAAAAGGGTAGATGATGCACGATCTACTTGGAAGGGAGAATCAGGCCAACCATGTGTTTTCCTGAATCTGTCTCTGTCTTAAGAGAAATCTTAAGAAGAAATTCCGAATCGTCCCTATTTTGACACATTGCCGAAAAGGCCGTGCATAGTAAAATGACCACGAAGGGCAAAGTTAACCTCAGTGTTCTTTTAGCAATCCCAGGATGGTTTGGAATTGGCGTCTAAATGTAGTCTGGAACACATGTCTCGTTTCGGGCAACATCACAGATAGCTAATGGCAGCACTTCCTACGAGCCCTATCAGGGTGGAGGAGGAACTTGTAGAACTCAAGTTCCCAGCCCACTCAAAGCCCAGATCAGCAAAAGGGTAGATGATGCACGATCTACTTGGAAGGGAGAATCAGGCCAACCATGTGTTTTCCTGAATCTGTCTCTGTCTTAAGAGAAATCTTAAGAAGAAATTCCGAATCGTCCCTATTTTGACACATTGCCGAAAAGGCCGTGCATAGCAAAATGACCACGAAGGGCAAAGTTAACCTCAGTGTTCTTTTAGCAATCCCAGGATGGTTTGGAATTGGCGTCTAAATGTAGTCTGGAACACATGTCTCGTTTCGGGCAACATCACAGATAGCTAATGGCAGCACTTCCTACGAGCCCTATCAGGGTGGAGGAGGAACTTGTAGAACTCAAGTTCCCAGCCCACTCAAAGCCCAGATCAGCAAAAGGGTAGATGATACACGATCTACTTGGAAGGGAGAATCAGGCCAACCATGTGTTTTCATGAATCTGTCTCTGTCTTAAGAGAAATCAAGATAACCAATTCGGAATCATCCCTATTTTGACACATTGCCGAAAAGGCCGTGCATAGCAAAATGACCACGAAGGGCAAAGTTAACCTCAGTGTTCTTTTAGCAATCCCAGGATGGTTTGGAATTGGCGTCTAAATGTAGTCTGGAACACATGTCTCGTTTCGGGCAACTTCACACATAGCTAATGGCAGCACTTCCTACGAGCCCTATCAGGGTGAAGGAGGAACTTGTAGAACTCAAGTTCCCAGCCCACTCAAAGCCCAAATCAGCAAAAGGGTAGATGATGCACGATCTACTTGGAAGGGAGAATCAGGCCAACCATGTGTTTTCATGAATCTGTCTCTGTCTTAAGAGAAATCTTAAGAAGAAATTCCGAATCGTCCCTATTTTGACACATTGCCGAAAAGGCCGTGCATAGCAAAACGACCACGAAGCGCAAAGTTAACCTCAGTGTTCTTTTACCAATCCCAGGATGATTTGGAATTGGCGTCTAAATGTAGTCTGGGACACATGTCTCGTTTCGGGCAACATCACACATAGCTAATGGCAGCAAATGTAGAACTCAAGTTCCCAGCCCACTCAAAGCCCAGATCAACAAAAGAGTAGATGATGCACGATCTACTTGGAAGGGAGAATCAGGCCAACCATTTGTTTTCATGAATCTGTCTCTGCCTTAAGAGAAATCAAAATAACTAATTCGGAATCATCCCTATTTTGACACTTTGACGAAAAGGCTGTACATAGCAAAATCACCACGAAGGGCAAAGTTAACCTCAGTGTTCTTTTAGCAATCCCAGGATGGTTTGTAATTGGCATCTAAATGTAGTCTAGAACACATGTCTCGTTTCGGGCAGCATCACACTAGCTACTGGCAGCACTTCCTACGAGCCCTATCAGGGTGAAGGAGGAACTTGTAGAACTCAAGTTCCCAGCCCACTCAAAGCCCAGATCAGCAAAAGGGTAGATGATGCACGATCTACTTGGATGGGAGAATCAGGCCAACCATGTATTTTCATGAATCTGTCTCTGTCTTAAGAGAAATCTTAAGAAGAAATTCCGAATCATTCCTATTTTGACACATTGCCGAAAAGGCCGTGCATAGCAAAATGACCACGAAGCGCAAAGTTAACCTCAGTGTTCTTTTAGCAATCCTAGGATGGTTCGGAATTGGCGTCTAAATGTAGTCTGGAACACATGTCTCGTTTCGGGCAACATCACACATAGCTAATGGCAGCACTTCCTACGAGCCCTATCAAGGTGAACTTCTAGAACTCAAGTTCCCAGCCCACTCAAAGCCCAGATCAGCAAAAGGGTATATGATGCACGATCTACTTGGAAGGGAGAATCAGGCCAACCATGTGTTTTCATGAATCTGCGTCTGTCTTAAGAGAAATCTTAAGAAGAAATTCCGAATCGTCCCTATTTTGACACATTGCCGAAAAGGCCGTGCATAGCAAAATGACCACGAAGGGCAAAGTTAACCTCAGTGTTCTTTTAGCAATCGCAGGATGGTTCGGAATTGGCGTCTAAATGTAGTCTGGAACACATGTCTCGTTTCGGGCAACATCACACATAGCTAATGGCAGCACTTCCTACGAGCCCTATCAGGGTGAAGGAGGAACTTGTAGAACTCAAGTTCCCAGCCCACTCAAAGCCCAGATCAGCAAAAGGGAAGATGATGCATGATCTACTTGGAAGGGAGAATCAGGCGAACCATGTGTTTTCATGAATCTGTCTCTGTCTTAAGAGAAATCAAGATAACCAATTCGGAATCATCCCTATTTTGACACTTTGACGAAAAGGCCCTGCATAGCAAAATGACCACGAAGGGCAAAGTTAACCTCAGTGTTCTTTTAGCAATCCCAGGATGGTTTGTAATTGGCATCTAAATGTAGTCTAGAACACATGTCTCGTTTCGGGCAACATCACACATAGCTAATGGCAGCACTTCCTACGAGCCCTATCAGGGTGAAGGAGGAACTTGTAGAACTCAAGTTCCCAGCCCACAGATAGCCCAGATCAGCAAAAGGATAGATGATGCACGATCTACTTGGAAGGGAGAATCAGGCGAACCATGTGTTTTCATGCATCTGTCTCTGTCTTAAGAGAAATCTTAAGAAGAAATTCCGAATCGTCCCTATTTTGACACATTGCCGAAAAGGCCGTGCATAGCAAAATGACCACGAAGGGCAAAGTTAACCTCAGTGTTCTTTTAGCAATCCCAGGATGGTTTGGAATTGGCGTCTAAATATAGTCTGGAACAGATGTCTCGTTTCGGGCAACATCACACATAGCTAATGGCAGCACTTCCTACGAGCCCTATCAGGGTGGAGGAGGAACTTGTAGAACTCAAGTTCCCAGCCCACTCAAAGCCCAGATCAGCAAAAGGGTAGATGATGCACGATCTACTTGGAAGGGAGAATCAGGCCAACCATGTGTTTTCCTGAATCTGTCTCTGTCTTAAGAGAAATCTTAAGAAGAAATTCCGAATCGTCCCTATTTTGACACATTGCCGAAAAGGCCGTGCATAGTAAAATGACCACGAAGGGCAAAGTTAACCTCAGTGTTCTTTTAGCAATCCCAGGATGGTTTGGAATTGGCGTCTAAATGTAGTCTGGAACACATGTCTCGTTTCGGGCAACATCACAGATAGCTAATGGCAGCACTTCCTACGAGCCCTATCAGGGTGGAGGAGGAACTTGTAGAACTCAAGTTCCCAGCCCACTCAAAGCCCAGATCAGCAAAAGGGTAGATGATGCACGATCTACTTGGAAGGGAGAATCAGGCCAACCATGTGTTTTCCTGAATCTGTCTCTGTCTTAAGAGAAATCTTAAGAAGAAATTCCGAATCGTCCCTATTTTGACACATTGCCGAAAAGGCCGTGCATAGCAAAATGACCACGAAGGGCAAAGTTAACCTCAGTGTTCTTTTAGCAATCCCAGGATGGTTTGGAATTGGCGTCTAAATGTAGTCTGGAACACATGTCTCGTTTCGGGCAACATCACAGATAGCTAATGGCAGCACTTCCTACGAGCCCTATCAGGGTGGAGGAGGAACTTGTAGAACTCAAGTTCCCAGCCCACTCAAAGCCCAGATCAGCAAAAGGGTAGATGATACACGATCTACTTGGAAGGGAGAATCAGGCCAACCATGTGTTTTCATGAATCTGTCTCTGTCTTAAGAGAAATCAAGATAACCAATTCGGAATCATCCCTATTTTGACACATTGCCGAAAAGGCCGTGCATAGCAAAATGACCACGAAGGGCAAAGTTAACCTCAGTGTTCTTTTAGCAATCCCAGGATGGTTTGGAATTGGCGTCTAAATGTAGTCTGGAACACATGTCTCGTTTCGGGCAACTTCACACATAGCTAATGGCAGCACTTCCTACGAGCCCTATCAGGGTGAAGGAGGAACTTGTAGAACTCAAGTTCCCAGCCCACTCAAAGCCCAAATCAGCAAAAGGGTAGATGATGCACGATCTACTTGGAAGGGAGAATCAGGCCAACCATGTGTTTTCATGAATCTGTCTCTGTCTTAAGAGAAATCTTAAGAAGAAATTCCGAATCGTCCCTATTTTGACACATTGCCGAAAAGGCCGTGCATAGCAAAACGACCACGAAGCGCAAAGTTAACCTCAGTGTTCTTTTACCAATCCCAGGATGATTTGGAATTGGCGTCTAAATGTAGTCTGGGACACATGTCTCGTTTCGGGCAACATCACACATAGCTAATGGCAGCAAATGTAGAACTCAAGTTCCCAGCCCACTCAAAGCCCAGATCAACAAAAGAGTAGATGATGCACGATCTACTTGGAAGGGAGAATCAGGCCAACCATTTGTTTTCATGAATCTGTCTCTGCCTTAAGAGAAATCAAAATAACTAATTCGGAATCATCCCTATTTTGACACTTTGACGAAAAGGCTGTACATAGCAAAATCACCACGAAGGGCAAAGTTAACCTCAGTGTTCTTTTAGCAATCCCAGGATGGTTTGTAATTGGCATCTAAATGTAGTCTAGAACACATGTCTCGTTTCGGGCAGCATCACACTAGCTACTGGCAGCACTTCCTACGAGCCCTATCAGGGTGAAGGAGGAACTTGTAGAACTCAAGTTCCCAGCCCACTCAAAGCCCAGATCAGCAAAAGGGTAGATGATGCACGATCTACTTGGATGGGAGAATCAGGCCAACCATGTATTTTCATGAATCTGTCTCTGTCTTAAGAGAAATCTTAAGAAGAAATTCCGAATCATTCCTATTTTGACACATTGCCGAAAAGGCCGTGCATAGCAAAATGACCACGAAGCGCAAAGTTAACCTCAGTGTTCTTTTAGCAATCCTAGGATGGTTCGGAATTGGCGTCTAAATGTAGTCTGGAACACATGTCTCGTTTCGGGCAACATCACACATAGCTAATGGCAGCACTTCCTACGAGCCCTATCAAGGTGAACTTCTAGAACTCAAGTTCCCAGCCCACTCAAAGCCCAGATCAGCAAAAGGGTATATGATGCACGATCTACTTGGAAGGGAGAATCAGGCCAACCATGTGTTTTCATGAATCTGCGTCTGTCTTAAGAGAAATCTTAAGAAGAAATTCCGAATCGTCCCTATTTTGACACATTGCCGAAAAGGCCGTGCATAGCAAAATGACCACGAAGGGCAAAGTTAACCTCAGTGTTCTTTTAGCAATCGCAGGATGGTTCGGAATTGGCGTCTAAATGTAGTCTGGAACACATGTCTCGTTTCGGGCAACATCACACATAGCTAATGGCAGCACTTCCTACGAGCCCTATCAGGGTGAAGGAGGAACTTGTAGAACTCAAGTTCCCAGCCCACTCAAAGCCCAGATCAGCAAAAGGGAAGATGATGCATGATCTACTTGGAAGGGAGAATCAGGCGAACCATGTGTTTTCATGAATCTGTCTCTGTCTTAAGAGAAATCAAGATAACCAATTCGGAATCATCCCTATTTTGACACTTTGACGAAAAGGCCCTGCATAGCAAAATGACCACGAAGGGCAAAGTTAACCTCAGTGTTCTTTTAGCAATCCCAGGATGGTTTGTAATTGGCATCTAAATGTAGTCTAGAACACATGTCTCGTTTCGGGCAACATCACACATAGCTAATGGCAGCACTTCCTACGAGCCCTATCAGGGTGAAGGAGGAACTTGTAGAACTCAAGTTCCCAGCCCACAGATAGCCCAGATCAGCAAAAGGATAGATGATGCACGATCTACTTGGAAGGGAGAATCAGGCGAACCATGTGTTTTCATGCATCTGTCTCTGTCTTAAGAGAAATCTTAAGAAGAAATTCCGAATCGTCCCTATTTTGACACATTGCCGAAAAGGCCGTGCATAGCAATATGACCACGAAGGGCAAAGTTAACCTCAGTGTTCTTTTAGCAATCCCAGGATGGTTTGGAATTGGCGTCTAAATGTAGTCTGTAGCACATGTCTCGTTTCGGGCAACATCACACATAGCTAATGGCAGCACTTCCTACGAGCCCTATCAGGGTGAAGGAGGAACTTGTAGAACTCAAGTTCCCAGCCCACTCAAAGCCCAGATCAGCAAAAGGGTAGATGATGCACGATCTACTTGGAAGGGAGAATCAGGCCAACCATGTGTTTTCATGAATCTGTCTCTGTCTTAAGAGAAATCAAGATAACCAATTCGGAATCATCCCTATTTTGACACTTTGACGAAAAGGCCGTGCATAGCAAAATGATCACGAAGGGCAAAGTTAACCTCAGTGTTCTTTTAGCAATCCCAGGATGGTTTGGAATTGGCGTCTAAATGTAGTCTGGGACACATGTCTCGTTTCGGGCAACATCACACATAGCTAATGGCAGCACTTCCTACGAGCCCTATCAGGGTGAAGGAGGAACTTGTAGAACTCAAGTTCCCAGCCCACTCAAAGCCCAAATCAGCAAAAGGGTAGATGATGCACGATCTACTTGGAAGGGAGAATCAGGCCAACCATGTGTTTTCATGAATCTGTCTCTGTCTTAAGAGAAATCTTAAGAAGAAATTCCGAATCGTCCCTATTTTGACACATTGCCGAAAAGGCCGTGCATAGCAAAACGACCACGAAGCGCAAAGTTAACCTCAGTGTTCTTTTACCAATCCCAGGATGATTTGGAATTGGCGTCTAAATGTAGTCTGGGACACATGTCTCGTTTCGGGCAACATCACACATAGCTAATGGCAGCAAATGTAGAACTCAAGTTCCCAGCCCACTCAAAGCCCAGATCAACAAAAGAGTAGATGATGCACGATCTACTTGGAAGGGAGAATCAGGCCAACCATTTGTTTTCATGAATCTGTCTCTGCCTTAAGAGAAATCAAAATAACCAATTCGGAATCATCCCTATTTTGACACTTTGACGAAAAGGCTGTGCATAGCAAAATGACCACGAAGGGCAAAGTTAACCTCAGTGTTCTTTTAGCAATCCCAGGATGGTTTGTAATTGGCATCTAAATGTAGTCTAGAACACATGTCTCGTTTCGGGCAGCATCACACATAGCTAATGGCAGCACTTCCTACGAGCCCTATCAGGGTGAAGGAGGAACTTGTAGAACTCAAGTTCCCAGCCCACTCAAAGCCCAAATCAGCAAAAGGGTAGATGATGCACGATCTACTTGGAAGGGAGAATCAGGCCAACCATGTGTTTTCATGAATCTGTCTCTGTCTTAAGAGAAATCTTAAGAAGAAATTCCGAATCGTCCCTATTTTGACACATTGCCGAAAAGGCCGTGCATAGCAAAATGACCAAGAAGGGCAAAGTTAACCTCAGTGTTCTTTTAGCAATCCCAGGATGGTTTGGAATTGGCGTCTAAATGTAGTCTGGAACACATGTCTCGTTTCGGGCAACATCACACATAGCTAATGGCAGCACTTCCTATGAGCCCTATCAGGGTGAAGGAGGAACAGACGTGGAGTCAGACCGCACGTTCTGCCTTGTGCCATCGCTTGTCACCTCCTGGGACGCAGCTCCGGAGGATAAACTACCCCATAATTTGAATAAAGGGCAGACTGTACGCATTTTGACGTGAATAAATAATTAAATGGCCAAGCAAACGTTGCACACCCCTGCCCTAGAACATAACCAAAGAATGCCAGATTGTCTCCTTCGCTGTGTTCACACAATAAACTTAATCCGAATCATGGCTTCCCAAATGCAGTTGCGGTCTTTGTCACGCCTAACCAATGAGCCATTTGATGGCTTGGTGCGATGGCCCGCATCATAAAGGATGCTCAGGCAAGAGCTCGGTTCTCACAATTCATTCAACCACCACCCACCCACCCCTATTTTAATCTAGGGGTAGTCCTTGCTTAGTGATCGCATTTGAGACTGGCACTTTGGTTGCTAAGTGAAGCATTAAGCAAATCCAATGTGATTTTATGACTTTTTTTGCGGTGGTCATTAAGTGAATGACTGCAATTGTTAAGTGAACCGCATGGTCGTTAAGCAAATCACGCAGTTCCCTGTTGATTTTGCTTGCCAAAAGCCAGCCAGGAAGGCCGAAAATGGTGATCATGTGACCATAGGATGCTGCAGTGGTCATAAATGCAAACCGGTTTCCAAGCGCCCAAGTCATGATTACATGACCGCAGGGATGCTGCAATGGTTGTAGTATGAACACTGGTTGTAAGTCGTTTTTTTCAGCACCGTCGTACATCTGAACCATCGCTAAATGAATAGTCATTAAGTGAGGACTACCTGTAATCCGATGTGTTATGTGGGTAGAAAGAAAAGCAAAAGGGCAGTGCTCCAGTTAGTGATACAGCTGCTCCCCAGCACAATTGTCCCTGGGTGCACTGCAGTCAAGACACAGCAGCAGAATAAAGCGCTCCGAAATACCCCCGAACACTGAGGCGGGTCTTCAGCCCACTTCCAGCCCGGGCTATTGCGGGGAAAGCCGACCTCTCGTGGCAGCCTTCAGGCGCCAAGCAGTCTCGGCTGGATTTCTGTGTACCGGTATCGCTGACATACAGCGGGTTGCTGTATTGCAGTTCTTGGCACTACAGGAATCCTCCGCCTAACGATCGGAACAGTTTAGCTTCTGCCTGTGTGCATAATAACGAACACCCATGCCCCTCTGACGGTGGATATGTAAGTACGAGTCAGCGAGTAAATTTGCCAAGTCCATCTGCTGTGTCAACATATTGACTTGATTCGTTAAACGCACTCAGCTTGGTTACAAAGCTAACTCAGTACTGTCCGCTCTAGCAAAACCAGGTCCCCTCCGTTCTCCCCTCTTCCTCCGAAGAGCAGTGAGAGGGCAGTTCGAGCGCATCTGTGCCCTTCCCAAACAAGTCTCAAGCACCTCGGTCCTTTTACCTCCCTTACAGGAAGAGGAGGCAATGGGTAACAGGGGTGGTGCTTTCACCAATCGACTCAGCTGGTGAGAAGAGCATGCAGGACTTTAGAACCCGTCTGGAAACGGACACTAAATGGAACGGGTTCTCTGTCTGTTGCAGATCCCACGAATAACACTCTGCAGGTGCTTGGTGGGGCCACGTACAGTGTCCTATTCTGTCGTGGGACCTCTTAGCTGTCTCTTGTCTCCCTGGACCTCAGCTAGGCCAGTGTGCGCTGCAAAAGTTGGTGGCCCGCCCAGCGCTCCCTCCCACACTCCAGACAGTGGGAGAGCCTCACGGTCTCAACACTCCAGATTTGGCTGAAGGCCTAAGATTTCCCACCCTGCTCCATCTTTTTGCGACTGAAGCACATCGTGGTTTACACCCATTAAAGTACAAATAGCCAGGGTAAAGGTAAAGGTTTCCTTTGACGTAAAGTCCAGTCGAGTCCGACTCTAGGGGGCGGCGCTCATCTCCGTTTCGAAGCCTTGGAGCCGGCGTTGTGACTGCACGGAACGCCGTTACCTGCCCGCCGAAGCGGTACCTATTGATCTACTCACATTGGCGTGTTTTCGAACTGCTTGGTGTGCAGGAGCTGGGACTAGCGACGGGAGCTCACCCCGCCGCGCGGATTCGAATCGCCGACCTTCCGATCGGCAGCTCAGCGGTTTAACCCGCAGCGCCACCGCGTCCCTTACAAATAACAAAGCATACCTTTAAAAAACAATAATAGAATTCAGGACAAAGTTAAAATCAGCCTCATTAAGGTAAAAATAACGGATGTTGGCACTGCCAGGTAAGGACAGATGCCTGTATCTGAGAGAACGGCTGGTGGTCGCCTTAATGTTGACACCGTTAATTCTGACGGTCAAAAGAGAGTTGGCGGTTGCGTGGAGTCGCTTCTCCTCTGCCAGGTCCCCAAATGTGACAGCTGGTGGCCTCTCGAGGAAGGCTGCAGAAAAGGAAGGCCGGCCTTGGCCCTTCTCCGGAGCCCGAGGTGGGCGACGGGAGCCTGGGCATCGGCGCTCCGAGGGGCAAGTCCGGGAAAACGGGCTCTCTCCTTTCCCCCAGCATACTCCGCAGCCCAGCGCCTCCCAAACCGGGAGAACTTACCCGCGCTGGGGCAAGCGGTGTGTCTTTGGGCAGTGTGAGAGGTGGTGGAAAATCACCAGCTGACCGCAGGCAGGCGTGAAAAGCAGAAAGCGTGTCTCAAATTCATGAAGACACGGATGTGGGTAACTGTCCTCCTGATGCCCTGTTATGCTTGCTCACAAGAAACCGCATATGCTCCGACAAATGGCTTTGCAGCTGGGGAAGCTTTGCAACTGGGGTGGATGCTCCTTGCTCTCGTATGCGTGTTAAGGATGTGGTTACAAGGACAGGCCGCTCACCCAACAAGTGGGGAGGGCAGAAGAGCTTGCTTGCAGAAAAAGGGAAATAGCTTAGTTTAGATTGTGAGCCAAGCCCCCTCAGAGGGGCGGGGGGGGGGCGGCAGCAATAGGGCATTAAGGTATAAAAGGGCTTGTTTTGTCTTTATTCAGGGTTCCTTCTTGCACGGAGGGACCCGCCTTTGCAAATGCGTGAAATAAACCTTTTCTCTGAATCATCGAACCGTGTGAGTGTGGCCTTTTTGGGTCTTGTCCCATCGTCCTCCTTGATTGCTGCCAGGCCTTAAAAATAGCCAGCTGGTTCTATCTCCGACAGTCTGAGGCTTAAAATTGCTGAAGAGCAAATCCAGCGTGGGCTGGAGTTCTCTACCTTGGAGGTAGGACACTCAGAGGGACGAGAGGTGACTTTTGGGATTATCCCCGCTGACAGCAGCGACTCCCGAACCCGCTACCCACTCAGGACAGGGGCATTTCAACCGACTTAAGGGACCTCCGGAGAGGCGGTTTCGGCTCAGGGAGGAAAAAGCTGGGGAAGCGCTCCCGGCTCCGGGCAGACGGAGGCCGGCGGGCAGCGAGAGCCCCGCGGGGACGGGGAGCGGCCGGGCCGCTTGAAGAGGGAGACGCTCCGGCCCCCACCCCGGCGCCGTTGCCGCTTTAAGGGGGCGGGCCGCGGCGGCGGGGGCGGGGCCCTGCGCGCCGCCCGCGCTTTAAAGGGCTCCCGCCGGGCGCGGGCTCGGAGTGACGCCGCCGAGAGAGCCGGGCCCCCGGCCGAGGGACGCCGAGCCCCGGGCGCCCTCCGGTGAGCCGCGGCGCTTGCGCGGGAGGGGGGCGCGGCGGCGCGCCTCGGGGGGGAGCGCCTCGCCCGCGCACTCGCGCCGCCCGGCCCGGCCCGGCTGCGGAGCCCCGGCGCGGGGGCGGGGGCCGCCGGAGCCCCGCGCCCGCCAGGAAGCGGAGCGGGTGGGAGGGCCGGTGGGGGCGCGCCTGCCCGGACGCTTCCGGCCCCGCCGCCGCCCGAACCGGTCCCTGCGCCTCCCCATAGGATCGCCCGCGTGAGTCAGGGCTGAGTCACCGTCCCGCGAGCGCGGCGGGAGGCGCGGACGGGGCACCTGCCGCGCAGGTGGGGCGAGCCGGTTGCCAGGCGACCGCCCGGGCGGGCGCGCTCCTTCCGCGGCGCCCGCGAGCGCGCCCGGCAGCCGAGTGGGAGCGTCGCCGGGTAATCGGAGCGCGCCGTCGTCGAGCCGCTTCGGCGACCGCGGGCTCGGGGCGGGGGACGCCCGGCGCCGGCTCTGGCCGGACGATGCGGCGAGCCGCAGCCGCCCCCCGCCCCGGGAGACCGGGCCCTGCTCCGCGGCGTCGCGCGAGTCCCGGTGCCCCTGCGCGGAGGGCGGCCGCGCGGCCGGTCCCAGAGCCGAGCGCGCCGGGGGAGCGGGTGGCCTCCGTGCCGGCCTTGGGACGCGGCCCAACTGGGGAGCGGCGGAGGAGCCCGCCTTGCCGGGCTGTCGCCTGCCCAGCGGCCCCAGCGGTGCCCGCCGAGGCCGGGCCTGCGGTCTGCTGCCTGCCGCGGGGGGCGTCGCCGCCGTGTTTGTGCGCTGCCGTATTCCCCCGCCCGCCCCACGACTCCCACGGGAGCTTTTCCTGCGCCGGCCCAAGCTTGGATTTACATTCCCGGCGTCTTCCGGTGGCCCAGGTTGAGAAACGCTGCTCCAGGCTGTAAAAGTAGTGGCTCCTGGCAGTGGCATTATCATCCCAGCGTCCAGAGACCCCACCCGTCTCCCTAAGCCCAGGGAGCCAGGGAGCCAGGAGGAAGCCAGGGCTGCCCCTTGGCAGGCCGGGGGCCTCCTGCCCAGGCTGTCCGGGGCGGCTCGCGCGGGGAGAAGCCGCGGGGCAGAGACCGTCTCCGCGGGGGCAGAGCGCGCAGGCGGGCGCGCGGCCGACCTCACCGCCCCCACTGCCGCCGGACAGAGCGCAGCAGGATTAAAAAGGGAAACAGCAACTGGCCATCCGAGTCAAATGGGGGAGCCGTCGACGTCGCCTTTCTGAGGAAGGCTGCTCTCGGAAAGCCAGGGTATGGGGAGGGGGCAAGCCGTGTGGAGGGGTCGGGCTGCCCTCGCCGCTGCGGGCCGCCCCAGGTCTCCGGGGCGGCCTCCGCCGGGCGCCCGGCCCGGAGAGGGTGAAGGGTAGGGCTGCGGCGGGGGCAGGGTCGGTCTCTGGCGGGACCGGAGAGCCGGCCTGCTTGGGGGGGTTGTGGGGGCGGGATGCTGCTGGAGGGGCTGGGGGCGTCCCCGTGGATTTTGTCTTTGCTTTGTAGTTCGCGCCGTCCTTCTCTTCGCTTTCGTAGAGTGCAGGTGCCCGGCCTCCTGCAGGGGGGGGGGGCGGGAGGGGGCACGGGACTTTGTAGAAGGGTCTTTCTTTAAATAAATTAAGTGGAATAATAAGATTCAATTCAATCTAAAATTATTCTTAAACAAATTGCTACAGGTTTCTTTTAGGCCAAATAGTCTACTGTATGCTAATTCAAGGAAATCACAGCAAGGCTTGTACAGTTTGTCATTTCTTAGGTAGCATAATATTTATTTACCTTTTAATCTGACCATTTCTGGAATTTAAGATAAAGAACAGTAAATTCAAACATCTAAGTTAAACTTTGTCCCAGTCCAAGTAATACAGCTTTGCTACCATGACAGTGCTAAAGAACTGGGAACTGAGTAGCTCAAAATGATGCTGGATGGCAATTATGAGGGTTGTAGTCATAACACGAATCGAAAAGGGTTGGCGTCCAACGTGCATTAACGAAGGCAGGAGACTGATTTTGGTTCCGGCTTCTGCAGCGCACGCCCTCTTCCTCCCTTACACCTGGCGCTAGCGGGTCCCGAACCTCCGGCATAGCTGTCTGAGACGCTCCGCTTTCAGTCCGGATCGTTCCGCTTCGCCTCGAACAGTCGCTAGGTGTCGCTAAAGCGGCATCTTTTTCAACCCTGGGGGCCTGCCCAGGAGCTCCCCGGCGCCTTCGGGATTGACACACTCAGCCTCCAATAGGCAGCACGAGAGGGCGGTTTCTGGGCGGAGTTCTTTTGGTTCTCAAGGGCCGAGTCAGGGCCAAGCCGCCGCCCTCCGCGTTGCTGATAGGGCGGCTCTCCAAGAGGAGGGCGAGGCACAAACGGAGCGAAGGGGCGGGGCTCTGCAGTGGGGCAGGCCCCGTCGCTTTGCGGCGAGGCATCCCGCGAGCGGGGAAGGATGCCTCGTTGCCCGGAGCCAACGACGGCGCGGCAGCTGTGGAACCAGAGACCAATGGAGAGGCGCAGAGGCGGAGCACCTCCCCAGAGGCGGCTGCTGCGGCGGCCGGCGTGCAGGTAGGCGGGTGGCCCCTGCGGGGATCCTCCCCTGCCCCGCCTGGCCCCAGCCTCACCCCAACCCCTCCCCCCCTCCGTCGCCTTCCGCAGTGCCCGGCGGGCTCTCCAAGGCGCCCTGGACTACACCTCCCATCACTCCCAGCCAGCACCTGTGCCAGGTCGGGGGGCAGTACCACTGCGGTCCCCGACCCTCGCTGAAAGCACCGGGCTGTCATGGAGCGCGCCGCCCATCAGCCTTCGGGCGCCTGTGGCTGGGGAGGATGGGAAGTGTAGTCCAGCCGACGCCCAGCCTGCCCCGGGGAATGGCTCGCTTCAGTAACCCTTCCCTTCCCTTCCCACATACTCATCTGATACAACAGGAAACTCCTGCGTTGGAGGAGGTGGTGGTGGTGAAGAAGTGCGGTTCCAGCTGGCAGCTGCTGTGTTGCAGCTGTAGTTAGATGGACATGGTCCCTGGGGATGAGTTCCAGTAGTCGTCTTTTTTTTAAAAATGTGGTCTGGAAAGAACTATAGCCATTGGAAAGAAAGTTGTAATTCAACAAAAATCAACTTTTTGTCCCAAAAATGCAAGGATAAGGCAATCTCAGTCTTACATGGTTTGCACTCTGCACATGTAGAGACACTCAGTGAAATCCTGGTGCCAACTCAAAAGATTGCATTTGATGTGTTTGAAAGTATTGCAAAAAAAAAAAAATCCTGAAGGGGGGGAGAAAAGGGTTTTCTGTGGAAGCATTGTATTCCCCCCCTCTCCTCCTCCTCCTCCCTCATTCTGACTTTCAAGCTTGTAACAGGCAAGAGGCAGACTGAAGGAGGGGGGTGCTTGGGTGAGACTAAGGCAAATAGGGAAACACACATACACCTCGAACAATGAAAAATAAACGGCAAAGAATTAACAGAAACCTCTCAACTTTCTTGCAATATGCATTCAAGTTACACAAATTACAATGCACAAAATACACACAAAACACACCAGAAGGAATGGCCAGAACCTGTATCCATTCCCCAAACATTCCTTTGCCACCACAGAGAGATTCAGTTTTTAAAGGGACAAACTCACATAATTGTTAAACTTTCTGTTCACAACTCAGAACAGTTTCTCAACCTTACACGCACACACAAATCCAGAGAGACAAATGCTCACAAACAAAAAACAGACACCGGCACCTGAACGTTGACCAAACACCTCCCTGTCTGCTCCTACATGCAATCCGTCACAGCCCTGCAGGAACACAGGGCTTCTTCCTCCCTGCTTCTCAGCTGGGAGAAGGAAGTGCCTGGTCCTGGTGCACAGGTGGGGAGGTTCATGTGGAATTCAAGCAAGCCATTCAACAGGGAGACAGGTAAACAGAAACAAATATATTGTGCTATTACTACATTGTCTTAAATAAAACAAAGGCTGATTATTCTGATAGTAATGGCATGGTAGTAGTATTTGCTGGGTACCAAATCTTCTATTAGCTTTGATGGTTTCAAATTACAGCCTTGCAATAATCACTTGATTATTTCCAATTCACTTATTACTCTACTTTGAGCAATATTTATAAGGAAAAAAAATACAAATGTCAGTGGCAAATTATTCACACACACACACACACACACAAGACTGCTATAGCTTTAAGATCTTTTTCCTTTTTTTAACATTAAGCTGCGCACGCTTAAAGGTTCTTTCAATGTTTGGTGTAAAATGTATCATGAGTTTCATTAGGTCCCTGAACAACTGGTTTCCTGGTATTTCTTTGAATAGGGTTAATTTTGCTTCGTAGCCAAATTACAAGGAGATCTTGAGACAGTGTTACAATCGGCTTCTGGATTGCAGGAACAAATTACATCTGAAAGTTGCAACCAACAATACCAGTATTCCATTTTTATTTTATTTTATTTTCTCTTCTTCTTACCCCAACCCCCCCCCCCAAATTTTCAGTTGACAACAATTAAAAGGTCCCCATTCTGGCTGATTTTGTTCACCATAATTTTCCAAAAATCTCAGCCAGTTTCTGTTTAGGAAAAAAAAAGCTTGTTTCTTACCCATTCCAAGTTGAACCGTTAGCTTTCTGGCATCCCAAGCCTGTAGGAATTCTTCTTTAAGTAAGCTTGTCTAGGATCCTGAGAGGGAACAGTTCAGCTGCTCCTGTGATGGTGCCAGCCATTTTCAGTTGTGCCAGCTTTTCATGCTGTTTTTGTGATTCCTTTGACTGCAGTCTGGTTGATTTCCTCACAATGTGGGGAGACCCTGAGATTTCCCCCCCATCCCCAAGCACCCCCTTTCTCAAATACCTGATCTGCTCCGTCAGAGCTGATTACAGCTCTTTCTCCATCGGGCAAAGGGTCTATAGGTGTCATGATCACCGGTGCGATGCTTGTGACATCGCAACGGCTCACATGACAATGCAGGGAAATGGGTCCCGTGCGGATTAAGGGAAAAGGCAACTAGGTAACAAAAGAGAGCAACAGGTGATGGCAACAAAGTATCAACTCTAGCAGGGGGGCACTGAAGAGAAAGATACAATGTTGCAAAGAAAGCAATTGACAAGACCAGACCACGAGGTGCGCCCGAGCTGTCAAAGAGATTACGAACCTGATCGCCCAGCAATGAACCATCACCGGCCAGGGAAGCAATCAAGGAAACGCACAGGAGGGGCTCCACAACCCATCACCTACCGACGATGGAACCGACGGGGTGCACCCGGAGTAAGAAGGGGTGGAGCGCTGACTGGCACGGGCTATTTAAATTCTGTTCCGGCGCGCTCCACTCACTCTCAGCTTTCTTAAAGGGCACACATACTGTTACTTGAATAAATCCAGAACCTAAGTCTACGCTAGCATCTGTGTTTTTACTGGGTAGCAGGCAGAGCCTGACAATAGGTAAGAATGCCTGCATAATTGTGGGTCCCACACTCCCACTCTGCTTCCCACGGCTCCTCCCTGGAGGACACTAGGCAGGAGTCAGGCCATCCTCGCCCCTTCGGAAGTAGGACGGGAGTGGAAGATCAAGGAAAGGGGTGCAGGGCATAGTCTTTTGAACCGTCATCTGGGCGACTCGTCGCTCAGCCACATCACCCCACAGGACCCAAAAGTCCATTTGGCGGAGATGGTTCTGCTCAGTTTGCCCTTAGACCGACCCCAGCCATCTCGAGTCAAAAGGAGCCCCGCTGTGATCACCTCTCCTTCTGTGAAAGGTGCCCAGTGTATTGTCCACTTCCCTGTGCACAGTCTGACCATCCTTTTGGTCATCCCCTGCTGGACAGACAGGGTCCCCTGGTCCCACAACTGGACCCCCAGCCCCAACCGACTCCCCAGGGGTGCGCTCTTCCCCTGTCCCATTCCCTTACCTTGTCTTCTTTCCCAAGGGATTATCAGCTGGTGCTTGCCCCCTCCTGCTCCTCGGTCGTCTGCCTCCTCCGAAGACATGTGGGTGAAGTCACCCAGTGCCGGCAAGCGCATTCTGTGACCGAGGCAGGTCGATCTGAGCCCCGAGGGGTGCCACGCTGCGATCCCGGATGAGCCCCCAAATTGTTGCCTGTAAACTCAGCCCCCCCGAGTGGCGTGGAGCCAAAGACCCATTCTCTGAAGTTGGGAGAGAAACAGCTTAGCCTTTGCTTTCTGCCTGCCTGAAAACAGGAATCACCCAGCAATTCAGGCAAAAGCAAGAAGCCTTTATTAAGGGGGAGTCAAGACCATTTACAGGGTGCAGAAACAAATCAGTCCCTTTCCCAGCGAGGTGTGCGTCTCTTAAAACTTGCAAGGGTCTTCAAGGGCTTTCAGAGAATGCGCCCTCTTGTAGCTGCTGAAAGGGCAAGTTCTCACATACCAGAGGAAACGGCCTTGGCCTGGAAGGAAAACACGTTTTTCTAAGGTTAGAAGAGAGGCCTAGGCTGCCACGTTAGAAATGCCAGCATGACCTTTCCTTAAAAGCTAACGAGAAAGCATGACAATTCCAGGTAACACACCCGTGGGGTGCCCTGGTCACCAACCAGAAGGGGTCTGAACTCTTTTGGCCCCCAAAAAATTAAAATGGTAAATTCCATGTAAAGGTTGAAATTTCAACCCCGTTCACTCTTGTCCTCCTGGTGAAGACCCTCCTTCACTTGGCGCACACACCACTCTTCCTCCATAGGCCGCATTTTCTCCCTGGTCACACTGTTAACTGCTTTTTAGGAATCCACCATTTAACTTTTGGCCACTAGGTGGCAGGAAAGAACAGCTCATTGCTCGACCGCTCCTTCAGCTGATGGTTCAGCTGCACAATCAGCCAGGCGATAGAGGGCAACCCAAAGGATTGAGTTTTTCATTTGCTGTTTCCATAGTGTTGATAAAACCAAGACATGTGCTATGCTCAGTCAACTCAGTGGCAAAGGAAAAAGGTCTGCCAGGGATCAGGTTGTGGTAACAGAATCTTGCAACTCTGAATGTGAACCCATTCTGCCTTCACCCTAAAGAGAACTGGGGAGGGTCCAGTCTGAGGCATTTTCTCAAATCCATTCCTGCTTTGGACCCGGATTGCTCTTATCTGGCCGTTGCCTTGGCTGCTGCTGTTCCACCTCCTCCTCCAAGTTATCCTCACAGCCCATTTCAGCCCAGACCAAAGAGCGTGCTTTCACACAACCAAATTGCACCCGCAAATTGCCACTTCCTAGATATGCCTCAAGGCATGCTTCATGTGTGAACTTTTGGAAAATCAGACTAAGGAGTTTTAGAACAACTGTGTGTCAGGCTCTGCCTGCTACCCAGTAAAAACACAGACGCTAGTGTAGGCTTAGGTTCTGGTTTTTTTTGAGTAACAGTATGCGTGCCCTTTAAGAAAGCTGAGAGTGAGTGGAGCGCGCCGGAACGGGATTTAAATAGCCTGCGCCGGTCAGCAACCCACCCCTTCTTACTCCGGGTGCGCCCCCGAGCCCCACCGGTTCCATCGTCGGTAGGTGAGGGGTCGTGGAGCCCCTCCTGTGCTCCGGGCATTTCCTCGATTGCTTCCCTGGCCGGTGACGGTTCATTGCTGGGCGATCAGGTTCGTAATCTCATTGACAGCTCGGGCGCGCCTCTTGGTCTGGTCTTGTCAATTGCTTTCTTTGCAACATTGTATCTTTCTCTTCAGTGCCTCCGCTAGAGTTGATACTTTGTTGCCAGCACCTGTTGCTCTCTTTTGTTACCTAGTTGCCTTTTCCCTTAATCCGCCCGGGACCCATTTCCCTGCATTGTCATGCGAGCCGTTGCGATGTCACAAGCATTGCAACGGTGATTATGACATACTGCCCCCCTTTGAGAAGGTTAAGCCGCGGGTTTGGAGGGGTAGGCGGTATGGAAGGTGCGGATCAGGTCGGGGGCCTGGACGTCGTGGGTAGCGACCCACTCAGGGTGTGGAAAGTGTTTCCACTTTACTAGGTATTGGAGGGAGCCCCGCCGCTTGCGGGAGTCAAGTACCTCCTTCACTTCGAAATGTTGTTGCCCGTCTATCATCACTGGTGGGGGGGGGCGTGCGTGGGTGCCACCAGGAGGGATCACTTGCCGGCTTGAGCAAGCTGCAGTGAAATACCAGGTGCAGCCTCTTTAAATTATGGGGCAGGTCCAAGCGCACCGTGACTGGGTTCATGATTTGTGTCACCTGGAATGGTCCAATAAACTTGGGGGCCAGCTTCTTCGACAGTTGCGGTGATTTTAGGAATCTGGTGGATAGATAGACCATGTACCCCACCTGAAACGTTGGTTGCTGGTGCCGGTGTTTGTCCGCTTGCAATTTGTACGCAGTTTGTGCCTCTTTAAGTGCATCCTTGATGACCGGCCAGGAATCTGCGAGTTTCTCACCCCAATCACAGGCGGCTACTGCTGGGGATGGAGGCTGAGGTAGTTCAGGGATGGGGACAAACTCCCGACCCGACACCACCCCAAAGGGGTTTTTTCCCATGCTTTGGTGTATCGCGTTGTTGTATGTGACCTCTGCAAACGGGAGGAGGTCCACCCAGTCGTCCTGGTGGTAGTTTATGTAGGAGCGGAGGAATTGCTCCAGTGTGGCATTAAGGATCTCTGTGGATCCGTCTGTCTGGGGATGCCAGGAGGTTGACAGGGCTTGCTGGGTACGTATCAGTTTCAAAAAAGCCCGCCAAAACCTCGAGGTAAATCGTGTGCCCCTATCGGTCACCAAGCGGGAGGGGCAGCCGTGTAGGTGGTACACGTGGACTAGGAACAGTTTCGCCAGCTGTTGGGCTGACGGGATCGAGGCGCAGGGGATGAAATGGGCTTGTTTTGAAAAGTAGTCTTTTACAACCGAAATGACCGTTTTCTTTTGGCTAGGCGGTAAGTCTACTATGAAGTCCATTGAGATTTCATCCCAAGGGCAGGAGGGTTCAGCCACAGGTTGCAGCAACCCCTGGGGTTTGCCAGCCGGTCGCTTGGCCATAGCGCACACTGGGCAGGACGCCACATACGTCTTGACATCCTTCCTCAGCGAGGGCCACCAAAACTGTCTCCGAGTTAGGTGTAGGGTTTTCAAGAACTCGAAGTGACCAGCCTGTTTGCTGTCACGCGATCTGTTGAGGATAGCCTGCCGTTGTGAGTCAGGTACATATAACCTTCCCTCCACCCATGCGAGGTCCTGTTCCATATTGACCTTGTTGGGGTTGGCGAGCCAGGGGTCAGATTTGAACGCTGTTGTAAAATCTGCCTGTAACCCACTTGGCATCTGAGGTTGCCTGTGTCTAGGGGTGGGTTGCGCCATAGTTGTTTGCGAGGGGGGGGCAGGTTGTCCCCGAGCGCATCCCCGGGTGACAGCTGCCATACCCAGTTGGGAATCGGAGAGCACCGTCCCTACAATGTCGGAGATAGGCTCCGCATCCTGGGGCAGTCGGGAGAGTGCGTCTGCCAGGAAATTCTTTTTGCCTGGTATGAACTTCAGCTGGAAGTTGAACCGGCTGAAGAACTGAGCCCAGCGTATCTGTTTGGGGCTGAGGCGCCAGGGCGTACGGAGCGCACAGAGCGCCTCGAGGTTGCGGTGGTCTGTCCAGACCTCAAACGGGCAAGTCGTCCCTTCCAAAAGGTGATGCCAAGCCTCCAGTGCTGCTTTAACCGCAAATGCTTCCTTTTCCCACACGTGCCAGCGCCTCTCTGTCTTTGAGAATTTCCTCAAGAGATAGGCGCATGGCTTCAGGATTCCAGCGGAATCCTTTTGCAGCAGGATGGCGCCTATTGAGAAGTCAGAGGCATCCACCTGCACCACAAAAGGCCGTTCAGGGTCCGGGTGAGCTAGAATTGGCTCCACTGTGAACAGCGCTTTTAGCCTGTCAAATGCGGTTTGACAGGCAGGAGTCCAATTAAGTACGGCCCCTGGGTTTTTGACCTTGCGCGTCTCCCCCACACCTTTGGTCTTGAGCAAATCGGTTAAGGGCAGGGCAATTTCCGCGAACCCCCTCGCGAAGGACCTATAGAAGTTCGTGAACCCAAGGAAGCTTTGAAGCTGGCGCCTGGTGCGTGGGTGTTCCCAGCTCAAAATTGCCTGGACCTTCGCGGGGTCCGTCTCTATGCCTTTGTCAGAGATTCTGTACCCTAAGTAGTCCAAGCGCGACTTGTGGAATTCGCACTTGGACAGCTTAGCGTAGAGTTTGGCTTTCCGGAGCTTAGTGAGAACTTGCCTCACTAACCTCTCGTGTTCCCTCTGCGTCCTCGTGTAGATGAGGACATCATCCAGGTAAACCAGTACGCCCTTGAATAGATGTTCATGCAGTACCTCGTTGATGAGTTGCATGAAGACCCCCGGGGCCCCCGCCAGACCGAATGGCAGTACCTTGTATTGGAAGGAGCCCAAGGGGCAGTTGAACGCCGTTTTCCACTCGTCCCCCTCCCTGATGCGGATTCTGTAATACGCCTCGCGGAGGTCGAGTTTGGAAAACACCCTTCCCTTTGACAAGTGTGCCAGCATGTCCTTTACGAGGGGTAGGGGGTATTTGTTGGATAGGGAAGCGGAATTTAATCCGCGGTAATTGGTGCATAGTCTCAGGGTGCCGTCCTTCTTTTCACAAAATAGGATGGGTGCTCCAACCGGCGAGTTTGCTGGTTCTATGAAGCCCCTGGAGAGGTTTTTGTCCAAGAATTCCCGCAGCGCCGCTAATTCTCTCTGGGTCATGGGGTAGATCTTGGGCTTGGGTAATGGGACGTCTGGGAGCAGTTCAATTGTGCAGTCCGTCTTGCGGTGGGGGGGGTAATTGGTCCGCCTCCTCTTCTCCGAAGACATCTGCAAAGTCCACGTATTGCTCCGGCAGTCCTTCTGGGGGGGGGGTCGTGGGTTTGGTCGACGACCTCTGCCCTCCCCACCGTCAGAGTAGATGGTTTGTCCGGTGTCGGTGCCTGGTAGACCCCATCTTTGAACTTGATGGAGCGTGTCCTCCAATCTACGTGTGAGTTGTGGCGTGCTAGCCAGGGGATCCCCAGCACTACTATGGGTTTCCCCACCTGGGTTACCACAAAGTCTATGGATTCCTTGTGGGTGCCCATTGTCAGGGTGACCTTTCCGGTTCTCTGGGTAGCCGGTCCCCCCCCCCCCCGCTGTAGAGCCGTTGAGTTGTTGGAATGCCAGCGGTTTAGGGAGGGGGGAGCAGGACAGTTTTAATGCGGCAACAATGTCTGGGTGGATCAGATTTCTGGAGCATCCAGAGTCCACCAGAGCCTCGACCGCGATGGCTCTAGGGCCGTACGAGAGTTCAATTGTCCCTGCCAGGATGGAGCAATCGTCACTCACCCTGGGGTTGTTGCGCCCCTTCTTCACCACCTGCCCAGCGGCGCTGCTTAGAGCAGGTGGGGGGCATTTTCTGCTGGCTGTTCTTGGGCGTCGATTGCGTCCCCTGCGAGGTAGGCGTCCGCGTCCTCGTCCGGGGTTGCTAGCGCTCCTGTCAGACGTCTGGGGGGGTTGGATGGGTTGTGCGGCGTCTTCGGTGTTGGTCTGGGCGGGCGATCCGTTGTCCTGTTCTTGAAACAGTCCACCGCTCGGTGGCCCGACTTCCCACACCTGGTACATTGCCCGTGGGCAAGCCTCCATTGTTGGTCTGCGTGCCAGGTTGGGCCCGACTGTGGGACTGGTCCTCTTGTGCTGGGAGGGACTTTGTCATCTGCGGTTGCGAGCAGGAATGTGTGCTGAGCGTGCTCCGCTTTTCCGGCTAGGCAAATCCACCCGTGAAGGGAGGCTGGGTCGTCCCCGTAGAGTGCCCATTTTAGTACCTCCCGGTTGAGGCCACGCTTGAACATGTCGATCAGGGTGGCCTCAGACCATTCCGTGATTTTGCCTGCGAGGACCTTGAACTCGAGGGCGTAGTCAGCCACCGTTTTTCTTCCCTGGTGAAGCGCTTGAAGTGTGCACTTGGCCCTTTCTTTCGCCAGGGGGTCCTCAAAGTAATTCTTCAGCTCGGCTAGGAAGTTGTGGAAATTGGCCAGGGCTGGGGCTCCGGACTCGGACATCTGCATGTACCAGTCTGCAGCCCTGCCTTGGAGCTTGGTGGCCACTGCCGAGATTTTGGCTGCTTCTGTGCTGAAGTAATGGCCATATTGGGCCATGTAGTCCCTTGCATTCGTGAGAAGGAAGGACAGGTTCGTAGGGTCCCCGTCAAATTGTACGGGGAAGTCTTTGGCGAAACCCCCAATTTGCGGGACCCTTACCTGTGGGTGGTGAGGGATGGCTCCCACTGGCCTGGGGCCACGAAGCCCTGTGACAGAGTCTCGTGCTTGGCCCCTTCCGCTCGGGGTTGTTGGCGGGGTGGGTAGGGTGCCCCGATCCGCTCTTGCCCCCTGTGCTGCCTCAGTCTTGGAGCGCTCGCCTACGATCGTTGCCAGGGACTGGAGCAGGTGTTCCAGGTCTCGTACCCTGGCTTCCAGGGCCGTGACCCTGTCTGGCGTGCCCTGGTCATCCGACGTCGGTGCTGCCGGATGCTGTTCGGTCTGTAGTCTTGCGCCTTCCTGCTCGGGTGTTTGGGGGCAGCGGAGCCTCCAGGTGGAGTAGGGTGTTCCCATCCAGGGTCCTGCTCCGCCAGCCCATGTGAGGAGTTGTTGGTCCCCGACTTCGTCTTCTGTCGGGGCTCTCCCGTCTGGGTTGGAGCTCCAGGTCTGGAACTGGGGTGCGGTGTGGGCAGGGAGGGTGTCCGTGTCCCATTCCAGGTGCGCCGCCTCCAGCAGCTGTCGGGTCGCCTCTGCCTCTTGCGGGCCGTCCTTCATGCCTCTGGTGCGAAGTGCTGGCTCCATTGCTGTCCCCAGTTCCGTTTTCGCCAGTGGATCTCTCCCGCGGAAAATTTTCGTCCGGTGGAGCTTGGCGACTTTGGTTTGGTGACTCTCAGCTTTATGTCAGGCTCTGCCTGCTACCCAGTAAAAACACAGACGCTAGTGTAGGCTTAGGTTCTGGTTTTATTTGAGTAACAGTATGCGTGCCCTTTAAGAAAGCTGAGAGTGAGTGGAGCGCGCCGGAACGGGATTTAAATAGCCTGCGCCGGTCAGCGCTCCACCCCTTCTTACTCCGGGTGCGCCCCCGAGCCCCACCGGTTCCATCGTCGGTAGGTGAGGGGTCGTGGAGCCCCTCCTGTGCTCCGGGCGTTTCCTCGATTGCTTCCCTGGCCGGTGATGGTTCATTGCCGGGCGATCAGGTTCGTAATCTCTTTGACAGCTCGGGCGCACCTCGTGGTCTGGTCTTGTCAATTGCTTTCTTTGCAACATTGTATCTTTCTCTTCAGTGCCCCCCTGCTAGGGTTGATACTTTGTTGCCAGCACCTGTTGCTCTCTTTTGTTACCTAGTTGCCTTTTCCCTTAATCCGCCCGGGACCCATTTCCCTGCATTGTCATGTGAGCCATTGCGATGTCACAAGCATCGCAACGGTGATCATGACACTGGGCAAAGAAAACTTGGAACTATAAAAGGAATAAAAAGTCTGCTAAAATGGAGCTCAATCATTGACACAGAATTGTAAGGCTTGTAGATTAAAACAATAATAATTATTCCTAAAACTAAAGATTGCTAGGGATGTGTGTGTGTGTGTGTGTACAAGTATATATATATATATATATATATTTCATAGAATCATAGGGTTGGAAGGGACCTTGGAGTGCCCAAATTTATATTTATATTTGATTTAAATTTGATATATCCATCTTTTTTTTTCATCTTTAGATCTGGCTTTCTTCAGTGGTTTCATATGCAGGAAGTAAAGAGCTGATTTTACTGTGCCATTATCTCTAGATAAATACTTTAGTAAGTACTTATTAAATAATACTTATGGTGAAAGGTGAACGGTCCCCTGTGCAAGCACCGAGTCACGACCTGTATAGACAAATAGATCACGAGAAGGACTTTATTCCGTTCTATTTTTTGGGAGAGTGAAGAGTTGTTTGTTAATGTTTATGTAGGGTCCACGCTAGGGAATGGTACCTTCCACAACTGGCCAGCTTGGAGCCTAGACAAGACATTCAAATATTACAGCATTCTAAAATTGATTTTAAAAAAAGGCTTGGGAAATGAAAATGGATAAGGCTGGTGAGCTAGAAGTCACTGAAAACTTTCAGCTCTCTGAAACTCCTTGACATAAAAGATTGCATTGCTTCAAAACACCCTGGAAAATCCCCCTGGATGAGAGGACGGCAGCATCCCGCTGTGGTGCAGGATTGCCAAATATTATTCTACCTGCCATGCTCCCTTACAAGAATAACACAGAGGTTGCCTTGCAGGTTTGACATAAATCACACTCTCTCACCCACTTTATTCCTTGCAAGTTGCATACAGGTAGTCCTCACTTAGCAACCACTCATTTAGTGGTGGTTCAGACTTACAACAGTGTTGAAGAAAATAACTTAGGACTGGTCCTTACACTTCGGAATGTCACAATGTCCCCACAGTCATGTGATCAAGATTTGGGCACTTGGTAACCAGTTTGCATTTATGACCAGTGGCAGCATCCTGTGGTCACATGATCGCCATTTTCGACCTTCCTGGCTGGCTTCTCGCAAGTTGTGTGATTCACTTAATGATCATGTGGTTCACTTAACGCCCAAGGTGATTCGCTTAACGATCGCCACAAAAGGTAAAATTGGGTCAGATTCGCTTAATGGCCGCTTTGCTTATCAACCAAAATTCTAATCCCAATTGTGGTCAATAAGCAAGGACTATATGTATAGCAGCAGTGAACTTTATCTGCATACGTTGGAAGAGCATGTTAAAACTATTTGGAACCTACAAATGGCAACGTCCGGTAAGGACGTGATGAGTTAAACATTCCTAAAGGAGCGGGGATGGCAGTTGCGACAGAGATCAGCAGCCGGATGGTGGATCATGGCCAGTGAAATCTCTCTGGAGAAAGGAGAGAGTGTGAGATTGCCCACTTGTTCTCCAAACAGCTGCTACTCATGAGTAGACCACAGGAACTGAGGCGCCAGTGGTCAGCTTGTGCGAGCAGCTAGGAGTTGAGGGATTCCACCTAGACTCACAGTTGTAGTGTAGCCTATACGGACATAAAACTCGATGGAGCCTCATTTCTTAATCACTTTTGGATTTACGTTTTTACTGCTTTTTAAATATTAAGAACTTTTAGAATGACAAGTCGTTACTAAATTCATTGGGTGAGTCTCCTCCTCCTTAGCAAAAGAAGTTTCAAGTGCAAGATTTAGAAAAAAAATATTTTTTGAAATAAGCAGCAAAAGGGTCCTTAGAATGTTGATTTTAGAAAGTTAAAAATGGAGTAAGGGTCCAGATGGATTTGAAATAAGACTTTGAAAGTAATTGTAAGAATCCTTCCCATGAGAAATTGCTGCTGTTTGCGTTCCTTAGGGGGGAAAAATGGTAAGATGGGACTTTGAAGGTTGGACACTAGAGGGAGCTAGAAGAAATTAAAGATTACAAGTAAAGGAGAAGAATATTTAAAGCTGACTTGTTAATACATAATGGAGCAAAATACTTTAACATTGGACATATTGAAGTATATTTGTGAACAAAGGACTCAGAAGTTACTTTTAAGGTATCATAGATAGATGGTGTCTAAATGTTGTTACAGAAGAGGAACAAGCTCTACCAGATAAGACTGAAATTGATTTGAATGTGGATTTAAAAATGACAAGCTACAAGCATAATATGGAAAAAGATGAGATACTGGATATACAAATGAAACTGGTTGATGTGGAAAGAATTAAAAGGGCATACAAATAAGAAACCAGAAGAGTGATTTGGACAACTTCTGTATACTGGATTTACAAAAGAGACCTGTTAAAGTTTTGAAGGATTTTCTGAGAAGGGATAAATAAAAAATGAAAAGAAATCAAGTTCTAGGACACTATTTAATAAAAAACTAAGATTGTTAAAAGCACAGGGAAGGAATATAAAGTTGGTTTATTTGATCAAGGTTAAATAACCTTTAATGAACTTTTGCTCACCAGGACTGAATGGTGAGGCTTTAAGATTTTGTTTATAGTTAAGAGATGGGATATGGGAAGAAGAGATCATTTGTCGTATTTTAAGGGAAGGTGATAAGTTACTAAAATTGTTGTGATGAAGGGGGAAGTCACTTCTTCTATTTCTATTTCTCTTTTTTTCATTTATTATTTTTTCCTTTCTGCACTTTCTGATTTTTCTTTCTTTTTACTCTAACATCTTTTTAGTTTGTATTAGTTTTTATCTTTTCAACTGTAACCTCCAATAAAGTGATTATTTTAAAAAGGAACCTACAAATGGAGTGCAGTTGTCCACTGTATCACTGGAGTTGGGATGTTGCATTGGGGTAAAGTATACTTGCACAGAAATTCAGGAATCAGTATGGAAATCCACTTGAAAGTATTTGGTGATAAAAGCAGAGAGAGACAAAAATGGTACAAGATACAGATGAGGCCTTCCTATGTCAGATGACCAATCTTTCAAAGAGGCAGCCAATAATGATAATGGGGGATTTCAATTATCCTGACATCTGCTGGGAATCAAATTCTGTCAAGAGTTGGAGGTTCAAAAATTCCTGTCCTCTCGTGTTGAAAACTTCATTTCTCAGAAGAGGGGAGAAAAAACAGGGTGGCCTGCTATCCTGGACATACTCCTCACCATCAAAAGGGCATGGTTGAAGAAATGATGTGGCTATCCTTGAATCTGTGATATCCAGGAGACAAGGAACCAAGAAGAGATTTTGATGAACTCTGAGGGAAAGTAGGTCAGATCCAATGGTCTCTAATCCATATGAAGGTTGGGTGAATGGCTGCATCAAGATTTGCTTCTTCTTCTACCAGCCAGCTGCCAGGTGCCATTCAAACTACTGGTTATCACCTTTAAAGGCCTACACAGTCATGGCCTGGTTATCTCTAAGATTGCCTACTTAAAAAGGAATCTGCACTTTTGGTAATAACTGGAAAAGATGCCTTGCTGAAAAAAAAATCTCTAAAAAAAGGTCCATATACAGAGATCCTGTAGCAGGGCCTTCTCAGTGGTGGCTCCCCTCTTTCATGGAACAGCCTGTCCATATATAAGAACTGTCTCCTCCTTCATAAGTTTCTGTAAAGAAGTAAAAGTAAAAGCACGGCTCTGGGAGAGAGCATTTCAGGAGCCGTTAGATTTTGCTCTCTGTCCCTGTTGCCTGTGCTTATGGTTTTTACTGTTTGCTTTTAATCTTCAGTGTTCTCTTTACACCCATCTGAACCAGTGGGAGCAGAGCAGCACAGAAATGTTTCCTATCGTCGTGGCCTGTCCAGTCAACCCTGACTCCTGGCAACCGGCTGGACGAGTCCCTGTAGTTTTTTGGCAACCCTTTTGGAAGCAGATTGCCATAGGCCTCTGCCTAGAAGGAGAGAGAGGGACTGGCCTAAAGTCACCCAGCTGTGTACCTAAGGTGGGACTAGAACCCAGGGCCTCCCAGCATCTTTAACCAAGGCACCAAACTGGCTCTCATAAAAATGTTGGTGATAAGCAGATAAATACTCATGGCTTTCGGTAACCTAAGATCATTATTCACTGACCCCCTAATAGAAAGATTTCTGGGGAGACGAGATAGTTTTTATGAGAACCATCTTCTTCAGGACTTAAATCCAGCCATCACACATGCAGTTGCTAAATTTTGTGGTGCTGCAATGATAATAAGGAAAAACCGGTTAAAGAAGTAGGGTTTTTTGCTTATTTTTCTATTTTTATTAATATTTGGTTTAGCTGTTTTTAATAAACTTTGAGGATATATATTTTACGACATTGTATTAACATAATGGATCTATTAATGTTCAGGTAAATAAATATGTCATTATTGTAATAGGGATCTACTAGTCCCAGCTCCTGCCAACCTAGCAGTTCGAAAACATGCAGGTGTGAGTAGATTAATAGGCACCGCTTTGGCGGGCAGGTAACAGCGTTCCGTGTAGTCATGCTGGCCACGTGACCACGGAAGTGTCTACGGAAAAACGCCGGCTCTTCGGCTTTGAAACGGAGATGAGCACCGCCCCCTAGAGTTGGACACGACTAGACTTAATGTCAAGGGAAACCTTTACTTATATATAATTGTATGTTGTTGTTTATTCGTTTAGTCGCTTCCGACTCTTCGTGACTTCATGGACCAGCCCACGCCAGAGCTTCCTGTCGGTCGTCAACACCCCCAGCTCCCCCAGGGACGAGTCCGTCACCTCTAGAATATCATCCATCCATCTTGCCCTTGGTCGGCCCCTCTTCCTTTTGCCTTCCACTCTCCCTAGCATCAGCATCTTCTCCAGGGTGTCCTGTCTTCTCATTATGTGGCCAAAGTATTTCAGTTTGGCCTTTAATATCATTCCCTCAAGTGAGCAGTCTGGCTTGATTTCCTGGAGGATGGACTGGTTTGATCTTCTTGCAGTCCAAGGCACTCTCAGAATTTTCCTCCAACACCACAGTTCAAAAGCATCGATCTTCCTTCGCTCAGCCTTCCTTATGGTCCAGCTCTCACAGCCATATGTTACTACAGGGAACACCATTGCTTTAACTATGCGGGCCTTTGTTGTCAGTGTGATGTCTCTGCTCTTAACTATTTTATCGAGATTTGTCATTGCTCTTCTTCCAAGGATTAAGCGTCTTCTGATTTCCTGACTGCAGTCAGCATCTGCAGTAATCTTTGCACCTAGGAATACAAAGTCTTTCACTGCTTCTACATTTTCTCCCTCTATTTGCCAGTTATCAATCAAGCTGGTTGCCATAATCTTGGTTTTTTTGAGGTTTAGCTGCAAACCAGCTTTTGCACTTTCTTCTTTCACCTTCATCATAAGGCTCCTCAGTTCCTCTTCACTTTCAGCCATCAAGGTGGTATCATCTGCATATCTGAGATTGTTAATGTTTCTTCCAGAGATTTTAACTCCAGCCTTGGATTCCTCAAGGCCAGCTTGTCGCATGATGTGTTCTGCATACAAGTTGAATAGGTAGGGTGAGAGTATACAGCCCTGCCGTACTCCTTTCCCAATCTTAAACCAGTCTGTTGTTCCGTGGTCTGTTCTTACTGTTGCTACTTGGTCGTTATACAGATTCTTCAGGAGGCATACAAGATGACTTGGTATCCCCATACCACTAAGAACTTGCCACAATTTGTTATGGTCCACACAGTCAAAGGCTTTAGAATAGTCAATAAAACAGAAATAGATGTTTTTCTGAAACTCCCTGGCTTTTTCCATTATCCAGCGGATATTGGCAATTTGGTCTCTAGTTCCTCTGCCTTTTCTAAACCCAGCTTGTACATCTGGCAATTCTCGCTCCATGAACTGCTGAAGTCTACCTTGCAGGATCTTGAGCATTACCTTACTGGCATGTGAAATGAGTGCCACTGTTCGATAGTTTGAACATTCTTTAGTGTTTCCCTTTTTTGGTATGGGGATATAAGTTGATTTTTTCCAGTCTGATGGCCATTCTTGTGTTTTCCAAATTTGCTGGCATATAGCATGCATTACCTTGACAGCATCATCTTGCAAGATTTTGAACAGTTCAGCTGGGATGCCGTCGTCTCCTGTTGCCTTGTTATTAGCAATGCTTCTTAAGGCCCACTCAACCTCACTCTTCAGGATGTCTGGCTCTAGCTCACCGACCACACCGTCAAAGTTATCCCCGATATTGTTATCCTTCCTATACAGGTTTTCTGTATATTCTTGCCACCTTTTCTTGATCTCTTCTTCTTCTGTTAGGTCCTTGCCATCTTTGTTTTTGATCATACCCATTTTTGCCTGGAATTTACCTCCAATGTTTCTAATTTTCTGGAAGAGGTCTCTCGTCCTTCCTATTCTATTGTCTTCTTCCACTTCCGCGCATTGCTTGTTTAAAAATAATTCCTTATCTCTTCTGGCTAACCTCTGGAATTTTGCATTTAATTGGGCATATCTGCCCCTATCACTGTTGCCTTTTGCTTTCCTTCTTTCTTGGGCTACTTCTAGTGTCTCAGCAGACAGCCATTTTGCCTTCTTGGTTTTCTCTTTCTTTGGGATGTATTTTGTTGCCGCCTCCTGAACAATGCTGCCAACTTCTGTCCAGAGTTCTTCCGGGACCCTATCTACTAAGTCCAGTCCCTTAAATCTATTCTTCACCTCCACTGCATATTCCTTAGGAATATTAGTGAGCTCATATCTAGCTGATCTGTGGGTCTTCCCTAATCTCTTTAGTCTGATCCTAAATTGTGCAAGAAGAAGTTCGTGATCTGAACTACAGTCAGCTCCAGGCCTTGTTTTTACCGACTGTACGGATGTCCGCCACCTTTGGCTGCAAAGGATGTAATCAATCTGATTTCGGTGTTGTCCATCTGGTGAAGTCCATGTATAAAGCCGTCTCTTAGGTTGTTGGAAGAGAGTGTTTGTTATGCAGAGTGAGTTGTCTTGGCAAAATTCTATCAGTCTATGTCCTGCTTCATTTTGTTCTCCCAGGCCAGGCTTACCTGTAATTCCAGGTGTCATTTGACTGCCCACCTTAGCATTCCAGTCTCCTGTGATGAAAATAACATCTCTTTTAGGTGTGTTGTCCAGTAGGTGCTGCAGATCCTCATAGAACTGCTCTACTTCAGCTTCTTCAGCATTTGTGGTTGGGGCGTATATTTGGATCACTGTGATGTTAGATGGCTTGCCCTGAATTCGAATTGAGATCATTCTGTCGTTTTTTGGGTTGTATCCAAGCACTGCTTTAGCCACTTTACTATTAATTATGAAGGCTACTCCATTTCTTCTGTGGTCCTCTTGTCCGCAGTAGTAGATCTGGTGGTCATTTGATGTGAAGTGGCCCATTCCAGTCCATTTCAGTTCACTGATGCCCAGAATGTCTATCTTTAATCTTGACATCTCACCAATAACCACATCCAATTTGCCCTGGCTCATAGATCTTACATTCCAGGTTCCGATGGTGTGTTGATCCTTAGAACATCGGATTCGCCGTTCACCACCAGCACCGTCGGCCGCTAGCCGTCCTTTCGGCTTTGAGCTAGCTGCGTCATCACGTCTGGGGCTAGTTGAGCTCATCCTCTGTTCCTCCCCAGTAGCATTTTGACCATCTTCCGACCTGGGGGTCTCATCTTCCGATGGTATACCGACATATCTCTGGTTGTACTGATCCATTTAGTTTTCACGGCAAGAATACTGAGGTGGGTTGCCATTACCTTCCCCAGGGATCGCATTTAGTCTGACCTCTCTGTCATGACCTTCCCGTCTTGGGTGGCCCTTCACGGTTTAGCTCATGGCATCATTGAGGTGCTCAAGCTCCAGCACCACGACAAGGTAACGATCCTTTGCTGAAGATATAATTGTATAGGTAACTATAAATTAAAACAATTAGAATGTAATCTATAGATCCCTATTACAATAATGACATTTTAATTTATAGTTACCTATATATAATTGTAGGAGGGACGCGGTAAAACCGCTGAGCTGCTGACCTTGGAAGGATTGGAAGGTCGGCGGTTCGAATCCACGTGACGGGGTGAGCTCCCGTTGCTAGTCCCAGCTCCTGCCAACCTAGCAGTTCGAAAACATGCAAGTGTGAGTAGATTAATAGGTACCGCTTCGGCAGGCAGGTAACGGCGTTCCGTGTAGTCATGCTGGCCACGTGACCACGGAAGTGTCTACGGAAAAACGCCGGCTCTTCGGCTTTGAAACGGAGATGAGCACCGCCCCCTAGAGTCGGACACGACTAGACTTAATGTCAAGGGAAACCTTTACTTATATATAATTGTATAGGTAACTATAAATTAAAACAATTAGAATGTAATCTATAGATCCCTATTACAATAATGACATTTTAATTTATAGTTACCTATATATAATTGTAGGAGGGACACGGTAAAACCGCTGAGCTGCTGACCTTGGAAGGATTGGAAGGTCGGCGGTTCGAATCCATGTGACGGGGTGAGCTCCCGTTGCTAGTCCCAGCTCCTGCCAACCTAGCAGTTCGAAAACATGCCAATGTGAGTAGATTAATAGGTACCGCTTCGGCGGGCAGGTAACAGCATTCCGTTTAGTCATGCCAGCCACGTGACCACGGAAGTGTCTACGGACAGACGCCAGCTCTTCGGCTTTGAAACGGAGATGAGCACCGCCCCCTAGAGTCGGACACGACTAGACTTAATGTCAAGGGAAACCTTTACCTTTACTTATATATAATTGTATTCATTTGAAGTAGTTCAATTTTATTTGTTATCTTTATTAATTTTAAGTTGCTGGTCATTGACTGAATAAACACTACTACTACTGAAAAAAACCCCTAAGTTTAAAGAAATCAAGTTGGCTACAGCAAAATTAAAGGTACGGTCACACTGCCACCATTGCCCAGTCTCCCAAAGCAATTTGAAGACACCACCATCTTTGCTTTTGCAAATTTCAGAAACTGAGAACAAGGAGCAGAGAACTTAATTTCATCACTGCCTCCTGTGCCAGAGAACAGAGGGTTGGCAAAAGGGGGACCGAAAATGCTCTGCACCAGACCGTCCCCCCTTGGGGGGAGAGAGGTCTTTCTCTTATCCTGGTGCTAATCTACATATTAAATATTGCTCCGGGTTGACTCAGAAGTGAACCGACAATTGCACAGTGGCATCCTCTTTTCCTCCGCTAAAAGAATGCTGCCTGGATGTGACTCAGCAATGAAGCCGGCAGGGAATTTTGGCAGGAATCACCAGCTTCTGAGGCTAAAACAAACAGTGTTAAAATTAAGGAGCCGTGCCCTCTGGCTCGATTCGGCCCCACCCCTGCTGGGGGCTGCAGAAGGAAATGGATCGGAGACATGCGTCACGTCGGGGTGGGATAAATGTTTTGGGAGGCTGAGCCAGCAGCTCCAGAGCAGCAGGCGCTGCCTAATATGGAGAAGGGGGAAGGACCCACCCTGGGCCATAAGGACAAGGCCTGGAGCTTCGGAGGGTGGACCTTCTCCCTGGCTTGCCCAGGGGACCCGCCCTCCCCGCCACATTCCCACAGAAGCCGCTGAGCGAGAGCCAGTTTCCTGCCGAGCTCAGTTCTGCCTCCTGCCTTCCACCACGATCACGCCCTCCTCCTCCTCGCTCACTTCCTGTTCTGCCTTTTTGCAGCTGTCAGTTCTGGGAGAAGGAGGGCATTTCTTAGGAGCATCCATTGTGTCCCAACTATCACACCCTCTGAGGCCTCTAATCCTTCACCATCAGTTTGCTGACAACTGACAAACCCGTCAAGCAGCGAGGAGCAAATAGAAGACATTCTCCTCTAACTTGCATGGCTGCACGAGACAGGCGCTTTCCTAACGCCACAACAGAGGCACCCTCCAAGCGGGACCCTTGTGGACACGCACGTCCAACTCTCCAGCTTAAGGAGACGGTCAGTAACAGGTGTACACCTCTAGATAGTGTCCTAGCTCTTAAAATGTAACCACAGATGTTTCCCAGATGCATCCATGAGACAAAATGTATTACGTGCACAGTCAAGGCAACCAATCAATGCAAATATTGCCAAGTGTGTTCAGCCAAAACCATTATTTTCTGATAGGTAAAGTGCATGGAAATCTAATCTCCCAGGGTCTGACACCTCTGCAAGAAATTAAAATGAGCAACATGAAGAAATATAGAACAACAAAATATCAAAGTGCGCAAAAATGTATTTTAATATTGTTAAACAATGCATGACATATAGGACATTTCCAGATGCAGCGTGGCTTTCCTTCATCCAGTGCAATTTTCTGGGCACAGTTTAGGCCGATGGGCATTGCCCTCCAAGGTCAGACAGTGGATGCCCACCTCTGAATTCTCCTGAAGGGCCTGGCAGACAGGATGCCCGGTCTCGTGTGCAGCTGAGGATAAGGGGTGAAATCACTGTGAATGGATGAATCAGCAGGCATTGCTGGATGCGAAGAACGCTGGGCCCCTCCTAACCCCCCAGGGCGCTTTCTGGGGCTCAACCAACAAGCTCCTGAAATTCTTCCTGTCAGTCAGGTTGCAGCAGAGGAAGATGCTTCAAGCTGCTGGAAGCGCTTGGCCCGATCGTCCTTTTCCGCAGGCATCTCCCTTGGAACCATGGCTCTGCCCACGACTGATGGAATTAATCTCGTGGTTGGAGCCCGCCTAAGCGCATCCGAAGTTCCTGCCCCTTTTATGCCGGGCATCACCTCTCCAGTGTGCGACCGAATTCTCCAGGGCCTGGTCTTCTGACCGCTCTTTGTGGCTGAGGCTTGGCTTTTATGCCAGGGGATTCCCTTGCTCAGGTGACACCATTGCCCACAGAGCGCTTCAGCCCCTGTGTGAAAGATCTTGCAGTCTGAAGGGGACGTTGAGCTCAGCTACGAAGCAACAAAGTCTAAATTATTCTGTCACGAACTGTGGAGAGCAGGATCATTTTCCTCCCCGTGGAAAGAAGTAGCCTTTGAGATCGGCCACTGAGCGGAGATGCTCAGAAAAACTTCCCGTCTGGGTTGTGGTTCCGGAACAGACACTGAAAAGCTTTATGGACTGACTCTCTTGACACTCGTATCTGACGGTGGCACTGAGCATCTCCCGCTGTCTCTCCTGTAGGCAAGCGTGTAGCCTGGGCTATGAGACCGGTCGGGCAAACTAGCCTGAAGGGACCAAGGTGCCCGCTGACTTTTGGTTCTGCTGCCATCTGGCAAGAGGGAGAAGACTGAGGGTCTTGCTTCAGCCCACAGTTGATGGTTTTGTATTTTCTATTTACCAATTTGGAGCAACCTAAGACGATCTAACCTTCCTTATATTAGTAGGGCAGCACTATAAATATTTCAAGTCTCCAGAACAGGATTTCTCAACCTACTTTTAAAAAATTAGTTTCTTCACGGGCTGTGCTTCGGTACATTCACATTTATGGTACAGGCTGATTTTCCTACTAGGAATATAGTAGCCAGGAATATAGCCCAGAGAAACAAAAGTCGACCTTTGTTTTGTGACTTTTCTCCCTCGTCTTTTATGTTTGCTCTTCCTCAAACTTGGCCAAAAGGTTACTCGTGGAGAGCGATTCCTCGTCTCCCCAGCCCTCATGGCACAGCTGGAGTGCAGAAACTCACACGTTCTTGTCCAAACAGCTCCAGATTGTCTTGGAGGATGGCTGGACACTTTGTCAGAAAGTTAATTTAGTCCTGGGCATTTCAGCTGGCTTTCAGAAAAGAACAAAAACAAAGAAAGGGGGGAGAAAGAGTGATTCTGAGCAAGCTGAGCTCCTGCTGGAACTTTGGAGAGGTGAATGGGGAGATTAAGAACATTTGAAAAAGGAGGAAGCAATTTGCCTCAGATGGAGGCTCTGCTGACCTCTTAACTCATGTTTGGGAAGCAGAAGTTTAAACTGAGCATCGTGGAAGGTGTGAGTTGGGAGGGTCACCCCTTTGCTCAGGGCCGGAACCTGTTCAACTGTTGCAGACGCTGCTGTTCGGGGTGGGGGTGCGGGCTCTCCTTATTCTAGGCAGACTCTTCTGCTTCTCAGCTCCTAATATTCCAGGCTTTCCCCACCAGAGTTCCGTGGCACCCTCGGGTTCTGCAAGAGGTCACGAGGGGTTCCCTGGAAGATCATGACTTACTTAAAAAATTATTTCAAATTCAGGCAACTCCACATTAAAGAGGGAAGTTTCCTTCTTTCTTTTTAGTTTAAAAAAACCTGTTAGTGTATATAGATAGGCCTACCCATGAAACAAACACAATAATCTTACAACTTCTGGCCTCTATTGGAGCCTGAAAGTGCAGGGGTTCCCTGAGGCCTGGAAAATATTTCAAGGGTTCCTCCAGGGTCAAAAGGTTGGAAAGGCTGTCTATTCAGTTTGAATCTCTGATTCAACCAGTTGGGGCTTCTTCTTTTTCAGCAGAGAATAGGTCTGCCCCCTCTTGCACATGACCACCTTTTAGATCTCCCCGTTTGCAAGCTGGGCATGCTCAGCCCCTTTCATATTCTTCACAGGACTTGGCTGCCGAACCCCCATCATCCCGGGAATTCTTCAGTGAACCTGTTTCAGTTTCACAGTATCTGGGCGTGGTCTGACCAGCCAGCCTCCGATGGAACCATTATCTCGCATGATCTGAACACGTTTCTGCCCTGCTCATGTCCAGCTCATGGTCCACTTAGATCCTTCTCTCATGCAGATGGCCCCACTCGGGGTCACCTGCAAACTTAGCAAGCCTGCCCCCTGTTCCATCCTTTAGGTCATTCATTTGGCTAAGATCTCTAGAGGGCCCTATTTTTCTCCATGATGCAGAACTGCCAGGGACACTTTTATCTCCTTTAATATTTAGTTTGATGTTGAAATCTCTGGCATGCTTAATAAAACAAATGTGATTCTTAGGGAATGCATGGAACCAAATTTGAGTATTAGGTATGCGTGTGTATGCATGTGATTGCCAAAACTGTTTCAGTTTTTTGAAAATGTATATGGTAAAATGGGATGCGGTGGTGCTGCGGGTTAACCCGCTGCGCTGCTGAGCTTGCCGATCAAAAGGTCGGCGGTTCGAATCCGCGTGATGGGGTGAGCTCCTGTTGCTAGTCCCAGCTCCTGCTCACCTAGCAGTTCGAAAACATGCAAATGTGAGTAGATCAATAGGTACCGCTTCGGTGGGAAGGTAACGGCGTTCCGTTTAGTCATGCTGGCCACATGACCACAGAGGAAGTGTCTACGGACAAACGCCGGCTCTTCGGCTTTGAAATGGAGATGAGCACCGCCCCCTAGAGTCGGACACGACTGGACTTTACATCAAGGGAAACCTTTGCCTTTACCTATATGGTAAAATGTTCTGGGTATACAGTAACATGGAATGTTGAATATTGTGTCAACTGGTAATAAAGTTCTGGCAGATGTAGGCAAAAATTTAAGATGTTTATTCAGATACCATCAATTATCTGGGGATACAAAATAAATGCGGATAACATAATATTTAAAAGAGGTTGGCTTTTTTTTTTGAAGGAATTTTAGTGCACATGTGGATTTCCCACTAGTAGTTATATGGTGAACCAGGTCTGTGGAAGGAAGTTAAGGTCTAAAGATGTTAACGTCCTCTTAAATTCTATTCCAAAAATTTGGAGTCAATGCATGAAGAGCTTTGATTATATTGTGTCCAAACGGTTGTGAAGCAGAGGACGGTGTATTCCAGGAAGGAGGAGTTGGTATCAGACTCCAAAGGTTGACTTGATGAAAGGTGTCAATACACAGCCTTGAATTAACTCTGCCCTGACAGAGGGGAGACTGGAGAATATGATCCCATAATGTGTTCTTTAGAAACTGAACTGTAATAATTTGTATCATCCTTCTGCTTCAGCTACCTATAATTTCTAGGACTGTCGGGGTTCTTTATCAGCTTAAAGAAGGAAAAAGATGCAGGAAGCCGAATTCAAGTCCCCACTTGCCTTAAAACCACCCACACCTTGGTACTGGCCCAATCAGATTAACAATATCACAATACTAATTTTATACTGCAGACAAGCCGTTCATTTGTGCAGTTCGTTTGTTTGGCACGTCTCTGGACAATACTGATGACTGTTACAGTCAGGCTTGCAAGGTCTTTGAACTGGTGGGAGAGTTACCGCAGCTGGATTCCGGGATCTCCTTGCATGTTGGAATGAGAGAAGCTTCAGAAAGGGGAGGCAACACCCCTCACGCACCTCCCTCTGTCATGATCAACACCGATTGCTTCGTTAAAAGATACGCTCAAATTGGCGGTAAAAAATAAATATCAGCCACACTGAACACTGGTCGGTTTTCTCCCCTCATGGCTCTTGGTTCCCATCTGCCTCTTGCCGACACGCAGGTCTTCCCTGGCACCGTTGGTGGACTTTTACATTGATATATTCAAACTTCCTGGTTCTAATGATGAGTTAATCATTTTCCAAAACGTGGCCATCAAAGACACCTTAAGGTTGAGGCACAGACCCAGCAGGATTTTAATTTTTTTTATTAAAATTTTTACTAAAAGGATTTCAGCTACCAAGGAGGTGGTCTTGGAGCAGGCAAAGCTTGCTCTGCTCCGACCCGCAACCGCCAAAGAGAAGGACAAACATGTAAGCAGAAGACTGAGATGCTGCCAAAATACCGATGGGACATGAACACTGGGTGCTGGTCTGGGCAGGCTTATGCAACCAATGTCCTTGGCTGCCTTGCAGGGAATGTGCTGGCTCGAACACTGCAGCCGTGTGCTCCCACGCATGATTAAATCTGCTGCTGGATAGGAAGTGATTCATATGGCTTTCCTAGTACTGCACTTGAGTAATTCTAGTCCCTCCCCTGCCCACGTTTTCTCTGCTGGAAGCTGCTCTGCACCCAGTGAGTCATTTTGTTCACATAGTTCAGGATGGAAAGTCCATTTTCTATATTCTGGGATGTTTAAAAACAAAACAGAACAGGACTGGGGAGGTACTGAGGCACTAAAGCTCCTCTCCCCCCTCAGTCTGAAATGGTGCAACTGAGCAAGTGATGCAGGGCATCCTCGTTCTGCACCTCTTTGTTCTCCTGACGCAAGAGAAGATGGCATCAAACACCTTTCGGCCGGGAAAACTGTACCCCGAGAGCCTCCCACAAGTCCATCTTTGCCATCAGACTGAAGTAGAACTGGGATCATTCCAGACCTTTGACACAGATGTTCTTCCCAGTTGCCTGCCCTCTGGATTATCTCTGGTTCCCTTATAAGGACTTTTTGAACTAACAAAGTCCTTGCAACAGAACCGGAAATGATGGTTCCTGGAAATAAGCTAGCACCCAAATTTGTTTTTTCCTTCTCCCTACCACCCCCTTTCCTCTTGTCATGCCCTCGGGTCTCTCCGGCATGTGCAGTTCTCCCCACTCACACTGTGACAGAGGCCTGGGAGAACACTGGTCGGAGGGCAGCGACCGAGCTTGGTTGGCACCCCCACCAAAGAGCCGCTTTTGAGTACAGGATGGGAGAATTGGCTGCTGATGGTGTCCCTTTTGGCGGAATCTCTAAAGGCATGGCAGGAGCAGGATGTTGGCAATAACATCAGTTTATTTCTGGGGTGGTTCAGGGGCACAGCCCTCCTAAATAAAGAATTTCTGCCCCACTCTTCATTCAAGCCCAGCAAACGGGCCAACGAGGCAATATTCTGAGAAACAACAGCCTTGGAAGCAAGCAAAGAACGGGTCAGGTTCTGCGTGTGATTCTACCTTTGAATCTCTTCAACCAATTCCCTGATCTCCGTCATCCGCCGCAGGACAATCTCTGTCGGTCAACGGCCACAGATTCTGTTTGCGGTGAGGCTATGGCAAATATATGGATTTCTCGTTGAGTCCACCTTCGGCTTCCTGTCACACCGGGGTCACATACCTGTGCAGAACAGGCTGTTCAAGGTCAGAACAGATGCAAAATCCCTACAGCTGGTGATCTGGGAGAAATAAACCAAAATGGACTTCCACAGGAGCTCCTGGTTGGTCTCTCTCGGCCCAACCTTCCCTACAGGGCTGTGGAGAAAGGAGGAGGCAATGCAAGGGACTTCGCTTTGAGCTTCTGAAAAGCAGGATATACATACAATAAATAGGAGGAGTTCAAATTCTTAATGTGGCTGTGGTGAGGGGACCACTATCTGATCTGCTTATTTTTTTGCAACCCCCCCCTTCCCAAGTTTAGGAACTTTAGAAGAACCCTAAGGTCCAAAGACACATCTAGTCTGGTATTCGGTTTTCAGACAGGCACCAGTCAATTGAGTAGCCTGGAAATTTCAGAAATAGGATGTGAGCATGTCAACACCATCCTACTCAAGTTTCCTGACAAGTAACATTATTCCTTTTCATAGCCGCCGCCTCTTCCGTGAATTGCTCCAACCTACCGCACTGTTTCAGGCCATCCAGATTCAAGGCCACCAGCTCAGTAGTAGTGCACTGGGTCACACCCTAAATCTCCCATTATTTACCTCCACTTGGACCTGAGAAAGGGATTCACTTTCTCCATGCAGCTGTATTTTGTTCTGCTTCCCTTTTGTTCTCTGAATTCGGAGACCACAAACTTCCCAGCCTTTATTGCAGCATCTTTTCTGTACGTTTTCCAGCCCTGCAATATGCATTTGAGGTGGGGTGAGGAGGACCGAGTTCTCCGCCGGTTTTTCTGATCAGTGTCTGCCAACAGAATACCTGTAAATTTGGATTTTTTTCACCACAAATTTGCATCTTTTGGCAACTACGGAGAGTTTTTTAAAATAATAAAATACTTAAGTTTGTAAATTTGGATTTTTTTTGCCACAAATTTGGATCTTTGGGCAATTACTGAGAGTTTTTTTAAATAATAAAATACTTAGTTTTCAACCACAGAAAAGAATGAATCTCAATTTCCAATATTTTTCCCTCACCCCTTCCTTCCAGTCACTGATGTGTAGTTATACTTGGCTGCCATAAAGAAATTTAAACTTATCTGATCAAAGTCTTTCTCTTAAAACAGTGGCAGGTTCACCCATTAGAGAAGGCCTCTGATTAATATTTTTTACGAGTCAGTCAGCCTTTCGCTTCCCAGGCAGAAACTCTACCTAAAAGGAATGTAAAATTACTGTGAGTGCTTACTGACCACTTAACCTACATTTAGGAGCAAAATTGGACTGTAAATGGACTGCAAGTGGAACACACAATTGTAGTGATATAATGACGCCATGCATGATTTCAGGCACCTATGAGCTCTTATAGGCAAAATCCTAAGAAGGAATGCTTCTAAAAGGACTTTCAACCTTGCATCTATCAGGACTTTTCACTTTTTGTACTGAATTGTTGCCCTTTGAGCCTATGGCAAGTCCATCTTTGACACTGGAGAACTGAGGGGCAGCATACGCTGGCCTCAGTGATCAGCTGCAGGAATGGAAGCAGGTTTTTTCTTTGGGGCTGGAAAGGAGCTGGCATTTCCATGCAGTCCGGCTAGAATTAGCGTGCCTTTCCTGGAGTTCTTGCTTAAAGAGCAATTCATGATTTTGATTCCTTTGGCTGATGTCCAGCAGTCTTTTGATGAGTAACGTGAAAAATGTTCTTTTTTTTTTTAAGTTCATGTACACAATGTCTATAGAGTCATTCCTAATTTCAAATGTACCCAGAATTAGCCTACAATTTGTTGGACTGCCTTATTTTCAAATTGGCCAGATGTTTCCCAATAATTTGATACTCTGGCTGATCTTAGTGGTGTGTTTCATATTTTTTTAGAAGACAAGCAATTTCACATTTAGAACTCCCAGGTCATCTGCAGCATTTTGCTGTTTTGTTGTCAGTAAATTGTATCATATTGCATTCCTTGGGCAACCTTCTGCCTGATATCGCGCAGTGGAGAGAGATGCAAAGAAAACCTTAATTGCTCTTCAGTATCCTTATTCTCTTTCAGAATGCCTTTTGTTGTCTAAAAATAATTAATTACAGCACTTATATCCTGCCTGATTCAACAGATTCCAAGTGGGTTACAACAGAAACTGAAAAACAAAAAAGCAAAAGAGAATGAATACAGTAATTACAATTAATAATCAAATAGATTGAAAAAGAAGGAAAATATTAGACCTCAAAGCAAGGGTAGAAAAATGCACTTCTGCTGCATTCTTAAGGAGTAAAAGTGTGGGGTCCAGCCAGATCTCGGGGTGGGGAGAACTGGGGCAGCCACAGAAAAAAGAGGCCTGCTTCCCTGTACCACCCCACGCTTGAAGTTTTCGAGTAGCCTCAAGCCTGACTGGAAGGTATCAAGATAACCCGATTCCTCCAGGAATGGACGCCTCCCAAGTTTCTTGGGGAAGGCTGGGTGGAAGTTGGGGAAAAAGGCCGGGTTGAGAGGTGATTTCTTCTGGAGGGAACCCCCCCACCTCCTTCAAGGGAGGGGGTAGAGTCATTAACCACCTGTTGCTTCCACGCCCACATGCTCTCCCTGGCCTTCCCTTCCCTTCCCTCTCTCCTTCCCTCTCTGCTTTCCTTCCTTCCTTCCTTCTCTTTCATCCTTCCTTCCTTTCTTCTCTTTCTTCCTCCCTTCCTCCCTTCCCTTCCCTCCTTCCTTCCTACTCTTCCTTCCCTTCCTTCCTCCCTCCTTTCCTTCCTTCTCTTTCATCCTTCCTTCTGTTCCTTCTCTTCCTCCCTCCCTCCCGTCCTTCTTTCATTCTTCCTCCCTCCCTCCCTTCCTTCCTTCTCTTTCATCCTTCCTTCTGTTCCTTCTCTTCCTCCTTTCCCTCCCTCCCTCCCTCCCTCTCCTTCATTCTCCCGCCCTCCCTTCCTTCTCTTTCATCCTCCCTCCCTCCCTCCCTCCCGCAAGGACAGGGGCAGTATTGGAGCACAAGAAGGCCGACCCGAAGCGCTGATGAAAAGAGGGTCCCCACCGACCTCAGCACGCCGCAGCTAGCAGAACCCTCTTCGTGGTGCTCAATTCAGGTCTTGCAGAAGGAAGGGGCAGCCCGAGAGGCCGCGGACACCCGCCGCCGGGCGGCACGCGAGGCAGGGCGGCAAAGCGGCCCTGCTGGCTCCCCGGGGCCCGCTGCGCAGTTGCCGGGGGGACCGCGTCCTTGCCTCCGGTCTCCAGGACGGGGAGTGCGCCAATTCTAGGCCGAGTAAAAAACCTCCTCCGTGGAACAGGTGGACAATTAGAGATGCAGCTAGGAATCGTCCATATAATCACGCCCTAATCAGGGTGAGTGATTTTAGCCCTGTGATTCCGGGGTCTAATCCCAAGTCCTGTGCTTAAGCGTGAGGCCGAAGAAGAGCGCGGGGCCCTTCCCAGGCCGAAGGGCCGTCTCCCGCCTCTCTTCAGGAGGGGGCAGGAGAAATGGGGAGTGGGGCGCATTTATCGATGTGCCCAGCAGCCGCCTGAAAGGTGACCCCGGATCTGTGCTGGCGTGCCCCCTGTGCCCCCGTGGCGCCAGAACAGCAGGAAGGGTCGGGCAGCTTCTCCTGGACCGAAGCAGATGCCAGCCTCTCCCGGGAGCCTCGCCAGGGACCGAGAGGGTCCGCTTTCACCCTGCAGGAAGTCTTTATTGGCAGCCGCCCAGTCACTTCATTGCCCATTGCGAGACGGGCGCCTCTATAAACGTGATAAATAAACAAATTTCTCCCCATCCTCTGCCCCGGGGGAAACATGGCCTTTGCACGAGCCAGGCTGCGGGAAATTCTCCCCGCTCTGTTTTGGGCAAGGAAAGTGACTTCTGCGGGAAAGCCCGGCTCAGGGAAGGGAGACGTTTCTGCACAGAGCTGGGGAAAAGCCTTCTTGAAGGCCGGAGGTTGACCCTGGAGATCCCGAGGGGCTCTCGTTCAGCAGTGTGATCTGGCCTCCTTTGTGGGGAGCAGAATTTGGGATTCAGGCTGGATCAGGACCCCCATCGCTGCATTAGAACGACGATATAACTCTTTGAATGAATGAAGAAAGGCAGTAGAAGGACCAGGCTGATGGAGCTGGGGTCCCCTCCCGCTGGATGAGAGGAAATCTCAAAAATCCCGACAGCAAGAGGGGGTGGGGGGAATGAATGGGCATCTTCTGCAAATCTGCAATGGCTCACCTGCAACACCCAGCCACGGCTTGCGAAGCTGGTCTTCGCAGGCAAGGCGCTCCCTGGTTTTCGTCTCTCGTTCCTGAGCTGCAAGGAAAGGGGGATGGCTTGGCAGCGCCCGAGCGCTTTCTGATCCTACAGGAGGGCGCGCAGGAGCCCCCCCCCCTCGCCAAGGGATCGGGAAGCGCGGGCCGGGTGGGAAGGACCTGGAGCGCCCCCTGGCGGCCGCCCGCCCACGTGCCACCCTTCTCCTCCAGCGAAGATCGAAGACTCCGAGGGGGTCCCTGCAAGGGAGAAAAAGGGGAGAAAAAGCTCGCTTTTACAGTGTGCCCCAAAAACGGCAGAAAGGGTTTCTTTCCCGAGGAGCACGGAAAAAATAAGAGTCCTCAAAGAGGTTTCATTTGACAGGAACTGCTCCGCATTAAGCAGTAGAGCCCTGCGCTTGAAATGTTAACCTTTTTATTTTTAGTAACAGCCTCATTCCGTTGGCTAACTAGTCCGATCCCATTGGATCATCCAGGACTGGGATGTCCCTGGCTCGAAAACAAAACGCGGGAGGAAAGGTAGGAGCCTGCAAGGTTGCTAACAAAGATCTTTAAAAAGCAGTGATTTTCCTGGCTTTAGCAGATCCCATTAAAAAGACACCCTGCCGATATTGGGAGAAACCGCGTAGCGCAGTGCTCAACGGAGCGAACTGGCCCGAGGGAGACACAGATTCCGCAGCCGGTGGAAGTTCCCCTCTCTCTGCCCAGCCTACCTCGCAGGGTTGTTGTGTGGAAAACGGGAGGAGGGAGTACCGCATTTGCTGCGCAGAGCTCTTGAATGAAAGGTAGGATATAAATCTAACAACAAACAGATCCATATATATAGCCCACTATTGTGATACATAATTAGAGAAGAAAAACAAAAAGGCTTGCTTTCTCCTTCTCCACCCCCGCCATCATTTTATACATTAATCATCTAGCTACTCTGACACAGATTTGGGATTCAAATTGTCTAGTGTTTCTCAACCTTGGCAACTTTAAGCTGTGTGGACTTCAACTCCCAGAATTCCCCAGCCAGCCATGTGTGTGTTCCCCATGCTGGCTGGGGAATTCTGGGAGTTGAAGTCACACAGCTTAAAGTTGCCAAGGTTGAGAACCATTGGTCTAGAAGGTGATAGCTTGGTGGCATGACTCCAATGATGGGTAATAATTACATTAAACTGTTAGGAAAATTCAGAGAGGTTTGGAATGAGTAGCTTCACTGTGCTCATGACATTTTATTTTATTTTATTTTATTTTATTATTTTACATTTTATATTTTACATTTTATATTATTTTTATTTTATTTTATATTTTATTTTATTTTATTGTGCTATTTAAATTTATTGGCCACCCAACTCCAGTGGACTCTGGGCAGCAGAGTTAGGTGGACAACTTCGTTCTGTTGCTCAGAACAGGAAGTGGTTGAAATTTTTAGGTATTTGCCTAAAATGCCACTAGGCATTTAGTGAACCTAAAATGCAGTCAAAGCAGAGGTGTAGCCTCAGGAATTTGACTGTTCTGAACAGAATTCTTCTCCCTAAAGGAGCAGGTCCTTATTTTTGAAGTCTTTGTTGATCCTGTGCTATTCCTGGACCTTCGGGTAACTGAATGCAAATGAAGCGAGTGCAATTACTGGTGTCGAATGCATGGGCTGCCCATTCTTCATCACTTGTTCAGGTTTTGCAAGGAAGCCTGTTTGGAAGAGCATCAGAAAATTCCAGTTGATGGGCCCAAATGGCTAAGTTAACAGCGTTGATAAGAGAAAATCCTCTGTCTGGATTTGTTCCTACTTGGCAACCACTTTTAAATTATTTGCTTCTGTCTGAAAAAATGAAGTTTTGATTTTGGGTCTTGATGATTAAATGGCTTGTTTTATAGAAATAATGTTAGCAAGGTTTTTACTAAGGTAAGAGATTATATCTGTATAAATTGCATTTATATCTGTATTGGAGAAGGTTGGAAGTCACCCTTTTTCTGCTTTCTATCTCATTTCACACTGTTATAATTTTTCTTTTTTTCTTCAGTTCTCTACTCTGTCTTATCTATACTCTATATTTTGTATTTTAATTAGACTTTGAAAATCAATGAAGTTCTTTTATTAAAAAGAAAAAATTCCAGCTGATGTGAAATATGACAACCGTTAATTAGCACCCAGAATCTAATTGCGAGTTGCTTTCTGCTCTCAATTCAGAGTGTCAGTTTTTAATCTTTAAACACGGGTACCCAATTTATGGTTCTCAGATACTACTAAAATACTACTAAAATATACCAGGATGCTCAGGGTTGCAACCCAGCAACATCTGGAAGGTCGCACGTTGTCTACCCCCAGTTGTCTGAAGGACAGCCTATATCTTGATACGAACCTCCTTTTCGGCATTAAAATCTACAGGCAGGGCCAAACTGAAAGTTTGTCTCTTTGCACTTAGGGCCTTCTCTGTGTCGTTCCATTTGAAATTGTGATTGATTGGTCCCGCACTCTCTCCTAGTTTAGAAAGGCATCTGTGTATCTCTCTTTGATCTACAAACCATGAATTTGTATGAATGAACACCTGGCTTCCTTCAGGTTTACCCCACAACAAGTATGTAGCCTCTGGAAAACCGTTGAATCTAAAAGTCAAATGAGGGAAAAGGAATTCTCTAGATAGTGATCTTTTAGAACGCAGTTGTGGAGGTGGGAAGACGACCTTGGTGGTTTTTCAGCTTGCATAGGAGAAGACATTTTTCGCAGGTTCAGCTCTGTTGAGTCTGCAGAGATGGAGCTGTTACCCCATCCAGCAGCAGCAGCAGCAGCAGCAGCAAAAGGCAGAGGGGTGCTTTCCCCCTTTTGCACTGACGTCAATCCTCCAAGCACAGGCAGTTTCTGGACGAGGAGCAAAACACGCGAGGAGGAGGAGGAGGAGGAGGAGGAGGAGGAGGAGGAGGAGGAGGAGGAGGGCAGAGTGAACATTTCAAGCTCTGCTATTATTAGACTGAGCCAGGAACATTCTCGGGGTCTAAGCTAGCTTCTGTCCTATCACCATCAATATGCGTGAGAGCTCTCTCTGCAAGGAAGCCTTCAAAGGCATTGAAACCATTAAAAACAGCAAGTGAAGTGGGAGATTTTGTCAAATGCTAACACTGAATTCAAGCAAGGGGGGGAAAAAACCACTCTGTGTGACAGCCAAAATACCAATGAGTTTGGCAGGCCGTTGGAAAGATTTCTAGGCAACAGTGGGAAGCACAAGGAGGTCCCAAATGTCTCTCAGTTCAGCAAAGCGGCAAGGAAGGTGGTGGTCTGGCTTAGATCACAAACTGTGATCTGGCCACTGAGCCAGACAGAGAAGCACTGGCAGTTCAAGAAGTCAGCAACGCAACCGCTGCGGCCCAGTTCAGGAGCCGAACAGCCAGCTCAGATCCTGCAGCCAGAGACTTCCGTAGCCAGAAGACCAAACGGGGGTCATCCTGGGATCCACATCCTCGCTGCCCAAGCGCCTCAGCTCCCTCTGAGGCCACGCCGTTGCCGGAGACCAGGCAGCTCGGGGCCGGGCAGGGCAGGGCTTCTCTCGGGGGCCAGTGCAAAGAGTTGGTTTCACCGCAGCGCCTGGCCCCGCTTCAGTGCTCCTCTAATTCATTTAAAAATGAGATTGTTCCACGTTGAGGCCACAAATTAAAGTAGGCCAGCTTGTATTTGGCTAGCCATTCCGATTCGGTGGAAAGAGGCTTCTGGGAACGTGCAGAGGTCCATTTCAGCATCTATGAAGCAGCGTAATTCCTCCATGCGCTGCTTCAACAGGGAGCACACTTTTCCTTAAACCTTCTGTAGAAGAGTTCGGAGCATCATCCAGTGTTATGCGGTATATAAGCTCAGCTCACCCCAGCCACACCACAGGGATGGGGAGACTTTTGTTGAATTCACCACCAAAGCGTTTTTTTTTAATCGTGTGGCATAGCAGTTCGGTGTTCATGCTGCTTTTTCTTGCTGCAAAATCCTTGTGAGGCCCAGCAGCCGGATGTGCAGACTATGGAGCCGGGACAAGTCACGTTGCCCGGGGTGCACCGCGAGGAGGCTGGCCGACACAACCAAAGGTAAACCAGCCTGATTTTGCGCTTTTAGCCAGCACACTGTGAAGCTATGCTATTGCTTTTATTTTTGCCAAGCCTTTTTGCCACTTTTGTTGCTATGAAAATACGTTATTTTTCTATATTTTGAAAAAATCTCTCTACAAATGTATGGATGTTTCATATTCATGTAAATAACATGCAGGAATGAAGATCAGGGAAATCCATAAGGGAGAATTGTATACCAAAGCGGGCATGTTTGAGGAGTTATGCATAAAAATACATACAAATTTCAATGTGAATTAAAAAAAAACCAATATTCACAAAATTCGCTCATTCCTGCAGACTCTTTTGTAGGCTCATGGTGTGCCAGCATCCAAAGTTATTGCCAGCATACTGAATAAAACATGCTGGTTCCTTGGCTATGTGTAATTTGCCGGCCTTAAATTCAGAGTCCCTGATTTATGACATCAGTCGAGGCTCCGCTTTTGTTCCGAAGGAAGCAGCCCAAATGGGAAAATGTGCCTGGAATGAAAAGGGGTGGATTGTTCCTTTGGCTGGGGTCTTTCTCTGTGTTTCTGTGCCGAATTGAATTAAGGGGAGGCGTCTGCACATTTCCACTGATTATGCACTGCATTTCTGAGAAAAACGAAGCATTTTACCCACCTAAGTCTTGTGCTGGAAGGTTCTTAATCTAATGGGTAAGTCTACACACATTTGTCCAGGTGGGAAGCATTGTGAACTCAGTAGCTCACGATAGGAAAATAATTAGTTATCTCAGTTTTCGTTTCCATCCCCCTGCATGCTAATGGGGAGGGGGCCAGAACCAAGCTTTTCCAGAGTTCCCAATCTACAAAGGTCCCTGTAGATGCACTTTGAGACCATCTGAACTTTCCAGGTCCTTTTCTGGAACGTCGGACCACCCCCCCCAAGCAGCCGCCGTCCTTGCTTCAGCCGGGGCATCTCCCTGCATGTCCTGTTTCCAGTCAAGTCTTGAGATTAGTGGTTTGGCATATTGTGGGAACCCGGTTGATAAGCTCACAGGTCAAAGCATTGGGTGACCCTGGAAAACAGATTAATTCAGTACCCAGGTTCTGTTGTGCGGACACAGTCAAAGTCTGAGGTTTTATCTCCCAAACGTCGCTCCAGCATCATCTCTGAGATGACCCGTCAGAATCCCAGGAAGAACATTTACGTCTGTAGCTCCCTTTTACTTTCTGGACATTTTTGCCTTACTGATTGCAACCTCCGTCTCGGTGTTCTCCGCTTCGGTTTCCCTACTGCCAAAGGCCGGTTGAAGGTCCGGCTGGGCTGTGGCGCATGGCAGTGATCAGGCTCTTTGCCACCTTGGCTAGGAGTGTTGCGGGAGATCAACTGCTCTCTCTGCCAGGCAACTGGGTTAGAATCTGCAGACGGGTTTTTGGTTCAAGCTGACCAGCTCTCTGACCCGGACCCACCCCTGTCTCTCTCGGACAGCCGAGGCTTAGCGGTCCCAGAAAGGAGACACGGGCGGAGAGCGGAGGGCTCCCCATAGGAGATGTGGGACTTGGCCACAGGAGGTCTCCCAAGGCTCGGGTCAAATGGCAGTTCTTAATGTGCCCAAAGAGGCGAATTAATCAACATGCACACGAAGAGTTAAACGGACGTGGAGTCAGACCGCACGTTCTGCCTTGTGCCATCGCTTGTCACCTCCTGGGACGCAGCTCCGGAGGATAAACTACCCCATAATTTGAATAAAGGGCAGACTGTACGCATTTTGACGTGAATAAATAATTAAATGGCCGAGCAAACGTTGCACACCCCTGCCCTAGAACATAACCAAAGAATGCCAGATTGTCTCCTTCGCTGTGTTCACACAATAAACTTAATCCGAATCATGGCTTCCCAAATGCAGTTGCGGTCTTTGTCACGCCTAACCAATGAGCCATTTGATGGCTTGGTGCGATGGCCTGCATCATAAAGGATGCTCAGGCAAGAGCTCGGTTCTCACAATTCATTCAACCACCACCCACCCACCCCTATTTTAATCTAGGGGTAGTCCTTGCTTAGTGATCGCATTTGAGACTGGCACTTTGGTTGCTAAGTGAAGCAGTCATTAAGCAAATCCAATGTGATTTTATGACTTTTTTTGCGGTGGTCATTAAGTGAATGACTGCAATTGTTAAGTGAACCGCATGGTCGTTAAGCAAATCACACAGTTCCCTGTTGATTTTGCTTGCCAAAAGCCAGCCAGGAAGGCCGAAAATGGTGATCATGTGACCACAGGATGCTGCAGTGGTCATAAATGCAAACCGGTTTCCAAGCGCCCAAGTCATGATCACATGACCGCAGGGATGCTGCAATGGTTGTAGTATGAACACTGGTTGTAAGTCGTTTTTTTCAGCACCGTCGTACATCTGAACCATCGCTAAATGAATAGTCATTAAGTGAGGACTACCTGTAATCCGATGTGTTATGTGGGTAGAAAGAAAAGCAAAAGGGCAGTGCTCCAGTTAGTGATACAGCTGCTCCCCAGCACAATTGTCCCTGGGTGCACTGCAGTCAAGACACAGCAGCAGAATAAAGCGCTCCGAAATACCCCCGAACACTGAGGCGGGTCTTCAGCCCACTTCCAGCCCGGGCTATTGCGGGGAAAGCCGACCTCTCGTGGCAGCCTTCAGGCGCCAAGCAGTCTCGGCTGGATTTCTGTGTACCGGTATCGCTGACATACAGCGGGTTGCTGTATTGCAGTTCTTGGCACTACAGGAATCCTCCGCCTAACGATCGGAACAGTTTAGCTTCTGCCTGTGTGCATAATAACGAACACCCATGCCCCTCTGACGGTGGATATGTAAGTACGAGTCAGCGAGTAAATTTGCCAAGTCCATCTGCTGTGTCAACATATTGACTTGATTCGTTAAACGCACTCAGCTTGGTTACAAAGCTAACTCAGTACTGTCCGCTCTAGCAAAACCAGGTCCCCTCCGTTCTCCCCTCTTCCTCCGAAGAGCAGTGAGAGGGCAGTTCGAGCGCATCTGTGCCCTTCCCAAACAAGTCTCAAGCACCTCGGTCCTTTTACCTCCCTTACAGGAAGAGGAGGCAATGGGTAACAGGGGTGGTGCTTTCACCAATCGACTCAGCTGGTGAGAAGAGCATGCAGGACTTTAGAACCCGTCTGGAAACGGACACTAAATGGAACGGGTTCTCTGTCTGTTGCAGATCCCACGAATAACACTCTGCAGGTGCTTGGTGGGGCCACGTACAGTGTCCTATTCTGTCGTGGGACCTCTTAGCTGTCTCTTGTCTCCCTGGACCTCAGCTAGGCCAGTGTGCGCTGCAAAAGTTGGTGGCCCGCCCAGTGCTCCCTCCCACACTCCAGACAGCGGGAGAGCCTCACGGTCTCAACACTCCAGATTTGGCTGAAGGCCTAAGATTTCCCACCCTGCTCCATCTTTTTGCGACTGAAGCACATCGTGGTTTACACCCATTAAAGTACAAATAGCCAGGGTAAAGGTAAAGGTTTCCTTTGACGTAAAGTCCAGTCGAGTCTGACTCTAGGGGGCGGCGCTCATCTCCGTTTCGAAGCCTTGGAGCCGGCGTTGTGACTGCACAGAACGCCGTTACCTGCCCGCCGAAGCGGTACCTATTGATCTACTCACATTGGCGTGTTTTCGAACTGCTTGGAGCAACCCGCAGCGCCACCGCGTCCCTTACAAATAACAAAGCATACCTTTAAAAAACAATAATAGAATTCAGGACAAAGTTAAAATCAGCCTCATTAAGGTAAAAATAACGGATGTTGGCGCTGTCAGGTAAGGACAGATGCCTGTATCTGAGAGAGCGGCTGGTGGTCGCCTTAATGTTGACACCGTTAATTCTGACGGTCAAAAGAGAGTTGGCGGTCGCGATGGGTGGCGCGTGGAGTCGCTTCTCCTCTGCCAGGTCCCCAAATGGGACAGCTGGTGGCCTCTCGAGGAAGGCTGCAGAAAAGGAAGGCCGGCCTTGGCCCTTCTCCGGAGCCCGAGGTGGGCGACGGGAGCCTGGGCATCGGCGCCCCGAGGGGCAAGTCCGGGAAAACGGGCTCTCTCCTTTCCCCCAGCATACTCCGCAGCCCAGCGCCTCCCAAACCGGGAGAACTTACCCGCGCTGGGGCAAGCGGTGTGTCTTTGGGCGGCGACTCCGGAACCCGCTACCCACTCAGGACAGGGGCATTTCAACCGACTTAAGGGACCTCCGGAGAGGCGGTTTCGGCTCAGGGAGGAAAAAGCTGGGGAAGCGCTCCCGGCTCCGGGCAGACGGAGGCCGGCGGGCAGCGAGAGCCCCGCGGGGACGGGGAGCGGCCGGGCCGCTTGAAGAGGGAGACGCTCCGGCCCCCACCCCGGCGCCGTTGCCGCTTTAAGGGGGCGGGCCGCGGCGGCGGGGGCGGGGCCCTGCGCGCCGCCCGCGCTTTAAAGGGCTCCCGCCGGGCGCGGGCTCGGAGTGACGCCGCCGAGAGAGCCGGGCCCCCGGCCGAGGGACGCCGAGCCCCGGGCGCCCTCCGGTGAGCCGCGGCGCTTGCGCGGGAGGGGGGCGCGGCGGCGCGCCTCGGGGGGGAGCGCCTCGCCCGCGCACTCGCGCCGCCCGGCCCGGCCCGGCTGCGGAGCCCCGGCGCGGGGGCGGGGGCCGCCGGAGCCCCGCGCCCGCCAGGAAGCGGAGCGGGTGGGAGGGCCGGTGGGGGCGCGCCTGCCCGGACGCTTCCGGCCCCGCCGCCGCCCGAACCGGTCCCTGCGCCTCCCCATAGGATCGCCCGCGTGAGTCAGGGCTGAGTCACCGTCCCGCGAGCGCGGCGGGAGGCGCGGACGGGGCACCTGCCGCGCAGGTGGGGCGAGCCGGTTGCCAGGCGACCGCCCGGGCGGGCGCGCTCCTTCCGCGGCGCCCGCGAGCGCGCCCGGCAGCCGAGTGGGAGCGTCGCCGGGTAATCGGAGCGCGCCGTCGTCGAGCCGCTTCGGCGACCGCGGGCTCGGGGCGGGGGACGCCCGGCGCCGGCTCTGGCCGGACGATGCGGCGAGCCGCAGCCGCCCCCCGCCCCGGGAGACCGGGCCCTGCTCCGCGGCGTCGCGCGAGTCCCGGTGCCCCTGCGCGGAGGGCGGCCGCGCGGCCGGTCCCAGAGCCGAGCGCGCCGGGGGAGCGGGTGGCCTCCGTGCCGGCCTTGGGACGCGGCCCAACTGGGGAGCGGCGGAGGAGCCCGCCTTGCCGGGCTGTCGCCTGCCCAGCGGCCCCAGCGGTGCCCGCCGAGGCCGGGCCTGCGGTCTGCTGCCTGCCGCGGGGGGCGTCGCCGCCGTGTTTGTGCGCTGCCGTATTCCCCCGCCCGCCCCACGACTCCCACGGGAGCTTTTCCTGCGCCGGTTCGTCCGCCCTAAGGGCTTTGGGTGATGAAGGATGCAGTTCGTTCTGCGGGCATCGGTGGCAGCGATGGTCGTGGGAGGGAGGTCCTTCCGGATGGCAGTGTGGGAAGAGGGCAGTCCCGATGCCACTTCAGGAGGTGCCCCGGGATGCGATTGGCAGCCGGGATGCTGCGCAGGATGCAGTTATAATGCCGGGCGCGCTACCGAGTCCCTTCCCGCAGTGAGCCCTGTGCAAACCAATCCAGCAGGAGGTGTCCTCAGATTGCATCTGGTGGGCAGGTGAGACAGGGCTGTCGCCTGAAATATTAATCCAGGATCAGAGTTGTGTGGTGGTGTCGCCCCTCCCTCGAAGGGATGTGCCGGAACTGTCTAGTCGAGCTTGCCGTGGGGTGGTTTGTTGACGTTTGTCATGTTAATGACTTGGTTTGCTCCCATGAACACTTTCTGGAAGGTAGATGAAGAGCAGGTGAGCTCTTCCTGGAGACTCCGGGTTTGGCCTGCGAACCCTTTTCTTCCGGCAAGGAATGCGAATGCTCGACCCCTGACTCAAAAGGTATTACCCGTTTTCGGTTTTCTCCAGAACCAGTCCCGGTAACAGGCCCGCTGCCTTTGGGTGCTTCCAATTGAAATGCAGGCGATTGAATAGCTTAACAATTGCTGATAGCCTGACTTGTGTAATCCATAAACAGATTTCTCCGGTTTTGGCTCGGCCTGTTCAATCAACAAAGGGATCGTGTGTGGGTGCAGGAGACCTAGGAGGGGTTTGGTCAGGATCCCTGAGAGAGAGCCCTTTGGGGCACCCTTTGCTGCGAATTGACAGGTTTGATGGAACAAGGGAAAGTGAGTTTGCTGTGCGAGCTGGCCTCGGTTTTTGCTGTAGGCTGAAGCAGACCAGTCAGTGGGGGAAGTCCAGGAATCTGCTCCATCTCTGGGCTGCCAAGGCAACGCTGACATTTCTACAGCAGCCGTCAGATACGCAGAAGGCTTGCGTGGGTTGTGACTCATCTTGAGAGTTTGGGGCAGGGGATCTGCTGGTGCTGTCCTGCCAGTGGGTTTTTTTTCCTTGAAACAGCTGCAGGCTTTGCGACAGCCCTGCAAAGTAAGCGGATGGGAAGGCTGCATGTCCACAAAAGCGGGTGGTGCAGGGGGGGTACCTGTATTTCCACCCGGCAGCCTCCTGGTCCTCCAAGGTTCCTTCTGGCCGCCTCTCCCTTCCCTGTGTCCAGAGGTGCTGCTCCGTGTGCAGGGCTGTCCTGCTTTGCACTCCTGTCAGGAGGAACATTTTCTCTCCTGGATAACGTGGCTTTTTCAACACTCTGCCTGCTTCTGGGGAGCGAGTGACACCCTTTCCAAAGGCCAATTCAGACCTCTGGAATTTCCCTGCTGCCAGGAATGGAAGCTGGCATGGGGCACCCTGAAGAGCGATTCCCCGGCCGCTCTGGCTGTTGGGGGCCGTGCTTGGCAGGGCTTCTCTCTGTGGCCCCGTCTCCCCAGGTGCTGCTGCCAGCCTGCATGCTCTTCGCCTCCAGCGGAAGCTAGTAGAGTTTCTGGTTGTTTGCTTGGCTAAGCAAGCTGGATTCTGCAAAGGCTTAAGAATAGCACAGCAGTCCTGAGATATGCACAAAGCCCATGCTGTTTTTTTTGAGGGATGTGAAGAACTCTTCAGCCCTCGTAGGCATGCAGGAAACAACTCCTGAGATAGCGACAGAGGATAATGGGAGAATCGGTGCGTTGCCGTGTCCTTCCCTGTAGGGACCAGGAGAAGCTGGATGGTGCCTCTGGAGCAGCGTTTCTCAACTTTGGCAACTTTCAGGTGTGTGGACTTCAACTCCCAGAACTCCCCAGCCAGCAAGGGAGTTGAAGTGCACACACCTGAAAGTTGCCAAGGTTGAGAAACTGCTCTGGAAGGGGAGCATACATTCACAAGCAAACAAACATAGGCCTCGTTGATCTGTGATGTGAATCTTTCTCCACATAGTATCTACACAGCCTTCGCTCTTTCCTGGAATGTGCCTCTGTTTCCTCTCTCCTCTCCCTTTTTGTCTGCACCGTTTCCCTTTCACGAGGTTGGCAGGGTTCGGTGTTGGGGCATTGTTTCAGTGGCGATGGTGTGGCCTGCCCTCCTCTGCTTCACATCTGTGTGCCCCGCAGGGCAGTGCCAGTAGGTGGGATTCCCAGACCCAAGGCGTGAGCACATGAGGCCCAGGTGAATATGCTCCTGGGCATGGGCTCCTTGCTGCGTTCAGACACCCACCTGGATGTCGTTCACGGGGATCTCTAGTCAAGGTAGAAGCAGCCTTCACTACCTCGGAGACGTCGAGGTGCTCTTTCAGCCCTCGTTGGAGGGACCATCAACGGACTGTGACTGGGAGCCGCTCCCCCCCATCCATTTGGCTTCTGTGATGCGCTGCCAGGCAGAGGCCCTGGACAGTTCAGGCTCACAGCTCTGGCCACAGATAATTTAGGGATCAAAAGAGTGGCTGGGGAGAAAAAAGGAAAGGAAAAAAGGCTTGACTTCTCATTGAGTAAGTTACTTACTGATGATAGATGATTTGCCTCATTCGTGAAGCCGAGTGAGCCTGTGGTGGGACGAGAGGAAGCAGGTTCCTCTACCACTTTCCTGCCAGGGCGTCTCTAGCTGCTGGGGGGCTGGCAAAGCCCCTCTTGCCTGCCCATCAGCTGGTTTGATGGCAGACAAGGGAGTGGACATTTCTTGACAAACAGATACTCCTCTCTCGTATCTGCCTCCTGTTGCGCACACAGACGTGCTGATGACTCGGCCACAACATCCTGTGACTGTCTGGTCTGCCATCCGGCTGTAAAGTCCTGGCTTCGGTACTTTTGCTTGGGGGGAGATGGGGGGGCTGAGGAGGAGTCATCCCTGACTCACCCACACTCCTGTTTCTTCCTTGACTTCTAAAAAACTACTTTTAGTACTTTCCCTTATAACTCAGTGCAGCGGTGAATGGCATAGCAGTGTAAGTCAGTGAACCATCTTGGCTCAGAAACGAAAGCAGAGCGCAATTTTAAGGAAGCCTCAACCTTTTCCAGATTGCCCACCACCCAGGCTCAGTGTTGCCCTTGAGCCAGCCTAGAGTTGGTGACTTTGGCCAGTTGCTCTTCTGGTCAAGCCTACCTCACAGGGTTGTTGTGTGGAGAATGGGTGGAGGGAACTACAGTTGTAAAAAAATAAAGGCAGGACATAAATCCAATAAATAAATAACAATACTTATACTGCATTAATTCTTAGGTAGTTAATTTGTTCCACGGGTTGCGTGCAACAAATTTTGCTGCATATTACTTAAAAATGATCCTATGATTTTGCATAGAAGCGGTGCCGAATTACCTGTAAATCAGTGTGGGCTTAAACATTTTGGCTGAATCATGTCCAGGTCATGTCCAGCGCATCAGGCACATTCTGGAAGTGGAATATAAGAGTTTCCTGTGTTTCTTTCACTGTTAACTGAAAACAATAGGGAAGGGTAGAGTTTTGATTTTGCCAGAGGTCTTAAGTTTGGGTCAGCCACTCTGAACTGGAGACGTGCCTGTCACGACCAGCACGGATCTCCTGAAAGACCCAGGGGGATCTCTGGGGTTGCCTGTTAGAGGTGCTGAGTGCGTCTCCCAGCCCTGCACTGCTTGACAAAAGCAGGCTGGGATCCTCAATTAAAAAGCGGGTAGGAGTGTTCATCGGCCAGGATGAATGACAAAATTACAGAGGAAATTGGTGGCTGTTTTAGGAACCTGAATGCCTGCTGCAATCTCTGCTTTGCCGAGGGAGGCCCAGGTTTCCTGGCATTTCCCTGTGACCAAAAGACTCATGACAGCATTTTCGCTGATGCAACCAGATGCCAGCGTGCAAAAGCATTTGGGGCTGCCAGGAAGGGAAGGATGCTGGCCGCCCGCCTGCCTGCCTGCCCTCAGCATGAGTCTTCCCCCTTCGGGCTGTTGCGGAGACCTGTATTAACTCGGGAGTGGCTTCCGATGGGCTCCGTGCAGGCAGGGAGGCCTCCTCCTCTTCCTCCTCTCGCGGGCGTTTAAAGGCGGAGGAAGTGATGTCACAGAGTTGTTAAACTGGGACGAGTGGCAGGCAGGGCTGGTGACTCTGCTGGCAGCAATGTGCCCCTCCCGCCTCTTGAGATTCGCTCGGAGATTTGGTGGCTGAGTAGGCAAAACTAGGTTACTGAGAGAACGCGGGGGGGGGGGTCAGTGGCTTCTTGCTTACTCAGCATGGAGGCCTAGCAGAGGCAGCCCTGCGCCCCCCCCCCCGAGACCCCTTGCTTGATCCTCACTGTTGGCTGAACTGAAGTGTGAAGGTCCAACTGAGGTCCAGCTGAGCAGCTGCTGAGTTCCTGGCAGGAGCCCGGCTTGGCAGAGGGTCCTGCCTTGGACATGGGTCGCCATCACCCCCTCTCCCTCCCCAGATTGCTCTTAGTACCGCAAGCCTAGTGGAGAGAATGGGTTGTGAATTGGGGCATTTTGGTTTGGAGCAGGACCGCAAACCTGTGCGCCCGTGTGTGTTGCGGGCTCGTGGCAGTGCCATGAAAGCAATTTGGGTGTCTCTCTCGAGGTGCAGGAACAAGTATGGGCCTTAGCAAGCTAAAAGGTAGATTATTGTGGGTCTTAACTGGGCTAGAGTAAGAAACACCAGCACCAACTGGTTTCGCCGGTGCCCAGCCTCAGGAGCCGCACTAAGGGCTAAGCTGCCCCTCCGTTTTGAGCCGGCCTGGCTGAGGATGTGGGGAGTACAGTCCTGATTCCTGGCAGTTCTGGCTCAGAGGAGGTGACTCAGGGCCAGTCGGGCTGCTGAATCGTTTTCCGGGGAAGTTTCCTTCCCGAGGGAAAATAGAGACCGGCTGAATTGTGCCAGGCAGTGAAAAGGAGCAGGAAGAGGACTGGAATGTCCCCGCTGGCAGTGCATCCTACCTGGGCTGGTGGGCAGGGGCTCTCAGGCCCCAGCTGAGGAGTGGGTCCAGCCCGAGGGAGGGTGCTCTTTCCCTGCTCTCCAAAGGGCTGTTTTGCAGAGGCCGCTGGGTGCTGGTGCTCCAGGCTCAGGCCCCTTCCCTCCGGGGCGCCCCAGGCTAGTGATTCAACTTTGTCCTGGGCATCATCCGCATTCTTGGCCGTTTGGCCTCCCTCCACCCTGGGCAGCTCCCTTCCCTTCACTAATAACACACCTTCCAGGCTGTCATTAAGAGCAGGGGGTGTGCCTGGGGAGGAAGGGCTGCACCATCATTCCTTTCCCAGCCCAACTTTCTCCCCCATGCCTAGAGAGGAAATAGAGGGTTCCCTGTTGAGACTGGGAGGGAAGGAGGGACCCGACGGAGCGTTAGAGCCGTTTTTTAAGGGAACGGAAAGAAAATGTCTGAAATATATGGGGCGAATTTAACTCTTCATTATATACAGTTGGAATGAGTCCATGTAAAAATGCATTTTGATTGAATATATATAAATAAAATTTTCACTTCTCTGTGCATAACATTTTCCAGAATATTTACATTTTGCACAGAGTTTCTCATTGTGTTGCAAGGTTAGTTCCGACAAGTGCATATACTTGATAATGGCGTTCCAGTTTATATACAGATTTGGAAAGTCAGAAATGAGTGTGAAGTGTTTGAAAATATCACCTCCTTTTGGCAGGATGACACCTTTGTGTATATATCTGCATATTCCAAGTGAAGGAAGGTCTTAGTTGTAAAATGAACTTTGATGCTGACAAGTAGAAATCAGAGGTGTAGAAAATGTTGGAGGAAATTTGGGACATTTTGCATGCTTCTAGTAGAAACCCTTTTCTTTTATCAAGGTGTGGTTCATGTATTGCAGTAAACCATTGTTTGCTGGTTAAGCTATAGCTGGCCAGGTTCACATAAACATACATCACAATGGCTAGTTTCCTTGTATTTCCTTTTATTTAATGAAAACGAAATAAACCACTTTTTGACAGTCTAATGTATTAACTGTCGCTAGGCATGTGCAAGTATTCTCCTCTGGGATCCCCTAAATAATGTTCTTTTGCAATGTTAATCGCTGCTTTAAGGATATTTGCCCAAAACAACCAGCTGCAGAGAATGACTCTTGCAGTCATATTTGCTGATGCAAAAAGCCCCCCCCCCTGCAAACTTTGCAAATCCTTTTTTCAGCTTCTCATTTAATTGCATAAGTTGAATTTTCAGCAAATTACTTACAGTAAGTTGTCTCCTTTAGTCTGTGCAGGATTCAATTATTGGTTGAAAATAATGGAACTGCTGGGCCTCCCACTTAGTCCATGTTAATTGTGAACATAGATAACATGCTCGCTAATAAGCAGCAGGCTTATTATGGTTTTACAGGTGTGGCCGACAAGTTGAGATAGCTCCATCAGTGACTGCTTACTATTAAATGGAAACTGGGAATCCTGGCCTCTTTCCTTTCATATCCTCCCCAGCCAGTCTGTGTCCTGATACTCAATGACCTTCCTACTATTTGCTGCCAAAACCCACCTAGTATGAAACTTGCATCCAGTTCCTTTCCAGGGGCCAGCTGTGGGGTGGGGGATATAAATAATGACCTGAAATTGACAGAAGCACAAATATTTAGAAACAGAAAGCTACCTGGTGAGGATAATAATACTGTTACCTTCTCTTCTTCAAATCTTGGTGGGCTTCTGCCGTGATCCAGTTGCCTACTTGCACGTTCCCCACTGGGGAACCACTGGGTGGTCTCCTTTCCAAGTGTGTTGCTTTCTTGGCCTCCACAAATATATTAAAGGGAACTGGAGTTAGGAAAGCAGAACTTCCTTTATGGAGAAGTCAGAAGTACCCAGGCGGACTATGTGGGCAAACTGCCCTCGTCCCCACTGACGGGTGGTTGATGGGAAGAGAGGTCTTGCAGCCTTATTTCTGGGCTGAAGACACTGGAGATTTTGAAATGGGAGCTTTGCATTCCAAACCATTTCAAAATGGGAGATGATTGCACAACATCCCTGCAAGCTGGGATTGAGACAGTACTGGGGGGTGGGGAGGCTGGAATGCAGCGCTCTGTACTTGCGAACTGCGGCTTTTGGCACGGCTGACCTGTGTGAGAGCTCTTGGCAATGAAGGGGAGGCAGCCGAGCCTCCACGTTCAGAAGGCTCTACCTCTGAGCAGGAGAAGGTCTGTCACTATCTCTGAGGCCTACTGGAGAGCTTTCTAGAAGCAACTGTTTAGCCACAGGTGGGAAGGGGAAACTTGAAGGCCCCTTATTGAGCAGTGATGGCCACGTTGGGGCTTTGTGTTCTCAAGGGATGCTGCTGCGGCTGTGTGGTCCTCTGGCTCATGGGACACTTTGGAGCCTTTTGCTCTCTGCCTGAGATGCCAAAGATGGCATCATGGAAGGTGCTTGGACCCTCAGTTGTAACTGCCAGGTTGGGATTTTGGGTGGGGGAGCAGGCCCTGTTGGGGGCTTCTTCCATCAAGAGGAGCCTCTGTGGGACCAGGTGATGGGAAGGAGGGGATGGTGCTCTGTTCCGTTCTCCAGTGTCTTCAGCCCAGAAAGAGGGTTGAAAGACCTCTCTTCCCATCAACCACCCGTCAGCGGGGACAAGGGCAGTTTGCCCACATAGTCCGCCTGGGTACTTCTGACTTCTCCATCAAGGAACGTTCTCCGTTCTCCTGCCCTGTAACCTTTGCTGCTTCTGCTTCCTCTTGACCTGCTCAGTCTGGAAATCAGCCGTTCCCCAGGTCTTTCCTTTTCTTGCTCCTTAAACTGGCCCCTCTTCCCAAAAGGCAGCCTCGTCTTCATTCTCTTAACACCACTTGTCTTGGAGGTCGTGATGCCGAGGATGGCTTTCTTCTTTCCTGTTTCTGCCATTTCTTCTCCTAAAAACCACAAGAAAGCGAGATAGAGATATTCTCCTACTGGGGGGTAGTAGTACGGACCTGCTCACCTCACTGGATCGCTCCCTCCCAGTCCAGCCTACCTCACAGGGATGGTGTGATGAGAAATCGCTATGGAAACCACCTTGTGCTCTTGGTGGAAAGGTGGGGTAGAGAACTAACAAGTCCATCCAGGTGACCTTAATACGCCGGTTGGATGGTATCGGGAGAGGTGTCCTTTGAAGTGCCTGGCTCCTCAGCCGTTTCATGCGAGCCCCTTGAACTTCCCTGGCGACCAGCGCGTCGCTTCCGGGACTGGTGTGACCCGGCCCCCTGCGCTTGGCCGGGACAGCCACGTTCCGCCTTCGCTGGAGTTGCCGGGCCGTCTTCAAGGGTAGCCCCGTGTGGAGTGCTTTGCTGTAATCCAATCAACAGTCACTGTGACGCGGTCACCGACGCTGGGCCGCCTCAGCCTAGTAGGGTTGTGCCTGGCCTGCCGTGAGGTGGCTTTTCTTGCCCCTGAATGAGGAACGAGGATCTAGGCGAAGCCCCAAGCCAGGCACGCTTCTTTGCAGGGGGAGCTCCCTCATCCGGTAATTCTTAGGCACCAGAGCTGCTCGTTCCCGGCCTTTGCTCTGTCTGAATTCAGCTTCAGTTTTTGTTCCTATCAAGTGGAAGGGAGGGAAAGAGGCGGCTGAGACCGAATTCCAGATCTCCAGATGAGCATCCCCATGTAGGTAATTGGACGGCGGGAGAGAAAGGGTGGGATCCTTGGAGGTCCCTGTTGCTTGGAGCAGTTTTGGGGTAGAGCAGCATAGACATGCCAGTCATGAATGATGCCAAGAGCCGCCAGGCCGAGCTGAAACCTCCCACCTCCGCTCAGTGGCGGCAGCCTGGTAGATTAGGGCGGGACCAGCACAGCGCTGGGTCTCACTTTCCCACCAACAGAGCCAGTGCGATCAACTTCATCACTGGCTTCTAGGAGAACCAGCTTCTTCAAGAGGGGCTGCCCTCACCCACTTCTTCGGGGAGGGGGGCATCACTTTCTTGCATCAAGGGGACTGACCACCTCCTGAAATTACCCTGCTGCAATTTAGTAGCCACGATGGGCAAAGGAGTTGGTCTAGTCCCACACATATCCCGCCTGCCTTGTTCCAGTGGCTCCGTCGCACTGCCTGCCTGGGACCCTTTCCCTGGACAGTCTGCAAGTTTAGTATGCCCAACATTCTCTCCTTGCTCCACCTCTTTACTGCTGATTGCACACAAAGTACTCCGAATGCGGTCCGTCTCTCTGCTTGGCTGTTTGCCTGTCTTCTCTTGGGCAGCCCCTCACGATGGGCCCCTTAGCCCTGGGCTGGCTTCCACCAGATCCCTCTCTGAAGCCCTCGTCCTCAAGACTCCCTCACTGGAGCTTCCCCTCGGCCACATGGCTTGACCACCTCTGCCCAGCCCTGCCCTGCCCTGCTTCTCTCGGGCTCCCTTTTTTATTTTTAATGACTTGCCATTTGGGGCAAGGATCTATTAATCTTGTTCTTGTAAAGTGCCTGTTGTGTGGATTGCATGGTGGGGGTGACAGAGATTATTGTGCAGACATCTGAATGCAAAGAGGAAAAGGGGATTTGGCGTATCTGTCAGCAACTCCTTAAAAAGCTGCGTCTTTCCCTGGGATCAAAGGGATCAATTACAGCAGGGTTAGGAGCATACTAACTTCTATGCTGGAACATACCGGTGTTGCACACAGGGCCAGAGGAGAGGGCCAGGTACCTCCCCCCGCCCGCTGGTCCCTCATGGCCCACAAGAACCTTCATCCAGCCAGCTTTCACTTAGCTTTGCCCCCACCCCCATTGTTGGCTTCCTACAGGGCAGAAACTAGTGGTCAGCTAAGAGACCATTCAGAGTCTTCCAGGAAGAAGGCCTGTTCACATATGCTTGTGCTTCTCAATAAACCACACCGTGAACCCAAGCAATCCAGCAGCTTTAAATTAGGCAATGCATTATCACCCACTGAGTTGCAGAATATTGATCTGGGCTCGCAGCGCCGGTGCATTTCTCCGCGATCCTCCTTTTGACAGATGTGCCGGCTTGAGCTGGGGCTGCAGAAGGCCCGTGGTAAGGCTGGGCAAACGGAGCTGGAGTTGCGCACCTCCTGAGAACAGGAGCTGCTTGCACACATCTGTGCAAGCCTCCTGGCAGGATGAAACCGGTTGTAACACCCACCCCCACGCTGCTGGTGTCTTGAGGCGAGGGGCTGCGCGTGGGTGGTAATTTCCCTGCTCGTTCTTCGCAAGGGCTCTGGCACTCACAACAAAGCGCCCATCCCAGAATGTTCAGGAATTTAGAATAAATTCAGGGTGGCTGAGCCCTTCTCGGTCCCACCTTGTCTGCGTTACCAGGAAGCTGAGCACCCACTCTGGGGTGGGGTGTGTGGCTCACCTGCTCAGCAGCATCCCGTGGCTGTTGGCGAACAGCAAATGAGCTTTGGTGGGGGTCTGGTTGGCAATGTACAGTTGCCACATTGACAAGAGCCTGCTTGGATCGCTCATGGCTCCTTTTGAAGGAAAATGGAAAAATGGGACCGTGAACGCTTCTCGTCTCGGCTATGTGGCGTTCTTACACCCTGCTCTCTTCCTTTCAAGGGAGTGAAAGTGGCCAGCCCCTTACCGAGGACCATGGGCTTCTGAAAGCGTGACGAGACGGTGAATCGTGCCAGGCACCATGTCCACCACAGGCATTGCAGCTCAGGAGGTCAGCCTCTCCTTGAACGCCGGCTTCCTCCGTAATGGGAGCCTGGAGGCCTGTTGCCACAGAAGCCAGCTTAAAAAGTGAGTGCTGGAGGGGCGGGGGGCCAGCAGGCGGGGGTCTGAGGTACGTTATCGGGACTGGACCATTTGTGCTTCCCATTTCATTTATTCATGTTTCCCCCCTCCTCTTTCAGTCCTTTCTTCAACATGGACTCCGTAGTGATGGCCTGCGATTTGAACTCAGGGCACAATTCCTTAACATCCATTGGTAGGTACACAGAAAAGTTGTCAATTTTATTATTTTAACTCTGTTCCCCAATGGCCGCTGACCAGCGATGGCCAGAGCCAGCCCACTCTCTATCATTCTGATGCCCTGCCCGCCCAGGTTGCCTTTCTTTGCACACGCACCAGCACCAGTTTTCGCCCATGCATCCCAGACCAGTTGGTCTCCTCGAAAGAGCCACAGGAATCTCTGTTGCTGTTTTCCTCCCCTCGACCTTAAATTGGGTAGGGGCAGCAGAGCTTCCTCCCCTGTGAAGACCTGTCTCCAAAGCAGAAAGTGTTGGATCCTTCTGGTCTTAGCCTGCCATCTAGGGATAAAACATTATGAGACGCGCTAAGCCGGGGACTCCAAAGATGCCCAGAATTGCTTAATTACAATTATATGATCACAATCTGTGTAAATCTGTCTGTGCAAGGACTATGTTTTGGAGTCTCTCCCAGACTGTAGAACACCTTTGACTAGGCACTTTAGCTGAGGTCACACAATATGTGTAGCTCAGTCAGTGAAACAAACCCATGTTTGGGGTTCACCCAGTACACTGAATCATAAGGCAACCAAGCCAGCTTGGAGGACATTATATTGTCAGCCACAAAATGAAAGTCTGAATTCAGCCTGTAGACCTTAAATGATGTGGCCACAGTCCATCTGTGTGAATCCACCTTTACCACCCGAGTGGTTGATCAGAATCACAGACCGGCTCCAGCCGTTCTGCCCTCCCCCGGGGACGGAGAGTCCGGTGGAGAGCGGTGGGTCCGGCTCCTCCTATCCCTCCCATCCTGCCAACATGGCCCTGAAGAAGAGGGCCCAAAGGGACCAGATCTCAGAAGCCGGTTTGTGCTGCTGAGATCCAGCCAAGCACCGACTGTACAATCTTAGGGTGCTCTGGGGCAGCGTGTGGGCAACAGGATGCCCACCGCTCTGCACTAAAGAAATAGCCTCCTGTGGCGCCATTGGTGTTTCCAACTGTCTTTCCTCCCAGGCCAGATCTCCTCTCCTGATCCAGACCGCGGGCGCAGCTGCGTTGTGCCTCTGAGAGGCAGCCCTTCTCTCCTTCGCCCCCCGATCCATTCCAGCCCAGAAGCCAGCCTCGCTTCCAGCTTCAGTGGACTTTCTCTGAGTGTGACACGGAGCTTTGACGAGATGCCTCCTCACACCCCGGGGAAGGGCGGGGCACTTCTCTCCCCTGCCACATCTTCTCACGAGCGAAGTGCCCGGCCTCTGCCCCCGCTGCCCATTGCTGAAGGCTTCCTGCATGATGAGGTGGACCGCGAAGTGGAGTTCCTGACCAGCTCAGACACTGACTTCTTGCTGGAGGACTGCAGCAGCCCAGCTTTCAAACCCTCTGCTCAGGGCAGGCGAAGCTTCAGGGGCTGTGGGCAGATTAACTACGCCTACTTTGATGCGCCAGCAGAGGCGAAGCCAGAGCAGAGTGGCTGCCCCCCTCCACCGCCTCCACACCAGTCACACCGGCGGTTGCGCCGCTCTCATTCTGGGCCAGCCGGGTCCTTCAACAAGCCATCGGTCCGGGTCTCCAGCCACGTCTGCCGGTCCTCCCCCAGCTCTGATGACGATAAACCAGAGGTTCCACCCAGAGTCCCTCTGCCTCCCCGGCCACTCAAGCCGGACTATCGGAGGTGGTCGGCCGAAGTGACATCCAACACCTGCAGTGACGAGGTCAAGCCTCCAAAGGTCCCTCCGAGAGAGCCTCTGCCCTGGAGCAATTCTCGAACGCCGAGCCCCAAAACCTTGCCAGCGTATCTCCATGGGGTCATGCCCCCGACCCAGAGTTTTGCCCCAGACCCCAAGTACGTCAGCAGCAAGTCCCTCCAGAGGCAGCACAGCGAGGGCTCTGCCCACAAGGTCCCCTGCATCCTCCCCATCATCGAGAACGGCAAGAAGGTCAGCTCCACCCACTACTACCTGCTGCCGGAGAGGCCTCCCTACTTGGACAACTATGAGGTGTTCTTCCAGGAGGCAGAGGAGAGCGGCTCGCAGCCGGGGGGGGCAGCAGCAAGGCAGTGATGCCACCACGGTCGCCACGGCTGCCCTGGGAGGACTGGTGAAATGCAAACACTTGCCCTGCACGGTGTCTCCAAGGGGCCGGGAACCACAGGGCCAGGGGGAAGACTTTGGATCCGAGGGTGACAGACGTTCTCCGAGGGACACGTGCAGAGACTTGGCCTGGAGGCCGGAGGGAAGCCAGGAAGGCCCGGCACTGGGGCCTCCGGGGCGGGGGGCGATGGCAGCGGCATTCTGAGCTCAGCCGCCGACGCCATTTGCACAGGCAGGAGGAGACTTTGAGAGGAACAAGCATTTGCAGCTGAGGTTGGCCAGTTACTGAATATTCTAGAGTAATATATATATGTAGAAACTCACCTAATTAGAAAATAATTGCAGTCTTGCTAAGAAGACCAGCGGCTTAAGCTGAAAGCAAAGAAGAAAGCACAGTTCAGTATTTTTGTTGGTGTTAACAGGTATCTTTCTGCTTGGTGGTAGGTAGCCTCTTAAATTATTTTTTTTCCCCCAGGATGTTCTCTTCCCTTGGAAGGGGTGGCAGAGCTGCTCCAGCCTGAAGTACCCTCCTGTGGGAAAAACAGGGCAGTGGGCACAATTGGCCACCCACTTCCAGACTCCGCAAGCTCATCCGTCTACCTTTGCTTGCACCTACGCAGTCTGGATCCATGCAGTCAGGCTGGATCGGCAGGGCGACTGTCCTCATCGTGAGCCCCAGGAAGGATTTATTTGATTTCTCTGAATCAGCAGCTGCATTTCTGCAGCTGGAGAGGGGTTTGTGTTGCCACGTAAACTAAAAGAAGCATTCCAAGTAAGACACTCTCTTCGTTTGAAAAGGGGACCAATTTCTTCTCAGGAAGGAAGGGCGTGGATAGAAGACCAGGTGGCCCAGGCTGGTCTTGGGCTTGGGCTTGGTCACGAGTCTTGCAGACGAAGCCTGCTTGGTCCCTGGGGGCGGCCCAGGCCCTCTGATTTTCCCTTTCCCACTCTTTCTGATCCATAGAGGGATGGGTGCAAAGGTCTGCCTTTCATCCCTCCTCCTTTTCCATCTGCTCACACACATGCACACTTTATAATAACCAGAAGGCAAAAGGTGCTCCGTGGTCAAGGTCTGTCCATGATCTTTTGATTAACATAAACCCAATTGTTTACACTTACCTAACTGCTAAATGAGAACATTTTTCTGAAATTTTAGGAAAGCTGACAGTTCTAGTACAAACTAAATGAAGGCAACATTAATTACATGTTATAGAAATAATGCACTGAAAAATATGTATTGGATGTACAGTATTGAGGAATTATGTTCAGTTTGTATTTTGGATATTGTCATGTCTTGAATTTAATAAAGTTATTATATACTTATTTATGGTAACAGAGCAGCTCCTATATTTATTGGTTCTCCAGTGCTGAAGTGAATGCTCTTCCCTCCTTACTCTGCTTCTGTCCTTTCTCTGTTAATTACACTGGAAGCCCAATTTAGTTGCTAAATAGAGCTGGCACTAGGTTCATCTCGGGGTGTGTTCCTGCTCCCCATATTGGTTAATCACGTTGTGCGATGTGCCTATCAAGATCGGGCGCTCTGCCACAGAAGGAGGTTTCTGGCTACTCAACAAGTTGCAGGCAGGATTTGAAACTCCTGAGGAAGGTGGCCGCCCTGCCAGACCAAGGAGAAGCAGGCACTTGGGACTTTAATATGTAGAGAGATGGTGTCTCCTAGCACAGGTGAAGCTGCTTTAATGCCCCAGGAAAGGGGAAAACAGCATGTTTTCCTGTCTCCTGAGGCAGATGGATCCTCTGCTGGCCCCTGGCACTCAAGGGAAATGGGGGTTGAAAGAACTGAAAAAACCACAGGGTTTTTGCTTTTTTATTTCCATATTCAGAAGTCAGAACTGTTTTTTTTGTGTGTGTGTGTCCTCCAAAGCACCAGATCCATAAAATATTTTTAAGATTTATTCCCTACTTTTCTACTACTAATTTCTACTACATTTAAAACACATTGGTGGGTGTTAAGTTTGGGGCACACCTGATAACATGACAATTTTGCACACACACTTTGTAAACACGTCACAGAATGGGGGTTTGAAAGGTACTTTATAAAATACTTTGCTTTGCAAACCTTCTGTACTGGCTTATCGTTTGCGTATATAAGGAACCTGTTTAAAATAACTCTGCAAGACTTGCATCATGAGATGATATGCTAGGAAGTTACTATGTGAGCCTGGGTAAGCTAATGTCATTGCACCGAAATGCAGGAGCGCTGGAATAAAACGCAGGCCTGGTTTCACAGGACAGATTAAAGCTGGGTGGGGCTGGTAGGGAGGCCAACTTTGAGTGCTAAACTTTGGCATTATTACCTTAAATTGTAAATTTCAGTGTAAATCTTCCCTTGTAAAGATTTTACAATGCTTGTGCCTTGTCCCAGTTAGCAGCCATGTGCAGGATTTTGTACCAATTACAATTTTCTGATGCTTTTTGAGAGTCCCGACATAAAGCACATATCCAAGGAACATTTTCATCCATTGCTAACCAGCTCAGAAAATGGTGTATCAACCGTGGTTGTGCAGTCATGTCCTTGCCACAGTCACCATATATTCATACAGGTAGTCCTCACTTAATGACCACAATTGGGATCAGAATTTCAGTTGCTAAGTGAAGCAGTCATTAAGCGAATCTGACCTGATTTTATGACATTACTTGTGGCAGTCGCAAAGTGAACCACATGGTCGTTAAGCAAATCATGCGGTTCCCCGATGATTTTGCTTGCCAGAAGCTGGCCAGGAAGGTTGAGAATGGTTATCACGTAACCACGGGACACAGCAACAGTCATAAATGCAAACCAGTTGCCAAGTGCCCAAATCATGATCATGTAACCGTGGGGATGCTGCGATGGTCATAAGTGTGAGGACCGGTCGCAAGTCAGTTTTTTTCAGCACTGTCTTAAGTCCAAACCATCACTAAATGAATGGTTGTTAAGCGAGGACTACCTGTAATCTAGTGACAGTTGATCAGAGAGCATGGAACAGGGAACCTGCTTTCTCAGCAGAGTGGAATCCCATCCAAATCAGGATTCGTTTCAATCCCTAAGTCATGTTCTCCCCTTAATAACAGCACCGCCACTCTGCCTGGATTTAAGGAGGGCTTGTTCTCCCCCATCCTGCCTTTTCTTGCAGAATGTTCAAGGACAGTGAGTGTTGCCTTGGAATTAGATGTCAGAGCTGGATTTGTGAAAACTCTGCCCTCCAGTGGACCCTTTGGGCATTACAAATGGCAAAAGGGGGAGCAAATGCTGCCCAGTGGGGTGCTCCAGCTGCAAAGATGGGGCTGTATGGCAATGCACAGCAAAGCTACCCTCCCAGATCCACAAGAGGACCACCCTTGATTAATTTAGAGGTGATTCTGAAGATGCCTCTGAAGCCAGAGACTTTTTTACGCATGAGGGATAGGACTTTCTCCTGCGTTGCTCCCTAAACCTATTGGGATTTTATTTGATGGCCACCAGATATGAATCCATGGCAACAAGAATATTTTAAAATCCTTATTATCAGTTGTTTTTAAGGAAATGTGTTCCTTTGGTTCATGATGGCATAGAAATACATGTGTTTTAAAGGTCCTAATTTGTAAAGCAGATGAAACAGGACTTTTGGGGCTGCAGGAGGGCATACTTGGTGGTCTTTCCCCCTTTTAAAGCAAATTACGTTATGCTCATCAAAGCTGAGGAGAGAAGAAGTTTCCTTTGGTCTGCAGCTGCAGTGCCCCAAGCTGGCTGTTTCTGGCGGTCGCCAAGCATGTCCACCAGGGAGCAGACCGCTTTCCTCTGCCTGCTTGGAAGGTGCACTGCCCTCAGTCTTGCTGGGCACAACTTCAGTGGGATGCCCTAGAAAAACTCCAGGGCCACAGGAAACCTGAGGAAGTTGGGGTACTCTCTGCACAGTGTAGGACTGCCGGAATGTACACGCACCAGCGCAGTAGTCTTGCTTTGATTGAATCGAATTCCTTGCCAAAGCCATTGAGAAACTCAAAATGTCTAGGAAAGATGCTTTGCAAAAATAAAGGGATTAGAACAGTGTTTCTCAATCCTGGCCACTTTAAGATGTGTGGACTTCAGCTCCCAGAATTCCCAAACCAGCATAGAGAATTCTGGGAGTTGAAGTCCATGGATGCTGGCTGGGGAATTCTGGGAGTAGAAGTCCACACAACTTAAAGTGGCCAAGGTTGAGAAATACTGGATTAGAACATACTTGAAAGAGCCAGAAATGATCAGCAGTGTAGAAGCCAATGAAATGGAAATGTAAAGTACCTTAAAATGGTTTCCAAGTTCACTTTTGGTCTCAGGCGGTTGGAGGGGAGGGGAATGTATAAAATTGAAATGCTGGGACAGAGCAGAAGGTAGACTGTTAATATGGAAACAATAGGGAGCTTTAGAGGGAAAAGGCATAAACAGTTTTGTTACTGGTAGAAGCAACCAAAAAAAAAATCAGAATGAATTGGGATTATTTTGCAGGATGCATGAATTCTGTGCTACAATGTATTTCAACACAGTATTTTTTTTTTAATTTTCTATCCTGCCTTTATCATTTTTACAAATAAGGCAGCAAACATCCCTAATCCTCTTTCCTCCTCCTATTTTCCCCACAACAACAACCCTGTGAGGTGAGTTGGGCTGAGGGAGAGCGACTGGCCCAAAGTCACCCAGCTGGCTTTTGTGCCTAAGGCGGGACTAGAACTCACAGCCTCCTGGTTTCTAGCCCATTGTCTTAACCACTAAGCCAACTGGCAAATTTGGTATCAGTTAAGTGAAGAGGTAGCATTTTTTATTTCAAACTGGTCTAAAGTTTAGGAATATAGAAGGGTACCAATGGAAGGTTTGTATTTATCAAAAGGGAGTAAGATAAGTTACCAGTCATTATAGTTTCAATCTGCTCCCCAAATCAGGGTCAAATACAGTTTTCTAGAAATGTGATAAAAGATAATACAGGACAGAGAATTTGATACTGGGGAATATTTAAATGCAGCCAGCTCAGGGGAAGTGGACATTTTAAAGCACAGCAGAAGGTATGACATGCTCATATGCCGCCATTGTTGCAGACTCAGTCTGCATCAGAAATGATGGGAAAGGTAAAACGTACCAGCATCATGTACATTTTAAATATAGTTCATAGCATGGATGCTGGTCTCAAGCCAGAAGCACACTATAGTTTCTAAAACTATTTTATTAGGAAATATTCTGCAACAATTTGCCTGCCCCACCCTACATGCCAAAGGGAAGGGCAGCACGAGATGAGAACACCCTGGCCGCGGACAAGGGGGTTGGGGAGACACCAAAGAGCTGGTGCTGGGAGAAAAGCCATTTTCAGTGAGGTAGTCCTCAGGTTCTTCAGCAAAGGACTGTTACCTGGTGGTGGTGCTGGAGCTTGAGCACCTCAGTGATGCCATGAGCTAAACCGTGAAGGGCTACCCAAGACGGGAAGGTCATGACAGAGAGGTCAGACTAAATGCGATCCCTGGGGAAGGTAATGGCAACCCACCCCAGTACTTTGGCCACATAATGAGAAGACAGGACACCCTGGAGAAGATGCTGATGCTGGGGAGAGCGGAGGGCAAAAGGAAGAGGGGCCGACCAAGGGCAAGATGGATGGATGACATTCTAGAGGTGACGGACTCGTCCCTGGGGGAGCTGGGGGTGTTGACGACCGACAGGAGGCTCTGGCGTGGGCTGGTCCATGAAGTCACGAAGAGTTGGAAGCAACTGAACGAATAAACAAGTCCTCAGGTTACGACCACTCGTTCAGCGACTGTTCAGTTACGAGGGTGCTGAACGGGAGGGACTTACAACCAGTCTGTGAAATTGCAGCTGTCACAGCATCCCCACAGTCATGTGATTGCGATTCAGGTGCTTGGCAACCAGCTTGCAATTACGACGGTCGCAACGCCCCGTGGTCACAGGTTTGCCATTTGCAACCTTCCCTGCCAGCTTCCCATAGGGAAGCTGCTTTGAAACCTCCAGATGGAGAGCCACCAACTCCATGGCAGACGGTTCGACTGTTGAACAGGTCTTACCCTCAAGATTTTCCCTTAAGTTCAAACAGCATCTAGGTAGTGGCATGTCATGTTCATCGTTTCAATGTTCTGTATACATTGAATTATGATTCTCAGCTTTCTTTGTATTTGCATACTATTCTTTCAATAAATCAGTTTTCATAAAGAACCCCCTTGTGAGACTGAGTTTGTCAGAATAGGCAATCATTACAGCAACTTAAACCCGTTATTTCCAGCCCTTATTTCTGTGGCACCAGAAAATAAATGGCGCCTCTCAATATCGTTTCCTCCAGCCTGAACATCCCATGTTCTTTCAGCTTATCTTCAAGCCCCATTACTTACGTTGCCCTTGGAACTCTCCCTCATCTGTCAATTTCCTACCAATATCCTTCTGGAAATGTGATGCCCAGAATTTATACCAGACTCCAAGTGTGGCCTCATGCCTAGAGAAGAATGGAGAATTACTCCACGTGTCTCTTTGATGCTTCTTCAGATGCAGCCCAGAACAATGCTGGCCCTTCTAGCAGGTGTCCCACATTGCTGATCTGTTCACCTTCTTGCCAACGACCACACACATCCTCAGGTACAGGGTTTTCAAACCACCAATTCCCCCATCGTCATCCTATCCTATATTTCTCCCCCAACTATAATGAGCAAGTCTTTCTAGAGATGGACAGAATTCATTTCTCAACCAGAACTTTCACTCACTGACCCCCAGATCCCTGAATTCAAGATACCAAGACAAAAACTGGGATTGCTTGTGCTGAAGAATAAACGAGGAGCAGGTGCAAAGAGCAAAGGACCTTTAAAAAATGGGGGGGGGGGGAGAGCCTGTAATGGAAGAGGAAAAATTGGAGAACTGATTCCTGTGTCTATGCAGCAAGTACTCAGCAAGTACGAATCAGTATAGAATTTGGATGGGGTAAGTCAAACTGGAATTGTAGGCAGGGTAGAAAAGACACATGCCACAGACTGTGTTGTTAACCTCCCCAAGTACTTGTTGGGTGTAGATTTAAATAAACAAAGGTCATCCTTGATGCACCCACTTTAAAAAGAGTCACCTGCTTCTCTTCCGTTGTGGGCAGAAGGCAGGCAGCCCCAATTTGTATCGACGGCCGAGTGCAGGGTTTCAGCATCTGTTGCCTCAGTTGGCAAAAGCTGCTTTGTTAGGGTTTCTACATAATAAACTTCAACTACTTTCCCATCCATCACCAGAGGGCTACGAGCAAACACCACTCTGGAAACTAGTCTTTTCCAAGCAATCCTTTCCAGTAATATTTCCAGAAGTGGTCAAATTTCAGGAAAGTAGAAAACCAAGCGATGCACACCTCAGGACCATGAGCAATGCTACTTTTCAAGTTACGATTCACTTTTGTTTTTTCCCCCCTAACCTGAGTTTGCTAAGAATGAGGGAGGCAGGTTACTTTGGCCTTATGGATCTGGCAGACCTTTTAATGTTCCTGAACTTGATCAGGCCTGAAAAATGTGTATTGAAAACCAAGCAAACAAAACTGTTCTCTGATGCAAGAAAAAATATTTCACCTAAATGGTGATGTCTTCTTTATTTCCCACAAACTGCTATCATCACAAATACGGGATTTTCTAGGAAACAGAAACTGTCCTAAAGCGTCACAACTATTTGCTCTCATTAACTTATCATAACAAGACAGCACACCGCATTAATTTGAAGGCTAGGCTGTAAAAAAGTTTTTTCTCGAAGTGTTATTCCAACACAGTTCGCTGCTGTGTTCTAAGCTCAGTTTGGAACGCTTAAGGTAGCCTTTAAACTTGAAACAGCATTGTGACTTGTGTTCTGGCCATCACCCGATGCTTGTTTTGGCCACAGACCTTCCCCCTAATGGGGCAGGATGGCCACCCACCAGAAACTGCAAAGCTCTTTGCTGACGACAGCTGTTTTTTTGACCGGAGCGCCCATTTTATGAACGGTTCTCCCAACCTGCTTTTCACCTTCTTGCTTCAGGGAACAAGCTACAGCCCAGCATTTTGTAAGCTGTTTGCAGTTATAAAGGGCAGCTGCAGTGTTACACCTCCGTATTTGCCTGTTGCTGATTTTATTTTGCCCCTGGCTTTGGGTTTCCCTTACGCAATTCTTGATGTCTTATAACCACGTAGCTGTTTTTGCTTTTGTATTTTGTTTTAATGATTCTCGGCCACGAGACAACTCAGTTCAACACATCTCCTCTTTATTGGCTGAGTTAAGTTGTAGGGGGACATTAGCAACCGTGTTTTATTCATTCTTGGATTCTTCAGGTGGAGGATCTGCATATGCTTAAGGGCCTCTAAGGAAAAAGCTTCTGGTCGTGAACACGAACCAACTTCTGAGCATCGCCAACGGCCACCTTCCTGCAAGGAAGCGAAACAGGCGACGAAGCTCTCTGGGCAATGCGTGTCCTACTCCTTCAGGACAAGGGGGGCCTTCGTCTTGGTGGCCTCTTCCTTCCCCAGCAGCGTCTCCACAATTGCGAGCCCAAACTCAAAACTGGTGCCAGGTCCTCGACTGGTGATGATGTGTCCATCTTTTTCCACCCGATTCTCAGAGTATTTGTAGTGACCTTAAGGGGGAGACCAGAGAAAGGCATCAGCCACTCCAGCAAATAAAATGGCACCCTCTCCTCTGAGGAGCAGAACAGCTGATGTGTCAAGTTCCAGAAGGCCTCCCGATTCAAGTCGGGGGCTTCAAACTGCTCTACGGTGAAGGTGCTGGGCTAGAAACCAGGAGGGGTGAGTTCTAGGCAGGCATGCTGGCTGGGTGACCTTGGGCCAGTCCCTCTCGCTCAGCCTAACCCACCTCACAGGGTTGTTGTTAAAAAGAGGAGGCAGGAATATTAAGCATTAAGCCGCCTTCACTTGACCAAAATATATAAAAGATAAAAATATAATTGATGATGATGATGATGATGATGATAGTTTTATGCTATGAAATAGACCCATTCTACGTTAGATATCCCAAGGAGAAGAACTAAAGGTAACATGCCCATAAAATTACACTTCTGTGAAAATCTATTCCACAGCTGGGCCTGGAATCACGTGCCCAGTTCTTACTGCTGGAGTTCAAAACAGACTTGGCAGAACTGGAAATGCTGCAGGCGGGGGCAGCTCCCCCAGGAGGAATTACACTATTTCGGGTCCCCTGTCTCAGAGGAAGGAGGACACAGCAGGGTTGTGATGGTGTGCTGATGTTCTGGCAAATAAGGGACATTGTGCACGGCCTGGTGGGCTGCCCCCTGCGACCCGCACCGCCCCCATTCCTCCCCGCCTCTCCTGCTGCTCCCCATGACAACGCTTGTGGCTACTGACCCCCGACCATCATCTTGTCTTTCGCCAAGGGGTGTGTGGTCACTCTGCTTCCAAAGCCGATTTCATGCGCCAGCAGAGCCGTGGGACCTGAAGGCCAACAGAGGAAAAGCGGGGTTTTACTCACTCCATCATTGCACGCGACAGTATGGAGGTGCCAGCTGGGTGGAACATTTGCAGTTAAAAGCTTTGCGTTATACGATGAGGTTGGTAAATTCCAAACAAACAGAGTGAAGGTGGGAGAAAGATGCCTTCCTCATAGGAGCAGCAGTCCCAGTAACAGTTTTTAAAGGCAGATTTGCAAACACTTGGAAAGGTGTGCAGACACCTGCACAGACAGAGAGGACTTTTAATTAGAAGACCAAGATGGCGCACCACAAGCATCCTCCTAGCATCTCAGGAACTCAGTCCTTTGTGCACCAAGAGCCACAACCAAGTTAATACCACCATCTTGACATTCGGGGGCCCCACCTTCACAACACTTTGCCACTGGCCATTCGGGTTGGGGCAGACAGGAATGGATGCCTCAAAACCTCTGGAGGGCATTTCGCTGCCCATCCTTGGTGTCCACAGATCACCCTCCCTGCGCAGCTGCTGAAGACTCAGCTGGGGGGGGGGCACTGACCCGGCTGCACCCAAAATACTGTGGCCCATTCTGGGCACCATATTTTAAAAAGGACACTGACAAACTGCAGGGTGTTCAGATGAGGATAACCTTGACAATAAGGGGCTACGAGGGACAGAGAAGGGTTTCACCTAGAAAAAGACCACCACAGGGAGACGCTCCCTCGTTGATCCTTGGATAACGTGGAAGATCAGCATTATTTTTTCCTTCTCTTTTTTCGACTCCTCCTCCTCCCCTCCCCCCAAATCAGGATCATCTGTGGTATGAGTTTCTTGGCTTTTTTTTTTAAAGATTACACATTTCTTGGTTTTCTAAATACAATCAAGCAGTTCAACTTCTGCAACCTGCAGGGAAAGTAATTCTCCCCTCGGGGCTGCAGGAAAAACACTTCAACTTTCTTCTCCACATGGCTGACCGACAGACCTCCCGAATCCACAGTCCAGCCCATGGATGGATGCCTCCCTGTCGCTCCCAAGGGCCCCGCCACTAATACCCCCCATGGCAAGAGGGAGCAAGGCTGGTGGAATAAACGAGGGCGAAAAGCTGCAGTGGCTCTGCACAGAACCAAAACATTAATGCTGCTCTGCTCCCTCTCTGGGACGGGCCCTTCAAAGGGCTGCCCAGGGACTGCCACCAGAGCAGGCAGGACAAGGGCTCTTGTCAGCAGCAGGAAAATCTCTGTGCAGGTTCTCTTCACCCAGAAGGGGAGCCCGAGACAGCTTTTGAATTCCCAGAATTTTATGGCTAACCTGCACAGCCAGGCCTGTCGTGGCAGCCCCCCAGCATAAGCGACACCCCCCAAATCTGAGTTCCCCAATGGGGTCTCAGGCCTGGTTGGCTGGGCTGCCCGGAACGCAGCCTCACGGATGAGACGCCGTCCCCGAAGGTGGGGCTGGGAGGCCTACCTGCACAGATGGCGGCGATGAGGCCCCTCTGGCTGTCCTGATCCTTCAAGATCTCTTTCACAAGAGGGGACTGCAGGGACGGGGAGAGGATCAAAAAAAAAGAGGGTGGTCATTTTCAGCACAATTCATTCTGAAAATAAGTATTACCAGAAGGCATACCTAGAAAAGTAAGAGGGTTAGGTGAATACATTATCCCCCATCCCACCTCAAATCTTTAGGCCCAAGAAGAATTTATGTAAAGCATTTAAATAAATAAAACTCTTTGAGAGCTGCAATACATTAGAGGAAGGAAGGAAGGAAGGAAGGGGGAGGAGGGGAGAAACTGAGATGTTCAAAATTATGGGTGTGAGGGTGGGAATTGCTACAGATAGTCCTTGTTTAGTGACCACAATTGGGACCCGCAACCCAGTTGTTAAGCAAAGTGGTCGCTAAGTGAAACCATGACTGTGCTTACTTCGGCTTTCCTTTGCTTTGCAGACCTGCAAAGGTTGTAAATGCAAAGACTGGTTGTAAAGCTACATTTTCATCACCGTTGTGATGAAACTGTCAACAGTTGCTAAACAAGGCAGCCACTAAATGAGGACTGCCTGTACTTCTCAGTTAAAGTATCATGGGCACCAGGATGCTACCCACAAGACTTCTCATGGCAGGAATGACCCTGGAAACTCTATAGATTTGCAGAGCCCCCTCCCACAAGGCTCGGACGTTTCTCAGAAGCTCCAAGCAGGACCTTCCCTCCCTCCCCACAACCTGAGGCTGCTCCTACCAGTGGGAACTGAGCCGCCATTTAGCCCTCGTCACAGGACTCGCAGCTCTCCCTAGCTACAAAAGGTGCTGGCTGGCATGGCCACCTCAAACTTCCCAAAGGGCCACGCCCCCATCCCATTCAGAAGGACAAGCACATTCACACCGGAAGGGAAGCAGCAGCACCACCAGTTCTGCTGCGTCATTTTACCTCTGACAAGTTCTGAGCGCCCTGATTACCCCCTGGCAAGACCACCACATCGTAGGGCCCCTAAAAACAAGGGAAAAAGGGGTCACCGGACAATCAAACACACAAGATAACAAAGCTTTCAACAAAATCTCAGAGCTGGCTGAACAATCATACCCCAAAAGCATCTATCAGAGACTCTGCATCAGGCTGCAAGGAAGTGACAAAGCTGTTCAACACATTTATAAAATACTGTTATCACATCTGTGGATGACACCAAGATAGGAGAGACAGCAACAACTCAGAGGCCACTATCAAGGTTCAGGAGGGTCTTGTCAAGCTGAAACACTGGGCTAACAGCTGCAAGGTGGATTTCAGGAGGGACAAATGAAACATGAAAAATGGATTTTTCCTACATTTGGGTAGGAAAGATCAATGGCACGATTCTAGGAGGGGAGGCAGACCATGCATACAAAAGGGATCTGGAGTCTTTGTGGAACCCAAATGAAAACAGCTGCAAAAAACCCAACATCTAATCCTAGGTTGCATCAGCAGTCAGGTCAAGATCAAGAAAAGTCACCATTCCTCTGTTCCGCGTTGGTAGGGCTGCAGCTGGAATATTGTGTCCCATTCTGGGTGTCTCATTTTAGGAAGGATGCTGACAGACTGGAGAGTGACCAAGATGGTAAGGGGCCTGGAGGAGAAACTCAGATGGGGACACTGGCTATGCTTGGCTTGGAGAAGAGACAACCGTGGGGCATCTGAGGCGCTGACACAGAGAAGACAGGCAGAACTGGGTCAGAAGAAGGTCAAGAAACAGTGGCTTTAAATCACAAGGAAGGAGACTTTGACTGGACATCAGAAGGAGTTTTCTGGAGCAAGAGCTGCAGATGGTGCCTTGGAAGATGCGGACCCCCCTTTGCTGAGGGAAGCCGGGGGGCTTTTTACCAGGGATGCTGCAGAAGCGGGTTCCTACTCTGGGCAGGGAGTTGATCTCCCAAGTCACTGCTGACCTTTGTGTGCTACAATTCTATGGCAGGAAGGCAAACTGTTTTGGTGCGCCTAGCTGGAAGCTCAGTGTGAAGCAAAGCAAAACCACAAACCTTCTTTTGCTTCGAGGAATGGACAGCACTTCCCACCAAGGCAGACCAAATCTCAAAAGTAATAGAAAACTTTCATCTCCATTTTGTACATCTATATCTCTTGGTTCCTCTCATATCTGGTCTATGATAAGCCTGGATCTGCGTATCTCTGTAATCGAGGGGCCAAAATGGCTCCTGGTTAAAACCAAAGCCTGTCTTAAGACACAATTCCTGCTCCAACATTCTCCTGCTGCACACCCCAGACAGATCAGCAAAGGTTAGCGGCTATTGTTTTCTACAACCATTCGTCTGTTGGCTTCTTCGGTTTTTAAGCCACGCCATTTCCGGGGCCTCTGAGTAGGTTACAAGACAGGGGGCTAAAAATAGCAACATCACATACTTGGCTGATACGCGACCATTTGAGGGTAGCCCAGCTTTAACTGCCCCCCAGGACTTTTCTGAGGAACCAGATTTTTACAGCTGTTCTAATGCGAAACAGATATCGGGGGGGGGGGGGCTATTCCAAAGAATGTCACTGAGAAGGCCCAGGGTCCCTGAAAACGGCACCCACTGGATGAGCAGCTTCAGCCCAGAGAAGGCAGCCACAGAGATGTCCAGGCCCTGAGCCACGTGAGGCTTCAAAAATAACAAGCAGCCCCTTGAATTTCACCCAGAAATCAACTGGCAGTCAACTCCGCTCCTGTGCAGTGGTGCAACCTACGTGGGCACCCCTTGGCGTATCCGTAACTATCTGGCTGCTGTGTCCGACACCAGCCGATGCTCCCAGGTGGCCCGAGGGCAGCCCCACATCCAGGGCTTCGCAGGGTGCCCCATCCAGGGAGCTGAACCAGAGCCAGTCAGGCACCAAAGCTTGGCCAACACCTTTTGCCTGCTCATACGCGATGTGTGCCACGTTTCCCGATCTTGAAACCCAGGACTTTGTCCTGTGCTTGGTCTGCATTTTCAATTAACCCCTGAAGAGAGGCTGCGTAGACAAACTAGCTCTTCCTATTTATTCTTGCACATTGCGAGATAACAAACCCCAATTAGATAATTATTTTCCTCTTTCGTCTTGGCAGGTGGCCAATACTGGCCAGACACTTAATCTTCATTAATATGTAACCCTTTCTTGCTGGTGCCTAAACTAAGCAACTCCAGGGGTGGGCTGGGGGGCAGTGAGGTTGAAAGGCCATAAAACTTGCCCACCGAAAGCAACCCCTTTGTTGAATCGATGCCATGGGATATGTTTGACCCATGACTCCTGAGGAAGCAGACAGGTTTGTCTGTGATGTCAGCCTGGCCACCTGTTGACTGGATCCGGGCCCCTCCTGGATCGCAAAAGTGGCCAAAGAGGTGACCCACAGTTGGCTTCTTTGATGGAGGGGATGGTGCACCCCCTCCGCAAGAGGCCGTCCTTGGACCCAACAGTTTTTGACAACTACTGACCAGTCTCAACCCTCCTTTGTTGGGGAAGATTGTTAAGAAAGTGGCTGGTGTTGGTTGGGGGGGGACCACTCCCCTCCTGCGTGGGGTGCTGCTGGGTTCTACTCCCCCCCCGCAACCTTTCAACTTCTACATGAAACTGCTGGGTGAGGCCATCTGTCGGTTCGGGGTTCAGTACCATCAGGATGCTGATGACAGCCAACTCTATCTTTTGACCCCGGCCAGCCAAGGGAGGCTACTGAGGTCCCCTCCCAGGGCTGGAGGCTGCGTGGGCTTGGACGGGGGAGAACCGTCTCTGACTCAACCCTTCCAAGACCGAGCGGCCGTGGGTGTTTGGACTGCCCAGATTGGGGGATACTCCATCTTTGAACTCAGATAAGGGTGTGGTTCCCCCTTCAAGGTTGGTGCACAGTCTGGGGGTCTTCCTGAACTTGCAGTTCCTGCTTGAAGAGCAAGTGTCAGCTGTAGCCAGAGGGGCCTTGGCACAACTCCATCTGGTGAGCCAGCTGCGCCCTGCCCTAGATCAGGGGGCCCTTCAGACAGTCGCTCATGCCCCAGGCTTGACTACTGCAACATGCTTTACATGGAGCTGCCCTTGAAGACCACCTGGAAGCTTCAACAGGTCCAGATTGTGGCGGCGTGAGGGGCCTGCCTTGGTGTTCCCATGTAACCCCTCTGCTTCGCGCACTGCACTGGTTGCCGGTTTGCTTCTGGGTGATTCAAGCTGCTGCCTAAGGGTGCTTAACAAAAGTGGGACAGACCTTTTTCCGGGCCTCTTCCAAGCTCTTATCGGGACAGATCACCACATCACGGCTACACTGCACAGGTTCGTTTCCAGTCAGGCCTGCTATCGTCACAGAAATCTGACGAGAAAACGGTATGCTTTGGTGAGTGCAGATATTCGGAATGAAGCAGCCTCAACCTCTAGACCTTTCGAGGGTGGCCTCGAAAGCCACCGGGAAGCCTCCGCGCTCCACTCGGATCCTCTCTGGGGCTCGGCAGGAGTCTCTCCTCCAGCCACCCGCCAGCTGCTCTTTAGCAGAGGCCAGCTCGGCCCCGTCCCCAACTCTTGGGCCAGACATCTGCGAGATCCATTCTGCTCTCCTCTCGGACTTCTGTGTTTCGTTTCCAATATACGAGGGGACAAACTAATTAAGGCTGCTAGACTGTTATCACAGGTTAAGGTTTTGTTTTATTTTTCTATGTTAGATGGTACCCTTGATTGACTGATATTCAACAACAGCATGTGGGTAGAGAGAGTTCTGGCCTAACCTTTGCCCGCCAGTGAGACTGCGAAGGAGGGACTTCCAGCAAGCCCCTTCACACGCCCCTTGCGGCATGAGCAGCTTTGGGATGGGGCCTCCTGGAGGGCATCTGGGGTCTCCGGGGCTGGGCTGGGCTGGGCTGGGCGGGGGGGGAGAGGAGGCCGCCCTGGGGGCCGGCATACTCACTCCCGCCCTCCGCATGAGGTCCGTCGGGATGACCGTCTCCATTTCCTCCGCGCCCCGGGCCAGGATCACCAGCGCCTTTTTGGAAGCCATCGGGGGGGGCGTGCAGTCTTGCCCGGGTCGTCGGTGCGAAGGGCTTGTCCTGCGGCACCAAAGCAGAGCGCGCCCTTCACCCGGGAGAAGGGGCCCGTCCTCCACCGGGGGCCGCAGGGACCTCCCCGGCCCCCCGCCACCCAGTCTCCCTGCAAGGGGAGGGAGGAGCCAGTGCCCCGGCACCCCGCGCCCTCCCCGGCCACGCGCCCCCGACTTGGCGGGGGCGCGCAGGGCTGCAGCGGCGGGGGCGAGCGGGGCATGTGCCCCGGGCGGGGGGGCGCCAGAAGGGGCGCGGAGTCCATGTCCGCAGGCCCTAGTTGCGGCCTGCCGCGCCCACGGGCTTTCCGCCCCGCCGGCGCCGCTGCTGCTGCTGCTGCTGCTCCGGGGGCCCCGCTCCGTCCCTGCGCGGAAAAGGGGCGCCTTCCCGGAGGCGCCGGGCCGGGGCAGCCCCGCGGGAGGAGGGAGGCGGCGCGGCCCTTACGGGGGAGGCCGCGGGTCGCTCGGGCTGCGCGCGGCGCTCCGCCGGGAGTGCGTCACGGGGGGCGGGGCCGGGGCGCGCGCGGAGCCCCCGAGCCTGCGGAGAGTCGCGCGGTCGCTCCAGGCGCGTGGACTTCACTTCCCAGGATTCTCATCGATGGCTACGCCGGCAGTGGCATTCTGGGAGTTGAAGTGCACCACCTGAAAATCGCCGCGGCTGGGAAACGCCGGACAGGGCTGGGGGCGTTTGCAAACCAGAATAGAGGACATCTGGGCTGTTAAGTTTTTTCCGAGGAGAAGCAGAAAAGAAAATACCCGAAGGGCATGCGAGAAAGAGTCGGAAATAAAACATACCCGGAATAGTTGGCTTTTAAATCCTGCTTGAACACCGTCAGCGCTCCCCACCGAAAAGCGTTGTGCTTGGGCTCCTGGTCACATCCCCCAAAACGTGGTCTTGGGCCTCTGCAGCTTTAAAGTAGCATTTTCCTTCTTCTCCAGCACAATTTTTGCCATGATCGTGATCTAGGCCGTGTTTCTCAACCTCAGCAACTTTAAGACGTGAGGACTTCAATTCCCAGAACTTAATCTATATAATCTATGTCTTATAATGCAAATGATACAGATAATAGTTTGTCTTTCAGTCCTCCGCTCCTTTTTTCTTTCCTTTCCTTTCTTTTCTTTTTGTATAATTTTGTTAAAGATTTTTTTAAAAGAAGATCAAAACTAATGCAAAGTGAGGGAAAGAGAAAAAGAAGAAAGAAATCAAAGAAAAGGCTAAGGAAAGGAAAAAAAAGAAAAAATAGAAAAAGAAAAAAAAGGCAAAGAAGTAGCTTCTGATTTTCTTTACAGCAGTTATAAGTACAATTATAAATTTACATCTTACTCTGTGGTTACATCATACATACAGCTCTCTTCTTTCTATAATTTATTCTATCTAATCATCAAAACTGTAAGTTCATTTTTTTCTGTTTTATGCAAAAAGTTAGCCATCTCAGCAAGTTCCATCATCTTCCCCACCTGTTCCTCCATTGTGGGCAGTGCCAAATCTTTCCATCTTTGCACAGACAATAATCTCACTGCAGTTATGTACTAAAACAAAGTTCCATAACTTTTTTCCAACTGTTCATCAATCCCAAAAGAGAAAACTCTGGTTTGAATTGTATGTTAATCTTTAAAATCCTCTGAATCTGTGTATGTATTTGAATCCAGAATTTTCTAGCTTTTTTACACGTCCACCAAACATGATAAAATGTCCCATCTTCTTGTTCACATTTCCCACATACATTTGAAATGCTTTTATACATTCTCTGGTGACATATACCAATGGAACATCATTTTATAAAAAATTCTTTTTAATGTTATAACACAATGTAAATTTCAATCCTTTTAGCCACATTTTTCCCATTGTTCCATCTGTATATTATAACCAATATTTTTAGCCCACTTTATTATACATTCTTTAACTTGTTCTTTTCTGTTTCAAATTTCAATAAAAGTTTTTACATTTTAGCAATTACATGTTCATCATTTGTACACAATTCTATTTCAAACTCAGTCCTACCATGTTCAAAACCATAAATCCTTTTGTCTACCTTAAATCGTTCTGATAATTGTAAATAAGAGAACCATCGACAACTATATCCCTCTGCCATCAATTCATTTCTTGATTTTATTTTACATCCCCCTTGACAAAATTCTAATATCTCACAATACATTAGCCATTTGTGTTTGCCTGTTATTTCTCATCTTCTTGTGCTGAGGGCCACAAAAGTGTTTTTGGGCACAACCTGGATTTGTATCTATTCCATATTCTCCGTATGGCATGTCTAACATAATGATTTTTAAAATCCAGACTAACCTTGACTTTATCATGCCACAAGTATCCATGCCACCCAAATCTCAGGCCGTCTCCTTCTAACTCCAAGAGCCTCCTATTTCTCAGCAGCACCCACTCTTTCATCCAGACCAAGCAGCAAGCTGCAAAATACAATTTCAAGTCAGGTAGACCCAATCCTCTTTCCTTTGCACCTTATATTTAACTCCTGGTTTTTCCCCTGCAATTTAGATATATTCTTCGGCCACTGTTTAAATGGTGCATCAGTTGTCAAAACCGGCATTGTCGGAAACAAAAGCACCATTCTAGGCAAAGCATTCATTTTTATCACAGAAATTCTCCCTAGTAATGGCAGTTGTGGTTTCTCCCATCTCAACATGTCTTAACATAGTTATTTTGAAATAACATACAAGTCATGTTTGTCATAAAGTACCCAATTATTTTACTTTCTTCTCAATCTTAAAATCTGTTTTATTCATCAATTCTGTTTGATCTTCTAGTTTCATATATTTTGTTTACATCTTGTCTTCTGTTTATTGACCTTGAAACCTGCTAATACACCAAATTCTTTTAATTTGCCCATTAATATTTCAATTCCCTTTAAAGGATCTTCCAAAAGCAACACCAAGTCATCTGCAACCTTAACTCAGAAGTCTCTTTTTTAATCTTGTCTTACATCTCTATTCAGTATTTCAAGAACGAAAATAAGCAAGAGAGGAGACAGTGGACATCCCTGTCTTGTTCCTTTTTGTATCTCACAGGATTTTGTTAGATCTCCATTAACAATTTGTGCTTTTGGTGAAGTACAAATTGATCTTACCCATTTTAATCTCCAAAATTCGTATCTTCCAAACCCTTAAACAAAAAAGCCCAGTTCAAATTGTCAGAGGCAGATGCAAGATTGATGCAACTTGTTTTTCAAGTCCTCCATTCCTTTTCAACCCCCTTGCTGATTGCTAAACCTACACAACCCATTGTTCAGTCATTAAGTCATGTCCAACCCTTCGTGACCCCATGGACCACAGCACGCCCGGCCTTCCTGTCCTCCACTGTCTCCGGAGTTTACTCAAATTCATGTTCATTGCATGGGTGATGCTATCTAACCATCACATCCTCTGCCGTCCCCTTCTCCTTTTGCCTCCAGTCTCAGGTTTCTCAGCATCAGGGTCTTTTCCAGTGAGTCCTTTTTTCGAATTAGGTGGCCAAAGTATTTGAGCTTCGGCTTCGGTGTCTGTCCTTCCAGTGAGCAGTCAGGGTTGATTTCCTGTAGGATCAACTGATTTCACCTCCTCGCAGTCCAAGAGACTCTCAAGAGTCTTCTCCAGCAACACAACCCATGGTCGCCTTCAAATCTGCCTCCTTCAATAATTTTATTTGAAATAGAACAAAATGTAATGATTGAAAACAAACTTAAAACATTCATATGTTTAGAAAATACATATATTTCAACCTTTTCGTCATATATATTTACTTCAGCTGAGGGAAATGAAGCTGCCATCGGCCTTTCCGTTCTGAGCAGGCTGAGCGGTACAGGAAATTGCATTGATTGTCCATCTGCTAGTATCTAAAGATACCTTTCCGACGTAACAACAATAAAAATGGGATGACAACACACAGAAGCAGACTCACTTGTGTGGGGTAACCAAAAATTCTCCTGAGTGATTTGCTCAGAGTTATGTTTGGCAATGGGGTCAAAATTGAATGTCAAAGCCTCCTTTTAAAGAGTCTTTGGCAAAAGGCCTTTCCTAGCGTTGAATTAAAGTGCCATTTTCCCCTCGTGTTGGCATAAAACAACATTGGCATGGCATTTGTTGTACCCTTTGCCAATCCCTATCCTTCCTCAGCGGTGTCTGTTCTGAGTCGCTGCCAAGTGGCGTTGCCCGGATCTGAGAGTGTGTCAATCACCAACCAGAGGAAAAATAACCTCAAAGGAGCAGTGGAGTGGGAATGGAATTGGTCTGGGATGGAAACTGAAAAATACCAAGAAACTGGCATCTAACCAGTAAAAGCCCCATCAACTTTCTTCCTTTTCTGAACACTGCATGGAGGAAAGATAAAGATCTCCACTGACGCCATTTCAGAAAACCCTTAACCCAGAATTGCGCAAACATGCCTCTTTCTCTGGCCTCATCCGGTGAATGCCACCCTTGCCTCAGTAGTGAATGGACTGGAAACCACGATCAGTGTTTATATCATGTCGCACCCATGGCATTAGTCCTCCAGCCCTAAATGGTTGAGAGTGACACTATCTGAAAGTCTGTCTGGGCCAGTGCAAGTTTCCCCAACTTCAAGATCAACATCTGAGGTTTCGTCTTCCAGCCTATCAGTTGGATCCCCAAGATGGATAAGCAGCAGAGATGTGGCACATTCTGTCTCCGGAGCGCCTCCAGCCAAAGGATGTGCTCCGTCCGTGCTGGCCAAGGGGAGGATTCGAAATGCTGATCCGTTGTGGTCCATGCCTAGTTACTTTTAGTCTGCCATGTTTTTAACAAATGATTATTGAGGCTTTAGCTGTTATTTTTATGACCTTTGCGGCGCTTTTGAGAGATCTGGGTTGAAATCCATGAAGGAACACAGAAAAGGAATAGCCTTGTTTGGCTCTGCTGTCAACAAAGAGGAGATGATGAGGCTTCCAAAAGGAAATGCAGATCTTTGAAAAAGTCATGAAGTTGTGTCAATTTCCTCTTCCAGGAAATTCCTGACAACTCTGTTCTTAAAAAAGTGGGCGAAGTCAAGGGGGGGTTGGCTGTCTTTGGGGAAATGAAGCGAGCAGCTGAAATGCCAACCGCAGCCAACCACAGAGGTGTCAGAAGGAAGGGGGTCTGGCTTGTCAGGCCCCACAGGGGTGGGAATTCCTCGAAAAGGAGATAATTAAAAGCACAACTGCAAAAAATCCCAGGCAGGAAAAAAAACAAAGACAGCAGAAGCAGCCAGCTGGGGTTCAATAGAAGCTTAGAGGAGATTTGAAAGAAGACACATGTAGAAGCTGCGAAGGGGGGGCTAAAAATCACAAAAAGCCTGAGAGATCAGAGGGCTGGAAACGGTTCAAGGGGCTTCTGGGGCTGCTGAGAAGGAAGGCCCTTCTTTGCCCCAGCAATGCTGGGAAGGCCCTTCTTCTCCAGCAACCAGCCGAGGAGTGTGCAGAGGGTCTTCCCAATGGCCCGGTTAAAGGGCTAACCCCACCCGCCCACACAGAGGATGCTGGGACGAACTCTCCAGCCCACACTGCAGCCCCAGTTCTGCAAGGCTGGTGAAGGTGCCTGTCCTTGCGCTTCATCTCCAAACCAAGTTTAGGGAATCGACTGATGGGTTTGCAAACGCTCCGAGGGCAGAGGCTGGAAAAGGAGGGTTTAATAATAACAGGAGGCAGGAGCGGGGCATTCCCAGCATGTGCCCTGCCAGTCGGTCTACTTTTGAAAATATGTCCACTGCTCTTTGGATAGGGTGTTAAATTCAGGTCCAAAAATAGCCCAGCTGGAAGATTACAGGCATGGAGTGAATGGGAGGTGAGCATAATGCGCGGGCTCCCTGTGGGAGAGCAGGCTGCTTAGCAAAATTGCAGGCCCCTGCGCTGCCTTCCTACCTGATATGCCAATAAAGCTGCAACCTGGACACAGGTTTGGGAGGAGATCCTGCAGCCACCGGCAAACAGCCGAGTAAAAGAAGCTGTTTTTCCTTCAAAGTAGTGGATGGTCCAGAGGAAGAAGAACTATAGAGGCACAGCAAAGCAAACCCCAGCGTGGGAAGGTGCGAGGGCTCTACATGCTGGCCACTAACAGAGAAGAAGCAAAACAAAGCAAAACAAAACAAAAAGCCAAAGAAACCCCACAGAGAAGGAAGGCAGAACAGGATTTGTAAGAAGAAAACAAGGCTACAATACTCAATACTCACGGGCTGATAAAGAACTCTGGCCCGTCTTGATTCCATTACGTTCTTATTTTTATTGTATTTATTGTATTTATAATTGTTTTGGTTTTTAACTTTATTTTATTGTAAACCTCCCAGAGTCCCTCCTTGAGAGGGAGATGGGCAGTGATAAAATTTGATAAATAAATAAATGAATAAATAAATAATATAAAAAAATACAATAGTAAATACTATAGTGTGGTATAGTAATAGTAAAAAGTAATTGTTATAGTAATAGTAATTAGCATAGTGATATAGAAATAATAGCAATAGAATATAGGATAGAGGCAATAGAGATTGAATAGGAATATAGGAAATGTAATAATAATAGAATAGTTATATTCTAGGGGACGTGGTGGCGCTGCGGGTTAAACCGCTGAGCTGCCGATTGGAAGGTCGGCGGTTCGAATCCGCACGACGGGGTGAGCTCCCGTTGCTCGTCCCAGCTCCTGCTCACCTAGCAGTCCAAAAACATGCAAATATGAGTAGATCAATAGGTACCGCTTTGGCGGGAAGGTAACAGCGTTCCGAGTCGTCATGCTGGCCACATGACCCGGAAGTGTCTTCGGACAAACGCCGGCTCTTCGGCTTTGAAACGGAGATGAGCACCGCCCCCTAGAGTCGGACACGGCTGGACTTTACGTCAAGGGAAACCTTTACCCTTTACTAGTTATATTCTAGGGCAGCTTTGCAACTTGAAGATGTGTGGACTTCAACTCCCAGAATTCCCCAGCCAGCATGGGTAATTTGCAAAGGTTGGGAAACACTGCTCTAGAGTACGGTACGGAGGAAATATTGTAATAGTAAGAATTCTCATATTGATTTGTAAGTTTCCCATTTCACTTTTATATCTTGGGTTTTTTTTTCTTTTTTCCAAAACAAAACATCTCCCCAACCCTTATGGGGAGATATAAAAAAACACCCTGTCTAGGATCCAGGGGTTTTGTGGCTCTTTTGAGTCTGGGTCAATCTAATTGGGTACAGTTAAAAAACAAACAAACAGAGCCGTGACACTCCGTCCCCAACTTGCCCTGCCAAGGAATGGCAGGAGGGGCCAAGGGATCCCGGCTGGCCTGGTGGCCATCAGCACCCAGAAGCAGGCAGTGGACAGCCGCACAGTTCTGACTGGCCCACACAGAATCACAGCAGTCGTCACCATGGCATCTATGCTGCTGAAGCTGGCATGGATTAGGTCCAACGGTGCCACTCCCTCCCTGCAAACCAAGCCGGCAGCGCTGCGGGCAGAACCCGCCTCTCCTGACCATTTGAATCGATCTCCAGTGCCTCAGAGGCCTCTTTCCGGGTGGTAGAACCTACCAGCAACTGAGAAGCGGTCTTCGGGTAGAGGCCTCTGCAGAAGCCAGGCGCCCAGGCTCTCCTGCAGCCCCAGACAAAACGGCCACATGTAAGATATGGAAAAATACAATTTGTAAAAAAATAAGGAAGATCTATATATATAGCTATATAAGGCAATAACATATAGATCATGGTTGGGGGAGATTTCAAGGTGTAAATACTAATATTAGGTAATAGCAAAGAAGCAATATGTGTAAAAAGTTTAAGCTAGTAAGTAACACAATGTTAAATAATTAAACTAACACGAAGACAGAAAGAGATAGTAGGGAAAGCTCACCAAATGATAAGAACTAAGATTTAAATGGTAAAAGCCTTGGGATAATGAGGTGGAAACTGGCAGGCTTACAAATAAGGTAACAACTTAGAATGCTTTCAAAAGGAACAAAGGGAAGAAATGGGCCTAATTAAAAGCTTAGCATTCAGATGTCTTGTACGAAGGCTCCAGGATGTGCTAAGCAAGGAGATAGAGTAAATGTCACCATATGAGAAATTGGCCTATAAAGACTTCAATGTGTGAAAACCTTGGAATGTTTAAAATGTTTCAAAATGAGGCTTTTACAAGCGTAAGCAAAATAAGATAGAGGGGTCCAGGGGATGAGGCGGTCGGAAGATTGTGCGTCTGAGAGTACCCAGCCAATGGGGAAACAGGCCAGAAAAGGGTGGGGGGAGGCGAAACAGGGAAAGGTATAAGGAAGTGTGTATTTGTAATTTTGGGTGTGGCATCTCTCTTTTCGATCAGACTCTGCGTAGCCTGGTCGAGGTGCCCACCGCGCTTTGCAAACCGCTCAAATAAAGTAAGTTCCTTTTCAGAGATCTCTGGTCCGGGTTTCTCATTATTTTTATATCTAACATACAGAAAGCAGATCCCAGGGACTGGAGGGGATGTCAAACATGGCAACAGGATCTGGGCAGATCCCAGCCTCTGACTGCCTCATCAGTGGCATTGTCAATGAATCAGGAGAAAAGCCTTTTCCAACTAACAAATGTTATTAAAAGGCTCTTGACAATTTTCATGAGCTGATGCAGAATTTAAATGGGGGGGGGAGGGGAAGATAGGTTGGTTGCAGATGCAGGTTACAGGTATGTATGGGGAATTCTGGGAGTTGAAGTCCACACAGCTTAAAGTTGCCAAGGTTGAGAAACCTTGCCTTACAGCAACCTCCAGGCCAGTTGCCCTGGGCCAAATGACATGCAAAACGTTACGATGCAGCGGTAACATTGCAACGATGAACATGACAAATCCCTGCATTGGAATGCTCGGCCCAAGTTGCCGAACAGAAAGAAGTATCAAGTTCATGGTGTGGAAAACGCTCTAGGGAGAGGCGGGAGCAAACTGGGTCACACTCCTGTTTCTTTCCCAACTCCAATTCAGAAGCCAGAAAGGAATTAAGATCAAGAGAATTAAACTCCTCTGAGACTGGCTGGAGCGGATAAGTTCCCTCCTCTAAAGCCCTGCTTGAGGAAGGCAGGTGGGATGAGAATTCCCTAAAGCCACAAGATCTCATTTCAGGGTTGTCAAAGGTGGCTTGACACACCACTTCTAAACCAGTTGGGAGGAGCTGGTGGTCCCTTGGTCCCTCAGGCCCTGGTAAATCATGCAAACCACGTGGCAGCTTGTCCACGTCCTTGGATGCTGCAGGGACACTGGTCCCTCCTAAGGCCAGAGAAGGTCCAACTCTGTCCAAGCAGCCTCAAAGATGAAACCCATGGATCATGGGTCAGTTCTTCAAAGGAGAACTGCCTTTCATATGAACTCTGATTACAGGTAGTCCTCACTTAACAGCCCTTTGTTTAGTGACGGTTTGGACTTACGACAGTGCTGGGAAAAAAACAACTTACGACCAATCCTCACACTTATGACCGTTGCAGTGTCCCCACGGTCACATGATCATGAGTTGGGTGCTTGGCAACCAATTTGCATTTATGACCGTTGCAGCATCTCGTGGTCACATGATCACCATTTTTTACCTTTCTGGTTGGCTTCCGGCAAGAAAAGTCAATGTGGAACCACGTGATTCACTTAATGACCACATGGTTCGCTTAATGCTCATGGTGACTCACTTAACCATGGCAAAAAAGATTGTAAAATCAGATCAGATTTGCTTAGCAACCAAAATTCTGGTCCCAATTGTGGTCATTAAGTGAGGACTACCTTTACTCAGCTTCTTCTGAGTAAAACGTACTTATGTTTTTGAAAAATGAGAATGTGGAAATACTAATAGGTTTGATTTAAAAATAAACTTTTTTGACTGCTTTGTGATTTAACTCCAAGAGCATTCAGCCTTTTCTGGGGCACACCTGGCTTTTAAGGGGTATTGTGGCAGTCCCACTCCCTAAAGCAGTGGGTGTGACCAGGTCAAAAACAAGATACCGCTTTATTTACATTTAATTACGATTACTCTCCACTCATGGCCTTCAGTCCTGGCCTTCACTGATACAGGAGTCCATTAATCCATCCCTGGTTCAGCCCTCACTTGAAAACTGCCAGAAAGGGGGGCACCATCTCTGTCATTCATTCTGAATCTTTCAGTCTGAACTCAGTGCTCCTGGTCCTGCCCTCAGTTTCACTCTCTTGCCCACCCTTTCTTGCAGGGTTGCTCAACCTTGGCAACTTGAAGATGTCTGGACTTCAACTCCCAGAATTCCCCAGCCCATGGCTGGCTGGGGAATTCTGGGAGTTGAAGTCCAGACATCTCAAAGTCGCCAGGGTTCAGCAACCCTGCTCTTTGGCATCTTGCATCAGAATCGAAACACCCGGGCTCTGGCCCCCTCCAGACTGTTCCCACACCTCCGGGTGCGACCCAACTAGGGCAGAGGACTTCCCAAAATCCCAGCCCCGTTGCTTTCAACGCAGCCCAGGACTGCGGCTGCATTTTTAGCCGCTGCATCACATCGCTTGTGGGTGCTCCAGCGCCGGTCATGGAGCCCCCTTAGATTTTTCCCACCCACCGAAGGCGCCGCGCCCCGCGTCTCCTGCCTCGGAGCTTTGCCTTCTCTTTTTCCCGCCTGGACGCGGGACCTTTCTCTTGTCGCCAGTGAACAGCAGCGCCCACGTTCAGAACTGTGGGGTCGTTTTGCCGCCCTCCCTGGATGTCACCTGGCCGCCCCTGCCTTCCGCCCTTCGGCTCATTTATACAGGCGTTGGACAGTGCCAGGGCCGGGGAGCGCTTCTCGGCACCCCCGGGCGCAGCGGTTCACCCCGTCTGGCCCGGGGGACCTGCCAGACGCTCTCCGCAGAGCCAGGCGCAGCGTCCCCGGCTGTCCCGAACCGGGTCCCCGGCCGCGGCTTCGGGATCCCCTGCGCCGGGACGCCGCCAAGGAGGGACCGCGGGGGCTTTCCCGCCGCAGCCCAGCCCAAAAGACCGGGCGCCGGGAGCTCCCCGGGCGATGACGCGCTCCGCAGCGGGGGCGCTTCCGTGGGGGTGGGAGCGGGGGGGGGCAGCGGCCGCAGCGCCCATTTGGCGAGCGGGGGAGGCCGCGGAGACGTCACAGCCGCCGCCATTCGCCCCGAAGAGGGAATGCCAGCCCAGCCCAGCCCAGCCCAGCCCGGCTGCAGGCGCCGTTCCCCAACAGGGCGCCCTCCGGAAGCCAGGCGGGCCGGGATGCTGGGCGTTGTAGCTCCGAGGCGTCCGGCGGCCGCGTTGCCCCGGTGGCCTCGCGGAGTGGAAGGCAGCCTGTCCCGCGCCATTGAGGGCGTGGAGTCCCCTGGCAGCGGGGCATAAAAGGGCTCCCCCCCCATTGGCAGGCCCGATGCCAGGCGCCCGTTCGCTAAGGAGGGCAATGTGGGGGCACGGGGGAAGGGGCAGAAGACTGAAGAGCTATTCCAGTATTTTCAAAAGTGGGACAAGTGGACATTTGAGACAGTAGACCATTGCTTCTTCCTTGACAAACTGGAACAAGGTGGGTTGGATGGTCTCACCACCAGATGGATTTGTCCTTGGCCAAGGGCAAGATGGACGGATGATATTCTTGAGGTGATGGGCTCATCCCTGGGGGAGCTGGGGGTGGCAACGACCGACAGGAAGCTCTGGCGTGGGCTGGTCCATGAAGTCACGAAGAGTCGGAAGCGACTGGATGAATAAACAACAATGAGCAATTGTGGCAAACAGGTGGCCCTTAATGGCCCTCTGGGAAGGAGGTATGCAGTGAAGAGTGTCAGGATTCTGCTCTGGGCCCCGCATCCTTCAACATCTTCATACGTGACTTAGGTGAGGAAATAAAAGGGGTGTTCATAAAATGTGTAGGAGACACAAAGCTGGAGGGGATTGCTAGCCCCCCAGAGGACAGGCTCAAGATTCAGAAGGATCTTCATGAACATTGGGCCCTGTCCAGCCAATTTTGTTCAATGGTGGGAAATGTCAGGTTCTGCACTGAGGCAGGAAAAACCAGATGCACAGGCACAGGATAGGCAGCACCTGGTAGTCCTCGCTTAATGACTGTTTGTTTAGCAACCATCTGGAGTTACGACAGCACTGAAAAAGCTGACTTGCGACCGTTCCCCACACTTAACAACCGTCGCTGTGTCCCGTGGTCACATGATCGTGATTCGGGTGTTTGGCAACCATCACACGTTTTCAACAGTTGCAGACTCCCACAGTCACGTGATTTCCATGCTGCAAAAATGGTTGTAGAATCAGGCCCAGATTTGCTTAACGACTGCATCTTGTCCCAATTGTGGCCATTAAGTGAGGACTACCTGTAGTACTTTTGCAAGAAGGATCTGGGAGTCTTGGTAGACCACGGACTAAATATGAGCCAGCCGTGGGCCACAGCTGCCAAAAGAGCCAATGCAATTTTGGGCTGCGTCAGCAGAAGCATAGCGCCAGGACCACAGAAAGTGACGGTTCTGCTCTATGCAGCCCTGGTCAGACCACGCCTGGAACACCATGTTCGGTTCTGGTTGCCATGCTACAAAGGGGATAAGTGACAAGAGCACAGTTGACCTCCAGATCCAGGCAGGGATGCAGCTGGCGCACCAGACGCAGAAAGGCTCTCCTGGTTCAGACCCCAGCTCAGCTGAGAACGGTGAGCCCCGAAGAGCCCCCGGGCTGTCCACATAAAAGAGAGGCTGGAGGTAACTGTTTAGTCTTAAGGAGAGTAAAGTTTGGTTGGAAAGAGAGCACCCCTCAAATTCCTGCAAGGGAGTCACACGGAAGACAAGAGAGAGCTGTCCTCCTGTTCAGATACTGTAGCTTGCAGTTACATCTCCTCTCTCGCAGTCACATCAGCACCAGCTTGGCTAACCACCCGAACTACTGCACAGCGCTGGTTTTGTCTTGTCTTCCCCCAGTCCAGTTCAACGGGCTGATTCCTCCTGCCTGGGAAAGCAGGTCCTTTCAAGAGCCTGACTTGACAGGATCCCACCACAGCCAGACACAAAAAGCCGTTCCTGTTAGTGGAGGGAGGTCAGTACGGTGCCTGATCAGAGCTGCGTCGCGTGCGAGGGAAGGTCAGACCAGCCCTGCCCCTCGGCTCGGTAGTCGGCAGGGCATGCCATCTGTGCCGTTAGCCAGACATTGCCTGGGTGGCTGAAACCCTTCGTGAGACAAGGCAGGAGAAGAGGCAAGATGATTTAATTTGTATTTTTGAAATAATATTTCAACATGTGTAACGTTAAAGTTAATGAAGAATATAGAAGAAAAAGAACAGGACATGACTTCTAAATCACATTTCGATAGGAGACATGCTGTGATAGCAGTCCTGGTGCTTATGTATCCGTTGAGCCTGCAGATTCAAGATATTATGCATTATATATAATCAGTTAGCTAAACAGGTTGACCATAGCAACTACATTTGACGGAAACAACCGCAAAGCTAAAAATCAGAAATCAAAGATAAGGGATATCTAGCTTACACATAGAAGGGGTAAAACCCATCCTGTGAAATGGTGGGTTTAAAATTGGATATGGGTGGCCCGCATGGAGGTCTGCAGAAAAGGCAAATACAGTTTTAGGTGGTACTGCAGGTATCTTGGCATCTTCATGGCTGATGATGAGCACTTTGGAGTGCAGCCGGAAGCGAGCAAGCAGCCAACGCATGGCCTATGGCACAGGGATAATACGCTCATTGTGACAAACGGTGCCTTCTAGACGGAAGCTTCCAAGTGCTCCCTTCCAAAGGGAGCCCCACGTGCACTGCGACAGTCCAGAAGGCGGCTGATGAGGGCATAAATTATGAGATCTTCCCACTCCAGGAAGGGTTGCAACTGGCGCACCAAGGACATTAAGAAAAGCACCACCTCCATTGCCAGAAACCTCCCAAAGCAAGACATTGATAGTTGCCTGGGTCCAGCCTGTCACATCCCAAAAGAGCCAGGAGGAACACAGATCCATGCTGGGTGGCTGAGGACACACCAGAGAGCACCTTGCCCACTTCCTTGGAGTCCACATATCCCAGGCACGACATTGCCTGTCACCACGCTGGATCCTGACCATGAAGAATCAGGAGACTGGCCAATCAGAATGACTTTATAGGCAAAGAATTGTCCCAGTTTGGTCTTTTGCAGGTTGGAGAAGCCTTCCCTTCGCATGTTGATACCAACCACTAATAATTGAGCAGCCTAGGACTGGACTTTGTGGCACCCCGCTCAGTTCTTCACTGCAGTTTGATGAGCAACCATTGATGAGCACTCCTGAGTATAATTCTTTCAGCCAGCTATGCATTGTCATGCTCTCTGGCCCATCGTTACCTAGCTTGCTAATCAAGACAAGATGCATTAGCTTCATGGCATGCCTACAATCTAGGGAGTTACCTGATCAAAACTTCAGATAAAGTTAGCCTGGCGAGACCTGTTCTTAACAAATCCATGCTGATCTCTAGTCTAGTGGTTGAAGGCACCAGGAGAGAAACCAGGAGACTGTGAGTTCTAGTCCCGTCTGAGGCCTGAAAGCCGGCTGGGTGACCCTGGGCCAGTCCCTCTCTCAGCCCAAGAGCCAATCAGGCGTGGTAGGAGAGTTCTAGTCCCACCTTAGGCATGCAAGCGGCTGGGCGACCTTGGCCAGTCCCTCTCTCTCAGCCCAAGAGCCAATCAGGCGTAGTAGGAGAGTTCTAGTCCCGCCTTAGGGATGAAAGCGGCTGGGCGACCTTGGCCAGTCCCTCTCTCTCAGCCCAAGAGCCAATCAGGTGTGGTATGAGAGTTCTAGTCCCACCTTAGGCATGAAAGCCGGCTGGGTGACCTTGGGCCAGTCCCTCTCTCTCAGCCCAACCCACCTCACAGCGTTGCTGTTGTAGTGGGGAAAATAGGAGGAGGAAGGAGTATTAGGTATGTTTGCCGCCTTGAGTTAATTGTAAAAATAATAAAGGCGGGATATAAAAATAAATAAATAAAAAATAAGATTATGGCATCGTTTTCAAGGTGGTTACAGATCCCTCTGTTTAAGATCTGCTTTAGGGTCCTCCCAGACACCCATGTCGGTCAGGTTGCTCCGGCGCTCCCTGGATCCTCTTTTTTTGGCATAGGGACATGTTTCATGTTTCACTCCTCCAATCACTGCTAGGTCTCCAGCAGACCATCAGCACCTAGGATGCGCCGCAACTGGCCCTGGACATTTCAGCTCATGCAAAGCAAGCAGAGAAGGCATTCCTTTGTTGGGTTCTTGGTGTTTGCTGAGTTTGGCTGTTTCCCTGTAGACGGCTGGGAGAGTAGAATTTGCTGGCTGTCCATAAAGTGTATACAGTAGTTTTCTGCCCTGCCAGTCTTCCTCGATGGTTCTTTGGTTAGGATACTGATCCTTCCCTGATCATTTATCTGGTGCCGATCTTGGTGTTGGCTGCTAGGGCAGCTACACTGAGCTGTTCCCCTGGACTTCTGATTGTGTCTTTGAAATGGTATGTAGATAGACCTTATTTCTAAGTGTCTGATGATGGCTGATTGGTCTGAAGGCCAAGCTTCCAGGAATTCCCTAACATTTTTGGATCTGGCTTGATCTAGGACAGGGTCTCTCAACCCAGGTTCCATGGAACTCTCAGGTTCCACCAGAGGTCCCGAGGGGTTCCCTGGGAGATCACAATTTATTTAAAAATTATTTCAAATTTGGGCAAAGATTTCAGCCTTTGTTTTCCGTTTATGCATATATACTGTACAGGCCTACAGCTGAAACGAATAGAATGATTTTGTGACGTCTGGCCCATATTTGAGCCTGAATGGGCAGGGGTTCCCTGAGGGCTGAAAAATATTTCAAGGGTTCCTCCGGGGTCAAAAGGCTGAGAAAGGCTGATCTAGGATGCCAACAGTTTCCCAGTTGAAATGGTGGTTGAATTTGTCTATGTGATGAGAGATTAATGAATTTTTACCATGTCTTCTGACTGCCAGCTAACATTTGTGCACGCATTCTGCCAGTCATCTCCGGTCTGTCCTATACCGTGACTGTTACAATCCTTATATTGTATGTTGTAGACAACTCCTGATTTTACTTCTTTGGCTACTAGATCTTTAGGCTTGCTTAAGATGTTTTGGAGGGGTTTGATTTGTGTCCCGCAGTGATGCCACAGGCTTGTAGTGGCCTGTTGGTTGTCTCAGATATGTTTCTGATGTATTTCATGTTGGCAGATGCTGAGAAAGCCTTTAGCCCAGGAGAGGTCAAAAAAGTCACACACCAAGCATTTCTATAAAAATAATTTATTTACAGAAAGCAAAAACAAAAGCAAAACATTTAAAGTACGTAGCTCCCTTTGGAGCAAGCCTTGCTGAGCTACATTTCCAGCAGAGAGAAAAAGAAGAAGTGAAGAACAAGTCCGGGCAGGTCCTCCCCCCAGGCTATTTTGCATGAAGCACGTGAGAGGAGACAATCACTTGCAACCTTTTCACCCGGCCAAAATGACTAGGCACATATAGCAGTCTTAATCTGTTAGTAGGAAAACCTCAACACTCCCCTTTTTACACTACAGATTAAGATGCAAACCAATCTTCTCTGACACCTTTATATGTCTTTCCATTCACATTACTTTACCATTATCTCCCCTTTGGTTTAACAGAAAGCTACCATTCTTCTTCCTGTGTTTTTCCAAACCTAGGTAATTGGTCACAACTCCAAGGCTTTTTTAATATGAAATGGCTTTTCATGCAGGCTTCAAAATCAAGCCTTTGTTTTTCTGTTGATGTGAATAGCAGCAAATCATCAACATAAATGCACAGATACATACAGCCTTGTTTGTCCTTCTTCATATATACACAGGGATCTGCTTTTCCTTTTTCAAAACCAAAATTCTGCAGTTTTTCATCTACTTTTTGGTTCCAGGATCTAGCAGCTTGTTTTAACCCATAGATTGACTTCTGCAGTTCACAGACTAGATTCTCCCCTTTTTCATAGCCAGGGGGTTGCTGCATGTATAATCTGTGATCTAAATCACCATAGAGAAATGCAGTTTGAATGTCATAGTGGTTAACTGACATTCCCTTGAGTGCAGCAACTTTTAACAGTAATCTAATTGATTCACCTTTAGTAACTGGTGCAAAAGTCTTGTCAAAGTCTAAATCTTTCCTTTGAGTGAACCCTTTTTCAACCAACCTTGCTTTATATTTTTGGATTTTGCCATCAGCATCCCTTTTCAGTTTGAAAACCCACCTACAACCCAGACAGCGTTCATTGGGAGGTAGATTTACCAGTTTCCATGTTTTATTTTCTTTCAAGGATGCTAATTCCTGTTGCATGGCAGAATGCCAATTTTGTGCAATCTCAGGTGGTAAAGCATTCACTTGTTCTAGAGACTCAGGTTCTGTGAATATGTGAAAAGCCTTTACTGTTTCAGCCTGAAAACGTGATGGAGGAACACCTTTATTACTCCTCTGAGATCTGCGAGGTAATACAGGGCTTAAATTTTGACTCCTATCACTTTCCTGAGAAGCATCTATCTCATCAGACAGATCTTCAGTTTGCTTTTCTGGTTTAATGTCCTCATCAGGCAAAAGATCACCATCAGCAAGTCCTTGCTGTTCTCTTGTGGTGGTCAGTTCAACTGGAGAGCTAGAATTTAATCTCCCCCAGTTTTGTTCAGCAAAAGAAGCGCTTTTGCTAATTATTAATTTCTCTCCCATTATGAACCTGTAGCTCCTCTGGCTTTGTTCATAGCCAACAAAGATGGCTTTCTTTGTTGTGGGGCCTCCTTTCCTTCTCTGTTGTTTTGGAATGTGAACCCATGCAGTGCTACCAAACACTCTAAGATGGCTTACCTTTGGTTTCACACCATAAAACAAATGGAATGGAGTGTCCTGAATCATAGAGTTATACAACCTGTTCTGAACATAACAAGCAGTCGATAAAGCTTCTCCCCAGAACTTAAAACATAATCGTGAATCTTTTAACATGCATTCCATCGCATTTTGCAAGGTTCTGCCCTTTCTTTCAGCAACACCATTTTGCTGTGGGGTGTACGGGTTAGAAAGAATTTGTTCTATCCCTTTTTCCACTAGGAACCTTCTGAATTTGTGAGAAAGGTATTCTCCTCCTCTATCACATTGGAGTGCAGATACAGGCCTAGGGAATTTTCCATTTGCCCATGTCACAAAACTTTTAAATTTCTCAAATGCCTCATCTTTATGTTTTAAGATGTAGATAAATGTGTATCTTGAGAAATCATCAATGATGGTCATTGCATACCTTGCTTGTCCAAGACTTGGAGCAAAAGGACCAATAATGTCAGAGTGTACAATTTCCAAAGGTCTAGTTGTAACTCTGTCACTGTGCTTACTCACAGGAGCTTTTAGTGTTTTGCATTCTTTGCAAACTACACAGTCTAAGTATTTATCACAGGGTTTTATCTTTAGGTCAGCACACAGCTGTGGCATTTGTGCTATATACTTGAAATTAGCATGACCAAATCTCCTGTGCATCAGGTGTACACATTGGTCATGATATGGTGTGTTGCCAACTGCAGCCTTGCAGCTTGGCTTCCTTGCATTTTGCACAATGTACAAGGAGTCTTTTAACATACCAGTAGCACACAATTTCCCATTTTTACGTATCTCACAACCATTTTTCTTAAATGTTATGATATACCCTGTTGCAGCCAATTGTGCCACAGATAAAAGGTTTGATTGTAAATTTGGCACATACAACACACCTTTTACAGTTTCTCCTAAGCTGGATAAATACAAGTCACCTTGTCCCATAATTTTGGTCACAGACCCATCAGCCAAAGATACACTTTGTCTTTCAGTTTTAGACAGTGACACAAAAGAGCTTTTACAATTACATAAATGACAATTGGCCCCAGAATCTAACACCCATACATCAGAATTACCCTTCTCAGCAACCTGTGCAATTTGGATTGTCTGAAGAGCCTTCTTCTGTGTTGCCCTTGTGTTCTTCTGCTCTGTCTTTCTACTCTTGGGTCTCATGGCACAGTCTCTTTGCAAATGTCCAGCTGAACCACAAGTGAAGCATCGCTGGCTGGCTAGCGCTGTGGCCTCAGGTTCCTTTCCCTTCTTTTCCCTCATTTTCTGGTCTTGCAGCTTTCCAGAAGAGATGGGGGGGGATCTTTCCTCTCTCTTCTCCCATTCAGCGAGTAAGCGCTGTGTAACATACGATGGGGTGAGGTCTGCTTCAGGCATAGCCTCCAGGGTACAAATCAGCGTGTCCCACGTTTTATTTAGTGAGGACAGGAGGATATAGGATTTTGTGAGAGGTGTAAATTCCATTCCTCTCTCCTGCAACTCAACAAACAGCTGCTGAATATAATGCAGGTGCTCAGGAAGGCTATCTCCTTCTGCAAGGTAGGCTCTGTACAGCTTTTTCGTCAGAGTAACTTTACTCCCTGCTGTTGCCTTTACATATAAGTCTCTCAAAGCGTCCCAAAGTTGCTTTGCAGACTGCATGCCTCGCACGTGGACTAGCTGATTGTCCTCAACTCCCAAGATAATGGTGGCTCTAGCCTGCTCATCCTGTCTCAGCCATTCAGCACTGGGATTTTGGGGGGTTTGCTCACCAATTGGCAGCCAAAGATCCTCTCTGCGAAGATACATCTCCATCTTCAGGGCCCAATTCAAATAGTTGGTCTCTGATAGGCGCTCCAGAGGCATCGCTGAGGGCTGGGAGGTAGCCATGGCTTCTTCCTTCTTTTGCAAGTCACCTCAGCTGGCTTCCTTGTCCTGTAGACCGGCAGTTGCTGGAAAATCTCCAGGTGGCTCCAAAGAAAATCTTCACAGGTCTTTGCTACCTGCCTTTAAATTGTGCATGAGGTGTGGAGCTGACCTCTCTTTTCTCTCTGGGTTTTACTGCGTTGTTTACTGGGCCCATAACCTGTTGGCAGATGCTGGGAAAGCCTTTAGCCCAGGAGAGGTCAAAAAAGTCACACACCAAGCATTTCTATAAAAATAATTTATTTACAGAAAGCAAAAACAAAAGCAAAACATTTAAAGTACGTAGCTCCCTTTGGAGCAAGCCTTGCTGAGCTACATTTCCAGCAGAGAGAAAAAGAAGAAGTGAGAAGACAAGTCCGGGCAGCTCCTCCCCTCCCCCCAGGCTATTTGCATGAAGCACGTGAGAGGAGACAATCTAATACAACCCCTTCACCTGGCCAAAATGATTAGGCACATATAGCAGTCTTAATCTGTTAGTAGGAAAACCTCAACAGTATTTCACTCAGAGGAGTGATCCTTCTCGTAGGGTGTGATGGTGGTGCTGCAATAGGGTGTGCAGCCAGGTACTTTTTAATGAGGTTGAAATCTGTTGCATTGGAAGACGTTGTATGCATAGTCAGTTTCCTTTTTTGGGAATTCTGGATTTCTGCAGTGTGTTTGTGCTTGTCTGAGTAATGCTCTTGCGAGGTTCCTCTTGTGGGGTTGTTCCTTTGGTAGTGAAGCATTTGGGTGTTTGTTTATTTATTTATTCAATTTATATTGCTGCTCATCTCAAACTAGTGACTCTGGGAGGCTAACAGCAATAAAAACAGTCATGATATAAACAATAAAAACAATAACAAAAATTAAAAAGAAATATAAATACAGCCGAGTGATCTAAAAGCCATGGTGTTAACATAACCATGAAACGGGGCCCTTCCCACACTCGGGGCCCCAGGCCCGGGCACAAAGCCAGGTTTTCAAGGCCTTTCCTGAAAGCCAACAGGGTTGGGGCCATCCTAAAATCTGGAGGCAGGATGTCCCAGAAGGCAGGCACCACAGCAGAAAAGGCAGGCTTCCTGGTCCCTGCCAGCCGACATCCCTTGGCTGATGGGATCCGCAGCATGCCCATCCTGCTGGACCAGATTGGACAGCGGAACTAACTGGGAAAGACGGTCCCTTAGGTAACCCGGTCCCAAGCCATGGAGGGCTTCAAAGGTGACAACCAGCACCTTGAATTGCACTCGGAAGCACACCGGCAACCATTGCAGCTCCCGAAGCAGGGGTGTCCTGTGTGCCGAGGAGGCGACACTATTTGCAGCCGGGGCAGCCACGTTTTGTACCAGCTGAAGCCTCCGAATGCTCTTCAAGGGCAGCCCCAGGTAGAGCGCCCTTAATTTCCAATGAACCTCGGTGTGCAGTGTCTGCCATTGCTGCTTCTTCTGATAAGGATATCCAAGAATGATAGTTTGTTCTTCTCTTATAAATGTTATTCCCTTGAAGATCTTGTTGATTGTCTTTTGTGTCTCCTCCGTTTCTTTTTTGTTATGACAAAGCGATTTGGGCTTGGTTGGCTCCCTAGTCCTGCCGAGGCCGGTCTTGTCCCCCTTTGGGTGGTATTAGAATTGCCATTACTTGGATCTCATTACATTTTATATTTATTTATTGATGTTGACATTTATGGATGATTGATATTATTTATGATTTTATTGAATTTTAAACTGTTTTATTGTGAACCACCCAGAGTCCCCCGTATGAGGGAGATGGGCGGTGATAAAAATATGATAAATAAATAAAATAAAATATTTGGTGTCGTGGTGAAGGCACCAGCCTAGAAACCGGGAGACCGCGTGTTCTAGTCCCACCTTAGCCACAAAGCCTTGGGCCAGTCACTCTCCCTCAGCCCTAGGAAGCAGGCAATGGCAAACCACTTCTGAACAACTTTGCCAAGAAAACCGCAGGGACTGGTCCAGGCAGTCTCCAAGAATTGGATGTGATTGAATGGATTTTTTAAAAAAATGTCTGTGTAATGGATTGTATTTTGGGTTGTATATGTAGGAGTGCCACTGCTTCTCGCTGTAGCTATGCATCTTGAGATGGGTGATTCCCTGGGTGCTCCTCTGATTTGTCTGTATATTTGTCCATCTCATTGAAGCAAGTGGTAAGGCAAAGCTTAATAAGTGCCCGGAGTCTAGGTTTTTCAACTGTTGAATATTCCGTTAAGTTTGATGTGTTGTAACAGTCCTGAAGTTGATTCTTTTGCTGGTTCTGGATCTATGGATGCGAAAAGTGCTGTAACATCAAATGAAACTCTAATTTCCTCATCTTCAATACTTAGCTCCTTATAATGGTGAATTGATAGAGGGTTCACTCTTATCTATGAGGTGTACAAGTGTTTTAGTTGCCAAGGTTGAGAAACACTGGGCTAGAGTGTATTTTGAGGTTCCTGGTAGCAGAATGATTGGGCCGAGTGGTTTGTTGGGTTGTGTATTTTAGCTTTCATCCACCGTCGTTCTTTTTTAGCGTGATTTGTCCTTTCTTGACTAGAACGTCGAGGGTTTTCTTAAGTAGGCGTCCAGCTTCTGTGCTGGATTGATGTTTAATGCTTGTAGTTTTCTTTGTCCTTTGTTAATTATTTGGTTTTCTGTACGTATTATGTTCTGTCCATGAGGACTGTGGTTTGGCCTCTGATTGGCAGAAGGACCATTAATGTTTGGTAGTTTTTAATGTTGTCAGGGTTGCTTTGAAGTGATTCTGTTTATTTTGTCAATGGCCACTGAGTGTATTCATCCTTGTCAAATGATCTTGAGCAAATCTCAAAAGTCATTCAATAATCTTTTGGTGATGATTGTTGTGGTCACTGCCACAACTGGAGAATTAAAATTTACCTTTCTTTGGATCAACATTTAAGTGCATATGAAATTTTATTGACTAAAAAAATAACAAACAACCAACAGCTTAGAAAAATATTAAAATTAATTGTTCTTCCATGTGGTCTCCAGCCATATTAACTAATTTTTTCCTGCACAAAGTGTTCATGTATATACATATCATTCTGGTAACGCTGCTGATACAGTAGGGGAGTTTTTGTATTTCTCATTAAGTTCACATATTAGAAAGATAAAGTCATTTAATGAAGTTATAACCTCACAAATCCCATCCTTGCATTTGTAGGATCTCCTTTTTAAGAGTGGTGCAGGATGAGGGGTGGCAGGGAGAGACCCCACTCGAATTGGTCATGGCTTGCTCCAGAAGGCAAGGAGAATCAAGGGGTTTCAACTGCAGTTGGACATCAGACAGAATTTCCTAAGGGAAAGAGTGGGGAGGGAGCGGACTCTCCTTGGCTGGAGGCATTCAAGGAGAGGCTGCAGAGCCGGTTGTTGGGATGCTGAAGGGGTGCCTTTCTGCACTGGGGAGGGGGCCGGGCCGGGTCCCTTCCAAGCCTTCCCTCATGTTACAGCATGGGACGGTTTCGAAGAAGCTTCTCCGGCCTTTGCCGAGAAAGCTTCCTGGGAACTGATGGGAGGAATGGGATGGGCTCCAATTTGCCAGGCGTTGGGGACCAATTTCATACAACGGCGTTTCTCAACCTTGGCTGCTTGAAGATGTGTGGACTTCAACTCCCAGAATTCCCCAGCCAGCCCCCCATTTGTCCACAATTGAACAGCCCGCGGGGAGGAGCAGAGAAGTGGCTCTCTGTGTGCGCGCGCGCGCGCGTCTCTGCGTGCAGAGAATGCACGAGGAAATCCAGAGTGGAGCAGCCCAGGCCGGTGGCCGTCCGGTCCAGCCTGGCTGGACACATCCGCGGAGGGGAGTGGGAGGGAACCCGAGCGCCCTGCCAACCTGACTCCCTCGAGTCTGGGGGCTCGCGGAGCGGGGAGAGGGCGGCTGGCCTGCAGCCGTTTCCTTCCCTGACTAGGAAGCATCATCGGTGCGCGGGAAGGGAACGGCTGCAAGCCGCCCCCCGCGTCTCTCCGAGCGCCCCCAGCCAGCCACAGGTTGACCCGGAGCTGTGGCGATGCGCTCCCATTCCGACGCGTCCAACACTCGCGTGGATTCCCGTCGGGCCGTTTCCGGCTCGTTACACCCCCGGACACGCCCCGCCCCGAAGCCCGGGGGGGGGATCCCCTCTTGGAAAGTCTGCGGGGGGTTTCCGCCCCCCCCCGCCCCGCCCGGCCCCGCGGGGCGCCAGAGGCGAGGAGCCGGCGCAAGCGGCGGCCGCACGAGGAGGAGGCGGAGAGCGCTCGCGGGGCTCGGGAGCCGATGGGGCGGCTAGCCTGGGCGCTGCTGCTGCTGCTGCTGCTGCCGCCGAGCCGGGGCCTCTCCCGGTCCTCCTGCCAGTCGGGTGAGCGCCGGCGGGCGAGGCTGCCCGGGGTCTCGGGGGCGCCCTCCGGGGATGCGGGCCATGCGGCGCCCCCCCCCCCCCGGCTCGGGACGCGCTAACTCGTCCTTCTCTCTCCTTCCTTCCTTCCCTTTCCCCAGGGACCTACCGGGACACCTCGGGGAAGTGCCTGCAGTGCCGCGTGTGCGACAGTAAGTCCGCGGCTCCGGTCCGGCGCGGCTGCCTCACGAAGAGCGGCGGGGCGGCCGCGGTCCCCGGCAAAGGCTCAGCCTGCCCGGTTCCTGGGGAAGGGGCGGCGGAGGGGGGGAGAGACCCCCGCCCGCCGCTTTCAGGCCACTGAGCAGCCGTCGCGTGTTCGACGGCGCGTGGAGGAGCGCCTCGCGGAGACGCATCTCTCCGGCGCTCTGCGGGGCTGGCTGAGGACGGGCGTCTTCTCCGCTTGGCTGCCCTCCTCTCGGCTGAGGTCGCCTCGGAGCGCGGCTTTTTCCCTCCGGAGATGCTGCGGAGGGTCCTACTGCGGCTCCCGCGCCCCCCTCCCCGGCTGCTCCTGCCTCCGGAGGCTCCTTCCAGCCGGCCGGTCTCGAGGGGCAGCGACTCTCCGCGCGGGAAACCCGCCTGAGCCGGGCAGGAGAAGTCCCGGGCCGCGGGGCTTCAGGGATTCCCCATCCTTGGCAGTGGGGTGGCTTGGAGAAGGTGGGGACGCTGCCCTAACCCCGCACTGGGATTGTGCAGTGAACAAAAATTGACCCCCACTTGGAGTTAACTCCCTTAGCCCTGTTTCTCCCCATGCTGGCTGGGGAATTCTGGGAGTTGAAGTCCGTGGTCTTGTGGAGAAACCTTGACTGCCCTGGCCTCTTAGCAGCCGTTTTACTGAACCCCAGCAAGGAGGCTGGTCAGTTACTCCCCAGCTCTGGATACCCTAGTCGGGCCTTTCTTAAGTCCTCTCTCAAAGTCAATTGCTCCCCAGTTACAACAAGCTCTTGCAATATTTTAACCCTTAAGGAAATTATGCGTACAGAGAGAAGTGTACTGAAACTGCCGATGCGGTTTGCGAATGTGCCGCTGGATATTCATGCGGGAAAGACTGTGAGGCGTGTGAATGCCCCCTTGGACAGCAGCGCACTCCTCAAGGTAAGGTGGCCGCCAGTTGCCATGGCTCTCTGTACTGTGGTGGGATGGAAACGGCAAGGAGATGTTGGCTGAGGGACTTCCGATGTGGTCATTCAATTCATAATAAGGCCGAAGGGTAAAATAGAATTAAGCTGTAACTTGCTTGCCTGTATAAAAACACACATGCACGCTGGGAACAGCAAGGGTCCGTTCCACCGTGGTGCTCTGAAGACCTGGAAAAAATGTCCGGCCCACCTGTGCAGAATCTGTCCCCCCCAGCTATAAGGAAAGAACGTCCCTTGAGCATCTGCAGCTGCAGGATTTTCACGTGCCCTGGACAGCTGCTGTGTGCGTCTGTGTGATTTTTAAAGCTCCGAAGCTGAATGAGACGGCGCACAAGCAGCCATTCTTGGCCAAGGGGAGGAACGGCTGCTGTGGACCTTGGACTCATCCAGAAGTGAAAACCTATTTATGTATTTATCAAGGTTGCCAGAATTGTCCTGAACAGACCTTTAATGACCAGCGTACAGGTGGATGCCACCCATGGAGAAAGTAAGTTCTTCTGAAATAATAAATTTTTAAATCCCAAGTATAAAATGTGAAGCGTATGTTTTAACACCATTGGGCAATTCCTGCAGATGTCCAGATGATAAGATTTGGAAACCCGGGACAAAGGAGCGAGATGTGATTTGCTGGTCTGGGTCAGAAAGCCTCACCACACAGTCCTCCACTTCCCTGTCTATCTTCTCTACTAAGATGTCAGGCAAGTCTTGTTTGAGCATTTATTTGTTGTCTAATTGTTTAATCCCATCTAGGCACCAACTGACTCTGAGCAGCTCACATTTCTAAAGAGGCTGTTTTTCAGAGGAGGTTCTAAAGCACTTTTAAGCTAGTCCAGACGCAAACGATGGTACCTTTGCTTTGTTCTTTGAAAGCATCCTGAAAAAGGTCACTCTGGCCTTGTTGGCTTCTTGTGTGAATAGGCCTCTTTCTTCCTAAGGCTATATAATTTTCTTTTTATATTGACTCAGAAACTGAAAAATGGGCCGAGTATATTTTGGTTGTGTTCACAGAACATGTGTAATCAGGCCAAAGATCTGCAAGGCTTGGCTAGTTTGAAACTTGCTCGGTGTTTTTCTTAGGGTGTTGTGCAAACTCAGCCCATTTTTTAGTTTCTGGGTCGACGTATGTATTGGGCAAACTCAAAAAATTAATTGACTGATGCACATTGCCCGAAGTCTTGTGATTGGGGCATCTGGAAAGGCTGCTAAATAAATAAATAACTGCATGAAATGTGTTGTATGAAGGCAGTCCTGGAATGTTTGAGCATCATAAAACACATTACTTTGGGGGGGGTTCCCTTGCAAAAAATAGCCACTTGTAATTTCCTTCCAGAGAAGGAGGCAGGGTGCCTGCGTTCACACAACTTATTTAACCTGGTTACTGAATGTATCCAATTTCTGGCCTGCACACTACACGAAAGCATAGGCTCCCCACATGGGCTGGACTTAACAGCAGCCTATGCTATCATTTAATTATCAAGATTAATAAAACCCCAAATGTTATAGGTGTGCAGCTGCTGAGGTTGTGGTTAAGCGGGTGGGAGGGTGGGGGGCTGGGAGGGAAGTAGGCGCTCTTCTGTTGTAATTCTCATGGTCTACAAGAGAGAACGGGGTGCTAGGTTTTCTCCAGATGTCTGGAAGAAACGGGGGCAAGCGTCACGAAGCCCATAGTTAGTATTTGCATGCACAAGAACAACAGCTACTCCTCTGAAGCTGGAGCCATGAGCTGTCTGGCTGACATTGTCTAGCCGTGGCTGTGTGGCTTTGGTGATCCCAGATGCTCGGAAGCCAGCCTATGGCTTGGCAGCCACCAGCCTAATCCCCTTCGCTCCGTTCTTTCTCTTGTTGCTCCCCGCCCCAACGCACACAATTTAGGCTTTCGTCAAGATCAGCAGCCTGGGGCAGGGTTAGCCTCCCCCACCCACCCATGTGGGAGTTCTGATCTTTACTACTGCAGTAAAAAGTCAGAAATACGGGAACCCACAAGCAACAGAGATGGGCAAAAACTTGTTACTGCACTTGCTTGGACCCCCTGTGGCTGCCCCGCGGAACAAGGGGCAGCGTGTCGGAACAAATCGGAGGGCCTGATCACAAACAGTAATGGCTGAGCTTGGAGGACCTGCCCATCAGCAGCATCCAGGCTGATTTTGGGGGGAGGTTTGACTGCTTGAAGACTGTCCTCTGCCCTTGTTTTCCCGCACATTTTTGGTTTTCCTTTAAATTTTGCTGCTGCTGCTGCTCCTTTTGTAAGTTTGTGTGTTGCTGCTGCTGCTGATCACCAGGAGGATGTGACTTTGCAGAAGAAGTCTCTCTGCTTTTATCTCCTTGCCTTTTCCCATCCCTGAGAAATTAGATCCACATGAGAGCCAGTTTGGGATAGTGGTTAAAGGCACTGGGCTTCGTCCTGCCCGAGGCACGAAGCCAGACAGGTGGCCTTGGGCCAGTCCCTCTCTCTCAGCCCCAGGAAGGTGACGCTGGCGAGCTCCTTCTGGAAATGTTCCCAAGAAAACTGCAGGGCCACCAGGCCACATTGAGAGAGAGGGACTGGCCCAAGGCCACCTGTCTGGCTTCGTGCCTCGGGCCTACAGTCTAACTTCCCCAGCAAAAAGGGTTTTAGATGTTGTACGGGAGAAATTGCTTAAGGCAAATGTGAGATGTGGTCAGCAATGCCAATTCTTTTTTTGTAAAAATACTTCAGTGGCCTTCTTGTTCCCAAAGCAGGCCCCCGAATGGCCTTCCGTGGTTGGTGACAACAGCGTCTCCTTGTGGCATCTTGTTGGGCAGCTAATGAGCAAAGGGTACCAGGGGAGAAAAGCCCCTTTTTCTGCTGGCAGGCACTTGGCTGGGAACCAGTGCTCTTTGTAGCCAAAGGTCCCCTCTGGGTAGCAGGTGTTAGCCACTTTTCTGAGCTTTTGGGATTTCTACTGGCCCAAATTTATTATTTGTGGTAGGGATGGGCAGCCACAGGCAGGTGGCCATTTGACAGGGTGGCCTGAGCTGCCAAAAAACAAAAAAGGTGCCAGAGTTTAGGGCCCAGTGCTTCCTTGCCCTGCAAAGGTCTCCAGGGTGGCCTTCACGTGTAGGAAAGCCTGGGATTGTCTCTGATGCTTTTTGCTTCTTTTTAGAGCCAGGCAGCCAACTGATCCCCGTCAGCATCGCCCTCGTCATGGTCCTCCTTCTGTCTGCCGTATGCGTGCTGTTCGTCTGTATTTTCTTCCAATCCTGGATCCAAGGGAAGTTCCTGAAACGTAAGGCGATCTTGTTGCTCCTTTCTGCTCGCGGCAGTCTGCTGACTCTCTGCGGGGTTCCTCTCCCACCACTTTGCACCCCCCAGTATGGCCCCAGTATGGTGGGGCCTGCCTCTTGGAAGGGGAGCAAAACACCTCCAGGACACCTAGGACAGGCATCTAGGCTCCAGCCCCACAGCAGCACAGCACAGCATGCGCGTGCTCCAAGCTCTCCGCACTCACCTTCAAGTACACAGTGCAGAAGGAAAGGAGGGAGGGAGGGATTGATCAATCCACACTGGTGGAGTCATACCTTTGGAGGGCCAAGGCCAAAAGCCTGCGTTGCTCCACATGGTTACCTGCCTTCCACTAAGCTCATCTCTTCCACTGGGCAACAGTGGCTTCCTGCCATTTTCATAGCTCTGCTTCAAGGCATTGCTGGAGCCTTTCCATGTGCGAAGCGCCTGCTCTCCAACCCGGTGACTCTATGGTCGGGAGACAATCAAGAAATCTAAGGGCCGTAGATTAGACCAGCAAACCCAAAGAACCCCATCCTGGAAGGCAACAGCAAACAGCCGCCATATTTGACTCAAGGAAGACTGTGCCTTTTGGGGCGGGGGGCACGGGTCCACACTCACTAGATTTAGGGTTTGGGAGACAGTTGGGGATTATAAAATAAGGAGCCATGCTCTGATGTGGTTTGCTGAGGTTGGCAGGGATTTTGGAAATGGCTCTTTTCCTCTGGAGATGAGAACGCAGGAAGCCTTCCCTAGAAATGTCTGTCGATCTGATGAACTGGGAAGGTGTTTCTCCTGCTGGTTATGACTCTGGCAGGTGGCCGTTGCTTTCCCGAGGCATCAGGAGCTGGTCTTATTCACCAGAGCTCCTACGTCAACCTGTATGCAGCTGGATTTCTTCTGGGTGGTGGAAGCAGGAGGTTGACCTTGCGCACCAGTCCTGAAGTGCTCGGCATGCCTGCGCATAGAGCTCAGGGCTTAATGTTTCCCCCTTCTTCTGCTCCATAGCTTTACATGGGCAGTTAGCCCAAGAAGTAGACGACTGCACCTACCGGTATCCCGAAGAAGAACAAGGAGGAAGCTGTGAAGCAGCTGCCAGTTTGAAAGGGCAGCTTTTGGAAAAAATTTATTCAGAAGATATGTAACTCCAGATCTTCCTGAAGGAGCAAAGAAGGGTTCCCTTGAAGCATACAAGAATATCCAAAAGGATTCAAGCAACTCTTCTTTGGGAAGGGATCTTAGCACAGCCAGAAGCAGTCCTTTATGCAGCTGAAGAATCATTATTACCCCCTTCAAGCAGGTTTATCTAAATGGAACTGGAGATATTGCCCTGACGACCCGAGCTGAACTTAAAAAAACACAACACAACGCAACACATGGGAATCATTTTTGAAAGGGGCCTCCTTACACTGCTGTGTGTATGTGTGGGGTGGGAGGAGGGCAGTGGGAAACGTGACCCGTGGCCAAGTCCTCATACAAAAATAAAAGCATGGCGTTTAAGTCAAGTCCATTCCGCTGCAGCCATCTTGTGTTGCAGCCCAAAGGCCGCCACAGGGAAGACTAGAAGTTCTTGAGAACGTTGTGGCATTCCAAAGCCTGATCCCACCCATTTCTCAGTGGCTTGTCCAGAAGAATGTCCAAAAGGTCTCAGCTCCACGGCTAGTGTGTCAGCCTTCCCAGGGGTGGTTCGTGGCTTTCAGCTTTCCCTCAATGACCTATCAGAAGCCTAAATATGAAACTCATTTTATCACAGTTGGTCATCGCTTTCCCACATGCAAACTTCCTTCCCCCCAGCTGCAGCTTGTGCTCTTTCTGTTCAGTCTAGAAATGACTCATGACAGGCTTGTTCCTTTACGTGAATGAGCTTTGCCGGTGAGGCCTAATGGAAACGTCTGCGACAGGCTGCGTTGGGAGCCTTTAATCTTTGCCTCAACCTTGACTACATTTCGCCAACCATGCCTTGATCTTGCGTGGTGTGTGTGTACAGCAGCTCCCCACCAGTTATGCGGTAAAGACAAACATCTGGAACTCTATTTCTGTATTTATACACCACCAAATCAGCTGTGCTTTGAACTTTCCAAGCGACCTCTAGAAAACACACAACAAATTTGGTGCCAAGAAATCCTATCTTTTGCTAGCATCAAATATATGAATTACATCCCAGAATTTAGAGAAAAGGGGTCACAATATGTCCTTAGAAGTAACCCTTGTTGAGATCAGTCCAAAGCCATATTGGCCATATTCACTAGGACTGTGCATGTTTTGAACATGATTTGGAAAAGGTGCTTTCGAGGGGCTTTGCTTGAAGGAATCCTCATTAAAGTTAATGTGTTACCTTTTAAACTTGTGTGAAAATCTGAAAAACATCAGTCTACTTTAATAAATAGCTGAGAGCAACTGTACTGGTGCCAGATCTGAAGCCCTTTACCCTGGAAGGCACAATTCAGTGCTTGCTGTATTTTTGTGGAAATGGGACACGCTGGGGGCCAAAACCTTTTCAAAAGAACGGCTCTGAAGCAAGTCCCACATCCTGCTAGCCCATCGGGGAGCCCTTTGCCAAGACTGCTTTACCACAAGCAAGGCAAATAACTGCCCCGACCCCATTCTCTTCTCCAGCCAGCTGCTCTCCAAAAAGTTGGGGGGGGGGCAGGCTGAAAGCAGGGTTGTCCTGAACGATGACTTTACAAGATGGGGTGGGGGTGGGGGCGAAATGATGGAGGCCTTGGGAAGTGATGGAGCAAAAGTCTGGACAAGACAGCCTTGAAGTTCCTCGGCATTCAGAGTTTTGGAAACTGTCTTCCAGGCACAAAGTCTTGATTTTTCCTTTAGACCATCCTGTGTCCTGGCCCCAGGTCCTCCCCAAAGCCTTGGCCTCCCACGCATCCTGCCCAACTCTCTGGGGTTCCCTTGACCGCAGCGGTGTGCCTTTCCCATGGCAAGATGGAGGTCCGTCCATGGTCAGTTTGGTGCTGCGTGACCCTCTCGGCTTTGATGTGACTTACAGCCACCTGTTTTTAATGTTTTATGCTTTTATACTGATAGATGTTTCAACTGTTCCACACTTCAGGAAGGAGAATTTGTAATGAGCACCAAAATACAGATCCTTGTTTCACTGGGGGGCAGAGAGGAGCATCAGCATTCAGAAGAATTAAAAACAGGCACAAGCCACATCACAGCAGAAGGGAAGGGGCCCTTTAGGTGCTCTTAAGGCAGGGCCAGAGAAGAGAGTGTTTTTGAGGTGGATGAAGAGAAGCCACAGGCTTTGTACCCAAAGCCCCCTCCTCCGTCTGCTGGGAAGGCTCCCCCCACAACATCCTTTAATGAATGTTTTCTTGAAATTCTAGACCACCGGCCTTGGAATGAGTGGCAATCACAAGATCAATTTCTGAGTAGCGGTGTGCTGAAAATGCGACAGAGAGCTGGGAAATGCAGGGGCCAGGAAAAGTCATTTCTGAAATTGTGCATAAAACAGTAAAAACTGTACTACAGTAAAAACTGACACCTAAGAACTTTATTAAAAACACACACAGAGAGACAGAGGAGATAACATAAAGTCAGATGAAGACTTCCTGAAGTTGCCATCAGAATGGCTAAGCCACGGGCCAGAAATGCTACTTGCAGAAGCACTGAGTCTCAAGAGAATTTTTTTTAGAACCATTAGTCCTAAAACATTTAGCACCAATTGCAAACTGCACATCTTGCAGTCCGTGGTTCAAAAGGGCTGGGTACCACGCTGGAAAAGACAGGGTGCCTGCTACTTCCAAGTCAGAGGTGCCCGTTCCAATTCTTGTTCTCGAATAGCATGTGCCCATTCCCTCCCGTTATTAGCTTCAAATTGTGCACTTTAAGGCCGCAAAGTCATCACTCAGCACATCCTCACGCAACCAAAGGAAGATAAAACCGCATGCACAGTGGGAAAAGAAACATATTGCCTCTTTTCTCTTTTCATGTCTTTGGGGAATGTCGGTACATATGTACAGATCGGTCTGAATTCAAATGCTACCTCATGGCTCCAATACCCAGCGCTGCTGCCTGGGTGAGAGCAGGAGGGTGGGTGGGCGTGTGGGAGAGGGATGGAGGTGATTCTTGGGTATTCCTGTGGCACTGAGAGCGGGAGCCGAAGTGCCTGGGGAACCCAGTTATCCCTTCTTGGGGAGGGCGTAATGGAGTGAGGATTCCTTGTCTTGGTAGGGGTGCTGGGATCTCGGGGGGATCTAGGACAGGTCAGGACATCCAGGTGGGGATGGGGAGATATGGCGGGAGACCGGGCAGGCCACTCTCGGGGAACTCAATCTGGTTTCTTGTCCTGGTTTTGTGTGCCAGCCCCCCAAGCTCACCCCGATTTCATGGTCGGCAACTCTTAGAAGCCGGGCTTTCAGGTGCTGCTCCTAAATGCCAGGTTAGCCTGTGATAAAGTCTCCTCATCTGTGATTTAATCAGTCATGGGGTTTCCTGTGATTTAATCACAGATGAGAGGGCTGACTGGGGGTGCGTTACCGGACCTGGCTGGGTCTGGAAGGGGGAGTCTCCCTCCCAGATGTGGCATCAGCTGAGGCCCCAGAGCAGAGGGGGCGTGTACCCGTTGTCTTCTAGGGATCTCCAATGGCTTCCATGAGTTACTGGATGTGAAACCCTGTTCATTAAGTTGGGCTCCAAGGATTGGTTGAGATTGTTCCTACTGTACCAGCCTCCCTGCTGCGTAGCAACCTCCTTGCCTAAGCAACTTGACCCCAAGTCGGTGGTGGGGTTCCCCGGGCTTATGGTTCTGGGGGACTTCAGCCTGGGGAAGTTCATGGCCCCCGTGACAGCCTTGGTCCCATCCCAGGTCATCCAGGGCCCAACACGGGACAGCAGTTGCATGCCCTGATCTGGTTTTCTTGTCCGAGCAGTGGCAATGTGCTCTGGGATTGGGGGAGCATCCTGTGGCTCCCGTGTCAGGGTCAGATCACACCCTGGTAACCATGGAATTCTCTGGGGGCCTCCAGCTGTGAGGAGGCAGGTTCTATTTGCTCAGCCTGCCCCTGGCGACTGATGGATCCGGACGGGTTCCAGGAGCTGGGGGTTATTCCGGATGGTTGGTTGCACAGTCTGACTTAGGCCTTGGCCACTGCTTGGAATAAGGGGGTGGTGGTGGTTTTAGATTGGATTGCACCCATGTGACCTCTCTCTTCCCACAGAGCCTGTCACTCTCCGTAGTTTATGGAAAGGCCGAGGGAGATGAAATGGATTAAGAGAGGTCTGGCATGCCACTGGAGGTCAGCGAAGAGTGAACTTGACCAAATACGGGTGAGAACCTCTTTTAAGGCCTGCCTTGTGGCAGTAAGAGTGGTGAAGCATCAGTACTTCGCCCTTATCGCCTCTGCAGATTGCTGACCAGCAGTCTGGCTCAGGGTGACCTAGGGGGGATTCAGAGGTTCACCTACAGGGCTGTGCGGAAGTGTATGCAGGACATTTGTCGGGTAAAATCACTTGCAGGATGGGGATGCTGCATCCAACCTTGCTGTACTGGGCCACTCGGCAGCCTTCAATACCACTGGCCATGGTATCCTTCTGGACTGGCTGCAGGGGTTGGGGGTGGGTGGTACTGCATTGTGCTAGTTCTCCTCTTTTCTCTGCAGTCAGTCCAGTCAGGGTTGATTGGAAGTGAGAGGTCCTGCCCTCGGCCCATTATGTGGGGTACTGCAGGGTCCGGTTCCCTCTCCACACCTGTTCAACATCTACATGAAGCCACTGGGTGAGTCATTTGTCGCCATGGTACACTGACGATACCCAGTTGTACATCTCCACCTGTCAAATTAAGCGATGCTGTGGAAGTCCTGTTTCAGCGTTTGGAGGTCCTGGGGGTCTGGATGGGAAGCAGCCGGCAAGACTGAGTGGCCTTGGGTTTGGGGATCTCCAGGATCTGGGAAGTCACCATCTGTGGTGCTGGATGGAGTGGCATTGCCCCAGACTGTGTGCAATCGGGGGGTCTTTCTGGACTCATGACTTCTGCTCAAGGAGCAGGTGGCAGTCAGGGTCAGGAGGGCCGTGGCACAACTTTGGGTTGTGCACCAGTTGCGCCCCTTCCTGGATCGGGAGACTCCACTCTCTGTCACTCACGCCCTGGTCACCCCCCGTATGGATTACTGTAACACGCCCTTGAGGACCATCTAGAAGCTACAGCTTTCAGAGGTGTGCTCCAAGACCAGAGCATGTTACACCTCTGCTCCATGAGCTGCATTGGTTGCCAGTCTGCTTCTGGGTTCAATTCAAGGTGCTGGTTGTGACCTATAAAGCCCTACATGGCGTGGGGCTGGGTTGAGAGACAGCATCCCCCTGGTTAAATCTACCACCCATCCCATCAGAACCAGCAGAAGAGGCATGTTGCCAGTCCCATCTATGAAAGAGGTCCATTTGACGGGACCCTGGAGGAGACCCTTGTCTGCTGCGGCGTCCGCCCTCTGGAATATCATCACACCTCAGGTGAGATTGGCCCCAACCTTATTGACCTTTCGGAAGGCCCTGAAGACACGGCTGTGCCACCAGGCCTGGGAATCCCATGGACTTGGACGGCCTGCAAGATGATTGTATTGTCCGTGATTTTTAGGTTGGCACTTTCCCATGCTTTTGTAGTTTTAATTTATTCATATGAATTTGTCATTTTTTTAAAATTTGTGAGCCACCCAGTCATGTAAGTGAGATGGGCGGCTATGTAAATTGAAAACAACAACAAGGGGTTCTTTGTGTGCTATCTTAATGGAGCCTGTTAAATCAGCAACATTTCTCCCGAAAGGGTTCATAGCCACTGGTTGCTATCCTGTAAACACAGTAGCCCCTCTGGTTTAATTTGTGTGATCAATGCAACCTGGTAACAGTGTGTGTCTCTGGATAGTGCAAGATGGCACGGGCAGGTGGGTGAAAGTATTCAAAGTGCAAAAGAAAAAAAATGATGTTTGGGCCGGATAAACTGAGATAGCTGGCTTCCCTCTCTGAAAGCCCAATGGGGGCTACATTGGAAACGCTGTCATTGGGAGCTTCCGGTGGGGAATCATGGTGGGCTGACACTCTCCGAATGTGTGGAGAGCCACCGCAGTTGAGAATGCCAGCTGGGAGGCGGATTCTGGGTGGTGCAGTCTCCCTGGATCAAAGGGAGATAGTGAGATAATCCTCGTGTGCTCCAGACAGCAGTTCCTTCTGAGTTAACTGCAGAAACAGAAAAGTTTTTGCAGCTGGCTCGGAAGTTGAGCTGCTGGGAGTCCTGGATTCCATCTATGCCCTAACTGCGATGAAGTGGATACGGACATTAAAACCTTGCTTTCTCCACTTTTTAATTACTTCAGGAAGTAGCTAATTACAGCTGAAGAGAGATTTCCCCTGCGGCAAAAATAAGATTCCTTGCGGTAAGTTAAACCTTCTTCCGAGATTACAAAAAAAAAACAAGAAGAAGAAGACAGACTCTGATTTAATGATTCAAGAATTCTTTGCAAAAAGCTTAAGAATAGATGTAGGAAAGTTTTAAAACAGAAAGGGGACAGTCTTTTTTCCCTATAGTTCTACTTTTATTTTTATCACTTTTAGCTTGTTGGAAGTGCTTTGGTATAATTTTTCACTAAGCCAGTTAAAGCAACTAGCCCAGTTTGGGAATGTTTATCCTTCAAAAGTCTATGTAATTGGTGGAATCTGCAAAACAAAAGATAAGGTGAAGAATCAGACTGTGAGGTTTAGTTGCCATGGAGATATGATGCCTGTTGTGGCTGAAGTCACCCAGAGCTACTAATGGGGGGGGGGGGCAGAAGAGGTGTATCTTTTTATTCTGCCTGCTTGAGTCGTCTTCACTTTTGGATTAAAAATGGCTACTAGCAAAATGGCGAGAGAGGGCAGAAAGGGCTCACTGATATACTTCAGAACAAATGGGAAATAACTTTGATTGGATGAGAAGTAGAATGGATGCTTTTGGAAAAAGAATGGATGAAAGACTTGTAAGGTTAAGAGAGGAGATGAAAGAAGATGTTAAAAAGATGGCAAGTTCAATACACAGACACCACCTGAACAGCTGGAACAGCCAGATGAGGTTGACGACGTCCGGCCCCCCCAGCCCCCACACCCGGTGAGTAGAGTGAAGTCTCTTAACTAGAGACAGCTGGCTGCAGCCTGCTTTAAGAGGCAACCCTGAGCCATGCTCGCTTTGCTGGAAACAACGTCTGATCTCTGGCTCTTGTGTGACGCTCATGTGTGGGTTCTACTCATGAACCTCTGAACTCTGGACTGGATGACAACCCTGATCTAGCTCTCAGAGCCCTGGATTGGATTAGGATAATTCTTCTGCATGCTTCTATTAAAAACCTCTTCAGGCAAGCTCCTGTTTTGCTTATGTTTTTTGTTTGCTGCTGATCTCTTCAGCCTTGGAGTGAAGTGCTAATCTCCACAGCAACTGTGTTTAAGTGTGCGTGATTGAAACCTGAAGCAGGACAGTGAGATGCAAAAAGGAACAAGACCAAATTGCCTACTGTCCCCTCTTTTGCTTATTTTAGTTCTTGAAATTTTGCATAGAGACATAAGGCAAGATGAGAGGACCGTGGGCGTAAAGATTAAAAAAGAGTCATACAAGTCAGGGGCTTTTGCAGATGTCTTTGTTTTGTTTTTGGCAGACCCTTTAAGGGAATTGAACTTTTAACGACTAAATTAAAAGAATTTGGGGCACTAGCAGGTTTCAAGATTAATAAACAGAAGACAAAGATGTTAACAAAAAAAATGAAGATACAAGACCAAACAGAACTGATGAACAAAATGGGTTTTAAGACTGAGAAGGTAAAATACTCATACTTGGGTATGACTATGAAAAATATGACTTGTACATTATTTCAAAATAACTATGTTAAGACATAGACTGAAGTTAAAAAAAGATATGTCAAGATGGAACAAACTACAGTTGTCACTGTTGGATAGAATTTCTGTGATTAAGATGAAATCTGTTTTGACAACTGATGTACCATTTAAACAATGGCAGAACAATATATCTAAATTTGTATGGCATGGGGAAAAAACCACAAGTCAAATATAAGGTACTACAAGATGCCAAAGAAAGGAGAATTGGGTCTACCAGATCTGAACTTGTATCTTGCTGCCTGTTGTTCAGTTTGGATAAAAGAGAATGTATTATTAAGAATATTATTGGAGCTAGAAGGACACGATTTGAGATTTGGGTGGCATGGATGTCTATGGTATCACAAGGCGAAATCACTATAGATTTCAAAAACCATTATGTCAGGCGGGCCATTCTTAGAGCACAGAAAATTTAAATTTAGGTTCTGCCTGAAAACACCTTTATGGCTTTCAGCACAAGAAGCATTTTACAGGCAAGACATGATAAGTGATAAATGGTTAATTTACCGTGATGTGCTAGAATTTTCTCAAGGGGATTGTAAAATGAAATCAAGAGAAGATTTGACAACAGAAGGATATTCATGTCAATGGTTTTCTTATGTACAATTATCAGAAAGGTTTAAAGTGGATAAAAGACTTTATGGTTTTGAACAAAGACTGAGTTTGAAACAGAATTATGTACTAATGATGAACATGTTATTGAAGAACAAGTGAAAGAATGTATGATAAAATGGGTTAAAAAGTTTGGCTAAAATATACACATGGATCAATGGGAAAATACGTGGTTGAAAGGACCGAATTTTACATTACATTCTTAAGAGAGAATTTTTATAAAATGATGTATTGTTGGTATTTGTCTCCAGAGAAATTGTCTAGAATGTATAAAGGTACTTCGAATCTTTGCTGGAAGTAAACAACACGAAGGAATGTTTTATCGTGTAAAAAAGCCCAAGAAAATTAGATACAAATATGTACATTACTTCAGAAGATCCTGAAGGTTAAAGTACAACTGAAACCAGAGACATTTCTTTTGGGACGAAAGAACAGGCGGCTAGAAAGAAGTCGCGGCCCTCTGTTTCTGCACCTGACCGCTGCAGCGAGGCTGTTCCATGCTCAGAAGTGGAAAGGTGCCCACACTGGAGGAACGGCCGGTGACGACGATGGAGCCTGCGAGAGATGGCGGAATTAACATCCTTGATCAGAGAAAATGTAGATGTTTATGGTGGGACTGGAAACCCCTTACAGACTTTTTGCAGGAAACGGGGGGGAAACGCACTTATGGTTTTGGTGATTAGAAAAAAATTGGATAATAGAAAAAAGTGAGCTTTTCTTTGTAATCATAGAGTAAGAGATAACTTTGTAATCATACTTATATTTGCTGCAGAGAAAATCGGAAGCTTCTTTCTATTTCTTTTTATTCTTTCTGCACTTTTTTTTCCTTTCTTTGTTCTTTTTGTTCTGTATTAGTTTGTGCTAGATTTTATATTCTCTTTAAAACTTTTAATAAAATTTATATAAAAAAATAATAAAAAAAGGAAACGCCGACATTGGCATCATCACTGAAGCTTCTTGTTCATTGACTGATGGGATTTATAGCCTGCCTTTCATACCGGAGTAAGGATGGGAGTCAAGGTAATCATAGGACCCTGGAGGTCTTCTAGTCCAGCCCCTGCCCAGGGTAGAGAGAAGAGGAGGGAGCTTTCAGCCTTGGCATCCTGTTTGAAAGCCTGGAAATAAATCCAGCGAGGAAGAAAGACATCAGCGGAAGGTTGGACAAAAAGCTTCAGTCCTGTCCCAAAGCAAGAAAAGAGCCCGGCCCCGGCAAGCGGGGGGCGCGGCAGGACAGCCAGAGGGAGAAATAGATCTGCAGGGCAGAGCAGGAGGAAGCTTCACTGCTGCCTGCAGCCTTCCTTTTTGTTGCTGGATTTCGGGCAGCCCACCTTTTCTGGTTGTCGTTTGGTTGGGGAGACAAAGACAGGGGTGGCACCCCCCCGCGGGTAGTCGAAGGAGCCGTCTGCCTGGGCCAGGGGTCCTGGGCTGGATGCTACAAGGCGGGGGGAGGAAAAGAGATGGTCATAACTGCACGCTCACCTCTTCTGCCCCAGGCTCTAGCGCAGTTTCTCAAGCTCAGCCGCTTGAAGCTGTGTGGACTTCAACTCCCAGAATTCCCCAGCAGAATTCCCCAGCCAGCACGCTGACTGAATGCAGAATTCTGGGAGTTGAAGTCCACACAGCTTCAAGCGGCTGAGCTTGAGAAACACTGCTCTAGCCCATCTCCATCTCCATCTCCAACTCCCAAGAATTATTTTTCCAAAAGTCGTTTCCCAGGGCAATGATGGGCCTGCCTCGTGACCGCCTGTCTCCAGAACATCTGCCTGGCTGATTCGATCCTGCAGGGCTGGCACGCTCCGGGTTCCTTCAGCTGAACAATGCCATCTATCGGGACCCCAGACACCTGCCTTCTCCGGAAGGGGTTCCCCCAAGATCCAGATGGCCCCTGCCCCTCTGATTTTCTGAATGGCCTTGAAGACTGGGCTCTTTGCCCAGACCATTGGTGAGGATGACTGAAGCCCCCCTTTGAACTATGTGGGTTTATTTCCTTGTTCCCCTTCCATTTGGGGGGTCACTCTTCCCCTCTTCACTCTTCATTTGTGCCTACGGTTGTGTTTTTTCCTTGCTTGTGAAACGTAAAGGTCCCCTGTGCGAGCACCGAGCCACGTCTGACCCTCTGGGGGGACGCTGCTTTCACTGTGTTTCCTTGGCAGACTATAGAGCGGGGTGGTTTGCCATGGCCTTCCCCAGTCATCCCCTTCCCCAGCAAGCTGGGTGCTCATTTTACCAACCCAACTTACGCGGGGATTGAACTCGGGCCGCGGGGAGAGTTTCGGTTGCAATACTGCCGCCTACCACTCTGTGCCACACGAGGCTTGCTTTTTAACGTATTTTATAATTATAATAGGAGGAGGCGGCGGAGGATGTCCATCTGGTCATGCGATGGGTCAGGGGCACATGCTCCCAACACCGCTGGAGGGGGCAAGAACGGGTCCTGAAGCACCTCCACTTGTAAAACAAGCTCTTGAGGAACAGACTGGAAATGCTGCACTGCAAACACGGATGATCTTGGGAACAAGGGAGCTGCTATTTTCTGTGTCACAGAAAATCTGCGGGGCCAAGAACTGGTTTACATTCCAGTAACTGGTCCTTTTGTCTGGTCGTCTGTGAACACACACACACAGATTCTCTCCTCGCACAGCACATCAGGCCAAGAGGCTGCCTCGTGATTTACTCCATGTAGGGTTTCATGGACTCCAAAGGTGGCAATGGCTTTTAATTCCAAACAACTGCATTTGACCTGTTAGAGGTAGTCCTCACTTAACAACCATGATAGCGACCAGAAAACTGGTTAAGCAGTGTGGTCATTAAGCGAGACACCATGTGACCAGACCCAATTTTATGACCATTTTGACAATGGCCGTTAAGTGATTCCATGGTCGTTAAGCGTTAATCTAGCTTCCCCAATGGACATTTTTTGTCAGAAACTGGCAAAAAAGGTCACAAATTGCAATCACATGACCGCAGGACATCACAACTAGTCGTAAATGCAAGCCGGCTGCCAAGTGCCCAAATTGCAATCACATGGCCGCAGGGGTGGTGCGCCATTTTGTGACAGTCATAAGTGTGAGTACAGGTAGTCATGCACTTTTACTAAGGCTGTCGTAACTTTGGACTGTCATTAAACAGTCATTAAGCGAGGACTACCTGTACTTCTTTTGGAAGTTGAAGCACTGGGCATTTTCTGAATGGGGGATGTGTGATGGCCCTTATAGGTATGCCTTGGAATTGCCTACTTCAACAAGATCAGGTGTCTTCCTGGGGGAAACAGCTGGCCCTACCCAAATGGAAACACAGCTGCCCCGAGGGGACAACTAAGAACAAAACCTAGTCAAATGGTGGAGCTCAGAAGGAACATTGGGACAGATGCTTTACTGTTGGGGAGGAAACCAGGCTCAACAGCAGCTGACAGTGAGACTGACCTTCTGGGGCCCTGAGGACTTAAGGCCTACTCCAGAGGAACACAGAGGGGCGAAGACGGGTCTAGTTTATGAAGATCAAGGCAGAGGAGGTGCAAGAGACCATCTGAACGCGGGTGCTTGTTTCCATAACTGTTCACTAAAAGAGGTCCAACGGGTCAGAAGCTCCAGGAAGTTTGAGCAGCGACACCCAGAGACACACTACGAGGGACCGACCAGCCTGTGGCATCCGGAAGGAGCGGCTGTTTCGTAGGAAGCTATGGGGTGGGTGGAATTCCCACCAAACATTTAACTCTGGGATTTCCATTTTTAACCTGAATTGCTCTCCTCTGAGGCGTAAGTCAGAGACCCGGCTGAAGGAGCAGCCCTGCAGAACTGTGTGTGTGAGGAAACCAAACTCCGGGGTCGCTGTGTCAAAACCACAGCCTCCGCTATGGGCCAGCCAGGGCTCCACATTCCAAACAAGGCGCACACATTTTGGAATCGGTCTGAGTTCAGCGCAAGGATGAAAATAAGTGCTCTTGTTCTATTACCTCGTGAACCAAGATCCATCGCATCAGAGGGCGTTCCCATTTCAGCAGCTTGAAAAGTTGGATCCAGAACTTCAGCGATATTTCGGCAAAACTGCGGCCTGAGCAAGAAGCAAGAATATTAGACAATCTTTAGCAAATCTCCTCTGGTCGTGGCTCACTGACACTGGGTTCCCAGGGCGGAAGGCAGCAAGTATGTTTTGGCATTCACCATGTGTTCTGTGACTGTGGAACTAAAGCAGCCCATCACGTAATTTATAACATTACTGGACTGAGCACTGACTTTTTCTCCATGGAGCTCCGTCTCATGGTCACAGTTGCGTTCTCCTGGGTCTGGATTCTGAGCAGGGGGGGAGTTCTGCTACTCTGCCATGACTCCTTCTGGAAACGAAACAAGAGGAAGGCAAATGAGGGCTTGAAGATCTAGATGGCCCCTTGCTGGTCTGCTTAATCTTTCTTCTAGAAGTCTGGGATGGAGGCACCTTCAGGGGCTGCATTGGATGCCTCCACCCCCAAGCTACCTTCACACAACCCACAGCCAGCCTCCAATTATTTGGAAACTGCCAGCAGTGACAGGAAGAAGGTCTGCCCAGATGTGGATGGCTCCAAGGGGACCTTGTGCAATAGAGACCTTCTTCTCCATGAGAAAGAGGATAATCTGACTTGGAAGTAGGGAAACAGACGTATAGCCTCAGGAGGTGAGCCCTTCTTGAGGCTACATTACAGGATTATTACGGGGGGAAAGGTGATGCCCCACCCTGCCCAAAGAGGGGGCTACCTTACTTAACCTCCTCATTGTACGAGTGGACGTGCTGTTGGGAATCAGCGTGGCTTGACCGAGTGGAGACGCAAGTTACTCTAATTTGCACAATTTCACGTACACTGACCTGTTTTACCATCAGTGTGTAATAAGGCCTCCCGCATCCAGGATTTGGTAGCGGATGAGAGGCCCAACCTGGCGGGTATTCCCAAAACCTGGTGGGCTCGGAGGGAAGGTTCCCCTTTCAAAAAGGTGCCCACCAGATTTTGAGTGTGGCACTAGCCGCAAATCCTGGGCAGCGGAGTGGCGGTCGGAGCAAGCCCGCTGGCTTCTGAAGCACTGTCCCATAGATAAGCAGCTGTGAGACCCTGTGGGTGAGGCTGGGCAGTAAGGATAGTTGGCACTGCTGCTGCTGTACCAGCCTCCCTGTTGGCTCTCCTGCCTGAGCTGCATCTGGATAGACTGGCGGTAGAGTTCCCCAAGCTTATGGTAATCCTGCCATACCTCCTGCCCTTTGGCTGAGCTGCTTCCCCAGGAAACGCTTCTGGCAGTGCCTCTACGTCAGTGTTGCTCAACCTTGGCCACTCTAAGATGGGTGGACTTCAACTCCCAGAATTCCCCAGCCAGCCATGCATGGCTGGCTGGGGAATTCTGGGAGTTGAAGTCCACCCGTCTTAGAGTGGCCAAGGTTGAGAAACACTGCTCTACATCTTGGGGAAAAGGTGTTGCATTAGTCTTGGCAGCCGGTGGTGTTGATTTGAATAAAGATTATTTCACATCTGGAACGCATCCTGGCTGCTCAGATCAACCAAACAGCAGCTTATGTAAATGGCACCCTGCTTCCTGCATATTCTTACAATTGCCTGCCCGCCTCCATCGCAGAGTTCCAATCTGCATTCAATTTAAGAATATTTGTCTCATTCCCTCCCCTGCTCTGCCCCCCCAACTGGGGCAGCAAAGGGCACTTTGGAGGCGGTAATAAACAGACAAAGGCCCCGGCTGTGTTTGCATCCTACCTTTTAACTGGGTTAGAGTCAACTGTCAGATGCATTTGCACCATACGCTAAGCTGGGTGAGTTTTAACCTTGGCTGGCTTCGGGGTCTAAGCTGTTTGATCAGCCTGGGCTTTTTTTCAGAATGGGAACAGGGGCTGACCGAGGACTAGCCCCCAAGGGCGAGGGATGCTGCCTCCTACCTCTGGGCTGGAGCTGTGTCGCCCCTCTGGGCCCCTGGGGGGCTGGGCCTGGTGCCTGTCCTGGCGTGGGGACGCCCACTGGGTGTGGAGCTCCTTGTCCTGCAGGTACCGGGCAATTTCCTAGGGGGAGGGAGAAAGGATTTGTGGAACCAAACGCAGGACCCAAAGCAAACAACGATCAAGACTGAACTGTGGTGTGTATTAAACAGTGCGCACTGGAGAGCGAGTGGGTGTCTCCCTGGCAGGAAAGAGAAATGCACTGAGATTTATACATTACAGAAAAGGGAATGAAGTACGCATATTCCTATGATGATGCAGGCATGCATACAGATGCATAAGCCATGCATCTCAAGTTACTTTCTGCCCTACTTATTGACTCTGAAGAAAGCCACTGACTCAGTGGGAAGAAGGGAGGGGGCAAACCTCTGGAATTCGGGGATTTGTGGGCTGCTGTAGGAATGTCCTGATAAAAGTTCGCAAAAGCTGCAGAAGCTGGTGTGAGAGAGCCTCCAAGGTCATTGCCACATTCCTTTGTTTCAGTTTGGTTTAAACAGGACCATTCCCTGAAAACTCTGAAAAGTTAGTTTCCTCACAGATTTACCCGTCATTTCCCTGGAAAAGCTGCCAAGGGTCCCGGGAGGAAAAAGGGCATTGGGAGAGCCCCTCTCCCCCTGCAGGCAGGGCAGGGCAAGGGAGCAGCAGCCGGTGGCCCCTTTCCCTGGGGGGTGCAGGGGAAGGCTGTCGGAGGCCCTGCACTTTAAGAAGGGTTCAGAGAAACTGGAAGAGGCCCCCCGAGGACCTGAAGGAGCTGGGGATCCTTAGACGCGAGGAGGGCGGTGGGAGCCCTCTTCAAGGACCAGGAAGGACGGCGAGGCTCTCTTGTTCCAGAATGCGAGAAGGCAGGGAATAACAGATTTTGGGGACAGGAGGTGGATTCCAATAGGAGGTTAAAAAAAGGCCCTAACGGTTAGAGCAGCTGGACAGGGAAACTGAGGACTCGAGAGAGGTGATGGGCGTCCATGGGTGAGTTCAGGCAGAGGCTGAAATCAAATCAGGTTGACTTAATCACTGCAAGCCAGACTTCGAAGGGCTGCTGAGCCCTCCTTCCCCCCAGAACAAAGACTCACAGAGAGAGCATGCCAGTTTCCTTTGCAGAGTACAGGTGGTCCTCACTTAATAACCACAATAGGTACTGGAAAATGGGTTAAGCAGTGCGATCATTAAGCGAGTCACCACGGGACCAGACCCAATTTTACAAACATTTTTACGATGATTGTTAAGTGAATCACAGGTGGTTAAGTGAATCACCATGGTCGTTAAGCCAATCCAGCTTCCCCAATGGACGTTTTTTGCTGGAAACCAAAGGCATGGTTGCAGAGCTGCCCAACAGACGGGACTCTCTGCCCAGGGGCACTGGAAGTTCATGAGCACATAAAATCAGCACCAGGCATCCTAAAACGTTAGAATTGGTTCAAAGGCCATGTTAAATCACAAAGTCTGAACTTCCAGCCTTTCCTGACCCCGCAAGAGGACGGAGGGGTGCTCGCGATTCTCCTGGAGGCACATGCCACCTTCCTCTCCTGCAGCCTTGAAAGGGGTCTACCTGCCATGGCTGCCCCCTACCTGACTCAGGTGCCAGAGAACGCTGCAAAGGGGGCACGGCGGGTCCTTGGCTTTGGGGATCTCCCACCGGAGCAATCTGCCAGTGCCTGCTCACCTCGTCCTGGGCCACCTGGGCTGCCCTGCAGTCGTCGTCCTGCTCCCGGTTCCTCCTGGCTCTCTGCGCAAGAGGGCAGAAAGAAAGGGTCGGGCCAGGTGCCCAGCCAAGCCTCCCCCTCCCCAGCATGCCAGTCTTGGCACGGCACAAAGGAGCACACCCAGCTGCCTGTCGAGAAGCAGAACGGGGTCTCTCTGGGACAGATGCTGGGCCCACCCCCCCCCTCCTGTCTCTGCTCCTGCTGGTAGAGCAGAGCAATTACGACATTTGCCTGCAAAGAAGATCACCCCGAATTTAAGGTGATTCCACCCAAAAAGAAGAGCGACAAAAAAAAAAAAAAAAAAATATGGAGGTAAGATTCCTGTGGGAAACCCTCCTCCTTGGGCCCTTGAATGCAGAACTGTTTCTGGATTTCTAATGGGCAGGAACGCCTCCCCTGCTGGCTCTGGCACCGCCTTCCGGGGGGCGCGGCTGGGCACGCACGATTCGAGCCTGCTCCTGCTCCTCCTCCTCTTGCAGCCGCCGGGCCAGGTCCTCGTCTTCCTGGAACTGCTGCTGGGACTGGAGCTCCAGTCTGGCCATCTCCCGATGCAGGGACTCGGTGGTCGCGTCTGAGCGCAGAAACGAGAGCGTGGGCAAAGAGGAACGAAGGGAGCTCAGCTTTACATGTATAGCTAAATGAATGGCCACCACGTGATTTGCAAGGCCTCTCACTCCCCACTTTGCCCAAGCTGGTCACAGGAAACCAGCTGGCCCCACGGCTTGGTGCAGTGGTCCCGTCACCATTTATGAACAACTCCATGTGTCCAGAAGGGAACTAGAATCACGAGTCCTCTGAACTCTCCTCGCCTCAGGAGTTGGTCTGAAAACAAGTCTGGTGGCCAGAGCAAGCTTCCCCAGCCTCTCTGTTGTCATGTTAAAACTGGAGGGGCTTTGGAGGCCGGGTGTGCGAGCAACCAAGATCACTGAAGCAGCTCAGGCTGGGGGATTCCAAAATAAGGCCATAGATGCGCAGAGGAAAAGTCTTTGCCTCTGAAGCAAATTTTGAGAGCTGGGGGAATCACGGGAGCACCTCCTGTTGTCTGCTCTCCTTCTGAGGAAATGACCCAGAGTCATCCATCCACTCTTCCTGTCCATGGACCAGAAAGGGAAGAGGTTGTGGCAGTCAAGCTGATGGTTCTCTGCTTGTCTTCCAAACCAAGACCTATTTCAGGAGCCTGGAGGGCGTCAGGGAGGCATTTTGTAGCAGGGGAACCACCAGGGGATCTCAGCTCTGGAGAGGGCACAATAGACTATTGCACCAATCCAAAGCCATTTTACAACCCATCGTTTCCTCTCCTTAGAGATTTGGTTCAGTAATGGTGACAATGAAATAAGCTGCGGAGTCCCGGGTGCTCTCTGAGCCTGGCTGTTTTCTTGCAGACGTTTCATTGGCAGACCAGGCAACATCTTCAGTGCCAATGCTGATGGTTTGGTCCATCGTTAGGTGTTCGAGGGCTGCTCCATCCTCTGCTCTCAGCTGGTTCTGTTTCCAAGCCCTTCTGATTTGTGGTATGATGGTCTGTCTTACGTCCTCTTGGGTTTCTGTAGTGAGTCCTGCAGTTTTAAATGCTGCTTCTAGAGCTGCAAAGAATTCTAATTTATTCGCATCCTCTGTGTTGTAGTTCAGGCCTCTCTCTGTTGGCACTGAAGAAGTTGCCTACAGTAGCCTGGCAATGAGACGTCTGCAAGAAAACAGCCAGGCTCAGAGAGCACCAAGGACTCCACCGCTCAACCCCGAGCGACAAATATTCGCTTCGAATGAAATAAGTTATGGGAGAGGCAAATTCTGCAGGAAAACTCATAAGCCCTTTGGAGCTACTGTAAATGGGTTCTCACGGAGAAGGAGAATCTCACAGGATACCACATGCTGGAGAAGAAGGCCACCACGTATTTTGACAGGGCCGCAACTAGGGGAGGGGCAACTGGGGCATGTGCCCCGGGCGCCGTGCTGGGGGGCACCAAAATGTGCGTGACACAGACCCAAATTGCAGCCCTGTTCTTTGATGCCCCCATCAAAGTAAGGGGTAAGGGGTTGTCACTGGGCCAGGAACGGCTGCTGCTGCAACACAATGTGGGGGATGATCTCGGAAGGCCTTCTTAGGCAAGGAATAGGTTAAGACGGTGCTGATCTCAGCCTTATGAGGCCCTCAAAACAAAGACCAAGAGCACGTACCAAACTCTCCACCAGACTTCCAGATGCGTCAAGTCCCACACACGGAGATGATGGGAGTGCTGTCCGACACAACTGAAGGATGCCCCTCCCCAGGGGACACTGTCCTGCACTTAAATCACTGTGGAGCCACCCAGTAGAGTAGAGTGTCCTCTCTGGACCTAGGCTGTCCTTACCTCTTGTCCCGTGTGAGGGCCTGGGCCTCTGCTTTTGCTGATGACTCTCGTCCTTTTCCAAGTTCTGGAACTGCTTGGCTCTCTCCTGCGTGGGGGAGAAAGATCTCCTGAAAAGATCTCCCTCATGCTCATTGCTTGGATCTCTCTTCCTTCTGCTAGCCCTCCCATGGGAAAACCCAAGGGATATGCCTCCTTTGAGCCTTTGCCCTTCTTTTTGCTTGCGTTCTCCGTCTTGCTCAACAAGCCCAGGTGAAGGGTGGGGGGCATTTATAAAACCACAAACGGACCAGTTAGATGTTATTGAAGAAAGGGCTGCCCAAGCTGGAGATCACTCTCAAGGACGTGAGTGGGCAAAATCCAAATTTGATATTGAATTAAAATACAAACTCAATCAAACCATTTAACGTTTCCCCTATCATTCATAAATGCAGTGCTGCCCTGTCATGTTAAAATTGGAGGGGCTTTGCAGGCTGGGGGGTGCGTGCAAAGAAGATCACTGAGGAAGCTCGGTGGCACGCTATATAGTTGTAAATTGTGGATTGAGTTTGACTCTTAAATTTAAAGTTTTAAATTTAAAATTTAAACGCTTTAAATCATGGGGTAGACAAGTTTTGCAAAATAATAAAAACAAATTTCAGTCATGCTAAAAGCTATACATTAATACTTAATATAATAATGAATATATAAAATTAACGTTGTGCCCAAGCTGTGGCTGGCCAAAGCTTTTAAAATATCCTGGCAAGGCAGACTGAGTAAGACACAACTTCCCTAAAACTGAACTCAACGTTCCAAAGCAGCTACACAATTTTGTTAAAGCATAACCCTTTTTGTGATCAAGTGAACCCTTCAAAGTACAAGTAAGAAAGTAAAAAAGCTTCCCTTATGACCCCATTTCTTTCAGAGAACTAATTCTAACCACAAAACAGAAACAAGGGGAGACTCTCCAAGTTGTTTAGGAACCAACATTCAGCCACAATGTGTTTGATTAGAATAAGACACCATTTTTTATCTGAGAATGAGCCAGATTGCCACCAATTCTCAGTTGCAAATGAAAAAAAGAAATCTGCACAAAACCACTGGAAGGGTGCAAATAAATAAAACGTCCATGATTCTAAGAGGAAGGGATTTCCCATTGCACAGCATGTAAGCAAAGGGAGATGTATGGGCTGGGATCTCCCACTTGGGGGCAGCAGGACCAAGAAGAGGTCGTCCTTGACTGCCTAATTATGGCTTTAATGTACCAAAATGTACCATAATGTAATTATGGCTTTAATGTACCAAAATAAGGGAAAAGGGATAACGGAAATAAAAGAAAATGGATAAAAACAGAATTAAACCTTGGCAACACATTGATCACCCTTTCCATTACATGACAGAGAGCCAATGAACACATACGATCAATCTCAGATGGCAAATCTGGGTGACCTTATTCTTCCACTGTAAAAAAAGGGAGTTTTCTTTTTTCTTTTGTTGCATCATGCTCAATAAATCCATTGTTCCTCATGTAATGATAAATTCCAAATTTTTGGTAAACAGTGCACAATTGCATTCTCCTCTTTCAACCCTATGACTCTTCCCAAAGCCACATTAAGCAATTAAACAAACCAAAATGGGCCAATGGGGGGCAAGTTCGTGTCGTACGCATTCCCTCTAGCATTTCGTACTTCCAACATAATGAATTTGGCAGCCAAACCCTTTAAAGCATTTTCTCATGTCCAATAAAGGTGAATAAATATTGAATTCATCTCAAGATCTTAAGAAATATACTTAACATTCTGTAAAGCCCTTAATCACTGATTTGTTCATGAGTGAACAAGAATATCGTTCACTTCATATTTGCAAAGTTCTTGCAAGTAACCAACACTCATCTTAATAATAATCCTGAATTGTCTTTTAAAAAATACTGTGGATTTGGACTTAGCCAGAATTATTCCATTATTATTATGTTATTCTGTCCATTACTTCCCGACTGATAGTGATTAGATGCTGCTAAGGTGTCGCGGCCAAACTATGAAATCAAAATATGTTGTCATGGAATATGTTGCCATTCTGCATTGCAGACAATCCAAGTTCCTCTCACAATAACTCTAATAAACTTACAGAATCATCATATAATCCTAGGGTTGGAAATCACCTTGAAGGTCTTCTAGTCCAACCCCCTAACCAAGGCAGAACTCCTTGCTGGCTGGGGAATTCTGGGAATTGAAGTCCACCCAACTTCCAGTGGTCAAGGCTGAGAAATACTGCCTCAGACCATCCCAGACAAATGGCTGCCCAACCTTTGCTAGGGTTTCTGCAGAGATGGAGACCTCGTAATTCCAGGAGGAAGGCTGTTCCACGGCTTCAGAGCTCTCACAGCCAGGAAATTCCTCCTGATTTCAAGTTTGGATCTACCTCCCTCTGCAAGGCTTCCACCCATTGGTTCTTCTTCTGCCCTTCGGTGCTATGGAGAATATATCCACAGCCTTTCCTCTGACAGATCTTCAAGTATTGGAAGAAGGTGACCGTGTCTCACCTCAACCTTTTCTTCTTTAGGCTAAACACACCCAGCTCACCTAACTGTTCTTCCTAGGATTCAGCCTGCAAGCTCCTCACCATCTCTACTGCTCTTTTCTGCACTCTTTCCAGTTTCTTAGTGTCCTCCTTGGACTGTGGCAATCAGAACTGGAACACAATATTCCAGGTGTGGTCTGACCTGTGATCTTAACACTATACCTCGGTTGATGCAGTCCAAGATGGCACTGGCTCTTTCGGAGCCGCAGCACACTGCTTAAGCGATGGCCTACCAGGACACCCAGATCCTTCTCACAAGCACTGATCCCGAGTCTATTTTGTACCTCTGTATCTGCTTTTTCCTGCCTATGTGAAGGGTTTTACATTTCCCACCACTGAACTGCATATTGTTGGATAGGACCTGAGGTTCAAGTCTATCAAGATCTTTTTATTTTTAATTAATTAATTAATTAATTTTCTATCCCGCCTTTATTATTTTTATAAGTAACTCAAGGCGGTGGTGAACATACTTAACATGCCTTCCTCTTCCTATTTTCCCCACAACAATCACCCTGTGAGGTGGGTTGGGCTGAGAGGGAGGGACTGGCCCAAGGTCACCCAGCCGGCTTTCGTGCCTCAGGTGGGACTAGAACTCACGGTCTCCTGGTTTCTAGCCCAGCACCTTCACCACTAGACCACAGTGAGTCCTGGGTCCACTGGAGGCTATCCAACCCAAGCCCCCCTCCCAGTTTTGTGTTGTCTGCAAGTGTGATGAGCCCCTCTTCTACCCCTTCATCTAAATAAAATGAAGATGTTGAAGAGTACTGGACCCAAGGTAGAACCTCAAGATATCCCACTGCATCCCTCCCTCTGTGCAGATAGAAATCCACTGAAGACCATGCGTTGGTACAGTTGTTCAACCAACTTCAGCTCCATCTGGAAACAGCAGCATCCAACCAACGTTGTTCAATTTTATCAAATTCTTTGCTGAGCCTAAGCACACCACATCCAAAGCATTCTGTTGGTCTCCTAATCTAATCACTTTGTCAAATAAATAAATAAATAAAGATTTGCCTGCCCAGACCTGTTTTTAACAAATGCTGTTGCCTTCTAGTGTCCACCTTGTTTCTTTTTAAGTCCGTGTAAACCCACCGCTTGATAATCTTTTCTTGGATTTTCTCTGATACTGATATCAAGCTGATGGACCCTGGGTCCACTTTCCCCCCTTTTTGAAGACATTCGCTCTTCTCCAATCCTCTTGCTGTGCAGGTGTAGTCCTTCTCTCTCTACCATGTGACCCTCCCCTCCCCTTTTTTGGGGTCTGTTTCTTCTGAACCAATTGTATTTTCCCAGTCCCATATTCCAATCGTGAGTTCCATCCCACCCTGTTTCAGTCATACAATGTCCTCTTTGCCTTGACACACATAAAAAAACCAGGTAGGGCTTCACCTGCACCACTGTGATGGCCATCTTGATTTTTTTACCGTATCACTGAGGATACCTCTGCAGGAAGGTTACCTTTACAGCTCTGGGTAGGGCTTTCCTTATAGGAAGAATGACAGCTTGGGAGCTGCACACCTTACCCCATTTTCTATTGAAGATGGAGGGAGGAAATAGCTGGTAATTTATCATAGCTATGAAGCAAAGTGACTCTTTGAAGAAATCCTGCCTAGGAGGTGGCTGCTCCTGATTAAATCAACTTGGAACAATGCCTTCTGTATGCCTTCTTTGGGGCCCCCCTAATTGTTCCCAGCTGGGCCTCCACTCAAGCAGGACTCAGAACCTGGTTAGGACACTGGCAGAACATCCAACAATAACGCAGGGCCTCTGCTTGTGGGGAGAGGCTTGGCCGCCGAGGGGCCCCTGGGTGGATGAATGCCACCTATTGTTCCTGGCCTGTCCTCTGGTTTGTGAGCCAGAACTGCTCCCAAGGGGGCCGCTGCACGCATTAGTAAACCGTGCCCACCACCCTTGTTACGACTGATCAAGCCTTGGGGGGAGCAAGATTTACATGAAGTCATGTTATTCTTGCATTTCAGCCTTAATGTTCCAGAACCCGGTTCAATATGCCTGATCGGCCAGCCAATACTTGGATCAGCTCAAAAGGAGCAGCAGGGAGCCCATCAGCGGCTGACTCCCACCCTCCTCTTCTGTGTGTGGTTTGTGACGAGCAGTGAGGTTTCTAGATACCCTGGGTGATTCTGCGCTCTAGAAAGCTAATTCGAAGACAACACATTTGCTTCCCTTTCCCTTTTTACCCCTGGGCTCCGGTAAAGGTGCGAAAAGGAGGACGAAGAAACCAATTTATTTCTTACATTCTGTTCCTTCGGAAAATCAGGGCAACAAATTCAGTTTCTGAAGCTTGGCTAGCAAAGCACGTGGCCATCAGAGCAGAGTCTGCTCGGCTGATCCTCCTATCGCTGGGCCACCGTTGTGGTCAGTGTCCCCAGGAAGCAGTGGCATTTGCCTATTTATATTGGCTTTGCATTGAGTTTTAACTTTGTTTTTATCGTAAACCGCCCAGAGTCCCTCCTTTGCAGGGAGATGGACAGTGATAAAATTTAGTAAATAAATAAGTAAATACATTTGGGACACTGCAGCCCAGATTCTGCCCCACTGACGCCTGGCTTACAGGGGCAGCTCCTTCTCATGACATCAAGCGCCCCGACGCAGCCCACCAAGGCCCTGAGCAGCAAGAGGCGCTGCTTCCATAAAGGCTTTCTGGTGACATCTGAAACAACGCAATGCCCTTGGCTGTTTTTACAGCAATGGACAAACCCAGCCCCACTCCGAGTGTCCCTCCAGCTGCAAAGTAGGGGGGAGGCTGAGTGCTTGGATTGGAGCAGGAGGCAGTTGCAAATTTCAGCGGTCATGCCAAGACAGATGCAAGGACGCTGAAGGCAGGAAAGCTCCCCCCCAAACTTATTGGCTCCCCCTCCCCTCAGACAAACTGCCACAAAGGGTGCATCACTGCAACTTTGGCACAGGCTTGTTAAGTGGCGCAGCAACCTGGCGCACCCGGTGATTCCAAACTTGTGCCTGGCATCAGGGACTCCCGTACCTGGTCTTTTGACTTCTTCTGATAATCTTTTCCCGTTTTCCTTTGATGACCTTTCTGGATGGCCTGGGCATTTTCAGGATCCTTCTCTTCGCTACATGTTGACGGAGGAAGAGGCAGTCAGAACAGCGACTCTGGCTTCGCTGATTATAAAGCACGCACAGAAAAGGCAGGAGGCTCTAGGGCACCGTTTCTCAACCTTGGTCACTTTAAGACGTGTGGACTTCAGCTCCCAGAATTTTAATTTATTAATTTATTTATTTTCTATCCCACCTTTATTATTTGTATAAATAACTCAAAGCGGGGAATACCTAATACTCCTTCCTCCTCTTTTCCCCACAACAGCAACCCTGTGAGGTGAGCTGGGCTGAGGGAGAGGCCCAGGGTCACCCAGCCGGCTTTCGTGCCTCCGGTGGGACTAGAAGTCACCGTCTCCCGGTTTCTAGCCTGGTGCCTTAACCACTAGACTAAACTGGCCCGCCCACTCGCGCTCTCACACTCTCTCTGTATATCAAGTATACCTAAAAGCTGTGCGCTTTTATAGAGAGAGAGAGAAACAGAAATACATTGGGGAGAGAATACATCTCAAAATAAGAAATTAAATACATAGATAAAAGCAAACTACAGGCAGTCCTCGCTTAATGACCATTCATTGAATAATGGTTCAAACTTACGATGGTGCTGAAAAACTGACTTGTGACAGGTCCTCACACTTACAACCATTGCAGCATTTATTTATTTTCTATCCCACCTTTATTATTTTTAGAAATAACTCAAGGTGGTGAACATACCAAATACTCCTTCCTCCTCCTATTTTCCCAACAACAACCCTGTGAGGTGGGTTGGGCTGAGAGAGGGGGACTAGCCCAAGGTCACCCAACTGGCTTTCATGTCCAAGACGGGACTAGAACTCTCAGTCTCCTGGTTTCTAGCCCGGCGCCTTAACCACTAGACCAAACTGGCTGGGGAATTCTGGGAGCTGACATCCACACATCTTAAAGTGTTGAGGAACACCACTCTAGGGCTCCCCAGATGTAATCTCCATCATTGGCTGTTAATCCACAGAACAACAAGACGGGTGGGACTTCCTTCTGCAGCCACCTGAATTCCTTTAGAGGTTATCTGTGGGGATCACATGACCCCATAGATAACCTGTGGGTCAAAGGAAACTCCCCACTGCTGTTTCTGCACCAGGGCCAGCCCTTTCTCTCCCCCATCCCCATGAAGGTGGGACCACCTTTCTCTGAGGGTTGGGCACTTCAGAGGAGCCTCAAGATGCAGGTCTACAACAGGAGACTGGCAACACCTCTCGTGTGACCTTGAGGAATGAGCCAAGGTTGCCCTCCCTGAAAGTTTCACATGGCAAGGAGGGCTCCCCTCTGCCCCCTTGCAGAAGGTTCAAGAACAAGGGGACAAAGGCAGGAAGGGTTCAAAAGCCATGGAGATCCAGTACAAGCCATGGGTGGCTCACTTGGGTCTACGCTGTAAAGCTACAGCAGAAACCAGTCCTGTGATGGGTGCATTTCGCCCTGCCACACGTCACACTCCCTGCTCCAAGAGAAACATAGACGCACAAACACACACACACACATCCTGTAGGACAAAAGAGAAGGCAGAGAAGTCCTACATTTCCTTCTGCTGTCTGGAGACCTGAAGCTTCTGTGCTTCCACTTCCTGGTCTTGAAGTCTCTTGGCGATTCGGAGGTCGTTCTGGACCAGCTGGTTCTTCTGGATATTGGAAGCATAGTGCAGTTCAACTGGGGAGAGAAGGGACAGAAGGAGGCCTCAGCACAAGCAGTGGGAAAAGGTGCCACCACCTTCCCTCATCTCTGCACTGACTCCCGGTGGCTTTTCTAGAGAGCAAATTCCCTGCCCAACGGTCTGGAAGGGAGCTGCTGGTGCTCCTCAGAGGCAGGCAGACTAACTGATCTGCCCCAGAGGCCAAGGAAGAGGAGGTCAGCTGCTCTCCAGGCCCCTGGATCAACAAGGCCAGCTCTGGGGGACAAACCCTGAGGAGGCAGAGACCCTCACCCCTTCTGGAGTTGGATCATTCTTTCCCTGTGCAGGAGGCCCATGTGCTCCTCTGCTGCCCTTTTCATTGGTTCAGCCCATAGTTTGAGAGGAAAGGCATGGAGCAACGGAATCTGGCTTCCTTGCCAGCAGGGCTGGACGCCCAGATCAAAGGTGAGGCCGATGAGAGGAGATTCAAGGGAGCGGTGCCCTTCTTGATGGCAGCCCAAAGCGTGCAGATATTGCACAAATGCAGGAAGGTCTATCTGCTGTGTACCTTCTTTGGGGAAAAGCCTGCCAGTCTGCCAGGCATCCATTGGTGCCCTCAAAGGGCTGGGGTGGAGGGAGCAGCTGCCCTCCCTCCCCGCTCCATTCCTAGCTCAGCCTCAGAGGCTGAAGGCTACCCTACATTTGAAGGATACATGCATTCCCTGCTCGCCCCGATCGTCAGAGCCATCAATCCCCAGCCAGACAGACGGGTGGGGGAGGCTCAGAGCCTGGATAGGACCTGATGCTGTAATGAGAAGGCCTTGACGTCACAGAATGATTCACGAGCGTGAACTGCGACAGGCAAAGCAGTACTGGATGGGTGCCGTAATTGCTCCGGGCTACGAAAAGGACAGTTCCCGCAAACAGCTGCCAAGAGAAGCCAACCTTGAGAGTGGTCCTTAAAATGCCATCTCATCTGGAGACAGCTGACCCTTGTAAAAGTCTGCACGCTGGCTTCCATGAAGTGCTAGACTCCATCCAGTTAATTAAAAATGGGGGCAGTGTGCCAGAGACTCCTCCCCCCACCCCCGAAAATCACGCACATTGCCAAGGTAGGCAGCCTATGTTGATTCCCAGGTGGCTGGAGAAACCTTGGAGGCACAGGATGCTAAACACACTCACAACACAAAGAACGGACCGGCCACCCCTAATCCCCATCCTTACTCTCTTGCTCCTGCAGACAATAGGCCAGGGCACTGTCTTCCAGGACAGCGAAATCTCGGCAAACTGTGGGAGGAAAAAACAAACACGGAAAAATTGCAAGGGGGTTTAGCCCTGCTAAGAGAACCCACCTAACCACATCGGTTATTGCTCAAGAGCCCAACAAGCCTTGCCATCTGCCCCATTTTAATTCAGGAGGTTGTGGGAACCCAGGTGATGTGCCTAGTTAGGGTTCAGTGAGTATGCTAACCATGAACACGAGGGATGTGCAAGCAGCAACTTTAACTGGAGTGAGCAGAAAGTGGTGTGTGTGTAAAACTATAAGGGTTCAAAGGTCATTCTACATGTATGCAAATATAGCAGGTCCTGGTTTAAGAACATCCCGGTTTATGGACAATTCCCAGCTAAGAATGGACGGCCACGAAGAGTATTATGTTAGAAATTTGAGTTAAGTAAAATGTTTCGGGTTAAATAGACGATGCTACTTCGTGTATTGTTATGTTTAAGATGTTTTAGTGTATTTGGAAGTGTTTCTTAAGTGTTTTATATGCATAGAGAGGTACAATATATACTATGTACTAACTGATGCTAAGTAACTGTTCCAACTTACATACAAATTCGACTCAAGGCCAGACTTAGGAACGGAACTTGTTCTTAATCCGGGGACCTCTGATTTCCAGAGTCATCACAGACTTTACAGGTGCTGAAATAATGGCTGAGAATGCACAGGCATGGGGCTATACTGTATTTTTAAAGTGAGAATTTAATTTAACGAATTTAGAACATTAAATTAATTATTGTAATTTATCACAGTTTCACATTCAAGTCATCCGACAAAGTGTACAATGCTTTTTAAGTCACCCAAAGTGTTTTTTATGCTAATGAAATATTAAAAAATGGATCAAAACGCTGTTATTAAATGGTCTGAACGAAGGTGGGGGAACTCTGACAAACCGACTGGGCAATTTGTAGATGTAGCGTGGCAGAGCGCACTCAAGAACTAACAGAGAAACCACATAGAAGAGGGGGATGAAATGCAGGAGAATGGTGGACAGAGGAGCGGCATTTGATGCCAGCTCTGCCTGCCTCACGGCCCATCTGAGCAAGAGATCAGCATGCAGCCAACCCAAGTGAGCCATGGGCACTCCCTGGCAGGCTGTCTGCAAAGAATTAGGTGCCAGACCAAACCAGGCCCCGGGTGCTTTTCCTCAGCAATGCCTACTGGCATTGTAGACTCATTGGCAAGTCCGTGCAGCTCACGGAGGTGTTAGAAGTTCTGCTCTGACTGCAATTTACACAACTGGAGACAGAGAAGAGCAGAAAAAAATCTGAGATCCAAAGACTGCCAAGGGACGCTGTAAGCCATGAACCCCCGATTTTGGATTTATTTTTATTTTTATTTTTTTTAATTGTCAAATTATTATCACTGCCCATCTGCCCCCCAGGGAACATGAGGGACGTGCAAGCAGCAATTTCACCAAAAAAACCTCTGCTAAAGGCACAGAGGTTTGTATTTCTAGGTGCGAAGATTACTGCAGATGCTGACTGTAGTCAGGAAATCAGAAGACGCTTAATCCTTGGGAGAAGAGCGATGACCAATCTCGATAAAATAGTCAAGAGCAGAGACATCACACTGACAACAAAGGTCCGCATAGTTAAAGCAATGGTGTTCCCCGTAGTAACATATGGCTGCGAGAGCTGGACCATCAGGAAGGCTGAGCGAAGGAAGATGGATGCTTTTGAACTGTGGTGTTGGAAGAAAATCCTGAGAGTGCCTTGGACCGCAAGAAGATCAGACCAGTCCATCCTCCAGGAAATAAAGCCAGACTGCTCACTTGAGGGAATGGTATTCAAGGCAAAACTGAAATACTTTGGCCACATAATGAGAAGACAGGACACCCTGGAGAAGGTGCTGATGCTGGGGAGAGTGGAGGGCAAAAGGAAGAGGGGCCAACCGAGGGCAAGATGGATGGATGATATTCTAGAGGTGACGGACCCGTCCCTGGGGGAGCTGGGGGTGTTGACGACCGACAGGCAGCTCTGGCGTGGGCTGTTCCATGAAGTCACGAAGAGTCAGAAACGACTAAACGAATGAACACAAAAGGCGCAGAGTGTGTCCACTGATCAACATTTCCCATTCTGAAGGAAAACCTAGAAAATCAGCGCTGCTCATTTAATTTAAAGCCTGCATCAACGTTGAGTTGGGTCTGGCTCCATAAGCTAATCCTCCTGTACACCAACATGCTGCTTTATCTGCAAAAATGACTGTTTTGTACTGGCTTTACACCATTTTGTTCCATCAAGCCCAGGTTTTGTACCCCAGACCCCAACTCCTATGGACCCCAGACTCACACCCCAAATTGTTGTTTATTCGTTCAGTCGCTTCTGACTCTTCGTGACTTCATGGACCAGCCCACGCCAGAGCTTCCTGTCAGTCGTCACCACCCCCAGCTCCCCCAGGGACAAGTTCATCACCTCTACAATGTCATCCATCCACCTTGCCCTTGGTCGGCCCCTCTTCCTTTTGCCCTCCACCCTCCCCAGCATCAGCATCTTCTCCGGGGTGTCCTGTCTTCTCATTATGTGGCTAACGTATTTCAGTTTGGCCTTTAATATCATTCCCTCAAGTGAGCAGTCTGGCTTTATTTCCTGGAGGATGGACTGGTCTGATCTTCTTGCGGTCCAAGGCACTCTCAGAATTTTCCTCCAACACCACAGTTCAAAAGCATCGATCTTCCTTCTCTCAGCCTTCCTTACGGTCCAGCTCTCGCAGCCATATGTTACTACGGGGAACACCATTGCTTTAACTATGCGGACCTTTGTTGTCAGTGTGATGTCTCTGCTCTTGACTATTTTATTGAGATTTGTCATTGCTCTTCTCCCGAGGATTAAGCGTCTTCTGATTTCCTGACCGCAGTCAGCATCTGCAGTAATCTTCACACCTAGAAATACAAAGTCTTTCACTGCCTCTATGTTTTCTCCCTCTATTTGCCAGTTATCAATCAAGCTGGTTGCCATAATCCTGGTTTTTTTGAGGTTTAGCTGCAAGCCAGCTTTTGCACTTTCTTCTTTCACCTTCATCATAAGGCTCCTCAGTTCCTCCTCGCTTTCAGCCATCAAAGTGGTATCATCTGCATATCTGAGATTGTTAATGTTTCTTCCAGCGATTTTAACCCCAGCCCTGGATTCCTCAAGCCCAGCATGTCGCATGATGTGTTCTGCGTACAAGTTGAATAGGTAGGGTGAGAGTATACAGCCCTGCCGTACTCCTTTCCCAATCTTAAATCAGTCCGTTGTTCCGTGGTCTGTTCTTACTGTTGCTACTTGGTCGTTATACAGATTCTTCAGGAGGCATACAAGATGACTTGGTATCCCCATACCACTAAGAACTTGCCACAATTTGTTATGGTCCACACAGTCAAAGGCTTTAGAATAGTCAATAAAACAGAAATAGATGTTTTTCTGAAACTCCCTGGCTTTTTCCATTATCCAGCGGATATTGGCAATTTGGTCCCTAGTACCTCTGCCTATTCTAAACCCAGCTTGCACATCTGGCAATTCTCGCTCCATGAATTGCTGAAGTCTACCTTGCAGGATCTTGAGCATTACCTTCCTGGCATGTGAAATGAGTGCCACTGTTCGATAGTTTGAACATTCTTAATGTTTCCCTTTTTTGGTATGGGGATCTAAGTTGATTTTTTCCAGTCTGATGGCCATTCTTGTGTTTTCCAAATTTGCTGGCATATAGTATGCATTACCTCGACAGCATCATCTCGCAAGATTTTGAACAGTTCAGCTGGGATGCCGTCGTCTCCTGCTGCCTTGTTATTAGCAATGCTTCTTAAGGCCCACTCAACCTCACTCTTCAGGATGTCTGGCTCTAGCTCACTGACCACTCCGTCAAAGCTGTCCCCGATATTGTTATCCTTCCTATACAGGTCTTCTGTATATTCTTGCCACCTTTTCTTGATCTCTTCTTCTTCTGTTAGCTCCTTGCCATCTTTGTTTTTGATCATACCCATTTTGGCCTGGAATTTACCTCCAATGTTTCTAATTTTCTGGAAGAGGTCTCTTGTCCTTCCTATTCTATTGTCTTCTTCCACTTCCGCGCATTGCTTGTTTAAAAATAATTCCTTATCTCTTCTGGCTAACCTCTGGAATTTTGCATTTAATTGGGCATATCTCCCCCTATCACTGTTGCCTTTTGCTTTCCTTCTTTCTTGGACTATTTCTAGTGTCTCAGCAGACAGCCATTTTGCCTTCTTGGTTTTCTCTTTCTTTGGGATGTGTTTTGTTGCCGCCTCCTGAACAGTGTTGCGAACTTCTGTCCAGAGTTCTTCCAGGACCCTATCTACTAAGTCCAGTCCCTTAAATCTATTCTTCACCTCCACTGCATATTCCTTAGGAATATTAGTGAGCTCATATCTAGCTGATCTATGGGTCTTCCCTAATCTCTTTAGTCTGATCCTAAATTGTGCAATAAGAAGTTCGCAATCTGAACTACAGTCAGCTCCAGGTCTTGTTTTTACCGACTGTACAGATGTCCGCCACCTTTGGCTGCAAAGGATGTAGTCAATCTGATTTCGGTGCTGTCCATCTGGTGAAGTCCATGTATAAACCCGTCTCTTAGGTTGTTGGAAGAGAGTGTTTGTTATGCAGAGTGAGTTGTCTTGGCAATCTATCAGCCTATGTCCTGCTTTGTTTTGTTCTCCCAGGCCAGGCTTACCTGTAATTCCAGGTGTCATTTGACTGCCCACCTTAGCATTCCAGTCTCCCGTGATGAAAATAACATCTCTTTTAGGCGTGTTGTCCAGTAGGTGCTGCAGATCCTCATAGAACTGCTCTACTTCAGCTTCTTCAGCATCTGTGGTTGGGGTGCATATTTGGAACACTGTGACGTTAGATGGCTTGCCCTGAATTCGAACTGAGATCATTCTATCGTTTTTTGGATTGTATCCAGGCACTGCTTTAGCCACTTTACTATTAATTATGAAGGCTACTCCATTTCTTCTGTGGTCCTCTTGTCCACAGTAGTAGATCTGGTGGTCATCTGATGTGAAGTGGCCCATTCCAGTCCATTTCAGTTCACTGACGCCCAGAATGTCGATCTTTAATCTTGACATCTCACCAATAACCACATCCAATTTGCCCTGGCTCATAGATCTTACATTCCAGGTTCCAATGGTGTGTTGATCCTTAGACCATCGGATTCGCCGGTCACCACCAGCACCGTCGGCCGCTAGCCGTCCTTTCGGCTTTGAGCTAGCTGCGTCATCACGTCTGGGGCTAGTTGAGCTCATCCTCTGTTCCTCCCCAGTAGCATTTTGACCATCTTCCGACCTGGGGGTCTCACCTTCTGACATATACCGACATATCTCTGGTTGTACTGATCCATTTAGTTTTCACGGCAAGAATACCGGGGTGGGTTGCCATTACCTTCCCCAGGGATCGCATTTAGTCGGACCTCTCTGTCGTGACCTTCCCGTCTTGGGTGGCCCTTCACGGTTTAGCTCATGGCATCACTGAGGTGCTCAAGCTCCAGCACCACGACAAGGTAACGATCCTTTGCTGACGCACACCCCAAATACAGTGAATCAAAACCTTATAAAACTGATGATATAAAAGCTTGGCATTGCTTTAGAGGAGATAGAGGTTTGTTGACTTTTGGGGTGGTGCCTAGCGCAGCCCAGTTTTAAACGAAGGGGCCATTACACATGTTTCCATTTGAATGGAAAGGAAAAACAGTCCTTTCCATCCAGCAGCATGACCCTGCTCTCCAACTGCTGGTGGAAGCCACCCCCCCAACTTTCCTCCACCATCCATCTCAAAGGGGCAAATCCAAAGCTGGCAGATCCCACCACACAACAGACTAAGGGAATTAGGTTAAGACAACCTTACAGGGAACTGGGCCCATTTCTCTCTTTCTGAAGTTCCCCCACCCCTCAGCCCCTTCATGGGCCTAGTTAAACGTGTGGGAAAAAGGCCACTTGTTGGCATTGTGTTCTTCCCTGCCTCCCAAACCACATTTGTTCCACATTTCTTCCTCTCGGTGCACATTAAAGGCCATGTCGGAAGGCTCCGTGTTGGCCCCAAAGTTATCGGCCGCCTTCCTCTGTCAGAACCCATGATCAAAGAACCGGTAGATCGTTTGATCATGTTCTCTGCCATCAGAGTCAACGCATGTCAGGAATCGGTTGGGAGGGGGAGATTGGCTGAGAGCGGGAGAGAGGACTGTTTCGTCTAAAGATGGTGTTCAAGGTCGTATCAGTCAGAGATGGTTGGACTTGGAATGCTGGACTGATGATGGAAGGGGGGAAGGAATGTGGAGGGGGGTTCTGGCTTACCTGTGTACTTTTAATCGGGTAGTTTGTGCGGGAATTTTTAGTCGTGGCTTTTTGCTTCCATTCTGTACACATCCACAATAAATCTGAAATCTGCATTTTATGGGTCAATTGTGTCAGAACCTTACACCCTCACCATGATTTGGGGGCAGGTGGTGGGGAGGGGGAGCAGAGTGCGGAAGCGGCAGGAGGGGGGCAAAAATGGAGGCTGCAGAATGGTTATTTAAGGGGATGAGACCAGGAAAGCAGGAACCCCCTTATTTTTAGCTGGGGGCCCGTATTATTTTGGTTCTTCACTGCTCAAAGCTCGGAGAACGTTTAGGGGAGAAAGCACATGCTGAGACGCAGGAAGGGGCAGAAGTCATCTTTTTATGACAGAGTGGCTCATTTCATAGACTAAGGGAATGCTGTGGATGTAGTTTATCTTCATCACAGTAAGTCTCTCACCTGAACTGTTGAAGGGAGCGTGAGAGTGGCCCATGGGGGGAGCCTCGGGAAGGGCACCTCTGGCACGTATGTACCCGGCCAGATGATGGATACCACAGCCATGAGACTTTTTATTCTTCACAAGACCCAAGCTGCTCTTGTCCTGAACTTTCAGGACATCCGGCAGCTTGGGTCTTGCCAGGGCAGTAGACTTGCCCACACCAGGATAAGGAGGGTGACAGAAAAAAGACTCGTCACGGGTTCCATGTTACGGCTGTTCCTCCCCACGACTCCCCACAGGAACCTCTCTTGCTGCCACCCTGTCTCCCTTTGCCTTCCTTTGCTGGGTGGCCCACGTGAGAGCAAAACCAATGGTGCTGAGCTCCGCAGTCCCTCTGTGCTGCAACGGAGATCCCTGAAGGACCCCCAAGGGTTTAACCCCTCTGGACAAGTGAAAGGCCTTCTAGCTTTGGGTGGGCCTCTTTGCATCACCCTCATGGATATTTCCACCCTGACCACTGACAAGCTTTCTGCACACCCAGGGACTAACACAGACCTGCACCTGGAAAGGCCCAGTTGCGCTGACTCCTCAGCACAGGGCCCCTGTGAGAAAAAACGGAAGGCTTGGCGAATGGCTCAATACTGAAGAGGGAGTAAAACTAGGGCCACGCGAAGACCCACGTTTATCTTTGTAGGCCCTTGTGGTAATAATTCAGATGCTTGGGGTTGTAGATGCATTCCCTGCAACTACGTTCTTCATGTCGCAAGACATTTATGCATAATAAAGTAGCGATACAACAATATCTTAAAGGTATTTAATTTTAGGGTATTTAGGATTTTACTGCTGTTTTTCGTATTTTTATTTTAAGCTTAAAACATTTTTGTAGGCCCCCAAAGTTTCATCAGCCCCAGGCACTGTGCCTATTGGGTCAGATGGATAATAAAGGCATCTGTTTCCTAATCTTGTTCTTAATTCAAGTTTTTCATTTCTTTGGTTTCCTATTTTTAAAGTATGCATATGTGAATTGCTCCTTCAGAGCTACAATCCTCGAACAAAAAGAAAGAGATGTAAGTTTTAAAAGGAAGGAATCCCTCAAGGAACAAGAAAGAGATGAACTGGACCTAATGCAGTCTAATGGAGCTGCCCCCTCCTTGTCTGAAACTGAAGCAGGTTAGCACAGGAGATTTTTAAATCCAGCCCTAACTGTGGATGCTACAAGAGGCAAATCCCTCTGGGGAGATCTGCAAAGCATTTAGTGCATCCTTGCACAAGGAACATCACAGAGGGAAGCAGAGACCTGGGAAAAAACTGGGTGGGTCTCATAGCCAAAGTCACCCTTCCCAGGCCTGGTATCCTCCGAATGTGTTTGGACTGCAGTGGCATTGCTGTTAAATCCAGGAGAGCCAAAGAATCAGTGGTGTGATTCTCCAGACTAAGAGGGATGACAAGTGGGCTGGCCAAATGCCTCTGAGGAAGGAATGGCAAGCGTTGGAACGGTGACAATGGAAGACCAGCTCCACCACTCTTCGGAATTCCTGGGCATCAACAAAGCCTCTTTGCACCAGAGGAATGTGTGTGAAGGAGCAGCATCAAAGCTCCAAGTTTGGAAAGACAGTTCCTGACATGTTTAGGATTTCCCAACGTGAACCTACATTTGAGAACCTGTTCTCATTGCTGGCACTGGCTTTGTCTGAGTGTAACGAATGCCTATTCTAGAACACTCTCAGACTCATGAGCAGGAATGCAAAGATATCTGATTTATTAAAAATAGTACATAGGATCACAAAGAAAGCTGAGAATGATAAAAGCGCGCCAAATGCAAACTAAAAACCCTCGGTACAAATGAGATCCCTCCCCCTGTAGAATCTTCCCAAGCTCACAATCCGAGGTGCTCCTAATGGCTTCTGATGGTCTGCGGGAAAAGTCCTTGAACAGAGCACATAACCCAAACACATTCCATTGAAATGAACATAGATACAGAGCTTGGAAAAGGGGTTTGCCCGGTACTTTGATGGACAGCATTGTTGTAAGCCACTTCAGCAAAAGGCAGCAACTCCACCCAATTGTCCTGATGGTAGTTAATGTATGCTCTAAGAAATTGTTCAAGGGAGGAGTTCAAAATCTCAGTAGATCCATCAGTCTCAGGATGGGATGAGGTGGACAGCGCCTGTTTGGTGCCAATCAATTTTAAAAATGATTTCCAAAACTGGGAAGTAAACTGTGTCCCGTGGTCGCTGACCAAACAGGAGGGGCTACCGTGGAGACAGTAGACGTGGATGAGAAATAGGTGCGCCAATTGCGGGGCCGACGGGATGGACGCACATGGAATGAAATGGGCTTGTTTGGAAAAAAAATCTTTTACAACCCAAATGACAGTTTTCTTCTGACTGGGAGGAAGATCCACAATAAAATCCATAGAAATCTTGTCCCAGGGATGGGACGGGCTGGCCACAGGCTGCAGAAGCCCCTGAGGTTTCCCCCCTTTTCACTTTGACATTGCACAAACAGGACAGGAAGCCACATAGTCTTTTACATCGCGTCTCAAGGTGGGCCACCAGAATTGACAACGAACCAAATGCAATGTTTTAACAAAACCACAATGCCCAGCAAGTTTATCATCATGGGAATGTTGTAAAATGTCAGGTCATAAAGTCTCGGGTACATAAAGGCGGTGTTGCACCCATGCCAGACCGTTTTCAAAAGAAACAGTGTCTTTATTAGCTAGAAACCAAGTGTCAGATTTCAGCACCTGGAGAAAGTCTTTCTGTAATTGGCAAGGAACTTGCACTTTCCGCTTCCCAGACTGGGTTGGGGGCGGGGATGCCTGCACACGGGTCTGGCTCCGGGTGACAGCAACTAAGCCCAGTTGTGGTTCAGTGAGAACAGTCCCAACCACATCTGCCACGTGGTCAAGGTCCTGAGGTAAACGTGACAAAGCATCGGCCAGAAAGTTTTTCTTTCCTGGAATAAATTTTAACTGTAAGTTAAAGCGACTGAAAAATTGAGCCCAGCAAATTTGTTTAGGACTGAGATGCTGGGGGGTGCGGAGGGCTTCCAAATCCCTGTGATCGGTCCAAACTTCAAAAGGGCATTTAGCGCCTTCCAGGAGGTGACGCCAGGCTTCCAAAGCGGCTTTTACAGCAAAAGCCTCCTTTTCCCAAACATGCCACTGGCGTTCGGTTTCAGAAAATTTTCTGGGCAAATAAGTGCAGGGCTTTAAGTGATTTTCAGAATCTCTCTGTAACAATATAGCCCCAACTGAGGAGTCAGAAGCATCAACTTGGACCACAAAGGGGCGTTCAGGATCGGGGTGCTGTAGAATAGGCTCAGCAGTGAAGAGGGTTTTTAACTTCTCAAATGCTGCCTGGCATTCAGGCGTCCAATTCAGCACCGCCCCAGGGTTTTTTTACTTTGCGTGTCTCTCCCAAGCCCTTGGTATGGAGTAAATCAGTGAGGGGCAAAGCAATCTCAGCGAACCCCTGGATAAATTGGCGATAGTAATTACTGAACCCGAGGAAACTTTGCAATTGCCTCTGGGTGCAGGGACGTTCCCAACTTAAAATCGCCTGAATTTTTGCAGGGTCCATTTCAATGCCCTTGTCAGACACCCTATAGACCAGATAGTCAAGTTGGGTCTTGTGAAACTCACATTTGGAAAGCTTGGCATAAAGTTTGGCATCTCTAAGCTTGCTTAACACCTGTTTGAGGAGGCGTTCGTGTTCCTCCTTGGTTTCAGTGTAAATGAGAACATCGTCTAAATAAACCAGGACCCCTTTAAACAAATGATCATGTAATACTTCATTAATCAATTGCATGAAGACTCCGGGCGCCCCTGCCAACCCAAAAGGGAGGACTTTGTACTGAAATGAACCCAGTGGAAAATTAAAAGCGGTTTTCCACTCATCTCCAGCTCGGATGCGGAAATAGGCTTCATGAAGATCGAGCTTGGAGAAAATCTTGCCCTTAGACAAGTGAGCTAACATGTCCTTCACGAGAGTAAGAGGGTACTTGTTGCAAATTGAGACGGAATTTAACCCCCGATAGTCCGTACAGAGTCGAAGCGTGCCATCTTTCTTTTCCCGGAATAGCACAGGGGCCCCAACTGGGGAATTTGCAGGTTCAATAAACCCCCTTGACAGATTTTTGTCAATAAAGTCCTGTAATGCCTCAAGCTCCTTCTGAGTCATTGGATAAATTTTTGGCTTGGGCAATTGAGCGTTGGGAACCAACTCTATTGCACAGTCAGTTTTCCGATGGGGGGTATCTGATCTGCTTCCATTTCCCCAAAGACGTCTGCGAAGTCTTGGTATCGATCGGGCAAGCCTTCTAAATGTGCCAAACTAGGGCGCGGCGTGGCAATTGCAGCCCTTCCAACCCCCGCACGTGAAGCTCTCTCCGCTGTAGGAGCTTGGTAAAACCCATCCTTAAAAGTCAGAGTTGTGTGTTCCCAGTTTATATATAGGCTTTGATAGGTCAACCAGGGGATCCCCAGAATTACCAAGGGATTGCCAACAGGTCCCACTACAAATTTTAAAGTCTCACGGTGGCTGCCCATTTGGATTGCGACAGTTCCAGTGAAATGGGTTGCCGTCCCCCCCCCCCCCGCCGTTGAACCATCCAACTGTGTAAAGATCAAAGGCTGCTGGAGGGGGAAGCTAGGCAGGTCCAAAGCAGCAACCAGATCAGGGTGAATTAGACACCTGGAACACCCAGAGTCAACTAAAGCCCAGACCTCTGTAGTCTTTGTGCGGGAGCCCAATTTCACTTTTACTGCTAGAGTTGGACAGTCAGCACTCACCATGGCATTTTCGCGCCCATCCTCCTCCACCTGCCTGCAGGCGCTCTTCATGGCAGGTGGCTGGTGTTTCCCACCAGCTCCTTAGAGTCATCTTCAGCCTCTCCCGAGAAGTAGAATACTTCCTCAGCGTTGGCTGCCCCCTTGGATGCTGTCATCCACCGCAGGGGGGGCGGGCGATTTGGCCGGCAGCTTGCCCGCTCGATCTCCAGCCTTGGCTTTTGGGCAATCAGGTGCTCGATACCCTTCCTTTCCGCATCAGAGACACTGACCCCTCTCATAGCGCCGACCTCTCTCCTCTTCCCAGGCTCTATAGCCTGGCTGGGCAGCAGTTGCGGCACTTCGGGGTCCCCTCATGGCGGCTGGTGGTTTTTCAGGTCGTCTGGTTTGCATGAAGGTATCCTGGGCGTGCTCAGCCTTGCCGGCCAGACAGATCCATTCGTACAATGACTCTGGGTCGTCTCTACACAACGCCCATCGTAGGACGTCCCGGTTGAGTCCCTCTTTAAACCATTCTATTAAGATTGACTGAGACCAGTCAGGGATTTTCCCAGCTAAAGCCTTAAACTCCAGGGCGTAATCAGCTACAGACAGCTGGCCCTGGGTAAGATCCTTCAGCGCCTTCTTAGCTCTTGCCTTGGCCAGAGGATCCTCAAAATGCAGCTTTAACGCCCCCATAAAGTCCCCAAATTACTCAAGTTCAGGGGAGTCAGCCTCACTTAATTGAACATACCAGTCAGCCGCTCGACCCTTCAACTTGGTGGCAATGGCAGTTATCTTAGCCTCTTCGGAAGGGAAGCATGCCCCAAACTGCCTCATATAACTCTTAGCATTAGTTAAGAAAAAAGATAACTTTGTCGGATCCCCATCAAATTTGACAGAAAAGTCTTTCACCCCCACTCCTGTTGGAGCGGAACTGGTGGCTGCTTGAGTGTTTGGGCCCCAGGTTACAGTACTTGTCGCTCTGCGGGGTGGAGATTCATCCCAGAGCCATCTCCGGCCCCGCTCCGCTGGCGGTCCAGGTGGGAGGATAGGGGATGGTTGCATGAAGCTGGGACCTCCGTCGTGCCTCCCCTGCCCCCCCAATGATAGAGACAGGTTTCTTAACATGTACTCCATTGATTCTATTTTGGCCTCCACCACTCTTAGCCTTTCAGGGGTTTGAGATTCCTCCCTCCCTTGCGTGTTAGGCTGTCTCTCCATTGATACCGTGGTAGATTCTACGTCTGGGGTCAGCGGGAACCGATGCTTCCAGGACGCCTGGGACGTCCCTGGCTGGGGTTCTCCCATTGCATCCCAGGTGATCAACTCTGCGGGCGATTCGCTGGGTGCTGGTTGCTCTGGTTCTCCCCCATCGTTAGATTCCTCCACCTCAGGGCTGGAACTCGAATCCTGCCGGAAATCTGAAGGTTCTGGGGTGAGGCTCAGTTCTCCGCTCTTGACTGTCGACTCGGGCATCAAGCTAGCCGGCTCCTCAAGTCCCCCGGTCGTGAGCTTGGACTCGGCCATCGTTAACTATTTTCCCTCACAAGAGACTGATCTTGGTAGGAGCTAACGGTACAACTTTGGGATTCTCAGCTTTATGTAATGCCTATTCTAAAACACTCTCAGACTCCTGAGCAGGAAAGCAAAGATATCTGATTTATTAAAGAATGGTATGCAGGATCACAAAGAAAGCTGAAAATGATAAAAGCGCGCCAAATGCAAACTAAAAACCCTCGGTACAAATGAGATCCCTCCCCCCATAGAATCTTCCCAACTCACAATCCCAGGTGCTCCTAACGGCTTCTGATGTTCTGCGGGAAAAGTCCTTGAGCCAAGCACAGAACCCAAACACATTCCATTGAAATGAACATAGATACAGAGCTTGGCACAAGGTCTCACAGCAGCTCCCTCCCAAACAGAAACGCGTCAGCGCCATGGCATGTGAAACGTTAGGATGTACAGTGCACATTGAAACAGTGAACATGACACTGAGCTGATAAAAAGCTGCTTGTATTACAGTTATGTTTCAGCATTTATTATAACTTTTAATGGGATATCTAGCTTGAAGAGACAGTCGACCTCTGAACGCCACTTACTAGGAGCGAGTAATAGCAGAGGGCCTCAATCTTCTGACTCCAACAGAAAGACATTCTCAGGGAGGTTTTTTTATTTCATCACATTGTTGTGGGGACAAAGCACTTCACCACATCCCCCAAAATCAAATGTGCTGCGAGGGAGGGCTCCCCTCTCTACTAATACCTGTAAAAGTGCAGCCACAGCCCAACCAAAGAGCCACTGAGTGCTCACTGAGAAAGATCTAAGATCATTTTAACCTTCCATTTAAGCCAAAAGGGAAGGACAAGTTATAAATCGGTTTTACTGTATGAATGTATGCATGCGTATACAGACACACATTATCTACAAACACGATTACTAATCTGTTCCTGGTTTTCTGATGCTGAATCTGAAATCTTGGAATAGTCTGTACAGTTCCAAAGTTCAAGTTGCTGAGAACCCCTCCCTGCTTGAAGAACTCTTGGTAGACTACCAAGGCCCCAGAAGACTGGAAGAGAGCAACGTCACTCCCCTTCTTCAAAAGGGGGGCCTGGGAAATTATAGACTTGCCAGCTTGATTGGGAAAGGTCTTTGAATAGACCTAGGAAGAGATCTTCAAAAAGCTTACTGGGCAGCCCGTTTATGAGCACTTGGATAGACATGCCATAGTTAACCAGAGAGCATGGATTTGTCACAAAAAACAGGGTCTGACTTGTCTCCTTCAATCCAGTTACAAGCTTAGTAGATCAGGGTAATGCTGCAGACATAGTATACCTCAACCTCAGCAAAACATTTGACATAGGCTCTCATGATATTCTCCTTCATAAAATGGTAGAATATGGGCTAGATGATATTTCTGTTAGATGGATTAACAATTGGCTGAATGAACACATCTAAAATGGGCTTATTAATGGCTCCACTTCACTTGAAACATTGAGCGGGGAGTTCCAGGGCTCTGTCAAGAGGACACAGAGTTGGGAGTGGTGACTAGTTCTTCAGAACAAAAAGAGAAGAGAGAATTCAAAAAGATCTAGAGGAGCTTGAGGTGAAATAAAGAAGATGGAATTTAACAGGGAGAAATGCACCTGGTTAAGAAAAATGTAAGGCACCTTTGCAGCCAAAGGTGGCCGACATCTATACAGTCGGTAGAAATAAGACCTGGAGCTGACTGTAGTTCAGATCATGAACTTCTTCTTGCACAATTTAGGATCAGACTAAAGAGATTAGGAAGACTCACAGATTAGCTAGATATGAGCTCACTAATATTCCTAAGGAATATGCAGTGGAGGTGAAGAATAGATTTAAGGGACTGGACTTAGTAGATAGGGTCCCGGAAGAACTCTGGACAGAAGTTCACAACACTGTTCAGGAGGCGGCAACAAAACACATCCCAAAGAAAGAGAAAACCAAGAAGGCAAAATGGCTGTCTGCTGAGACACTAGAAGTAGCCCAAGAAAGAAGGAAAGCAAAAGGCAACAGTGATAGGGGGAGATATGCCCAATTAAATGCAAAATTCCAGAGGTTAGCCAGAAGAGATAAGGAATTATTTTTAAACAAGCAATGCGTGGAAGTGGAAGAAGACAATAGAATAGGAAGGACAAGAGACCTCTTCCAGAAAATTAGAAACATTGGAGGTAAATTCCAGGCCAAAATGGGTATGATCAAAAACAAAGATGGCAAGGACCTAACAGAAGAAGAAGAGATCAAGAAAAGGTGGCAAGAATATACAGAAGACCTGTATAGGAAGGATAATAATATCGGGGACAGCTTTGACAGTGTGGTCAGTGAGCTAGAGCCAGACATCCTGAAGAGTGAGGTTGAATGGGCCTTAAGAAGCATTGCTAATAACAAGGCAGCAGGAGACGATGGCATCCCAGCTGAACTGTTCAAAATCTTGCGAGATGATGCTGTCAAGGTGATGCATGCTATATGCCAGCAAATTTGGAAAACACAAGAATGGCCATCAGATTGGAAAAAATCCACTTGTATCCCCATACCAAAAAAGGGAAACACTGAAGTTCTACTCTACTCTGCCCTTTGTTGTTTATTCGTTTAGTCGCTTCCGACTCTTCGTGAGTTCATGGACCAGCCCACGCCAGAGCTTCCTGTCGGTCGTCAACACCCCCAGCTCCCCCAGGGACGAGTCCGTCACCTCTAGAATATCATCCATCCATCTTGCCCTTGGTCGGCCCCTCTTCCTTTTGCCTTCCACTCTCCCTAGCATCAGCATCTTCTCCAGGGTGTCCTGTCTTCTCATTATGTGGCCAAAGTATTTCAGTTTTGCCTTTAATATCATTCCCATTTGGGGTCCTGGGTTCAGTTCTGGCATCCCAGTTCAAAAAGGGTAAGGACAGATTTTATGTATGTTTCTAATTCCCCCTATCCTCAGTTTAAGGCATAGTTCTAATTCTCCTGATCTGTATTTTCGAATTTGCTCCTGTAATAAGACTCCTCAGAGCTGTGTCTAAGCCAGTATTTCTCAACCTTGGTGACTTTAAGCTGTGTGGACTTCAACTCTCAGAATTCCCAGCATGGCTGGGTCTAAGCTAACAGATTTTCCATATGTGTCCAACATTCAACATCACAAGGTCCTGCATATATGTTTCCAATGGACATAAATGTATTTTGCATGCTTGTATATCAATGAGCATGCTTTATAACATGCCCACTCTGTAACAAGATTCCTGATTTAAGAAACTGACTCATTAGTTAATGTGACTCCTCAAGCACCAGCCTTTTTACAAATTCGGATGAAAACTTGAGAGAAATCTCAAGTTCTATGCTCACAAGTATCCAAAGCACTTCTGAATCATTCTGGAACTGCGCAAAGCTCAACTTATTACCTTATTTTAATTTTTTTTTCCCTGGAGACTCTGAACAATCATTTCTGGTCATGACATACTGTACCTTCCTGGACTGGAGGCAGGCAGGAACTGTCGATCTGAATTTCAGTCATTGTTGTATTCCCACAGGGCCAAGCGGTGCTCCAGCACGCCAAAGATGATCTGCAAGAACAGACATCAGATTGCTGAGACTCCGGCATGATATCTAAAAGCTTTTGAAATTGCCAAAGATGTTCTTCCTATGGAATGGTCAGAATTACCATATTGGTCTCATCTCTCTCCAAATAAAAAGCATCACTCAAAAGGAATTTCAAAAACAAGGTGGAATATTAAGGATTTGACCAGATTTGAAAAACATGTAACACAAAATGCAGAACATCCATTGGAGCTTATTTGCAAGCTGCTGATGAAATATGAATCAGGAACCAAATGAAATGATGCAGAACTTCAGCATGACAACTGAGATGCAACAGTAGAAATATCAATGGAAGACAAATGTTAAATTTACCAGGAAAATCCTACTGAGCGAAAACTGGTAGAAGATGTTTTATCACTGGAGTATTACTTCAGTACTGATTGCTAAAATATAAAAATGATTTTCCAAAAAATCACTGGAAATGCAGTAATTAGGCTGGATCATTGTTTCATATTTGGTGGAAATGTTGTAAAGCCCAACAATTCTGGAAGATGATTTATTACAGAATGAAATAAAATTTAAATAATGAATTCTGTTTCTAGCTAGCCATTTTTCTGTTAAAAGTTACCAAACCTTATATTCTCACAAAATATACTGAGCTGGCTGCCAGGATACGCTATGACTTTTATTGAAAATCATGTATAATTCCCTCTATGGAGGAATGACCAACTAAGTTGTAGGAATATACACCAATATCAAAAATAATCTTGTACTGAAAAAAAGTCTGATAGAAAATTTAACACAACTTAGAAACCATTTATGGATTATAGTTCCACATATAGACTTGAAAAGACAAGACAGGATAGATACAATAATGTTCTTCAAATACCTGAAAGAAGAGAAGACCACCTGCTCTCTATCATCCTAGAATGCAGAACATGGAATAATGGATTTAAAAGAATAATGTATTTAATGGAAAATTCAAACTGTATGTCAAAAAAAAAATCCCAAGGGTAGTTTGAGGGTGCAGCCAACGACTCAGAGAGATCAGAGCCCTACGCAGAAGCTAGATAAGGGGCACCTTTAGATTTCTGCAATGAAGAGAGCGTTGACCAACTTGGTCCCTTCCAGCTCTATGATTATGGGTTACAGAATAACGAATGTATTTTTCTTAATTCCAAGAAATTTAAGGAAGTCAGATTCTTAGGGAAAATGTCCTAAGAAAGAACAGTTGACAGTGCAACCAATTATTCTGAGGGCCTCTCCCCGCTGGCACCTGACCACAGCACAAAGTTGCATTTCCAGCCCTCAACATCGCTTGCTCTCATCTCCACCTCATGTGTCATGCTCCCAGATCAAATGTTCCCAGAACATCTGATCGGACTCGCATGCATGAGTGAAGTCCACACGTGTCAAGACTTGTGAGTCAGTAGAAGTGGGAGGGGGACAAGCCAGGAGCGCGAAAGCATCTTGTTTGGGCTGCCTCTGGCACCCGAGGCCAAGCTGCCGAGCCGCTGGAGACAGCTGCACAGAGCTGAACAAACTGGCACGAACAGGGGGGGCTGCAGACTGAAGAAGGGGGTGGGGGCTGAGTCCATCGGGCTGTTTAACTTGGAGAAAGCGCGGGGACTTCTATTTGCAGTGTTTTCACTGCACTGCACACTACACTCCATTAAAGAGATTTCTACTCAACCACGCATGAATCGAATTTAATGGTAAGCTGAGTAGGGCAGTCATCACATCATGAGACTCACCAGCTTAAGCGGTCCTGAGCTTTATCAGTATTAAGCTAGTCTTTTCCTTGTATTATAACAAAAGCAGCCTCAAGTGCATAAAATATGTTTGGTTTTGTCACCCATTGCTTGCATGGAAATCAGGAGACTGCAGTGGCTTGAAATAAGGGTCGGTTAGGGGCCAACAACGGGTTGGTGATTCAACATGGGTTGAATCACCATCAATGGTGTGGTTCTATACCAGAACAAGGATGGGTGGAGAGCACTTCAGCTCTGGACTTGAGAAAGGTACGAAGCAGTTGTGGGCTTCGTTCCCCTGAGTGTGTTCAAGAGGAAGCTGGAATGTGGAGCCCTTGGCGGTCTCTGGGCTTGGCTTTTGCTTGAGGACGTTTCATTACCTGACTAGGTAACACCATCAGCGCTGGTGGTGGGGTGTGGTTTTCTCCTTGGTAGTTCCTTCTGTCAACCACTCCCCCACCAACACTGGCAGGGCATGCCACTGTATCTCAACAGGGAGCAAACCCCACGTTCACCGGCACTGATGGTGTTCCCTAGTCGGGTAATGAAACGTCTGCAGGCAAAAGCCAAGCCCAGAGACCGCCAAGGGCTCCACAGTTCAGTCCTGGGCTACAGACCTTCCCTTCTACTGAAAGCTGGAATGCTTTAAATTACACTCACGCACATCAGCCCCTTCTATTCAATTGATTGGGGGGCGTGGTGGCTCAGCGGTTAAGACGCCAGGCTTGCCAACCGGAAGGTTGCAAGTTCGGTGGTTTGAGAGCTGGGCGCCGCGTGATGGAGTGAGATCCCGCACTCTTGCCAGCCTAGCGATTCGAAAGCATGCAAAGGTGAGCAGATAAACAGGTACCGCTTCGGCGGGAAGGTAACGGCGTTCCGGACCACATGACCGTGGAAGTGTCTTTGGACAACACTGGCTCTTTGGCCATGAAACGGAGATGAGCACCGCCCCCTAGTGTCGGACACGACTAAACGGGAACCTCTACCTTTTACCTGTTCAATTGATCAGACTCAATTCTTCAGCCGCACAATGACTTGTAGAGCCCAGCCTTGCCCGAACCATCCAGTGAAGGACGCCCACCACCCCTTGGAATGATCCGTCCCACTTACAAGCACTCTTACTGTTAGGAAGGTTTTTCCCCTAACATTTGATCAGAACGTGCCTTCCTGAAACTTCAATGCATGATTCTATGTCTCCAGAATGAGACGAAACAGGTCTGTCGTGACCATTGTTTGTTTGGGAAGCTGCCCAATCGAAATCTGAGATAAAATTAGTCTGGATGATGTAAACACCCCAAGAACTATTCTGGGCCAAACTCTTAATGCCTGGTGTGAAAGATTTTGCAGAAAACTACCTGACCAATACCGGAAGGTAAAAGATGGCATTCTTCTTCCTTCCTAGAATCACAGAATCCTAGGGTTAAAAGGGGTCTTGGAGGTCTTCTAGTCCAACTCCCTGTCCAGTGCAGGAATCCTCAGGGCTGTCCAGTCTTTTCTTGAAAACCTCCAATGAGGTTTTCCTTTATTATTAAAGGAACTCAGATCTTGTTCCTCCAACCAAGAGAGGCCTCTTCTCCCCACCCTGTTTCTGGTGAATGAAAATTCTGAGTATTTTCTGGAAAGTGTACTAGAAAGCAATTTTAATTAAGGAAGGGCAGGGACTATCACTTGCCTGGAAGGAAGGATGCGCGTTTTTTGTTCGGACACATGAGAGGGCAACCCATTTTCTGTTAACAGAGAAAGGGGTGAGTAAAACTGCTGTGGGTGCGCCTTTCTGTGTGGGGCGGGGGGGGGCTCTCACCGTCTTACTCCTTCTCACCACGAAGCAGCAAAGAATTTCGGTGCAGCAGACTTCTGGCCTAGATCACAACTAAGGCATGCCTGCACCAGGCATGCCCAAGGTTGTGATGCCAACTGCCCCGAATCTCATTCCTGGGGTTCTTGTAAGGCCCAGAAAGACAGGAAAAGGCCCTGAAGAATTCCAACCCGCTTCAGGTGGGGCAGCCACATGGGCAAAGCCAAGGGGTGGCCCCCTTCCCCGGGGATCCTGCAAGACCCCTCCCTGCCTTTCCTGAGGCTTTTAAGATTGCACTGGGCTTCAGAGCCGCACAGCTGTGCCCCCCCCACCCCATAGGTCCCTGCGGCTTCCTGGGGGGCCGGGGCCTTCTCCCGGGAAGGGGGGGCAGGACTGGGGGGACTCCCTGCCCACTGGTGGAAAAGCAGAGCGATGCCGAAAGCAGAGGGGGATGAGGGGGGCACCGAGAGCGGCCCGTGGAGGGAGGGAGGGAAGCCCGGGGTGGGAGGGCTGGTCGCCAAATCCCAGGGTGGCGGGGCGGCGCCTGGGTATTCCCCGCGTGGGCCTGGGCTGCGGAGCCGAGGGGCGCTCGCGAAGCAGCGGCGGCTCAAGCGGCCGGGGGGAGGCCGGGGGCCCGAGCCCGCCGCCGCGCGCGCTGGCCGTGTCCACCCCGCGAACGGCCGCTCCGCCCCGGCGCCCGCCAGCGCCGAAAAGCGTCCTCGGCCCGGAGCGGAGGGGGCGTCCCCGGGTCCCGCTCCGGCGGCCGCAGAAGCGCCCCGCCCGGCCGGACCCCGCAGCCTCCCCTCCCGCAGCCTCACCTGGAAAGGCGCGCCCGGGCGCAGCTCGCCCTCTCCGGAGCCTCCCCCGGCCAGCGCGGCTCCGAGGCGGCCCCGGCTGGCTCCGCGGGTCGGCTCCTCCGCACAGCCCTCGCCGGGCCGGGGATGCTGCGGAGCGAAGGGGCGGCTCCTCCTCCGCCGCCGCCGCCGCCGCCACCCGCGCGCCGCAGCGCTCCTCCCCGGCCGGGCGCGTCTCTTGCGCGCGGCCGGGCGGGCCGGCGGGCAGGTGTGCTCCGGCAGCCTCTCCGCCGGGCGGGCCGCGCGCACAGGGAGCCCCGGCTTGCAGGGGGCCTGTGGCGGGCGAGCTGCGCGCTGCGCGGCCAGCCGGGAAGCCGCGGAGGCCCCGGGGCGCGGAAGGGCGCCCCGCCTCGAGGGAGGCGGAGGGAGGCAGCGCAGTTGCGCCAGTTGCGCCTTCCCGGCCGCGCGCCCGGCAGTGGCGCTTCGGGGCTCCGGAGGCTGCGCGGCGGCGGCGGCGGCTCCCCCGGAGGAGGGCGCGCGGGTCTTCCCAGCCGAGGGGCGAAGTCCGCGCCGGGCGCTCGATCTGCGCGGCCGCGGACTGGCGGGGCGCGAGCGCCGCGCAAAGCCAGCCGACCCGCGGGGAAAAATTACGCGCGGCCCGATCCTGATTTGTTCAGTATTCCAGGAAAGCGGGGGTGCCCAGATGCAGGCCCGGGGCCGCCAGCGGTTCTCCGAACGACTTCCAAAGGTTGTTAGCGAGTTGTAATTTTTAATTTCAGAAGGGAGAAATTACTTACATTTCAGGATTATCATAGAAACTAAATTTGATTTTGATTAAGAATGTAAATGACCTCTTCGAATCAAATTTGTTAAGTCCCCACGTCCCACGCTTTTAAGGGTGAGGCTTCTCAAAGGTGAAGAAGGCTCAAGAAACACATCCTGGAGTAGCGGGAACGATTTTTCACTTCCAAAAGACACACACACACCCCGCCCTCATTTCGAGGGACAAAAGACAAGCGGAGCAACTGGAACAGCCCAAGTTTTGCATTTACAGAAAGTGGAATTTGAAATTTGCAACAACCCTCATTACAAGTTCTGATTTCTACGAACCCAAAATGACTCTGTTGGGCTTGGAAAGCAATGACTTTATCCACTTCCTCACTACGAATTTATATGATGTTACAGTATCCTCATTGTGTGTTGGTCTGTTTTTCCATTTTTCTTAAAACCTAACTGATGCATTTACACAATGGGCGAATCTTGGTTAGAATTAACCTTGGTTTGGTAGTTTGTTGTGTGAACCCAGCTGGTTGTTAGTTTATAATTCAGTTGTAATAGCACAGCTGAACCTATAAGGTGCAAAGCTGGTCATCTCAACCCTCTATTCCAGTGTTTCTCAACCTTGGCAACTTTAAGATGTGTGGACTTCAACTCCCAGAATTCCTGAGCCAGCATGGGGGATTCTGGGAATTGAAGTCCATACATCTTAAAGTCACCAAGGTTGAGAAACACTGCTCTATTCTCAGAAATCCTCTGGATTTTTACACAGGCCCTGTTTCTTGCTTAGTAACTGCTGTCGAGGATGGCATCAGCATGCGAGACATACGGGGACGTATGCAAGCTGCACACCTTATTGGTAAGTAAAAGAAGCTGATAAAAAAAAAAAAAATCACCTCACGACATTGATGAAGCGTGAGCAATCACCTTCCCCTTGCTTGGGAGATATATCAATCTCACAAGATATAAACAAAATTACTTTTTTTTTTTAAATTAAAAGGTTAAAAAAAGCCCTTTTTAACTTTGAGGAGTTACATACAAAACAATCAATGGTGGAAGAGGTAAAATACGGGGAGCAGCTCAGGAGGCTCTCCACTGGGAAAAACGCACAGGAAAAGTTAACAGTCTAAGCAGACTAGAAGACGATATTCACCATTATCCGAGCCATAGGGAGAATATGCATCAGATGCAAGAAATATGAGAGACCATTTGTGGGAATATAAATACTCATGCTCTGTTCACATGACTGCATTCTGGTGGGTGCTTGCTGACATGCTGACACTTCCGGGCCAGTTAATGGACCACAACTAACTTGGATTAATTTTACTCCCCAAACATTCCAGAGTGGTTGGAGAATAAAGTCAGCCAACCATGTCCTGCGAACTATTTATCTGTTGATCGAGCTTTACCACTGCCCATCTCCCCCACACAGGGGCGGTAGTTCTCCCCACTGTGGGAGCAGCGGAAACTGCCCTTCCTGCTTCCGAGGCTAAGATGTGATCCCATGGAAATGAGGCTGCAGAAGATGTCGAAGTTCACTCAAGATGGAGTCTGCTAGCTAGAGGAGGAAGAATTCAGCAGGAAACTGCTTGGACACGCGGCATTTGATCTAGAGCCATTGCTTGAGGTGGCCGTTCGTTTCCAAATGAGTCCAGACACGGATGCTAGTGTTCTTCCAGAACCTTGCCCCTGACCCTACAAAGGCCAGAAGACACATCCTGTGCCACCTTGGATGTTTAGCCACAAGCAAACTCCAAGGAGGCCGTTTGTGGTCCTGGAGCAGCTTCAGGAGAACAAGGCATTGCGCCAGCAACTGCAGTCTATTTCTGTCGGGCTTATAATTTCACAGGTGACCCCCAGAAATGCCTGTTGCCTGGCACTTAAGAATGGATCTGAAAGGAGAAACCTGGCATCAAAACTCATTTAGGGGGAAAAAAAGGGAATGTTCCCTCTGTCCAAGATACTAATGGATTCAAGAACCACAAATCCTGGTGCCTCCAATGATTTGGGGACATTGAGCAGCAGCGCTACAGGTAGTCCTTGCTTAATGACCAAAGTTGAGACTGGAATTTTGGTTGCTAAGCAAAGCAGTCATTAAGTGAATCACTGTGGCTATTAAGCGAACCACGTGGTCGTTAAGCGAATCATGTAGTTCCCCATCGATTTTGCTTGCCAGAAGCCGGCCAGGAAGGTCGAAAATGGTGACCACCTGACCACAGGACGCTGCGACAGTCACAAATAAATAAATAAATAAATAAAATAAACTGCCAAGAGTCCCCTGATGGGAGATGAGCAGGGACAAAATCAATCAATCAATCAATGCAAACCGGTTGCCAAGCACCCAAATCGTGGTCATGCGACTGCGGGGATGCTGCAAAGGTCGTACATATGAGCACCGGATGTAAGTTGGTTTTTTCAGCATTGTTGTCTGAGCCGTCACTAAATGAATGGTTGTTAAGTGAGAACTACCTGTATTCAGATAGTGGTTGGCTGGGTCCATGCCTCACGCTGATCATGGTCGGCTGAACCATAGTTTACTGAATTCACCCAACTGCCTAGGTTTGCACAACACTGAGCCTTCTTTTCCTACTCCCAACGGCAAGCTCCTAGTTCGCCACCCCAAATACTGGCATGGCAGCCTGCTGAGCTGACAACGCAGAGCACCTCCACCCTGGCAAACGGAGACCAAAGAGGCTGCTGCTACTTGGCCGCTAACAAGACTCGTCTGAAGGTGCCGTCCACAGCAGATAAGTCAAGGACGACAAGAGCTGAGAGGGGAGGAAGAGCATCAGCAGTGGAGGGGGGGGAACGCACCGCCAGCGACCCTGCCGCTGGAGTCGCCCCCTCACTCCCCTTCCGTGGAGGTGCACGTCTCGGGCCTCTGCAGCTCGCTGAAGGAGAAAAGTTTTGCAGTGAGCAGTGAGGTCCTACAATCTGCTGACCTTAATTACTTTGCGCAGAAGAAAATGAAATGAATTGCGTGAGTCACCAAAGGAACGGAGGGAGGGAGTCTTGGGGGCAGAGCCTGTCAGGCCATTACAGGATGATTCGGTGCTTCGTCCTGCTTTTATTTAATGCAGCCATTAAATTTAAATACATTTGCATATGACAAGTGCCAACATTCAGAAGGTCTAGGTGACACCCCTGACAAAGCAAAACTCCTTAGAAGGCAAGACCACATTCCACAGACCACACCAGGAAAGCAAGTTTGTTTTGTTGATTCGGGGGCTTCCAAGTGCCGAGAAACAAATTCAGATGTTCAGTAAAATAACCAGCCGGGCTCTGGCGATTTGTGGGAGGTGAACAGGATGCCAGCTGCAGCCCCAAAGCATGTTGGTGAATTTGTTTGCTTTTGTTGTTTATTCGTTCAGTTGCTCCCGACTCTTTGTGGCTTCATGGACCAGCCCACGCCAGAGCTTCCTGTCGGTCGTCAGCACCCCCAGCTCCCCCAGGGACGAGTCCGTCACCTCCAGAATATCATCCATCCCCCTTGCCCTTGGTCGGCCCCTCTTCCTTTTGCCCTCCACTCTCCCTAGCATCAGCATCTTCTCCAGGGTGTCCTGTCTTCTCATTATGTGGCCAACATATTTCAGTTTTGCTTTTAATATCATTCCCTCAAGTGAGCAGTCTGGCTTGATTTCCTGGTTTGATCTTCTTGCAGTCCAAGGCACTCCAGAATTTTCCTCCAACACCACAGTTCCAAAGCATCGATCTTCCTTTGCTCAGCCTTCCTTATGGTCCAGCTCTCGCAGCCATATGTCACTACGGGGAGCACCATTGCTTTGACTATGCGGACCTTTGTTGTCAGTGGGATGTCTCTGCTCTTGACTATTTTATCGAGATTGGTCATTGCTCTTCTCCCAAGGGATCCATTTAGTTTTCACGGCAAGAATACTGGGGTGGGTGGCCATGACCTTCCCCAGGGATCGCGTTTAGTCAGACCGCTCTGTCATGACCTTCCCGTTGTCATGTTCACCGTTTCAATGTGCATTGTACATCGTAATGTTTCACATGCCAAGGCACTGACGTGCGTTTCTGGTTGGGAGGGAGCTGCTGAGGGACCTTGCACCAAGCTCTCTATCTGTGTTCATGTCGATGGACTGTGTTTGGGCTATCTTCTCTGTTCAAGGTCTTTTCCCGCTGATCAGCAGAACTCGTTAGGAGCACCTGGGATTGTGAATTTGAGATGATTGTATGGGGGGTGGGACTTCATTTGTACTGGGGGGTTTTAGTTTGATTTTGGCTGGCTTTCATCATTCTCAGCTTTCTTTGTACTTGCATACTATTCTTAAATAAACCAGATATTATTAAGCTCCTGCTTGTGAGTCTGAGAGTGTTTTAGGATAGGCAACCATCACACCCGTCCTGGGTGGCCCTTCACGGTTCAGCTCATGGCAGCATTGAGGTGCTCAAGCTCCAGCACCACGACAAGGTAACGGTCCTTTGCTGAAGGAATTTGTTTGCAGTTGGGGGCAAAATCTTTTGTCCACGAGCAGCTTTCCAGAGAAAAAGGAAAAAAAGGGGGGCGGGCAGAATAAGCATTTCCAGTCTGTGGCCTTTGGAGAAGGACGGAGTAAAGTGCAGCCTTTGACCTCAAAAGCAGCAATTCCCGGGATGAAAAGCTCAAAAGGAAAGTTGACGCCCTTCCCACCACCCATTATGGAAAGTATAAAACCCGGCTGTTGCAGCAAAAAGCCATTTCTATTCCTGGACAAAGCGTGTGAACTTTTTGGCAGGTGGCATACAATACTGGTGATAACTAGATAGTTTTTATATTAACAAAGCTGGAGATAATTTTAGAAAAAGTCTCAGCTTCAATACTTCTTTGTGACCATGAGTGGGCCTAATAATATCACTTCAAGGAGAATTTCCTCCCGTAGCTGCCAAGGTTGGTATTTTCTGCCTCCATTCCCTACAATAAAGCACACCAGGAGCAAAATAGCACCCCACCCATAGTCTTGGCATTGCCTTGTAGCTGAAACATGCCAACTGATGCTTGGATCACAGGACGAGGAAACCAGCTGTGTCCAACTCCCAAGACCTGGCCAGGTTGGCTGATGGATGAACCTTCTTCCAGTCAAGCCCAACTTCACAGACACCTCCCTGCAGCCTTCTTGGCCTAACCGGCTAATGGCTTAGCTTTCCCTTCTGAGATGTTTGATCAGTTTCTCAGTCTAGCTTGCAGCTCAGGGCTTCATGGATGGTCTCTCTTCCAAATACTAACCACAGTCAATCCTGTTTTGCTTCTTAGATCAGCCAAGGCCAGCTAGGTCTTGCAGGTCAGTGACATCTTGAGGAGCAGCCAAGGGTTCTCCGTTCCCAGGGTCTGAAGTCAGTAAGTTAAAATTGGTCTGCATCGTTTTGAAGGCCCATCAAACCTGCTTCAGCAGAAATGACAGTGAGGTGAGGGAGTATGCGTACAGTCCATGTGCAAGGACCTTTCTTCCTCAGCTTTCCTGGATGCAGTTCTACCGTGTGAATTCATCTTTCCATTGGATTTTTTCCTTTTTAAAAGTTAACGAAATACAGACAGGATTGGGGAGCGAAAGAGCATTTCTCTGAAGGCAAAAGACTTGACCCCCGGCAGCGGCAGAAAAGATGGATCCCCAACTACAGAGCCAAGAAAACTTGGGCTGAGGACCCTGGATGTCTCTGAGGTCCTAGATGTTTAGATGTCAATCCTAGTGGTGCCATATGACTTGTGACTCTTGCCTTCTTCCCTCCCTTCACAAAGCCAAGAGGGGTCCAAGCAGGAATTATTTTAGCTTGACATCTAAAGCCAGAAGTCCCTGAAATGCAGCCAGTAGCAGAGAGGCCTGGAGGTAGGTGCGTCAAATCATGAATTCAGGAAGCACACCCCTTTCTTAAATAGTCGTACATCCCCAAGAACAAAGGGCTGAATGCTAGCATCTTCTGAGGCCCAATGCTCACCATCTCAGTGAAGGTCCTCCTGGCTGAGCCCTGCAGAGGGGAGGGTGTGGCTCTGCCCGCTTGTCTTTTCTACAATGCTCCATCTCTAAGTAGGGCTGGGGAATTCTGGGAATTGAAGTGCACACAGCTTGAAGTTGCCAAGGTTGAGAAACACCGATATAAGTAAACTAGGACGTAAAGGCTGCCCGTAACTTACTGTCAACTTTTCTTTATGGAGACAAGGAGAACAGAGAAACGGGACTGGCTGTTTAATTCCCTCCTCATCGCACTCGCTTGGCACGGGCGCCTCAAGCGCAACAGGGCATCTCATCCATCCATCTCCCCAAAGGGTGGGGGAAGCGCCAGCCCGTTCCATATTGGTTGGATGACTTGCGTCAGGCCTGCCCAGCTCCATAAATCAGCCATTTCAATACTCTGACCATCTCAAATGACGTCCAATGTTTTCATTAGCTCGTGATTTATCACCAGAAGGTACTCTCGGTTTATGCCCGATTTATAAACTTTTTACTCTCCCCACCCCTCCATTTGCTATCATGTTCGCTTTGTCCACCAGGCAATGAGACAGTAAATTTATTGTCTACGAAGCGACTTTGGAGGATGACATCAATGCCCAAATGTGTTTGTGTTTCTTGTCAATGGGCAATATGTTCATTGGAGAGTCCTTGCGGGGCGGAGACCAGGGGTGTGATGAGGTCACAGGTGGGCAGGAGCATATAAGCTCAAGATGGGGAAACCTCTTGAGATGCCACAGCAGCTGGCAGGGAATTCCACACCAAGGCAACCGGTGGGTGGAAACAATGGGCAAGCTGGGCTGGTTCTGCCTCTCTCTCTTCAGCCTCTCTGGGCAGCTCTGGGCAGCCCCCAGGGCCAGCTCCAGCGAGGAAGTATCTGCTTGGGCCCCAGGTAAGAAGAGATTTTTCTCTCGATTCTTCCAGTGGTTAATATCATGACATTGTAGTGGAGACAGGGTTACTTGCCCAGGCTTTTGATGTGAGATGAGCCAGGTACATTTGGAAAGCCAGCCTACAAAGGATGTTCTCCTGCAAGCTGGCAGAATCACCAGCAGCAGGAAAGACGGGTGGGGGGACCCGCGTGAGTCTCTTATCTGGCTGCAGAGGCAAAGCAGGCTGCAAATTGTTAGGGATCAGGCTCTTAAGAGCCAGGACCTGAGGGTCTGGGGCTGAGTATCTTGGGTGATTTACCTTGAGGAGATAGCGAGTTGGGAGACAGTGATGGTCCTAGAACGTAGATTTGGCTTGACAAATTAAGCTCATACAGGTAGTCCTATGACTTGCGACCATCCATTCAGCAACTGTTCAAAGTTATGGCAGCGCCGAAGGGACTTCTGACTGGTCCTTGAAGTTACAGCTGTTGCAGTGACCCCCCGTCATGTGATCAGAATTTGGGCACTTGGCACTTAGGACCACAGGGGCGCTTCAACTCCACCTGACAGCTGACCTCTCACCGTCTCCTTGCTCCTGCTGCTGCCGAGGCATGCCTGGCCTGGCTGCCGGGCTGAGCTGGGGCTGGGCTTTGTGCTGTGGCTCAGGAGCTGCTGTTGGGCAGGCCGGGCACGCCTCATCAGCACAGAAGCAAGGAGATGGTGGTCAGCTGGGGTGGCGGTGGGGAGCCAAAAGGATAGAGACGGGGGGAGATAGGCTGGTGGGGGGAGTTGGACTCAGTCCTTTACCTCAGGGCTGGGGGGGACCAAGCCAGGAATGGCTTGGATCGGGGTGGGTCCTCGCCTAATGACCCATGGAATTTGCTCATGATGGCAATGGGGATTGCCGGGATTACCATCGCTAAGTGATGCGGTCATGTGATGTCTCATTTTACGACTGCATTGCTTAGTGATGGAAATTCCGGTTCAAATTGTTGTAAGTCGAGGACTACCTGTAATGTTTTCCTTTCTAATGAAAAGTACTCCCCCAGGAGGAGTAAATTTGTAATTGCAACTAAAAATTTGGCTTTTTTTTCTTAAACAGAGATATGCTATTACAAAGCAAAATGTGGAGCTTTCTGTGGTGGTTTTTTTTTTTTTTTTGGCAGGCTGCAAATAAAATGTCATCAATGGGTACTTGTCAAATGCTTCTAGCCATTGTGTCTTCTCAACGAAATGTGAAGATAACAATGCCATTCTGTCAGTTACAGAACAGACCCTAGTGTTACAAGCAGCATTCACCTAACCTGCCTTTGAAACGCAAACTATTTTATGCAGACCACCTCGATTAACAGATTAAGGGAGAAAAGAAACTTTTCCCGGGTGATGGGTGCTGCCTGTGGTGCTGGTGTGCCTTAGGACAGCCTCTCCCTGGGATGAAGGTCAGCTTAGCTCCACGTCTGAGCACAGTTCCTTGCTTTCTTTAGCAGAAGCAACCCTCCCACACAGAGCACACACGCGAGATTCCTTGGCAGAGATGAGGGAGGGAATGCTAGATTGGGCAGAGAAGGTAGGAAGGGTTTTTCTGAAGACAGAAAAGTCGAAGGCCACAACAGGGTTCCAATACAGAAAGACACAAAGATGTCCAATCATCAAACCCCAAACATCACTGATGTCAACTATAATTGATGTTTGGGCATAGCTGAATGGCTGAAGTGAATGAGACATCACCCTTTGCAAAGCAAACAGAAATCTCTTTGCACTCCCTGTCCAAAAATACGAAAATGATCATCATCCTGGTGGGTGCATTTATTTACTTATGAGAAAGAACTATTCTTGCAGGGTTGGGAATGTTCCTTTGGACAGAATGAAGTGTCCTTTTTACAGTACATTTAACTATCTAAAAGAGGTAGGAAACCAACTGTGACCACGTGTGCCCTCATTAGCCGTAGGACTGGGCAGGGTCCAAGACTAAATATCCCAGCATCTCAAGTGAGTCACGAAGTCAGCTGAAGGTATCTGAGGGAGCCCACTGGAAGCCTGCAACCATTCCTGATCTTGCCCCTTGAAAAAGAGGAGGTTGGTTTTGTTCCATTTCAACCTACTTTTGGGGCGCTGCAAGATTGATCCTACAACACAGCATCCGAAAAGGGGCTGGAATGAAGGGGAAGCTAAACTCACCTGAAGTATGGTGAAAAGGGAAAGTGGTAGTAATGGTATTAGAGAATGAAGGAAGGAAGGCCATCTCTCCCTTTTATTTTCATTAAAATGGAACGCAAGTGTCAAAATAAGAATCTATCACCTAACATGTAATGCTGTTGTGGAATTTACAGTCAAAGTTGTGGCCAAGTTTTTTCATACTTCTTTTTGAAGGCAGGCTTAGAGAAAGCATCTCTCCTGATTAGCAAGAGTGGAGCACTAGGGAGGGGGTCCTAGACAGGCTGCAGAGCGAAAAGGTTGAGGGCCTTCAGTCCAAAGGCGTAAGGCCGTTCCTCATTCTCAAGGACTTCCAAGAGAGATGTGGGGAGCTGGACATCTCTCCAAAGAGCATCTTGCTTCTTCCTCATCTTATTCTCAATCTGTAGCAAACAACGAAGGCGCCAGGCTACATCTGGAGGCTCTGAGTAGCAGAAGACCCTTTCAGCAAGCCTTAACCAGGATACTAGGAGCACAGACAGAGGACTATCCAAGCAAAGCAGGTAAGGCAGAAAAAAGACCCTGCATATTTTACTCTTTTGTAGTTCTTGAATGGTGGTACCATCTTCCCCACAAACTCTACCCAACTTTTTCATGCCCCAAAAGCTTAAGCACTGTCATCTTTTCTTGAAGACCATTTCAGGAATCCCTTCCAGCTTTATAAGATCCTTTCTTGACCATTCAAAGAAGAGTTGCATCACCAACAGGCATTACACAGCTATCGGCAGTATTATTTTCAATTCCTCTCCCAAGGATTTCCAGCACAGAATTCACATTTTGCATAGGGATGCACAAGGCCAAGCCATTGGCAGAACAAGCTAAGCTTGATTAATTTCAGCTCGAGCAAGCTTCTTTGGCAGTTAGTATGTTGTGTGGATCCAGCCCATGTGGTAAATTCAGTTTATTTTGCAAAGCCAGAAAATAGACTGCACGCATAGGGTGTGCTCGGATGCTGGACCAACATTTTATGCTCACCGCCACAGCTCAAAATGCTTTTCCTGTTTAGTAGTGGCCATAAAAGATCCCACTGGATTTCTACTCTAATATGCATCATGTACATTTTGAAGGTGACTTCAAGGTAGCGATTAAAATGCTGGAAGTGAGTTCCAGTTCTCCCTTTAGCATGAATGCCAACTGGGTGACTTTGGGTCAGTCAGTTTCTCTCAGCCCAACCCACTTCACAGGGTTGCTGTGGAGAAAACATTATGCTGGTTGCCCTGAGTTGTTCAAAATAAAAGCAGAATATAAATCTAATTTTTAAAAAGGTTAAGTCTTAACTTTTAGGCTTTATATGATCAATATATATTGTATTTGGTCATCGCATCGGTGATTTTCCCTTGCTAATCACTTACTTGCTATCAAGTAAATAAATTTGATTCTGCAATTTGAAATCAGTCAATGAATGAATTTACATTTCCCAACCTTCTTTGTCAAACATATTTCCGTGTTCCAGTCAATCGAAATGACTCTCGGTCGGCTCGTATAGGAAAAAGACAATACAGGAACACAAACACAACAGCTCCCCAACAACACAAGGAAAAGTAGGAAAAAGAAACGGCCACATCAAATCCAATCAGGGGAAATGGCTCGGACTTCAAGGGCTTTCGAAAGGCCAGCCCGGGCACCCTGAACCTCCCAAAGCTGTGGGATTTGCTGCAACTTCTCCCCTGCAGATCTAATTGGTCGGGATGAAACTCTGGAGAAGGCTGTCTGGCAGCTATGAAGGACTTTACAGGTAGTCCTCACTTAACAACCACAATAGTGACCAGAAAACTGGTTAAGCGGTCATTAAGCGAGTTGCCATGTGACCGGACTCGATTTTACAACCATTTTTGTGATGGCCGTTAAGTGAGTAACCATGGTTGTTAAGTGAATCCAGCTTCCCCAATGGACGTTTTTTGCTGGAAACCGGCAAAAAAGGTCGCAAATTGCAATCACATGACCACAGGATGCTGCAACTGGTCATAAATGTGAGCCGGCTACCAAGTGCCCGAATTGTGATCACATGACTGTGGGGGTGGTACAACATTTTGCGACGGTTGTGAGTACTGGTCGTAAAGCACTTTTCCCAAGGCCGTCGTAACTTCAGACTGTCATTAAATGGTCGTTAAGTGAGGACTACCTGTATAGGTCAAAGCCAGCAACTTAAGTTGGACCTGGAAACCAATTGCTATTGTAATGCTCATTTCCCATTTTGAAGATATATTTCTGGAACCCTTTGGAAAAATTCTGTCCCCAGAAAACCCACAGCAGACTTTCTTTGTTAGAACTGACAAACCAGTTCCTAAGAGTCAGGAGTGAGAAACGTATGTACCACAGCCATCAACTCATCTCTGCCGGAAAACTGAATATTCCTTCCCAAGTTAGAAAAAGTAGCTACGGACAGCTAAGCCACAGAGCCAGCTGCAGAGTCTGCAACCAGATTGGTTCTGTATTTCCAACAGGAATGTTCTGAACCTCACTTTGTTTTCACTGCAGGTCTCGGGCCCCACAGCTTCAGCGCAAGGGAGTATGTCAAAGAGGTAAGGAGGGGGTCAAATGAATGGCCTATTAGATCTGAAATGGTATTCCTCCCATCTTCCATCCATGAACCTTTCCTCTTTTTTTTAATAAGAATTTTATTAGGGTTAAGACAAAGATAAAAACTGCAAAAAACCATTAAAAAAAACTAAAAAAGTGTGAAAACACAAAAAGAGAATTTTTTTTTTAAGCTTACATAAGGAGGTGGCTTCCACTTTTAACAGCAAGAATATACAGCAATTTCCCATAATCAACCTCTTACTCTATAGTAAACCAAAATCACATTATCTCTATAAATCGTTCTATTAGTACATTATAAAAATCACTAAATACGTTTGCTCTTTCCCCTTTTATTAAAAGAAAAGGAAGAATATAAACCTCTTAATCAACTCCCCCGCCCCCCAAAGACATATCCCTGAACATTTCCAGTGTTTAGTAATGGGCCCAACTGTCCCTTTTTTCTTTGGAAAAAGACCCATTCAAGAGAAGTGAAGATAATTTTAATGGTGGCGAATGCTCCTAGGTGGTGACCAACAGCCTCCACGTTGCTTCCCTTATTTTCTTGGTGAAATTGCTCTTCCAGGGAGAAAAAAGTCCGAAACAGAGTTTTCCTTCCATTACAGGACATGACTTTAGCTGTGTAGAATTATCACTTTAATTGCTTGGAACTCACAAACCCTTTGTAACACACAAAGTAGCCTCCGCTGCTCGCAAGACGGAAGATAGACCGCAAATGGTCCTTCTTGGGCAGAATACAGAGAAAGCAGCGAAGGGCATGCTACTCTTCCTCTGCTCTCACTACACTATTATCTAATGTTAACTACCCAGAGTCGCTCTTCGAGTGAGAAATTCGAAATACAAATAAATAAATATTTTGAGATACTGAGAGCTAATGGGAAAAATGAAATTGGAGATGCCTCCTTAACAGCAAGATTTTTGGCTCACGTTTAACCAAGAGCCAAACGGACTTTTGGCTCTTGGTTAAACGTGAGCCAAAAATCTTGCTGTTAAGGAGGCATCTCCAATTTCATTTTTCCCATTAGCTCTCAGTATCTCAAAATATTTACTTTATATCAGCCAGCCTATGGGCCCAAGGATCTTCCCTCCCTGCAGGAGTCTTACTTGTTTAGTTTTAAGTATCAGCTGTTAAAGTTTCAGACACATTTTTCCTGCTCTGCCTGGACTAAACTTGTCTAAAGGAGCTGGCTATGTTTAGCTTAATGAAGAGAAGACGGAGGGGAGACATGATGGCATCTTCCCATACTTGAAGGGCTGCCCCAGGGAAGAGGGCGTTGACTTATTCTCCTTGGCACCCAAGAGTAGGACAAGGAGCCATGGGTGGAAGCTCATCAGGGGGAGACCCAACCTGGAGACAAGGAGGAATTTCCTGACAGTGAGAACTGTTGAGCAGTGGAACAGCTGGCCTCCCGGAGTGGTGGGTGTTCCATCGCTGGAGGTGTTCAAGAAGAGACTGGACAACCATCCGTCCGAGATGGTATGAGGACTCCTGCCTTGGGCAGGGGGTTGGACTAGGAGACCTCCAAGGTCCCTTCCAACCCCATGATTCTATGATTCTATGAAATGCCCAGAGTGAGATATGAGCAGGATCAGGCTTTGCATCCACAAAACCAGAGTCTAGGTAGGATCATCTCTGAACTTTCCAGACAGCCCACTTCTACGAACAGAGTAAGGGTATGATAGGTTTTGGCTTAGTTTTAATTGTGCTGAAAATACTAGGACTTAAGTACCTAATAAAGTATTTAACATCTACTGATTCCTTTCTAGTACCTGCAGTTGATAAATGAGTATTTTCCCCACATGTTTCTGTGTACATCTTCTCCGTTCAGTAGGGCTCCAGGCACAAGATCTAGTGTGGGCAGAGTAACACGCTTAACTGATAGAACTATTTTTAATTATCCGTGTACCATATTAACAATATTAACAAAGGAGAGGAAAGTTAAATACAGGAAGCACAAAATAAGCACTCATATTTTTACCACCCACACTCCAGAAGAACATCAAGATAGATCTCTGACTAAAGCAACCACTTTCTAGCCTTTTATCATCAAGAAATGCCACCCAACTCAAAGGGAATTTCTGGTAGTCTCACATTCCCAAACCACTCCCTTTCTCAAGGGTTTCAATTTAACTTTAGTTAAATGGTTTTACAGCAGATCCCTGCATTTGTGGTATCAAGGTGATGAGAAAAGTTAATCATATTTGAAATTTTAATGACATGGCGAAGTTTGTGAATTTTGTGGCTGTTTTCTTTGTGGAAATAATACACTTGACATGTTAGTGCATTCTGATTACTGATTTCCTTAATATTTCTAATTTTCAAGAGCTAACGTAATAAGTTAATGTCAAAACCAACTCCTGGCTTAACCTGGGGGCTCAGGGGGAGGGCTTCTTATTTGCAAAGCCGGGCGAGTGGGTGCTATTCTACCGAGCATGAAGAAAGGCTGGACTTTCTTTGGACTACTCAAATCTTGACCACGAGGCTGGAGGCGAACTGTGCTGTTGGATTACATGGCAACCCCTAACCATGACTGACTTAAAATGCTTTACTCAACCCAACTTTCTGACATATAACTGAGTGCACAGCCTGGGTTCACATAAGATGCCAAGCTAAAATGTGGCTGGCTGGTGTAATCTTTGTGCATGTTTGGGGCTTTCAAAGATTTCATTGTTAGAAACAGCAACAGCTTGCATCAGAGTGCCCAAATTTAAGGGGCAAATCTGGATCAGTGTTTCTCAACCTTGGCAACCTGAAGATGTGTGGACTTCAACTCCCAGAATTCCCCAGCCAGCATGAGGACTCCTGCCTTGGAGGAGTGTGTGTTCAAGCTGCCAAGGTTGAGAAACACTGATCTAGATGATGTCCTAGCTTATGAAAAAAGGTTTAAAACTCTTTGTATGGAGCAGCAGTAGGAAACAAGGACAGTAGCTCTCAGCTACCTGAAAGATAGAACATAACTGCAAAAAATAATGAGATGGGATTAAAACTGGAATTAAGTACCAATTTCCCTGGTAACTGGAAATTAAGGGGACAAGATTCCACGTAGCATTAGAGGGAAATGTCCCTTGACTGCTGAATATATGCAGAGGTGCAGATACTTAAGAGGAGGCTGGAAGGCCATTGCTTGGGATGCTGTCCCACATCTCCAGATCTCTGAACTTCCTGCCAACTCTACCATTGAGTAAATCTAGAATCGCTTCTCTTTCATTCTGCTCAATGCCTCCTCCTCTCTGCCTTGTTTACCTGACGGAGTGGGCTGCCTTTCTCCTCTTTGTTCTCTTGTTCAGGCACCGCCTGGAGGCCTCTCCCAGAACATGCTGCGAAGACGCTTCTGGGAGTCCACCAGGAAACTGCATAAGAAGCGAGGCAATCTCTCCGAATGCTTCTGGAAATACTGCGTGTGACTGGCTGGGAACCCAACTGCTTCCAGGTGCCCCCCAGTCCTAACACCACATCCTTGCCCTATAATTTATGATGCAATCAAGCAATAGACTAGAATCCTGCATATAATTTGTGGAAATGCACACACGATGAAAATAAAGTAATTCTGAAGATGGCAAAAAACTTCCATATTACTTGCATGGGATTTAATAAACCTTCTCTCGATTTGCTTATATTTTTGGAAGTGGAGAGTTATTTTCTTTTTTTCCCCTGAGTCCTATTCAAGTTTAGGGAACAAGAAAGGCATCTCGCAAATTTACTGATGGATTTACATCGATTTATGTGGCTGCCCATCTCACAAATGTGACTCTGAGCAGCTAACAAGGGTTAAAAAATACAATTTAAAAGTTGTATTTCACACGCCCCGAGGAACTCCTCAAGGAAATGCTGAAAAGGAATTAAGTTGTTTTCACTGCGATTCCAGTGAAGGGGTACTCATCCTTTCTACCAGCTTTCAACTACTATGTGAACAAAACTGATAGTATTACGCCAATTATCCAAAATGGGAGATCAGTGGAAAGCTGAATGCTTAACTCCTCTCAGGCTGGATTGAACTGGGTGTCCGGGGGGGCCCTTCCTTTATGCCAAAGAACATGGTTTATTAAAGGCTCCCTCTTCTTTTAGGACACAAACATGATTCTCTCTCTCGACCCGAATCAACCCTGCAGTCAGCCGTGCCACACAGCAAGTAGGCCGACACCACCAGGCCTCCTTTGCCACGTCCCGTCTGGGCATCCCATGCAGAGACCCGCACCCCATCTTGATGGCTCTCACACAATTTGACCACCTTTATGACAATCAGTAAACAAAGTGCAGCCCTCGTAATGAGATTAGCCCTCAATCTAACAAGATTGAATGAGTGAGTCATCGTTTGAACCATAATACTGGTTTATGTAATTTCATAAGGCAGCCCTTATTTTTATTGCCTCTGTATGTAAACACCGCCCCCCAAACACATCTCAGAATGTTGAATAAGGGAGCTATTGTGCAACACGTCAAAAATACCACTTGGATGGGGATAAGAGCATCCACACTCACACTTTGTTCTACTGATAGTAGTAGATAGGTTGGTTTCCCACAGAAGAGAGAAAGGGGGCTGGTGAGCTGGCAAAGGAAGGTGGGTTATTTAAAAAAGGGGGAGGGGACTCTGGGAAGGAGAAGAGGAACTTTGATGGCTGGCTAATTAAGATCGCCTTAGAGCAGTGTTTCTCAACCCTGGCAATTTTAAGATGTATGGACTTCAACTCCCAGAATTCCCCAGCCAGAGAGCACTGGCTGTTGAAGATTTGTTTTGGAAAGGACAATGATGGCTGGTGATGGGCTGTTGAAGGATTGTAAGCTTGAGGAAAGGTAGGTAAGAAGTGGGACAGGGCACAACCTGGAAAAGGGCTGAAGTTTGAGGCAGAACCTACCTGGGTGCAGGAGGCTGCGGGGGTGGGGTGTCAGAAGCTGAGATGGGAGAAACCCAGTTACCAACCTAAGCCAAGCCAGGCTGGTAGCTTCAGCTTTTTTTGGACCCTAGATAGAAGCAGCTAAAGTTTAGAAATATTGCAGCAGACACGCAGAGCGCAAGCGTACGTCGTTAGGGAACCCTTAAGCTGCAGAGTGTTCAAAAGAGAACACGTCCCCTTTAATAAATCACAGCCACTGTGGCTATATCTCGAGGAGGAAGAGGAAGGAGGGGATGAAGGACCTTCTTTTTTTCAGAAGTGAGGGCTGGCAGTGAGAGAGAGCCAACATTCTGAATCAGGGACTTCACTGCAATATGGGAAAACAAATACTCTTCCCATCTGTTCTCATTCAAATTGCCACGTTTTTAACTTTCTGCCTGTTCTACGCACCTGATGAAGTGACGCACAGCCCACAACCCAGCTCAGGCCTTTTCACAGAATGTGTTGGTCAGAAAACACCTGATCTTTTCCACCTTAGCACTTCTTGTCGCGCAGACCCCTTTGCAACTTACTTGCTTACACCGAGGAATGGGACACCGCAATGAAGAACAGGAACGTGTACTGACTCAAGTCATTTGAAGGAGCACAATCATGCGCGCAGGATAAGGCGGTCCTAGGATGACAGGCACAAGGAACAGGTCAAAGGCGTCACAGCTTTTCTGCTTTCAGGAGTCAATTCAGCCTTAACCCTTTGCCTCGCTATTCTTTACAATAAATCGGTACAAAACAGAATCGTCTTTGTCCGCACACCAAGAGGTACACATCTGAAAATCCAGGCCTTCTTTCCCAAAGCTGCAAGTTTTAAGTACTCACTGGGACAAGAGGGAGGAGGAGGATGAGACACCGAAGCACAGAACAGACGTTGGGTATCCGTCTCGTGAAGAGAGAGCGAGCGATAAGAGGGGCGCACAACGGAAACCCCTCCTGCACTATCTAGAGCAGGCAGACGGTTTTCAGAAATGCACCCACCATCGCTCATCTCTGTCTGGAATGCACCCAGTGGGGAAAAAAGCATTTGTCAATGCAAATAATGCCACTGCAAGATCTTCATGAGCAAGGAAAGCTCTTACTCTTAAACGATTAAGAACTGTCTTCCCTGACTAATTCCCAACTTTATACTGTGCAAACAGCATTCGTCTTGGCTACGGTACTGACTAGAATCACAGGCCCAGAATACCAGCTTCTCCAAAATGGGACACCGAAACATTATACTACATAGATTGTCTGAAGAAAACATTGCTGTTAGTTGGAATGATATAGGTCACTGTCAACTCCTAGAGGCCACATGGGTAGATCTGCTCCAGGATGGTCTGTCCCCAGTGGCCCTTCGTGTCCTCTAATGGTGCACAGATTGCTGCTGTAGTTGAGTTCATCCACCTTGTCATCCCCTCCTCTCCTTTCCTTCCATCTTTCCCAGCATTATATCTTTCTCAAGGAAGTGGCATAGTGTTTAAAATTAGGTCATCTGAGCCTGGTCATCTGTTTCTTGAGTGAGAACTCTGGATTGATTTGCTGTATGATCCATTGGTTTATTTTCCTAGCTTTCCATGGTACTCTCAAGAGTCTTCTCCAACACGGAAGTTCAGAACTACAAATATTCTTTGTATCCTCCTTCAAGGTCCAACTTTCACTTCCATGGAACGTCCCTGGAAAAACCACTGCTTGCATGATTCTGACCTTTGGCCTAGGCACCTCATGACATCTGTCCAATTCCAATCCCTTTCAATTTACTGATGCTTAAAATGTCCACAGGGTTAATTTCACCTTTCGCTGTGTCGAGCTTCCCCACATTTATACTTCTCGCATCCCATGTTTCCACCGTGATTCTGTCTTTGCAGCTTCGGATCTTCTTTTCCTGAATGGCAACATCAGCACCTTGACACCCCAAAGGCTTTAACCAAGCCACATTATAAACACTGTTAATACTATGGAAGGTCCTCAGCTTTTCCTCAGTAGCACGCTGATTGACATCCAACCTGACAGGTCCATCATCCTGCACAATGCTGTCGATCGTTTTATATATTGTGTTAAAGGACATCACTATAAATGCAATCAGAGAAGCAAAACCAGTTTCTCCATTATGGAATATTGTTGCACGATAGTACAATATTTTATTGGGTATATAGCTGGAAGGGGATGCAGTGGTGCTGTGGGTTAAACCGCTGAGCTTGCTGATCGGAAGGTCGGCAGTTCAAATCCACATGACGGGGTGAGCTCCCGTTGCTAGTCCCAGCTCCTGCCAACCGAGCAGTTCGAAAACATGCCAATGTGAGTCGATTAATAGGTACCACTTTGGCGGGCAGGTAATGGCGTTCCGTTCAGTCATGCCGGCCACATGACCATGGAAGTGTCTATGGACAAACGCTTTGAAATGGAGATGAGCACTGCCCTCTAGAGTCAGACACGACTGGACTTCATGTCAAGGGAAACCTTTACCTTTACCTATATAGTTGGAACTTTCACGTTTAAAATGTGATCTCTACTTTGTTCAAGTAATGATCTGACACGTGTCGCTGGCTGGGTGGGAACAGGAATGAGTCATATGTAAATGGCAGTACAACCACACACAAGCCCATTCCCTGCAGAACTAGGAAAAAAACCCATTCTTGGACTTCCAGGGAAGAAATGGTAAAGACAGTCCTGCTAAAAGCGGAGCTGATGACCGTGGCAGAATGAAGAGCCGGCGAGTAGACTGGACAAGGAGAGGACTTTTGATCACCCACAAGTGCTCCAGACAGCTGCTCCTTGCAAGGAGACCACAAGACAGCAGTCCCCAGCAGATCTGGACCCCGGGAGACGTGGGAATAGCCATCTTGCTCAAGCCACAGTTGGCACCTTCAAAAGGACACTGGGTTTGCATACCTTTTCCAATGACTTTTGGAAATTGCTTGTTAACTGCTTTTCAGCTTTTTTTAAGTTTGTATTAGATTTTATTGTTGTAATTGTAATTTTTAATAAAATTACTATTAAAAAAGAAAAAAAAACACATTCTTTGTCTGGAGGCTTAAACCATTCTGAAGTTGTGCAGAAAATCAGCTCTTTCTTGCACCCTGGTTAACTGGCATAAAGCAAGCTTCAGTTGACAATGGCATGAAGAAGTTGCCACTTCACATCAATGCCACTGAGCTCACCAAGGGTGCCTGTTTTCGAGGAGGACACCAAACAGCCACACAGTTTCTCCAAAATCGTAAACGAAGAGGAAGGCAGATGAAATTTTTTGAAGATAGCAACTAAAAGTGCTTTCACTCAGTCCAACACTCAGGGGCTACCTCAAATTATTACTGTATGCTGTAAATACTGGCCTAAATACAAGTGGATGTGATACATGTGGATGGTGAGAATCTTGATCAAACCTTTGTGCTTCTTCAACGATGAAGCATGTCCTTTACCTGGAGAAAGTGGCAAATCCCATCATCCCAGACATAGTAGATGATGGATATTCTCCCTCTGCCTAAGATTCTGGAGGCACTGCTTCAAAAACTTCAAGTTCTCAGCCTTGTTCTTTTTTATTCTGGGTAAACTTCAACGCTCAGATCACACGACGCCGAGACGTCTGCTAAAACTGCTATTTACCTTTTATCTTATGATTCTGAACTCCAGAAAACTAGAAAAACCCAATTCACAGCATGCAAATGATAATTTTCTTTTATCACCCCAATTATATCGCTCTAACAGCTTCCAAAATACAGGCGAGGGAAAGGACAAAGGTGTGGATGGTGAGATCATTCCAATTTGAGCCCGAGCAGAGAGAAACACAATTTCTGACTTGCATTTTCTTTCTGTTCCTCAAAATTAGAGAGAAATGTCTGAGAATCTTGATCAAGTTTGCTGCCAACAGCTGTCAAATGCTGGGTCTGTGGGCCAAGGAACTCACATGGGCTCAACTTGGGGAACTGCCTCCAAGTATATGGCCTTTTGTGGGACACCAGGGAATATTCTCGTGGTCCAGCTGAGATCAGCCCTTTCTAGTGGGGCTTTTGCTGTACCCCCACATATTAAGGTTCAGGTTACAAGTGAAGGAGATCTTTAGAAAAGAATTCAGCGTGATTTCAAGACCCACATATTGTAAAACCAGAGGAAATGATGGTGGCTACCAGCCAAGGGAATCACATTCCAGGGTCTTCAGGTTGGTGCCGGGAGTTATGGGGCAGTGGACGACAGGGAACACCCTTGCAGTCATCCTCTGCCAACAGGCACCGTGGTCTTGCAGCTGTCACCCATGATGAAGGAATCCCATGAGCAAACTCAAGCATAGCTCTTTTTTAAGGGACACTAAAGGGCTCCTGTTTCTGAGAAATCATCCGTGCATCTCCATCCATTTCAGACAGGCTGCTTCTGGGAGGTGGGGGTGGCCCATTCAGAATTTTGAAAACATTTTGTGGCCATTTGCAGGAAAGATGTGCAAGACGCATTTTTGAAAATGATGTGGCACATCAAATATTCCTTGCTAGGATGGATTCCGTTTCAAGGCCACCAGCACCCTTGCCTTCTGAGCGTCAACTGCAGACTGGCATTACCTGTGCCACAACCAGATGTTCTGTTGGAGTCACTGGAGCCAGAGGCAGATGGGCAGGATGGTGCCAATCCACTTCCTGATGAAGCTGAGCCTGTTCCTGACCGAGCAGGAAGTCAAAGAACTCACCTGACATGGAGCGACGGTCGGTATTGCCGCTGTCCTCCCCATCTCCATTCTGCAAGGAAAGGGGGACAAACCCATCACGCAAGTGACCTCAGAGATCAAGGGCAAACACTTATGCTCGGGAGGGTGTGGGGAGCAGCAAAATCAGCCACTGATGGTTCTAAAAATAATGCTTAAGATGCCTGCCACAAAGCTAAGTGTCTAGGATTCTACGGGTTACAGAATATAGAACACTTCAACATCAGTTGGACTCTCCTTCCTATTGTTTTGGTTTGCACAGTGCAGCTGAGTTTGCTAATGAAATGAATCTTAATCAATAAAATTAGATGGAGATTTTGGGTACCAATAGATGTGGCAGCAGGCCCACTGGAGCCTCCAGCCACCACAGACCTGGGGATCCCATTCTCATTCTTCCCATTCTGTGTACACATCGTAGGGGAGAGAGGCTGAAAGAGAGAGAGAGAGATGCACACCCAAGCTAAACACATCAAGGGAGCATGGCTGTATTCACTCCTTCCCCCTCTTTTCACCTTGATTCGGGCTTCTTGACTTTGGAAGAATGACCTGTATGGAGATAGCAGGAACCTCTGGTGGATCTGGGCCATGGAGTTCTGCTCCCCTCTTTGGGTGTCAGCTGACAAGGCCTCCAGCTTGATTTTGCCCTCAGCATGCTGGCGGAGAAACGGTCAACTGGCTTGCTCTGTAGAATGGCCTCTTCCAGGGCAGTGGCCGCTGGAAGGTGGACAGAAGAAAATGCGGATCTTGCTTCTCCAACCCCCAGCCCACCCGCCCAAAGTTCAGCTTGACGCTGGCCACTGAAGCGGGCTGGCCTGCAAGGTGCAACTGTACCACTGCTGCTCTGCCTCTGGTGGTAGAACGGATAAAATTGAAAAGGCCACCACCTGAACTGTAGCATCTTCTACCAGGGAACTGCCAACTCTGGAACTGGTGGACATGAGACATGTCCCTCCCGTATGAGGGAGATGGGCGGTGATAAAAATATGATAGATAGATTGATAGATCGATCGATCGATCGATCGGTCTTATGAGCTGGACTGAATCAGCTATGTATCACCTCTGAGATGCCTATGGCAGTGTTTCTCAACCTCGGCCACTTTAAGACGTGTGGACTTCAACTCCCAGAATTCCCCAGCCAGCAGAGGAACCGCTGATACCACTGACACCAATTTCTGGGCCAGCTGGATGTGCCACTGAGCCACTTTCCCCTTTCTGGAGACATCTGGTCTCTTCCAGTCATCTGACACTTCATCCTTCAGGATTTCTCAAGGATCAATAATACCTAACAGTTCAACCAAATCACCCACCAATAATCCAGGATGGTTTTCGTCTTGTCCTTAATTCATTTGAAAGATCAAAGGAATTATCTGATTACGCTTCTCTCGATGTTAACTGCGAATCCTCCATCCTTCGCCACTGCCTCTTGGAGGACCCCTCCTCTTCTCAGACGCAACTGAAGCAGGAGAGATACTCAGCCCTTCCGCCTGGGTCGAAGAACCGGCTGAGCAATTCTTTTGCCTAGTTCTGATTTTGGACCATCTCTTCACCAAGCCCAGCAACTTCTCTGCTTTTAGCTTTGCCATCTCTGCCATCCTGGGTTTTTTACAAGCGTTTTCACGTCTTTAGTGAGGTGTTTAGACAGCCACACTGACTGCTTTCCTCACTGGGACTGCCTTCAGCTATTCTTCTAGCACTTTTTTTTTTTTTTGAAGAAATTCCCACTTGCCTTGAGCCATCAGCTTCTCCTGCTATGAAATCCCACCTAACGCTACTTTGAGTTTACTACAGTCTGCTTTCTGGGAGTCCAAGGGACACATTAGATCAGCTCTAAATACGAACTCCATACACTTTCCCTAAGTGTTCCTGCTAATCCACATCCACAATTAAAACTTTCCTTCGGGTTAGTATGAAGTCAACAACAGTTGGATCTTCTTGTCCACCCTCTGAAAGTTATCAGCAAAACCAATCAGGAATTTCCTGAAATGTTCATGCTTGAACATTTGTGTCCAGATGTCAGGGCAATTAAACCCCGTGCCTCCAATTTGTGCCAATCCAGGCTTCTTTGAAAGATTTGTAATGTTATTTTGGCAGACGTGACTCGCATCCTCTCCCTGATTGGGTGGGCAAGAACTGTACCCTCTCCTGACTTTGCCACAGATGCCATCTGAAATATCACCAAGCGCGTTCACTTAGCCTCCTGAGCAACTGTTAATATATAGTGCAGAAACTGAAGTCCCAATTCCCAAAACACTGTTTCTGTTCCAGCTGCTGTATCTGAATTATGACAATCACATCTCCCTTATGGCTGTTCGTATACGCCCTTCTGCACTAAAATTTCCAGCCTGTTTCGATCTGGTGGATATATAATGCAAGCCATCCACTCACTCAACAGGCCTTGTTGCAGCAATATTCCCATTCCTTACCTTAAGGCTGTTTCTTCTGTCCAGGTAATTCGGACGATGTTCCCAGAAAGCAAGTCTTTCTCACCATCCAATTTCTAGTCCTTTTCCATGGAGAGGCAAACAGAAAAAGACGAGAGAGAGACGGGGTCTTAGCAGACATCACCTCAGGTAACCACGTCTATCGTTTCAGTATGAAGGGAAGAAGATTGTGCCATTATGTTAGTTTCAGTCTTTTATTTTGCAGACGACCGCATGTTCTTCCTTCTTCCCCCAACGATTATCCAACACGTCCTGAATTATCTCATTAACACACAACCTGAAATTCTTCTTCCTGGACCAGTGCGGGGTCATCAAACCGGAGCTCTGCACAACTGCAGAAAAAGAACACGAAGTCTCAGCAGCTATGATCACCTGCTCAGTACGCTTTGCAATTTCAGCCTGGAATGAACTAGGCTGCAATGGCCCAATTTAGATAATCAAATCCTAACTTAGTAACCCAAGACCCACACAGGGAGTATACAGTCCATTTCCTAGTTCTTCCGTCTTCCAGAAAGAAAACAGGAAAATGCCCCTTTAACCATGACTTCCTGCTACCTCTGAAATGGGCACCCTGGTTAACCACCTTTTCCCATTTTTTAAAAAAAATAATCATTTTTTTTTAAAAAGAAAAAGAATGAACAAGGGAAAGGAGGAACAAAATAATTGATGCAGAAATACAATACCAGTAGGTGGACAAATTTACCACTTAGTGCTCATTATACCTTTGATAAGAAATTAGCCATAAGAAAGCTACTAACAACATTATAAATAAATATTTAGTTTCTAATTTCCCCATTGCTGTACTCCAAATATTTATGAACATTTAAAACGTTTACACATTTCTGATTTGGTTAACTGCTCAACAGAAATCAGGATATTTGAATCCTAAATTGTTTAAAGAAATGAACCGAAATGGTGTGTTTGATCATTAGCAGGAAGTTTGTGTGATTCCCCAATTTCCCACAGGTGCAGGGTGAGAAAAGAGCTGTATGTGGGGGTGCCTATCCTGAAATTAAGACAGGATTTAAGACACTGCAATACACACTGCAACAAAACCCAAGTGTTTTGTTTGTTTGTTTATTTATATTTCAAATTTAGTCACCACAAAGACTCAAAAGAGCAAATCTGGGCAGTTTACAATAAATACACTTTTAATTGAATTCAATTAGTCGCACAGGGTCTCTCCAACTTCGATGAAGACAACAGGCCCTACCAGAGCAGAAAATCAGACTGCCCAACCCCACCCCACCGTCCTTACGACATCCAGTTCCAAGGAGGGAAGGGGTCATTTTCACTTGTGAGAAGACCAGCCGCCTGTCCTTGACTAAGCCTTGCACTTTTTCTGCACCCAGCAGAGCAGATCACCTTCAACCATGAGGCCTTTGTGCAGTGAATGGTCACCCCTGGTCACTCCTTCAGGTTCGGACGGCATATCGAGTTGCTTGTCCCCCCTGGGACAGGGTTCCCAGATATCTGACCAGGCAAGAGGATGGGGACAACTGGAAAGGAGGACACACAAATTGTTTAATATTTGTATGTACATTCAAGGGGGAGGAAGGGATTGCAAGCGAGTAAGCTGGCACACTATGGGGCAGATGCATGAAGAATGCACCCGCGCTTTAGGAGGCAAAACCCTTCAGTGTGTCAATTTCAAATGGAGCTTGTTAACTTGTGGTTAGCATTTATTAGGGAAGCTGTTAAATCAGTGCTTTTCAAACTTGGCAACTTTAAGATGTGCGGACTTCAACTCCCAGAATTCCCCAGCCAGCCATGCTGGCTGGGGAATTCTGGGAGTTGAAGTCCGCACATCTTAAAGTTGCCAAGTTTGAAAAGCACTAGGTACTCAAAAAGCCTGACAAAATTTGATTTTAAGGCTATGCCTGCCAGGTGGAGGGCATGAGGACAAAAGGGACGACGTGTCCCCCTTTTGACAGACGTCTGGTAATCCTCTTTTAAAAAATGAACGGCATGAGACAAAGGCACCGGTGGCTCTTCACGCAAACTCTTTGGAGTAGCCTTAGCGGGCTGCTGCAGGACCAGGTGTCGCCCATTCGGGAGACCTCAGCCCTGGGAGAAGCACGGGGGCTCCTGGGAAGGGCCAGTGGCAGAGGGACCCCCACCCTCCCTTAGCCAGATTACGTGCCATCGAGTCAGCGCTGGCCCTTTCCAACTCATAGGCAGCTTTTCTCCGTGCAAGCCTTTTCCAGGGAGCTGGGTCTTCGCATCACGTGTCCGAAGTAGGCTAAGTCGAGCCTTGAGGGTTCTCCCCTGGCTTGACTCGGCCCAACTCGCGCTTCAGAGCGCGACGCGGGAAACGCCATCCCGATCTTTGCAGGCGGAGCGCGTCCGGGCCTCCAAATATCTTCTCCAAGGCCTTCGTGGCCGCTCCACCAAGTGCTGTTCTGCGGGGTGTTTCTCCGCTGGGGGTTCTTTTCTCGTTCACGGGCGATCAGGGTGCTGGGCGACTAACGCGATCGGTCACCCACTGATGGGTGGCGGGCGGAGCAGCTCTCCACCGCTGCCAGTTCGAGGGCCGGCTCCTCTCCCTGCTGGGGTTAGCGGGGTCGTCGTCACGTTCAGCTTCAGCCCCTTCTTTCACTCTGCTCCTCGACTGACGTCCGCAACTAGAGCTCGCGGGCCCTTGGCGCTTTCGGCCCGCAGGTGCGGTCCCCGCCACGGAGCAGGTCCTTGACGGCGCCCCCTCCGGGTTCAAGACCCCGCTCGCCCTCCTGCCACCCGGCTTCCCTTCACGTAGGCTCAGCATGGAGGCTGGGTGAGAACAAGGGGAACAGCACGGGCGAGGGTGCAGCCTCGCCGCCCTCCGTCGCCGACCTGCGGCCTGTCCGTTTCGCCCGGTGCTGTCCGGACGGGCATCGCATTCGCACGACCACAAGCGGGTCCGGCCCTGCAGCCCGGGCACCCGGGTCAGGAGGGGCCTGCCAGCCGCCTGCAGCGCCCGTGCCAACGACGCCCTCGAGGCTGCCCTTTGCCAAGGAGGCGTTCACACGGCCGGGCGAAGCCGAGACCAACCCGTGGGGCTGAAGGGGCATCGCCAGCCTTCCCGGGCCGGGCGGCCCCTCTCCGTGCCGCGCCCCGCTCCGCAGCTCTCCTCAGCAGGACTTCGCCCCACCCAAGGCGCTAGTCCTCAACGTCCCCTGAGGAAGGAGGGAGGCGGGACTCCCGGAGCGCGCGCGCGTCACCCATCCGCCGGCCGAGCCCCGCTCTCCCCCCACCCGGCCGCGCCGCGCGACCGATGCCCCGCCCCCGGCGAGCTGCGAAGGGCCGCCCGCGCGGAGGGGGCGGAGCCGCCGCCGCTTCCCATTGGTCCCGCGGAAGGTTTGTTGTCCTGCCTCAGGCCTGAGTCGGCCCCGCCCCTGCGCCGGGCAACTCTTCCCCGCGCATGCTCGGAAGGAGCGGGAGCGGCGCTCGCGCGCGCTGCTCCGAGCGCTGCCTTCTTGCCGAAACCCGGGGCGCGCGCACGCAGACTCCCTCGCCGAGGAGCGGGGGCGCGGAGGCCCGGGAGCTTCCCCGCGAGGAGGGGCCGCAGCCTCCCTGGAAGGGAGCCCAGCCGGAGAGAAGCCCCGCGTCTGGATCGGGCGCTGCTCGCTACCTCCTGAAATGCAGGCCGTCGCCCCCTCGAGCAATTCCGGCCGATGGGTGGGAAGGGCGCCCCGGCCCTGGGGAGCGACCTTGCAGCGCGGGGGCCCTCGCAGCATCAGGATCGGGCGCAGGAGCGAAATAAGGGGCACCCCATCGACGGATTGGGGGTCCTGCCGTTGGGGCGACCTTTTCTCCCTTTTGCACTTTCCCCCCTCCCCGTTTATAACCCCCGAGGCTAACTGGCGCACAAAAGTCGCAAAGCACGCACGCACCGGCAATCGCCCTTTATTGAGCAGCTCCAGGAGTTCGGCCTCTCGCCCCACCGGGCCGGGGCAGCGGCGGGCGGAGGGCCCTTTCCGCCCGGCCGCAGAAACAGCCGCGTAGCGAGGCCGAAGGTTAGTGGGAAGAAACGGCAATTCAAGTTTGGTTAAGTTCAGAATTGAAATAATCGGCAAGAACAACAACAGTGACGTGAAGCTTCACTTGTTAGGAGGGAAAGCCCATTTTCAGTGTTTCGATTTTCAACCTATGCAAAAGTATTTGAAAAATCAAGTATTACAGTTATCTCCTAGCAATATGACAAGCAGAAAAACAACCCCCGTTTCTGGGATCAGCTTTTGCTCTTGCCGGTGATCTGCAAGTTGGGGTGCTACACCGAGGATCCGAGAGAAAACGTAAGTCGCGTGCAAGGAATGGGAACGTACGTGGCCGCAGAAGAGTAAGACTCATCGGAAGGTCTGGGAGAAGACAGCATCCTGCCAAAGGACAGAATTCAGAACAGGCCGCTTACAAAAAGTCAGAATTCTTCTGAAAAGCCACTGTGGTTTTTTTCTTTTTTTGCAGCTTCAGTTTTACTGAAAACCAACTTTTGTTGCGTCTGTCCAGAACCACCAAAGAAATACTTGATGGCGTTTGTTCGGGCCCAAACAATTAAGGCACTAAATTGTAAGAACAGACCCCATACTGTGTCTGCGTCCAAAATACTTCCGGGTTTCGGGTGGTCGTTTTAAGTGCTCCAAGTGAAAATCATTGCGAGAGACTTAAAAGCAGCCTAAAAAGGGTAGTGTTTGCTCGTTACGGCCCACTACCCCCAGCAATAAATTGCTACGATCTAACAAAGGCACCGACTGTTCAATATATGGCCCAATTGTGTGTAAGGAAATCATTCATTTTAGGAAGGCACAAATGAGAGCTGATCCCCGTTCCTGTTTCCGCAATTCTCCTACTCTAACCGGGAGAGGGAAAATATGGATTTGTCCAAGAAGTGGCAATTTCAGCGCAAGATCACTTGGAAGATTCTGAGGTCTGGCTTTTCTCCTGCAGCTCGCCTCAGGCTGCCAAGCCGAAGCCTAGCACTCAAACTACAAAGAGTTAGCACCGCTATCCGGAATAAATGCTTGATTTGGGCACCCGTACAAAAGCTTGGCAACAGAGCAAGTTAGATGGAGGAGTTCCACATCGAGGCGGCTTCACGTTCTGCGGGTTCACGAGGACACACTCAGGACTGCGTTTCAAAGGGGAAAAAAAAAAGCAGAGGTTAGGAAAACAATAGCAAATGATTTCTTTAAAAAAGTAATAATAAATGGGGATAATAGGGTTGCAAATATTCTGGAACTTTATATACTGATAGAGTAGAAGACCAGGTTCTTTTTGAAGGAAACTTACTTCTACAAGTAAGACTTCTGGGGGGTTGGTGGTGTATTTCTATCAGCAAAAGCAACTTGCCCACAGTGAAGAAAACGGACTACAGGTAGTCTTCGCTTAACAACCACAATTGGGACCAGAATTTCAGTTGCTAAGCAAAGCAGTCATTAAGCAAATCCGACCCAATTTCATGACCTTTGTGCAGCAGTTGTTAAGTGAAGCACCTGGTTGTTAAGCGAATCACATGGCTGCCCATTGATTTTGCTTGCCAGGAAAAGTCAAAAATGGCGATCACGTGACTGTGGGATGCTACGACAACCGTGTCAGTTTTTCCAGCACCGTAGTAAGTCCGAACCATCGCTAAATAAGTCCGAACCATCGCTAAATAAATGGTCATTGAGTGAGGACTACCTGTATATCCAAGTAATCTAGAGATAGATTCCAACTTCACAGGGGCCTAAATATTTATTTATTTAGTGGATTTATATGGCTACCCGTCTCACATACGTGACTCTGGGCACCTGACAATATTAAAAATAATAAAAACATACACAAAAATATAAAACCCATAGCAACCCCCCCGACAAAAAATTTACAAAGCCACAATCAACACTCAGTATAAAAAGGCCATGGGCTCCGTCCCACCCCTGGGGCCCCAGGCTTGAGCACAGAGCCACAAACTCAGGGCACCATGGAAGTCCAACAGAGACGGGACTCATCCAATCTCTGGAGGGATGGCATTCATAATAAATAACATAAATAAGAATAAATACATGAGACAAGAGAGCTGCAATGTATTTTTCAGCCACTGGTAACCTTGACTAGGGGAAAGCACCTCGATCAGTGTTTCTCAACCTTGGGAACTTTAAGGTGTGTGGACTTCAACTCCCAGAATTCCCCAGACAGCCTTGCTGGCTGTCTGGGGAATTCTGGGAGTTGAAGTCCACACACCTTAAAGTTCCCAAGGTTGAGAAACAATGACGGAGGGAAAAGAGGCCCCAGTTCCAAGGGATACTTCTGGCCATGGGGCTTCATGTCCAGTTCATATACTCACTGATGATGATGATGATGAGCATCACAACCACCGCAACCAGGATGGCCCACATCTGCAAAAGAAACCCCAAGAACAAAGCGTTATTGGTTGGGAAATTTCTTAATTGTTCCTGAACATTTTAAAAGGAAAAAAAAAAAAAGAGGAAAATAGACGAGATTTACCAGCATAAGATTAAACAAATACAGATTTTCAGAGTAGCTTATTTTATGTATTTAAATACCGTATGTCATTATAAACTATTATCAAAATCAAGTTAGTCTGTAAGTATCCATAACAGTAATAATCAGCAGAGTGTAAAGTATGCTAAAGTTAAAAATGTCTTTCTTAAAATAAGAAATCTATCTTTATTTGTCTGTAGATAAATCATCCATGACGTAAATATTAAAACTTTATGTAAGAGAAACCCAAACTTTGGGTGTGATACAAGCCCATGGATAGAATTACAGTCCAAAACTGGTTTCCATGTTAAACTGAATTCTGGGTCAGGTTTATTTTTCAAATCCTGGGTTATTTTAGACACCGAGGCATACCCCCACCACTTTATTTGCCACTCTTGTTTTTTAGGAATTGTAGACAATCTCCAGTGAGAAGGGTAAGGCACCTGCCAGCACCTAAAAAGGTAGTTCAGTATAGTTTCAGTTTTAGCAGTAAATATCTGGAGTGATATACCATCGATAAAAACATCTTATACCATATTTAAGTTTTCTCTCAGTGTGAAATTCACTGTAATTTTACTCCTTTTCTTCCATTTAAATTCTCATTGTGGCCTATCAATCATTCTTTATTTCATTATTCAGAGCATAAACTGGAGCAAATTTTATTTTCCCACGTTCAGCATGAAATATGAATCCTTCTTCTGCATCTTGGTTTTGTCTTTCCAAATTCCACACTAAGTTTCCCACATATATTACTCTATTTTTTCTTGTCTGCCCGAGGCCATATTTTAACTACAATGCTTGCATTGTCCTTTTTGATATGAAACTCTTGAAGACATGTAATACATACATTTTTCTTTTTTAGCTTAAAAACATATTGTTCCTTGTAAATGGGCTAGTCAGCCCATTTCTATTATTTGAAGATATTTTGATTTCATCTTGGATTTCCAAAGATTCATCTGGGTCCAAATCAAGATAAACTTTGGGTAAGTTTTCTCTTTCTCTTTCTAAATCTTCTCTTCCAAAATCTTCAGGTACACCTCTGAACTTCAAACGGTTTTTAAATTCTGTTTCTGCTATTTGTAATCTGTCCTCCAACTTCTTTATCCCTGACCTTTGAATTTGCTGGGCAAAGGCTTAATTTCTTTATTGTGCTGTTCTGTTTTGGTTGTTAATTTGTCAAACGTACCATTAAAATCAACCCTGTCAAAGACGGAGCACTACCAAAACAGCGAAAACGGCTACTTTCCTCTGTAAGCGGAAACTTCTTGAAACAAGCCAGTTGGAGGGCTTGGAATGTTTAGTAGGACAAGCCAACGTGTTTCCCACCCCATCAGTCATAGCAACTTGCTATGAAACTGCCAACACTACAGTGTTATTACAGTGGGTGGAGGAATGCAAAATGTTTTCTCACGGGATCCAGCAGTGGCCCAGGGACCTTTGTGGGCTGCAGACCCGGGCAGAGGATGGGTGCCCCCTCCTCCCAGGGCCCCGGTTGTGGTTATGGGTCTGAAAATAAAGGAGAGCGTTCTGCAGAAGACAAGGGTCACACCAAAACCCGGATCCAAGTCCAGTCCTCTTTTTTCAACACCTTCTTTAAATGGCAGAGTCTGAGTGAGTTCTCTCGAGGCAAGAGCCTAAATTAGGAGAATGGACACACTGCCGTAAGGAAAAAGGACTGAAGTCTGTGCATAAATAGTGGTAGGGTGAGATTTGGAAAGCCAATGAAAAAGAGGATATATATCCCCCAAACCAAGTCAACCTCATGCAGACATCAGTTGGGTTCCTGAAGATCGCACCAGCTTCGTCTGCAAGGGCCATCTAGCTCAGTGTTTCTCAACCGTGGCAACTTTAAAATGCGTGGACTTCAACGCACAGGACAGGAGGGACGAGGAGGAACGGCTCCTAAGATCTGAACCGTAACCTTCTGACCAACCTGGTTTCCAGCGGACAAGCATTCTTACCTTGCAGTTCTTCCACCAGTATTTCCTCTTCAGCTTGGCTGCATTTGTCTCAAACTGAGCAGCTCCGGCTTGTAAGGCATCAGCACGGTCATCCAGCTCAGACAACTTCTGATCCCTCTCCAAAACTTTGTCAACGTTGACCCGCATGATATCCACCACCTAAAACGTGAGAATGAAGCCTTAGCTTGGTGTTTGCTTTTCTGCTCAACCATGCATCGCCTTAAGGAAAAAGGACTGAAGTCTGTGCATAAATGGTAGAAATGAGATTTGGAAAGCCCATGAAAAAGGGAATATACATTCCCCAAGCCAAGTCAACCTCACGCAGACATCAGTTGAGTTCCTGAAGATCAGTTTTTACAGAGAGAACACCACACTTTTTTTGCAGGACCATCTAGCTCAGTGTTTCTCAAACTTGGCAACTTTAAGGATTAGGGTTAGGGTTCCAATTTAAAGGGCCACCAAAGTCTGCTAGAGAGAAAATGCTATGCATCAACTCATAGAATCCTAGGTTCAAAGGGACCTTGGAGATCATCTGGTTCAGTAACTGCCCAGTATAGGAGTCCAAATAAAACCACAGATTGGAATGGCGAGGACCATCTAGTCCTCACCCCTGCTCCACGCAGGAATCATGCATCCCTGACAATGGCTGTCCTGTCTGATCTCCTCCAGCAAAGGAGAGGCCACCCCCTCTGACCTTGTGGGACAGTTCTGTCCATTTCTCTTCTCTGGACCTGTTCCAACTTCTATGAATCCTTCCCAAAATACGGGGCCTAGAACTGGACACCTGATTGGAGGTGGGTCCAGTTAAAGCAGAATAAAGTGGAGCGATTATTTTTCATGATTTGGGAACTAAACTCATGTTGATGCCATCTAAAAGTATATTTCTTTTTTTTTTGCAAGCACATCAGACTTCTGATTCAGATGATTTGCAGTCAAGGAGCACTCAAGGCCCTTTTCACATATGCTGTTGCTAAGCCTGGTATCCCCATCCAGGGCTGTGTATTTCTCTCTTGCTTTCTACTTGTGTTTAAAATTTATTTTGTTATTTAAACCAATTTCTATAACCTCTCAAGATCATTTGAATGTTATTGCTGGGTATTAACTGTTCCATCAGATTTTTGTCATCAAGCAAATGGGATCAGCATTCCCTCCAACGCTTAACAAGGAGGCCAGACCACTTGATACCTCAATCCACTTTGACTGACACTCTTACAATACAAATTTTGAACCAGAAGGAACCAGTGGTCTTACTGATGTTCCTTTTTCTACTTTGGATGGACAGCATTCTTAGCCAGCTTGGTCCTTCTGCTGCTCTGGCAGGCAGAACCCAATGTTTTTCTTTTGTAGCCCCAGAGAGCAACCACCATGCCTGTTCAGGGATTGACAAGGAACATATTGAAAGAATTCCATAGAGTAAGGAAGGTGGTCTGGATACCATCCCCCCATGGTAGGGAAAAGAATGTCATGGAAGTCCAGCATCCTATCCTTCTACTTTCCTCCTGATTGAAGAGTAGGTAGAAGCCATGGCCAGGAGGATCTATACACAACTTCCCCTTGTATGCCAACTGGCACCATTCCTTGATTGCTGGTCCTTCTCAAAGTCAGGACATTTTATACAACATGTGTGTATGTGTTGGCGACCACTCGTAGCCGAGTAAGATTTTAATCCTGGAAGACAATCTTAACGGTGGATCCATAAGTGGCTGTAAAGGCCAACATAAAGGCCTGTAAAGGATCTACACAACCTCCCACAATGAAGGCATGAGTTTCCAGGTGGAAGACGGTCACGATGAGGATTCGCTTCTCCCTTTCGCCCTGTGCTCGTGCTTCTTCACAGTCTGTAGCACCTTTAATAAGGGCTGACCTCCAATTTGAACTCTGACAACGTAATAGCAAACTCAAAAAGAAGAGACAAGAGAAAACACAAGCAATTTTGGATGAGATGAAAATGAAAGAAGAATTAAGGAAATCCCCCAAAAAGAAAGCAGATTTCACAACAGATTAAACTTTTACAGCGGCAGCTACCTATGTTAATAATAAGAGAAATGGAAGTAAAAATGAATTATGCAAAACCAAAAAATTCTGAATTTGCAAACAAGCCAGGGAAATTCTTGGCATATAAATTAAGGAAACAAAAAGAGAAAAAAACTGTTATTAAAACTGCAAGATGGAAATATTAATGACAGACAACATAAATATGCAAAAAATATTTCAACAATATTATTCTAAATTATATAAAGAAGAACTCCCTCTGGCAAATGCTGATGAATATTTAACCAAAAATTATGGAAAAAATAATGAATGGATCTATAACAATAAGAGAAGTTTGTAAAGGCATGGTCAGACGGCCTACCAGCCTCTTATTGTAAACACTTTGAAGATGAACTACAACCACCTTTGCAAAAAATGATAAAACTATTTTACAGAGCGGAAAGATACCAGTTGGACAGAGGCTAACATAGCAATAATACCCAAGGAAGGCCATGATTTGACTCTGCCAAAAAATTACTGCTATATCACTACTGAATAATGACTATAAGTTATTTACAATGATTTTAGCCAGGGGTTAAAACTGTTTTGCAGAACTTTATTCACGAAGATCAGTGTGGGTTTTTACCCAAAAGACAGTATTAGAAATGTCCAAAACTGGACATTTTGGAATACTTAGAACAACATAATGAAAAACAAGCTGCTTTGATCTTCCTAGATACAGAAAAGGCCTTTGACAATTTGAATTGGACTTTCTTGTTTACAATTTTGGAAGATATGGACTTTGGTGAGAATTTTATTGAATGGGTAAACTCGATTTATACTTTGCAAAAGGCCCAGATGATTGTAAATGGAGAATTAACAAAACCTTGTGAGATGTCCCTTGTGCCAATGTTATTCATCTTAGCTTTGGAAGTCTATTTGAGATGTAAGACAAGATAATTGCTGGAGTGAGGATCAAAAAAGAAACATATACATTATGGGGTTTGCCGATGATTTGGTTATAATCTTGGAAAATCCTTTGGAAGGACTAGAAATATTAACTGAAAAATTAAAGGATTTTGGTGCGTTAATTGGATTTAAAATTAATAATGAGAAAATGAAGATGTTAAAAAAACATGAGCATGGAACAGCAAAAATAATTGATGGAAAAAACGGGTTTCAAGATTGGGAAAAAAGTGGAAGACTTGGGTATTACTGTGACTAATATGAATTGTGTGTTATTTCAGAATAATTATGTTAAGACATGGAATGAAATTAAGAAGGATATGCTAAGGTGGGAGAAATCACAATTGTTATTGCTGGGGAGAATTTCGGTGATAAAAATGAACTTTTTGCCAATAATGATGTTTCTGTTTCGAACAATACCTACTCTGACAACTGATACACCTTAAAACAATGGCAGAAGGATCTGTCTAGGGTTGTATGGCACGAGAAAAAGCCAAGGGTTAAATATAAAGTCCTCCAAGGAGACTTGGGAACTGCATGATTTGAAATTGTACTTTGTAGCCTGCTGCTTGGTTTGGATGAAGGAGCGGGTGCTGCTGAGAAGTAAGAGGATTTTAGAATTAGAAGGGCATCTGAGGTGGCACACCACAACGAAGTTAAGGTTAATCTTGCTTTTAAAATCACTGTATCAGAAGTGCCATGTAGTCCCAAGACTGGGATAGATATTGATGCAGATTGTGCCTGAAAATGCCTTTATGAATCTCAACACAAGAAGCATTATATAGAAAAGAAACAGCAGGCAAAGTGAGATGGCTAGCATATAAGACTTCAAAGGTTTTAGTTTTCAATGGTTTTCATTAAGACAAAGACACCTATGATAAAATGGGCGAAGAATTTTGGACAAAATATATTGATGGAACAATGGGAGAATATGTGGTTGAAAGGACTGAAATTTACAAGTTATAACCTAAAAGAGAATTTTTATAAAACATACTGTTAGTATATGACCCCAGAAAAATTATCCAGAATGTATAAAAGTACCTCAAATTTAAGCTGGAAATGTGGACAACATGAAGGGTCGTTTTATCATGCTTGGTGGACTTGTAAAAAGGCCAGGAAATTTTGGGTTCAAACACACACAGTGATACAAAGAATTTTAAAAATCAACATTCAAGTGAAACCAGAATTTTTCTTGCTGGGAGTAACGGATAGGCAAGTAGAGAAGAGTTGTGGAACGCTGTTTTTGTATACGGTTAACTGCTGCGAGATTATTATATGCACAAAAATGGAAAGACTCCAAAATACCCACAATGGAGGAATGATGGTGAAGATGAGAGAATTAGCAGAGATGGCAAAATTGACTAGTTTGACTAGAGAAAGGATAATAACTGCATTATGGACTTCTTGCTGAAAAAAAAGAACTTCTGATTTATGGGTTCGATTGTTAGAAAAGACAGACTATGGAAATATGGAAATTATGATGTAATTTTAGAGAGAGAGGACAAAATATAAATGTATTTATAACCTCTGTTAAGAAGATCACAAACAGCTTCTTTACAATCTTTTCTTTTTCTTTTTTTTTCCTATTTTCTTTCTTATCTATTCACTATTTTCCTCTATTTTCTTTATTTCTTTTCTGAAATTTGTACCATTTTTATCTTGTTAAAAATCTCTTTAATAAAAAATTATTTATTAAAAAAGGAAAGGGGCGGCCAGGGTGGGCTGTGGGTGAAAAGGATGGAGTAAAAATTGGGGTCTCTTCAATCACTATCTCAATGGGAAATAAAAGTCAGTGCTGTTTTTATTTTTTGATACTACTGACTAAGATTTGCAGTGCAGCAGCCCATTCAAGCTGTCAAGTTTCAACTAGGGTTTTAGCGTATTTTGATTTTTTTAAAAGGGAACTGCAGAATCTTCCTTTTTTGCATCGGACCCAGAGGTCCAGAGGGCCACCAGCCTTGAAGCAATGGGAGAAGAGCCCCCCAAAAGATTATGTCTGTCTTGAAAATGGTCTGAAAGTGGACCCCCAGTCCTAACATCAGGACGATTGTGAGAAATCAGGCCAACCCCCCATGCCAGCTCAAAGCAGCTGCACCCCACCTTGGCCAACTGTTGGGCTCTTCAAGAAGGCCCACTCTCCCTTCAACTGGTGGAGAGTCAGTTGGGTCAGGCCCATTTCTCGCCCGCCCCCCAATTCTGAGTTGCCTGGCCATACATACCTCATCAACTTGGTGCTGAGTCTGCTGGAGACGTCGGTTGCTGCCAGAGGCAGGGCCTGCTGCTCCAGGGGGACCTGACCTGCACACAAAGACAGCCCGGGGTTATTGCCAGATCGGCATTTATAAATCCTGGTGAGTTAATCTGGGTTACCGACATCAACTCACGCATTGCAAACCTACTTGGCACATGAGGATCCTAGGAATGCTTCCTGAGACCTTGTCTAGCACCTCACCAATCCAGTGCAGCTTCAGCCACCATCCGTCTTACCTTCACGTACATCACGGTGTTCCAACTAAACCTAACTAGCAAACATCGCAAACACAAGATGGTTCTTTGCTCCTATCTCTGCAATAACCGCAAAGTACAGAAACAGCATTAATGGCTCAGAGGAATAACCCTGCCTGCCTGCCAGCCAACGAGGAGCATCTCATGGGACATCAGCAAGCCGGATGCCTTGCATTTATTTATTTATTTAACTTTATTTTTCAAGTTTTCGCAACCGCCCATCTCCCCCGAATGCACGGGATGGGAGCACGCGCCACAGAAGACAATGCATCCCCAGCTATCACTGGCCTTCTAAGCAGACTCAAGCAGAGAGGAGTAGTTCTGTGTAAAGGCCACACTAAAATGCCACACAGTGCAGGAATACGCATGGCGACAAGACACCAATTCTTCCCTACGCCAGTATAAATCTACTGCCAGCCTCGTTAGGTAGACTGGATCAGAAAATCAACTCCACGGGAAGCCTAAAATTACCTCTATTGAGACTGGCTGTAATACCAGACTCTCACAAGACTGGCAGTCCTCCTCCTCCTCCAGTTAATCAGGGAGGACCCCGCCTGAGCCACCTCTGAATGTTACCTCCTTGCTTAAACTTAAAAAGTGTTTCAGCCCCTTTTGCCTGTCTCCATGAGGGTCATCCTCCTGACTCTCTACCTGTACCTTGGCAAAGAAAAAAGAAATGGGGTGTAGCCTTGTGGGAGTACTGAAGTGACCCAGATGCAGGTCTGACACCCTAACCTTCAGCCCATCTCTTCTGAATCGGCTTAAACTGTTAAGCCATGGTTTAAGTTCACCCTACCATGCATCCCCACGTTCTCCAATCCGTCCAGCTTCTTAGGTCCCTGCTCAGCCGCATCCCCACCCAACCTTCTCAGAAGGCAGGCTGCCATCTCTGAAGGCCTCCATACGGATGCCAAGTGGGGTCATCAAATGGAGGGCTGGATCTGGTAGGGTTGCCCCCTCCTCTCCCTGCTGCAGCTAATGCAGACACATGTCACCTATCTGTGGTGACTGGTCTAAGTGTGGTTAAGGTGTTAAACTATGTGATAACCTGGGTAGTTTTGGATCCCCCACCTCAGCCCAGTCCACCAGGAGTTGCTATTATGGGAAAAACCTAGAGGAAGGGCCACGCATCTGGCCTTGAGTGCCGGAACAAAAGGCAAGGTTTAAATCAAACAAGTAAAATAAAAATATATTGCCTGCCAAAGTTGCTCAATTGCAGAGAAAGAGAATTCTAAAGCTTTACATGAAAATGAAAACTGAGCCACAGAGGGGAGGATTGGTGGGGATTTGGGTGGTGGGACAAACACCAACTGCTTCTCTCTCATACAACAGAGTGCTAGCTTATATATCCTGTGCTGCCTCCACTTCCTCCTCGGTTCTTCTTTCACAGGGAAGAGAACATGGGAAGAGCAGGAGTTGGCCAAAAGGGATCCAGGGACATCCTACAGCTCTGAGAGGTTAAACTTGGTCCAGAAGGATCCTGTAGGATCACAACAGGTCGCATGGAGCCCTGTGAAGAAACAGGCTTTGCCCCCGCCCTGGATCTAGAAGAATCCTACAGGGAGATCTGGCCAAATTTAATTTTGTGCCCAAGTAACGTGTAATAAATTTGTGACGGGATATTTTTGCACATCAAATAACTGAGTGGGGAGGAAGCAGGGCAGGGAAATGCAGAACAATTTTCAGGTATAGCAGCTCACTGAATTAATCTCCTGGCAAACGGCTCATTAGTGCCTCATTTAAAAATTATGACGACGGTCTGCCATCTGAACGAAGCGCCATCGGTTTCATTTTTAACGCGCAGGCTTGCTCCGAAAACCGCCCGACGAAGTGCTTACGGTGGTGTCCCTGAGCTGAATCCCTGCAAGCAGGAGGAAGCCCCGCTAAGTTTCACACGATTTCACAACCCTCTCAGTCTCAGAGCAGGAGATTTATCCAAACGCTGCTCTGAGCGGCCTGAAGTCTCCGACGGAGTTTAGCTACCGCGCCCGCGGCTTGGCGCCTGGCCACCTGGGGAAAGCGGGCCGCAAGGCCCGTCCTAATTCCCCGAATTGCAGTTTAGCCCAGTTAAAGCGCCGGAGGGAAAGCCGTTCGGGGGTTCGCGAGCGGGCCCCCCCCGCCCTTCCCAGCCCGCAGAGCCGCCTTGCCAGGCCAAACGGGCCCGCGCAGGCCCCGCGGCGGCGCAGGGCGCGGCTGCTCCTGCCCCCGGGCGCGCCCGGGAACCGCGGCGGGCGCTGGGCGTGGGCCGCGGCTGGCGCAGCGAGCGGAGCGGAGCGGGGCGCAGGGGCGCGGGGGGCGCAGCTCGGCAGGAAGCCTGGCCCGGGGCGCCGCCCCCCCGCTCGCTCCCCGCCCGGTCCGGCCTCTGCCCCGGCTGCGCCCCCCCTGGCTCCCGGGACCGCGCGAGCGGCGGCGCCTCTGCGGGCAGCAGCTCCGCGCAGCGCAGCGCAGCGCAGCGCACCGGCGGGCCCCGGGAGGCGCGCGGCGCCCGGGCCGGGGACGCAGCTGCTGCCGCCGCCCGAGGGCGCGGCGGGGGACTCACATGGCGGCGGCGGCGGCGGCGGCTCTTCGCGGGCGGCAGCGGGAGCGGGAGCAGACCCGGGCGGAGAAGCAGCGGCGGCGGCGGCGGCGGGGCGCGCCGGGACTTTTGCCCCCTGGCGCCGGGCGGGTCCGGGGCGGGCCGCGCAAACCCCTCCCCGGGGGGCGGGCGCGGCGGCGGCGAAGAACTCCCGGCGGGCTCGGGCTCCGGCTCGGGCTCGGGCTGCGGGCGCGCCGCCTGCCGCGCGGAGAGCCGGGGAGGCGCGGCTGGCGGCCGGGGGACGGCGGCCAGTCCGCGAGGGCCGGCTGCGTCGGGGACGCGCAGCTCCCGATCCTTGGCCTTTGTTCGTTAGCGGGAGCGGGCCTGGCTGGGAAGCCTCAGGATCGCCGCAGCCGCCTTCCTCCAGACGCGCAGCTGCCTGAGCCCGGGGCGGAGCGGCGCCACGGGCTCGGAGCAACGCTGCCTCTGACTTGGGACCCGCCGCGAGGCCCCTGCCCTGCTCTGCCCTGCTCTGCTCGCCGGGCTGGGCGGGCGCGGGCAGCGGCCCCTCGCTAGGCGGCGCCCTGGAAGCTGCGGCCGAGGAAACCCCGGCAGTTTCAGGGCTGGTTCCCAGGAGGATAAAGTTTGGGGCGTGGAAGGGGTGAAATGCCGAGGAGTCCCTGGAGAGATCGCCCGCGCCCGCGCCCGCGCCGGCCGCCCCCAAAGCTCCTGCGAGGGTGCGCGTTTTCTGCGTCGGTGGGTCGCGTAATACATTGAGAGGCCTCGGCTAATCCTTAGGAAAGGCTCTGTATCTTTTCATGGTCCTGCTCCTTTTTCTTACTTGCGCTTCCTTAAAGTTGCGCACCTAAATGAAGTCCTCAGATTTTGGGCAACAGTGGCCTTGAGGGCCCTTAAAGTACAGGTAGTCCTCAACTTACGACAGCAATTGGGAACAGGAATTTCCGTTGCTAAGCGATGGGGACGTGCAGTGATTCCGCATTGCTTAGTAAGGGCAATCCCTGCGGTCCTGCTTGCCGTCCTTAACTGAATCCCAATGTTGTTAGGTGAGGCAACTTCCTGCTGGCTTCCCACAACCAATGTCAGCGGGGAACCTTGCAGGAAGTTGCAAGTCCCAGGCTAGCTGGCAGGTAAGTGGCTGCTGCCAGGTTGGGGAAGGAACAAGGGGGTGTGCAGGGGTGTGAGGCGTGTGTGACTGGCCAGTGTGGCACAATGGAAAAGGGCCAGGGGAGGCTTACCCCAGTGACTTGCAACCTTCCCTGCCAGCTTCCCCATTGACTTAATGGGGAAGCCAGCAGGGACGGTTGCAAACGGCGACCCTGTGATTGTGGGGCGCTGCAGCTGGTCTTAAGTGTGAACCTTTTGCCAAGTGCCCAGATCGTGATCACACAACCACAGGGGTGTTGGGATGACTAGAACTCCAAGGACTGGTCGTAACCAGCATTTGTTCAGTGCCGTCGTAACTTGGAACTGTTGCTGACCAAATGGTCGTAGGCCGAGGACCGCCTGTACTGTAAGATGCTGGGCTCCCCTGTTGTTTTGTTTTAGCAATGAAGACCTAGTAGGATAACTCTTCCAGGCTTTCTGGGCCAAATCAGACATGATGCAGGGAGGAAGGTCTGTAGATCAGGACAGAAGAGTCAAGACAGGGGCCATGATGCACATAAAAAATGGGCAGAGCTTCGATTGGATCGTCTTGCCCACCATCTTGACTGTTTTGACGGCATCCTGCAGAGCCTCCCCAGATACAGGCAATCCCTCCATCCGCTGGAGCTCCACAGGGAGACGAACTGTTCATCCTTTTCTGCCTTGGGTTTTCAACTTCATGCTGAAGCATCAGGTCTCCCTTGGAGGCCTTCTAAGGGGTGGGACAGATGGCCTCTGCGTGCAGCCCGGTGGGGAGATAATCTCAACCAGAGTCCACTGGGACAGGGAGTGAGCTCCAGAACCCACAAGAGGGTATCCTTAGTGGATCCAGCTGAAGAGGACTTGCTGGATCTAGTATTAGATTGGTGTTAGATGAGGACTCCATGTGTCATTAGATGTCCCATGATCTTTCTTTGGTCTCAAACCAGAAGCCAGTGCCATACTTAGCTTGTGACGGGCTGGCTCAACGCAGCAACTTCTAAGCTCGCCAAGTCCTCTGTACAAACATTGTATGTAGGTTGCTATAAATCACTAGTCTTTAAAAGATGTGGTTAGAATAGTGGAAAAATGAAGGGGCCTTAGAGGTCATTTGTCCAACTGTCTGCTCAGTGCAGGATCTACTAGACAGATGACCGTGCGGTTTTTGTTTGAAGACCTCCAGAAAAGGAGAACTCATTACATCATGGGGCAGCCTGTTCCACTAGCTAACCACCTTCCAGAATAGTTGAAGATTGCTACCATATCTCCCCTCAGTTGTCTCTTCTTGGCCATCTTTGCAGCTTTCCCTGGAACTTTCCTTCACAGACACTTCTCCCTGTTAAATCCATCCTGTGCGTTTCAGCCCACTGCTGAAGCTTGCCTATGTCTTGTTGATCTTCTCTCTTCCTTCTAAAGCAGGGTTTCTCCAAGCATAGCTGGCTGGGGAATTCTGGGAGTTGGTCCACACACCTTAAAGTTGTCAAGGTTGAGAAACACTGTTCTAAAGAATCAGACAAACTTTGCAGCTTTGTGGTCACCTACAAATGTTGTAAGTCTCCCCCCAACTCCCTTCTCCAAGTCATTGATCCAAATACTGACCAGTCTAGGAAAAACCCTTGTGTCCTACATAATGTGAAGTGGAGCCATTTAATTAGTGTTTGGCTGTGGTCATTCAGCCAACTGTGAGTACATTTAACAGTTGCATCACCTACCCCATATTTTACCATTATAAGGAGAATATCACAAGAGACTAATGCCTTCCCAAGCTCAAGTTATACTATGTCTGCAGAATTCCCCTGATCTACTAAGTTAGTAACTTGATCTGAGGAGCAGAATGTTCATTTGCATAGCAGATCCCTATCCTCTGCTTTGACAACCATCAGTGTGACTTAAATAGCACTGAAGACCAAGAAGGCAGGCCCAAACCGAAGTGGGTGGAGGAGAGTATCTCGAGTGCCAGTTAGAAAATAATTTTGTGAAGCCCAACACACCTCAGGTTGTTACCAGCTAAACACGTCACAGCATGTCCAGTACTCTTGATAAAGGAATGGTCCTGGAAACTGAAAGTGTTCCTAATGTTCCAGGAGACCAACCCCCAAATTAAGAACAGCAGGAGTGATCAAGGAGTTATCCAAGAGACTCCAGGGTTTCCCTAAGGATGCAGAGTGATGTGCTGATGCGCCCAAAACAAACAAAAAGGCCACATGCTTCAAATGGGGAAATTTTCTTCTTTTTTAATTTACAGCAGAAAGAATATAAAGCATTCAGAAAACATTTTCCATATTTTAAGGGCAATTCAAAACATTTTGCATGGTTCCAGCAGTTGAGTTCTTCAACAGATCCATTGGTTCAGTGATGCTTTTAACATGCACAGTTACAAAAATAAAACTTACAAAAGGAGACACCTATACTAGGTTTACATGCAAGTCTCAGGGACCCCCCCCACCTCTGTTTGGGCACCAACTACTGTGTGGAACTGCCACGAAGCGTGCAACAGAGGGGGTTCATGTTATATTCTTTATTTCGTTCACACAGGTTCATTCGTTTCACACAAGTGAAGTCACACAAAGGAGCAATTCTGGATTTGGGGGAGACACGAGAGGGTTCCCCGACCTGGTGTTCAGGACAGGGCAGACAGGAAGGGGCCTGAGGCACCATCCTGACACGCAGTCCTGCACACCAGGGAGGGACACGCCCCAAAGCATGACATGGTCTTCACAGAACGTGCCAGAGGTCATTGGCGGGCCCAAAGCGAGTGGCCCCAATTCCACAAAGCTGTTGGGGACGTGCGTGTGGGCAGCTCCAGCAAGGAGCCCAGGGAGGGGCTGCAGGGAGCAACGTTCCTCAGCTTGCCTTGCGGGCAATCCCTCCTCCAGCAGGGGACGGGCTGCCAGCCGGTCAAGTCTGTGGGTCTGGAAGGAATGATGGTGGAACACCTTGAGAAGCTACACGTCTCTTTCTGGAAACCCTTTGGCCAACGGGAACAGGCTCACCAACCACCCCTGAGGTCATTAATCTTGCTGGGGGAAAGCCACGTCCGTCCGAAGGAAGGGAGCAGCCAGCGTTTGGCCAAGGGGGACGCTCCATCTGGTCAGCCACGCGCCAAAGACCTTCTTCAGACACCCCAGCGCCCTGGCGCACCCTGGGGTCTCTGCAGCTGTCCGGAGAAGGCCTTCGGCATCGTGGACAGGGCAGGGTTTATGGGCCGATTCGCTTTTTTGCTTATTGAAGTGGGCTACAAGCAGCACACCCACCCACCTGGGTTATTTTCCAGTCCTGGCAGTGAGAGGAAGTGATTAAAGAGAGAGAGAAACAATTATAATGCTATAAAAGGCACCTAGATCCCAGGCCAGTTCAGGTCTCAGTCTTGGCGGGTTTACGGCCGTTTTAAAAGACCCCCGTTTAAAAACTGCAGAATTGTACCTCTCTTCACGACCGGCCAAGCAAGACGTTGAACCTGGAGACTGGGATCGAGCAAGACCAATCGTGTCCCGTCGACCAAAGCCCTCCACGAGGCCAGCTGGCACCATAAGACACGCACAGGGCTGGGGGGTGGGGGGGTGGCAAGCAACGAGAGACCTCCAGGAGCCGACGCGATGCTCCGGCTTCCCCGGAGACAACCGCGTGCAATTGGTCTCCCTGTGCCGCGGTCTGCGTTTCACATTGTCAAAACGATGAATTCTAAACTCAAATTCTCTTTGGCTGCTCTCTCTCTGGAAATAGCAAATATACCATGACACCCCTACGTAACCTTTGCATCTTTTATTTTTATTTTTTTACTTTAAAAATTTTGTGCAATTTAGTACATTGTCTGACTTTCAGCAGGAAATATGGACATGTGAAACATTTTTTTTCTACTTTCATACTATTTCTTTTTATTTTTTTAATTTTTTTTAAGTTTATGTTCATTCTAAGTGTTCTTTATTGGAGTGAGTGTATGGTGTTAAGCTAGATACAATTTTGAATTCTTATGATTATCTGCTTTGCAAAATAACTTAATTTTTTGTTAAGCAATATTAGCATTCACTTTACTTGGCACCATTGGCAAAAAAAGAGAAATTAAATAAAATAAAAAAATAAAAAACATAACCAAGAAGGTTAAAAGAAATTTAAAAACTCCTGGTAGCCAAAATCAAATGTAAACATATCTCTTTTTTTTTAAAGTAATGTTACTTTGCCTTTTTTTTCCTAAGTCTAAATACATTAGCTCTTTTTGCTTCTGCAGTTTATTCATGCTTTAGCAAAATGTTCTTCTAAAGAACATTTAAAATAAAGTTTCTTATAGTGAAATAAAGTTTTTGTTTCATTTTACAGACCATAAGCCACTAATGCTTTGCTTTTTCATTTCTTTTTTCCTTGAATTCATGCACATCTGTTTTAATATATACAATATGTACAAACATCCACACTTTTCTCGTTCATTCAGACAAAACTATACAAATACGCAAATTTCTCTTGCCAAGTTATTGACCCTTTGTGAATAAAATATTTAGCAATTAATATATTCCCTTTCAAATATTTATTTTTCATTGCCATTTCTACCTTCTCTCTATATACAGAAACTGCCTAGGTTTTGATTCTTTTTCTTTCTTTCTTTCTTTCTTTCTTTCTTTCTTTCTTTCTTTCTTTCTTTCTTTCTTTCTTTCTCTTTCCTTCTGTTTGTTTGTTTGTTTGTTTTTGTTTTGATGAAATAGCCAAAACAAGGAATTTACTGGGCGGAATGCAGCACCGCACTGCTCCCATCGGCGATAGAACTGTCCAGTCGGCATATCTGCACACGACTCTTCAGTCGAACAAGAGGTCTGCAAGGTTACCAAAATGCTTTACAAATCATTGCAATTAAATAAGTAAAAATCTTATGTGAAGTAAGGCCAGAAAATAAAGTGCCAAATATGAGAAGTGCATATGGCAGTTGATAGACTTGAAGGCTTTCAAGAGAGAGAAAAAAAGGACACCGAAAAGAACAGTTTGCTTGAGCTGTTCACCCCATTCTCTCTCTCCACCCCCCCACCCCCACCCCTCGTAAATACCCGTTTGCCTTAAAAACACTGTCAGCTTCCTGGAAAAACTCTCAACGGGATCTCTGAAAACCAGCAGATCGAAACGGCTGCGTCTACGGTGCGTCGCAGGTTCGGATGAAGAACGGAAAGACAGACGTGCAAAGGGGTGGAGGAGGGATGACCAGGCGAGACAGAAGGTGACCGGAGCGTTTCCACGGAGAGTCCCAACGTGTCCGGGTCTCGGAGATGGCTGACGGGTGCGGAAATGCCGTTCTCGGATTTGTGGGGGTTTCGCGCTTTTTTTGGTATAACATTTGTACAGTTCCACACATTGGTTTTTGTTTTCTTTTAATGCAGCCCTATATGAAAATGGTAATCGATTGCTTCTTTTTGCTCGGCTTGGAGAGGAATGAAGCAACTCATGAAAACTCCTTCCGGGTGTCGCTCTCCCCCCGCCCGCCCCAATGATCCAACCAAAGATTTGAGTTCCAAGATGTCTTGCTGAACAAATTAAAAATTGTCCATGAAAGTGCAAATGTAATGACTAAACATTACCATTAAAATCCTACAGCCGATATTCTCGGTGCAGCAGTCAGTTTTTTTTTTTAAATAATCAAATCATTTTTGAAATTGTTGTTGCATGTTTCTGCTAAAAACAGAAGATGAAAACAGTCTGAAACACAACAGCTCCGCACTCCTAGGGGATGCCGTCGTTGCCGTGGTCTCGCCCTTCAAGTTCCTTTTTCGAGTCTTTCGCTCTGAGGAGACAAAAAGGGGGGAAAGGAAACGTGACGTCTTTGCTCCCAAGCCACTTCTTAAGAACGTCAAAAACACTCCTCCCTTCTTTCAGTGTTAGCCCAAGCGCAGCAATGTAAGCGCAGCTTTTCCCAAGAATGTAATACAGGCAGTCCTCGTTTAGTGACCACAATGGGGACCAGCAACTCCGTCGCCAAGCAAAGCAGCCGCTAAGTGAGAAATCACATGACCATAATGGTCCTTTCCTTTTCCCCACTCCAACACCCTTGGAATGCTCACCCCGGCGCTGGGATATTTATTTATTTATTTACTTACAGGACTCATATGGCCGCCTATCTCATACAATGACTCTAGGTGGCTCACAGCAATCCATAAAACGTAGTTAAAAACATACCCTTCCCCCCAGGCGCGAGACCAGAGATCCTCACAGCTCAACTCCCCATCCTAGCCCAGAAGAATTAGCAAGAAGGGAATTAATGTTTGTATTGACATTAATTGGAGAGGAAGGGTTTACAAAAGAGTAAGTGGGCACACCATGGGCAATACACCAGGCTGTTTGCATAGCGCGCTTGTGGCTGCCAGCACCACTGCGTTGCTTTTGATGTGCCTTCCCCATGGTGTGCCCGCTCATTCTCTTGCAATCCCTTCCTCTCCAATCTCTGCTATGCAAGAGGGGAAAAAGATAAACAACAGGCCAGGCACAGGACAAGACGTACTGACTGTAATGGTGATCAGGTGACTGAGGGATGCTGCAAAGGTCATAAATGCAGGCATTGGTCGTAAAGTTATTTTTTCAGCACCGTTGCAACTTTGAGCAGTCACTGAACAAGGCAGTCGGTAAGCGAGGACTACCTGTATACTTAACCAGAGGCTATTATGTAAGAGAAGGTTAAGAAGAAGAGCAAGGCCTTCCATTGTCTTGCCAAAGGGCACCAGGCTAGCACTACATCTGGCCCACTGAGGATGGCCCATCAGGAGCCTTGATTTTCATTTCCCAAAGCAGGGGAATGCTGAGTCCGCCTGGTGGACAGATGCCCGGTTGCTGAGACCCAACCAAAATATATGCTTGAGCACTCCCCGGATTTGGTAGCTGAAGAAAGGGCCCTGCTGGGACATGGACCCTTGGAAACAGGATCTTGGGAAGGAAAGGGAGGGCGGCAGACACTTGACTTCCAGAAAATGCCACTGCCTTGATCCTGATGCTTTGCCACTCTAAGCCTGGGAGCACAAAGCAGGGGGGCCTCTCCTTGCTGCCCCCTTCATGAAAGCGAGTGCAAAGCTGAGCCTTGGTTAATGGGGTGAGGCCAGGCCAGAGAGGAACAGAACCACCTCGCAGGCCAGCAGGCATCCCGCTGGTCCCGAGTCAGAAAGTTGAGGATGGGCACATGTCATCTGGAAGCCCAACAGGCTCAGCTGGGCTAGGGGAGGCTTGGCAAGGGGGTGGGGCCTCTGGTTCAGCTGATACATGGTCTGTTTGGACAGGGCACGTTAATGCGAACACAGCAACCATGCTTTGTGGACCCAGGTTTAGAGCTGAGCATGAACCCAGGCACTGTCTGGCAGTGTGATCCCTGCACGCCCTTTTTGCCCCTACACCCAGAAACACTGCTGAGCACAGCAAAGGACTGTCTCTCCTTTCTGCTGGTGCCAGCAATTTTACTCTGTTAACTAGCAAAGCCATTGCAGAAAGACGTCCAGAACTGCCGAAGAGCCGCGCGCGCGGTGGCCCTCCAGACCAAGCAAACGAACAGAGGAGATCGGACGCACTGCAAGTGGATCGTACTTGCGCTGCGTTTCACAGGAGCCAGAGCGCAGCGTGCTTCCCCATGCAAGGCCTGCGTTTCCGCTGTCCCAGCCCCCTGTGCTGGGCTGCTCTCAGGAGATGGGCTCAATCAGACATGCCAACTCATGCCAAGCCTACGCTAACAGAACACGCCTGCTGGGCAAAAAAAGCGAGTCATGCTTTGCTGGTGCCACCGGTTGTCATCCGGTTGTGAGAATGCATGCAAATCCTCCCAACATTCCACATTTGCAAGAGGGCAGCAGGTGCCCACATCTTTCCTGGTGGTGCTTGTGAAAATTCGGGCTGCGCCAAGGAATGTTTTGATGAAAAGGAGGACTTCTTTCCTGAGCTGAAGCAAACTGAGTTTAAAAACAGACAAAACCCCACGTGTATGTTAATGAGGCCGTGTTTAACTTCACACCTAACTCTGGCACCAACAAACTAAAAACACTCAAGCTGTTCAAAACCGAGATGGGCAAAACTGGAGAGGAATCTCCAGGTTTTTCTTCGATAAGCACTTCTGCCAGACCCAGGAGATGTCTGGCAAAAGGGTCCTAACAAGAGAAGCACCCTCTGAAGACCTCCCGCCTTTCACAGGACACAGCTCCATCTGTTCTCCCCATCAGAATTACAGCTGTGGGAAAGGATTCTGAAAATGCAGGCTTTTGGATGGAATCACTCATTTCCCCATTTTATGGCAATAATAAATTACCCAAAGTGCGCGCGCACACACACACACGTACTTAAATCGCCACCGTTCTCCTATAATTCCTTTTCCTCCTGCTGTTTTAGTTTAAGAAGGCGTTTGTAAAGCATCTTTGTGGCAAAATTTCTTGTTCAGCAAGTCATGGCTAACTCTGGGCTTTCCCTGGAAGGTCCCAGCTGCATGCCCAATTCTTTATGGGGGGCAGAGAGGATTTTTGTGGGGAAAAAAAAATCCAAGTGTTCCTGATGTGCAAAGTATGACACAGAGTCCTCCAGAGTTACGGAAAAATTTTGGAAGTGGGGCACTCTGACATTTGTCTCAGCAAGGGTTGCACGGAGCATGTCTGTTCCCACTAGTAAAACCCATCAAATGGAATCCGGAGCAGGGGCAGGAAGGTGGCCACCCAACTGGATCTACCTACAAGCCCAGAGCAAGCTGAACCCCACGTTGGGCACAAATTGGGTGAAGGAAGCCCAGGGTCTCCTCTCCCACTTGATGGGAGTTGTTCCCAGAGGTTTTGCCGGTGGAACCCTTCCCACGTCCCTTCAGGTCCTTCTCTGCAGCCTCTCGGAAAGAATGTCTGAGTTCACACACAAACTTAAATCAGGCCTCCCAGCCAGGGTCCCGCAACATGCTAAGCATGCTTAGTTGGATGGAATACTTTCATAAGTTTTTTTGTTTTAAAAACCATCTGTGGCTTAACAAGCTGCACAAACCCAGCCTATTTGGGTAGTTAGTATTAGAGGACACCAGAAATTGGCTTAATTCTGTAACCTGGCTCAAGATGGCCTCTACGGAGTCCCTCCCAACTGTAGTATTCTCTGATCTCGAGTGAACCCAATGCCCAAGTCACTCCCGCAGCCACGTAATGGCCCACCCAACTCCAACAAGCATGGTGGGGATTTGGGCTGATTTGAAACTCCTGCCCAAGGAGGCTGCATTACACGTTCGAGCAATGCAAGCAGCAGAAGCTGACACCAGCCAGCGTTGGCAGGCCCCCGCCGGCCCTTTCCTCCCATGAAGGCATATGCTAGATGGCGATTCCGGAAGCAACGGCGGCGCGAGTCTATTGAAGGGAGGGGTGTCTGTGAGAGCGGAGAATGGCGTAAAAGCACACTGCAAAACTGCCTCGCACTGAGAGCCGAATCTCAAACGCCAGCCCAAAAATGCTGGATGCAGGGAGGGCGAAACCGGTTCAGACAATGCGGTAGGCCAGAGGTAAGGTGGGGATGGAGGTCCACAGCAGGACTCAGGAATCAGTTACCTCTTAGAGCAGCAATGGGTAATTTAGGAATAGGGGACATCCTCCCTTTTTCCAGATCCCTCAATTGGGTGGCAAAGCAAAAAGAGAGTGAGGCCCAGTGAGAGGGGGAGAGAGAGAGACACCCCCCCGGCACACATGGCACAGATTTGGGCTTCGAAAGCACTCAGCTCCTGAAAGAAGCAAACGGAAGAAAATTACTTGGGATCCCTTGGGTGCAGCCATCGCTGCTTTGACCCGACCACGTGCAGCAAGGGGCTTCTCGGCCCTGGTTCGAGGCTCACCAGGGCCCGAGCCATGCTGTGTCCAGCCCTGTCCCTGCGCTTCGACCCCGCCCTGCCCCTCCCCGGTTTCTCCCCATTCCTGGCTCTCTCCGTCTGGTGGAAAGTCTCCCGGTCTTGGCTACGACTTGGCTTCTTGCTACAAGCCTCACCCGTCCTGCATCTCTGGAAGACTTCTCCGGGGATTGCCGCCACCTCCCAGAAGAGACCTGCTAGAATTCTCCAAGGCACAACCGGTCGTTCGCAAAGAGACCAGCGGACAGAGCCATTTGCTGCGGTCCTGGCTCCAGAAGCAACTTGAAGTTCTGAATGACTTCAGAAGAAAGGCTGATCGAGGAATAAGCGGCCAGCTCTTCATTCAGGCTGAGAGATACTTACCACGATATTCTATTGTCCGAGAAACAAGCCGCCTTCGGGCGAAAGGGGCATGACAGAGCAGCCCCGAAGGCCGGTATGAACATTCAGACCCAGCCCTTTTGGGGGGACGCCCAGATTTCATGGATTTTCATGGGTGCCTAAGCCAGATCCTATTTATTTATGGATTCCGTGGCAAAACCGAGCCTTGTATCCAGAAGAGAAGGCCAAGGGCAAATCAAAGGAAGCTCACGGGGCATCTTGAAGAGCAAGTCTGAAGCAAAGTGACTGAGGATCTCGCAGGAGCCGGGCTCCCCCTCTCAGCTCAAGAGCCGGCTGGTCTAGTGGTGAAAGTGCTGGACCAGGAGTGGGGAGCCTTGGGTTCGAGCCCCCTTCAGCCAGAGAAGCCCCCCTGGGGCTGGCCCTTTTCTTTCAGCCCAACCTGAGTTGGGGTTGTTGCTGTGGGTCACATGGGAGGACAAAATGTTGCCTGCAGCTCCTGACAGGTATCTAAGAAAGCAAGAAAAACCCTCACACTGCTACATGATGCACTACCTGGGGAGGGCAAAAGAGCCCTGCCCCCCAGCAGAGATGAATGCAGACTCCAAAGGCCTTGGGGATGCTCAGGGTGGGGCCAGGAGGCCCTTGAGTCTCTCTTCCCCTGCCAAAGCAATGGCTCCCTTGGCAAGTGGCTGAGGATGGCTGGATCCAGAAGAGGATGAGGACATTTGTGGCCTTCGTCCATCACCGGAGTCTGGCTCTCATTGGTCTCAGCCAGCATGACCTAGGATGATGGGACCTGGAGGCTCATGAATCTCCACCCAAGTTCCAGCACTTTGGAAGCCGGACATTGAATCACAGGTTGGGCTCCAGCAACAGCCTCAGTGCCAGTCCAGACCAAGGTTTTTCTGATCCCCCTTCATCGCCACAGGGTTGAGTTAGAAATCCTGGCCCCGGTCGTGCCACCCTTTGCCCTAAGAGGAGGAGGACAAAAACTGAGGAGGAGCAAGGAAGGCTCCTTGTCTGGGCCTCTTTTGTTAAACAAAAGGAAAAGGTGGAAAGGAAAGAGGCCCCACAACTTGTGGTGGGATCATCTGGGGAAGCATCCTCCTGCAGCAACACTCGCAAGGGGAGGCACTCCTTCTCAGAGGGGTGGCCCAAGGGGGCTTGGGAGCTGCCCATTCAGTCCAACCAGATGCCAACCCCAGCTGGGCTGATCATTACGCTGCTCCATGCCTTGCTTTAACTGCAGTTTGCTGAACAAGCCGCAGTAGCCAGGTCAGCACAAGATCCTGAGTCAGCAAACCACAACCAGTTCCTCTGGAAGCTGAAGAAAGGACATCAGCTCAGCACGATCGGTGCACCAGGATTGGCTCTGACTTGACAGAATGGCCCTTTGAACCCTCAACCACCACCTATGTCCCCTTGAGCCTGCCCCCGCTTTGGGGTGGCAGACTCGCGCTGCCTGCGGTCCCTTCTCTGAATCTCTGGGCCAAGAGGCTTTTGAGCAGCCCTTGAACTCCAAAGCGGTGCCCCTGGCCTCAGAGGGAATTTCCAGCCACAAGGAAGTGGATTTCCCCTGAAGCAAAGGTGGGGACTTCCCTTATTTTGCAGCTCCCGTCTCCTTGTCAGGTGCCCCAGAACAGATGGAATAAATCGGTAAGCATTTCACAGCCCAGGTGAACTATCAATAACTCTTTACAAAAGGAAACTTTGTTTTCCCAAAGATGCTACAGATGTTGCTGCAGGGCATAAAATGTGAAAACAAATCCCACTACTGAAAACCTGGTTTCCAAAAGCAGGGAAATGCCCTGCCCCTCCAATAATTGGCAACATTCCTCTTTTCTCTATTTAAAAAGTGAAATTTCTGCATCAGCTTAGTCTTGCCAGGGCAGGTTCACCTATATAAAATTCTGTCTTCCTCACCCAGAAGGGGTTCTGCCTGAAAGGGCTTACGAGCCGAAACATGAGCCCCTGAGATTTTTAGAGAAAATCAGATTTTGCAAGAGGCATTAAATGCTCGTGATAGGAGACCTTAAATACCAACAGGGGTGTCGAAGAGAAAGGGTGCGTATTGTTTTAGGGACTAAAGGACAGGCAGCTAGAAAAAAGCCATATGACCACTGCAGCGAGGCTATTACATGCTCAAAAGTGGAAAGGTTTGACACTGCCCACAATGGAGGAATGGCTGGTGAAGACAATGGAGCCTGCGGAGATGGCGGAATTAACATCCTTGATCGGAGAAAATGTAGATGTTTATGGTGGGACTGGAAACCCTTAGCCTTTTTGCAGGAAATGGGAAAAATGCACTTATGATTTGTGGTTTTGATGATTAGGAAAAAAAATGGATAATAGAAAAGAGTGTGCTTAGAGTAAGAGATAACTTAGTGATCATATTTGCTGCAGAGAAAATCAGAAGCTTCTTTCTATTTTTTTATTCTTCTTCATTGCAGTTTTTTCCTTTCTTCTTTCTTTCTTCTTTCTATTTTGTATGAGTTCGTTAGTTTTTATGTTTTCTTTAAAACTTTAAATAAAATTTATTTTAAAAAAGGGAAGCATGCGTATTAGGATGAGTAGATGCTTAATAGAAATTGAATATAATTAGAATGCTACTTTCTTTTAAATAAGCATCCTAGTTTTATTAATCCAATTCCTATTAGTCATCTACTTATCTCCAGAGTATCAAAAATCAAGACAGTGGCTTTGATCTCGCTGCCACAGCCATCTTATTTTTCTGACCCCCCTCCCAAGGGGGACCTCTTTATCCTGACATCTTCTGGGAGACAAACTGCCAAGCATGGTCCTTCTAGGAAATTCCTGACTGCTTCTCCTTCAGAGGGTGGAGGATCCAAGACAGTGTTTCTCAACCTTGGCAACTTTCAGAGGTGTGGACTTCAACTCCCAGAATTCCCCAGCCAGCAAAGTCCACACCGCTTCAACTCTCCTTCACATGAATCAAGAGGGAAGATATTGTTGAGGAAGTGGAAATACTGGACAGGAACATCGTGCGAAAGGAACCAGGGAGAGCTACGTTTCAGTGCTGAATTTTGTCTTCTTTGCAGATCTGGTCTCCCATCAAGACGCAAATCTAAGCTATGTAAATAAATGGACTTCATATCCATTTTCATCCATCTCAGCTAATCTTGGCTGGAGAATCTAGGATTTTGCAGGACTCAGTTCCCTGATCTCTGGAAATTGAAAGATGCATTTTTTTTTCCTCCTGTGCAGTGTGAAGGATTTACTGGAAAGCTGAAGTGGATTTGAACTCAGCCCTATAGAGCAATCAGTGAACCAACACATGGACTTGTGTAAGTTACATATTTCTGAAGAAAGATCTTGGCAAATTTGCATTCTAATGCTGTTTTAACCTCACTGGAGATCAGGTAATGCCTGCACGATTCATATTTTTCTGAAATATCAAGCAAATCTGATTCACATTGCCTGAATTGCTTGGCTTCTCTCAGTCCAGAACTGCTAACAGATGTCCATGCATTTGTTCTTCTACTTTGGATGTTAATTCAAAGAATACAGCCCACTGGGAATGTAGTAAAAAGCAGCAGTTTACAAACTTGTAGCTCTAATCCCAATTGCACCTTCAATGATGTTGTGAAACTTGGCACCAGAAACTCAGCATCAGTTGCTACAACCCCATCAAACAGTAAAATGGGGTTGAGGGTGTCTTTAATTGTGGCGAAGTGGTGCTACTTTTGTGGTGGGATGCCTCTCACCCTTCACTCTTTCAAGCAATTCTATCTGTAAAGAGTTGTGCAAGCTGGTTGCAACAGGAATCCTAATTTTTCTTTCCAGAGCTGGAATGTCATAGGTTTTTGATCGCCTGAAAAACTGTCAGAAAGCTCTGTTCAGATGCAAGGATCGTCTGTGTTAGGCTGGATCCACCCTCCCAACGTCACTCACCGCTTGGCTCACTGAGGTGGACTCGCTCAAAGAATGAACTCAGGAGAACCAACCACACGGGCTGAGTAGAATTAAGTAACTCACTTCCACATTCCAGACATCAGCTAGTGTTTGTCCACATTGCCTGCTAAGATGACCCTCACCCACACCCACACCCCACCAACAAACAACTCTCACAAAACCCTACGCATTTTAATACAATTCGTGAGTCAGAAAAGGTGCCATCAGACTCCTCCTGATTTTTTGTTAACATGGAGTAACATAGCTTTCCTCCTACAGTGTCAAGAGCCTTTGAGAAATTGTTTGGATCCTTCAGTTCCCTGGAAGAAAACTGTGAGAGTTGGTCTGCTGAACATCAGAGCGATTTCTAATCCAGAACTCAACAAGCGGTGACTTTTTTTAACGACAAGGAATATACAAAGTTCTTCCATATTCTGGTCACAACCATTCCCTGAAAGGGGTTGGGGAGGAGGAACTGGGAACTGCAGATTCAGGACGACATCAATATTGGTCAATAAGCACCTTGGAATCAGTGGAGAACTTACAAGAGGTCAGCATGGATTCTTCAGGAACAAGACTTACCAGACTAACCTTACCTCATCTTTTGATCTCTGTTTGTGGGAATGCATAATGTATCTAGATTTCCACCAAGTATTTGATATTCCGTGATATTCTGATTAATAAGCTGGTTCAGTATGACAGTTAAGTGTTTAAAAATTCAGTGTGCTGATCAACAGTTCTTCATAAAACTGTAGAGAGATATCATGGGGAGTGCCACAAAGTTAAGCCCTGGCCCTCAACTCTTTTCATTACTGACTTAGATGAAAAATTGCTAATTATACTTGCAGATGGTACAAAATTGAGTGAGATAGCTAATACTCCAGAAGACATATAAGGTCAGCATGAACTTGATAGGTTAGATCAATCTTCTGAAAATAACAGAATGAAATTTAAGAGGCACTTGCTTAGCTTCAGAGTGGGGAGTTATCTGGCTTCATAAGGAGGCCTGGATGAGTGGCTGATTGCAAACTGAATGTAAGACAGCAGAAAGAGAGGGTTGCAAAAAAGCCTGCTGAATCAATAAAAGTGTAATTCCCAAATCATAGGAAGCAATTGCTCTGCTTTATCTTGCCTTGGCCAGAGCCCACCTCAATCTTGGGTTCAATACTGGAAACAACGCTTCAAGGATCCAGAGAAATCAGAACAGGCTCAGAAAAAGCAGTGAGGAGGACGGGGGCCTGGACTGTAAGCCCTATGAAGGGAGACCCAAGAAACTGGAGCAAGTGGCCTTGAGAAGGTTGGCGGGGAAGAATATAATAGCACCCTTCTTATGATAACCTCCTCTTTGTTGTTCTAGAGCTCAGGACAAAGCATTATGGATTTAAGTCACAAAGGCAGATTCTGGCTAAAAGATGGGAAACATTTCCTAAAAATGAGAGAAGTTCAACAGCAGAACCAATCGCCCAGAAGTGATGGGGTTTCCTTCAATGGATTGTATTTAAACAATATTTCAACTGTTTGGGTTGCTTTAATCTGGATCTCTGTCCTGAAAAGGAGCTGGACTTGATGGCCTCCAGCCCTAGGATTCTTTCTCCTCCCTCACCCCAAACACAGAAAATGAGGTCCACCATGGATGGGACCAGAGACCAACCGAGACCTCTCACTGCCAAAGCCTGAGCTTTTTCTACTGAATGGCTTTAACGGGTACGTCAAAATCCCCCCGAAGAAGCTGGAAGGGCTCAAGACACACTTCTGAGACCATCCTGACTTGCTCCTGGCAGGAAACTGTTGGACAGCAGGCTGGCCAATGTATCAGCCCAAGGCCTATTCTGTCCCATTCACCCACCCTCAAGTGCACAACTGGGGGACTGGGGGGGGGGCACCTGGCTGGGGAAGGAGGAGTAACTGGCCCCGCCAATGCTGCCTCCCTCCTCCCAGGCCTGCTTCTTGTTGCTGCTCAGAACTCAGTCTGGCGGAGTTGAGTGTTTCAGTCCCTCAAAGTGGCCCAGCGGGGACGGCAAGGCAGGCTTGATTGGCCTCCTTGTCCCAGTCACGTCCTGGATGCTTCTTCACCCATCTGGCAGAAGCACCAACCCAGAGGCATTGTCACCAAGGCCATCCGAGCTGTCTGAGCTGAGGGCCGATCTAGGAAGAACCACCTTCCTGTACAGTGGCTTGTCCTGCCTCCCTAACCTACAAGACCTCTCTTATTCCCATGCTTGCTTGGACCCACTGAAGGGCTACCAGGCCAGATTCCATCTGTGATGAGGATAAGCTCATAGGAAAATAAATCCGAGCTTAATACAGTCCCCTGTCGCCAGAACAAATATCCTAAAAAGAAGTGACCCTTCAGTCTGGTGCACAGCATCGGTTTAATCCAGCCATGATTCTTGCCGTTGGATGGAAGCACACCATTGCTCAAAAGGGTCAAGGTCCCTCTTATTTAGAAGAATATGGGCTCTGCCCCAGTCCAAGCCCAGGGGAGTGCGGGTGTGACTTTGTTACATCAAGGGCCCCTTCCCCATTGGCCCGGCAGACAGCAGTTGCCATGATGCTGCAGCCAATCAGTGGCTGGGAAGCAGCAGAAGCATCTTGGTTGCTCATCAAGGTTGCTCAGCCTTGGCCTCTTCTGCAATGGTTCCCTTGCCTTCTCAGCCACTTGACTTGATGCAGAGGGCTTGGTCCTTTCCCACTGGCCTTGGCAGATGGACTGGCGAGGCTTGCCTGCTAGATATTTGCATTCATACAATACAGCTGACCAGGGAGAAAACTTAACTCACAGTTGTCCTGTGATAGCTTTAGATGCTTGGAGTTGAACTGTTGGGCTTCTGATGTTCTCTGAGCTTGGTTGCGTTCCTGCAGACCTTTCATTACCAGACGAGGTAATGCCATCAGTGCCTGGGAGGATGGAGGGTGGCTTTTTCCTTGACAAGGGCATTATTACTTTCCGGATTGTTTGTCTGTTGTGGATTCCCGCACCCAACCAAGAAACCACACTCCAACCAAGATTGGCTATTATATATAAACCACCAGCAAATGCTACTTTCCCAGGTATGGATGCAGTTACCTTGCCTGATAATGAAACATCTACAGAGGTGTTGGCAACTTTAAGACATGTGGACTTCAACTCCCAGAATTCCCCAATGATCCACAGAGAAACAATCAAGCTCAGAACACCAAGAACTCAACAGTTTTAGATTAAAATTGCCTCTCTCTGCCCCGAATACTGTTTGGGGTAGCAGGCTTACACGATGGACACCCTCACAACTGACTCTGTTAAATGTATTGTGCAAGTCAAGCTAGATGTGGGGCTTCTTGATGCAGCCCATTTGGGATTATTTTTAGATTATATTCCAGCAAGGAAGTGGGAGAGAGAACCACGGAAGAAGCATTCACAAAATTACTTTAACCATCACTCCAGTCAGTTTAAAGTGAGGCTTGCGAGAATTGTTGGCACTCTCTTCTTGGTTTCGAAGTAAGTAAGTATATAGTTAAATGTTTTACAAGATCTGTTTGAGAAATCATCTAGAAGATTTGAAACCGTTTGTCACCTGGGCAGTAGCCAAATTCTGTGTTGCCACAATGAAAATAAGGCATAACTGGTTATGGAAATAATCACTTCTATTTATCACTTTAGGTTTAACACAAGCTAGCTATCTTGTTCTTAGATGATATATATTTTACTTCAGAGTCTGTAATAGTTTAGATTTACACTTGCACAAGCAATTAATGCACCATTATAGCAGCGTACATATTTTTATGTGTTATTTTATCTTTGTTATGCCAGCATTTTATCTCATCCATTAGGTTTTACTTTGGCATTGTATTTTTAAAGAAAATTTCTTTGCTGGTCATTGACTATTATTATTAATAATTAATAACATTAATAACTAGTATTAATATTTACAAACTCTCTTGCTTGGGGAGATTCCGGTTTTTCCCCCAAGGGTAGCGTGGGGTGCTAGGCGCTGGACGACCAGCTGCACCGCTCCCTTCATGGGCAAACTAACAGGAAGGAGGACGAGGCCGGTGAACATGGCAATGGTGCGGACTATGGGCAAACATGAGGGTGAGCTGGTTCTCCAAGGCTTCTCCCAACCCTGCTGCTGGAGAGCCTTTTGCTGGAAATGCCAGGGGGTGACTCTGGGGGTGTCTGCATGCAGAGCAAATGCCTTCCTGCCCCACCCTAGAACCTTTCCTGGGGGCATCAGGGCCTCCCAGCATTAGTAACAGCGGCCAGCTCTGGGCAGCTTCTTTCCCACCTGTGCAAGCCGTCACAAGTCCCCTCCCCATTCTTGAGCCGGTCACTGGAACTCAGGAATGGACGTCAAGGTCTGGCCCAGCCAGAGGCATCAGAGACAGCCTGCCAACCCCCCTCCTCACCTCCGGATACCAGATGGAGGGTCACAACCCTCCATCGGACTGGCAAATCCTAGCCCCTGGTCTGAGATCAGGAAGAGCCCGACGATTCTCACCCGCCTGGCCACGGAACCCAGGCCCTGCTTTGTGCCATTTTCACGCTATGGATATTCTGCATGGTTGAGAAAAGCAAACGCCATGCCGTACAGTCTGGCTGGGCTCGGCAGACCCAGCCCAGCTCCGAAGGCTGCTGAGAGGAAACGGTCAAAGATTCCTGCCCCCCTCCCCTCCCCATTTCTCAGCATGCCCCATGATGGATGGACAGATCCATTTCCCCCCTGCCCTCTTCCTTTCATGCACCTGTAGGACTTACTGCAGACCGCAGAAAGCAGCAGTGTTAGTAGCTGCAACGGAGTTAGTTGGCAGAGTCCTTTGCCTCAGAAACTCAATGAATGTGAAACTCATGGCATTATCTCAGCTGCAGCCCCCATGCAAGCAAGCAGAAAGCAAGAATCGAGACATATAAATATATATATCTTGAGATATATATAGATATATATTAAATGGAAGAGAAACAGTCCAGCAGGCAGCCACTCACCCTTTTGTACCGTCTATGGTCCACCCGAGGGCTTCAGATGAGCAAAACAATAGCAAAGAGCTATTAGCATATATCAGCATACAGGCAGCAACACAGACCGTGATCCATCAAGTACCAGGTGAACGAGGACAGGGCCCTCTGCTCTGGGGACGGGGGTGGACATTTCAGTGACCACTTTGCAATGTCGGGGACAGAGGCGTGGGAGCCCCCGAGTCGTACCTGATGGGCCTCAGCAACAAGAGACGCAAACTTACTTCAGGGGGGCAGGATGAGAAGTGGCCTCGTGACCTTCCCCGACCCTTCATTCAGTCAAAAGGAAGCAACTGCCTTCCGTTTGCTTTTCAGCCCCAATCCATTTTTTACAACCTGAGGTAACTTGTGCAGTTAATATTTGCTTAGATGCCCAAGGAAAAGCTGTACTCAGCGATGCACCAGCAGTGAAGGTGATCAGTTAATCCTTTGAATCACAAATTGGTAAATTGCGCAGTCAGCTCAACTGAAGATCTTGAGAAGGGGAACGCATTACAGTAGGTGGTTGCCACAACTCTCTTCTGCTCACGTTGTCTAGGCACATTTGGGTTTGCGTGCGTGCATGAGACAGGTTAGCTTTTCCCCGAACCACATGGGGAGATTGTGCAAAAGGCACCAGCACAGAGTTAGTTGCACAAGCAGTCCCACAAATGAGAAATGAACAATAGCTGAATACGGATAGCATTTGAGTATGTACAGTACTTGAAACCTTCAAGTTGCTTTTGACAAAATCCCGTAACCAAAGGCTCAGTATCTAAGGCAAACTGCATAAGCCAAGGGGAGGAATCCTCCCATGGATTAGCACCTTGTTCACTAACAAAAATACAGGTAGCTACACAGGGCAATACCTTTATTAGAAACAAAAAGGTTGGTAAGGGTGGATATTCAACAAAACACCAAGGGGATGGGAAGACGTCTGAACCCAAACACCTGCAAGGTGTACTACGGTCTTTAGCTCAGAAGACAGCATGTTGGGCTGCCGTCATCTAGGACTGGTCCCAGTATGGAATTTGCTTTGATTGGCAGGACTGACCACAGTGTCTGCTGCCTAGAGCAATGCACGGCCCATCAAAATGCAGGCGGGAGAAGGCAAGGCAGAGAGCTTGAGGAGAAGGCCAGACTCTTCATCTGGCAGGTGGTTCCACTGAGCACCTCGGGGACTCCTGGGCTCAGAAGGTGGCCAGGCTATTGAAATGGTATCTCAAGTGGTCTCCTTCTGTCACTCAATCTTGGGCATGTTGCTGCTAACGTCATTCCCGTACACCATACAGATGGTCCTCGTTTAACGACCACTCATTCAGCAACTGTTCAAACTTACGACGGCACTGAATGAGTAGTAGTTACAACTGGCCCTCGTAGTTCCAGGTGCTGCAGCATCCCTGCATCCCAGCTCGCAAGTATGGTCACAGGATTGTGATTTCCGACATTCCCTGCTGGCTTCCCACAAGCAAAGTCAACGGAGAAGCTGGCAGGAAGTCATGTGAGGTTCTCACTTAAAGACTGCATGGTCCTCATTTAAGGACAGCTACCGGGACTGCCAGATCTGCTGGCGCTAAGCAGCACAGTCATGTGACATCACGCTTTACGACCGTGTCACTTAGTGACAGCAATTCTGGTCCCAATGGCCATCATAAACCAATGAATACCTAGAATCTTGACTCTTCATGGGCAGAATCTGGAGTGTGGCCTGGGCCAACATCTTGTGGAATTACTGGGACTCTTTTTAGCCTGTGGATCACAATGAAGAGGACAAGGTACTGGACCCATGCCCCTCCTGGTTCTTCCCAGCAGCTGAGAGTTGAGCAGCTGATGAGCTGTGCCTGGGAGATGGCCAGGGATTCTTTCCAGAATGAGATGTTGCCATCTGTCAGCGCTTTCCATCATCCGCCTTGAAGGAAGCAGTGGTACAGCCCCTTCTCAAGTAGTCCTCCCTGGCCCAAACTGTTATTGCCCAGTCTATAACCATTCTTGTTTTAGAGAAGGCTGGTGAGAAGGTCAGCTACAGAATGTGGATTCTAGATCCCTTTCAGTCTGGATTTAGGCATGGGGAGTGGATGGAAACAGCATTAGTTGCTATGGCGGATGACCTTTATTGGGACCGGTGTAGGCTGGTATCCTCTCCCGGTCTTATAAGACCTCGCAGCAGCGTTCTGTCCTACTGACCACGGCTCCCTTCTGGACAATCTGAGAGGGTTGGGAATTGGGGGGCTATGCTGCAGTGGATCCATTCTTTCCTAAGCAGACAGTTCCAGTAAGCGGTGGGAGGGAAGTGAGGTCACCCCAGCAAGTGCTCATTTGTGGGGTGTCTCAGGATTCAGTCCTCTCCCGACTGGTGTTCAGCACCTGTTGAAATCACTGGAGCAGAAGACCGTGGTTACAGGGACTAATGTCCCCATCTTTCTGGATTATTGCAATGTGCCTTAGATGAGCCTGCTTTTGAGGATCACTTGGAAACTACAGTAGACTCTCAGTTAATCGGCACCCATGGGGATTGGTAGATGCCGGATAAATGTAGTTTCTGGTTGCTTGAGAGTTTCTATTAAACCCTAATACCCACTAGAGGGCAGCAGAGAGATACAGATTTTTTTTTTGCCAGTTGCTTGAGTTCCGGTTAACTGAGAGTCTACTGTATAACTGATCCAAAATGCAGCAACCCACTTGTCTGTGAATGAGAATCACCATGTTATGGTGATTATGACACATTGTGTTATTAACACACTATGGTTGTTGGATTGGTTGCCAACAGAGTTCTGGGTACATTTCAAAGCATTGGTTTTAAGCCACTGAGTTCAATGCAGATTAGTTCCCATGTACCTGTCTATATAAATGGCCCATCATATGCATGCTTCCCAGCAAAATACATTAGTGGTCTTCAAGTAGGCGAAGTGAAGAGGGCAGGGGCTTTCAAAGAATGCTTGGCCCATATGCTATGGAACAGACCCTCCCAAGGCTGAGTTAGTGTTGCCTCTAATGACCTTCAGGAAGGTATTAAACATGGAATTGCCAGGTGATGGGTGACTACCAACTGTACCTTTGTTTTAGGACATGTTTCACAATATTGGTTTATGTTTCTATGGATGTGAATTGCTGGAAATCTCTAGATTTTTGTGTGTGCCTTTGAGTCAGTGTTGAGTATGAGCAGATGAAGGAAGAAACTCCATCAAGAGGGTGGCTTCACCTCTTCTATACATCTCCATCTCCTTACTTTGGCCCCAGCCATTATTCTAACCATCTTTCAAATCAAAGACTTCATACTCTGTTCCTTCTGATTGGTTTTTAGATATGGAATGTGGAGTCATCATGGGATGGACACACATCTAACCCACACTCCCTTCTGTTGAAGCCAAAGTTGGCTTCTTGTAATACTCCATGAACATTTATTTTCAATTCACTCTTTGGAGGCAACAGCTAAAAAGTCAAGGAACTCCCTGCTCTCAAATGTTTCCATCTTGGCATGGTTACATACCAGGCTTCTTCAAGGAGACATGCATAATCCAGAAACATTGCCCATGGAATACATGAAGTAAAATGATTTTTCCCACCGAAAGCTCAAATGAGGATGGTCTAGACTACATATCCTACCTACCTAGAGCGACTGCAAAGGAGAAGAGTATTGGGCATAACCCAACAGAAAGTAAGCACAGAAATCTCATTTATTGCAATAGAAGAATGCCAGGCTCTTGTTTTTCCATTAAAAAAATATACATAACTAATGTAAGATGAAAGCGTACCAGAACTGTCTGCTACAAATGGGTATTTATCGGCTAATGTTATTTCAGGGCGGTCAGCTCGAAGCATTCCTCATTGCTTTCACTCAGACAGAACCGAGGAATCGGTTTAGAAAAGCAGGATTTGCAGTCGCTCTTCATCTCCAAACAAAAGGCAGCTCTAAATACAGGAACTATTCTCAGGAGACAGAGCAAGGGAGGAACAGAGCGGTGGCTCCCCAGTTCTGCTGCCAAATCGTGGCGCTCCCCTATCCCGCAGAGCCAGCAGGGCCTCAAACCTGCCAGGTCTTTGCAGGTGTATTTGAGGTTGGCCGACATCTGTTCAAAGGAACAGCAATCCTGGGCCAGGGAGCGCTCCTCCAGAAGTAGGTTCAGCAGGGGTGGGCAGAGCTGCGTTTCATCCCGTTTCTACACACGTGCCCTGGGGCGAAGAACCGGACACGCGCAAGCGTTTGCTTGAGACGTGGAATGCATCTGCTCTGCTAGGCCGCTCTCTTGCTCAGATCCTGGTGCTTCAGGTGCACAATGGGATCACACTATCACTATCACTGCCACGTGTGCCCCACTATCAAGCAGATTATATATCAACACACCAGCGAGGTAGAGCGTGACAAGCTTTTTCCAGCAATATGCCAGTTGATTAGGTGCGTTTGTCTCTATATGAGGGAGCCTTCCAAGAATCAGACCTCCCCCCCAGTTCTCTACTTCATATTGTGTTTTAAGCGACGCTCAGTTCAGCCTTCATTTCCACCTGACCTACTTTTCATCTTCCTCCTGTGCTCAGCTCTCCTGTTTTTGGTGCCCTCCCTTCCAACTTACACTTAAGAGTGGCTTTTATTTGCTGCAGAGTGGAGGAGATACGATCAGGTGCTTTGGCTGCTTCTAAGCGAAGTTCTCGGCTGGTCAGCCTAAACCTCCACGCGGCCCTTTGGCCTCAATCCAGAGATAGCCCTCAACGGGAGCGCTCAGCCACGTGCCCAAAGAGGACCCTTCATACGGTATACATCCCACTGCTGGGGGAGGAAAGGGGATCAACTCGCTTGCCTGAGCTTCTCCTGCCCCCAGATCCGCACGGGCCAAAATGGTCCTTCGTAGAGGAAAGGTGGAACAGAAGCTTGGGAGCAATAATCCTCACATGTTAGAGGAGATTTGGGGGGGAAAGAAAGAGGCATTCTGGCCCAGCATCCAGAACACATATTTAGTACACAGACTTGCCACTCATCCTTCTTCGAAAGCAGGCCAACTTGTTTCACTGATCGGACTTCATGGCGCTAGTAAGATTGACTGTCTGACTCCATCCTGAGCTGCTGTATGTTTGCATCCTCAAACGCTCCAAGCATTCCAGGCCCACTCATGGGTCAACTCCTGTCCTACAGACGCAAAACATGTGGTTTGGGTCCCTCTGCAGCTCACCAACAACTCCTCTGTACACAGAGATTGCAAGGGGGTCAAATTATGAGGGGGGGTGTTAGGAGCTCTAAGCGGGAAATGGGTGCCTTGCAGATGCTTAAGGTGTTAATTTCACTCCTTGAAATGCTTGACTCTCCCCACCTTTTGACTGGCCAAGCAAGGCTTGGAGCAGCCCCTGAACCGATGCTCTATTCTGCCTCTGGCAGAGGGAGAGAGAGGGAGAAACTTTACATTTCGCTTACTCCCAACCAGTGCTTGAGATCAGGAACTGGACATGAACTGTTTCAACTTCTACCATCAGGACGGCGCTACAGACGACCGTATGTCAAAACACCTAGACATCGAAACAGTTTTTTCCCTCGTGCCACTGCTCTGTTGGACTCCTAATTAATGTAGCATGATATAATGATGGACAATGTATGGTAAGACACGACTGCTAAGATGTGACCGGTAATGCTCTGTTAGATGTGAACGTATGTTAGACAACAGATGCCGTACATTGTCCCTTAATTCTCCCTTTAAATATGAGTGTGTGTTGGTTGATAGCCGTAGTATTATTTTCCTTCAATTTTTTTTCCTTCTTCATTGTATAGTTTTAGTAAATAACATTATTACTTTACCATTGTTTATTTTTGATGTTGTGTAAATATATTGAGAGGTCTTCCACCGAAGTCAAATTCCTTGTATGTATAATCATACTTGGCCAATAAAGTATTCTATTCTATTCTATTCTATTCTATTCTATTCTATTCTATTCTATTCTATTCTATTCTATTCTATTCTATTCTATTCTATTCTATTCTATTCTATTCTATTCTATTCTATTCTATTCTTCTATTCTATTCTATTCTATTCTATTCTATTCTATTCTATTCTATTCTATTCTTATTCTATTCTATTCTATTCTTCTGTTCTGTTCTGTTCTGTTCTACTCTACCCTACCCTACCCCACCCCACCCCACCCCACCCCACCCCTATCCCTATCCCTATCCCTATCCTATTTTTGAGACCAAGAGCTTCCAGGCTGGGCTACCAACTGTAATTTTTAGTAGCCTGGGCTGACCTACTTATGTCCATCATTCAAGACCCCAGCCAGCAGAAGTAGATTTTGTTTTCCCTGCTGTATATTGGTGAATGTGTATATATCTAGTACAGCCTTAGTTTTATTTATTTAGTTTTTATTTATTTAGTCATTTAGTGAGTTAGTTTGATTTCTATAGCCGCCCATCTCAGCGAGTGACTCTGGGCAGCTTACAACAATAAAATATTTACCACATTTATAACCTGTATTTCCCCAGGAACCCCCCATTATCAAATTGGGCGGGATGATTTGCCCAAGACCATCCAGTAGGAAATGGGAGGGCTTTGATTGGGCTGCTTCCATCTATGAGCACATCTTTCCACAACATTTCGTTGTTTCAGGAATGATCTGTTTGTGTCTCTTCCTGATGCAACAGAAAAGTAAATTAAAACGAATACACTGTAGGAATCTTTCTTGTGTGTATAAGAAAGATAGCACTGCACTGAAACAGGAACTCCACCTGATCACGGATGGGTTTGGACAATGCACTGAATAATCAACTCAACGAGATCAGTTGCTGCCACAAAAACACCAAAGTCAATGCTAACCATTAGCATGTTGTGCAAATGTGCATCAGGTGGATCCCTCCCTGACGGGGTGAATGGTGTGGTGCAGATCCAAACAGCACCTTTATACCTTTACAGGCTATAAAAGAGGGTTTGAGTTATATTAGATTTTTCTACAACCGGCAAGAAATTACTCTTTTGCCTTCAGAAAGGCACAGGAACTTATTTCTATTAAGAGAGGGAACATTACGTGGTGCTGAAACAGCTCTTTTTGGGTTTCCGGCCTGCGTGTACGAGGTGTGTGCAGGCCCACACTTGTGATACGCAAGCTCCATGAAGGGGCTTACCCATCCCGGGCTTGGACTGGCTCTGGGCAAGGCTTTGGCAGTCAACGATCGCCTTAGGAAATTAGATTCCCACTGCAGAGGGACAGCCTGCAGTCCAAGCCGCCTCTCCATCTGCAACGCAGGCTGGCTGCGGGTCCTCAAACCCAATGCCCCCTCCTGTGTCCCCCCAGCCTGCAGCCCGTTCTAGAAAGGCTCCCGAGAGCCCAGAGGCTAGCTGTGCCTCACCTGTGGCGGCAGCGTCTCAAGAACCGCATGATCTTGCGAGCAGCTTGGTCCTGTTTCTTGGTGAGCAGGCTGCTCCTGTTGAAGAGGAGAGGAAGAGGGACAAGTGTAAACGGCTTGGTGGCTAGGGGCACACAACGTTTGGGGTGTGGGTGTGTGGCAAGAGTCACAGTGGTGGAATTGATATCTCTGGTGCACACACACAGCTGGAGCTGGATTTTTTCCCCTTCTAGGTTTTCAAAGGCTTTTTAAAAAAAGTAAAAAAAAAACTTTTAAAAACTGTTTTTTAAAACTTAAAACCCCCTAGAACTTATACTTCAAAAGCGTGGCACTCTGTGCTGATTTTGGGGGGCCAAAGGGCCAATAAAAAGGGGTTCAGATACTGCACACAGGACTAGCACCTTAGATCGCCTACCCCTGCTCAGAACTCTATGGCTGGGGTTCACACAGCTCACTGAACCAGGTATTACAGTAAAGGTACTCCTCACCTATATGACCTTGGTTTCTCAGTCCGGTCTATCTTGTTGGGTTGACACCAGGCCGATTAAAAACTTCACTGACACAGAAGGCTGAAGTTTGTGAGTTTCAACCCTTTTGGGGGCACCTTTTGGGGGCTGAGCTTGACATGCAGACCCAGCCTACTTCACCCTTCTATATTCCCGAGCCAAGTATGCAATCTCAGAACCTCCATTATGTTTTCACGCCAAACGTAAGAGCGGAAACTTCCCCAGGTTTCCTGTTTCCAGATTAAGCAGATCAGAAGCAGAGGAGCAAAATGGGCAGGGGGGCCCCTATCCTCCACCCCATCTTAATCGCCTAATTGATCCTCCTGACTATCACATACTTCTATTGTTGGTTAGTGTCTCTTAACAAGCCACATTACTTGAAATTCATTTTAAAAGATCTTATACCCTGGAAGGCAGGATATTAAAAATCACACTAAAAGTAAGAAATAAGAATATTTCCTCACTCAGCAGCCACCTCATTTGCCACTCTGAAACAGATCCAACCTCTTCGAATTTAGCCTAGTGGGCTGCACAAACCCAGCTGATCAGAAGCTTCATAATCCCTGAACAGAGACTTCATTTAGCCTCTGCTCCTCCTCTGCCTCTGGGAACTGGCCCAGAAGGACCATCAGAAGACCTACTCTTCAGGATCAACAGGAGCAGGACTCTCTCGGTCCACAGCAAGCCAAGCAGGCCTCGTGGGAAAGCTGATTTTGATCCCAGCAACCGAGATGGAATTGCTTGTCAGGAAGGAGAATCTGATTTCAAAAACTCCACGTACAAGATGTCATGAGCAGGAGGGGGCCCCCGTCCAGGGGGGAAAACGCATGCGTAGTAGCGAGGAGTTGAGCAGCCATTCAAAGAGACACAGAACAGACCCACCTCGACTTTCGGGGTTTATCTGTCTGGGTTTTTCCCACGCTGCTTCAGTTTGTTAGGATTTTCTGTCTACTGTAGCAGTAATAAAACACTAGAGACCTACTCCTCATCTCAGCGTGGTTCCTGGCTGTTAGGACACAAGGCCTGTCAATCCTTCTTGACGAAAGCTACCCTCTTCCAGCTCCGGTACATCTCTGGCATCTTCTTAAAAGAACATTTCCGCCCACTGGGTTCCCAAACAGTCTTGAATATGTAATTGCTCTCCATGTTTGCTCCCCACCGAAAAATGGGGCCAAAGGCAGAATGTTGGTCTTACCTCCACATGTTAGCCAAATCTATTCTGCTGCTTGATTTAACTCCCTCCCCACAGAAGGTCAATGGAAGAAAATCCTGAACAGGCACTATGCCTTGTGGGTTGTGAACAGCAGAACTGCACCGATGGAACATCTGCTTTTAAGACGCTATCAGGATCAATTCATTGCCCTGCTTTTGACCTTATTCCCAGATAGGACCAAAAAGCAGCATGCTGCATTATCTCCTCTCTGGTTTTGACAAGGAAGTCTCTGTATTTACAGCTAAATATCTGGTTGCTGCTCTCATACTAAGGGCACAAATACTTACAACCGAACCACTGATAGCGAACTCTACTGTGTTGTGCTTAATGTCTTATGTAAGACCTTGCGAGTTTCTTACGTCCTCCATGGATCTGGTTTGATCTTTTGAAACTTCTCTGTCCTTAGTTTTGATGGAATGGTCTCAATAATACAGTCAACAATGCAACTGTTCTGCTCTCCCTTCCTCCTGCCTTACATGGCCTTTCCGTGGAGCTGTCAGTCATACAGAGGCTGGCAGTGAGCCTGTTTTAGAAGTTACTATTTTTACTCCTGCGGCCGACAGTGGCTCCTGTCAGCTCCTCAAAGGGCAACTGCAATTTCACAAAATTATACAGGGCCTCCAGAGAAGGCCATGGTCTCCCCCTGATGATCAAGGAGAAGCTCTTCCCCCCCCCCTTCTCCCAACAGAGGCCCACCTGAGCTTCTGCTGCACAAGGGCAGCTGTCCTGCGACTTTGCCTCCTCTTGCCGAATTCTTTGTAGCTGCGATAGAATTGCTGGATGAGGACAGCCGCTCTTCGACTCTGCTGGAATTTCTTCTGCTCGTAATAGCTTCGGAATTTACTCTGGATAAGGATGGCAGCTTGGATCATCTTTTTATAAAGTGCATACTGCAAGGGAAGAGGGCAGGAGGGGGGGTGGGGAGGAAAGAGAGAGAAAAATTGAAGCTGCCTGGCAAGCAGAACAGCCCCTGCAATGCATGACGACAAGTTCCTTTGAAAAGCGTGGGGTTTATCCCAAATAGGAGGGAGATTTACCTGTTGCAGCTCAGTCACCTTAAAGCTATACTGTCTAAAAGCTTGGAGAGGCTCAAACTAAAGTTAGATTTTAAAGAACAATGACCGAAATCGTTTCTTAATTATGGAATCATTCCAAGTAAGCATGTGTTTCATAACAACCTTCCGCTGGGAGAAAAAGAGAATCTTTCCCTGTTCTGCAGGAAGCATAACCATTCTTAAGAAGGTCTATCTGAATCACTATAAACTTGGCCAAGACGTTCATCAGATTTCACTCTACTGCCAAAACAATTCTGGGTTTTGCCAGAAGAACCATCTTGCTGCCTTTAGTTCAAGTCAGTATCTTTTTAAAGGTATGTGTTTTTGTTACAAAAATCCAGAGTCAAAGGTCTTGGTGGAAAAATTCTGGTGTAATAAAAGGGCCTGAAGATGCAGAACCAATGGCTCTATTAAGTCAAAAAAGGAAGGGGATGCAGGGCTACAGAAATCAAAGATCATCGTGCCCCCTCTCCCCCGTCCAAGCTGCTTCTCTGTTTCACACAAGGCAGGAGGCTTTTGACACTGATGGCATTTCTGGGGCCCTGGAGCCGGATACGTGCCTGAAAACCGGCAGGTAGATGGGGCCATCCTCTATCCAAGGAGGTGGCCTCTCCACATAAACAATGAGAGGGACACGCCTCTTCTCACAAACACTCACAAACACACCTGATGCCAGGGTGCCATATAGCTTCTGCACTTAACACAGAAGGACTGGCTGGATTCCTACAACTGAACAACCTGCTATGTTTATGCAGCATGCATTTCTCCTTTCTTCAGTGCCAGATCCTGTGGGCTCATGACAGAGACTCTGCTCACACAACAGGCTGAAAGATTATGCCAATCTTTAGTAGAATTAATCACCATTTTATTGTCTTAATTGGTCTTAATGGGATGTGTAGTTTTCTTTTGTACATTGATGACTCTTTTTTCATATGCTGCCCAGAGCCATACTGAGTTGGGCGGCCACATGAATGGTTTAAATAAACAAACCCATAAACAAACAACGGCGGTTGTGTTGTACAAATCCAGCCCTTTGGGTGAGATCACAGTTCGAAGCAGTGTATGGACCCAGAAATATGGTTGATTTGGTAGCTAGACTGTGTTGTGAGCAAAGCTACATTTATAAACCTGGCAGAATTATGCTATGCCACCGAAAAACAAATCAAAGTCAAAACTAACCAAGTGTGAACGCAGTTGCCAGAATTTTAAGTGACTTGGTTAAGTCTGTTAGGTGAGCCTAGTCACTACACTGTTGGGCTGAGCCAGGTGTTTCCCCCGTAGTTGCCCCAGGAGCCGAGCAAAGGGGAAACTCCCACGCTGGGTAAGATGCAGGCACTGCCCCGTTCTCTGGCCGCCAATGCCCGGTACTTGGACACACCCCTCACTCTGAACAGAGTCTTATTTATTTCGTTAGCCACGAAGTATCCTGTGAGCAGCAGGGCTTTGTGCGGGCTCTGATAGAAGCACGCCCCCAGTCCTTCCTGGATTTCTATCGCAATCCAAAATACAAACTGAGGGAAACCAGACTGTTTTCTCAGAAGGAGCAACTGGGAAGCAACCTGTTGAATTGGGGGTTGGAAACGGGGTGTCACAGGAAACTGGGGCTGGGCAACAGGTGAGGCTCATGGCATAGTTAGTGGCAGATTTGGGCTTCATCAAAAACACAGGTCACCCCTCAGGAGCGATTCCAGCACAGAAGCCTCCCCTCAGATGAAAAAGTGTTGGAAAAGCAGCACAGTGGGCTGTGTTTAATGTGAGGGCAGGGCACATGGGGTCCCCTGAATTGCCATCTGGAGGGAAAAGGACCATTCTCTACAAGCTGCATCAAAACATCCACCTGCCCCTCTGGAATCATCCAAGATTCCTGTCCATTTAGCCTTCCAGCCTGGCCTTGCCCACCCTCGCAAATGTGCCCGGCTGGGGTCAGGGGGAGGCAGTGGCTTGCGCAGGGAGCGACCTCTGCAGAAATGCCCCAGGGCCCTTCTCGGCATCTTCCGCTTTATTTTCCTAATTGCTTTGGCCAAAGGGAGCCAACGGCATTGGGTGCAACTGGTTGGACACGCTCATGTTATTGAACCAATGCAGCATTTCAGACCAGTGACGTTCGCTTCCTCTCCGTTCCCCTCCTTCATGCAGCCCAGAATCGGAGAACCAGAGAGGCGGGAGGGGCCCTACCCCACCTCTGGGCAGAAGCCCTGCTTAAACCTGCTCTGGGGAGGGGAGCCACATCCCACACAAGCGCCCACCACCCTACTTTCCTAGCTGCATGTCTCTGGCTCGGGGCCCCTGAAAGGTTCCCTCCTCCCCCCTACAGGACAGGCTGGCATTCACAGCAAAGCAGCAGTGCTGGCACCCAGCCTCCACAGCCGGGCATCGTCCAGATGTGCCAGACAAACGTTTCTCCCTGGCTTGCAAAGGGTGTGCAAAGCTCACAAGCTCGGTGTGTTGCGTCATTACCTTCAAGGCTATCCAAGTAAGCTTGGGTGGGAGAAACAGAAAATACAAGGTTAACGTTAACAGTCGGCCACTTCCGTCACCGGCAGCACAGAGCAGGCCCAGCGCAGCCTCTGGAGCCTCCGCTGGCTCTCAAAGGGCTTCTCTGAGAGCGAACAGAAGCTGGAGGCTGCCGGCCACGTTCAAGATCGCCAGCAACTGGGGGGGGGAGGCGGTTGCGAAGAAGAGGGCTCAGCAGCAGCAATTCTGCAGGGAGCCCTGCCAGGGACGGCGGGTGAGGTGGTGCTCGGACAGGGGAGCCTGCGGAACAGCTCTCTGTCACTTCTCCCAAAAAGTTCCTGGCTGAGAATGTGGAGTTAAAGAAGGGGTGTGTGGAAAAGAACAGCTGCTGCCACCACTGAGTTGCGCCCGAGGTGAGTTCACACCCCAGAGAAACGTCGCCAGCTGACTGCCAACCTGCCGCCTTTCTGCTTCCGACATGGAGAAAGGGAGTCTGCTCTGGCTGCAGGCTGCCTCCTCCCTGCTCCAACCAGCTGCCCAGCGTGGCATACAGGAAGAAATCGGCAATTTTTCAGAGGCTTATTGTCCGCCTTTGAACACAACACAGGGCCTGAAGGGGCATCGGGACCGAGAGTGACAACTCTACAGCAAGGGGCAGTGGTGAAAGCGTCCCTTATGAGTGAGCCAGCAGGCCCTCCTCCTCTCCCCGCAACAGGCCGCTGGCGTAATCATCGGGCGACCGCAGCTGTGCCCAGAGCACCACAGACACGGCGGGCTTTCTGAGGAGTCCCCGTCTGGCTGCCCTACAAGCTGGTATCAACAAAGCAGGGTGGGAGTAACGCATGCCAGGGAGGTGGCCTCGAGAAGCAGCTAGGGTGTCCCTCCAACCTACAGTGCCCCCAAATCTTCAGAATATTCAAGCAGTTGGAAGAGAGACTTACAAGCAAGCGTTTCCAAGTATTCTCAAAAACTTGTGGATGCTGGGACTGGAGCCCTCCTCTCTCCCCTACATGGGGGCTGGGGCTACATGGGGCTACATGGGGAAGGAAGGGCATTGTTGATGCACAAGAGCTTCTCTCCCTGGAAGTTGGGGAGCGTGGCCAGCTTTGCCGCTGATCCCCCTTCCAAGCAAGGTCTGAAACACCCCGAGGACTCTTAACTGTGTCAACGGATTGGCCAAAGGGATGCTTTCGACATCCAAATCGCGGCTGATGAATGAGGACTGAAGGGCTGAGGTTCCCCTGGGGGAGTTTGTGGTCAGGGAGCTGAAACTGAAGCCCCCCCGAATCTCAGGTGTCCTTCTAGGGAGGAGGCCAAGAGGAAGAGCATGAGGTTCTTTTTCAGAGAAACACCCCCCAAAGGGGGTAACTGTGGCCCAAACGGTCCGGGTCAGCACCACATGACTGTTTGGAGGTGCCAAGCGTACAACGGGACTCTTAAAACAGGCCAGTGGGGTTCCTCTCACCTGCTTGTATTTCCGGTAACAACGCTGAATGACAGCTGCAGCCACTTCCTGTTGTTCCCGGAGGGGACGTCCCTGGAAAGCAAAGGGAACAGGCAGTCAACAGCAGTGAAATCACTTCCTTAAAGAAAGGAACAGAAGTGCAACGAGAGCGTGGCTGGATCCCTGAAATAAAGGAAGCAGTGCCTTCCAGCATGCAAGAACCACCTTCCTGAAGGGGAACTGAATGCTGTGGATTCTCAAAGTATCTCAGAAGAACTGTATTTTCAAGATGTGGCCCACGGGGCATTAGAACACCACCACCATCTCTTCCCAAGGTTCTTTGATTCTTTTTCATGAGACTTTGTTTTCCTGGAGCATCTCCGTTGCCCTTCTCTGAGCCCATGGTTTGTTTCAGCCCTTCATAGAGGGTGGTGCCTAAGCAGGCTCTGATTTTTGGAATCTGCTTTTCGGTTTTTGGAACTACACCGTTCTGTTGACGGATACTCGGTTTATAATCAAATATTCCATGAAAACTATTATCAAGCTAGCTATCCCCCATCCTGTATCTGTGCATTTGATTTTTCCTAAGTGAAGGAAAAAAATTATTTTATTCAATTTTATTGCTATTTTCAGCCCATTACTCTAACTTATTGTGAATTTTCCCTTGTAGCATGTTATCCATCCCAACGGTTGATAACCATTCCCTCCACCTTTTCATCCAAAGAGTAATAAAAACGTTGACGATGCTCCACTGGGCCCAAATCCTGTGGCCACTTGGCTAATACGTTACTCCAGTTTGATGAGGATCCACTGATTAGCACACTTAGAGTACCATTTCTGAGCCAGCTACCTGTTATGCCACCCGCCAAAAGCTTAGCTTGCTTGCTAATCAGGATGTCTACGGGGACTATCAAATGCTTTGCTGAAGTCGAGCTACATAATGTCTCCAGCTTTCTCACATTTTCTCAAGAATGTTATGTAATCAAAACTGGAGATGGGGTTCATTTGGCAAGGTTAATTTTAAATATATCCAAATATATCTTAAACATATCTTTATGCTGCTGTTAGCATCTCTTGCCAACCGTGGTGCATTCTGAACTCCAGCTTTTTCACTCTTTCTAGTTCCAAGCAGTAGCAAGCGTTTCACCTTCATTTTACTTATTTATCATCACTTGTATGCTGTCACAACTGCACAGCTCCAGATGATTCACAACTTTACTCAAAGAAGAGCAGAACCTTGGAACCAAGTAACCCTAATTAAAAACAACGTAAGATATTGTCAATCCCCAGTAGTTTCTCCTCACCCCGTATGGTCTGGTCTGGTCTGACAGAGTTGGCATGCTCCAGGTCCCATCGATTAAACATCGCCACCTGGTGGGACACAGGACTCACTCCTTTTTGGTCGTGGTTCCTGCCCTCTGGAGCACCATCCCACCTGAGATTCATCCAGCCCCCACTCTGAACCTGTTTAACTGAAAGCCTGGCCCTGAGGAAGACTGGGTGGTAGACTCTTCATAAAGGTAAAGGTAAAGGTTTCCCTTGACGTAAAGTCCAGTCGTGTCCGACTCTAGGGGGCGGTGCTCATCTCCGTTTCAAAGCCTTGGAGCCGGCGTTGTCCATAGGACACTTCCGGGTCATGTGGCCAGCATGACTCACGGAACGCCGTTACCTTCCCGCCGAAGCGGTACCAATTAATCTACTCACATTTGCATGTTTTCGAACTGCTTGGTGTGCAGAAGCTGGGACGAGCAACAGGAGCTCACCCCGCCGCGCGGTTTCGAACCGCCGACCTTCCGATCGACAGCTCAGCGGTTTAACCCGCAGCGCCACCGCGTCCCTTCATAGACTCTTCATAGTTGCTTAATTAATTGTTGTTTTCCTCTGGACTTCCTTCTGGGATATATATGCTGTCTTTTTATTGCTTTTCTACTGTTGTATCCTGTAAACCACCCAGAGTTATACAGGTTGAGGCAGTTTAAGAACTTAATGAATAAGATAAATAAAACAATGTTAAGCTAGCATACTGTCAAACGGATATTAATCATCAAAGCCATGTTTTTCTCAGAAGATGACCAAAGGAGAGGCTAACTAAATCTCAGGCCAGGGCAGGGGGTGGTGGGCTAGTAATGGAGGGTGAGGGCAGCAGCACTGCTTTGGTGCCCCTGCCTGTTTCACCTCCAAACTCAACAGCATCCTCTCAGAAGCAGAGCAAATAGGGTGGCTAAAGTCAACTTGAAGGAAGTGGTGCAGTGGATCTCTTGAAGGGCCTTTTAGGTGAAAACCAGCCCCTTGAAATGTACGTGGAATCCTCCTGGGAGCCAGAGTAGCACTTGCAATATCAAAGTTAGAGTGCTGAACCGGCTCGGAGCAGCCAGTGTGCAAGATGCTCCATCTTGCGCCAGCTACAGTTTCGGAGCAGTCTTCACAGGCAGCCCCAGGAGCAGTGCATTTCAGTCACCCAACCTGGAAGTACATAGCATGGGGGATTCTTGCCAAGGCCTTCCGCCACAGAAGGGGCTGCTACAGCTGGGCACCTCTGGCCACGGCTTCTATCTGTTGATCTAGGTGGATCTATGAACCCAGGAGCTCCCCAACGTTGCAGACCTACTTCTTCAGGGAGAGCCACATCCTGTCCTGAGTAAAGGGGGAGGCCCCTCAACTACTGTAGTTGCTGGATTAAACAGCCATTTTGTCCTGCCAGGCTTCAGTCTCGACTTATTTTGTTCCTCCGGCCCCTTACAGGCATCTGGTAAGAACCTCCACAGGATCCCCAGTTCCACTCTGGATAGAGATAGATGTACAGCTGGGTATCACCAGTATATTGGTGATAACTCACCCAAATGACTGGATAACCTCCCCGAGAACTTCATGTAGATATTTAATGCTGACCCTATAGCACCCCATATAAACGGCCAGCTCAGGAAGAGATGGACCCACCATAATATCTTAGCCTTGACTTCCAATCCTTGTACCATCATGGCTGACTGTACCAAAAGCAGGTAAGAGGCCTTCCGAACAAGGAGAGCTGCACTCCCACCATTCAAATGACTCCTGATGGGAGCCATCCACCAGAGCAACTAATGCAGTTTCCATCCCACATCCAGGTCTAATTCTGGCTAAAAGGGATCCAGGTTAGTGACTTCAAGCTCCTTTGCATGATGACCTTGGCCTCTTTCCATCTATGATGCATGCCCCTTTTTCCCCTTTCCAGACTCCACTGAACATTTTTGTTAGCCACGCTGGCCTTGCATTTTCTACATTTCACTGAAATGATCCACAGTTTCATTGCTAACATCATTAGTATTAAGTCCAGATTAGCTGATGCTTTGTGCGTTTCTCTGTCCTATGAAGGGTAATGTAGCTGCTGTGGAGTGACGGGGAAAATGGCTATTCCCCCTCTTCTGTCCGTGCCCGTGAGTTTTCCAAACCTGTCTGGTCCTTGACTGATCCAGTCTGGAACAAGCATTGCTGTTCTACTCACTTCTTCTCCTTCCTCCTCGCTGTACCTACAGTCGATCACCTTAATGATAGATTACCTGCTAGCTTGGCTGATCATCACTACTCCCACTGAGAACGTTTCACCCCGTTCCTAGGTAGAACTGAAAAGGTGGTCTGCGGTCGATAAACACTTTCTTGCTCCTTGAACGGAATCTGTTGTTTTCAGCACTTCCTCCTTGTTCCTCGGTGGCTTTCTGGCCTCCGCCCTAGCTGGGCAAACAGGCTAAGTCTTTGTTTATCTGTGCAGTCTTTAATAAAACTATCCCAGACAAACAATAGCCAAGATGAGTATCTGAACAAGACTGAACAATTTCTGCACATGCATCCCACCCACAGCCTAGATCAATGTTTCTCAGCCTTAGCAGCTTTAAGATGTCTGGACTTCAACTCCCAGAATTCCCCAGCCAGCATGGCTGGCTGAGGAATTCTGGGAGTTGAAGTCCAGACATCTTAAAGTTGCTAAGGTTGAAAAGCACTGGCCTAGATGCTGGTTTTCTCTTAACAAGGGACGGGTTGGGACCTCAGCACAGCAAGCAAAGCGGCTTCAGGTGATCTTACAGAAGGCATCATCCTGAGATGCTCTGCTTGCTTCCGTAAGACATCCTTGTCACTTTGGGTGGTTCCTGATGCAGAGCAGGGGAGACATGGAGAACAACCCTGGTCACTACCTCTCAGATAAGCAGGAAGGCAAACATCTCAAGTAACGCAAATGTCCTTGGACGGGACCTTGAGGCACCCACTCTTTGGCAGAAGAGTCACTCTTCCTGCCTTGTGGCCATTTTTGGTGCTGCCTCCTCCAGGATATGCAGGAGACAAGCACGGACCCTCACTTTCTACTATGCTTTCTGGCAGAAACTAGTTTTCTTCCCAAGGCACCAGAGAGTGGGAAGCTTCAGCATCCCCTTGTCACTTCTCATCTGCCCCTCCCCTGCGGCCACTCACCTTGTATTTCCTGAAGACTGTCTGGACCAGCTTGGCAGCTTCGTAGAGCTCTCTTTGCTCATGGTCAGAGAGTGTCAGCTGTGCAAACTCGTTTTCCACCTTCTCACTGGCGGAGGCGCTTAGGAATTCTGACCAGTCTGTTGCCGAGGGCAGGCTGGGCTTCTCAAAAGCCATCTCATTGACTGGCGAGCTTGTAGGGCTTAAGCTGGTCTGGGAGGAAGAGGTCAGGGCTCCACCATACAGACTCCTGCAACAGAGGGACGGAAGGAGTGTCACAGGAGGCCACAGGGCTTCTCACTGGCCTGAGAAACAAGTGGGGGTGGGCGAGCGGGGTAGAAATCCTCAGGACAAATCAGGTTAGGCTGCAGGGGGAGAGAAAGAAGCTTTTGGGATCAACCTTAATGGAAGTGAAGCCGGAAAAAGTCTGACTGAGTAATTGCTTGGTGGAAGAGGTAAGCCTCTAAAAACAAGCTCAGCATCTCTCCGAGCACTGAAGAATATGAATGGGGACGTGGGGAGGGCTCTCACATTGGCTTTTAAAAAGAGAAGCCAGTGGAAAACACAGGAGTGAAGGGGGGGGGGAGTTTGGGAGGGGTGGCTTGAATTGAACCCTTTTCGTTGCGTAGATAAGGCCTTCTCTCTCCCTTCTTTTCTGACCAGCCTTCTCTCCCTTCTTTCCTCTCCTCCCTCCTATTAGCTCCCTCTAGATTTGCTCCTTTCTCTGCCTCATCCTACCACCATTTCATCCAGGGTTGTTTGGCTGCTGGAAGAAGAGAGGGAGGGGGAGGTGTCTCATAATTCAAACTGATCTAAACAAATTTAGCCCCCATGCTCCCTGCCCTACTTTTGAATAAACATTCTCAGCATTTCTGAAGCATCTGCCCACATCCCAGCGGACACGGGAAGGTCTTCCTACACAGATCCTGCATTTATTAGCCTTTTGAGCTAGCAAGGAAGGACAGAGGCTGGAAGGGTGCCTGTGATCTGCAGGGCTTGGAAGTGCCACTCCTCTCTCTGACGTGGCTTTGGGCATTCCTTGAGGAGCTCTCCCATGGCTAGGTGGGCACCTTGGTCCCACCAAGAAATGCCTCCTGCTGCCGACTCCCTATTTCCAGCATGTTGGAAGTTTTGGCAAATCCAGCATGCCTCATTGACATGTAGATTAAGTTGCCCCAAATGCAACTCTGAGGAAGCTGTTCGTTGCCAGTCCCACTTCCTCTTTCGCTCTCTCTCCCCCTTCTCCACCCAGGGAGAGGCAGCGTGGATGCTGCTCTCTTCCTCAGGGCCATGTGCTTGGGCCTTGATGAGGGATTCTGCCCCTTTCTTTCACACACCTCTTGGCAGCTGTAGGGCTGAGAGTTTAGGGCAAACTATGTAATTAGAAAGGAAAGAACAAAGGAACTTCATCTTTTTCCACCAAGATGGATGTAGCAGAAGCAACAAAGAATAAAGTCAGTAAGCTTCCTTTTACTTCTTAACCTAATGTGTCTAAGCGTGTGATTCTTTATGCTTGGGAGGGCTGAATGTGTAAGATCCATAACCTGTGTTTCTCTGGCATGCTCATTGAAGCTATCTAAGATAATTTCCTTTTTCTGTGCCAGCTTCTCAGCTGCGTTCTAAGCTCTGCTCCGTTTCAGTGGTTCTAGCAGGCCGCTGAATTGGCTTCACAGCAAACCTCGGGCGTTTCTGCCATTTGCTGATGGGTTGCTAGTAAGGGGGCTGCTGCTGTAGGAATTGCGGCAACTGATGGGCGAGCTGGGAATCCAGAGGGCTCAGGGGCTCAGTGTCACAACATCCCTTCTCAGGCATCTGGTTGGGGAAAGGGCAGAAAGCCACAGTAGTGACTGGGTGTAAGGGAGAGCTGCCTGTTGCTGCAGTCTGTGGTTCTGGAGTATTTTTTCCCAAAGGAATGGTCCCTTCTGGGTTAAAGGAGCTGCAGTCTTCTAGCCACCACCCTGGAGCAGCTCTGGGCTCTAGCAGGCTTAGATTTAAGATGGCCAGATTATAATTTAAAAAGAACAAGTCTCTAACCTTGGCAGAGCCTGAGGTAGGAGACTGTAAAGGCACTGGGAATGGCCTTGAGGAACAGGAGGAAGAGCTGCTGCCAAGGCAAGATAAGAGAGCTCTGAGCCCGGGCCAGGAATGAAGTGCAAGTAAACATCTCAGACAAGACCACTGCTCACGAAGATAAAGGGAGGGAGGGGGACGCGTGTTCAGACTTGCAGGATTCAGTTACTGTAGCTTTACAATAAAGTAGTCTTGACCTAAGTGACTCTGGATTCCTAGTCTGGTCTACCTTGGAGGGCTGACAGAGACACAAAGTTTAGACTGTTCTGCCCAAACATTACATGCAAAAGGTACCACCATTTGTGAGCACCGCAGCCAGAGAGGTAAGGGCAATGCGTCAAATTGTCTGCTTCGCTCATTCTGAACCTGATGTTTAGTCGATCAGCTAAATCTTTCTTAATTAATCTCTCCCAGTCAGATTACAAACCTTTTTCAGAAGACTGTTTGGGTAACACAAGTTAACTCCGCTACTGTATCCATCTTGATTGGAAAATTCAGAGCGGTGCTAAGGCTGAGCAGGGGTTAGATCATCCCAAGTTATTGCTGGGAAAGAGGGAGAAGGAAACGCGGGCATCTAATTTTACTGAACGGCCACGGTCTTGTAGCTTAAATCCTGGAAGCCCTGTCTCATGTGGAGTTCAGCTATTATTTATGTGCAGACATGCAGCGCCTGACCCTCCAAAAGATGCTTTTCCTGATCCAGCACATGAAAATAACCTGTTGCTTCACCCAGGACTGGTGCAGACGAGAAACCATATCAATTCTTCTTCTTCCCCGTCTCCCTAAAATGAGTCTCGCATCTCCATCTGGATTTTCGTGAGATTCTGTTTCAGAGCATCAACGAAAAACAACATGAGAGGCAAATCTGGATCTCCCACACGAAAGAGGTACAAAACAGCTTGAGTATTATTTCAACTCCTAGGGCTTGCTTTGCGAACCCAGCAGCGGCTGGCATTTTTTGGATTAAGCATCCCAAAGGGGGCATATCAGGCGCTGCTGGATCCTTGTGAATTTGCCTCCTTGGTTCCATCCGTGCCTGCCGGGTGAAGGCTGGGGTTGAAAGGGAGGAAGGACACGTGAAGCCGGAGGCTCCCAGGGTGAGATTCGGTAAAGGGTCAGGGGAGGCCAGCACAGGCCTTGACTCTGCTCTGGGAGGCAAGCCCACAAACCTTATCTGAGCAGCGCTGGGCAAGTGGTCCACATCTGCAAGGTAACTGGCCAGCCAGCTCATCGAGGTGCTGATAGCGGCACTGTCTGTCCTCTCCGCTTGGGACGCCTCCTCTGCCGGCACGAAGTTCTCCTGTTTGATCCTCTCTGGGGTGGCTTCGATGATGTGCTCTGCTAGAGTCATCATGGTCACCTGTAGGGGGCAAGGACAGTTACCACAGCCCACCAGAGAAGCCCTGGAGCAGCAGGAATTTCAGGGTTGGGGTGTCTTCAGCTCTATGGGTGGGAGGGCTGACTCTTCTGCCCCTGAATCCTGCACTGGCCCTTCTCAGATCCCCAGTCCAAGGTCTGCTGTGGACACAAGTCCCACTCATCCCAATGCCACATCTGGAAGAGACCGGGTGAGTGGATCACCACTTTTGTGGGACCAAGAACAACTTCCAGTCTGTCCTTGCTTGCTTCCTGGTTCTAGACCAGCCTCGCTGAAATCCAGCTTTGCAGCTTTTCTTTTCTATTTTTTAATGCTGCTGAATACACTGGGCCCCCCTTTTAATAATTTAATCATAGCTAGGTATTTATTCTTTACATCAGACTTGTGAATGGTATTTGCTGTCTTCTTAGGAATACATGAAACCTGAACTAGAACAAAATATTGAACACTTTTTCTGGGCCGGTCAAACCGCATTCCAACTGGGCACATCTTAAGGAGGACACTGACATCCTGGAGAATGAACCAGGATGTGAGGGAACCATACATTATGAGAAATGAGTTGGCTGTGTTTAGCCTGAAGAAGAGACAATGTGATTGGGGGAGACACGACAGAAGCCTTTGAACAGGACTGTTGTGAAGAAAGGAGCAAAGCTGTCTTCTGTTGCTTAGGAAGACAGAAGGGAGTTGACCACAGAACAGATTACTGGCATACGATAATCCCACTTGCACTGCAGATTCGGGACCGAGCAATCCTATGATATCCTAGTGATTATAGATTTTATCTATCCATCCATCCAATTTGTCCCCGCCCATCTCCTCCCTTCAGGGGACTCTGGGCGGTTTACAGTAGATGCCTATCCATCCCCACCACACTTACATGGAAACCAAATGAACTTATTTCCCACATCCAGATTTCATGCTCCATTGTTTGTGGATCAAAGCAAGGGGGCAGATAATGAGCCAAAGGTTTAATAATGGCTAAAACTGGTTAATGCAATAGTTTAGAATTAAACCGAACAGCAGCACGCTCTTTGGGGTCTAAAAGCTAAGCACTATTTTAATGGAGGAAAAAATCCCAGGCATCTGGGAAACACTGGCTGTGACAAGGGACATCTGTCCTGTGGCTGCCACACAATCTCTGTGCAGTCACTTGCCACGTATGACACTTCTCTTGGCATGCAACCAGCTGTTTCTAAACGACGCTGATGCTGCCTGCGAGGAGGTGGGCCTGTTCCCTGTGGAACCTGAGAGCATTAAAGTAAAGGAGATTCAAGGGGAACGTGAGGGAGAGCTGAACGTATGGCCAGCCGGTCAGTGGGGGATGGCTTCTAAGGAGGCTTCTGCGAGTGGGTGGCCAGGTACCCTCCAGGCGCCGCTCACCTGCAGATCATCCATGTGGTGCAAGCAGTCTTCACTCTCTGCACCGTCCCGGAAGGAGAGCAGCTCCACTTCCGCCACGTCCCTGTCTGCCATCATCAGCATGCTCATCTGCTCCCGCTGATGCAACCGCTGGGCTCCTGAGTCCTTCCCCAGAGCCACCCCCTTAGGGCCGCCGGCCACCTGCACCGCCGACATGCCCAGGTACGGCTCCTTCGGCCTCCACTTGACCCTGCTGGGGCTGCGGTAGCCAGCCAGATCGGGGAGGAGCTCCCGGGCATAGTCCTGCCCCCCGTGCCTGGGGCTGATTGTCTCGGGGAGAGGGGGCTGAGTGCTGGAGCCCAGCTTCCGGGCGCTCGGCTGCTCCAGGCTCAGGGCAGTGGAGAGAAGCTTCTCCCGCCGAGTAGAGAAGTATTCAGGATTCAGTTTGTGTTTTTTGGGTGCTGGGTAATCCTTCTGGCTCTCACTGCTGTAGTAACTGGAGGGTTCGGACCGAGGCCGTCTCAGTTCTGAAACCAAAGAGAGGGAAGATCAGAAGCAAACCAGGTCCGTGGAGCACGCACTGCTGTCTTTCTGCTGAACAAGCCGAGGGGCTGAAGAGGCCCCGCCAGCTTTGTCACTGGGCCCCCACCGTGCGAGGATGAGGCAAGCGAATTGCCCGTGCAGCTCAGAGCGTCTCTCCGGCTGGGCTCATTCAACACACCGCTGGCAAACTTATTCTCTGAGTCTACACAACTGAAGGCTGCAACTCATCAAGCAAACCCGCCTAAGCTCAACGACTACGCACATTGCGTAAAGGTAGCCAGCGTGAGCTCTTAGGGAGAGGGATGTCTGCCCCTCGGCTGAAGATGGTTGTTCCGAGGGTTCTTCCCTCCACCAACTGGGAAAGAGCCCAGGGACAATCCTGGATGTGGTTAAGCCGACATCAAGTGTGCATGCCCTCCCCACAGCCAGTGACTATACAGAAGCGCTCCTGCTCTGTCCCCATCTTGGGGTCACGATTTGGTCACACATATAGAATACCCAAAGCAGTTTTTACAGACTAAATACTCCAACTGATAGGTCTTATTTGTGTGTTAAGCATGGCACCTTCCCTGCCTTCCACAATGCTAGGAACCAAGGCTTTCTTGAGTCAATAACCCTGGTCCCCCAATCTGCCTGAACTGGGAAACCATGCTTACCAGTCTTGGAACAAACTGGGATGGAGATCCCTGGTGTAAAGTTAGTTTCAGGTCCCAACTTGTTATTCTGATAAGCAGTGAGTTTTTCTTTGAATGGAAGGGGATCCTTTAGTTAACCCAGAAAAATTGTTATTGGTGGGGAGGGGAAAGCAGAACCAGCATAGGCAGCATCTCTGACATGCAACGAGGCCTTATCAGTGTTCTTCAATATCTGCACCCAGCCCTAACCTAGACTTCTGGTGGCTAGCAATACAGTGCAGAAAAAAAGAATACAAGGTGACAATAAAAACATCAAATCATAATATACTTATTTCCCCAAAATCTACAGGCCAAGAGCACCAAATTGCCTCATTCCCTGAAAGCTCTTCAAAGAAGATAGTCTTAAAACCAGCCATGGGGCTGCCTCCCCCAGCTTCAGGGGAAAACCATTTAACAGGGCAAGTGCGATCACCCCAAAACACTGCCAGAAAACAAGGGACTATCACAGGTTCTTTGTTTATTTCGGTTTCAAGAAAGCCCAAAAGTTCTTTGTTTATTTGGGTTCAGAATTAACAGGCACAAAGCCCTGAAAACTTGGACAGTTGGTTGTTTTTTCCGTATCTCCCTTCAGTGGCTGGGGGGAGACTTTTATTTTACAATGGAAAGCTTACCAATAAAAAAACAAAGGAATTGTAAATTATAAACGCCTTCAACTAGTTCAGAAATTAATCTTAATAATAAAACTATTTTCTGCTTTAGCTGTTTTCTACAAGCTCTTCAGCTACACCAGTGTTTCTCAACCTTGGCAACTTTAAGATGTCTGGACTTCAACTCCCAGGATTCCCCAGCCACCATGGCTGGTTGAGGAATTCTGGGAGTTGAAATCTACGTATCTTAAAGTTGAGAAACGCTGTTCTACACTGATGGTCGATAACGTCTGACTTGTGTTACGCATCAGGTGGTTCATACCACCTGAAAGAAAGTTGCTGAAGTGCAGAAAGTATCTGAGTTGGTCAGGAGTAGAGAGTTAGGTATTATTAATTCCTACAGGGGACGATTGGAAGATAAATTTAATGGATTTGGCACCGTGAGAGGGCCAATAATAACATTCTTACTCGCCATCTGGAATTTTATATTTTATATTTTTGCACTTATATATTTATATATGTAGGGACGCGGTGGCGCTGTGGGTTAAACCACTGAGCTGCTGAGCTTGCCGATTGGAAGGTCGGTGGTTCGAAACCGCGCGGCGGGGTGAGCTCCCGTTGCTCGTCCCAGCTCCTGCTCACCTAGCAGTTCGAAAACATGCAAATGTGAGTAGATTAATTGGTACCGCTTCGGCGGGAAGGTAACGGCGTTCCGTGAGTCATGCTGGCCACATGACCCGGAAGTGTCTATGACAACGCCGGCTCCAAGGCTTTGAAACGGAGATGAGCACCGCCCCCTAGAGTCGGACTCGACTGGACTTTACGTCAAGGGAAACCTTTACCTTATATTTATATATATCATATCATATCATATCATATCATATCAATATATATATATATATATATATATATTTATATTGTTTTATTTTATAATATATTATTTCTCTATTTTTAACTGTTGTAAACTGCCCAGAGTCGTCATTACAAGATGGGCAGTAAAGAAATACGACAAACAGACAAACAAATAAATGGTTTTGGCAGAGATGGCGAAATTGACTACATGGATGAGAGAAAATATTTAGTTTAAGTTTGTTTCTGGTAGAGAATTGCTTTTGGAATTTTTGCTCGGGAAAAAAACTCAAATATTATTTTTGGGTTTTGATTATTAGGTTCATATGGATTATAGGAATGAGGTTTATTTTAGTTAAAACTGGAGTAAGAGATTGATGTATTTTTTTATCTACATCTTTGTTGTGAAAGGTCGGAAGTCATTCTCTTTGCACCTTTTTTTATTTATCTGCTCTTTGAATGAGATGGGTGGTGACCAAATTTGGAAAAATCAATCAATAAAATATTTCAGCACTTCTTAGCATGTTTCTTTTTTCTTTAGTTGTCTTTCAACCTTTTTCTATCTTTTTATGTTTTATCCTTACTCTGAAAAATTTAATAAAGTTATTATTAAAAAAAAGGAGTGGGTTAGTTAGTTAGAGTTAGAGAGTGTGTGTGAATGTAAAATGTAGTTGGGGGTGAAGGAGATGGAGAGAAGAATCGATTTTGAGGGACAGACAGAGAGCGTCACGGAAGGGGGAAGACTGGAGATAACTGAGGTAGCTAAAGAGCCAGTTTGGTCTAGTGGTGAAGGTGCTGGGCTAGGAACCAGGAGGCTGTGAGTTCTAGTCCTGCCTTAGGCATGAAAGCAGCTGGGTGGCCTTGGGCCAGTCCCTCTCTCAACCCAACCCACCTCACAGGGTGGTTGTTGTGGGGAGAATAGGAGGAGGAAGGAGCATTAGGTACGTTCGCCACCTTGAGTTATTTATAAAAATAATAAAGGTGGGATTTTGTTGTTGTTTATTCATTCAGTCGCTTCCGACTCTTTGTGACTTCATGGACCAGCCCACGTCAGAGCTTCCTGTCGGTCGTCAACACCCCCAGCTCCCCCAGGGACGAGTCCGTCACCTCTAGAATATCATCCGTCCACCTTGCCCTTGGTCGGCCCCTCTTCCTTTTGCCTTCCACTCTCCCCAGCATCAGCATCTTCTCCAGGGTGTCCTGTCTTCTCATTATGTGGCCAAAGTATTTCAGTTTTGCCTTTAATATCATTCCCTCAAGCGAGCAGTCTGGCTTTATTTCCTGGAGGATGGACTGGTTGGATCTTCTGGCAGTCCAAGGCACTCTCAGGATTTTCCTCCAACACCACAGTTCAAAAGCATCGATCTTCCTTCTCTCAGCCTTCCTTATGGTCCAGCTCTCGCAGCCATATGTTACTACGGGGAACACCATTGCTTTAACTATGCGGACCTTTGTTGTCAGTGGGATGTCTCTGCTCTTCACTATTTTATCGAGATTTGTCATTGCTCTTCTTCCAAGGATTAAGCGTCTTCTGATTTCCTGACTGCAGTCAGCATCTGCAGTAATCTTTGCACCTAGGAATACAAAGTCTTTCACTGCTTCTACATTTTCTCCCTCTATTTGCCAGTTATCAATCAAGCTGGTTGCCATAATCTTGGTTTTTTTGAGGTTTAGCTGCAAACCAGCTTTTGCACTTTCTTCTTTCACCTTCATCATAAGGCTCCTCAGTTCCTCTTCACTTTCAGCCATCAAAGTGGTATCATCTGCATATCTGAGATTGTTAATGTTTCTTCCAGAGATTTTAACTCCAGCCTTGGATTCCTCAAGGCCAGCTTGTCGCATGATGTGTTCTGCGCACAAGTTGAATAGGTAGGGTGAGAGTATACAGCCCTGCCGTACTCCTTTCCCAATCTTAAACCAGTCCGTTGTTCCGTGGTCTGTTCTTACTGTTGCTACTTGGTCGTTATACAGATTCTTCAGGAGGCAGACAAGATGACTTGGTAAAAGGTGGAACAGAAAATTAATAACAATAATAACAACAAAGAGGTGAGCCAGGAAGAGTGAGGCGGTGGACCATGGCCAAAACACAAACCGATTTACCAGACCGAAACATGTGGAACTGCTGTCTGTCATGCCTTCTTTCCTCCCAGGCCTGGGTTTGCAGAACATGCTTAACTAAAACATGTAAAGTTTGATTAACCTTAAACAAGTTTTGGTTTTCTGAGGCTGAACGTGCCGGGTGAATGGGCTGCTCAGCTGGTAGTTTAAGCTTCACTGTGTCGTGTAACTCCAGAAAGTGCATCAGCTGAGTAGCCACATTCAGACCCTTTTTTCCCTCCCAGGCAAGGCAGCAACCACGGTTCTGCCTGACCAGGTGGCATCCATGCACACACAGACCGGTCTTGGTACTGTCGCACGGCAGCTTCCCATCTAACTCTTATTTTTAATTAGAATTATACAACCCGGTGGGGTAAGGAGCCTGGCCCATGGGCACCACGCTGCTGAGCTTGGCGATCCCCATTCCTGGAAAATGTAGAATGGGCACCACCATCCCTCTGACGTTTTCTTTGAGGAGGAGGACAGAGAAGGCCTTTGAAAAACCTACCTGTATTAGAATTGGGAATCACGGTGATTCCCTTTTGCTGGTCCTGAGAGGCGATTATTTTGCTGGGCCACTGGGCCGTCCAGTTCTCACCACTGGGCTCTTCCCGTGTAGGGCAGGGGATCCGAGGGGCCGGCCTGAGTTGCGCCTGCTCTTCCCGCTGCAGCTGCTCAAGGCATTCGGCCAGCTTCACGTGGCCGCGGGAGCGGGCGATGGTCAAAGGCAGCCTCCCGAGCGAGTCAGGGATGGAGATGGCCCGGCGGTCCCACTTGTACAGGACCACAGCTGCGTCCATGTGACCCAAAGCACATGCCCACATCTGGAAGAGAAAGCAAAGTTGGGACGTCATGGTCCCAGTCTAAGGCGCAAGGGGCTTCCTTCCACAGGAGCCCAGGTCCTCTCAGTGGATGTTCAGCTCCGACTGGTACACCTTAGACCTGCTTTGGACCCTGCGCCAAACCACAGGATGGCTGAAGAGATCTGCTGGGGTGCTCGGCCCAAGTGGGACTCCGCTGATCTCTCACAGTTGGGCACAGCAACAGGGGCTCCGTTGCAACCTGCTCCTTCCCACAGACTGCGCCATGAGCTGCCACGCCAGCAACATGAGATGCACACCGTCGTTCCAATGGGAATCTCAGGCCACACCATCTATGGCCCCTCCCAGCAAGAAACCTCCCCCCATTTCCCAATCCCAAGCATCCCACGGCCCGAGCTAGAGATGCAAGGATGTTGCTCTGTACCAGTGGAGTGCAGGAGAAGTGGTCAACGTTCAGCGGGTCAACTTCCAGCTCCAGATCAATGCTGTCGGCGTGTTTGGTGCTGAGGAACCAAGAAGAAGATGAAGCGCATCAAGCTCCTCACTCAGAGAAAAAGGCAATCTGATTTCTTTCGGGGCCTGAAAGCGCAGCTAGGCTGTGGCTTACAGGCACACCTGCTTATGGGAAAAAGCACCACAAAGCAGGAGGATGCCCAAGAGAAAGCAGGCATTGTTTTCGTTAAGCTGCCCAGAGCCGTTTACGAGATGAGAGGTGGAAAAATAGAATAAATAAATAAAATAAAATATTTATTTTATTTTATTATTTTGTTATATGTATTTATTGCCCTTGGGTGAGCAGAGCCAAGACCCAGGGGAACAGCCCCACTTCCCCGACTCTTACCGCCATTTGAGGAGAGTCTGGATGAGGGTAGCATAGCCCTGGGCCGCTGCGAGGTGCAGGAGGGTCATTCCCCTGAACGTCTTGGAGTGGATGAGGTGCTTGGACTTGGCCCAGCAGGCTCGGCTCATCATCTTCTCGCACACGACCACCACGCGGCTCTCGAAGCAGCTGCCCAAGGTGGCGGCCTCAGAGATGCACTGCGGGGGAGACAGGGTTGAGGGAGGCGGACCAAAGGGTGCCCCGGGGTGGGGTGGGGAAGAGCCCAAGGGCAGGAAAGGCATTTTGTGCCAGCAGTGGCAGAGTCTGAAGGAGATGTTCCTTTAGTGCATGGGACATGACTGAACCCAGGCCAATCTTTGCACCCTGCAGCCACGCACACGGACCAGGGAGGGCAAGTGTAAACCGGGGCGTGTGGCCGCTGCGGATGCAGCCGCTCCCTGATGGCATGTCTTCTGACAGCTCTTCAGAGTAGGAAAGGAAAAAAAAAATGCAGAAAAAGGGGTGTGTTGTTCTGGGACCTGTTGTGGAGCAACTGGCATTTTGCTTGGAAACAAGTCTCTCTCTTAGAATGATCTGTGACATCCTTAGCTAGATTGCCCTAACCTCAAAACTCAATTTTCTTCCATTTCTGCATTATAATATCTCGCTTTCTCTTCCCCATTTCAAGCTGAAATAATAATGCAGTTTTGTTGGTTACCCCACTGACGTATTCTCCGCTGGGTTCCGTGCTTATTTCTTTCCCATCTGCAGCAGCAAAAGGAAAGCTTCTGTCGCGTCCCTCTTTGAGCAAAGCTCAGCAGTTGCTACCTCCAGCAGCAACATCTCACTGCATTTGAACAGTAAGGAGACGACCGTGTGCCCTTTCACCCCCAGAATAAATCCGGCAGCTCTATTTTGTTTGCTTCCTTCTAACTACGTTTAACGTAATGTGCAATGTGTTCTAAAAGAAATGGGCTCGGCAGGGCCAGTTGACCCTTCTTCGTCCAAGCGCCCTAGAAAAATATGGGTGTTTCCCTTCCCCATTGCTTCAATGTTTTAAATAAAACGTAAGTTCTACTTAATCCTGACGGAGAGAATTTTATCTTTTGCAGAACGTTTCATTCAGCGGCAGCGCGATCACTGCCAACGGGGCAAGGTGTCTGGGCATGACCTGAGTTCCCATGACCGCTGAATCAGGGCAGTTAAAGGTCCATTTACACAACATACTAAGCGTGTTAAGTTTTTAAGCCTGGTTTGTTTTGACTCTCCAACCGGTTCCACATCTTAAACAGAGCAGTGAGAGAGAAAACCAGCGCTGCAGTTGTGTTAATCAAGCCCCCTTTAATTGCTGTCGTTTTTTTCAAGTTGTCAACAGATGATGCTGTTGCATAATTCCAATTCCCGTTTAAAGTTTTATCTTAGGTGGAGATAAAACTGTTCAGGGCACAGGGCCTGGTTATTTGCAGGGCTGCCTGTCTCCGGTTATTTCTGCCCATCAGATAAGATCTGACAGGGTAAGCAGAGTCCAGATCCCATCACTTGAGCTTGTCATCTGGGGGGGCCCAGGAGATGGGCCTCCTCTGCTGCTGTGCCTGCCCTACTGGCGAGAGCCTGGGAGGCGGCTTTGAAGCAAATACATGTAGTCCTCGCTTAACAACCATTCATTTAGTGATGGTTTGGACTTAAGACGGTGCTGGAAAAAACAACTTACGACCGGTCCTTACGCTTACGACCCTCGCAGTGTCCATGCGGTCACGTGATCATGATTTGGCCGCTTGGCAACTGGTTTGCATTTATGACCGTTGCAGTGTCCTGTGGTCACATGATCGCCATTTTCAACCTTCCCGGCTGGCTTCTGGCAAGCAAAATCATTGGGGAACCCCATGATTCACTTAATGACCACACAGTTCACTTAACGCCCATGGTGATTTGCTTAATGACCGCCACAAAAAGGTCATAAAATTGGGTCGGATTTGCTTAGCAACCAAAATTCCGGTCCCAGTTGTGGTTGTTAAGCGAAGACTACCTGTATTTAGAAACTTGTGAAAACTAAGAGGACAGAAGCATTCCTTAAGTCCTGGAAGGGAGACCGAATTTGGAAGAGTCCTCAGACCGCTCCTCCCTCACCCACTGGGGAGAAAGAGGGGCGGGGAGAAGTACAATCGGACTTCAAGATTCGGCATTTACCTGTGCTTGGCCCCCTCCATTGCCACTGCTGTTCCCCCCACTCTGCTTGTGCTGCTGGGTTCCAGTCATCTCAGCCATCCTCCTTTCCATCTGCTCCAGTCGCTCCAGAATAGACATCCTGAACTGGTTATCTGCATCCACAGAGGGGAGAGGGAGGGGCAGGGGCAGGGTTTGAGAACCGTTGGGGGCCCAACCTGCAGCTGGTCTTCTTGCTCAGGTTATCCTGTCCTATATGCGCCTTGCAAAAAGCTAGCGACAAAGGAACAACGGCTAAAACTGGTTTACACCAACACTGTCCACCTCTCAACTGGAAAGCCATCTGTGACCCCACCACCTCCATACACTGTTCTATATATTGGCCTTTGTTCTTTAAACCTCTTTGCTCCTTCTTTTTCTAAAACTCATCAGCAGTGACTTTCTTGATCTTCCCCATCCTCTCCAACCATTTACTCTACCTTTATATATTTATTTTGCAATTCAGTTCTCATCCATGGTCTCTACAGCACCAACCACCTCAGTGGTTTACTTGAGTTACTTCACTTGCATTCAATCCACATTCAGTTTAGCGCCCGTTAACTACAGAACCGACTTTAATCTGATTTGCTACCTGCTCCCTAAATGGGCTCAAGGACTGTGATACTTGGGCCAAAAAATGAAAGCAAAACACTATTTGTGGCAACTAACCCACTCTTAGAATAAAGCTGGTAGCCTTAGGTGCTAGGAGGCAGCTGGCAGGCAGCTTTGCGGGGCTTGCAGAGGGACCCTAGGCTGGCAGGGATTTGGTGACCCTCTTTGCTCTGCAAATTCAGATAGTATTAAGGAATAAAATGATATTAAGCTGACCCTTTTCAAGCAAGCTATGTGACTATCCAAGGCTGGGTCAACATCTTCTCAGAGTCTCCTCATTTGCAGGACTGATTTTGGAAAACAATGAATGTGGCATCAGGGTATCGGCATATCTGGCAAATGCTTTTGACACTTAGGGGATGCACACTTATCCACACCCTTTGGCAATTATCTTTGTTCCTGCCAGCAGAAAAGTCATTAACCAGTTGTGCATCAGAATAGACCATTCAATTTAGATTTTCGTAATTTCACATTAGCCTCTTCCTTTCCCTGAATGTTCTTTTCCCTTGCATCTTCCACGCTCGAATGCCCCGGCTGCTGAATTGCGTCGTTTCTCTTTAAAGCTTTACTGTATCCTTTCAGGATTCTCTCTGCTCTTGAACATCTTCTTTCCCATCCCTTCTTACAGCAAAAGACACTTAAAAAAGAATTAATTTAACTGAGGTGGTGTTCTGTTTCCACATGGAAACAGCTGGGGGTTCCTTCAGGACCTGGAGATACTTCATTGCACAGATAAATGTCTAGATAATTGACTTCATCTAGGGTGCTGGGTATCCACCGCTGCTGCCTCAGCAACCTTCCCCCAAAAGGGAAGGCTGGAAGCTGGATGCCAATTATCCAAGACTACAGAGGCAAATCATGTTGCCACCCACAGAGGGAGGCATTGACAATCTCACGGATCCACACTGCCAGTCCGCCTCCTGTTCCCCACCACAGCCAGGATGGGCAGGACTCCAATGTCCATGTGGCAGAGAACACCCTAAACCAGGGTTGCGTGGAGCCCTCGGGATCCGCGAGAGGTCCCGAGGGGTTCCCTGCGAGATCATGATTTAAAAAATTATTTTAAATCTGGGCAACTTCACATTAAAGAGGTAAGTTTCAGCCTTTACGTTTAGTTTAAGAACATTGTTCATGCATATATACAGGCCAATCCATGAAATGGATATAATAATTTTGTAACTTCTGGCCTGTATTTGAGCCTGAATGTGAAGGGGTTCCCTGAGGCCTGAAAAATATTTCAAGGGTTCCTACGGGGTCAAAAGGTTGAGAAAGGCTGGCCTAAACAAAGCTGTTGAATGAATTTGCGGACAGTTCAGTTCAATGCCTGGTGGACCACTGGCATTAGCCAACAGCATCTTGAGGCCAGGATCTCCAGCAATTTATGACCTCCTTTCCATCAATTTTTTTCTTGGACGCTAACACTTAGCATTCATTCATAAAATTTGTTTCAATTCCACTTTTCAACATATTGCTATCATTCCATACAACCCACTAAAATATTCCTTCTAACATTCTGACTCTTTGGTTTCACATCCCAAATCATTCCATCATTTTGAATTTTAATTCAACTTGCTCTGCTGAAGGCTTCTTGCCATTCCTCCCTTTTAAACCTTAAAAAAAATCAATTAAAGTTACTGGTTTTTGTCATCTACAGCCTCATCGGCTTCATCTTTCCACCAATCATCCTTTTTCAACCTTCCATTATCAAAACTTTACACTCTTCCATGGCATCTGTGATACACCTTTCATTCTGTCCCAAGCTTCTACATCCCCTTTCTTTTAATACTTTTGGATTTATACTTTTTTCATGAAGTCATTCCACTTTTGTTCTTAGTTAATTTCACTTCTTTGTCCATTTCTTTTCACAAGCTCTACTCTTCATGCTTCCCAAAAAACAGTCAGTTCCACATTAGAAATTTTCTAACACCTCTTTATTTGTTACCCTGCTCAAGAATTTAAGAGCATGACTGATTTGATTGTTTGGGATGAAAGACTGATTCATTATTTTGCCACGTGTACATATAAACAAACTTATGATTAGGTCGTATATTAAAAACAGATCTTTTATCTAAGCAGGTGTAATTCATCCGGCCCCGGAGGACTGAATTTGCTTAATGTAACATGGTGAGCTGCATTTCCCCCCTTTTCTCAATCTTAGGGAGGGCTCTCTCTGTGCCTGTGACCCTCCTCCTTCTGGCTTAGTTTTACAGCCCTCCTTCCTAAGGTTCACCAGGCTTTGGCCAAACACATCTTTCTCTGCCCTTGGGAAGTGCAGTCCAACATCCTAAAAGCCTCCTATGATAATGCTGATAATGGAAGCCACAGAGCAGGAATCCAAATGTTTCTTGAGGACAAACCATTTTTAGCCATTTCCAAAACCCTGTTTTTCATTTCTTGCATTTGATCATCAGTGGGGAGGATGGATGAAATCTCTACTTGGACCCACAGCTCTTTCACTCTTTTACCCATGGGTTTATAACTGCTTGCAACCTTGTGGACTTCAATTTTCCTCATGTTATCAGTTACTTCCGCCCCACCGTCAACTGAGCCTAGACTAGTCCATACAATAGATTCACTTCTGGACATTAAATCTATACAAGGGATTTATAAGGACCAATTTACACTTTGTGGACCAGGCCACAAATTACTCACAGCTAATCAAGCAATGCAACTCTATCTGCCCTGTCTTCTCACAAACAGGGACACACATTAAGGGATTTAAATCAGGCATTTCTCAAAGCTGAGTGCTCATCCCACAAAGTGAAAGCAATAGTCAAGTGGCATGCAGGAAACCACTCAGAAAAGACCATAAATCACCACTTCTCACTGATGATTCCCAGCTAAAACCCACTCAGTGTGTTATCTGCAGCCTGACCCGCACAACCTCCGTGATGCTTCCTTTTCACAAGCCTTGGGTGGTGTGCCACTGTTTGCACCCAGCCTCACAGAGTTCGCAACTGCCAGCAGCAATCATGCCACAATGACCCAAGGAACTATGGAAGGCTTGGGAGCCAACTCTGCTGGTAACTCCGTTGTAGGACTTAATGTGTCTCACAACATCAAGGGGATACACACATGTTCACCTCTAAGGCAAGACTTGCCATTGTGCAAAAGCAGAGTTCTTCTACACTTTTATGGGCCAAACTGGCCCGTCTCCAAGGAAGTACTTCTCAACCTTGGCCATTTTAAGATGTGCGGACTTCAACTCCCAGAATTCCCTAGCCGGCATGGCCGGCTGGGGAATTCTGGGAGTTGAAGTCCACACTTCTTAAAGTTGCCAAGTTTGAGAAGCACTGCTCCAGAGCCTGAGTTCACGTAACAAGACTAACCAGGAAGTTAATTATTCAGAGGTCATTTGTACACAGTGCTACGCTTGGTTAGACTTAACCTTGGTTCGTTTGTTTGTGACTTAATGTATTGTATGAGACAGCCTATTTGATTAGTTTTCTGCAGACTCAGAAAACGGGTGAATTTCAGCCAAGTTTGAAAAACACTGCCTGAAACAAAAAGAAAAAATGGGGCCAAATCCGGCTTCAGATATGGCAACACTGAATAGTTCGGGAGAGGGAGAAAACTTTCCACCTCCCCCCCCCCAAGATATCTGTCACTCACAGAATGAACAAGAGGCAAAGGGTTACTGTCACACCACAAGTTTAATGCGGTTACTGGGCTGATCCATTATCTGGATTTGCACAATATACTAAGGGAAAAAACAATCTAACCAAGATGAAAGCTTACCATGATTGGCAAGTTGTGTGAATGCAGCCTGGCCTCAAATGTTTGGGGAATACAACCTTGATCCTTTAAGCAACACAAGAAGGCCTTGGCCACACCCCAAAATTTTGTTAATACTAATAATCAACAGGTACTTATCACTGCCAGCATCTCCCGTTATTCTGGTCCTCCTTTACAGTCTCTATAACGCAGTATTTCCCTTGAGAACTTTTAAGAAATGTGGACTTCAACTCCCAGAATTCTCCAGCCAGCACAGCTGGCTGGAGAATTCTGGGAGTTGAAGTCCACAGGTCTTAAAGTTCCCAAGGTTGAGAAACGCTGCTATAAGGAATGTGCACATCAGTCCATTAAAGGCGACTACAGCTTTGAAAACTCAAGTCAGGTTGGCTGCAATTTTTTTTCAGGCTAATAACCAAAGTTGGCCTCTAACCTGCCCGAGGGGGTCACCCACTCCCCCAAAATAACGGCTTCGGGACCGAGGCGAAAGCTCCGATTTTTAAAATCTCCATTCCGAGCCGCGCACGTCGGACTTCTTCCCCGGGAGCGCCGCAAGACTCCCCGGGGCTCCTTCCGGCGCAACTCCGCCTCCCTCCAAGCAGGGGGCTGTGCGCCTCGCCCCCCCGCCACGAGTGCCAGCCAAGAGCTGCTCGGAGCCCCCCAAATTGCTGGGGGCGCGCCGCTTTCGCCTTTTGCATTTGGGCCATTCCCGCGGGCGGAAGGCTGGAAGGGGCGCCCCCAAACTCCAGGGCTCCCCCTTCGCGCACAGCCCGGCCGCAGATCCGAGGGACGGACGGAGCAACGCCCCCCCCCCGGCGACTTGTGGCCCCCAAGCTCGGGGGCCTCCCGGGGCACGGCTGCCGCGCAGGACCGGGCAGCGCCCTCCTCTCGCCCGTCCAGAGCGCCCGTCCGGTTCTCCTGCCCGGCCACGACGAGAGCTGGGGGCCGCCACCCGGTCCAGGGCCAGCAGCTGCCAGCCTGCGGGGAGGGGGGCACGGCCCCAGAGCCCCCCAGCCCTGAGCGGGAGGGAAGCCACCCCGCGGTCCCCGCTCCCGCCCTGCCCACACCACGCCGACAGGCCGCCACCCCGACGGGCTTGGCGGGAGTTCGCGCGCCCCGCTCGCCGGGCGCCGGGCTGGGGGCCGCGCGCGGGAGGGGCGTTCCGCGGCCCCCGCCCAGGGGCGCCCCGCGCCTTACCGTCGCGCCGGGCGAGCGCGCTGCCGCAGGAGGGGGCAGGTGCCCATGTCCGTCCCCGCCGGGCGCGTCTTCAGCCCGGGCGGCCCGCGAGGCCCCGGCCGGGCACGCGGGGGGCGCGCTCGGGCGCGGGTCGGCGGCGGCGGCGCCCGGCCGGCCCCCCCTCCCTCCGCCTCCCGGCCGCAGCCCGGGCGAGCGCGCTTCCCGGGAAGGCAGCGCCGAGCCAGCCGCAGCCGTGCGCCCAGCCCCGCGCGCGCTGCCCCGCCTGGGCGCGGGCGGCCAATCCGCGGCGCGGAAAGTGACATCAGCCCGCTCCGGCGAGGGGGGGCGCCCGCCGGGGACCCGCGCCTTCGCCCGGCAGCCGGAGCGGGGCCGGTTCGGGACGCGGGGGCAGCACGGCCCCGCGCCTCGCCGGCGGGACGGAGCGGAGCCCGAGCGGGGCCGCGCGGTCCCGCCCCCGGCGCCGCCGCTTCGCGCCCGCAATGCAGCCGTGGGCTCCGCATTACGGCAGAGGGGGGCCGCCGGCCGAGCGCCCTCCCGGCCGTCGCGCCGCGGGAGCGCCCCGCCGCCGCCGGGGTCCGGCGCTGCGCTGCGCTGCGCGGCTCGGCTCCCTTGCGCGGGGCAAGCAGCGCCCCCGCCCGCCGGGGGGCCCGGGCAGCCCGCCCTTCTCCCGCGGCCCCTCGCCGGGCAGGCTGGCCGCCCCCCCGCTCGGCCGCTGCGCCAGGAGGACGGAAGGCGAAGCGCGCACGGCCACGGGGCGGGACCGGCGCTTCTCCGCTCGCGGCCCCGGTTTTGCTGCCCCGGCGGCTGCGCTGCGCCGTCCCTCCTCCGCCTCCCCCCGCCCGCGCCCCACCGGGCCCCACCGGGCCCCCGGGGCTGCGCTCGGGGCCCGGCCGTCCAGCCCTGCTTCCTGCCCCCCGCAGACCGCGGGAGCCCCGGCGGAGGGAGCGCCGCGCCCGGTCCCCATCCTCTCAGTGGGCGAACCGGTGGCCCGAGGTGGGGACCGGCCAGTCTCCGCCCGGCCTACCTCACAGGGCTGTCTGAAAAGCAAGGAGGAGCCCGGACACTTGGAGCCCCTGCAAGAAATCCCAGCAGAGCAACGGATCAGAATAATGTATAGGTCGGGCTGCAGCCACAGCTGCCTTGCTCTGCTGTCCTCGCTGGACCCCTTTTCCAGATAGCAGCTGGCAAATATTCTCCTGCTTTAAGGGTGCGCACAGCAGCCGCTCCCTGGCCTCCCTCGGCTCCTGTCTTCATGGGCCCTTTACACCTCCAGGCTGGGGGTCAGCCCTCCCTTTCCTGTCCCCCAGCCCACCGGGCCCTTGGCAGGCGGTGTCTGCAGGGTGTGGGCAAAAACACCCTCAAGAGGGTGGCTGTGATCTTGCAAAGTCTGATTTTGATTGCCTCCATTTTGACTTTTTTGACAGTGCCGTATGGACCCCCCTGGGTCTTGGGCAATACCTAGGGGGGCACCCATGCACCAGCTCACCCAGAAGAGGCTCAGAGGCATTGCCATCTTAGCTGCCCCACTTCTGGACCTGTGGCCCGGCTCCTTGCTCAGCGCCGTAAATAGCCTTTTGCCCTCCCCAGCCAGACCAGCAGCTCTTCACCTCCTGCCCACGTCCAGCCAACATGAGCTCTGCGTAACTCCAGTCCCGCTCCTGTTTGCCCCCCTGAACCGTGGGTGCCTCCGCTGCCTTTGCCCAGACCTGTTCCGATGCATCTGCAGGGCGGCACGGCGCACTGGACAGCATCGGTTTTCTGATTAGGGAAGGGTTCTGCTAACGTAGGATAAAATCATCCTAGCCTTCTTTGCAGCTGTTTGGCGCTACTGGCCCCTTTCCAGCCAGTGGCTGTCTAGCCAAGGTGGCCTCCAGACCAGCCGCATCACCCACTTCCACCTGCAACGCCCCCCCCCCCCCCGTTCTTCCTCTTCCCCTTCCCACCCGAACTGAAAAGAACTTTCTAGGAGCAGACTGCATTCACTGCAGCCTGGATGCCGGGCAGCAGAGTCTGATAACCATTGGCGCCTCTCTGCCGCACACGGGCCAGGCATGCGCAGCAAAGGGAGGTGCTGCCTCTCTGCAAAGGCTCAGCCTGAGATGCGGCTCAGCCCGAAGAGCGTCCCTGGCCCGCTCAGCTGCCGCTCAGAGCCCTGGAGGAAAACAAGCTGTTCTCCGGTCAAAATGCAGCTGCTCCGGGGATGAGTGGGGTGCCGGGAACCGGCTGCTCTCCTTCAGAGGGTCCCGCAGCGCGAGGGATTCAACCTGGCCACTCGCAGCTGCTGAAGGCGCAACTGACACGGTCTCCCTTACGCTATCTGGCTTTGCCTGGGAAAGCGCCCCTCCCCACCAATCATATCCCAAAACTAGGTGGATTCACGCAAAACATCCCCTTCATTTCTCAATTCATCCAAAGTTGGGGATTCGCGTAATTTGCCAAACCACAGGTTAACTAAGATCAAAAGTCATCAAGCTCAGGCTGTGTGCACGCAGCTGCTAGGTCTCTCAGTGATTCGAGTAAGAGTGTTGGAGGAACACAGGCTACCTCCAGCCCCCCCCCTATTTTTTATAACTGCAAACAGAGTTGTTGAAGATGAGGACGGGGCTCCCCAATGTTTTAAAGTACAACACCCCAAGACTTGGTAGCATAAGCCATAGAAACAGCCGAGTTTCAAAAACACAGACCCGGGGCGCAACCTACAAAGCTTGAGCTGCTCCAAATACAGTGAGTGGTGTGGCATGCCCATTGCGTACAACAAATCAGCATCGTGGCGCCAGCCAGAGGCCCAGCAGGGCCTACCCATTTTGCCTGTCCCATGCGCCTCGCCCCCCCAGAAGATACTTCGCCCCAGTTGCTCGGCTGAGCCGGAGATCTCCTGACCTCTCCCAAGACTTCAAGCCTCCGATTGCCACTGAGTCACATTCCAGATCCTCAGGCCGTGGGGAAGGAGGGTGGTCAAGAGCAGGCCCTCACTGCCGGTGCCAACCAGCTCCCAATGGGCTGGAGTGGGTCTCTTTGGCCAGAGAAGTGACGGCCCCAGTGTCAGCCACGGTTAACAGGCGGGCCTGGGTGCCCAATGCCTGCGCTCAGCCTGCTTCCTTAGCTCCCCCCATCCCTGGGGATGCAGAGCCCCTGCCTTGCCTCCCCCAGGTCCTGCCTGCAGGAAGCGCGGCCTGCGTTCCTCACCATCCAGCGAGAGCCAGTCGTGTTGAGAAGAAGGGAGGGTCGGCAAGGCCCGGGCTTTGTACTCGAAAACCACCGAGTTGGAGATAATCTGGTTGTTGAAAGCCACCTGCAGCGTGACGAGGCCGGTATCATGAGCTGAAAGAGAAGGGCACTGTGAGAGCCTTCCCTCCCTTCCTTCCTTCCTTCCTTCCTTCCCTCCCTCCCTTCCTTCCTCTCTCTCTGTTTAGCAACAGGAATGGCGCAGGATCTTCCCCGCAGCAGCACAATTTGGGACCTGCGACAAGCTGGATCGTGTCCTTCACCTTGCCCGTCCCAGCTGCCCCAGAATAGGGACAGCTGCTCAGCGGGCCATTCAGATGAAACAGATGGGCAAGGAGAACCAAAATGGGGCATGATAAAATGGAGTGAACTCCGACAAGCCAAAATGCAACAGATGGGTTATTAAACAAGCTCTGATTAGGAAACTCCTGCTTGAGGAAGCAGGCAGTGGCCAGGGGAAGAGTTCCCCAGGATTCACTGCCGCTTCACCTGCTTTCAGGGGTGCAGTCAGGACCAAAAAGAAAATCTCTTTTGGATGCAGATTGTTTCCCATAAAAGCCACATGCTATGCTTTGTTTTAACCATGGTTTCTTGACCAAACCACAAACCCTAGTTTACACATACCAAGCCATCAATTGTGGTTTACAAGATCCAGGGGCTGGTTCACATATCCCACTAAGTCAAAAACAAAGAACATTGGTGGGGTGCATGAACCCAGCTTCCTTTCTTGCAGGAACACTGCCTAGATCCATACAACGCCAAGTCAGTTAAAGGCAGAATGGCAGACTGTGCTGAGCTGGTTGCAATTCTTTTCATGCATTTATGGTTTAGCATGTTGTGCAAGCCCCTCCCCCCCCCGGTTTCATTCAGGAACCAAGAAATTCATGAACACAGCCACACAGCAATTGCCCCTGGCAGAATGGCAGGGAGGTGGGGGTCCAAGTGATTCGGCTTCCCCATATACTGGCTCTCTTGATGGGTTTAACCCATGTGGGGAAAGGAAGTGTGGGCAAAGGCCAGCACAGGGGTGATGAGTTGGACAACAGGGCAACTGTGCCAATCTCTGCACACACCCTGCAGCTGCAGATGGCATGCATGTGCTGCTGGGCCCATGCTATGTGGGGATGGGAAGATAATCCCCAGCACCCAAGTGCTCTGCACAGTGGTGCCCTCACTGCATCATGTGCTCAGCAGGGGATGCCAGGGAATTTCCCCACTGACTCATTTTGGAAGTTTCCCAAGACTTTTAAAAGCAGCACTTCAGAACAATATCAGGTAGCTACGGAAGGCAGGAATAACCACCCGCTGGCCAGTTAGTCCTCAGCTGAAGCTGACTGCCCGACAATAAACTTACAGGTAGTCCTTGACATATGACTATTTATTAAACAATGATCTGAAGTTACGACGGCGCTTCTGAGTGTTGCAAAAGTCACACCCACCCCTGCAGTCACATGATCACATTTCGGGTGCTTGGCAACTGGCTTGCATTTTTGACTGGTTGCACCATCCCACGGTCACATGATCATGTTTTGCAACTTTTTGGCCATTTTCTGGCAAAAAAACCCCATTGGGGAACCTGGATTCACTTAACAACCCTGGTGATTCACTTACCAACCTGTGATCCGCTTAACGACCACTGTAAAAATGGTCGTAAAATCAGGTCCAGTCACCTGGAGACTCAACTCACGACCGCAACAACGTAGGATGGAAATTCCAGTCCCGATTGCGGTCGTAAGCCGAAGACTACCTGTATTATTTACTAAGGAGATGCCTTCCCCATCCAAACAGGTGGGAATGAGTTCAGCTGGGAAAGAGCAGAACCAAGTTCCAGGCTGTTAGCCCTCATCCAGCCCATTGTTGCCCTGTTTGGGGCACTGATTCAGAACATTAACTATCTTCCTAGAACTAGTGAAAAATAGACAGCTTCCTTGGGCCTCCACACACCTATAACTTCACACTCCTGAACAGCCTCTCTCAGGGTTCACTGCAGGTGCCCATGACGTCTGAACAGACCCCAGGAGCTACAGTCCAGGGTGTTGAGCAGAAGTCCTTGTATGTAACCTGGGATTGATCCTCCATGAAGGTGGACCAGTCTGGACCTGAGTGGACTTGAGTGGGTGATCCAGACATGCTCATGGTATCCAGAGGTGTCAAAGGCTCCAGCAAAACCAGAAGGGAAGGATTCCCTAGTCCCTCTTGGATTCTAGTATCTAGCAGGCCAAGCGTCACAGTATTCTCAACCCAAGGGACTAGACTGAAATGGAGCTGGACTGGAGATGATCCCACCCCACAGCCAAGGGCCTCCAGATATTTTAGGCCACAACTTCCACCGCTACTGACCTCTCCCATGCTGGGTGCGGTTGGTGGGACCTCTTTCCTTAATCAACAAGGAGGTCCTCCTATATTGAAACATGGGGTGCACCTTGAACTCAGGAGCAGGTCCACCTACATCTTGGAGACCATCTGTCAGAACTCTTCTGCAGCCCCACAAACAGCGCAAAGGAGGGCTCCTTCCCCAGTGTGTTCCCAGTGCTAGCAGTGTGCTGCCTCTGAATACAGGGTCCATCTAGCCATCCACACCCCCTGAATCTTCTTGGCCATCTGTTTTTGATCCACCTGCTTTTGGTGGGAGAACTTTGCTTGGCCACCATTTCTTTTTCTTCCAGAGGTTCCCTCTGCTCTGGAAGGGCAGTGCACCATGGGTCTAAGAGGCAGGTTGCAGGGCATGAAGAAGCAAGGAGAGCTACCAAGCACTATCTGGGGGGGCAACGTACCCAGAAAATAAATCATGGCTGGGGGAATCGATATTCTGCTGGTGGACTTCAGGGGGCACCTGGTAGCTCCTTAAGCTGGAAAGGGTTTTTCAGCAGGGCTTGCAAATGGTCCAAGGACAATTCAGAACTCGACTTCCCCAGGGCTTTGAGCCTCTTCCCCCACTGCCCCCGCAACCACTGTCTTGTCCTGAGACCCTCACCTGGGCAGTAACAGCGCAGCACCCCTGGCTGGATCAATGAGGCTGGCACTGAGATCTGGTCAAACAGGCAGCTGTAGTTATTGCTGGCCTCCTGCCAGGGTCCCGTGATCAAGACCTTCACGCCCCCCTGCAGAGGGAGCAAAAGAGACGGGATCAGCAGCCAGTGGGACCCTCTCCACACCCTGCCCTGAAAGGCCACTGGCACCGACTGCCTGGAGGAGAAACCTGGGAGGGGTTGTGCTTCAGTGGGACTTCCTGGACCGGGGGCACCAGCGAGCAAGGCTCCACAGCAATGCAAGGGGGTGGGAGTGGAGAAAAGCGGGTCCTTGTTATCCTAGACCAGCGTTTTTCAAACTGGGCAACTTTAAGATGTGTGGACTTCAACTCCCAGGATTCCCCAGTCAGCATGTGTGGACTTCAACTCCCAGGATTCCCCAGCCAGCATGTGTGGACTTCAACTCCCAGGATTCCCCAGCCAGCATGTTGTCCACACATCTTAGTTACCAAGGCTGAGAAACACTATCCCAGACCAAGGCAGGGATTTGCTGAACTACAGCTCCCAGCATCCTTCACCAGTAGCCTGCTGGCTGGGGCTGCTGGGAACTGCACTTCTGTTCTACCCCCCCTGCCCCCCAGGGCTAGATATTTCTACTGATATGGAAAATGATGCCTATCTTGCCCTGTATCCCTGGCAACAGCAGGGCCCATGGCCAAAAGGCTGAACTAGTTGGATGGAGTAGCCTGGGCAGGGTCAAAAAAGTCATGATGGTGCAACTGAAGCTCTGCCTGTTTTTTATGTGCCCTCAGCTTTCCCTTCTCCCCCCCAACTGACTCAACGCCAAAGGCAACGGGGTACTTTGGAGTGCAGGGGTCGCTCCTGCAGGCCCAGAAACCATCTGTCTGCTCCCCAGGATTATGCGGCAACTGCAGAGGGCAGCTGCAGCTGCTTTCAAGAGCGTCAGGTGTTGCTCTGGGATGCCCCCGCTGAAGCTTTGAACCGGATACTGCGCACAGCCCTCAGAGGGATTCCTGTTGCACGTAAAGTCACCCAGCAAAATTCAAGCCAATTTCCCTGTGCTGGTCACGACAAAAGTTAAGAAAGTATTGAGCCAGCTTCCACAAAGAGCTAAATAAGCTTCGGGAAGTCAAGTAGGAGCTGGCAGAGAACCTTCTCTGTCTTGGTACAATGACAGGGCATGGTGGGATGGCTCCTTGACCCCTAAGCTCACCCAGGTGTGAGGGAGCCACCCAACAGTCCCCCTCTGAATCCTTCCAAGTGCAGATGGCCTCTCTGAGCGAGTCTTGAAAACATCCCGGTCGAAGTGCCTGCCCTCTGCCGCCCTCTGCTGCCGGAGAGGTGGGAAGACGCTTCTTGCGGCAATTGTGCGGATTCTGATGAATCGTTCAGCGACCGTTTGAGGTTACAATGGCGCTGGACGAGTGGACTCACAACTGGTCCTCATAGTTGGGGCTGTCGTAGCATCCCTGCGGTCACATGATCGCGATTTGGGCACCTGGCAACTGCCACGCAATTATGACGGGGCGTGTCCCGTGTCCCGTGTCACATTGGCAACCTTCGCTGCCGGCTTCCGACAAGTAAAATTAATTGGGAAGCTGGCAGGAGGTCATGCATGATGATTGCGTGACTGTGGGATGTTGCGACCACGTGTGACCCGCCTAACAACAGCAACTGGAATTGCTGCAATTCTCATCGTAAGTCAGCACAGTCGCGTGATGTTGCGCTTTATGACTGCGTTGCTTAGTGACAGAGTTGTCGGTCCCAATTACTGTTGTTAACCGAGGACTAGGTTTCAGCCGTGCCACACCAGCTTTCAACTGGGTGTGCACCTAAAAAGTTTTGATTCTGTACGTCAGAATGTATTTGCTGAGTTTGTGCAACCCACTAGATCAGGCCGACAAAGTGTGGCCTGTTTGATTTATTGAGGCATAATGTGAGCACAGCTGTGGTGTCCTGCTAATCTGGATTTTGGGTGTCATGTCAATCCAGCTGTGGTTTAGGGCCTACACAGAGGCAGGGGAGAAGACTGGAGGGGAATCAGAAGCAAAAGGAGAATAGGGGAGTCTTTGGCACATTCAGCCGTTCATGCTTTGGCTGCATGGGTGTCTGCAGGGTGTGGTCAAAAAAGTCAAGATGGCAGCTGCAATGATGTGATTGAAGCCCTGCCTGTTTTTTATACACCACAGTGAGGCAGGGCTTCAATTGCACCGTCACGACTGCCATCTTGACTTTTGGGACCATTTCCCATGGACACCCCTGCAGCTGCAGTAGGAATGCGATAAACAGATTTGGCTCACATCCCAACCAGGGAACCCTTTGGGCGCACCCAGACAACCAGGTTGTGCTTTCCTCCGGCTGTGAGGCGGCACCGACTGCCACAGCATCAATGTGTGCAAGACGGCCTCATTAACAAGGTGAGGGGCCGGTGGCATACAAACAGTTTACCGTGGGGTGAGTTTTCCTGCCAGCTGGAAACGCATCTGCTGCTCTTCCTCCCTAACGTGAGGTTACCAAGAGGCTCCTACCTGCTGCTTGGTGCTGGACAATGGGCTTAATGGGTCCCAACCGCCACCCCATCCTCAGTGCTATTGCTGCCAAGCCCCACAATTGCTGAGGTGGCAAGATACGGTCTGGGAGGACCCTAACTCAAACCCACTGACCATGCCCTGGGGGGAGTGGGCTGGCAGAGCTTCATTACACCAGCAGCCCCAATCCCATCAGCCACAGCCAGAGTTGGAGGCCTTGGCTGCCGGTTTTGTAACAGAGAGACGTGTTTTTATGACCACTCTATGCCTCCTTGAAGGACTGATGGAGTAGGCTTTCGAAACTGTCCAGAGGACTGAATTTTGGTGTTGACAGGACATGGTATTTCGGCATCAAATATCGGTATGTGATATTTAATCCCAAAGAAGTCTGGGTGGTTGGTTTTAAAAAAATGGTACCCTTTCCTGCCCTGCTGCTGACTGGATTTTGAGGTTCTTGCAGCAGGACCACCTCAGCGAGGACCACAGCGTGTGTTGGACCAAAACCCTCCCGCACAACCCTGACCCCGCTTTCCCAACTATCTGTGGTTGGTGCCTATGGCAAAAGAATCCCTAGGGCTGACCTCAGGGTACGACCACTCGGGGGAGTAATCGGTCACCATGAAGAGGCGCCCACTCTGCTGGAGCATGCCGAGGGTGCCCTGGGCTGCTGCTGCTGAAACCACCTCGGTGACATGCATGTAGGCCATGGGGCTGGCCCCGTTCTCCGTGCTACTGAGGTTCAGGTTTGCTTGCTGCGGGCTGCAACAGGGAATGCACATCTCTGCCTGGCTGTAGGCCGCCCGGCTGCTCTCCTCGGTCTGGGACAGCCCAGCGTTCTCCCCAGAGACCAGCTGGTGCCCGTACAGGGCGTTGCTCCCGCCTTCCACTGAAATGAAATCATTGATCAAGTCAGAGAATTGGTTGCTAAAGGAGATATCAAAGTGGTCCAAGCTGAGCTCCATGTTGGACGAGTTGTTCAAGCTCGGGTGAGCCACCGGATAAAGGCCTTGCACCATGTTCCCTTGGAGGACGGGGAGGTTGCCACCGTTCCTCAAGCCGCCGTTGGCCTCGGGCTGCATGTAGTGCTCCGCCCCACAGGACTGGAGCTCCCCTGATTTCAGCAGGTTCTCGTTCCCTTCCGCCTGTGGCAAGGTCTCCATGGGGACTTCCCCCTCGGTCGCCATGGACGGAAAGTTGGCCTGGAACTGCATGAGCTGAAGAGAAGAGGTGGACTCCATCCGGGCCTCCACGGTGCCGTTGCAATTGGAGGCGTTCTGGGGGGAGGCCTCCGTCTTGACGTTGGGGAGTCCCAGAGGACTGACGAAAGAGCTGCTGGCATCGTTCAGGCTGCTGTGGGCGTTTTGCTCCAGCGGGAGCGCTTTGCCGCTGCCTTGCAGGAAGAAGCTGGGGGACGGGGTTTGGTGCGCGTGTGGGCTCTGCACCGCCTGGTTAAAACCCGAGGAGTACCCCTTGTTGGAGTCAATCGCGCTGAAGTCCATTTGTTCCAAGGTGGTGCTGGGGCTGAGTCCTCCCCCCGAGGGGAGCAGGCTGGACGCCGTGGTCAGGGTGAGCGAGTGGGACGAGGAGGAGGAGGAGGAGGAGGAGAAAGCTTCTTTGGACATCTGCTGCTCGAAGGACGTGTCTTCTGTCTTAATCTCCTTGGTAAGGGCTGTGCTGAAGTTGAAGCCCCGTTCCGTTGTGGGCGACTGCCGGATGTTGGCGCTGAGGCCTTCCCCTTTGGGGCCTCCCCCGCCGTACGTCTGCCCTTGCTTGGGGTTGTTCAGGAAGCAGTCCGGGTCAAAATTCATGGTGGTCTCTGGGATCTTCCTGTTGGTATCGAGGGTCGTCGAGAGCACAAGCTCTTCGGAGACGCTGGCGGGCAACATGGAGAGGCTGTCGGAGCTGCTGGCGGTGGGGAAGGCGAACTTGTGGCCGTCAGAACTCACCGCCAGCACCAGCCCTTGGGTGGCAGCATCGGAGGAGAGGAGGTGCTGATTCGGCCCGGCGGTGGGGGACATGGTGTAGACGGCCTCGCTGCTGATGTCAGACATGAACACCGTGGCGTTTTGGGACAAGTTGCTCATCACCGAAGCAACTGCCATGCTGGAGACCCCAGTGACCGCCGGGCTGTCTGCAACGTCGGGGTCGCTATTCAACCCGCTACTGATGGAGACAGGGGAATTCTGGGTCGTGTCAGGAACCTCTACTTGGTTCGTGGAGGAGACCTCGGTGCTGTTCTGGTGCAGCAGCACCGGCTTGGCCACTTTGCCGTTCCTCTTCTCCCGGTTGCAGGATTTGCTGTGGCTGTGCTCATTCTTGCCTTCCGAGACGTCGTTGTTCTGCACCTCCGAGTGGGCGCTGTAGGCCCCCGACCGCGGCTCGACCTTGGGGGAGATGATGCGGTGTTTGGCACTGTTGCACTTATGATGCACGCTGCTCCCGGCCCCTGCACCAAGAGAAAAGCAGAGAGAGCCGTGAACCGCAGCGTCTCAACGGTTGGCCGTCATATCAACTTACCTGCCTTGTTTTTCGTGGTGCGCTGACATGCTTCCTGAGTCGACGCACCTCCTGGGCTTGCACACGACACTGAATGAGAAACAGCCCAGACACGCTAAGCCACACACAGCCACAAGCAAGCTTAGCCAGCTTGGACTGTGTAGCCACAGGTCTTTTCTGAGATGGTTAAGTATTTTATGCCCAAGCCAGCCATGGTTTCCGTGCTGCTCTGCACTTCCCAACAGCTTCACTTTCCACACCCACCAACTGAGGAATAGCCCACAGCTGGGGGAGTTTAGGTGCTCTTACGTATATTTTTCAGTTGTGTACTTGGGACTGGCCATACCCCTTGATTTACAAGGCCCTGATCCCAAGACAGCAAACAGTTGGTTAATTCTACCCCGGGCTGTTTGGGGCCACAAAAGTACTCTGAATTCGGCAATTTCATCTGAATGGCTCACTGGGGAAGGTGAGACAAAGTCCCAGAGAGGCTCCCTGAGAACAGGGCACTCTAGGCACCCTATCTCTTTTGCCATTCTACTTTCACACCCCTCGGCCATGGGGAGGGGGGTGAAAAAGGGGCAAAATTGGGCATGGGAGGCCACCTGACTTTCTCCCCCCATCATGCTGCCTCACACTTAAAAAAATTCACCCCAGTGGGGGTGGGGGTGTGTGCATGTTTGTGTGATGGGGAAAATGGAAGAAGAAACCTCCCCACCTCTTTTGCAGAGGGATACCTGGGATGGTGCAGTGTGGCAGAGAGAGAAATGCACTGCCCACAGCAGGGGATGATGGGGGTCATGGGAGTGGGAGAGCAAGCCTCCCATTCTGCGCTTGGCACCCTTTTCTGCTGACTGGTCCAGCTGTTAAAAGAATTGTGAGGACAGGTGATGGCCGCCGCCACCTCCTCCTCCGTTTCCTCTTCCTCTTCCTTCTTCCTGGAGCAGTGTTTCTCAACCTTGGGAACTTTAAGATGCGTGGACTTCAACTCTCAGCGTTGCTGGCTGGGGAATTCTGGGAGTTGAAGTTCACGCATCTTAAAAGTTCCCAAGGTTGAGAAACACCATTCTGGAGGGACCTTTTATGGTGGCTTTGTCTAAAGCAAGTTGGTTAGTGACAGCCACACCTACGGTCACGCCTAGTTTGGACCTGAGCCTCCTTTGGTGAGCCAGTCTGTTCAGTCCTCTGTGCCCCATGGAGGTTATGGGATGGGGACAGGGTCTGCAAGTTTAGCCGTGGAACTGAAGCCACCAGTAGAAATCTTCTGCTTTGGCCTGGGCAAAATTATTTGTCACCGGTTTCTTGATAACAGCCACATGGTCTTCTGAAAGCATCCCCTAAACACAGGCATCTTGTCTTTGCCTTTGGTCCCTCCCCAGCTACTCCTTTCCTGAAAAAGAGCTTTTCCCCCATTTGTCTTAGAACCAAAGATTTTGTTTGTTATTTTCCCCCGTTTCTTTCTGGCTTTCCTGCCTGAAGATGTGTATCTTCCAATTCCCAGCTCCCACGCTTCTCTTGACTTACAAGCTTCCCATGAGTTTCAATTTGCATAAGAGAGCACACCACGGTCCTCCTGGCATTTATATTTTCTTTCTCTCAGTATGTCTTGCGCCTCCAGTAATGGCCCCAGTGACACCAAGGGACGGGGAATGGTACCAGCTCTGGCCTTACAGTAATGGATTTTTTCCTTCCCTTCTGTCTCATCAACGTGGCAAAGAAGAGAAACAGTTTCTTGCAAATAGAAAACTGGTGTTCTCCTGGAGATATTTATTTTACTCATAAGAGTGGCAATCCCTTATGTAACCCTCCCTCCTCGGCTGCTGCAAAGTGCCACCCTGTGGGAAAGCTCTCTTGATCAGGGGTTTCTTGACCTTGGGAGCCTGTGATTTCAGAAGATCCATGAAAATCACAGCTTTATTTTCACTAACTGACATGGAGCTTTTCATCAGAGAAGGAATGCATGCAACAAAATAACTTATGGCCTCTGGATTCCAAAAATGTTTGCTAACTTCAGTAAAGCTCATGACCTAAAACTAAAGCAAAGTCAGAATTCTGCACGTTGGGTTGGGGTGAAGTTCCTTTCTCTTCTGAAAGCGTGTCATCAATCATGGTCAACCCAGTTTGCATTTCGAAGGTTCTTTTGTGCCTAAATATCCATGCCAGCTGTTAATCCTACGATTCTAGAAATCTAGAATCCATTGGATCTATGCATTTGATGTTATCCACTTTTGAGGCCTTGGAATACTCTTTTCTGAGGAGGGTTTGGTAAGTTTCAGCAGACCCTCAAAGGAGTTAAAAGGTTAAGAATGCTCTAGATGGGCAGTGAGTCTGCAATCAAAGGAGTCCTACGGCTGAGCAACAGCTGTGTGCCAGGCCACGGAGTAAACTAGTTCTGCAAAAAAAGGCAAAAACAGAAGGATCAATTCTTGGCACCTGTCAAGGTCATTTGGAAGGGAACCAAAAGCAACACTGCCAAGCCTGTAAAGGTACTTGGAAAACTCCTCCTAGTCAGTGGACCTCAAAGGAGAGGTTGTAGTGCTGGATAGCTGCACCAAATTGCATCTAAATGCAGCCCAAATGATCAAGCAGCTACCAATCGAGGGATGGTTACATTGTTTTTGGGGCTTTTTAGCTTAGAAAAGGGGAGTTAGGTGGACATGATTGAGGACTACAAAATTAGTCATGGTTTGATGACTATGGAGAAGTTTTTCTTCTTCCCTTGAAATGCTCCAGACTGAATGGTGGGAGATTCAGGACAGAAAAGGAAGGACATCTTCATGTAATACGTCAACACCGGAATTCACCAACAGAAGATGTATCTTTGGCCACCAACTTGGTACCTCTAAACCAGTGTTTCTCAACCTCAGCAACTTGAAGATGTGTGGACACTTCTGGGAGTTGAAGTCCACACATCTTCAAGTTGCTGAGGTTGAGAAATGCTGCTCTAAACAAAGGCAAGGAAATGGATAAGGCCACGAATGCTAAGTGCTGCTTCTAAGGCCTCTAAAGACCAGCTGAACTGGGGCAAGGGCCACGTGGGATGAGGCAGTTGGACTCAGTGGGCCTCCAGAAGTGAGTTGAGACGTCAGATGATCCTGTTCCAGGACTTGTCTCCTGTTCATCACTTATTCTCACAGAAGGAAAAGGTTAGAACTGAATCTGGTGGACATGTGGGAGAATTTGCTGCCCAGTGCAGGACTCAGCTATTCTTAGCTAAGACACAAGGGTTAGAGAGGCTGGTGGGTCCTGCAGTTCATCCCATGTATCCTGGACCATGGTTATTGCAGGATACCTTCCAACTCTACATAACAAATCAGAATTCAGCGGGATTCAACCTGCACATCTGTCCAAAGCCAGCTTCCAGCCCTGATGGCCCTTGAACAAGTGCAGAATAGGTATCTCTCCAGGTACCTGGAAATTCTACCTAGCCACCATGCTGAGCGACCCTCCTCAATCGCTCCTCCCTTTAATTTTCTTCCTTCCAGGCCTTCCACGTTTTGCCCAGCTCAAAATCTGAAACTGGCTAGAAGGGGGCGAACGCTTTTGCTTTAATATTATCCATTAATTGAACTGCTGGCTGTGGTGGTCTCCAACTGGCTCAGCCAGTTTCTGCTGCTCACCCAGGTTGCCGGTGCAGAGGCAGTTGTGTGTCCGGGGTTGCGGCTTTGTCTGGTGGCTGTCGAGGATCTGCTGGACCAGTTGCTCCACCGAGAAGCCAGAGCTGCTGTTGCCATTGCTGCAAGTCCACTTGATGCCATGAACTGTGGACGGAAGAGCAGAAGAGCCTGTGAGAAAAGAGGCCATGGCAGCCAGATGCCCGGAGCCCGATCAGAGGCGATGCTGGACATCTTCGCCCTTGTGCAGAGGACCTCCAGAAGATCTGGAGCCCCAGACGTCCGCCCAACATTTCTTGCTACTACAGCCAGCCAGGAGTGGTTTGAGACCTTGCCCTGTTCCACTAGAGCAGTGTTTCTCAACCTTGGCAACTTGAAGATGTGTGGACTTCGACTCCCAGAATTCCCCAGCAAAAAATGCTGCAAAATGCAATTACGTGACCATGGGATGCTGCAACAGGTCATAAATGTGAGACGGTTGCCAAGCACCCAAAATGCGATCACGTGACCACGGGGGGTGGTGTGATGTTTTGCGATGCTCGGAAATGCATTATAGGCTGTAAAGCACCTATTCTGAGGCTGTCGTAACTTTGGATCATCGTTAAACAAACGGTCATAAGTCAAGGACTACCTGTAACTCATATTTCCAAGGGCAATCCAGTTATCTCTGCAATCCAACCATCCACTTATCACTTGCCTTCCCCTTCTCCTTCATCTTTGTTAAGTATAATCCAGTGCAAGCACCGAGCCACGTCTGACCCTTTGGGGGGATGCCGCTTTCGCGATGTTTTCTTGGCAGACTATAGAGCAGGGTGGTTTGTCATTGCCTTCCCCAGTCGTCACCTTCCCCAGCAAGCTGGGTACTCATTTTACCAACCTCGGAAGGATGGGAGGCTGAGTTGACCTGAGCCGGCCACACGAGAATCCGGCTTCTGCTGGGACTGAACTCGGGTCGTGGGGAGAGTTTCAGTTGCAATACTGCCGCCTACCACTCTGCGCCACGTGAGGCTCTATAATCCATGTAATCCACTGTTTTTCAACCTTGGCAACTTGAAGATGGCTGACTGGAGAATTCTGGGAGTTGAAGTCCACAAATCTTAAAGTTGCCATGGTTGAGAAACACTGATCTGGTGGAACAGAACCGCTGGTTCTTCAGACTGAATTCCAGATTCACTGGGACCATTTCTAAAAAATATTTCCAGGATTACAGCATGTGCTCTTTGCTAAAATGTTAGGTACCTCCAGCTTTTTATTTCACTGAGATGTCTAGGAAATGTTTATGCCACCTGAAACACTTACTTAAGGCAGCTTATAAAACAAAGCCATAAACTGCTAAACATTTATATTCAGTTAACAAAAGCAGCTGCGCTAAAACAGTTTATTCTCTCGATATACCGACCATGTGCATTAACTTAAAAAGATCTGCAAGAGCCTTCTTAATGGGAGGTGAGATTTTTCCAAGCATCCGGTCATTGTGCACAAGTGCATGGATGAAAGCTTTATGCCCATCACCATCTCGAAGCAACCATGCCGAGTTGCCAGTTTGGGTCAGTCACGCGTGTGAAGGAAGGCTGGGGCGAACCGTACAGGGTGGGCACTTAGTACCCATCTCTTGAAGAGAAGGAACAGATCTCTGAGAGATTCCTCCTTAATGGATTGGCTTCGCATTGGGAAGAAGGTCAGCAAATGTGGAGCCTCCGAGCCTAAGGAGAAATTTCAGAAACTGCCTGTTCAGTTTTGGCTACAGGTCTGTGGGGACTGACTGCTGCGGAAGAGAAGAAAGATCATTTACTCCCTGCTGTTTTTTAGACCCTCCGTTAGTCTCTGGACTAAAATGGGGAGATGCCTCCTGTCCACTGAAACAGAAGGATCTTAATCCAGGAGGGGAGCAGCCGGGGCCAAGAGCCCAGGAGGCCTTGTAGAAACACTGACCTGTCCAATTTTAAGTGCAGGGGCTGTGAATTGGGACGGAAAGACAGGTTCCTTGGCTGCAGAGACGATAATCCAGGCACAAGCCTAAAAGTGTGAGGTCAGGCATTCATTCTGCTTTCCCCCAGACAGCCCGCAACATCGGTTAAAGCAGAGATTGCTACGGGATGGGAGGAAATGCCCATGTGTCCTTGGTTCAACCCTCTCTGTGTCCAAGCGACTGCTCCTGGTTCCTTCCCCCCTGCAGAGAATCTCACCCTCCCTTGTTGGATCCAGTTGGGCCATCCAACCCACCTACTTTTGGCTCTCAAAGGGAGTCACCACCCATCAGGGTGGTTGTCCCCCTCTCTTTGTGCATCTAGACAAGGTGCTTCAGACTTCAGGGAGTGAGAGCGTGAAGCTTCTTGGGCGCAGCAAATGAGGTGTGATAGGCTTTGACAGCCCAGCCAAAACTCGCAAGGACCGTTTGATGAGAGATGGAGCTATGCATGATGAGCAAAGATCCCTCTATCACAACATCCTGGGGGCGGGGGGGAGGCAAGTAATATGGTGGACCTCCCACTCTGCCAAACCATGTCCCTTTTTTGCTGCAAATCCCTCCTGCACGCATGCTCCCCCTTCCTTTGTGAAGGTTATAAAACTGAAAAGCCACTGATGGGTGACAGATTGCAAGGAGAGAAAGGGGGGATACTTAATGTAAATTACCAACTGTCTTGGCACATTCAATATGCAGATTGTCTCACTTTCCTTCGGCACCCTCCTCCCCTTCATCTTCGAAAGAGAACCTCCGTGGAGCCCGTGAATTGTTGCTGCTGAATATAAAATGCTACCAGGATGGCTTTCTGCATGACACACTTGGCTCCCTGACATGGAATGAATCAGCAGGAGAGGATGGGCCCCGGATGCTGGCGGGGAGATCGTTATAAAGGGCAGGTTGATAGAACAAAACTGGGCCCCTTCCGTTTCCAAAGTCTGAAAAATTAAAACCCCTTTTAAGGCACACCAGAGGCTGCGCTGTGGGATTTGGGCAATAAAGGGAGCACCAGCTCCCTTTGGACCTTCTGGGGAAGCCAGTGGCGATCTTGCATCGAAGTCTTGCTTCTTCTCCTTCTTAACAAGAGCCAAGGAGGGACAATGCCCACCCCCCAGTAGAACTGTAATATCCTGAAAGAAGGAGGGAGGTGAGGACTCCTCCAAGTCACCCTGCACACAAAAAATTCCCTCTTTTTCTCCAATGGAGGTGGTTGACCCGAGAAGGCCACTGTGGCATTATTGTGGGAATGGCTGCCTTTTGCCTCTCTGTTCTAGCTCTTCCCTGCTCTGCTTCCCATTCATGCTGACACAAACGTAAAGAGGAGGGCTTTCATCTCGAGGACTAGCAGGCCCTCCCAGTTAGCATCCTTTGCAAACTTTAACTTATCTGCAGATAACGCTCTTTAGAAGAGTCGGAAGATTTGAAAAGATCTGGAAGAGCCTGAGAAGTGGGGCGAAATAAAGCGGGTGGAATTTAAGAGGAGGAAACGCCTGGTGCTGCACCTGGCTAGGAAAAAAAGAGCATAGGATGGGGGAGACAGTAATGCATGGGGAAGGAAGGTGTCCTTGTTGATCACCAGTTAGACGTGAGGCAGCTGTATGATGCGGATGCTAAACAGGCAGCAATACACCATCTTGCAGTGCATTAACAGGAACACAGAGTCCAGCTCATGGGTAGTGTCTGCTCCACTCTACCCTGCCCCAGTCAGACCCCATTTGGGGTCCTGGGTTCACTTCTGGAATCCCAGTTCAAAAAGGAGAAGGACGTTGGATCAGATTCAGAGGAGGGCTACCAAGATGACGAAGCATCTAAGCCACTGTTTCTCAAGCTTGGCAACTTTAAGATGTGTGGACTTCAACTCCCAGGATTCCCCAGCCAGCATGGAGGAGGAGCATGGCTGGCTGGTGAATTCTGGGAGTTGAAGTCCACACAACTTAAAGTTGCCAAGCTTGAGAAACACTGGTCTAAACCACGTGAGGAACCTTAAAAAGAACTGAGTATGTTTGGTCCGCAGGAGAGAGAACTGAAAGGTAATACACTAGCAGTCTTCACGTATCTGGGTTGTCACACAGAAGAAGGCAGGAGCAGAAGGTTAAAACTCTAGGAAGGAGGTTCAGATAGGGAGGAACTTCCTCGCTGTAGGAATTGTCAGGCAATGGGGCAGGCTGCACCATGAAGTGGTGAGTTCTCCCCCACCAAAGAGCTTCAGACAGAGGATGATGGTTATCTCTCAGAGATGTTCCAGCGGATCCTTCACCAAGCAGCATGCAGGACTAGATGATTCCTGTGATCTGTTCCAACTCCATGATTCTACATGTAAGCCTGCGGCACCTGCAAAGTCCAGCAATGGTGAGGGTGGCACAACAGGAGCCAAGGGTAGCTTCATAAATATGTTACGGACAGAGGATCCGGTTGACAGGATGCTCTATCATTGCACAACTTGATCCTTCTATATCACTCTTACTTCCCTCCTCTCCTTTGCAAAAGAAGTGCTTTGTCACAACCCCGGAACATTTCCCCAGGCTGAGAGGGGAGAAGCTAGCCGAGAATTGTTCCTGGATGAGTTTTCACCCAGAACTATCTCCTGGCCCACTGTTCTCAGTGTATTGTATATGCAGCCTTGTTGCCCAGCAGACCTGGGTCTGAAGGTGCTTCTTCCCACACAAAGTCCATCCCTCTCACCCTACTGCTGCCCTGTTGGCTTAAAATGGACAACATATAGCCATATCCTGTGCCAGAGTTTTGGGACTGCTATCTTGGGTAAGGTATGGCTTTTCCAAATTTCCCCGAGAGTCAGTTTAACTTTGTGCCACAGTTCTGCAGATCTCCTTGGTGTTCCTCACACCAAACCGTAAGCTACAGGTTGCTGACCTATAACAGTGGCTCGTGGGGGTCACCTATAGAGAAGTATGGAGATGGTCTTGGAAAAGGAATCCAGCAATTGCTATGGAAATATCAGCATAGCCCAGAAAAACAGATCGGGTGCTGGAGAGGATATATTCTGGTCTTTTTGATTCTTGTCTCCTTTGAAAGGTGTGTAAATGTGTTTTATCTCCATGTGCCATCAGCAGCAGCACTAATGATGTTACCTAGTTGGGTAATGAAACATCTGCAAGCAAGCCACCAAGTTCAGAGAGCACCAAGGACTTCACAGTTCAACCCTGGGCTGCTTATATACTCTTCGATCGAAACTCAAGATTACCTGCCTTGATTCTACAGTAGTATCAGAGGGCTGTCCTATGATTCACCTGCATTTTTCAATTAACACCTGGAAGAGAGGCTGCTTACACAAGCTACCTATTTACCCTTGTGAGTGTGAAGTAACCAACTTCCAGCTCTAGCCCCCATCAGATAATTATTTCCCTTTTTTGTCGTAGCATGCACCCAGTTTCTGCAAGACACCTCATTAATATCTAACCTCCCTTTGCCAATGCCTAAACTGAGCGACTCTGGGGGTGGAGGAGGTCGCAAAGCTGTAAAATTTGCCCAACGAAAGCCACCACTTTGTGAGTCGAATTCTGTCCTCAACACTTGGGCTCACTGTGGTAGACAGAGGAAGGGCCCCTGGTGCTGTAAGTAATTAATGGGGACAATTTAAATAAACGTGATGCTGTTTGTTTCGGTCCTGGCACCTCTTTTAATGTCCTCCTGCTTCAGTATTTGTCCTGAACATTCTAAATTAGCTGGCAATACAAGAATTTCAGAAAGCAAGGTGTAATGGTATGTGGGAAAGACCTTGAGAGGTGGGATGAAGAGATGCTGCCAAGGGAACGGTCAGATAAGAGAGGGCTTAGCCCTCAGCTGCCTAATGGAAGGGGCAAGAGGCTCAGAAGGGAACCCCCCCTAGTTTCTCAGGCTGTAAAGGAAATGGGGGGATTGTCCTTTCAGATTTGCGAGATGCTGTCAATGTAACTTTACAATAAAGTGGAATTGGCTCATCTGGTCGTGATTCCTATCTGGTTTACCCGGCGAGGCTGACATCAATCTTGCAAGTCTTTCATTCCTCTTTCCTTATTTTTAGAAGCTATTACGTGGGTTTTCTAATTCTGATTTTCTACCTTATTTTCTCTCCTATCCTTATTTTCGATCCCATTTTCTATCTTATACAAAATTCCTATTTACCATCCTACAGTCTATAGTTTTATGTTCCTCAGTTCTAACTCCCTCTATTCTAAGTAAAGGTAAAGGTTTCCCTTGACACCAAGTCCAGTCGTGTCCAACTCTAGCGGGCGGCGCTCATCTCTGTTTCAAAGCCGAAGAGCTGGCGTCTGTCCGTAGACACTTCCGTGGTCATGTGGCCGGCATGACTACACGGAATGCCAATTTTCCTTAATTCTGGCCCTCTGCAGCTTGCTGGGTGGAGTTGGATGTTGGTGCCTCTTCTAGATGGATTCAGGATCCTCTGGCCTGCTTCATGAGCCTTGGTGGGGGTGGGGGTGTCTTGGTTCACCCTGCAGTTGTTCCAATTGGGGTGGGTCTGTCTTCCCAGCCCTTGGACCCCCTCCCGAACTGGCCAGTGTCTGGGCTGCTCAGAAGAGACTTGTGGTCATCTTCTGGGTGCTCTGTTGAAGCCCTCCTATGATAGCAAGCCCACCTAACAGTGTAAGATACCAATTCAAGGAAGAAACCACAATTCAATCAAGCTGCTATATATAAACCACCAGCAAACTCCATTCTCCCAGGCACTGTTGATGTTATCTCATCTGGTAATGAAATGTCTGCAAAAAGCAACCAAACTCAGAGAACATCAGTTATGAGCTGCATAAATTCTCTGCTACTCAAAGCTACCATTGATCAGGGTTGGGTAAGGCTAGACAGGTCCCTGGGATGGTGGGCTTTGCCCCCTTTCCAGATTCCTGAGTGAAAGGTCACTGGCGTGGAAGGGTTCTGAAAGAATGCTGGACTTCTTTGCCTAAGTATGTGTGAGAGATTGGGAGGAGGCTGAGAAAATAGCCAGAGAAATTCTAGACCTGCACAACCAAGTGATGAGAGAGGACCTCATAAATGGTAACTCAGTCCAGAATGCTCTCAGGAGAAGAGATTCAAACTGTTCGAAGCAGCTCTGCCTTGCTGGAATCACTAATAAATGAGGGCAGGATGTTCCTGTTGTGGACTCCAAGATGCTGTCCCTAATTCTTCCCTTGGCCATGTTTCAACAGCTTAGCAATCAAGAGGTCACGGAGGTTCAGAACACACAGTTCGCTTCAGGGCTGGAGTTGCAAATGTGAGAATCCAACCCAAAACTTCTTGCTTAAAAAATATACTGAAAAAGCACCATGAGTTGCCGAAAGAGCTGCCTGATAAACCTTGAGCAAAAGTAATAGTGGTTTAGAAAATCGTATGAAGTGCAGGTCATAAAATAAAAAATAAAAGCGAGTGAGATCCTCATGCGGATGAAAAGCATGGTTTGGAAAGGACTCTTAGATAGCCTCCTTAGATAGGGGAGAATCTCCTGGATGTCTTGTCATGCACATTTTGAAAACCTTTAGAGCTATGGCAAGACGGGCAAGACAAGGTTGGAACCTGATGGTGAATTAAAAGGGTGCAGCGGTGTTCTTGCATATAGAAATATCTGATCAGTCCTGGATCTTCATCCTGTTGGACAAGATGAAGATCAAGGACTGATCAGATATTCCATCCGTCCTCTGGGCTCTGGAGAATTCGGAAGTAGAACCTGGGAAGCTCGTCCTGAGGCCACACAGGTTCCATGGTCCTTTTCCAAAGAAGGCCTGCAAGTTATGCACCCCTGCATCCCCTTGCACTAGGGTGGGGAAGGAAGGGTCTTGAATCAGATTATATAACTTCACCCCACTTCTGAGACCACCCTTAGGTCTGAGATGGTCTCTACTGCCAGATATTGAGGAAGGGTGTCAGCTCTCCCAAACACTTTTTGGGGGGTGCCTTCAAGTCAGTGCTGACTCCTGGCAACTGCCTGGACAAGTCCCTGCCGTTTTCTTGGTAACATTTCAGAAGCGGTTTGCCATTGCCTGCTTCCTAGGACTGAGGGGGAGTGACTGGCCCAAGGTCACCCCGCTGGCTTTGGGCCTAAGATGGGGTTAGAACACTTATCTTGGTGTCTAACCCAGTGCCTTAACCACTAGGCCATATTGGCCCTGCTCCCAAATGCTGGGCAAAACAAAAGCAATGGAAGATACCATGTTGAATCATCAATTATTCTGCAACAAGGGAAAGGGTTAGCAAAGAATGCTTGCAGGGTTTTATAGAACAGACCATGTGATGCCGTGTTGCAACACCAGAAGAAGGCATGGTGGATTGCAAGCTCAGGCTTCACCCATGAGACAAGCATGGCATCTGCATGCAGTTATTCCTGCAATCAACGTCAGTGCATGATCTACAGCATCCCAAGAATTTGCTGCTTTAATAGCGTACAAACCTCAGTAAAGAAGATTTGGGCAATCGTCCTCTGGAAAATGCTTGAAAAAACTTTCTTCCAGAGAAAGAATTGATCTTGCGACACACAAGCTTGATATGAAACAGAAACAGCCTTCAAAAGCATCTGTCTGCAGCCTTCTTTCTCTGCAGAGAGGAAGGAAAGATGCCTTTTGCTTTTTGATGCTTCCACAATAACAGAGTTAGGGTAGAATGCGTAAACATAAAACATGTTTTTATGAATCCATGGTTTTCCTCCTGGATTCAGTACAAAGGTTCAATTGTCCTAGATATAGAAGGAACTGAGCAACATCAGCGCCAAGACTCCTTGATAATTTCCAAAAAGTCTGGAAACAATGGGGTAATGACTGGAATTCTGAAATCTGTCTGAACTAAGTTGAGAACTTGGGTGCTTCTACCTGATAGTTAAAAGGTTATGGGGCTTCTTGCCATGCACAACAACTGCTTTGCATATGGATCAATGTCCTCAGAGGGCAAAATGTTGAGGAGGATATTCTACAATGAAGTCATGAAGCAAAGAGAAGCACAGGGATAAAAGGGTAGACTCTGAAATCAAAGAATCTGCACTGGATGCTCAAGCACCTGAGATGCATCCAGAGACACAGGAGGCGAAAAGGTAGGCTGCTGGGAAGGCCAAGCATGGACCAACATGACATTCCAGGAAGTTGCTGGCTCCAGAATAGAGACAATTTGAGAAGAAGATGTCAACTAAGCATATGGAAACAAGGGGAGATCCTGGTGCACAGGAGAGGGTGGGACTAGCAGATATAGTTGGTGTCCTTGAGGGTACCTGATGAGAGCCATTAAGAGGTAGGTGCTCACATCACATGGGAGTTGTGAAATGAATGGGTCATGACTGAGAAGGTAATGGTGAGCAGTTCTGGTTCTTGAAATAATCAAGAACCATGCAATAATAGGATCACAGAACTCACCCCCTATCCCTGTAATATGGAGGAAAGATCTGGTAAAAATACTGATGGGGCCATTTGCCATCAAGACCAATGAGCATTCGGAATCATGCCCGAGAACTTCATGAATCTCAAAGTCTCACTGTCTAGAAGCAAATGAGGCAGACGGGGAGAACGGAGTTTGTAGGATGAAGGCCTGGAAGGGTGTTGTTTGAAGCAGAATGGTGCTAGGGATCAGACCGTGATGGTGAGGCTCACCCTGGGAGACGAAGCCGTGGCTGCTTTCAGTTGGAGGTCTGCCGTGGGGCGGCCTGGGCTGAAGTGTAGGGAGGATCAGAGAATGCACAAATGGTGGGGCAGTGATGCTTCTAACAGCACTGAGGCAGAGGCCTTCTCAGGCTAGATTTCTGTAGGATCCCGGGCTGGAAAGGATTCTTGGAGGTCTTCTAGTCCAGCCCCTTCCCTGATCTTAGGGAAAGACCATTTCTTCCCGCAACACACCCCAGCTTCCCACCTCCAACAGTTACTGAGTTTGTGCATGAGCAAAAGTGGAACTGAGCACCTTGGCGCCGTCCCCTTTCCAACCATCGCGCGGTTTTATCTGCGCATGTTCCACTGAGTCCTTCCCAATTCAGGAGCCCTGCCTGGCTATGAAGGGTCACCCATGCATCTTCCAGGTGATCAGCTCAGGCACTTAGGGTTTTCCTCCCTGGCTTATGCAAAGCCTTGTGTCCCAGATGCACGTGTCAAGTGCCCAAGTTACTTTAAGACCCCTCTTGCCTCCTGAGGTTTGGTCCTGGATGGCTTTTCCAAGCCCATCTTGTGCATTTCATGAATATCTGAAGTTTATCATTGCAGAAGGAAGAAGGAGGAAGAGGAGGAGGAGGAGGAAGGAAGGAAGGAAGGAGGGGGAGGAGGAGGAGGAGGAGGAAGGAAGGAAGGAAGGAAGGAAGGAAGAAGGAAGGAAGGAAGGAGGGGGAGGAGGAGGAGGAAGAAGGAAGGAAGGAAGGAAGAAGGAAGGAAGGAAGGAAGGAAGGAAGGAAGGAAGGAAGGAAGGAAGGAGGGGGAGGAGGAGGAGGAGGAGGAGGAGGAGGAGGAAGCAAAGGGTGGAATTCATAATCAAAACAACTGTGCTGGATTTACACAAAACAGAAGCAAGGATGTGGACAGACGTGTTCCTCATGCAAGCAAGAAACCCCGAGAAGTGAGGCCCCCAGAGCAGATCCGAGGCTGAAGGACCGTCCTTCCTCTCTTGCCAGTCAGGGCTGGTGCCTAAACCAGGCCAGGCTGCAGCTGTGTAGAATAAAAATACTCCCCTTTCCCGAAACCTACAGGAAGAAAACCTACAGAAAATGTTCTTCCTTGCCACACGATGGTGCTAGCTGATTGGTGAAACATGGAACCCGCCGGCTCGAGTAAGAAAAGAACGCTTTTGTTGTGTGGGGTCAATCCCCTCCTTTAAATATTCTATAATCATCAAGATTATGGTCTTAAGGATGACGTTGGATTGCTCAGGTCTGTGCTTTGAGTAATTAGGAGAAAACAAGGGCTTGGGGATTATGGATCCCTGACAGCTACTTTTGCAGAGGAACGAATCTGGCTTTGACAGGTGGAAAGGATGGAAAAGGAAAAGGGCTCCGCTGGTCTTTGCGCATGATGTTTGCAAAGAGCTTTGGCAGAAGGTCCTTCAAGCTCCCTCAAAAGAAGCAGGTTGCAGCTGTTTTTGGAAGGCCTGGGTGAAGAACAGCTGGCGGGTCAGGAGAACCGTCACTTGCTTGCTTTGAGGATCCCAACACCAAAGGATCAAAGGATCACCTGGTCAGGGGTCTCTTCCCAGCCACCTGGAACTCACTGGTGGCACATAGGCAGAGAGGGAGGCTATTCGGGGGGGGTGCGATTGTGTGTGTGTCCAGAGACAGAGCACCCTGCCTGTTGCAACCCCTTCTTACTCCGTGCATTGGGGCAGGTCAGCTTTGGGGCAGAATCCTGCAATTTCAAAGCCAAGCTGCATGGAAAAAAAGCCTGCGTATTAGGAAAGAGGACCTCATAAATGAAACATATCCAGGGCGGCAGATATTTAAGATTTACGAATGAACTTTTAAACATCTAGCTGCCTGTTGCTAGAGGCGGACTCTGGATTTCATTTGTTCAGGTGTTTAATTCATTAGATATTCTTTTAGATGCGATGGGGGGTTTTGCTCCGGCCCCAGCTTTGTCTGAGTCACATGCATGTTTCAAGAGCAGCCCTCGTTTCTCCCCATAAAGCTAAACAAGGCCCTCTAAAATTCGCCCTACGAGGTTTTTTAATTTATTCATTAAATTTATGTGGCCACCCATTTCTTATACAGGACTCTGGGCAGCTGACAGTTAAAACTGAATAAAAACACGATCAATAGTTATTAACAATAATTATTAAATTATTAAGTTCTAACCCTTTTAGGAAGCTATCTAGACTATAGACAATATTATTGTGGTAATAATGTACTTTGGGGCAAAGTGAGATGGCTGGCGGTGCCCTGTTCCTCATTGTCCAGAAGAAGGCTCAGTGTCTTGCTGAGATACTTGGCTGAGTAAGGTGCTCCTGGCTGTAGACATGGTAGGTGGACAGCTGTGTTAATCTGGGGTGGCAAAAAGTCAGGAGTCTGGTGGCCCCCCCTTTGCTACTCATAAAAGGGGCCACCAGACTGCTCATCTGGGGCTGAGCACAGAGCTTTTTGCAAATTCCTGCAAGATGTTTTTTAAGCATCAAACAGATGTGACCTGCTGTTTTGAGATGAGGAGCTGAAAGGGAGCTTCCTGATCAGAGGGGAGGATGGAAACCCAATCTGTGTGTTGCTAGAGTCAGCCCTCCAGGAGAAATCCCACTGAAGAATGAGTGGCTGTTTAAAAAAGTCATCACAACATGGAAAAATGGAGGAATAATTTAGCTATTTTAGAACTTCCGCATCTAGAAATTCAGGGTGGGCGGGCAGAGAGAGAAATGCATGCTGTGCCTTGATTCAGGGTCGGCTGAAAGCCACCTGCTTCGCCCTACAGGACTGGAACGTTCCCAACGGTGCCAGTGCCAACCCTGCCCGGATTCTGTCTACTCAGCTGCCTTGTCATCTCGCTGATCCGATGGGACCGCTGGAGCCTTCGCAGCGCATCCTGCTTCCGCTACCAGATGTCTCCAAGGACATCCGCGGATTGGTTTGGAGAGCTCTCAAAGCGGAGAGAACAGTGTGCGGGAGGGGAATTAGTAAAGCTGGTGGCCGCACGATGGCACTTGGCATTTGGAAAAACTCCGGTGACTGAAGGAAGGAGGGGAAGGGGAAAGGGAAGGACACAGAGAGAGAGGGAACTGCATGGCTGGGGTCGCCCAGCATCCTTAACTAGATGGCTGAAATTTGCCGGTTTTCTGAGTTTGCAGAAAACTAATCAAATAGGCTGGCTCAGGTAATACGTTAAGTCGCAAAAAAACTAACTGAGGTTAAGCCTAACCAAGCATAGCGCTGTGTGCAAACAGTCCTCTGAATAGTTAGCTACCTGGTTAGTCTTGTTACGTGAACCTAGGCTCTAGAGCAGGGCTTCTCAACCTTGGCAAGTTTAAGATGTGTGGACTTCAACTCCCAGAATTCCCCAACCAGCTTTGATTAACACAGCTGTCCACCTACCATGTCTACAGCCAGGAGCACCTTACTTGGCCAAGTATCTCAGCAAGAGACACCGAGCTTCTTCTGGCCTCCTTACTTTGCCCTCTGAAGCATGTTATTACCACAATAGTATTGTGTATAGTCTAGATACCTTCCTAAAAGGCTTAAAACTGTTAATAATCTCAAACTTGCCAAGTTGAGAAACACTGCTCTAGAGCCAGTTGGAAGTGTCCAGTAAAATGGGCCAACCTGTTGGCCGTTCTTGCTTTCTCATCAGTGGGGGAAGAGACCCCAGTTCTGCCCAGCGTTTGAAGAGGGACAGAACAGGAACACCAGGGACATTGGCAGTGGTGGCTCAGGGCATGTGATGCCCAATGCATGAGGGAGGCTGGGCCACCCTTGCCGTTCTCCCACAGGATCCAAGGAGCCTGCACTTGCTGTGTCATACCCTTGGCCTGAAACGGGCCAATTATTGTAATTCACATCTCTAAGTAAGGAGCTATCTTGGGCTCCAGGGTTTGGGGAAATGGCCAACGATGGGCATTTCCACGGCTTCAGATAAAGGCCTTTGGGTCCTTGAGGGCATGATGTCCAGCCCCTTGCTCAGCCCAAGGGTCCAAACTGAAGCATCCCTACTAGATGCTTCTGCTGGAGCACATGGAGGACAGGGGAGCCACTCTAAACTTCTCCCACGGTTATCAACTATGATTATTTGTATAAATTGAATGAATGAATGAATGAATGAATGAATGAATGAATGAATGAATAAGTATGACCAGTATGGAAGGAAAGGTCCCGAATTCTGTCCTGGGGTGGAGTTAGGTTCCCAGATCTTTGATAAGGGGGAATCTGGGGAAAGAGGACCCAGCACTTGGTTGTAAGATGATTCTCTCCCTGCTTCAGAGCTAGGAAGAGCAGATCTCCTGTGCGTGCACAGACAGCTTCCAGATGCTTCATATAATTCACAGGGTGCCTGGCTCACTCGAAGCACACACAGTAGATGCCATTATCGTTTTTAAATCTTCAGCCCCAGTGTTCATCTTTGTTTCAAAGTTCTGTTCTCTTAATGGCACAGTTGACTTAGGTGTAAGGAGCTTGGTGTGAATAAAAAAAAAAAGGTGGGGTTGTTCCACAGCTTTTGGCCCCCACTGTTTTTAGGATTTCAGCTATACTTGTCATCAACACAAACGGGCACACAAAAGCACACACTTGTCAACACTGATTCCGAAGAAGGGATTTGAGTGTGTGAACAAGCACAAACTTTCCAGCAGTTGGCTGTGGTTCTCCAGAGACATATTGTTTCATATGCTAGTTGACTGTTAAGAAATATTTTATTGCAAATCATGATTTCTTTCACTGTTAGAAAACACCGGCATAGCAATGAAACGTTGCTATGACCTGAGATTGTTTGGAGGCTCCAGAATTCTAAAAAAGAGGTGTAAAAAACATTAAAAGCTGGGTGCACATCTCTGTGAAAATATATCAGCTGTTCACAACTACGCTGGCTTGGGCAGCAGATAGTGGAAGCAAAGCCGGTATGTCGTAGGCAGGTCAACTGTGTAGAAATCCAAGTTTGTGCTCTCATCCTGGATGGGAGGCTGCAGCGTCCTTTGCATTCAACACTCAAGAAAGGGAACTTTGTGGACGGACACCCCAGCATCTAGGGTGTGAAGGCTTGGATTGAACTCGGCTTGCATGGACTCCTTCTTGCTCTGAAAACCCAACTTCATTCTAGTGAAGAGGTTCATCCTCATGGGCTGCTAGTCCTTCCTTCTCTCTCTCCTCACCTTTGGTGGCCTTTTTCATGGTTAAAAGTTAAACTGGATGCACCTTGGGGCACAGACCTGAACCTTTCTCTTCTGTCCCCTGCAGTCTGCCCCCCCGAATGGCCTCGTGGAGCTGACAAATGGCAATCTGTAATGGTATGTGGGAGTGACCTTGGGAGAAGGAGTGAAGAGATGCTGCCTAGGGAAGGGTCAGATAAGAGAGGGCCTAGCCCTCAGCTGCATAATGGGTGGAGAAAGAGGCTCAGAAGGGGCCCTCCCAAGTTTCTTGGGCTGTAAAGGAGATGGGGTGGGGGGAATTTGTACTTTCAGACTTGCAAGATTCTGTTAATGGAGCTTTACAATAAAATAGAATGGGCTCATCTGGTCGCGTTTCCTGTCTAGTCGACCTGGCAAGGCTGACACAATCTGAGATCTGCAATAGGTCTAAGACATTGCCAGACCCACTAACTGCCCCCTTCCAACCTGTAGCAGGGCATTGTTCCTTTTCACTGAGAATTGCCTTTGCCCAAGTCCACCCTCTGGGAAGGGGGCAACTGGGCAGTTGGAGAGGGGCCCCCACAAGTCCTCTTCGAAAAGGGATGCCTCCTTTTGCAGCTGAGAGATGTCTGATTCCAGGCCCACCTGTGAAGTCGGTGTTTCCCAGAGCCCGAGGAATTAAATTCATGACCCATGGCAGCGAAACAGCCACAGGTGAAAAGAGGGGGAAGAAAAGCTCGAAGCAGATGGCCAGGCCGGACGCAGCGCTGAGATTCAGCCAAAGACTCATCTCATCCAGCACAGAGAAATTTGGTAGCCCGAGGAAATCAAACTGTGAAGCCTGCATAGAATGTGGCTGATGTGGAAAAGCGATGGTGCTCCTGGGCCAGCTTCGGGAGTTCGCCACAGACTTGGCTAAGGTCTGTCTGGGGTGGAAGAGTGCCTTGGGCACGCCAAATGTGATCAGCCGAGCTCCCCCCGTTTCTCTGTCCTGGATCAGGGCAGAATCTCAAGCTCCCCCTGCCCCCCGCTGAAACACAAGATGTCCCTTTGAACAGCCTCTCCCGGGGTGTGCAACTCTGAAGAAGGACGTGCAGTTGGAGAATAATTGGGCAGAACCCTGCACGCCCCCCCCCATCACAAAGCATAAAAGAGATTTACGGCCAGTTGGGTGTCATTCTTGCCTCATTTTTCCTGACGCACTGCAGATCTCGAAACCGTGTTACCTTCCCAAGCAGCAGCACTCGGCTTGGACTGATGTCAACCTAATTTCCAAAGCCCAGTGACATTTCCTTTCGGAGGGGGCAACTGAGCCCTTTGGGTTCTGGACAGGGCAACCCGGGCACTAAATTGGGGCTTGGGGCTGCCTGAAAAAAAATCAGGATTTGCTTCTGGGGAGCAGCTGCATCTCAGCCTCTTGAAATTCATGGGGTCTGTTTGGAAAAGGGGGGAATCTATCTGTGGATCTCTGCTAAGTCAGTATTGGGGTAGGACTAAGGATGGTCTTAGCAATGGGTGGGGTAGGGAGAGCAGCCGGGGGGGGGGGGCAAAGATGGCAGATGCGCCGTGCCCCCCTGCAAAAACTATAGGGTTTCTGCAGATCAGCCACTTTTAGCCCAGCGTTTAACCTTTAACTTAATTAAATATTAAATTAAATTAAAACATTAAATTAAATATTGAGCAAATAAAAATCAAAAATTTAATATTTAACCCAGCTGATCTCCTTCCCCAGTTGGCTCTGGCATGTTCCCAGCCAGAGGGCTAGCTAGCTAGGGGGTTTGGCAAGATAGAGTCAAGACAGTGGTCTCAGTGGTTCGACTGAGTTTTGACTCCCATCTTGACTTTTTTGACCGAACCCTAAGGAATCCCAAACCTACTACAATTGGTTCAGGCATCTGTTCTGCAAGCCTAGCTGTGGGCCCAGCAGGAGCAAGCTGGGACCGGAGGAACATCTTGGGATGGCTAAATGGAGCCTGGCATTACAGCTTCCTGTGTTTTCAGGGCACTTTGCTGGCATTGGGGAGCGATTTCTCCAACTTCTATGGCCCTTTGCAAGCTGCAGCCCACTGCAGAGAGTGTGTGAAGAGGGATGTCACAGAGCCCCCGTGAAGCAGGATCAGATACTCTGGTGTGGCCTCAAAACTCCAAACTCAGGTGGCTGCAAGAGGGAAAGGCCACAGAGAGATGGGGAGCTGGGAAGGGTCTCCCAGCCCACTCAGCAGAGGAACCAGCGAAGGGTAACCGAGCATTAGATTTTGTCAGGGTGAATTATAACGCCCCAAGGAAATTTCTGGCAGCACCAAAACAACGGAGAAGGCAGAGAACAGCTTGGGGGCAGAGGAGCCTTGTGAGCACAGAGGAACCTCAACTGGACCTTGGAAGACGTCTAATCCAACCCTGGCTCAGGGTCTGATCTGCCAAAGGCTGCCTTTCATTCCAGATGGAGCAATGTCCCAGGAGTTGTGCTGCTCTCCAGGCCTCCCAGAAGCCTCAGGGGGCTGTGACTGAGCTTTGACGAGGCATCCCTCGAGCGCAGTGCCTCGGCACACGCTTGGGCTTGCACAGGAGATGTTTCCACCCCACAGCAGCCCAGCTTGAGGCTTTGACAGAAGGTGTCAAAGTAGCCCCTCACTTTTCCATGTTGCCATGCTACTTTGCATTGGTGGGACACGCTTGCATATGGACCGATTAGCGACACCCTGTGTGGTCAAAGAAGGCATCATTGTCTAGCCGCGCATCGCAAACACACACATCCTCGTTGCTTAGAAAGAGAGGCATCTGTTTGACTTGGATCAATTGCATCTCAGGGTAAAAAATGGTCTGGGGCAAATTGTTTATAGGTAGTCCTTGACTTATGACCACTACTGGGACCAGAACTTTCATCACTAAGTGAGGTGGTCACTAAATAAGTCACCCTGATTTTATGACCTTTTTTTGCCAGGGCTGTTAAGCGAATCACCATGGTTATTAAGTGAGTCATGTGGTCATTAAGTGAATCCATCTTCCCCCATTGACTTTGCTTGTCAGAAACTGGTTGGGAAGGTTGCTAATGGCGATCACATGAACCTGGGCACTGCAACCATTGTAAATACATGCCGGTTGCAAGCACCTGAATTTAATCATATGACTGCAGGGATGCTGCAATGGTCATAAGTGCGAGGACCGATCATAAGTCGCTTTTTTCAGCACCATCATAACTTCAAATGGTCACTAAACAAATGGTTGTAAGTCGAGGACAACCTGTATAGGAAAAGGGTTTTTAGCAGCTCCATCCCACGTGCACCTTGATGCCTTCAAGGGGCTTCTGAAAGATGTGCCCTCGGAAGGATTCTTCCACCCTCTTGCATGGCCAGCCCTCCTCCCACCCGCCCTCCGTTGCCGTACTCACACATGGGCTTCAGTTGGCCAATCAGCTCCTCCTTTGTCCATTTTGCCCACTCCTTCTTGTCGGTGTTTATGGAACATAGGATAGGACCACATGGCTTCCCACAGTCTTCGATGGCGGGTACATTCAAGTAGTGCACCAGCACAATATCTGGATTCTAGAGAGAACAGAAATGCAGATGTGGTCACCATCACGGGGCAAAGAGAAAGGCGGATGGGTGCAAGAAAAGCTCGTGAGACAGCGTGCAAGATGGGGTCGCTTCCGCACCCAACACCTGAGTTTTATTAAGTCCCCTCCATGTTGCATTGGCAAGCAGCCAGCTCAAGGGCCAGTCCACCTGGCCACGGGGCACCCATGGTCCCACAGCAGCAAGAGCGGAATAACGGTGAGGCCAGGTCCCACCTCGAAGAGGAACGGCAGCTGAGCTTCTGTGTGACCCTCAGTGCTGGGTCAGAAAGGCAACGTTGGGTTCATGAGCCCCTGTTTGATTAACAACAGTTTGTTGACTAAGACACAGTCGGCTGGGTCACACAATACAAAACAAGAGGGACGTTGTGTTACGCTGGACCCAAACAAATCCCATTTTGGCTTGACATATTATATGAAGGGAGAGCTGGTTTGGCCTAGTGGTTAAAGGCACTGGTCTAGAAACTGGGAGACCTGGTCCTGCCTAGGCACAAAGCCAGCTGGGTGGCCTTGGGCCAGTCACTCCCTCCCAGAAGAAGAAAACAATGGCGAGCCACTTTCAAAAATCTTGCCGAGAAAACCGCAGGGACTTGTTATGTAGTCACCTGTGATCAAGGTTGGCTCAAAGGGGGAGGGTGTGTGGGTATAGAGGGCAGACCCTGACATCTGCCCCTTTTTAGTGTGGAGATCTGGAGATCTGGCCAAAGGAACAACCACATCTTTAGAGGAGGTTGCTCACTGCTTCTCTGGCTGAGTTACTGTCAGAACAAGAACATGCAGAAACACACCAGTGGCCTCCTTGGAAAGCAGGCCATTGTTACAGCTTTAAAATGAAAACCTTTTCAAGCATCCGACTTTAATGATTTTTAATTCAAATAAAAAGTATCCCTCAGTCGCCAGGAGTTAATTGGCTGGAAAGAATTACAATATTCTGCTTTTTGATTCACCTTCAACTGTCTGTCTGCAAGGTTGCCACCCTCAAACTCAAGAGGCTTATTTATTTATTTATTTATTTACCAGCATAACGTCACAATTTCTCCAAGGATTGCCATTTTTGATGTGTATGCACAAGTGGAACTTTGGTCTTTACGCTTGAACAAGACTTGTGTGCTGGGAAGAGGAGATGGAAAATCTCTCCACAGAAGTTCCTACTCAGGGGGAAGCAGCCAACCAGTTTTGGAGTAACTTGTGAATCACCGCCAAGGGCGAAAACTCAAGAAAAGGATATTGTGGCTAAACTTTTTGGAAAGCTGCAGAAAGGGAGAAGATGGGATGTGGTGGGATGGGGAGATTTGTAGCCGCTCATCATCTTAGGTTCAATCAAGTTGGTTGAATCCCCCCACTTGGACGAACATTAGGAGGAAAATATCCCTAAGCTAAGTAGAGTCACTGGTCTGAGATGGCTATATAAATGGAATAACTAACTAACTAACTAACTAATAATAGACTCAGCTTCAATCCTCTCCCTTGAGATGCAAATCAACAAAGAAAAACTAGCCCTCAATTATGCAACCTCTGGTTTCTCAAGTAAAGCAGGACAGCCCAGGAGAACTTTCTCCTCTTCTCATGGAGAGCCATCCATCCATCCATCCATCCATCCATCCATCCATCCATCTATCCATCTGTCCATCCTTTAGATTCCTATGCTTTAGGAGTTCAAGGCACTACATATAGTTCATAGGAAGTAGGCCCAGTCTTGGACATGGACAAAGGAACGGTTGGGCTGGACTAGCCCTGGCTTCATCCTTCGACGCTCAGTTACCTCCTTCTTCAAAGGGCATTGCTGCCCATTTGCAAGAGGGATGCTTCTAAAGTCTTCCACACCCGCACGTTGGAACTCAAATGTCTTGTCCCTGAACTTAAGCCCATGCACTGGGAATCCAGAACTGCCCTTGCTCTGATACCATGGGTCTGCTATTCCCTGCTCCTTCTCCTCCTACATTAACAGGTCCCACCAGCACTTGTCTCCCTCTTCTGTCTGCAAGTGGTGTTTCACCTGAGTGGATCAGATCTGATGCTCTCCATTACTCTGGATAATGCAGCAAGCCATGCCAACTGCAAAGGGCCCAACGGGTGAATCTACAGGGCTAAGCATTGTTTGTAACCTTCATCTTGGGCATTTGTCCAAGGTTACAAAAAATTAAGAGAAGAAGAGCCAAGCATCACAGAGCGAAGGAAGAAGACTTGGATAGCCTCTGCTTCTCTTTGTTTAACATCAAAAGAATAAAGATCAAGGGGGGGGGGAATGGCATTCTAAGCCAAAAAGGAAATGGGGACATATAGGAAAAAATAACCCTCTAAGGCAGAGTTTTCTTTCATTCCAGAGACAAATTCAGTCTCTCTCCCAGGAGATACTGGACTTGCAGGATTTATCTTGTTTTTATTTGAACCTGAAATCCATTGATCATCCTAGTGCAAAAGACAGAACTTAGACATCTAGAATTTAGAGCCAGGAACTTGAGGAGAAAAAACTACACCATTTTTCTTCACAAAAATCCACTTCTCATTACTTCAGGTTTTTTTTTTATGGAAGCGGTATGATCTTCTAGGTTTGCGGACTGGCCTCGATGGCCCCACACTTGGTCTCCAAGGGCACAGCCGGAGAGCCATGTTAATAAGCATTCTTGCATCTCTTGAGTCAGCAGAAGTTGGCCAACATAAACTGCCATCCCAACATGCAACCCGCCTCCATGACAAGGTTGACCGAGGGTCCTACCTTACCATTTTCATGCAAGGCAAGTTCAGGAAAGCGAAGGATGAATTCCCCAACTTGGTTTCCCCTCCCACTGAGATGTGTCCCCTGCCGATGTGAGCGTGAGCCTAAAATTTCTGCAAGAATTTTCAACATCAACACCAGACGGAAGGCAATAGGTGGCCATCCGTGGCTGTTTCCACAGGAGTGAGGAGGTCAAAGATTGCTTGGGGGTGCATCTTTCTTAGCACCCATCAATAAATCAAGGGGACACCCCTCTAGAACTTTGTGTAGACCTCAATGATGTGAATCTCCATTATTATCTTTTGCCAGATGTCATTTTAACGACATGTTCCCTCCCCAGCAGCCTCCCACAAGTGAAGTTGACCAGGACACAACTTTGGAACACATCACGCTCGACTGCAGAGGAAATCTTGAGCACCCCAAAGAAATGTTAGAAAAGCAGCCAGGGAAAATGATGGATTTTGGGGGAGAAAATACCAGCACAGGCTACATTTGGTAACTGAGGAAAGTATCACGCTGAAGGAGAGAATGTCTGTGTCGACCTAGCCCGTCTTTCAGCCTCTCTGAGTTTTGTCAGGTAGCAGACAAATATAAAACAATAATGCAATCGAAAAAGCCAAAGCTATTAAGCCAGCAGGAGAAGAACTGGGGCAGGTACTAAACAAAATACAAAACAAAGGAAGAACTAAAATGTCAGCCATCAATAAGAAGGCTGCAGTGGAAACGGAAGATTACAGGAACGTTTTAGAGAGTGATAGATTAAAAGGTTAGCAACACACACGCACGCACGCACACGCACACCATTTGCTGGAACTGGAGAGACAACCCAGCAGGGGATTGCGACGCATGCTTCGATTGCACGCTTGTGGTGGCCAGCTTGTCTTTCCTGACCCTCTGCCTGTGGACACCTTTGGTGAGTGATGAGAGAGAGTCGACACACGGCAAGGGAAGGAGAGGGGAAAGTTTTGGTACTCCGACTGGGCGTCGATGCTTTGGGCTCACATTTTCCAATGGTGGGATCTTGGGATGACCAGGGTCTGCAGGGAACGCAAAAGCCATCGTTCAGACCCTCATTTGCTGCGGTTCCTGTGGTCACACTACTCCAGTGCCCAACCATCACAAGCAAAATAAAGTTCCCTCCACTCCACCTTTCCCCAAGAGGTGGGTATTTGTGAGATGCAAAGGGAAGTGGCCTCCAGTATCATGTCATTCCCTCTTCTTGCTTTTGACATTGTCTGGACAGCTACAAGGACAGGAGGGCAGGAGAAGGCCCCAGGCAAAATGTGGGAGACTTTGTATGTCGTGGGGCATGCCACGGAATTCTACCTCCTCCTTCTGGGATCTCTTGGGATCACAGGCTAGCAGAACTCCCCATTCCCAGTGCGCAAATTCAGGAGACTAGAGAGGAGGTAAGACCATAAGCTAGGTCAGAACGCAGGCCAGAGGTGAAATTTGGGTTTCCACCAGAGAGAAACTGAGTCAGAATCCAAGGCAAGTCCTAAAGCAATCCATGAGTGAAGAAGGAGAGGTCTAGACCCAGAGAGGAAGCCAGTTCCCCTGTTGAACATGTTCCCTCTTCCTTCGATGCTGGTGAGGAGCACCTGGCCATGCAAAGTTTCCAGACCCTGAGCAGAGCCTTCAGAAGGCCAAAGAGCCTTCAGAAGAGCAGCTACTTTTTATAAGATTTGGAGTCTGAAGGTTTGTATGGCCTCCTCTAGAGAAAACTATGCCATTTAAGCTTGAAACCGTTTGAACCATTTATAAGTCACTGGGATGAAGCTGTGCCTTGCGGATAATCCAAGGTGGCCAACCCCACTACAGACAGAATCAAAATTCAAAAGCATCTGGAGAAGATAGCACACCCAGCCAAAATTCATGAGATGAAATGAATCATGGACACATTTGCATTAGGTATAAAAAAACCTCAAAAGGACAAAAGAAGACACCTCCCAAGCCTTGTAAGATCAATAAACTGAAGAATTTGAGCATGTGGAAGTATAAAGATGCGTGGTGGGTTGCAAATAGTAGAGCTACGCCTTCAGTCTGCATTTAAATATCCAGAGTGAAGGGAGTGACCTTCTGGTTTGGTTCTGCTCTATCCAGGCTGCAGATGGGGAAGTGGGGAAGTTGTTTTTAGGAAGAGAAGCAACAAAGTGAGAACATCCTGGGGGGGAAAAAAAGAAAGAAAGAAAGTGAAGGGCTGAAAAGCAAATCCTATCAGGAGCAAGAAAGGAACTGAATATGTCTAGCCTGCAGAAGAGAAGGTGAAGGGAAGGGTTGCAAATGCTGGCGATGGGACAGCCTGCGGAGGGAGGACAGGGCTGGCATCACTGGCTGGAAATGGCAGTGAAGAAGATAATAGCAGGAAAAACAGCCCCACAGCTGTGGAATAGATAGCCAGATTCCTGTATGCCAGTGTATCAGAGATGTTTTAGGAGCACTTCCAGACCAGCAATAAGCAGAGTTGGACAACAGGATCTCCAGGACCCCTTTCAAGTCTGTGATTCTGTTTTTCAATATAAAAGAGAATGACTGTCAAATGGCCAATCCAGTGTTTGTCAACCTTGGCCACTTTAAGATGGGTGGACTTCAACTCCCAGAATTCAACTCCCAGATGGGTGGACTTCAACTCCCAGCAAGGCTGGCTAGGGAATTCTGGGAGTTGAAGTCCACCCATCTGGGAGTTGAATTCTGGGAGTTGAAGTCCACCCATCTTAAAGTGGCCAAGGTTGACAAACAGTGGGCCAATCCTTCCTCTTATCAGAAACGTCTGCATCCAACAAGGAAAAGAAATGAGGTTTTTAAAACCGTGTAACACAGCATGTTTGGGAAAACGTAGAAGAACTGATCATTCCTGGCAAGGAGGACCAACGTCTGAAGAAGCCTTTTTTCCTTAAAAAGTCACATAATGCATGAAGCCCCAGAGACAGGGAAACTTTTAAAAAGTTTGACAGTAAAATAGAATAGTTTTGAAACACAGAACGTTTGAAATAAAGATGAAGATTATAGTGGAAGCTTAAATAAAGATTTTAGTGGAAGCTTAAGAATAGATGATTCATCCAAAACTGAACAAGCATTAAATATTTGGAAATAGATTGGCAGGAAACCTTAAAACCATGCAGGATTTCTTTCAGGAGGCAGTTCCTGGGTTCATTTACTGGGGAGGAGGTAACATTTCAGCAGGATCTGAACTTCTTAGCCTGTCTGAATTGTAGATAATCGTGTTGAGATTAGAATGTTCTTTTGATATAAATGCTACCTATGTTTCCCAGTTATGAGTAGAAATTTCAAGGGCAGACACCATTTTGGATATTGAAAAAGCAAAGCCGTTGATGGATCTGACATGAAAAGAAACACTGGGATAGGTTTCTGAGAATGTGAGCTTTTTCAAATAAAGAGGCAGAGCAGGTTTCTAGTCCTCAAGCCTCCGAAGTTCGGCTTGAAAATACAGGAGCGGTGATGCCAGGGGACATTTCAGTTGCCAAGAGAGCCAGGGGCAGACTGAATTTAGTTTCCAGAGGGTGAGGAGTGGGATTTAGCATTTTACTCAGGAGTAAAAACTGCAGCACTAAATATGCATTAAAAAGGAAAGAAACGAATCTGCAGAAGTAGTTTACCAGTGCTGCAGACAGCTCAGCCTGAATGTTTGCTGAGCTCCTATACCTCTGAAACTGCCTGTGGGAGAACGGGAAAGCACTTAAGCTACCTCTTCTGCAATAAACTATCCCAGCAAGAAATTTTCAACTTGGAGTGTTTATTGAGGGCTGGAAGAATATTCCTAAGAAAAACAGGACCGCCTATAACACGCCCCCCCCCAAACAGATAACAACCAGGCTCAAACCTCTATTTCCCTCCCGAAAGTCATTTGTTCCTACATTCACAAACTTTAATGACTGCTGTGGAATTATTTATAAAAATAAATAGGATAATGGTGTAATTAAAACTCTAATGTTTCATTAAGGCCATTGCACAGCCCGGCTTGAGGGGAGGGCGAGGCGTGCGTGCTGGTGCCGCGCTGCAGAAAGGGGGCCGCTGAACCAGAAGAGCAAATAAGTGGTTGCACTAACGAGAAAATTTTACTAATGAATAGATGCTGGGAGGCAATTAATTGCTTGTCCTTCAGATAGGCTTAAGAATATATAAAAGAGAGGGCTGGGGCAAAGACGGCAAAGGGCCAGAGCTATCAAGGGGGAGACGGGGCAGAGCTGCGCTCGCTTGGTGCCCCCCACCCAAGGCTGGTGGTCGTTGGAGATGGGTCTTCTTCTCAGCTTGCAAAGAAGGAGGTATAGTCAAGAAATCCACCCTTGGCTGGATTCTACAATCCCTCTACAAGTGGGAGAAGGTGTAACCGTATGAGGGAAAGGCCTTGGGAGACTGGGCAAAGCGACGCTGTCTAGGGAATGGTCAGATAAGAGTCGGCTGAGCCTGCAGCTGCATAATGGGTGGAGAAAGAGGCTCCCTAGTTTCTCAGGCTGGCGGGAAGATTGTACTTTCAGCTTTGCAAGATTCTGTCAATGTAACATATGGCTGCGAGAGCTGGACCATAAGGAAGGCTGAGCGAAGGAAGATCGATGCTTTTGAACTGTGGTGTTGGAGGAAAATCCTGAGAGTGCCTTGGACTGCAAGAAGATCCAACCAGTCCATCCTCCAGGAAATAAAGCCAGACTGCTCACTTGAGGGAATGATATTAAAGGCAAAACTGAAATACTTTGGCCACATAATGAGAAGACAGGACACCCTGGAGAAGATGCTGATGCTAGGGAGAGTGGAGGGCAAAAGGAAGAGGGGCCGACCAAGGGCAAGATGGATGGATGATATTCTAGAGGTGACGGACTCGTCCCTGGGGGAGCTGGGGGTGTTGACGACCGACAGGAAGCTCTGGCGTGGGCTGGTCCATGAAGCCACGAAGAGTCGGGAGCGACTGAACGAATAAACAACAAAGCTTAAACTAGAGTAGAATTAGCTCATCTGGTCGTGCTTCCTATCTGGTCCACCTGGTCAGGCTGACAAAAGGACAGGGCCAGCAATTGGATGGATCAGCTTCAGAAAAAGCAGCTTTTTACGCAGAAGAGCATGCTCCCAAAACCCGAGCATCCCTTCTGTGCCTCATCTTTCATCCCTGAGCAACATGCTCCCGCTTTCTCCATCCCTCAATCTTTCAAGCCTAGGTTCATCCTCTGATTCAGTTTCTGCTCTTCCCTGTCTCGGATGCAGCCATAAAAATCCAGTAAGATCGCTCTTTCTCCCAAGGATGTTGCATTTCCTGCCTCGCCTGCACTGGCCCCTTGCCTCTCTTTTGATGTGGATGAAGGGCAACATCTGGAAAGGTCAGAACAGCAGTTGTTGTTGAACTCAGGGGTGTCTGCATGGCATAGTCAAAGATGTCAAGATGGTGGCTGCAATGGTGTGGTCCAAGCTCCACCTGTTTTTTATGACCGTTGACACTCACAAAGAACAGGCACAGCTTGGACCTCACTGTCGTGGCCACCATCTCCTTTGACCATACCCTGTTGACACCCCTGGTTGATTGTGCCAAAGTTTCCCCTATTCTTCTTTTGCTTCCAATTCCTCCCCTGCCTTCACGCCACAGTTTGACACCCCAAAGCAAGAAAGGTAGAGCAGCATGGAATTGGGGCACCCCCTGACCCCAAATATGGTTGGTTGGAAGGGCCGTTGCATTGTATGATTGTCTCTGCTGTACAGCCAGTCAGGGGTTGGCCTGGGAGGTTCTCCACCTGACCCCATGGACCGTTCACCTGAGTCCTTAGGTGGAGGAGAAAGGGTGATGGGCCACTGTCCCCGTGATTCTGGAACAGTTGGAGCTCCTTAAAATGGCCAAGCCAGACAGAACAATGAGGACCAAGCAGAGACAGCAGAGAAGGAAGACCTTCCCCATATTTCATGGAGTTCACCCATTAACAAGTGTGTGGTTCAAGTCATCTTGGGGCAACACATTCCTGAGGCTACTCTTAAGGAATCAGACCCCTCTGAGATCACCCTTCTTCTGAGTTTCCACACCCATCATCCCATCATTCCCGTTAGCCATTATGGCTGGGAATGATGGAAGCTGGGAAAGCACTCTGTCCTCAGATTTAGCCTCCAAATGGGGAAGGGTGGAGGCATCTCCATTCTGGGCTGGCTTGCAGAGAAGCTGAGATTATGGTTCGAATCACTATGCAAGGACTGACGTGGCTTCAAATCAAAGAACTTCTTGGTTCTTCCATCACAGGAAGCTCAACAGGGACTACCATAGGCTGCACAAGCCACCTCATGTAGTTGGCAACAGTAAGAAGAGTCTTGTCATTCTGGGATGTTATGTGCATTCTTCATTCTAGTACAAAACCAGTACAATATAAGTTAACACAACTTGAATGCAGTCCAAAATGTAATAGCGTGTGTGTGTGTGCTTTTGAGTCAGTGTTGACTCTTGGAGATTGCTGGGCAAGTCCCTGCAGTTTTCCTGGCAGGTTTTTCTGGAGTGGTTTGCCATTGCCTCCTTCCTAGGGCTGAGAGAGAGAGTCTGGCCCACGGTCCCCCAGCTGGCTTTGTGCCTCAGGTGGGAGTAGAACTCACATCTCTTGGTTGCTAGCCTGGTGCCTTCACCACGAGACCAAACTGGGCCTCTATAATAGCATTATAGCATTTTACATGGTATACTTCTGTCAACAAACCTTGATATGACATAGCCTTATGATGAAAGCACAAAATTTAGCAATGAAAAAGATGATTTCAGGACACTTGTCATTTAAGAAAGCTTCTAGATAACATCGATCAGGGCGGTTGGGCAGTTTTTCCATTAGAGGGTGAATTAATTGAGAGTGCAATTTGGCAGAGAGTTTACACCTTAGAAAAACATGTTTTAGGGGTCCACCAGAGGCACAAGGGCATTGGCTAAGTGCCGCAGGGGCGCCTTTATATCTGCCACCCATAACTGCAGAACGGAGGGTGTTAAAATGAGCAGGGGGAAAAGGCCACCAGTAGGATAACTTAAAGAAATAACACGCAGCTTGTGGCTCCCTTCTTTGCTGAGATGATATACGCTGGGGGCTGTTGCTAAGTTATGCTAAAGTGCCATACATCTCATCTTTGTTTAATAAGCTCCATGGCTTTGTTGAAACCCATATTGAGATGGAAATCAAGGGAGATGCCAAGGTAAAGTGGTTAGTCAGTGCTACATACCATCTAGATTTAAAGTTATCGCATGCTAGCAGGGGCAGAAGCCTTGCGGGGCATATATAGATTCTAAGCCAGTAAAATATGATTAGTTGCCAAGCTCTTGTTTTGATGCTAATCAGCCTGGCCTCTAGTCTAAGAACACCGCTGGAGACACTTCTGGATGGAGAGAATATGGGTCCAGGGAGGGATAATTGCATTCTTTCATATGGTTGGAATTATATGCCAGGGTGCCTTCTGAGATGTTTGTTGGTTCAGTCTGTGATTATGGGATTTTCCAGTGGCTTCCCATCCAAGAACTAACCAGGTCTGCTTTTGCTTAGCGTTTTGCAAGATCAGTCAAAATTTGTTAGGGACCACCACCCAAATACAGGAACAGAAAATTAAAAAGGCTTTTCTTTTTTTTAAAGGCCCTTGCCAGATGCCAAAACAGTTAGTAGAGAAGATACCGACATGCCTATTTGGAACCTCCATAACTCAAGCAAGAATCCATCACATTCTTCTAGAGAAGATGGTGGTCATCAGTCCTTGAAGACAGCCTAAAAGTCAGTAGAGAAGATACCGGCATGCCTGTTGGGAGAGGTTATTCCTGGGCCCCCACTGAAAGAAAGCTTGTTCATCATGCCTTGGATGGGAAGCACAACCTCCATGAAGGATCCCGTAACTCAAGCAAGAACCCATCACATTCTTCTAGAGAAGATGGTGGTCACAGCTCTTGAGAGCTCAGAACATTTCTTTGGACAAGATGCTTGTCTTCCAGGGCAAGATTAGAAAGAAATTGTGGCGTGAAAAACTTACTGGAAACAGAGGCTTTATCTTATAAGGCCTGGTTGTGTTTAACTGATCTTCCAATATGATTTAGGCTCATTTTAAACTTTCAATAGCCTTGAAATGAGCTACCGTTGAACTGACAGTGTTAAGAGTAATAGCATGGAAAGCTTTTGAAGCATTTCTTACAGCTGTTCTGTTATTACTGTATTTAAATTGTTTATTTTCTATGAACGTTGCCAAGCGCAACACGTTTCAGGAAGATACACTGATTAGGGCTGTCTGGACTGGGGGGCCAGGAAGGGTGCCCTTGCTCATCAAAGGCCATATTCAGCCCTCCCAGCTTTTTTGATGGGAGTATTGTCTCGAAATAGGCCCATAAAACAAGCGAATTATCCCAGTGTTAGGACGAGAGAGAGAGAAGAGGGAGGAAGCCATGGCTAAACCATCATTTAGAAATAATTCTGGAAGGTCCTGAAGGCAAGGGGAAGCGCTCAGCTCCTTGCTTGCTTCTCTTCATTTTATTTTAATGGGGATTATTGGAGATGTATCATATTTATCGTCCTATTATTGTGAATTAATACTGCCCTCGATGCAGTTATTTCATGAAGCCCATTGAGAACTTCACCCCAATCAGCTTTTATGAGAGTTGGAACGCCTCCCCCTTCGCAGGTGACGTCCTTGGCTGACTCACCTCCCCCCTGAAAAAACAGAGGCTTCATCAGCTTCACAGCTGCCTGGCCACAGACAGCCCACGTCTGTCTCTCTCTCTGTCTCTCTGTCTCTCCAAATCCTTCATTTCTCTGATGCCCAAGGCTCAGAAGGGCTGACTAAGAGACCCCACTCACAACTCCTGCACATGGCCGTTTATAAAAAGCATAGAAACCATCTTTGAAGGCATATTTCTAGCAGAACATCCAGCCATGTCCCTAACTTGCCACAAGGAACATTCCACGGGGGGTGCGGGGGGGGGGAAGAGTGCAAGATTTCCCCCTGGTTTCTCCTTCCAGCCTTGAGCAGAGGACGGTGTCCGAAAATTGGGCTGCCAATGAGGATATAGGATATGCAACAAGCCTCATTTTAACTGATAATAAGTGGGGAAAAAATACTGGCTGGTTCTTTTTGAATAGGTTCAGCTCACTATGCAAATCCCAAGCTGTTCTCCTGATCCCCTGTCCTTAAAATGATGAGTTAGCGCCAACTGCTTGAAAATAAGATTGTAGAATGGAGATGGAGGAGACGCAGGAGAAATTGAGAAGGAGGGCTGTGTTCGTCTGCGGTAGCTAGGAGGAGTCTGGTGGCCCTCTCCTAAGAAATTTAACCTGAAGGCATCAGCTTTCGTGAGCTACAGCTTCTGGGGGCAAGAAATCTCTCTCTGCTTATCTTCGCCTTCCGTGAAAGTTAGCCAGAACCTCCAAGTTAGAGACTCTACATCAAAATTCCAGATGTTGGGGTGCAGCCATGCAGAGGTGAGCTGGTTAAATTTCAGAAGAAAGCCACAGCAGAAGCTTCAACTGAGCCGATAAGATGCTACATAGAAGAACCCCCCCTTCAATCTTTGAACCCGGGCACCACACAACGATCAAGAATAGACACGGAAGAAGAGTGGAGACATTGGAGGCTGTTCATGCATAATTCAGGCATGCCTCTGGTGATTAGAACAGCAGCAACAATTAGCTGCTGCCTTCCCAAACTGTCTGCATCAGCTTATTTCAGTTAATTAGTTATTTGGACGATCTTGTTATGTTCGGGTAACGTATTCCCGCAACGTCTTATCCAAAAGATGGTTTGACACCAAAGAAGCCAGTCCTTAAAGGAGGAACAACCACCCAGGCTCCTTTTGTTGGCGCTCCATAAGCGCTTTCTAAAAAACACCTCCTGCTCGGCCAGTGACAATTCTCCATCATACAAGGAATATTAATATTCTGCATCCCAAACCTCAAGCAGGAGAAGATCCTAACACCATTTTTTGAGTCCGATGCAGGGCGGTAAGGAACATCCTGCATTTTTCGGCGCGCATTTTTTGAATTTGGGAAACCCTTTGGTCCATGCACGAGTCCTTGCATGTGTGTTTTGCACAGATCTACAAAGCAGCATTCCCTAATATTTAACCCCCTCCCCAGTCCTTCAGAGGAACAAGCATCCATGTTGCAAACAAGAGGATAAGAACTGTGGGTGGAAGAGTTCCCTAACATTTCCTGCCTGGCAGTCAATACAGGCCAGAATCCAAAGGTTTTTAGGACGGGATTTTTGTCACTGAAACCCTTTTCAGCTCAGCCTCTCAGCAATTTCCAGTAGGAGGCACAAGATGGGACATTTTGTTGTTATTTGATCTGAACGGATGAGTGGAGAAGGCGTAGAGGGCGGGAGGGAGGCGGTGATGGAATGACCTCCAAAGTCTCCAGCTGTTCTCCCAGATGAATCTACAGCTGCCTTCACCTGGTCTGAGAATTAACCCAGTTTTTCAGTTTACATGATCCCATGTAAACCAATCACGCAGGCTGGGTTCATGCCAGAATGAAGTATATTGTCTTTTATGCAATAAAAACTATATAATTATATAGCGGTTTAGTTTCTACACAATATAGGTAGTTCTCACTTAACAACCATTCGTTTAATGATGGTTTGGAGATACGACAGAGCTAAAAATGTTACTTGTGACCTGTTCTCGAAGTTATGGCCGTTGCAGCACCCCCATGGTCACATAATCACAATTTGGGTGCTTGGCAACCAGCTCGCATTTACGACCAGCTGCAGCGCCCTGCGGTCACGTGATCAGGATTTGCAACCTTCCCAGCTGGCTCCCAACAAGCCAAATCAATAGGGAACCACTGATTCACTTAACGACCATGGTGATTCACTTAATGACTGCAATAAAAATGGCCATAAAATCGGGTCCAGTCACGTGATGCCTCCCTTAATGACTGCATCATTTAGTGACCAAAATTCCAGTCCTAATTATGGTAATTAAGTGAGGACTCCTGTATTGCAAACAAATAACTCAGGTTTCTAAAGAAATGTTAACTGCCTTGCTTTGAAAGTTTAATAAAAGTATTTTTTTTTTTAAAAAGAAAGAAGTGAACTAAACCAAGGATGAAACTTAGACTGTAGCTGGGCAATCCCAATTTGACCAAAGAAGGAAACCAAAGGAATTCTGTTCCCTGGTGGTGTTTGACTTAAAAGAGTTCCTTGCTTTTTACAACGATGCACACAATATTGGAAATGTATGGAGCCAGGAACCAAGAAAACTCGGAATAGAAATGAATTGTGTTATACGAAATCTCTTAAGAACAAAGGGACTTAACTGGAGCAGAATGGATCATCTCAACTGGTCTGAGGGTGGCATTCAGAAAAGCCATTGCTAAGTATGTGCTCAGCTATAGCTGAATAAATGACAGAATTAGTGCATGTTCAGTAAACCTCAATGTTTGATAAGTCAGCGCACTTACTACAAATGCAGTGGAAGAAAATGTCGAAATCTAACAAATCAGAAAAGGTGCTGGATGTAACTACGGGAAAGGATATTGCAAGAGCAGTGGATAACTGGCATGCAAATGTTCGAGAACTGGAGGAACCTGGAATTGTAGGAATATTTGGACTAGGTATATTTAATAATGGCGATGAATATCCCGATACGTGTCCAAGGGTCATAATTACTTCATCAGATGGGCAACACTGAAGTCAGAAAGACCACATAATAAGAAATAAGAGATGGAGAAGGCAAGGACTTCTGTAGCAAGTGTCACCCTTCAAAGCTGCAGGAGAAGAGGCAATTAGAGCGCTAACTGTTCTATGTGAACAGGGATGGAATGTGATAGGGTACCCTAGAAAATTGACTGTAAACTGCCCAGAGTCCCCTTTTCGGGAGAGATGGGTGGTGATAGAAATTTGAAATATAAATAAGTAAAATAATTCTGTATATGCCAATGTATATGCAAGCAGGCACATTCTTAAACCATTGCCCTGTTTCTTCACGCCAGCAAAATATTGCTTAAGATCTGTAAGAAGAATAGATAGAAAGAGGTATGTCAAGTGAACAGGCAGATTTCAGAAGGGGCAAAAGGGCAGGAAATCAGGGGGAGAGATTGTGGGGAAACTGGAAAGGAACGGAAAAGAGATTACACAGGAACTTTCAGGAGACAGAAGGGAAGGTAGAAGAACACACCCTCCTGATAAACTCAACAGAAAAAGATACCATTCCGATGGGACCAAGTGGAACAACTGATTAGATTTAAACAGAAAAAGGTACTTCTCTGTTGGGATGAGCAGGGATAAAACCAGAAGTACTTCCATAAAAGACGGGAAACCCTTTATGGGCTTTTCGTTGAGATTGGATAAAACTGACTTGGCGATTTCTGGATTTGCTGATTAAAAAGGGTTGAATATGAGAAGAAGGGATTCTCTGTGTAATCTTAAAGGGGGAGGAGAATAGTAAGTTTGTAAGGCTGTAAAGAAGATTGGAAGTTGTTTCTCTAAATACTTTCCTTTCCTACCTGTCTTGTATTGTCTTCTGCACTCTTTTCTTTCACCTTTTCTCTCTTTCTTACTCTTTCTTTATATATTTTTTCACGTTTAGCTTTTATCTATGTGTCCGTACATAGAGACCTGGGAAATGGCATTTTGTATCATCCCAGGAGACTCTGTCTTAATAAACTTACTCCAAATGAGGAGAAAAAATTCTTCTTGCAGGTTCTGAGATGCTCTGTCTACCCCAAGATTAGCATGTATTTATTTATCGGACGTATACCGAGAGCCAGTTTGGTGTCGTGGTTAGGCACCAGGCTCGAAACCGGGAGGCTGTGAGGTCCCACCTTAGGCACCAAGGTGACCTTGGGCCAGTCACTTTCTCTCAGCCCTAGGAAGCAGGCAATGGCAAACCACTTCTGAAGAACCTGCCAAGAAAACTGCAGGGACTGGTCCAGGCAGTCTCTGAGAATTGGACACGATTGAATGGATTAAAAAAAAAGAAGAAGACATATACCACTTTTTTGGGTACAAGGTGACATAATACTCCATTCTTCTATTTTCCCTGCAACAACAGTCTGGTGAGGTGTGTGGGGCTAAGAGACAGTGACTGGCCCAACGTCACCCAGCCAGCTTCCAAGGGAAACTACAACGCGCAATCTCCCAGTTCCTAGTCCAGCATCTTCACCACTACAGGTAGTCCTCATTTAATGACCATTTGCTTAGTGACGTTCAGACTTACGATCGTGTTGAAAAAACTGACTTGCAACTGGTGCTCACACTTACAGCTGTTGCAGTGTCCCCACATCATGTGATCACAATTTGGGCGCTTGGCAACCAGTTCTCATTTATGGCTGTTGCAGCATCCTGTGGTCATGTGATCGCCGTCCTGGCTGGCTTTGGGCAAGCAAAATCGATGGGGAACCATGTGATTTGCTCAACAACCATGTCATTTGCTTAACGACCGCAGTGATTTGCTTAATGACCGCTGCAAAAAAGGTTATAAAATAGGTTGGATTCTCTTAATGACTGCTTTGCTTAGCAACTGAAATTCTGGTCTCAATTGTGGTCATTAAGCAAGGACTACCTGTAGACCACACTGGCTCTGAAATTAGCACTGGGGAGTCCTTACTGAAGTGTATGCTTACTTCCTTGATCTTGCCAGCTGCAAGACAAGCAGATGGCCACCTGAACTTGGATAATGGAGAGAGCAGGAGAATATAAATATAAAAAGGAGGTTTATCTTTGCTTCACTGATTGCAGCAAGGCCTTTGACTGGGCACATCATGCCAGAATGGAAAACAAAAGGGGGGGCAGAATTCTTCCGAGGGACCTTCACAATAAACAAGAATTTATTGAAATTGGAGGGGGCTGGCAAGGAAGAGACGCTTCCGTGTCTGCTCAGCCTGGGCAGCAAATATATTTTAACAGTGGCAAGACTGGAAGCGATGCCAGCTGGAATCAAGACTGAGGGTTAAAAAATTGAGTTTTGCCAACGAGACCAGCTTCTTGGGCAAAAGTGGGGAGTGCTTATTACGAGAGGTGACAATGGAACGTGAAAACTCTCCATTCGTGTTAAGATTCAGAAGATGAAGGGCACGTCAACCTACATGAGATTAATCCGAGGGAGGAAGGCAACGATACACTTAGGGGAGATCATTTCAGTGGCCACAAAAACCGTAGCAGAGTCCATGAAGAGCTTTATTTTTGGAAGAAATAAAAGCTCACTGGTCTCTTAAGGTGTTAGCACCTCTGGACATGTGATTTGAGGAGATGATGGATTAGATCAGTGCTTTTCAAACTTGGCAACTTTAAGACGTGTGGACTGCAACTCCCAGAATTCTGGGAAGGGGAATTCTGGCTAGGGAATTCTGGGAGTTGAAAGTCCACACGTCTTAAAGTTGCCAAGTTTGAAAAGCACTGGTTTAGATAGATTATACTTAACAAAGATGAAGGAGAAGGGGAAGGCAACCAATAGGTGGGTGGTTGGATTACAGAGATAATTGGATCGTCCTGGGAAAAATTAGAGTTACAGGTAGTCCTCAACTTATGACTGTTCATTAAACGACGGTCTGAAGTTACAGCAGACTTGGAATGGGCGCTCTATGGCCTGCCAAGCACTTCGGAGTGTCACAAAACATCGCACCCCCCGTGGTCACATGATCGCATTTCAAGCGCTTGGCAACCAGCTCGCATTTACGACCGGTTGCAAACATGTGATCACGTTTTCTGACGGTTTTTGCCGTTTTCCGGCAAAATACACCCATTGGGGAAGCTGAATATGCTTAACAACTGCTGTAAAAGTGGTCATGAAATCGGGTCCAGTCACGTGGCGACTCGACTTATGACTGCAACAACTTATGATGGAAATACCAGTCCCAGTTGTGATCGTAAGGCGAGGACTACCTGTATTTCTAAAGACAAATCAGGTTGGTGAGTAAGTAGCGTCCACTTGACTCCTTGGCAACCAACTAGCTGTTCCAAGAGTTGGGCTGGGTTAGATGCCCTCTGAGCTCCCTTCCTGCTCCGTACTCTTGCTGCGACGGAGATCCCCCATCTTACACCTGCCCACAGCTTTCTTTTCCTAAGTCACAAACTTGCATTTGCCCCCGTCGAATTCCATCCTGTCCCCTGTCTTTTCAGGCCATTCTTCTCATCCATCAAAATCCTTTTGAATGCCCACAACTTACACATTAATACATACATACCCAAAATTAGGAAGAAAACAAAAGAACACATCCTCCCCTCCTTGGAAGATGCAAACAGCCATGCGGAGGATGGCAGGGACCACCTTGGAAAACATAATTGCTTTTCGTAGCTTCCAAGTTTAGAAATGTCCTCGGTGAGGTTGCTCCATAAGGGGTGGCTGAGGTGATGAGGTTCATCCACCTTGATTTTTCATCAACTCAGGGTACATACATAATGTTTCCCCACAACAACAACCCTGCGAGGTGGGTTGGGCTGCCTAAAGTCGCCTGGCCAGCTTTCATGCCTACAGGAGGCCTAGAATTCCCAGTTTCTAGTCCAGCACCTTAACCACTATCCCAGCTGGCTCTCTGTTCCCCAAACCCACCTCGGGAGCCCTGCCACAGGGCAACATTGCTCCCCAGGAAGGGGAGCACCCTTTGCACATGCTCAGAGGCCCTTTTGCTTGGCATTTTGCTCAGAAACAACATTGGCAGCGCAGAGGGGCTGAGCTTTTATGAATTCCAGCAAGTGGCCAGCTTAAAAAAGGACAGAGAAAGAAAAAGTACAGGTAGTCCTCGTTTAGTGACCATAATTGGGACCAGCAACTCGGTTGTTAAGCAAAGTGGTCACTAAGTGAAACTGTAACTGTGCTTATGGTTTTACTTTAGCTTTCCTTTGCTTTACAGACCTGCGAAGGTCATAAATGCAAGGATTGGTCATAAAGTTACTTTTTCATCACCGTCGTACCTGCAAACGGTTGCTAAACGAGGCAGTTGCTAAACGAGGACTACCTGTACAATAAAATCCAGTGCACCAATCTGGTGTGAATCAACAAACTAAGGGACGTAGGTACACACGATTAGGGCTCAAATTCTTAGAATCTGTATCTAAATCGAAAAGGGAAAAAATTCAACTTCCCATAAGGTAATTTAACAATGTGAACATAAATCATCCTACAAAACGGAAAACTCAGGGGTATTAATCACAGATAAGCAAAAGAAGGAGTAAAAATAGCAGTAAAAGGGTAGAAACTAAGGTAAGGCTGAAACCAGGGGTTTCAAATTCGCACATTCACCAATGCAGAGGATGTCCAGATGCAACGTCCTGCAGAGATGAAGCTGATCTCACGTGGTGCCTGGCGGCCCCCAGGATTTTTCAGGGGGCAAAGGGACTCGCTCTACCCCCAAACAGGAGCAGCGGTTCGGAATGCAAAAAGCTGCTTGGGCTGATAAAGAGGAAAGGGGCCGCAACAGCTGTTTGAACGGTGCTTGCAGCTTCATCAATGCTAAGTGGCTAATAAATCAAGCCGGGGTGGCACTGCGTTTCTGCGTGGGCTCTGTCATTAATCTTATGCCAGTTCTCATGAAAAATGGAGCAGTGGTGCTAGCCAATCGTCAAATATATACATTATCCAGAATGTAATAATGGCGTGTAATGGGGCTCTGAGCCTCCCAGCGTGGATGACGGCGGAGCGAGAGGCGTGCAGGGCCCTTCTGCTCCACCTGGGGGAACCGACTGGGGAAATCCGCCATCGGTGGCTTGCTTCACCCAGCCTCCTGGCCCCTCTGCGTGTCCCCTATTAATCCCAGTTAAGGGAGAGCTTTCCTTCTCGGGGCCAAACTTTCCAAATTTTGAAAGCAGTGGTGGAAAAGGCCACGAAGCCTTCAGGGCACATCACAAAGTCTCCTGGAGAAGGAAATAACAGTCCAAAGACGGTTCCTTCTCTTATATCTGCAGATGTGGCAAAAAAGTCAAGATGGTGCTGCCCACGGAAGACAGACGGAGTTTGGATTGCACCTCCTGGCTACCAACTGGACTTCCTTGGCCATATCCTGTGGGGTCCCCTGCCTGGAGAGTTTTAAAAAAGAAATTCTCCCAGGCCACAGAATCCTGGAGCTGGAAGGAAGGGAGCCTTGAGGACATCTAGTCCAACCCCTTCTCAGGACAGGAGTGCTGAATGAACATTCCGGGCTAGCGGCTGCTTGAACACATCTAGCAAAGGGGAGCCCACTGAAAGGTTCAGACGGCGTGGAGGTTTATGCAATGAGGTTGTAAGGGTGACATCGTTGTGGCTTGTTTTAAGGCATTATGTCCGTCCTTATGCTGGGTCCTTCTGGGGTGATAGAGAAGAACCGTGGATCATAAACTAAAGCAAACGTGTTTGAAGACTGGGCACCTTTTACAATAATACATACATCTTTGTCGAGGATCATAAGCATGAAATAATTTTAAAAATGCATAGTTCTACCGATGGGCAACCCACTTCATTATGCAGAGTGGATGGTGCCAAGCCTCACCCCTACAGAGGCTGGTCTGGCTCCTCAAGCAAGGTTCTAGTCCTCCTGAGGGCCTGGGAAGTACAAAACTGTCGCCTTGAGGAGCCCAAACCCACCTTCCTGGCCTTTCTGCTAAAGGACGGGATAAGGTCTGGCTTGTATGTGGATCCAACTCAGAATAAGTTCCCTTAAGCCAAGGATGATGGGTCAAGGAATTATTTTCCCCACAGCCTCCCCATGTTGCTTCTGATCTGCCTTCATCCTTCTTGCTGCTTCTCAACTGAGTCTTCCCTTCCCTTCCCAGCCGTTGGTGCCTCTCCCCTCCTTTTCTAGCTTGGATTCAGGTCAAAAAAGTCAAGATGGCCACCGTGGTGTGATTCTGCCCATCTTCACTGCCATTAGGTTAAAAAAAAAAGCGTCCTGCTATAATACTGGGCGCCTTTTCCTGCGGAGCCCTTGATTAGCCCATTTCCAGAAAGGCCTGGGCAGAGCAAAATGTGAAGTTTTATCCAGGTGTGAATGTGTAGGTGGGGAGGGGGTGACTTTTTCCTTTCACCCCACCTACACATTTGACCCCACCTTCATTTAGGGGCCAACTTTTCTCATATTCTGGAAGACGGCGAAAACGTCCTCATTTCCCCAGATCTCCTCGATGGCCCGTGCACGCTCCTCTGCAGATTTGCAAATCTGGTGGAGCAATGGATATTACTTTTACTTTTTGTGTGGGGCAGTTTAAAAAGGCAGTGATTTAATACTGGATTGGCTGACATTGTAAGCTGCTGAGAGTCACTTGGCTGCAGCGAGTAACAATCAAATAAATAAATGGACAGATCAGGGAGAATTTATTTTAGGGCACGATGGTTTAATGGATAGTTAGTTTTTAATATTTAATGGATATTTAATATTTAATGGATATTTAATGCTCCATCCGTTCCTTGTCAATATCCCCGAAGGACAAAGAAAACCTAAATAATACGGTGGCAGGACAGGTTGTGACGAAGGGTTAGCTAGAAGCTGCAGCACAGAGCTCGGATTAGCAAATCACTGCTTCTCCCTTTTGTTCGCAGCTGCCTTAATCCCTTTTTATCTTGTTCTCTTGCCACTCGCTTCTGGCAACTGCTGATAACCCGTGAGCTTCCTGCGCCTCATAATCCTGTTTGCAGCCTCCTACTCAGACACAGCCTTGGCCGGCGCAGGACCAGCTTGCACCTTTCAACCTGTGCCCAGAGGGAGGCGGCGAATCTTCAGCACAGCCCAGGGGAGCCGGGAATGGCGGAGGTGGTGCCCCTGGCGGTGCGACGGAAGCTCTGTCTTGTTTTTTTTAATGCAGTGCGCATAAAAAACAAGTGGAACTTTGATTGCACCATTACTGAGTTTTTTGGCCATAGTCTGCAGCCATCCCTGAGTCAAGATGAGAGCTGAAGATACCACCAGGTCAGCCCTTCAAGGTAGACCAGACTAGGAATCCAAAGTCATGCCTGCTAATACTACTTTTATCCTAAGGTTACAGTAACAGCATCTTGCAAGTCTGAATGCGCTTCCCCGTCCTTTCATCTTACTGAGAACGAGGGAGGGGCTTGTCTGAGACGCTTTTTCAGATTACAGCTCTGCCCCAGACTCGGATTTCTCTTATCTGGCTGTTGTCTTGGTTGCGCCGCTTCCTCCTGTTCCTCAGGGTCATTCCTTCTGTCCATTACGCACCACCAGGAATACCAAGGCTATTCAGGGGCAGCATGGCCCCCTTGGGCCCCCAAAGGCACCTCCAGCAAAGTGAGGCTTCCTTCTGACTCTTGGGTCAGCAGCTGAGATGGATCTAGAGAGCCAGGCTCTGCTCCGGTTTACATGGCGAGGTCCTACTGAGGCCCAGTAAAATGAAGCCTATGCTGAGCAATCCATCCAGACCACCGAGGATTTATATATTTCTTTAACCAGCGCGGTGGCGCTGCGGGTTAAACCGCTGAGCTGTCGATCGGAAGGTCGGCGGTTCGAAACCACGCGGTGGGGTGAGCTCCCGTTGTTAATCCCAGCTCCTGCTCACCTAGCAGTTCGAAAACATGCAAATGTGAGTAGATCAATAGGTACCACTTCGGCGGGAAGGTAACGGCGTTCCGAGTCATCATGCTGGCCACATGACCCGGAAGTGTCTATGACAACGCCGGCTCCAAGGCTTAGAAACGGAGATGAGCACCGCCCCCTAGAGTCGGATTCGACTGGACTTTACGTCAAGGGAAACCTTTACCTTTACTTAACCAGCTTCATAGCTTGCTTAGTATCCATATGGGACCTTTGTGGTGGCCACGATGGACCATTTCTCTGGCATGCTAATCTAGGCCGGATGACACAAGGGATGGCTTCCCCTCTAATCTAAGCCATGATCCCCATGGATAATTGGAGGAGGGGTTATTCAGTGAAGACCTCATATCTGCCTTTCCAAGGGCCAGCAAGCAGGGGAGAAGGGAGGGAGGAGAAAAAAGAAGACGACGAAAAGAGGAAGGCAGAACAGAGAAGGGAGGAAGGGAGGCAGTCTCTTTTCTTGGTTTGATGCTCTATAGGAGATCATGATGTAGTTTTAATTTCTTTCTCCATTTTTTCTTGTGTTCTCTTTCTTGCATTTTCCTGCAGGCTTCTGCATTTTTTAAATACCTCTTGCTGCTCCCATCCCTTCCTACCACACGTGTTCTTTCTTGACCTGTAATACATGGATCCATCTCAGTTGTGGCCATGGTCTTACTAAGCCTCCACAACATCAACTTGCATTTATTTCCACACCTTTTACAGAAGGGTTCAGCATGGGGCAGACCTTGGCTAATCTCCAAAACACTCAGCTAAGCTAAGCAGGGTTGGGCCTGGTCAGCGTTTGGATGGGGGGCAGGCCTGCCAACTATGGACTATTTCTGAAGACCCTGCCGTGCCATAATATGCCAGGTCAGGGCCACATCACCTTTCCTCCAGTCTAGCTTTCTTCGCATTGGCTGCCTGACCCACACCAAAGAGAGCCCACAGACCACCATTTGTTGTCTCAAAGCGTAAACCTCGCACATTGCTGGTACAAACTGCAGACAAGATGCAGGTTCTCTTGAGAACTGTCAAAATTGGCATTTGGGTCCTGAGAACAAACAGTCTGCATCAGAATCTGCCATGCTGAGCGGTTTTTCCCCCCTCCAAAAGTGGGGTTTGTTTTGCACACATTGCAGAGTCAAATCCATACAATATGCCTTGTCGTGGGCTCATTGGGAAGTGAAGTGCTGAAAAGAATACATTATTGGACAGTCTGGATGCAAATTTGGTGCAGAGCCCCAAAGAGATTAACCAGGCCTTTTTCAATCAGCATGGGAGAAGAGAAGGGCCTTGAAGTTATTTGGAAATCTAGGCAACGATCATTGTGTGCTATTTACAACGATAGGCAACTGTCATTGACAGGGAACGAAGGGAGAAACCGGATTAAATCTTTTTTACGCCCAAGGTTTAAATCTTGGCAAGTTAATCTTTTTATTGGAAAGGGTTTAGATCTTTTAACATTCGTTAAATGTTGGTTGCATCCTCCCCCAAGGTCTTCTGATATAAAACAGGTTATCAAAATGAAGACTGCTTGGGGAACATTTGCAATGATGAAATATTATTACTGAATGAATAATCATCCTGGGGTGCTATTAGCTTCCCCATATACTTTTTTTTTAAGTGCTCCTCCAAATCACACCTGGGATAAATTTTGGCACCATCAGTACGAGGAAAGTGAGCTTCTGAAGGGCCTAGGGAAGCATATTGTACCTGGGTGCAAAAACCTAGATGATAGCCAGGACTTATCATCTCCCAAACTGTTGAGCTCTTGGCATCCGCTGAGCTTGGTTGTTTCCCTGCAGACGTTTCATTACCCAGCTTCATCAGTGCAACAGAGAATGGTGTTTGATGGTGGTTTACAGGTAGTCCTCACTTAACAACCACAACAGGGACCAGAAAATTGGTTGTTAAGCAGTGCAATCATTAAATGAATCACCACGTGACCGAACCCAATTTTACGACCTTTTTACGATGGTTGTTAAGTGAATCATGGGGTCGTTAAGCAAATCCAGCTTTCCCAATGGATGTTTTTTGCCAGAAACTGGCAAAAAAAAAGGTTGCAGATCGCAATCACAGGATCACAGGACACTGGAAGTGGTCGTAAATGGGAGCCGGCTGCCAAGTGCCCGGATTGCGATCACGTGGCCACAGGGGTGGTGCGACCGTTTGTGACAGTTGTAAGTGTGAATATAGGTCGTAAAGCACTTTTTCCAAGGCTGTTGTAACTTTGGACTGTCGTTAAACAAGAGGTCATTAAGTGAGGACTACCTGTATATATAGAGCATGCCCTGCCAGTCTTGGTTGGGTGTGGGTTTTTTTCCATGATGACTCCTTGGTGAGGGTATTGATTCTTCCATGGTGGTTTATCTAGGGCTGATTCCTGCTTATCTGAACAGGCCCCCAATGACCATGATGGCCATGCATTTCTGGGCGGAATGAATTATTTTCTAAAACGTATATTTCAGGGAAATAACTATTGGTGGTAAGAGAGGATTTCAAGTCTCCTGATATCTGTTCGGAGACCAACTTGGTTGCAGACTCTCTCAAAAATCTTCTAGACAGCAGAGAGGGGGAAAAAGGGATGGGCTAATCTTGACTTGATAGGATGGAGTTAATCAGTGACATTAAGCCAAACGAAAGCTGGAGGAAAGTGACCATGTACCACCGGGATTCTTGATCTTACGGAAAGCTAAAATAGATTCGATAAGCTCCAGACCAAACTAGTACCAGATATCAGCAGCTCACATCTTTTGCCGGCTACCGCAGTAAGGTTTGCATGCCTCCAAGGGCACTTGGCTTCTGGGTCTAGGTACTTCAGCTTGATTTGAAAAACGAAAAAAATGAAAGCAACTGGAAGGAGCTGAATGGATAGGTTTGGAGGGGGGTTATCAGTGCTGATTGTGTTGTTTAGCTTAATGGATTGTGGGAATGCTAGAGTTATAATTTATCTTCATTTCAGAATGCATCTGATAATACTGCCCTAATAATTTTGAGGACCATCTAGCTAAATGAAGGTCAGGTGGTAAAACTACAAATGGGATTCTCAACTGGTTGGAAAATTGGACCTAGAAGTTTTTTTTCCTTCCTTCCTTCCTTCCTTCCTTCCTTCCTTCCTTCCTTCCTTCCCTCAACTCTCTCCTTCCTTCCTTCCTTCCTTCCTTCCTTCCCTCAACTCCTTCCTTCCTTCCCTCAACTCTCTCCTTCCTTCCTTCCTTCCTTCCTTCCTTCCTTCCTTCCTTCCTTCCTTCCTTCCTTCCCTCAACTCTCTCCTTCCTTCCTTCCTTCCTTCCCTCAACTCTCTCCTTCCTTCCTTCCTTCCTTCCTTCCCTCAACTCTCTCCTTCCTTCCTTCCTTCCCTCAACTCTCTCCTTCCTTCCTTCCTTCCTTCCTTCCCTCAACTCTCTCCTTCCTTCCTTCCTTCCTTCCTTCCTTCCCTCAACTCTCTCCTTCCTTCCTTCCTTCCTTCCTTCCCTCAACTCTCTCCTTCCTTCCTTCCTTCCTTCCTTCCTTCCCTCAACTCTCTCCTTCCTTCCTTCCTTCCTTCCTTCCTTCCCTCAACTCTCTCCTTCCTTCCTTCCTTCCTTCCTTCCCTCAACTCTCTCCTTCCTTCCTTCCTTCCCTCAACTCTCTCCTTCCTTCCTTCCTTCCTTCCTTCCTTCCTTCCCTCAACTCTCTCCTTCCTTCCTTCCTTCCTTCCTTCCCTCAACTCTCTCCTTCCTTCCTTCCTTCCTTCCTTCCTTCCTTCCTTCCTTCCTTCCTTCCTTCCTTCCTTCCTTCCTTCTGCCTCCTACGGTTTAGTCTTGGGTGAGTGTCATGAGACTCTGCTTGGACCTTGACCATAACAAGCTGAGCATCAGTAAGCAATATGATGCAGCAGCAAAATGTGGTTTTAGGCTGCATTAACACAGAAGGAGACAACTCAAACACAGGCCCTTTCTTGCAACCCAAAAGTCACACTACTATTTTTGGCAGCAAACAGGAAATACAGATGCACAGGGCATTTTTCCAGTTTGGGTGAAAACAACCCCATGAAAGAATGAAAAAAATCACTTAAGTTTAACACCCCTCCCCATCACCTCCCCCAAACTCATTCCCCTTAGAATCCTGACCTATCCTTGGAGAAGCCCCTTCACACCGGAGTCTTGCACTTCATCCAAGCACACAACACCGGCCGTCTCCAGCTGTCCCCAAATTCTTCAAGGTTGAATTAATAGAAGAGTTTCCCAGCCACAGGGAATCCTGATATCAAGTGGCTTTCCATGAATCCAACCTCTCCCGGAACCAGATTTGGAAGCCACTTTCAAAGAACGAGGTAAACAAATTGAAATCTATTCAGATGGTCATTATCAATTTGAAAAGCAAGCTGGGGAGCTGGCTCTGACGGGACAGGGAAGGACTCTCAAAAAATGGAAGAAGGGCTGTTGGAAGGAACGGGGGAAAACTTTGCACTTCTGCTGGCCCTGGGGACAGGACTACATCTAACGTCTTGAAGGTCAGAGCAGTTGGGCCATGGAAGGTGGTCTTGGATTTGGGGTTGGTGATCACGCCATCGCTTGAGAAGACACTTCAGCTATGCCTCCTGCCCACTTCTAGGGTCAGCAGGAGATGGACGCTTCCTCTGCTTCTGCAGGACTTTTCTTAATCTCTTGATAAAAATGAGATTCTGGTCCGTGAAGCGAGGCACTAAGGAGTTTGGCAGAACTGCCCTGCTACAGGCATTGTACCCAGATGTGCAGCTGCTGGAGAAGATAATTCTACTGAATTGGGTATCTACCAGGTAGGTCACTAAATAGATTCAACCCAGCAGGACCCTGAAGCACTTGATTTGCCTGCCAGATGTCTCTCTCCTCCAAAGTAAGTTTTGATTCATGTCCCACCAGTGAGGTCCCTCTCCTGTGACAGCTGGTCTTTGATGTGCCCAACTGGCCCACCAGAAAGTCCTCTCATGCACCCGCATCCTCCTTCAGTGGCACCCGGACTTTGCATCTGAAACAGATGGAGCCAAGTCTGCAGGACTCGCAGCCTTTCCGTTCCTCGGAAATGCCAGCGTTATAAATGAAGCCCTGAGTGGCTCTTTTCTTCACCAGCTAACCTGAGCTTGTGATGGAACAATAGATGCAGCCGAACAGGAGATATTTTAATTTCAAAGCTGTGCTGACATTCACCAAGTGCTTGAAGGTTTATATCAACAGCAGGTGCCACTGGAAATCCAGCTTTTGAATTCAGATCGTGCCAGCTCTTATCTATTGCAAGCTGGCAGTTCAGTTCCCCTTCATTACTGTTTTTAACCTTTTTCTTTTTAATGCCTTGCTTGGTGGAGAGGACAGGAACAGAAAAAGGTAAAAATGGAGCTTTCCCCCGAACTGAAGGCGTCCGAGGCAGAGGCTGCAGCACGAGGCTTCCAGGTCAAGGGCAGCGCATGGGAGCTGACAAGTGCTTCAGGAAGCAGTGTTCAAGCATGTGTGAGAAAGACCAAGACAAAATGGGGGTGGAGGGTAGTTCCCAAGGATTGTTGGGGAGGTGTGTGGCCACAGCAGCTTGTGGTGGCCAATAAATGCTGGGCAGATCCTCAAACCTGACCATGTTCTCAACCTGAACATTGATGAAGCATCCTAGATTATTTCCATGGCAAAAACTGTGTCAGGAGAAGAGGGAGAATCCAAGAACAGCTAAATATGGCTTTAAGAGGCCTCCACTGTAGGCTGGGAATGGGGATGAAGGCCACGTCATGTGGACAGGTCAGCCAAAAAGTTCATGGGGTATCTTTGTGCTGTGGTTAGGGGGACATGAGGATGAGACCCGGGTCTGTTCACCTGAAGCAACTTGTAAACTGATCTGTTTCTTGTCCAAGACCTGCTGAATTCATTTTCATTAATAGGCTCAGTGAACAGGTTTGCTCCACCTATGCTGAGCAAACTTCCTATTATTCCTATTATTGTTCTTCTCCCTTCCTCAAGACAAATGGAGCAAGTCTGCTAAGATTCCAGCAACAATCCCAAGAATCCCAAGATTAGATTTCCACTTCTGAGAATGACGCGCTCAAATTATCCTACTTCAGACACCTTACGCAAAGACCCAGCTCTCTGGAGAAGGCTTTAATGCTGGGAAAGATGGAAGGAAAGAGAAGAAGAGGATGACCAGCAGCAAGATGGATGGACTCGGTTACAGCAGTGAAGGGTGTGCAGTTAGGAGATCTGAAGGGCGAAGGGGGGACAGATCATCCTGGAGGTAAAAACTGTGTGGTGACTAAGAGTCAACACCAACTTGATGGCACATAGACCAGCTCCCTGGAGAAGACTTTAATGCTGGGAAAGGTGGAGGGAAAGAGAAGAGGACAACCAGCTACAAGGTAGATGGACTCAGTTACAAGGGCAATGAGGCATTGTTGGAAGACATGCAGGATTAGTTTGGGGACAGATCATCCTAGAAAAGGTCTTTCTATCTGGTCACTAAGAGTCGACACAGACTTGATGGCACATAATCAATCAATCAAAGAATATCAAAGAATGAAGGCCTCCCTCTGCACCGGGGTTGGGAACAAACCCCAGAACTGAACACCAGACCTCTTGCTTCGATAGATGCACTGTATATGAGGGGGTCCTGGAAAGGAAGACTGGATCCTGGGCTGGGGCTGGCGATGGGGAGAAGGCCAGGCAAGTCAGCCGAAAGGCATCAAGAGGGACCAGAAAGGGAGGCATGCAAACTCTAGATACCAGCAGAGGAGTGGAAAGGAAGAGCAGAGGAGAACGAGGTCAAGGGGTCAGGAAAAGCTGGTGGGATTACAGTACACCCCACCTTGGAGGAGATCAAGTGGGGTGCAGGGCTGGGGGAGACTGCACAGAGGCTCCTTTATCATGAACAGCCAATCCGAGACATGTTATCTCTTTACCGATTCCCAGCTGGATGGGTGTTCAGAGTAGAAAAATCAGAAATATTGGACATGTTGTTGTTGTTTATTCGTTTAGTCGCTTCCGACTCTTCGTGACTTCATGGACCAGCCCACGCCAGAGCTTCCTGTCGGTCGTCAACACCCCCAGCTCCCCCAGGGACGAGTCCGTCACCTCTAGAATATAATATTGGACATATGGTAGCCCTAATAATATCTATTAGGCCTCCTCTGCCATGATACTTTTTTCTGAACCATTGGGAAATCACTTACACTAGAGACTCATCATCATTGATGAATTCCAGAAGTTGAATGTCCATCTTGAGAACCTTCATGTTTTAGTTTCAGGCATTGATTTGTACAACAGTACAATAAATGCATTTTGGAAACGGAAATATGGACCCTTCAGAAGTACTTTTCAGTCCATGAACCTTTAGGCCCAAATTCAGCCTTTCCAAGCCTGCTGGCCTCCAGAGCTGTTAGACTTCAACTCTTATAACTCACAGCCAGCATGGCCAGCAGGCTGAGGATCTGGGAGCTGAAGTCCAGCTTCTTTGGACAATGTAAGGGTAGCCTTCTTCACTGCTGTGCGATGCCTTAATATGCCCTGTACTTTTCTGTGGTTAGTACATCCAGAGGACTCAGCCATCAAACCTCTGGAATTGTGGTCCTCTTGGTTGCTTTCCAGATGTGGAGTTTGGGAGAGCCAGGAAGACAGTGAGGGTCCATGGACAGCCCACTAGTCACTTGACCCCCCAACCAGCCCAAGATGTTTGCTGTCATCTTGATGTAAATTAGATATTTGTGGGACTGAATTAATGTCAGCGTTAACTTTCTAAATGAGCTTATTCACTGGAAAATATTCCAGCCTAGCATTTCCTTTGCTCCCAAGACAAATGGAAACAACAGCTGTTGGTTTTTAAATCCTCATCTTGACATCTCCCAGAGGAAACAGCCAGGAAGGACAAAAGCCCGCCTGCTGTTGATGGAGGCCCTTAAGAAAATTTACGGGGTGGGGTGGGTGGTTCAAGAACAAGAAAGCAGGTGCGGAGGAAAGCTAAACCCTTGCCTGCAGGTTGGTAGATGCTAATATTTACATATTACCTTGTGAGGAATCTGGGCCAAGAAAATCAAGGAGGGCTTGGACCACATTCTGTTCCTCTGTGATCCTGGAGGAGCTTGCCTTAATGACATCCCTCTATCACCACAAGCACGTGCTAAATCACTTTCTCTCCCTATGTTTTTAGTATGTTTAGTTACTCCCCTCCCCCAGCCATCACTGGTTCGATGCTTTTTTTTTTTAATCTGTTCAATCGTGTCCGATTCTTGGAGACCGCCTGGACAAGCCCCTGCAGTTTTCTTGACAAGTTTTTTTCAGAAGGGGTTTGCCATTGCCTGCTTCCTAGGGCTGAGAGAAAGTGACTGGCCCAAGGTCACCTTGCTGGCTTCGTGCCCAAGGCGGGACTAGAACTCACGGTCGCCCGGTTTTCAGCCTGATGCCTTAAGCACTACACCAAACTGGCTCTCTGTAAATACTGTTATATTGGCTCACTCTAGAGCTTTGTCCCCACTTGCATTTAATGAAGACCCAGTTGCACCTTGACAACAGCAGCTTCCCTCTCTGTTCCCATGATGATGATGATGATGTTCTCAGTTCCTCACCAATCCATGAGTGAAACAGGTTTAAGTCGTCTTAGCTGAGCTGGTGGAAAAGTAATTTCCCCCCCTCTTCTGACACTGGGCCAGGGCCATCTCAAGGTGGTAGAATTATTCATTATTTGGAGACAGTCTGATGATCATGGAGGTGAGCAGATATGTGTTTTGAGAGGGCCTGGAGGGGCAGGCTCCACCCTTCATTTTGGTCACCAGCCAATCTCTGCCATAGCCATTCCTCTCCCTACCTTTGCCCTTTCCACTAGTGCTTTCTTCCCCCCAAAATCCTGTTTGGCCCTGACACCTTTCTTCCCAACCCTTCTCTGGTTGAGAGCCTGGTTCTCTTTGCCATTTGGAGTTCTTTCCAACCCAAATTATCCAATGCCATCTACAAACCTGGATGCTTCACGACTCACTCCCAATCACTTATGAATCAGTTACAAAGCAGAAGATTCCTTGGAGACAAATCTTATGTGCCTCCACAGTTTCAGTTCTTTAACCAGTCTTCCCATACGACTACTCTTAGAAGCATGGACTCCTCCTTTGATATAGTTAGTAGCTTAGTAGACAAGGGGAATGCTTTAGATGTAATATACCTTGACCTCAACAAAGCTTTTGACTGAATCTCTTACAGTATTTTCCATAAAAATATGGGCTAAACGGTGCTACTATTTGATGGATTCCTAGTTGGTTCATACCCAAGAATATGTTAACAGCTCCATCTCGGCATCAAGTGGAGGGCCATGAGGGTCAGGTCAACATTTGGATCAAAAAGTTGGAAGAACTTACAACGTTTATAGATGACACAAAGCTGGAAGAGGTGGCTAAGTCTTTAGAAGAAAGAGAGGAGATTCAGAAGGTCTAGCCAAGCATGATCAGTGGGCTGAAATGAATAGGACAGATTTTAACAGGGAAGAATTTTAAATTCTGCATCTGGGTAGGGAAAATGAAAGGAACAAGTATAGGATGACACTGGTTTGACAGTGTCATGTGAAAGGGATCTGTGTGTTCTAGTTGACCACAAGTTAAATATGAACCAGCATATTTGATGCGGTTGCTAAAAAAGGCAACTGGTGCATTAAGAGGAACATGGAATCCAGAACATGGGAAAAAAATTGCTCCACTATATTCTGCCCTGGCCAGACCTCATTTGGAGGAGTGTGTCCAGTTCTGGATAGCTGAGTTTGAAGAGGACAGTGATAAATTGGGGCAGATTCAGCGAAAGGCTATCAAGTTTATGTGGGACCTGAAAACTAAGCCCTAGGAGGGAGATTAAACTATCTGGGTATGTTTAATGGGCAGAAAATTGAGAGAAGATATGGTAGCATTCTTCAAATATCTGGGATTGCTACACGGGGCTGGGACGAAAGAATGAGATAAACAGGATTGTTGCAACCAGAGTGAGAGATTTGAACTCTGCATATGCTTAGAGAGGTGTTTTCTTTATTGCTAGCAGCGCCTGGCTGATGACCTAGACCAGTGTTTCTCAACCTTGGGAACTTTAGGATCGGTGGACTTCAACTCCCAGAACTCCCCAGCCAGCAGAATTCTGGGAGTTGAAGTCCACACATCTTAAAGTTTCCAAGGTTGAGAAACACTGACCTAGACAGTGTGTGTGTGTGCGCCTGTGCCCAGGCACATATGTGGGTACATTTTCTATCAAGCTCAGCGACCGCACTGGCCAGCTGCTGACATTTCTTGCTTGCCGGCTGTTTAAGAAAAACAGTTGTGGGCACATCAGGAACGGAGAAGGGAAATGCAATTGGACAAGTGTTGTCAGCGTGAACGATTTTTGCAGCACCTGTCACTAAGCACCTGTCACCATTCAGAGCAATAAAAACGAACCAATAAAAGGGAATGTGGGCAGCCCGTGGCAGGTCAAGGCTGATCCAACGTGGCTGGGTCTTCTCAGGTGAAAATGGAAAGGGGGGGAAGGGGCACACCAGGTAGAGTAGGGGGCTGGGAGGCCCCACCCTGGGAATCAGAAGGGGCTGGTTAGCCCCCCTCCCCATTCAAGCGTCCCTTCTTAAAATCTTAAATTTCTGCATCTCCCCACTTTGCAGCCAAAGCGTTAACTTCGAGTCCTGTCCTGGCATCTCTAGATTGGAAAGCTTTTCTCAGTTCCCTCGGGGAAAGAGGTGGAAAAGGCGTATTTTTAAAAAGAGTGCTCCTCTCCGCCGGAAGGTTGCCTGGCCGACTTGCTTGCCTGCTTATTTATTTATTTATTGCTTTAAAAAAAACAAAACACGGAAGCTCTGAGCAGTTCTCCATCCGTATGGCTGTTTTATCTAGGTTTTAAAAAAGAGGTGCTCTCCACGAAAGAAAAAGAAGAGGGAGGGGGGAGGGGGGGCTTCTTCCTCCGCCCTGCACTTTCAGCTAAAATTCAGGGGGTGTCCGTGTGACAAGAACCCTGTGTCTCTGTGTCTCTGCGAGTGCACACAGGTGCAGCCATCCTTTAGCTACCCGGTACACTGGTGTGCTGGGCCTGGAACTCTGGAATTCACCAGCGGGCATCCGGGAGGAGGCTGGCTTTCTGCCAAGCAGACCCCCCCTCATCTTTGCCTTGAGTAATGAAACATTCAGGGTTGCCTTTTAAACCGTTTAACTTGCAGCTCAGCCGTTGCTCACTAATTGCTCTTTAATTTCCTTTTGGCGGCAAGGATCCAGCAAACAGATCCCACCCTGGGGCTCCCTGGTCCGCCACTCCAACGGGGCTGGCATCTTTGGAGGTTTGGGGGGGCATGGATGCCCGAGAGGTGTTGCAAAGGGTGCCCTCTTTATCCCCGATTAATCTCCCGCTCTCCTGACGCTCTGCAGAGGGGCCGGTTGACAATGGGCCGGTTCCCCATTACAGCATCCTGCAACTGAGGAGGGAGTCAGAGGGGTGTTTGCCAGCGACCATCTGCCAGTTTCCTTGTACTGGTCAGGTTCAATAACTAGGAGACAAGTGCCTGGTCAGTTTCAGTTCCTCAGTTCTGCTGGATTCCTGAACTTCTGCTGCTATTTTTGCTTTAGTGCCCTCCTGTGTGACTAATTGTCCCTGCCCTAATTAGAAGCCGTTTCACACCACTAAGTTAATTGAAAAGTTTTTCCCAGGCCCATGTATGATCAGGAGCTGTCTCCCCATATGTTTCTTCATTTCACTTTGTTTTTAATTTGTGACATGCTCAGATGAAAGTGTCAGAAGGGGCAGAGGAAGCCATCTAAAGAAGCCAAGGGGGTGTCAGCCCTTTGAGGTAGGCCAGGTCAGGAGCAGACTTCACAAGAAATACTGGAACTCTATTGATCTAGGCTATAAAAACAGCATCTCGAAAGCCTACTGTGTTTTCACTTCCCTCCTCCTTATACCAAAGAGGGTCAATCTTGGGCTTCTTTCTCACCCTTTCCTGCTTTCCTGGGCTAACAGTCTCTGCATTCCTTCTTCAAGGTCATCTCTGTGATTCTCTATAGGTGGACCCCGGGGCTGTGGAACAGTGCATTGAAGCCCACCCCACCCCATCCCAGTGGGTGGACAGAATTGGCAACACACCCATCACCTTGTCTATCATAATTTGCACGTGGAATCTGGAAATTATGGCAGTCAGGAAGGGCGATGCAGCCAGCTCACATCCTTTTCTTTTTGGGGGGTTGTGGGTTGTGCTGACAACAGGTAGATGGGAACCCTTTAAATCACTGGGGGAGGAATGGCCAACGCCAAGATGAGCATCACCATTTGAAGTCACTTCACCACCACCTTCTGCTCCTCCCCAGCCAGACCTTAGATCCAGCTCCTACTCAGATTAAAGGAAGCTGGCGCCTCCTCATCTGCATGTCTTTAAAAAGCCCCAAAGAACTGATTAGAAGTTTTAATTGTTTCCAGAAACTCTGAAGCCATAAAGCTGAGTGGCAGGCACGGCTTTAAACCCTTCACAATAAAAGCTGGTTCCCAAATCCTACACTTAATTTATCCAAGAACTTGTTACAATTCCCCTTGTGCTACAGCCAAATGAATGCACTTTTGAAGGCATTTACTTACTAATAAATTACAATGGTCTGAAATCATTAGCAGCCAAGTAAATTGTTTTAATTGATCTGAACTTCCTTATGACCCAAGAACTCTGCTTCTGCACAACTGCACTTTGCAAAAGACTGAAATAACCAATTAATCTCTCTTGAAGCTCCTGTTGGCTGGGTGGAGCCACGTTTCCAAGAACACTGGTCCAAAAGCTCCTCTCCAAAGGGCCAAGCCAGAGATCCTCTTGGTGGAAATGCCAGGCCACCGAGAAACAGCAGCCAGGAAAGCTGCTTTTCACGTGGGCTGGCCATACGTCCCGTTTTGAATGGGACAGTCCTGTTTTTTAAACATTTCCAGACCGTCCTGTTGTTTTAATATAGATGTCCGTTTTGTCCCATTTTCTTAAAAACCTTACTTAAAAATTTGAAAGTTCCCGCGAACCTGTCAGAAGGCAGTCTGACTTTGAGTGGAAGGAGGGGGAGCTCAGCAGAAACGGCAGGAAAAAAGCCACAGAGCTCAACCCAGTGGAAAGCCTGAAAAGAAAAAAACAGGATCGGCTGATAGGTGGTGATCAAAGAGCCAGCCGATTGGCTCCTGCCTTGAAATGGCGGGAAGAAAAGAATGTAAAAGCACGGCCAGAGGAGGAAAAAGCAATCAACTCTGACATTACGTCTTCATCAGCACTTTCCTCCCTGTTCCTGTTTCAAGGCACAAGAGGCTGGCAGAACTGGAATTCTGCTTGGATGGAGAGGAGGTGGGGGGAAATCACACGTTCCTCGGTTCTGTTTCCACTACAGATTTGTGCAGGAATGCAATCGGCGTCACATTGTGCCATGACTACAAGGGAAGGATCTCCCCTCTCTTCATCTGTCTCTTTGATGGACAACTTGCCAGCCTTCTCTGTCTGGAGATGCTCTGATGAATGTGTGGTGTGTCTGCATCCTAATGAGGAGAGTCGTCCAAGCCCTGCCTGTCCCAAGAAGTCCACAGCAGCATAATTCCCCTTTTCAGTAGCCTAACGTTCAGCTAAGCTCTTGTATGTGCCTGAACGTCCCTCCCTCCTTCAGCAAGGTTTTTGACCAGGCCCCAGACTTTCTCTGCATTGAATTCATGCCCCATGCTAAGCCAGAGAGAGAATTGTGGCTTCTTTGGCCAAATGGTGGTTTGTTTTCCCTTCTTCTCTTGCCTTGTATTCTGCAGGTTGGTCAGAAACCCAGACAGGAATGAGGCAGGAAGCCACCTTTACTGTGCTCGTTACACAGCTAAGCCAAAAATTCAGCTAATCAGCCACAAATGATGATTCTAGATTTTGGTTTACTGCTTTAAATCAGATCAAGCCAAGCCAATCCTGGCAAAATGGGGCAGCACTGCCCCAGACAGACCGGGTCCGTAACTTGGGGGTCCTCCTGGACTCGCGACTCCTGCTCGAAGAGCAGGTGGCAGTTGCGGCCAGGAGGGCCTTTGCACATCTTCGGGTGGTGCGCCAGCTACGCCCACTCCTGGACTGAGATACCCTCCGAACAGTCATTCATGCCCTGGTCATCTCCCATATAGACTACTGTAATGCGCTTTACATGGGGCTACCCTTGAAAAGTATCCGGAAGCTTCAACTGGTACAGAATGCAGCCACGCGGGCAATTTTAGGTGCTTCAAGATCAGCACACGTAACACCTTTGCTGCGCGAGCTGCGCTGGGTGCTTCTGGGTCCAATTCAAGGTGTTGGTTATCACCTTTAAAGCCCTCCATGGCATGGGACCAGGCTACCTGAGGGACCGTCTCATCCTCATAACACTGACCCGTCCCACCTGGCCAGGCAGAGGGCATGTTACGGACCCTGTCCGTAAGGGAATTCCACCTGGCGGGGTCCAGGAGGCGGGCCTTCTCTGCAGTGGCGCCCGCCCCGTGGAACATGCTACCCCCAGAGGCCCCTTCGCTCCCGACCTTCCGGAAGGGTTTGAAGACCTGCCACCTTGCCTGGGATGGGAAGGGCAACAGCTCTTCCTGGGGGTGGCTGCTGACATAGAGTTCTCCCTATCGAATGGAAATTTCCCACTTGGATTCCATATTTATATTTATTATTTTAGTATTGTAGGTGTTGATTCGGTGATTTTATGACGTTGAGGTTTTAAGGAGGATTTTACTGTAAAGCGCCCTTTTGGGGGGAGATGGGTGGTAATAGATATGGAAATAGATAGATAGATAGATAGATAGATAGATAGATAGATAGATAGATAGATAGATAGATAGATAGATAGATAAAAACCCGTTTGTCAATCCTCTTTGCATATCACATTGAAGTGTGAAACCTGCTATTTATTGATTCTCCTTGTCCTTCAGATGGAATCCATGATTCTCTTCCGCCCTCCAAATAAACTGAAAGAGGAGCTGGGGTGTCTCCAACCCGCTCTCCCCGTGCCATTTTCCTCCATTCCCACAATTTTGTTTAGCAAGCAAGTTTGAGAAGTTTTGTCTGAGGTTCTGACTTTCAAGCAGTGGAAAGGACAGGGCAGGTCTGAACTTCCTCTGAGGAACAGCCCCTCTCTGACAGTCTGAAGCTGTCCTCCACCCACCACAACCCCCAAAATAAAATAAAATGAAATAAAATAAAAAGTCAGGAGAGAGAGGAGAAGTGAAAGGGAGGCTGGGAGGGAAGCACAAAAAAACACGTCTGAAACGGGAAGACCTGCTCAGACCAGGAAGCTGGAAGGAAATTTTGTTCTGGAAAGAACGATGGTCAGCCGGCGTAGCAAAAGGAAGATTTCCATGATTTGACTTCTCTGGATTTTTAACTTGGTGCATTGCCCCAAATTAATCTGTTTTGCAACTAATAGAATTCCAGCTTAATTCAGCCAGCCTAACGTCTTTGGCAAACCATCTGAAAGCCATTAAAATTTGAATATTACAGGGCATCAATCTCTTTATCATAAAGCAGAATGAGAAAAGGCCTGAAGGAAGTGAGAGCATCCACAGCAAACATTTCTAAAAGAACAGAGCAAAGGAAATTCCCCAAAGAACTTTTGGCTGCACAAAGAAACTGTTCAGAAACAGTTCAGAGCTGGGAGAAAAATCTGGAGGAAGAGAATTTCAGGAGCGTCTTTCAAAAACAGGCTGAAGGTGCCCCATTTCCCCAGTTCTAAAGTCCAGAACTAGATTCTGCTGCAAATGCGTCTGATTATTGTTGGGTTCCTTGAGTGAAAATGTGCCAATTTTGTCAAGAATGGTCAACTCAGAACAGATCCTGCCCAGAGGGGATCTGGACTAGGGACCTGGGGACATGCCTCTTTCCCAGAGATGGTAATGCCCGGATCCTTCAGTGGAGAAGAAAGTGGAGCGCAAGTGTGCAGGAGATCGGCAAGAAGTGGCTGACGTTGACAATGCGTCAAAGATGCCAATGCAGCTGAGAGAAGAGTCGGTCAAGCGAAGGTGCCTCTCAGGCAGAGCTGTGCTCTGGGAAGTCTAAAAGCAGAAGGCATCTCTCTGCTCTCTTCGCTGGGTGCCTCCCCCCAGATTAAGCTTCCAAACTTTCTTGGCCAAAAAAGTCTCCCACACCTCCATGCAACGGGCATCACTGGTGTTGCTCTATGACCATAAATTGAATGAATGAATGAATGAATGAATGGGCATTAGTGAAAGAAACCCAGAATGAAAAGCAGGAGGAAATAGAGAGCAGGGTGCCTCCCCCTTCCTAGAGAAAACTATTGTGGGTAGCTTTCCAAGGCAAGGAGACCCCCCCTGGTGTATGAACCTGGGGGCTGTCTCGTAGAACCGTAGAACCATAGAGCTGGGAGAATCTTGAAGGACTTCTAGTCTAACCCCTAGTCTAGTCCAGGGCAGGAATCCTCCAACCATCTCAGACAACCTTGGGAGTCCAACCTTGGATGGAAACCCTCCAGTGATGGAGCACCCATGACTCCAGGCTGTTCCACTGCTCACAGCTCTCACAGTCGGGAAATTCCTCCTTATTTCAAATTTGGATCTCTCTCGGTAAAGCTTCCACCCGTTGGTTCTCGCCTTAACCTTGGGCGCTGTGGAGAATAATTCCGCTCTCTCTGCCCCGCAACAGACCTTCACGGATTGTCCTTATTCATGGACAGGCCAGATCAGGCCAGTTCAGAGCAAGGGCAATTTCTCAGGCATCCCCCTTTTGTTCTCCTAAAAGTGTCATTGGGGAAGTCACACTGCAGGCTTCTACCAGTCTGTCATGGGCTTTATGGTGCCCCAACTGTCTTAATTACAGATGCTGGGTTGGCAAGATTGGGAAATCATCTTTTCCCAGCTTTTCATGGGCTGGAATGGGAAGTTTAGAAGGAACAACCTCCTCTCCATGTGCTTTCCACCAGGTAGGATATGGATACAATGCGGAGGGAAGGGAAGGGGGAGAAAAACGGTGAAAGAAAGAACTGAACCAACTGCATCCTTGCTCAGAGGTGTGATGGCATCTAACAGGCTCGGACTACTTTGAATTAAATCAAGCTATTTCCCTCTGTGTTCATGTGTGCATGCACAAAAGCGTCCTGGTGTTGTTTTATTTAATCTGGGCCAAATCAATCCATGCCTGGAGACATTCACCCATCATTAACCCCCAAGACTAGCCACATGTTGATAAAACTGCACATTCCATTGGTGCTCTTTGCTCATCAAGCCCAGAATCCTAGAATGGAAGGGAAATTGAAGACCAGTTAGCCCAAAATCACTTCTGCAGCACCCCCAACAGATGGTTGTCCAGCGTCTGTTTAAACACCTCCAGCGGAAGAGAGCCTACTATCTCCCAAGGCCACCTCTTCCGTGGTGGAACAGGAAGGCGTTGGGAAATTCTTCCCGATATCCAAGCAAAATCGACTTCCTTGTAATTTAAGTTCATTGTTTCTCGTCCCATCTCCTGGGAGAACTCTGAACAGTTCTACTCCATCTTCTGTGTGCCTGTAAAGGTATGGGGGAAAGACCCTGAGAGACAGGCAAAGAGATGCTGCCTAGGGAAGGGTCAGATAAGGGAGGGCAAAGCCCTCAGCTGCATAATGGGTGGAGGAAGAGGCTCAGAAGGAACCCTCCCTGGTTTCTCAGGCTGTAAAGGAGACAAAGGGAGATTTGTCCTTTCAGGCTTGCAAGATTCTGTCAATGTAGCCTTACAATAAAGTAGAATTAGCTCTTCTGGTCGTGTTTCCTGTCTGGTCTACCTGGGAAGCCTGACAGTGCCTCCCTCCATTCAATTCACCCCTTTGGTATGTTTGACAACAAAGCTAAGTGTGCCTGTTTTCATGGCAGGCTGGGCCACTCCCAGCTGGAGGCCACGTCTTTCTTCGTAAAACACAATCACAAAAAGGCAAAAAACCTTCAAAGCTGTCAGCAGCACCAACCACAACAGCAGGGCAAGCAAAAAATAATAATTTTTTTTTACATGAGCATCTAATTCCTGCTGTCAGTGCTTAGCTTTCCAAACACACACCATCCTAATTAGATTGTGCATTTAATTTCTTTGAGTAGGTTGTGATGGGGAGAGGCATTTTGTCCTAGATAAAAATATTGATTAATGCAGCCAATTCTGGAGGGCTGCATTTCGCTGCCTTTTGATAGGAGAAGGCCAATTAAACATGAGCCTGGATCCCATTCGGATGCTGAGCCGTGCTGATTGGTCTTCCCGCAAAGTGAGCAACAGGCCCATCTGGCACACCATCATCCACGGGACCCAGGGGTAGGTGATGAAACATGGGCTGAAACATGTGAATCCAATAATTTTGAGGTTGAATTCTCACCCAGACCCTGATCTCCTAGACAGGAAATCTTAGCCACTTCACCCCCTTTGTAATAATAGCATAAAATGTAAGCAAATCCCAGAGTCCTGAAAAAAGATCACATTTGGTTCTTACCTAAATCTAATAAAAACTTAACTCTTACAGACTTATATGGGCCAACAGCACGAGATTAGAAAGCAATGGTGCACGCTGGGAAATATATATATATATATATATCTATAGATTGCTGACGATATTGTACTGATTGTATCTTCAGGCATTGTTTGGAATTACAAACAGGTCAGAATTTCTACGTGTCAATACCCCTTTGACAAAATACGTTAGACGGATTATCAGGTGCTAAAATCAGCAAGCACTTTTTCCAACAACTGGGGAGTGTGTGTGTGTGTTATTTGTAAACATTTAGGCAAATTACTTAGCTGACCTTCAAGCCATTGATTAATTGCCCGGGGGAACGAAGGAGCGGCCCGCAGGAAAACCATCATGGCTTGCTGAAGGAGAAGCTGTGAAAACGGCTCCCTTGCATCTTGTTATCTCTTCCAAGCAATTTCTAGGCATATATTCCAGAAGGAAACTCTCAGGAAATGGCAGGAGATGATTAGTAAATTTAGGACACCCTGGCAAAAAATGTCAGAAAAGCATAGAATTGGGAGGGGTCTCTTGAGGGCATCTGGGCCAACCCACTGTTCGGTGCGGGAGGGCAAGCGGAAGCATCCCAGGTTTTTTCTCAGCTAAAGAGGTGCCACAATGGCTGACATATTCCCGAATTTGGCTTACTGCACAGGTATCTGATCGAAATCTCTCTTTCTTCCCCCCCCTCCTCCTCCTTTTCTTCTCCTCCTTTCCTCCCCCTTCTCCTCCCTCCCTCCCCCTTCCTCTTCCCTCCTTCCTCATTTCCTTTCTCCCTCCCTCCCTCCCTTCTTCCTTCCTGCCTTCTCCTTCCTCCTTCTCTCCTCCCTTCCCCTTCCCTCCTTCCTCCCTTCCTTTCTCCTTCCTCCCTCCCTCCCTCCCTTCCTCTCCCTTCCTCTTCCCCTTCCCCTCTATTATGATGTGGCATCTAAACTGGCAGGAAGAGCGCCCCCCCCCCCCGCCCACGGGCTTTACAAGTGAAATCTGGATCGTTCTCCACCCTCCAAGTTCTCCTGGGTCCCCTGCATCTGGTCTACCCCCAGGACAGCCACAAAACGGGTAGCCGTTTAAAATCTGTCTCAGAAACCCATTTCCTCTGGAAAAAGCAATCGGCGGGAGCTGCCTCGGGGACCAGAGGAAGCGCGTGGGGACTAATGGGCTGCCCCGAGGAAACGCTGGCGGGACACCTTTTCTCGCCTCTCCACCTGGGGGTCACCACCGAGGGCTGCCGGGGGTGACTGAGATGGGTGCGGAAGCCGGGAGACCCAATTTCTGGCAAGTTAAAAAATAGAAAACAATTAAGGGGGGATTCTGAGGCGAGGGGGAGGAGAAAGAGGCGCACGTGCCGGTCCTGCCGAAGGCAAGGCTCCGCGAATGAAGAAGGGAAGTCTGCGCTGACCCACTGACCTACATAGGGTGGCTCGAAAAGAAAAGGGGGGGAAATGCAAGGTTGATGATGGTAATTGGGAACCCAGACTCCGCAGCTCCTGGCCCGCGCTCAGCTGGCCCACCGCCCGCTGCCGGGGAACTGGGATCCAGGGGCTGCTTAAACAACCAGCCGTAAAAGTGAAGCCACTCAACTTTCTCCTGGACTTTAGGCGGGCGGGCGGGCGAGGCATTTGCAGATCTGAACGATTTCCTTCGCTTGGCCCATAAAAATAGCTCATCGGGAAGAAGAGGGGGATATATCCTTCCTCTCTTCTCAGTGCAGAGATTTATAGGCCTGTAGTGGCAGATTCAGGCATGCAATTTGCAACCTGAAGCTTGAAATGATTTAGCTGGGTGAGGGGGAGACGGGGTTACAATTTAATTCAAGAGATGGAAAAATGGGTAGAAAAGGCAGGCGATGCATTTGAAAAGAGGGTGGGGAACACGTGGGGGTGCATGTAGGATCCCCTGGCCCTTTTCCAAGTCTGAAACTTCTACACAGGTACTACTGAGTCCATGGTATTCATGCGCCCTTTATGTCACAGATGCAGGTCAAAGAAGAGACTGAACTGCTGTCTAGCTACCAACAGGTGCTGGATGGCACCTCCTGATACCCATGGCAAAAAGTATAATACAGACAGTCCTCACTTAATGACCACAATTGAGACCAGAATTTTGGTTGCTAAGTGAAGCAGTCATTAAGCAAACTTGACCTGATTTTATGACCTTTTTTGCAGCAGTCATTTTAAGCAAACCACATGGTCATTAAGCGAATCATGCGGTTCCCCACTGATTTTGCTTGCCAGAAGCTGGCTGGGAAGGTAAAAAATGGCGATCACGTGACCACGGGACACTGTAGCGGTCATAAGTGTGAGGACCGGTTGCACGTCAGTTTTTTCAACACCGTTGTAAGTATGAACCATCACTAAAAAATGGTTGTTGAGGACTGCCTGTATTGTTCTTGGAGATCTGCAAAATCTGCTCTTAGAAGATGACCTTGATGGAAATACACAAGAACCATTACATAAGTGAAGAGGGATGAAACATTTATTAAATCCAGAGCAACGAGAACATTTGGAGGTGGCTCAGACAGACACCTCCGTGATCCACTGGGGTATAAGAAGGAGAGGAGGTAAAGCACAGTCAGGCTTGCCACATCCTGATATTGTACCAACCTCAATGAAGTATAGCTGTATCTTCCTGTGGCATTGATTTCCCTGTCTGGCCTACCTAGAGGGGCTGACAGGAGATGCCTGAGGTGGAGGTGGACCAGTAAGTCTTGCTGCAAGATTGCAAGATCTCTGCTGATGCCAGAGTGTGCCTGTCAGCGCCTGTCAGCCCTTTCAGGTAGTCCAGACAAGAAGCACCCACCATGAATTCTAACACTACGTGTACTGTAAGGTTACATTAGCAGAATTTTGCAAGTCTGAAAGTACCTCCCCCCCCCACCGCCTTTACAGCCCAAGACACTAGGGAGGGTCCCTTCTGAGTTGCTTCCCAGGCCCCTTTTCCTGCTGCGGGCTCAGCTGCCTCTTATCTGACCACTGCCTAGACTGCTGCTCCTCTTCCTCCTCCTCCTGTCTCTCAAGGACATTCTCACAGACCACAACAGTGCCAATCCCACAGTAGCTCCTGTAGGAAGCCACGGAGATGACCTTGGAGAAGCCAGGCAGAGGCGATGGTTACAGAAACACGCTTCAAGCCCGGGAAACAGAGAAGGAGTGAGAAAGACCACCCTAATTCACTAGAGTCTAAGAGGGAGGGAGAAGGAAACGCCGTTGGGCTTTCAAGATTCTGTTGCAATAGCCGATCGCAATAGAGCCGAGTACCAGTTCAGCCTGGGGAGGCTGTTTCTTGACCTGGACTACCTCGAAGAGCTGAGAGCTCCTTTGAGCACCCTGCCCTTGAAATATTCTTCATAAGTCCACTCTGGATGAAGGAAGGGCTCTCAGGGTTTCTGCAGTGAAACCCTGGGGATTATGAAAGCTGTGAACAGGTCGCCTGGTTCGTGGGAAGAAGAGGGGCACTCTCAGCCTCTCACCCCTTCTCCCCACCTCCCTGACCCCTCTTGGCTCCATCTTTATTTCGAGCGCATCCCTGCTCCCAGCCAGACTGAGCCTGCAAACAACTTCGCCCTCCATCATTCCTCTGACTCTGGCAGCTAAACGGCCTTTGATGCAGCCTCTCCAGCCTCTTCCATCTGAGGCTGTTCGGCTTTAAGAGCATTTTAATAATGCATCTCCCCTGCGCGGTGGTGGCCCTAGAAGTGCGGGGCTGGAGAGCAGCCGTTGGACGTGACGGTGAAGGGCTCGCCTGCCTCCGCATTTGGTGGTTATTAATTACGGACACTTTGGTGGAGAATCGTTGGGAAAAAATAACTAGGCTGATGGTTGGGGGTAATGAGCAAAGGATCTTTGGCATGGCCAAGGCAGAGACTCTTCCGAGGGCTTGATAAATGAATTCTCTTCTCGGCTAATGTATTAAGCCGGTCCTTCTCTGTCCTCCCTCCCCTTCCGCTCTCCACTGTGAATTTTATTCTTGGACACTAATGGGTCCATATGCGTACCATTTTTGGCCACCCCAACTGTACTATCCTCTTAAACCAGTATCGGGTACCTTCCTTTTGGACAACCTCCAAAAAAAAGAGTCATTTATAGCAGTGTTTTCCAAACTTGGCCACTTTAAGATCTGTGGACTTCAACTCGTGGCCAAGTTTGGAAAATACTAATTATTAGGGAACAAGCTGAGACATAAGCATCAAAAGTCTCCAATGGCAACGCTGTTGGGGGACAGAGTAGAGTTGTCCATCCATGGACTTCTTGACAATACCCCATGAGACACGAGACGTCTCATCAACCTCAGCACAGGATGACAGATCTGAGACAAAGCCTTCAACAAGGAGACCTCCTGCTACTTTAGAGGTAGCAAAATCCTAATATGGGATTAGTGTCAATAAGTAGGGTCTACCTTATGCTGATCTGCAAATCCCATAAGAGGTGGCCACTTCCTTTAGGAGAGGACAGGATTTGTGCTGTTAGGAAGACCTCCTCTGCTGGAGACCTAACGGGATATGGGTTCAGAACTGCTGTACTGTGGGCTGAAATGATGGAAGGGCCTCTGGTAGGTGCCACTTCTGGTATCTTGATGTAATGGTATGTGGGAATGACCTTGGGAGACAAGAGGGAGAGCCACAGAATGGACAACTGGTGTGTAAAAGAAATCTCAGCCCACAGAGAGAGAGGGGGCATGGGAAATGTTTCAGAAGGGACCCTCCCTAGTTTTCCAGACAGGAAAAGGAAAGGAGGGGAGAAATGCTTTCAGGCTTGCAAGATTCTGTTAATGTAGCCTTACAGTAAAGAGAGAGCTGGTAGTCCTGGGTGTGCTTCTTGGCTGGACCACCTCGCAGGGCTGACACTTTCTTAGACAAATGGGTATAAATGTAGGAATATGGTGAACCCAAGTTTGACCCAGGCACCAAAGGTCGATTAAGATGCAATCAGTTCTGTCTCAACCTTTGCAAGGAATTTGGTTGTGTGGAGGAGGGCGGAAGTCCTAAAGGTGGTTCCTCAGTGAAAAGAAACCCATCTGCCAGGGACTTGAAACTTCCCCCTCTTTCCTGCAGTAGGGTGAGCTTTGCCATTTGTTTAGCCATCAGCATCCGAGGGACCCAAATGCTGGAAAAGCATTTCCAGACCACTGAATTTCAGTCTTCATTCATGGATTTTTTTTTTTAATCTGTTCAATCAAGTTGATTCTTGTAGACTGCCTGGACAAGTCCCTGCAGTTTTCTTGGCAAGTGTCATGTTCACTGTTTCAATGTGCGCTGTACATCGTACCGTTTCACATGCCATGGCGCTGACACACGCTTCTGTTTGGGAGGGAGCTGCTGTGAGACCTTGTGCCAAGCTCTGTACGTGAAATCAGTACAATGGCATGTGTTTGGGTTATTTGCTCTGCTCAAGGCCTTTTCCCGCAGACCATCAGAAGCCGTTAGGAGCACCTCGGATTGTGAGCTTGGGAAGATTCTACAGGGGGAGGGATTTCATTTGCACCGAGGGTTTTTAGTTTGAATTTGGCGCACTTTCATCATTCTCAGCTTTCTCTGTGATCCTGCACACTATTCTTTAATAAATCAGATATCTTTGCATTCCTGCTCATGAGTCTGATGGTGTTTTAGAATAGGCAACCATTACAGCAAGGTTTTTTGGAAGTGGTTTGCCATTGCCTGCTTCCTAGGGTGGAGAGAAAGTGACTGGCCCAGGGTCACCCAGCTGGCTTTGCGCCTAAGGTGGAACTAGAACTCACGGTCTCCCGGTTTCTAGCCTGATGCCTGAACCACCACACCAAACTGGCTCTCCATTCATGGATAAGACCCCGCTAGGAGGCCAATCTATCCTGGAACATCAACCGGAACCAGATTTATTCCAATTTCCATATGTCAGTCTTCCCACAAGACACACACAGACTTTAAATCTTCCTGCTTGTTGATGAACAAGTCACTCTTGTCTTGTCCAGACAGATCTGGACTGTTCAGTGCTTCAGTGTGGTCTCAAAAGTCTTTAGAACCTTGAATAGTATTAGAAGTTCCACCTTGTTGCTGTGGGCCCCCCTTTCTGCTCACTCCCCACTCTGACCACTTGATTTGCTACGTGCCTCTTGTGTTGTGAGGGAGGCCCCTACAGTCAGAGTTACAGAAAGCGGAAGGAAATGAATGTGAAGTTTTTTCCTAAATGGGCCTATGGGCTTTCCACCTTGGAAGGAGGCCCACAGTTCTCCTGGAAAGTGAAGTTCCTTCCAGCATGTGACAGATCCTGGAGGAGTCAACCTCAAATAGCAACTTTGCTGGAGGCCAATGCAACAGAACTGGGGTTGATACCCACATGGCCATGAACTGCAGGATCCATGGACTGGATTTCTGAGGGTATTATGGGGCCATTGTTGCACAGTGGTTCCACGCGGTTCAACTGTGATGAGTTTTAGAACCACATCGTTCTAACCACATGGGTGATTCTTCAAAGTTCAGAGCTCAGGGACAGAAAGGAAGATTAATATGTCCTCTGTTAAGAGGTAGTGAGTAACAGGTAATCATCTAAGTTTTTACAAACCATCCTTTGTGCTCATAAGAATGCCACCACTACTGCCATATACTTTGGACTGGGGACTAAGCTGAAGGGGAAGGTGAAAAATTGGTTAGACTGAAGTGCCTGGGAGCTGTGCTTCTTTTTCACTCAGATAATTTATTTCTTTATGATTTTCTGCCTCCTGTGCTTGACCAGATTACTTGCAGAGATGGAGACAAACTAATTGCACCTTAACTGACCTTTAGTGACTGGGCCAACTGTAGTTCACCATATGGCTGTACTTCTATTTGCCTAACAGAGATGCCAGCCAGGCCATGAACTGCAGAAATTTGGGGGGACTGGAATACTGTATATGTCTGTAGTTGAAGGGTACAAATTGCTACCCTTCGTGTAACTGTGGAAGGCTGGAAGGGAGAAATACATCCAGAATTTTGACAGAAGGAGATTCATGAGGTCTAGGATACGATGCGTGTCTCCATCCTTTTTAGGGATGACAGAGTATCTAGAACAAAAGGCTTGCAAGATCTCACAGCCTGGAGGGTACCTTCTGCCTTTGAGGAGAAAGATAGGTGGCTCCTAAAACAGAGTTGGCTGTATTTTGTCCAACTGGGGTCTTACTTCAGAGAAGGAGTGATGAGACGGAAGTAGTAGCTTGCTAACGATGGAGAACATCTAACTATTTGAAGTGACCGTGCTTCAAGTCATCCAAATATGTGCCAGACATTGCTATCTTGCACACCACTTCCTGGATTGGAAGCAATCCCTGTAAGATTGAGTTTTACCCGTGGAGATCCTTTCTTTTTTAGAGAGGGAAAATGGAAGGCACAAATAGAGGATGGGGAGACCTGGTTCGGCAGCAGTACGTGTGAAAGGGATCGGGGTGTCCTCATTGACCACAACTTAAACATCAGCCAGTGTGATGCGGCTGCTAAAAAGGTCAAGGCTATCTTGGGGCACACAGAGTCCAGATCACAGAACATGATTGGCCTACTGTACTCTGCCCTGGTTAGGTCCCACTTGGAAAAAAGTGTACTGCAGTGTTTAGCAACTTTAACATGGGTGGACTTCAACTCCCAGAATCCCCAGCCAGACACAAGAGCAAACTTCAGGTATCTGAAGGATTGTCATAGAGAAGAGAGAAGTGGACTTATTCCCTCTCATCCCGGAGGGCAGGACCAGAATCAGTAAACTGAAACTACAGGTAGTCCTCATTTAATGACCATTCATTTAGCGATGGTTCGGACTTATGACGGTGCTGAAAAAAACCAACTTGCAACCGGTCCTCATGCTTACAGCCATTGCCGCTTCCCATGGTCATGTGAGCACCATCTTCAACCTTCCCAGCCAGCTTCCAGCAAGCAAAATCAATGGGGAACCATGTGGTTTGCTTAACAACTGCTGCAAAAAAGGTAATAAATTTAGGTTGGATTTGCTTAATGACTGATTTGCTGAGCAACTGAAATTCTGGTCCCAACTGTGGTCGTTAAATGAGGACTACCTGAACTGAGAAGTAGATATGGGTTAGCTATCAGGACAAATTTCCTGACAATAAGAACGGTTAGAATAGGCTGCCTTGTGAAATGGCCCGTTCTCTTCACTGGAGGTCTTCAGAGGCTGGATAGCCATCTGTCTGAAATGCTTTAGGAGAGCCTACATCAAGCAGGGGGTCATAGTAGATAACCCTTGAGGGGCTTCTTTCCACACTGTCAGTTGCGAAGATGTTCCTGGGCGATCTTCCCTGCACCCTCAGGTCTGTAATGAAGCACCCTGTGTGTGTGCCCCATCAAGCATCTGTCTAAAATTGACAGCAAATTCTGATTTTTTTTTTCCCTGCAGCAGGGCCTTTGCTGTGGAAGCAGCTGCCGCTAGAGTTGATGACCTTGGAAGTCCCTTCCGTCTCCGTGATTCTATCGTTCTATTCAGCCCTCAATCTGTAGGTTTTCTTTGACCCACATGCGCAGGGGACTGGACTTGTCAGAGGTGGAGGTGGGGAGCAGCTCTGGAGGGTTTGATCTGGTTGAGCTTCTGGGGACAATATGGGGTGGTTGGCCTTGATGAAGGCACTGGCAGCAAAGGCAGTTTTAAGCTGATGCCCCACTTGTTTTGGAGCTGCGTCTTCCTCCCCATCAAAGGGAGCCTCTTGCACTTCTGCAGCCAGCATCTGAGGAGCTCAGCCAAGGAAGACTGAAAGGGACAGCCCTTATTTTGGGAGTGGTGTCTGCAGGGCGTTTCTATGTTAATTTGCTGCTGCGCAAATTATTGATGCATAAAACGGCCTCCCCCTTGTTGTATCCAACCTCCTCCTTTCCTGATTCCCCCAGAGCCAAGGACTGCAAGTGGGATGACTGGTACAGAATTGGGGGACTGGAAAAAGAATTGACAAGTAACTGGAGGGGGGGAGGCTGATATGCTGCGATGCCATGGGCACAGAGGGAGGCTGTATCCCAGGCGTTTCAGCCTCCTTTAAGGGGGCAGAGAGGATGGGAGTAATGTAGGCCTTTGCCTAGAGCAGTGTTTCTCAGCCTTGGCAGCTTTCAGATGGGTGGACTTCAACTCCCAGAATTCCCCAGCCAGCATGCATTCTGGGCTGCTTTGTGGGCTTGCAATGGGAAGAAGGAATAACCTTGAGGAAGAGGGGGGAAAGCCTCTACCAAGAAAACAGTGGGAGGGAGGGAGGGAGGGAGGGAGGGAGGGAGGAGATGGAAAAAGGGAGGAAGGGAAGAAGGGAGGGAGGGAGGAAGGATATGGGAATTAGGAGGGAGGGAAGGAAGGAGAGGGAGAGAGGAAAAGGGGAAGGAAGGAAGGATAAGGAAAGAGGGAGGGAAGGAGGGAGGGAAGGAGAGGGAGAGAGGAAAGAAGGGGAAGGAAGGAAGGATAAGGACAGAGGGAGGGAAGGAGGGAGGGAAGGAGAGGGAGAGAGGAAAGAAGGGGAAGGAAGGAAGGATAAGGAAAGAGGGAGGGAAGGAGGGAGGGAAGGAGAGGGAGAGAGGAAAGAAGGGAAGGAAGGAAGGATAAGGAAAGAGGGAGGGAAGGAGGGAGGGAAGGAGAGGGAGGGAGGGAAGAAGGGAAGGAAAGAGGGAGGGAGGGAGGGAGGGAAGGAGAGGGAAGGAGAGGGAGAGAGGAAAGAAGGGAAGGAAGGAAGGATAAGGAAAGAGGGAGGGAAGGAGAGGGAGAGAGGAAAGAAGGGAAGGAAGGAAGGATAAGGACAGAGGGAGGGAAGGAGAGAGGGAAGGAGAGGGAGAGAGGAAAGAAGGGGAGGAAGGAAGGATAGAGTTTTGTGGGGAGGGGGACCAGGTTTTGTGCCGTGGAATTCCCTTCTTGTTGAGACTGAGCAAGCCTCGTAGGGCTGCTCTGCCATTCCAGAATCAAAACTCCCTCCCGGCCTGGCCTTGTCTTCTTTAGCAACTCTCAGGGAGAACCAAAGCCCAGCCCCAACAGCCGGCAGCAGGGCAGGGCAAGCATTCCTAGAAGGATCAGCAGGAACCCTGGAGGCCATCCAGTGCCACCCACTGCCTAGCGCAGAAATCGCCACTCCGGCCTTCCAGACAGATGGCCTCTATTGAACGGCTCTTCCCACTAGGACATTCTCCCTGGTGCCTGCTTCCCCTGATTTCTTGCCCGTCTTCGGGAGCAACCCTCGGCTCATCTGCCTTGACGCCCCCTCTCCCCCCACTCGCCTGGGTATCCCTCTATTCCTTTACCTTCCTGCCTTCTCCACCAATTAAGCACCAACAACCACAAAAAAAAAAAGGAATTAATTTCTAAGTCAAGCCAAGGGAAGGGCCTCTCCAAGGAGCGCAGTATAATGAAGCCACTGGTGCTGTTTGCAAAACAAATAGATAAATCAATGTTTCAATTTGCTTTGTCTGAGCGAACGCGTGCCATGGTTGTTTAGCGATTCCCATATTGGAAACTGGACCGAAGCCAAGGTGCCAGCCCAGATTCGGCGGGCGTGCAAATTGCAGGGGGATGTTCTGAATTCTAGTGGCAGGCGCCCAGGACCCTAAATCATGCCAAGCATCCCCCAGACTTGGAGTTGATGGCATAGACATTTGCAGCAGGGCATGCTGGGAAATGCCAGGTGCCCCCTGGCTTTGAGGATTGATGCGGGGGAGGGTGCAAGTGAAATCCATGCATTCCTAATAACCTTACTCAGAATTGAAACCCCTCCCTGCAAGCTGCGGCAGGGATCTATAGATCCCATCTAGGAGTATGCAAGGACTCGGCTCGGAACCAGATTCCAGAGGGAGGAATTTCCCAGCATGAAACTGGGAGAAATTACAAACTGCTCACCGAAACCGGAGCAAATCGGCTGGGGATGGTGATGTTGCAAAGGGTGAAAAATGGCCTTGGAGTGGGATCCTCAAAGGAGAGGGTGCCTTGGGAGGCCATTTAGTCCAGCCTGCTCCAAATTTTGACCCTTCTGGGGTCAGACTTCAGAGGCCTGGAGGTGTGGGGAGGGGTCCAAATCTCTGGAGGGCACTAGGTAGCTGAAATGTTCACCCGCTGTGGAAGGTGTTAGCTGGGGAAGCTCGCCGAAGCATGGAGTTGGAAGAGAGGTCATCTAGTCCGACCCCCTGCTCCACTAAAGCAGCTTTGGGAGGTGGCCATCTAGCAAAGGCCTCGAGCAAAGGAGAACTCAGCCTGTCCTGTGGCAATCTGTTCCGCTGGCTGACAGCTCGTAAAGTCAATACATTCCTCCAGTGCTCAGCCTGAACCTCTTCCCTTCCAGTAAAATCACTGGTTCTGGCCCTCATGAACTGCAGAGAATAAATGCACTTCCTTGTCTTGCAACCACCCTTCAGATATTAAAAGACCTCTATTGGATCTCCTCTTGGTCTTCTTTTCTGCAACCATTCCTCCCAAGACCTCTATTGGACCTCCAGACCCTTTACCATCCTGGTGGCCTTCTCTGAAATTTGCTTCAGTTGTTTCTCTCCTGTCTGAACAGAACTGGGCACGGGGCTCCCAAAGGCCACAGTCACTTCCCATGATCTGGATTCTTCCTCCCATTAACACATTCCACAATAGCATTGGCCTTTTGAGCAGCTGCATCACAGTGCTGGCTCATGTCCACCTTGCAGGTGAGAAGTTGCTGTTCAGAATTCAGATACACACACTGATTCAGAGGATCTGAAAGATTAATATACAATTGAGACCTGAGGGTTTTTTTGGGGGGGGGTGGGATTGATGGACAAACAGCTGGAAAAAAGTTATGGAACTTTGTTTTAGTACATAACTGCAGTGAGATTATTGTATGCCCAAAGATGGAAAGATTTGGCACTGCCCACAATGGAAGAACGGTTGGTGAAGATGATGGAACTTGCTGAGATGGCTAATTTGACTTCTTTGATTAGAGAAAAGGCAATATCTACATTTATTGCTGACTGGAAACCCCTTACAGGTAGTCCTCACTTAACAACCATTTGTTTAGTGATGGTTTGGACTTACAACTGTGCTGGAAAAAACCGGCTTGCGACCAGTCCTCACACTTACAACTGTCCCCGTGGTCACGTGATCACAATTTGGGTGCTTGACAACCCGTTCACATTTATGACCATTACAATGTCCCGTAGTCACGTGATTGCCATTTTTGACCTTCCTGGAAGGCTTCTGGCAAGCAAAATCAATAGGGAACCATATGATTTGCTTAACAACCATGTGGTTCGCTTAATGCATGAGGTGATTCACTTAATGACCACTGCAAAAAAGTCATAAGATTGGGTCAGATTCACTTAATGACCACTTCACTTAGCAATTGAAATTCTGGTCCCAATTGTGGCCATTAAGCGAGGACTACTTATATAGGCTCTTTGCATGAAACTGAAAAAAATGAACTTATGATTTATGGGCTTGATGGTTAGACAGGATAAGATTATAGAAAGGGAGTTATGTTGTAACCACAGAGTAAGAGGTAAATGTATAATTATACTTATAACTGCTGTAAAGCAGATTGGAAGCCACTCTGTATTTTTTTCTTTCTCCACACCACATTTTCTCTTCTCTATCATTCCAGCCTTTCTCATTCCTAATTCTCTCGGTGGTAGAGCAAAACATAAACAAAATGAGCAAATGGACACACACATATACCCATTATGCTATTCTCTTTGGGGCAAGCACATTATGCAAAGCACCAAGAAAGAAAGAAAGCACAATACGCTGAGGAAACGAAAGGCCTGCAAATAATAATTAAAAAAAGAAATATTGCGAGAATGTCTTACGCAGCACCTTTCGATCCTTACCAACAGTCACCTCTCTTTTTTGAGGCTTTTGCCAAGGCCACCCAACCCCAACTTTCTTGTTCCACTGATGGGCAGAGCATCAATTGTACTGCCGTGCTGCCATTTTGACTTTTCTGACCACACCCTGCAGGCACCACTGGTCATACATAAACTGTTCTGTTCCTGCCACTGCCTTCAACTTTCTTGCCTGTTCCTTCTGACAATGCACAAATTCTTGCTTCCATATATAAAGTGAGCAGAAATAATAATAATAATAATAACAATAACAACAACAACAACAACAACAACAACAATAATATTAAATGTATATGCCACCTGACTCCCGGTGACTTTGGGCTGTTTAGAAGTGTAACTGACTGGGGCAGCTTTTAAATATTGCCCAATAGTATAATAAATTAATATAAAATGAAAGGCAATTGTTTTCCTAGGGTTTACAAATCAATTGGTTTCTGCTCTAGGACCTTAGACAGGGTTTCTGGTTCCCTGGATTTGCCCACCAATCATCTGGACTTCTCCAGGATTTTGCAAATAAAACACATGAAGGTTAATTTATACATGGTATAAAACACATAAATCAGCTATTTCCTTTCGCAAGGGCAATTCGCGCAGTCCGAAAGACATAAACTCATTCGAAGGGGAGAGCTGTCCCCTGCCCCATTTCTGACAAGAACAAACTTCTACCTTCACAGTTCTTCCCCTGTTTTATCCCTGCAGTTGTTCTTCCGGTATTTCCTTTAGGGACGCTCACCTCTGGAGCGAGCGTCTTTCCCACTGACTTCTCCTGCTGATCCTACTTATCATCGCTATGAGTTTATTAAAATCTCCTTTTTAAAAGGAAAAAGAAAAAAACAGGCCAAGTTACACATTCTGCTCCTCTTCGCTCTAGTTTCCCATATATACAAAAACCACAGATGCCTGCACGGGAAGCCAAGGCTGGAGTTCCATCCTGTTTGGACCAGGATAGACCTAAGTTTCACCCTTCCGGGACTGTGTGCTAATCAGGTGCTTCCAGGGGGAAAACCAGCTGCTGAGATTTCGGTGCCAACCGGGCTGCCTTTTGTGGAAATGGAGGGAGGGAGGGAGGGAGGAAGGAAGGAGGGAGATGGAAGGAGAGGGAGGAAGGGAGGAAAGAGGGAGGCAGGGAGGGAAGAAGGGAGGAAGGGCCAGAGATCCCTGCAGGGGATGCCCCCTATCAGCTCTGCCGCTGCCCCGGAGCCCCATCCCAGCCCCCGGTCCTCTGTTCCAGGGCTCCCCGGCTCTCCCCGGGGCTTCCTCTCCGGACGGGCCAATGCCAGCCACCCACCCAGTGCCCGGTTCTGCCGGTCTGGTGTTGCAGAGGGTTGCACCGTCCAGCGACTCGGGGCTTTGCCTCGCGTGGGTCCTTCGGATGATTAGGGGCGGGGAGTGTGCGTGTGCGTGCGTGTGCAGAGACACGCCCCAGCTTCCCCCTCAGGACCCTGCGGGGTCACGAAGACGCAACCGGGAGGCAAGAACACGGCGCTGGGGTGCGGGGGGGGAGGGGGATTTCCCGGCGAGAGACGCCCGGCGGCGGCGCGTTGCTCCAGAAGGGCGCCAGGGGGCGCTGCGTCTTCGGCGTGGGAGCGAAGCGAAGCGAAACGCGGCGGAGACCGAATTCACGCCCCCCCCCAAAAGCCTTGCGCAAACGGGTTTCCAACCGGGGGCTTCCCCCGCCGGATCCAGGGAGGGATCTTCCCCAGGCAAAGATCGGCCCCCTCCTGTCCGCCTCGGCCTTAAATGTCAGCAAGCGCATCTTGCCACATCCCGGCGGCTTCTTCCCCGGGCCCCCATTTTCCGGGGTGGGGGTGGGGGTACGCAGAGGAGGCGGTGGGGGCAGGGACCTGGCCGAACCCCCAGCAGGACACACGTGTCCGCGAGGCTGGACTAGAGAAGAAGGGGGGGCATTGTCCCTTGACACCCTGCAGTGTGAACAAGACATCGCAATGAACCACAGACAGAAAGGGGGGGGGGGGTAGTGAAACAAATCATCTCCCCTGCATCCAAAGGTGTTTGTGGGGGGGTATTTTTTTAGGACTCTTGGGAAGCCTCTGGGTTGTTTTCCAAGCTTCTCCTCCTCCACGGGGGCCATAGAGATATCTTTGGCTTGGAGAAGGCCTGTCTCCCTAAAACCCAACATCAGGATGAATTTCCTGACTGAGAGCTATGAAGCCTCTCTCCTGGAATCATGGGGGCTGATGATGATGATGAGGAGGAGGAGGAGGAGGAGGCATGAAATCATTTTCCATTCCTAGTGACCACCTAGATAGACCTTCTCCAGGAGGGTCCGTCCCCGACCTGGTTCTTCAGCTCTTCCAACAGCATCACCCCCATCACCAGTGCAACGGAGTCCCTCCGCCTTGCATCTGGTCATCCTCTTCTTCCTTCCATCCTTCTAGCACCGGAGCCGTCCCTGGAATGCTGGGTCTTTGCATCATGCGTCCAAAGCAGGCCACTTTCAGCCCGTCATGGGTCCCTCGAGTGAGAACGGTTGGCTGGGGCATCCTGGGAGTTAAGTCACAGGAAATACTACTGGCCTCGCCTTCCTTCCCTGGTTCTGTTGGCCCAGTTGCAGGCAGCAGTTCTCCAGGGCCTCCCGCTGAGATTTCAACAAGTCAGTTGATGCTGGAGATGCAGGATCAGCTCCTGTGGTGCACACGATAGGGGGAAGTTGCCTAGAAAGGCAGATGATGAGACTGGGAGCCCGACATCTTCCACCTCAAGACATCTTGGACCAAAAGCCCTCACTCTGAGATCTGTCTTCCTTCCACCATGAGCAACCTGGCTTGGTGTTAGTGGCACAAAGTGGAGTTAATGGCAGAGTGGCCTCACTTGCAGTCACAACAACCTTGCTTAAACCCAGACGTTGCTGGTTTGCACTAGCCTCCATGCTCCATCACCTCCATGCCCTACTGTCAGCCCTTTGAGGTCGACCAGACTCAGAACCAAAGTTATGAATGCTAATACTATTTTAATGTTAGGGTTACAGTAACAAAACCTTGCAAGTCTGAAAGCGCTTCCTTCCTTCATCTTCAAGAGAACTAGGGAGGGTCATGTCTGAGACGCTTTCTCAAACTACTTTTCTGCTTTGGACTCAGATTTCTCTTATCTGACCATGGTTTTGGTTGCAGCTGTTTCTCCTGTTCCTCAAGGTCATTCCCACACCCCATTATGCCTACCCACCAGTTTACTTACTTACTTACTTACTTACTTATTTTTCAAATTCCTATCACCGCCCATCTCCCCCCAAAAAGGGGGACTCTGGGCAGTTTACAATAAAATCGACAAAACCATAAAACACATAAGTTACAATACAAACACCAATATAAATAGAAAATAAAATAGATATAAAATCCAAGTGGCGAAAGATCTCATTCATTAAGAACTACTGCCCTTCCCATCCCAGGTGAGGCGGCAGAACCAGGTCTTCAAATTCTTCCAGAAGGCTGGGAGCAAAGGGGCCTGCCTCACCTCCGGGTGGTGGTGTTCTAGCTTCATCAACATCAGCAGTGAGGGGAAAAGAGGGGTGCAAACTTAGCTGCTTCAGATCAGAGAAGAATGGAGTGCCACAGTGTAGGACAGAGGTTCAGGGTGTTGGGGGGCACCTAGATGTGTCAGGGCTGCATCTCCTAGCATGGTCCTGGGGCCCCTGGGGACAACCCACAGAGAGAAAACGTGTCTGATGGACCTGCACTCTCACACAAGTAGAAACCAAAGATCCATCCAAGTAAGAGTGGTCACAGAATAACTGCCCCATCCCCAGGCCCTGGAGATCTGCTGCTGACCTTCCTGCACTCTTCTGTTTTTACTGCCACTTTACAGCCCTGAAAGAGGAAACGGAGGGAAGGAGACCACCTTTTGTGGCTTGCTTCATCCTCATTAACCAGCATTCCCTGTTATAACCCTTGCAGGAAAACGGGGTTGGAAAGGAGGAACAGAAGATCCCCTTGGATGAAGGGCCACGGTTCACATCTATTTTAGGTGACGCATTGAAGCAGAGCTGCACAAGCCTGGCCGCAGGTCTCTGCCCCACCAGGAAAGGCCTTAAGCTTAAGGCCAAAGCCAGAGGAAGAGAGCAATTGTTCTGCCAGAGGATCGGTGGACCTGCGGAGGGGCAGAGAGAACAAGCTGGTGACTGGAACCTAAAAGGCCAAATGCCTATTGTGGGTTAGAGTCCATTTGTCTGAATTTAACTCCCCCAACTGATGCAGATGTGGGAGAGGCTGGAAATTCCCATGCCCATCTTTCACACCTGGAGCAGTGCCTATCAAGGATGGAGTAAACCATGAGACCCACAGGGAATGAATGGTTGAAAAGATACATCATCACAGTTAGCGCTACGATTAATTGGGAAAAGGTGTTCAAGCAGGAACATCCCAGGTTCACCTGCAGGCAGCCCCATAAAAACCCATCGTCCTGGGTCAAATCATGTAAGAAGAGACATTCTTGACAAACTGCTCCCCCTTCCGAGTTTTCTGGTTAAGAAAAGGATCACTGGGGTTGTGAGCATTTTGGCAGGTGGGAAAACATTTCATTTCCAACAGAGCTTTCAATTTACTGGATTTTGCAGTCATTTTATCTTACACACAGGTTATTGCTTGTATTTATTAAATTGCCTGTTGGGCCTGATTAGCACGTACATAGGTCAGAGGCAACCAGAAAATTCTGGGGCTGAAGATTAGCCCAGGGAGTCCAAAACTCATTTTGGAAGGAAACAGTGGCAAATCACTTAGAAGCATAAAATCACAGAGTTGTGTGCAGGAGCACAGAGATGATCTTGGAGAAGATATTCAGAGACCATTAGCAAAACATGAGCTTAGCCCAGAAAAGCAGGAAAGGGTGAGAAAGAAACTCAAGACTGCCCCGCCTTGATACTCTTTGGTATAAAAGGGAGGGAGAGGAAAAAGCTGCCAGGCTTTCCAGATTCTGTTGTTATACTATACAGTACATCAAGAAAGTAGAGGTTGAATATTTCCATCAGAAGTCATCTAATCCAAGCTCTGCCAACATGTGCAGCTGCTGCTATGAAAATGGCAGGGAGGAGTTCATGTAGCTGCAAGAATCAAGCTGGGCTCATTGCTAGAGGGGTATCTTTCAAGCAGAAGATGAGCCTGGGAGTCCAAACTAAAATGAATGGAAAACGAACTAAGAATCAGCTCTGGTATCTCTAAAAGAGTGTTTCTCAACTTTGGCAACTTTAACTCCCTCTTTCTTTTTTCCTTCCTTTCTTCATTCCTCCCCTGCCTCTTTCCATCTCCTTCCTTCCTTCTTTCCTTCCTCTCTCCCTCTTTCTTTTTCCCTCCCTCCCTTTTCTCCTCCCTCCCTCCCTTTCTTTTCCTTTGGTGAAATTCCTTCCTCAGTCAAATTCACAGGGGTGTCTGAATTTGTCTCCGAACAGCAATTGCTTCAGAGATGGGAGAAAGCCTGAGGAGCCTTCCCAGGGGTGGGGGGTGGGAGGGCACGTGTTCCTGGCAAAGCGAGGGGCTTCTCCCTGCCCTGCTCCATACTGCTTGGCCTCGGGGTCTGTCCCTGGCTCATGCTAAGGCATGGTGGGATCTGCAGCCAGGATGGGGAAGGCTAGTGGTTCAGGGGGCTGGCCCAGCCTCCAGCAGCTTCTGTGTGCTGCCGTGGAGTGGGACACTGATGGGGGACATTTGCCACAGGGTCCCTCGGGGTACGGTGGCTTCACAGGGGAAGCCCAGAAGGCGCTTCCCCTTGTCTGCATTTGGGCCCTTGCAGATGCAAGAGAAAAGCTGCCCCATTTGCACGAACACCTGGCTCTGAGCAGCTGAGAACACCATCGCTCTTCCTGTCCCACATTTCATTTCTCTTTGAGTAGCAAACAGCAGGAGGGTGATGGATTCAGTCTTGCCTGGGAACAGGCCTCTCTCTCCAGGAGAGGCCACGGATGTGCCCCAGGGATGCACCCTGCAGCTTGTCTCACACAAGGGGAAAGTCCCAGCTGGAGGTACCACTTGGACGGGGATCTGGTGCACCCCCCCAGTTGTTGGACTCCGATCTCCATCATCCTCAATTAGCACAAAAAAGAGTTTTTTCTTTTCCCCGATTCCTAAAGATTCCCATCTGGCACCTGAAACTTAACTGGATGCTTCCTACAGGCAACCCGTAAAATACATCTCAATGTGTTGCTAAAACAGTGCTCCGATGCTGATTGCTCTATCAAAAGAAAGCCTTAAATTAAAAAAAACACAATACATTTTAAGGATGCTCCTGTGAATTAGGCTGTCTGATCCGGAGCAAGGATGAGTGGGGATATCAAATGTTAGACCAGGGAAAGAAAAAAAAGTTGCACTCCATCTTTCATGCTTTGGGATTATTTTAAGAAAGGGAAGGCAGGGTTTGTTCATGTTTTAATGCACTCAAATGCAGTTTGTGGTTCCTAAGCTAATATGCAAACAGGAACATAATTATCCTTCAGTTTTCACACTCCTGTGCATTTTCTAATGAAGTTCTTAAAAAAAAAGCACATTGCAAAAACGCACACACCCAAGGAGGCACATACAGTCTGAGAGGACAAAAGTGTCTGGAAGTTTTCATAAGGATGAAAATGCTTACAAAAATGCGCAGGAGTTTTCAGGGGTGTCATTAGAAAGGTTTACATGGGATATGTGTCTGTGCATGCTGGACTCAAGTCCAGAACCTGGCCGTCTCTTCCGACCTTCCATGTTCCAGAGTTGATCTCAAAGAAGGATGGGTTGATCCCCTTGGCTCCAGAACATCTGGTTGAAACTTCAAGGGTGGCTCAGCAGAGTATGCTGGGAAAAGTCACTAAATGTAAACTCCTACACAAGGGCTTTGTCTATCCCTTTTTCTTCCAATAGTCCCACCTGTTGGAAGTCCTGGCAAATCCAGCATGCCTCATTAGCATGTGAATTAGCATGTAAATTGAGTTGTCCCACAATGCAACTCTGAAGAAGCTGTTTGTTGTCATTCCCACTTCCTTTCTCTCTCTTTCCCCTTCTTCCACCGATCAAGCAGGCAGCATGGATAGTGCTCTCTTCATCAGGGCCAAGATGGATGTAACAGAACAACAAAGAATAAAGTCAGTAAAACTCTCTTTTACTTATCTTAACCTAATCTGTCTAAGCATGTGATTCTTTATGCTTGGGAGGGCTGAATGTGCAAGGTCAGTAACCTGTGTTTCTCTGGTATGCTCATTGAAGCTATCTAAGACAATTTCCTTTTTCTGTGCCAGCTTCTCAGCTGTGTTCTAAGCTCTGCTCCATTTCAGTGGTTCTAGCAGGCCGCTGAATTGGCTTCACCACTGATATGCCAGGGATGTTTCATGTACGTCTCCATTTATTTATTTATTTATTAAAGGTACTTCCATCCTGCTGCAGTTGAAAAAATTCTTGGCGGCTTGCCCCGATTAAAAGCTGATGTTAATAAATAGGAACGAGAAGGCCGCATTACAACAAAATCAATACCGTAAAAATATGAAAAATAAAGATGGCAACATCAGATGGGAGGATGCAGACTCAGCTTGGTTTGGGAGACCTTTGGAGAGGTCAGAAAAGAGGATGCCAGCTTGATCTCCAGTGGGGTCACTGGTGTCACAGTTGGGCCATCAAATCTTTTGAGTGGCGGCAGGGTGTCGTCAAGTGGGGTTGAAAAAAGTTCAGGATGGTGGCTGTGATGGTGCAATTGAAGCTTTGCTTGGTCTTATGGGCATTGCGAAGATTTGATTGTACCATCACAGTCGCCATCTTGACTCTTTTGACCCATCCCTGGGTGGTGGAGACTCAACTCTGGCCAAGCTGTTGTTTTGATATTAGATGGACGGTTTTTCTCCCTCGAAAAGCGGGTGGGTTTTATCCTCGCCCTTTTGCTGATTGTGTTCCAATTATTCTCTTGTCTTGTGTTCTTAAACATGCTGCTGTTGTCCTTCAGTGCTGCTTTTGGCATTCAGGGTTTTATTGTCAGTTCCCTTGGAGGCTTTTTGTGAGAAGAAGAGGCTGAAATCGGTCACAGAGAGAACATTATTTTCCTTTTCGAGGGCTTTTTTTTTTTAGTTTTTTGCGTCGTTTCCCTGTTGGGCCGGGGTGGCTGCTAAGAACCAGTCAGATGACCCGCTTCGGAAAATCAGGAGTACAGAATGGAGAAAAAAGGGGTGGGCTGATCCCCAGATCTCTGCCCCCAAAGTCTGGGCAGATGAAAGAAAAACTGCCACGCCAAGCCAGGGGAAAGCTCTCTAAAAAAACTCAGTTTTCCGAAGTTTTCCAAATATCTGCAAAGCCAGCCTAATCTCCAAAGGGAGGCTAGTCCATAATGCTTCCTTGCTCTGCAAATCACCCAGAAGTGTTAAATTAAATTAATTAACGCATCCCCCACAGAGCTTAGCCAACTTGTGCCTGAACACATCCAGCAAAGCAAAGCCCAACACCTCCACTGTCAAACGATTACAAAGTTTTTCTTCCCTAAATGTTAAAGAGGTTAATGCGATGTTGAATTATATCCCAAAACTTTGGAATCTGACTGTCACACCGGGGATGGGGAGGGACACTAAAAAAATTATATTGAGAAATTGGAAAAGGGGTATTATTCTAGACATAAAGGATTGGCTTTTGAAAAGATGTAATTTATCTGTTTTGGCAAGATCTTCAGCTAATCAAAGAATAAAGCAACGTGTTCTTTGGGGTGGATTTCTTGATATTTTACAACAAGATTGGCATTTTTAGGTTGTTTTTATCACTTTCTATTTGGGGTTAGGGTTAGGGTTAGGGTTTTTTTGTAAAGCAGTAATTTATTTTGTGTGTATGTATTATTATTGTGTGTGTGTGTCTATCAGATATTTAGTATCGGTATCTTTAATTTTTTCTGGGTTTTTAAGTTTTTCTATTCTACAGGTAGTCCTCGCTTACCGACTGCCTTGTTCAGTGACTGCTCAAAGTTGCGATGGTGCTGAAGAAATAACTTTACGACCAATGCCTGCATTTATGACCTTTGCAGCATCCCTCAGTCACCTGATCACCATTACAGTCAGTACGTCTTGTCCTGTGCCTGGCCTGTTGTTTATCTTTTTCCCCTCTTGCAGAGCAGAGAGATCGGAGAGGAAGGGATTGCAAGAGAGTAAGCGGGCACACCATGGGGCAGGCACATCAAAAGCAATGCGGTGGTTCCAGTATCTGTGAATGTACTATGCAAACATCTTGGTGTATTGCCCATGGTGTGCCTGCTTACTCTTTTGTAATCCCTTCCTCTCCAATGAATGTAAATATAAACATTAATTCCCTACTTGCTAATTATCTCAGTGCTGGAGTGAGCATTCCAAGGGTGGGGGAGTGGGGGAAAGGAAAGCACCGTCATGGTCACATGATTTCCCACTTAGTCACTGCTTCGCTTAGTGATGGGTTGCCGGTCCCAACTGTGGTTGCTAAACAAGGACTACCTGTAGTTGTTTTATTCTGTTTGGGTTTTTCTCGCATTAATTAATGATCTTTTAGTCAACAAGCTTGTTTCTCAGGTGAACTTGACAAAAATTCAGCCTCTTTCTCCAAGGCAGGAGAAGGATTCTCCACCAGGGGTCCAAGGCTGCACCTGAGAAGATCTTCACTCAGATTCTTGCAGGGCCCATTTCTGAAACTGGGTCCTGCTCAAGATGGGGTTGACATGAGAACTTCCATAGCTACAGGAATACACTAGACAGGGCTCAAACAGGGATGGATAGTTTGTGCTTCGGTGTGCGTTGAGGAACCTAGCCTTTCTCTTCGCATGCTGGGGGACAGACCATTGGTGTAAGCCATCACAGAGTTGGTTTGTTTTCCTAATTTGTGCTTTGGATTTGTGTGAGCCAAGCCACCCATTGGCAGAGTTTTGCCTAGGGATCTTCTCCTCTCCAGACATAAGGCCCTGGTGGTCCATGGCCAGTCAGAAGAGTCTCGTTGGCTAATGGCCAATAGGCTGAGCCATTACACAGAGCATCTCTGGTAGAGGCAGAGGTGGCCAGAGAGGAGTTTTCAAAGAGTTGAACATGGTGTACCGGACTATTGTTGCAGCTGTTGGAAGGGACGGGTGTCTACCTTCCAAAGATTTCTGATGCAGGTGTCAGCCTGCCTCCGTTCTGCCATGAAAGTCGCCTACGCATCTGGGAGTAGCAGAGGAGTCATTCAACCAGAGGTGAAGCTGTAGCTGCAGGATATCTGCAAGGGCTTTACTAATGCCAGCCCGCTCAGCTGGGCCTTGGCCACTGCGTTCTGCAAATGGGCCATACTTTTGAAGCACCACATTTGAAGAAAACATGTAACTGAGAAAAACATTTGAGCTTAACATAACCAATACTGTTCTGCAATAACTCCGGCAAATGGAGATTTGCGCTGCGCTCCACGCCAGCCATGATCACTTTGTAATGTGCTTGAGATTGTCACACTGATTTCTCTTAAATTTATTTGCCATTCCTGACAATGCCTGGGACCGTTCTAAACAGCCCCCATGGTCCAGCCCCTGCTCCGTTTCTATAGGTATGAGAGGATTGGAGGGGTCCCCCCAAGAATAAATGGTTATCAATAAGGCTGTCTGGGGTATATCATGAGGCTTTAACTAAATTATCGGCGAGAGGCTCGTTGGCCTTATCTTAAGTAATCTGGAGGACAGAAGCAAATCCGTACAGGCAGAAGCATAAAATCAGATGCCACAAACTGAGGTTTGTGGATTGTCCTTTTGGCTGAATTTGCAGAACAGGCTTTGCTTGGTTACTAAATTAGTTCATTTTCCAGATTTGCACAGTCATACATTAGCCAACTCTCTTCCCTCTTCCCCCCCCTGCACCAAATTAGCCCAGATTAAAACTGATCAGGCTTAGCATCTTAATGCACACACAGCGAGTCTTTAAGTGACCCAGTTACATCCAAACAGAAAGCGTCAAGCTCTTCTGTTCTCTTCCCAACTCTCTATTAAAAATGGGACAGACCAGTTTTCCTCTGATATATAAAAGGGAAAAAAGGGAGGAGGGAGGCATCATAAACAAAGAACAAGGTCTTATGCAGGGAGAAAGAAATGAATGCAGGGATGTCAAGGCAAAGGAAGATTGAGCGCCCCCCCAACCAAATCCTTCCATCTCTTCCTTCCTGCATTTACAAGAACTTGGATGCTTTCAAAGTTAACACAAGCTGGCTTGGGTGGGGGGGAACAGTAACCTTCATGGAGTTTCTGCAGCAAAGCAACTTTCTGTTACTAATCAACTAATTCATTAAACTTTTCAGAGGCAGGCCAAAGCTCATACGATTTAGTCAATTAATCATGATGCGAAACCCGCACTTGGTGTTTAGGCCTTAACAATCATTAATGCGACCTTTCTGACATGGATGCCTCCCTTGGCGGCCCTTCAGCTGATAGATGGCTCATTGTCAACCCCATCCAGAGAGTGGGTGAAAGTGGTGGCAGAGGAAGGCTGGTGGTTTCCAGCCAGGGCATGCAAAGAGATGTGCTTGGGAGCACACCGAAGCCCCCTGCCTTTTCTAGACCCCCATTTGGCACTTGGTCTGCAGAAACTGGAGTGGCAGATCATCTTCTTGATCTGACAAGCCGGACTGTTCACTACAAAACCTTCCTGGTTGTAATTAATAGCTTTCTGGAGAGTTATTCCCCTAATGATCAAGGTGGAGAAGCAGAGAGGACCCTTCACTACTTTTGATCTGATTAATGTGATGGGACTTTCTTCTGGAGCCATCAGGTCCTCCTTGAAGCATTAAAGCAGCTGCGTCCTTGGAGAAGGGAGGCAGTAGGCATGGCTGTCTTGAAGAATTTCCTCTCCTTTCTGCGTGGACACTCTGTTAGGAGTGCCAGCGAAGCGAAGGGGCCATAGAGGCACCAGCTTGTGCAGATAACTGGGAAATCAGTCGCTGCGCTGAGCCTTCTGGAAGATGCAGCTGTTTTAATGATCTCCTGTAAAATGCCCCTTTCAAATCCTTTGCAAGCACTACTCCCGTCCATTGCGTGATCCTGCCTGAATCCCAGCAGCAGGTGTTGATTGAAAGGACCACCACTGGAAACCCTGAAAGTCTGACTGCCCAATTTTGAAGGTTATAACTGGAGGTCTTGAGGCATGGTCCTCCTGTGCGGAGAAGCTACTGAACTTAAAAAGTAACTTTTAAAAAAATTATCAAAGCAATTGTTGATCAACAAAATACTGAAAATAAAACGAGAACAAAACAATTACAAATAAAAAAGAAAATCAGATCCAGGCAGAAGCCAAAACAAAAAAATAAAAAACCTGCACAGGTAGTCCTCTCTTAACAGCCACAATTGGGACAATTTTGGTTGCTAAGCAAAGCGGTCATTAAGCAAATCCAACCCAGTTTGACAAACTTTTTTGTGGCAGTTGTTAAGTGAGCCACATGGTTGTTAAACAAACCATGTGGTTCCCCATTGATTTTGCTTGCCAGAAGCCGGCCAGGAAGACTGAAAATGGTGATCAAGTGACCATGGGGCGCTGCAACGGTCATAAATGCAAACTGGTTGCCAAGCGCCCAAATTGTGATCATGTGACCATAGGGACACTGACAGTTGTAAGTGTGAGGACAGGTCGCAAGTCGGTTTTTTCAGCACCATCGTAAGTCTGAACCATCACTAAACGAATGGTTGTTAAGTGAGGACTACCTGTATATAAATGCACTTATGATCAGGAGAAGGCATGTGAAATGCTTACTGTATTTCTATCCAAAATGACATTTGCATGAACAGGGATGATCTATTGGGAATTTTTTTAACTAAGGAAATGGGGTTAAAATTGGACCGTTGTGTCCAGCGATGCCTCACAAATTTTGATTCCTCTCCTTTGCCGACATGAGAAATGGATTCTATTTTGCATGTTGGCGAAAATGGACCAGCTGGAGTATTGATTCTCTGCACAGCTTTGTGACCAAGTTTCTTTTTCTTTTTTTCCACCCCCCACTTCCCAAGAGAAAAAAAATACTCCTGGTGAGGCTTTATTTTTTGACACAAGCGGTTTGACATTTACCTCCAGTGGATGCAAACTTGTTAAAAATAGCACAAGGAAGAGGTGGTGTTTCATTCGAATGCCTAGAAGCTAAAGACTCACCTTTTTCCAGCCTGCTTCTTAATGAAGACTGGAAGTTCACACTTTGGCGTGTTAAAAAGTCCCAGGGCTTTGGGTTCCACCCATGACATCTCTTTCCTAAGAATGGTGGGAGGAGGAGCAGGGGGTGTGTGGGCAATGCCATCCTTGCCTCATTTCTGCCTCCTCTGGCATCACAATTCATGCCCAAAAGTACTGGACTGAGAAGACCCACCAGAAAAGCTAGCTTTTGAGAAGGCATCACCCAGGCCACCAGGGACATATGGGCTGGCTGTGACGATGGCCTGGATGGCTTAAAAAGCAGAGATGGGGGACAAATCTCTGCAGCTTGTTCTCCACAAGCACTGATGCTTTTTCCCTGCACCGTGGGGGGGCCATCCGGTCAATAGGGAAGGGGGAGGGCTGTGGCCCATGGCTCCTGCACATACTTGGTATTCAAAGGAATTCTCCTTCACCTCCTAAACCAGGCATGGTAGCCTCCATCCCACAATCCAGGCCAGGAGGGTTTCCCATCTGCCCTGCCAGTTTTTTTCTTGACCCTGACCCATTCCTGCAGAACTCCCCCCACTCCACTTTTCCGGGCTGATCATGAGGGTGGAAATTATTGGAATCCTCACTGAGGCGTGGAGAACATTTTTCAGGGAACTCGCAAAGGGCTGGAGGCTAATGACTTGGGGGGGGGGGGAATCCCAGCATTGATTGGAGTAGAAGCACCACTTGCAAAATTCTCGGGGGGGGGCGGGGAGAGTCACAAGATAACGCTCCAGGTAGAATTCGACAGAGAATCCTCTCTCGAATGGGAGGCGGATTCCCCCAAAACGAAGAGAGCTGATTGCAACCCATGTGCCTCCTTCGTATGCTTTCCTTTGGTGCCTTTGCCTTCCCCCGTTTCAAATGAGAAACGGGGGGGGGGGCACCACATTGCCCAAGCAAAGCCCACATTTCATGCATCATCATTTCCCGGCAGCTAGCTCTGCCCCCTCCTGCAGCACCACAAGGGTCTTTTTCACCGCATGCACCCCACCATGACTTGGTTTGGAAATGCCCTGCTCTTCCCTTTCACAGAGCCTCCCCAACATAAAGTCAGGCGCAGAGGAGGCAAAGGAATTTTGGACAACGATGTCCCGCACCAAAGACCATTCCAGGCTTAGATGTTGTAACATGTTGGCCTTGCGGGGTAACCAGACAGGAATCACCACCAGATGAGCCAATTCTACTTTATTGTAAAGCTACATTGACAGAATCTTGCAACTCTGGAAGTACAATCCCACCCCCCGTCTCCTTTACAGCCTGAGAAACCAGGGAGGGGCCCTTCCGAGCCTCTTCCTCCGCCCATTATGCAGCGGTGGGCTCAGCTGTCTCTTATCTGACCGTTCCCTAGGCAGCATCTCTTCACCCTGTCCCCAAGGTCTTTCCCACATGCCATTGCATAACATGTTCTGGTTGATTTTCTTTTTGGTACTCAGCCCTGCCAGGGCCTAAAGCTCACCCCATTCATGCATGGAAGGTGTCTCCTGGCCAAATGAAGGTATGACTCCATGGCTGAGGACTTGGCTCTTGCTGCCAGTCTCAGTTTCTCCCTCTCTGTTTCGGGACAGATGTTCAGAAGGTTCAAATGGGCCCTAGAGACTTAGGCCCAAATTCTATCTGTGGTGCTGTCCCTTCTGAGCAGAGATCTGCCATCTTCTCCCAAGACAGAGCCCAAAGCCATTTGGAGAACCAAGTCAGCCTTGTGGGATGTAATACCACCCAGATGCTCCCCAGCAATGGGGCAAGAGAGGCTCCCCGGCTCGACTCCCCAGGCTGCTCCCACCACCTTCCCGACTTCTGTCCGGCTGACCAATTACCCAGGCATTAACACATGATTAAATTCAGAAAACCCTGAAATTACAGAGTAATGACATTTGGAAAAGTCAATTGTGGCAGTGGTTGAAGGACAGAGAAAGAAAGGAGGCTGCCAAGCGAAATTGGTCTTGACAGAGCCAGGACAGGGGACCATTTTGATGTGGGAATCTGCAAATGACAAAGTGGAACTGGGAAGGGGTTACTGGCCAGCATCAGAGAGCAGAACAAGGAAGAGGTCCAGGCAACCATGGGGGGCTTGGGCTCAAGGGTTGCCCCATGCAAGGGGAGGATGGCCCATTGAGCTGCACCTGCTCTCCACCCCCCTCCAACTCCCTCTCCCCACCCCCACCCGGTCGCCTCCTCCCCTATGCTGCAGAGGAGGTGGGGATCCAAGGAGGCTTGCGCGCGCGGGGGGGGGGGGGAGATCCTGTTCCGCGCTGCACCGCGAGAACCAGATCGCTAGGAAGATCTTGTGTGTTGGGGGGTGCTCTTCGGACCGACACGTCTCGTGCCCAAGGACGCAGCCAGCCCCCTCCTCCAAGCGCCGGGCGCTCCAGCTTTCTCCAAGAGAGTGGATCACCCCCGCAGGGCGATCTTTCCGGAAGAAAAGCAGTGAGTCCCGCAGGAGAGCACTCCCGCTGGTCCTTTGCTTCGGGGAGAGCAGCTAGGATCCGCGCGATCCCATGGACCTTGGGAAGGGGCTGCTCCCACGGGCGCTCCCGCCCTGAAGCACCGCCGCACCTTTGTCAGGAATGAGCGCGCTTGCATCGGCCCCCTTGCAGGCCCAGGGTGAGGCTCACCCAATCCAGAGGAGGGCAGGCACAGTCCACCCTAGACCCGCCGCAGCCAGGCCACGTTCCGCCCCGGCGCCTTTTGCTGGTCTTCCACACGCTGAAGGAGGGGGGAGTGGAGGCTGCATGGAAGAGCCGCCTCGCTTGCCTGCCCCTTTCAGGACCGGTGGAGCAAAACCTGTTTTCTTGGCCTGGCCAGAAGGGCCCCCCTACCATCTGAAGGCCACGGGTAAAGTTGTGCCAAACATTTGACATGCCCCCCCCCTTTTTTTTAATTAGACCAAAGGAAAAGAACAGGCTCTGTTCATCGTCTTCGGCAGAAAAAAAATTAATTTCCAATTATCCTATCTAAAATTCACGATTCTTCCTAAATTTCTGACTAATCAGGGAGATCATAAGCCTAATCATTTAAGGTAATTATCTAAAAATCTAATTTGTCCTATATTTCAGAGCATAATGAGCTCCCGAGCGGATCCAGAATGGAGAGATGGTGAAAGTTACAGATGTGAGGAGGGGACAAAAAAAGAGAGAGAAAGAAAACAATGGAAGGGGAAAATGCAAAAAGGGAAGGAGAAAGGTTAAGATTTGAGCTCCCCTTTTGTGCTTAAAGGAAAGCATAAAAGGACTCGGGTCAAATGGTGCAGAAATGTGTGGGCTGTGAATGACAGATTCAGTGTGGGACACCACCGGCGATCTCTGGAGGCCAACACCAAGCACATTGCCTCCCAGTGGGGGCTGGGGGGGGGTCCTTGCTTAATTTGGAGGCAGCCCCCCAGGTCCTTGGAATCCCACTGACTCCAGGCTCTATCCATCTTAGGTTTAGCCCAATGTTACTATGATTCTCCCATAAAGGGAAGACTAATGGATTTCTTCCTTGAGGCAATTAAAAAGTGATTTGTCACCCACCAAGATGTATGGCTCAGAATCGGCAGATATTACTTTGCCCGGCTCAGAGGGGAGCTGGATGCCTGTGTGTGGCTTGCGGGGTGTGTGCGTGTGTGGTGTTGAGCTTGTTGCTGACAAAGAGGACTTGTGAGGTGCTTGTCCCTGGTCCGAAGCAAGTGTAAACCCACCCTTTATGGAAATATCTCTAGTTTCTCTGATAACGGAAAAGCCAGTTGACCGCTGGGATGTTGCCAATGGCTTATCACCAAACCGTCACTAATCTTGATACGCCCTAAAGGTCTTGCAAGCCTCAACTTAGGAACTGACATTTATGTCCAGCTTTTTCGCTTCTAAAATAGCTTCCTTCATGCCCACAACAGCAGATCTCTAAGACTGATTCTTCCCAGAGTCCCCCTGTTGAGCTCTCCAGGGTTGCCTGACGATCAAACCAGGATCTTCCCGAGGTCAGCTCCTTCCCCACTACAGGGCACACCGGCTTGGATTCAGACAAAACACTACATAGAACCCTATCTGAAGTTAAAAACCTAAATTTACCTTGTGCGAATTCAGCGGCTTGCGTTTGTGACTGTGTAAATACAATCTGGCGTTCCCCGTCTGAGCTTTGAAAGCCTTCTGACACGTCAGCCGAGTTTTGGAGGCAGCATTTGATGTGTGAACGGAGGGATGCGTGGGCTGGGTGTTGCTCCGGGAGAGGCAAAGCTCTTTTTTTTTTGTGCTGGAGACGATAATAACGCCCCAGGAGTAGGGCCTTTATTTATTTATCACTGCACAGAAGTGAATCCCCAAGTTATCACTGAGAAAACTAGACTGTTAGTAACAAGGGAGCTATCCTTGAGGAGCTAGACAGTAGCTAATACCCGTCCTCTCTACCAACGCGGGAGGCGTCTTGAGCATTTTAGGGGTCGAGGGAGACTGGAATGGGGGGGAATGGGGAAGCTTTCCAGCTAGTGACAACACAGCCGTAACAAGAGAGCTGACAAGGATACCCCGATTTTATCTGGACCCCTCGCAACGGAGCTGAATGTTTTGATGTCTGAAAAGTATCCCTGCTGCAAAGGGCGATGTTTATCCACAATTGCATAGATGGCTCAAGGTTGACCATCAAAAGTATTCCGGGGTTAAAAACGCAACAATTCTCAGCCCAACTCCGTTAAGGCAGCCCTCCTGCTTTCAGCAGCCAAACGCTGGCAGAAAAGTGCAGTCAGAGGCCAAGGAATTAAAGGCACCCTCTACCCGGGGGATGTGGAGGCAGCCACGGAGAAGACACATCAGTGGGCTCCCACCGTCTTCTTTCATGGGGTGGGACCCTCAGCAAACCCTCCCTAGGATGGGCTGAACGTGGCCAGGAAAGAGGGTTGAGGCACCCAGCCGTGTAGGGCTTTCAAGGTGGTTTACACTGAAGTAGACCCAGAAGCAAACTGGTAACCAGTGCAGCCATCAACCACAGCACTGATCTACAGGTAGTCCTCACTTAACAACCATTCGTTTAGTGATGGTTCAGACTTATGCTGGAAAAACCGACTTACGACTGGTTCTCACACTTACGACCGTTGTAGCATCCTTGTGGTCACGTGATCACGATTTGGGCGCTTGGCAACCAGTTCGCATTTATGACCGTCGCAGCATCACATGGTCACGCGATTGCCATTTTCAACCTTCCCAGCCGGCATCTGGCAAGCAAAATCAGTGGGGAGCTGTGTGATTCACTTAACGACCATGTGGTTCGTTTAACGTCCATGGTGATTTGCTTAACAACTGCCACAAAAAAGGTCGTAAAATCAGGTCGGATTCACTTAATGACCACTTTGCTTAGCAACTGAAATTCCGGTCTCAATTAAACTGAATGGTTGTTAAGTGAGGACTACCTGTATGTGTGTGGCCCTGACTGCAGGCCTTTAGAAAGGCACTTAAATTTGAGGAGGGGGGGCATTGGAACCTTTGGGCCTCGGAGCCAGGATTGGTTAGAGCTCCTCTTGGGAAGAGCTGCGATAAATCTGAGGGTCAGATCGCCCATCCACGGTTTAGATCTCTTTGTAGGTCATATTCCCTCTGTTGTTTTTGATGTCTTTGGGTTTATTGCACGCTGCACCGAGGCGCACCGCTCAAGTGAGGCAGCTAAGGTGATGCTTTAAAAAATACAGGGGGAGAGCCTTGCAGGTTTTGTGAAAAAACAGAGATTGCAAAAATGACAAGGAGGATTAAGATGGCGTTGGATGCTCGAGCTAGCTCTGATCCTTCCTGACAGGTTGGGGCCTGCAAAGAAAAAGAGGGCCACCCCCCAGGTTCCAGCAGGGCAGCAGATGAAAAAAAGAGGTGTGTCCCCCCACCCCCGCCCCGGCTCTGATTTCGGATGAACCGATGCAAAGCCAGAGAAGCACCAACACAGTTAAGGGTGGGCAGGTCTGGCGCCATCTAAAGGAGTCCGGCTGAATCACCGGTGAGTTTCACAGCCGGGGGAGAGTCTGGCCCTGGACATCCCTTGTCCTCCCCAAACCAGCTAAGACTGCTTTTTTGTGGCGAGGGTGAGGAGAAGCATTCAGCCCTGAAAGAAAGAGGAAGGCTTGGGGGTCTGCTGGGGGGAAGAAGTGGCATCACGTGCATCGGGAGGCTGCAAATTGGCGCAATGATGCCATATCGTGTGTGGCGCCCCATCACGGCCTCTTCCAGAAGTCTGCGAAGAAGACGACTGGCAGAAGCTTGCCCAGCTGGACTGCCCCGTCCTTCCCCCCAGCAACTGCCCTTCATTTGTTTGAAAACAGCCTCCCTTTCCTTCTGGCTCCCCGTCGTTTATATCGATTCTCTGGTGTTTGGGGTGCCCCGTTCGCCTGAACGTTGCGATAAAGAAACGCCCTCGCTTGGGCCTGTCCTTGAAAGGTCACGATCCGGGCCCAGGTTTTACAATCCGGAGAGGCCGGGGGGGCTCCAAATGGAAGCTGGGGGCTTGGCTCCTGGAATTGTTTGCTCATCCTGAGGGCCGGTTTGAGAGCTGCTGACTCTCAGCCGGGAAAGCCAGCTGCAGTTCCTCCACTCGCTGCCATATGGCAGCTCCTGGCATCGTTGTGGAACTGGCAACCTCTCTTGGACGGGTCTCCGACCCTCCTGGGCTTCATGAGCAGGCACTGCCCCTGCACAGATTGAAAGGAGATTCCTCCAAATATGGTGACCTTCCACTTCCAAACACAGATTGTCCTCGCTTAACAACCACAATTGGGACTGGAATTTTGGTTGCTAAGTGAAGCGGTCATTAAGTGGATCTGATCTGATTTTACAACCTTTTTTGCAGTCATCATTAAGCAAATCACAGTGGTCATTAAGCGAACCATGTGGTCATTAAGTGAATCACATGGCTCCCTGTTGATTTTGCTTGCTGGAAGCCAGTTGGGAAGGTCGAAAATGGCGATCACATGACTACAGGACGCTGCAACGATCATTAAGTGTGAGGACCGGTCATAACTTGGTTTCCCCAGTACCATTGTAAGTCCAAACCGTCACTAAATGAATGGTTGTTAAGCCAGGACTACCTGCAGCTGGATCTCTCAAGGGGTATCTGTAGGGCTGTGTTTCTCAACCTTGGCAGCTTGAAGATGTGTGGACTTCAACTCCCATACTGGCTGGGGAATTCTGGGAGTTGAAGTCCACACATCTTCAAGCTGCCAAGGTTGAGAAACACTGCTGTAGGGTATGGTCAAAAAAGTCAAGGTGATAGATGCACATAAAAACCAGGTGAAGCTTCTACCCCACCATCGTGGCTGCCCTCTTGATGTTTTCAAACGTACCCTGCGGACACCCCTGCACCTGATCGAACAGCCGGTAAGGAGTGAGCATGATTTCTGCACATTAAATCATTCCAGCCGTGTCTCATCTTTGTTTATTTAAAAAAAAAGCCACACACACACACACACAATCGCAGCTGGAACTTTAAATCCTCAACAGGAGCACGTGCTCTCCAGCTCTGGCTCCTGAATGTTTTAAAAGGAAACTAGACTCTCCCCCCAGGCCCCCCCAAGCCTTTTAGATTCCTCAAGAAGAGACGCTCTGAAGGAAATGAAAGGGCCTGCTTTCTTTGTCACAGTTTTATGGAAATGTCCAGGCTTTCCACATAACAAGAACAGCGTTCTGTAGCATCACAGTCTTTCCCTGCATTAAAGGGATGCGAACAGAAGACGCCGGATCACTCCAAAGGCTTTCTAGGCTATACAACCCGCTTCTCCCTGATAGGGTCTTTCTGCATTGCAGGATCTTCTTAAACATTGACAGTCTCTTTGGAGGGGGGGGATTAAATCCCAGCCTGAGTCCTAACCCCGAAAGGGAACTGCAAGCTGTCCATTGGGAACAATATGCTCTGGTCTAAAAACGCTTCTCGATTTTTTCTTTTTCTCTGGATCTCCCCTTGGCCTTCAAATGGCAAATGAGTTTCCAGAACCAGGCTTTGCCGTAAAATAATGACAAATCTTCAGTTATTCCCTCCCCTCCCCTACTTGTGGGTCCAGTCCAGGACGGCTGGATTATTCCAAGGTGCTCTATCGGCTTCCCTAAAAGCGTCTGCGCCGTCTTCTAGCCTCGGTTAATTTTAACATGGATGAGCCTGATATGGGAACCCGGGTAATGTGTGGTGCGCTGCGTGCCCCCTTTCTTTGCTTTCCTTATCTGTGTTCCCTGCCCTTCATGGACACGCACCCGCGGCACTAATGCGTGCAAGTGCCACAAGGAGAAAAACTCCGTGTGATTCCAGCATTTTGTCAAAAGCCTCACTGTATGGGCGTTTACCGATGCATCAGCACAACGCTGCAGAAAAAGGATCTTAACGCTGCCCTCATTGTGCGATCGCATCAAGAGGCCCTTTTGGGCTGTTTTATCCCAGTGCTTTTCTGTCAGCCCCTGAACACATTCTCCTCCCCACACCCCGGCTTCCCCCATGCTGGCTCATCGCCGTCTGCCTTGCTTCGAAGGCATTCTGCTCCCTTTCCAGAGCTTCAGAAAATCTCCCACATGGACCTTAATGAGAAGATCAACAAATGCAGAAGTGGGTGAAAAATGAAAGGTCAGGCCTGTGGTGCTTTGCCGACCCCCCTCTTCCTCCACAGAGCTTCACCACCCCATTCCTTCCCCCCAGGCCCCCCCACTTCTGTGACTCCATGCTGGAGCCATTCATCATGGCCTTCCACAGCTCCAAGGGGACCCCAAGTCCCCACCTGTAATGGTAGGTGGGAAAGACCTTGGGAGACAGGGCCAAGAGATGCTGCCTAGGGAATGGTCAGATAAGAGGCAGCATAGCCCACAGCTGCATAATGGGTGGAGAAAGAGGCTCGGAAGGGGCCCTCCCTGGTTTCTCGGGCCGTAAAGGAATTGTGAAGTGGAGATTGTACAGTTGCCAAGTACATTGAGATTTGTCCTTTCAGACTTGCAAGATTCTGTCAATGTAGCTTTACAATAAAGTAGAATGAGCTCATCTGGTTGTGATTCCTGTCTGGTTTACCCCATGAGGCCAACATCAGTCTTGCAAGTATTTCATATAATTCTTGCCCTCCCCCCGTCTCTTTACAACCTGAGAACCTAGGGAGGTCCCTTCTGAGCCTCTTGCCCTGTGCACTCTCCAGTTGCGGGCTATGTTGTCTCTTATTTGACCATTCCCTTGGCAGTGTCTCTTTGCCCAGGCGCTCAAGGTCTTTCCCAATACCATTACACCCCACCCCACCCGTTTTGCTTCAGATCCCAAGCTACCTCACCCCTGACGTGGATCGGATCTGGCTGCTTGCTCATGTTCATGAACCGCAAAGAGAGGGATGAAGGTGCCGTGGGAAGGATAAGCTGCCGCAGGCTGCCCACACCCAGATTCCTGCACTGATCTGAAGAACTAGAAGTTTGTTTTCTAGCAGAGGGACCTGGAAAATGTTCAGCTCAAACCAGAGGGACATCCTTCCCAAAGCTGGGAGGAACAGATGGCCAAGGATGAAGCCTGGAGTGATTCAAGGTTTCATGCCTAGTCTTAGTTGTTGAACCACTGCTGAATTCACACGTCCCTCCAAGCCCAGACCAAGCCAGCAACATTAAGACCTAGCGCGATGGGTGAACCCAGGACTGGCTCTAAGCTGGTCTAGACCTAAGCTAAGCTGGGAACCAGGGAAGGGAGAAGACCCCAAAGAAAGCTGCAGTGTAGAATAGGATGTGGACATGATGCCCACAGGATAGAAAAGTCAGGACGGTGATCAAACCTCCGCCTGCTTTTTAGGTGCCCCACGGACATTTATTTATTTTATTTAAATGGCTTCTAGAGCTGCCCATCTCACAGCAGTGACTCTGGGCAGTGGACGGAGATTAAAACCACCGTCTCAACGTATCACCTATCCCCGGGTTAACACAGCCACCCGTTAAAACAAGAAACAACATCTCCAGCAGAGCAAATGCCTGGGGGAACAGCCAGGGCTTTCTCTGATGCCTCTCAGGAAAAATAAAACTGAGAAAGATGCCCAATTTCAACCGTTCCTCCTTGGTTAAAAGAAAAGATTTGCAGAGGCTGGGAAACACGTCTTTGTTTATGACGTCCCGTTCGTCTGCACTGTGGACCTCCTCTTTAGTGCTACTGGGAACCCAACTGGCTGTTTTTATGCCTTCTCTGTGCATTTAATTATTTACAACAGAGGCTGCTTTGATCCATGAGACTCAGAACAATCTCTCTCCCGCCCCCTCCCTAATATCCCCCTTGCACACATTTTAAGCATTTTGATTATCAGGGGTCCTTTCAAAGGCACACACACACAAAAACACACCGTTTGGATTTCTCTAGTCAGCCAGCCAGGGCTTTCCACAAGGTTGACCAATGACTCAACGGTTGCAGAACGCACCAGCACTTGATGCCCAAGCAAAACATCCAAGAATTCTCGATCGGCAGATGTGAGCTAAGACTATGGGTTTGCACAAAAAAACCACATTTATGAAAGGTGAAAAAATGTTTCATGGGGGAACACACACAGATGCACACGGGGAATGTGTTTGAAGGCATGAGGGCCAGCTACACACACACACACACACACACACACACACACCCTCCTTTCTGGCTTACAAGTGATGCTTGCAGATGAACAGTTTCCCCCCATGCAATCTCATTGTTCCATGGCAAAGACCTTCTACCCCTCTTCATGAGCTACCTCCAAAGGACACAATACTACACAGGATGGATTTCGGCTGGGGATGCCTGCAAATGGGGCCAGTTGGACCTCCGTGTCCTTCCCATGGGAGGGGGCATCCTAGGCAGCTCCAATGAACAGCTGCCAGGGCCTTTTGAATGGGCATCAACAAGGAAAGACACAACTCAAGGTTGGGCTCAAGCTGGCCACGTTCCTCCTTGCCCAACTTCATCTTGAGGTTGTTGAGCCCTGAAAAGCAGGGAAGATGCTGACTTCTGTTCCTGAAAAGGGGGAACAGAAACTGTTTTCTCCTGGGAGAAACAACTTTCTCTGGAAATCTGGCCTTGGGTGCTGAGTAAAACATGCAAATCATTCCCCCGCCTTTTCTCCACTCCAACTCTTCTGCTTTGAGGGGAACTATTTATAAGAAATATTTCTAATTCACAGGTCTGTTTTTCACCAACGATTGTTTGCCTGAACAAGAGACATTTATTATGATTAATGCCAGAAAAAATGAGATTCTTCTTTTCTCTGATTTCCCCGAGGTCTTACTTCCGTGTACTGAAGGAACCCAGGGCCTGTAGGAGACTCTCTGATTCTCGTATAATAGATGTGTAATGCCAAGGAAAGAGAGTGCCATTGAATTCCGTTTCTCACGGCCCATGTTCTCCTCCTGGTCATGACTCAGTTCCCAACATGCAAATCCAGTGCTTTGGCTTCATACCAGGCCAAATATTGAACCTGGCTTGCTTTGGAAGGTGGGGAGCGAGCTTAGAATAGGACACCCCTGAGCACTCTACAGCGTGAAGGGCCTCAGGCTTTGACAACCCACCTTAGGAGACCAGATGAGTTGAACCATCTCACAGCTGGTGGTCAGAAAGGGATGGACAACTCCAGCAGAATATTTGATGCAGACACAGCGGGCAACGACCGAAGAGGGCAATTAGGAAAAAGCAGAGCTCGAGGTGAGCTGGGAGCAAGCCAGTTTCCAGAAGGCACAGAGAGTTGGGAAGAGCTGGCAACTTCTCTGATGTAAAATTCTGGTGCATGTGGACCACAGCTGCTGTGGTGCTTCCAGAAAACAAGCAAAATAACCTCGATCTATTGCAGCCAACTTGCGGTCGATGGAACAACTTGAAAGCATGTGTGCAACCCAGCTGGGCATCCATCCGTGCTCAGATGGAGGTGATGGAAGACGGAGGCTGCTGTTCCTAAGCTTGCTTGTTTCAGGCTGAATTCTCACTTCTGCAGATAATGGCAGGGCATGGTGGAAGAGAGGCAGATGCCTACCAGCAAGACCGTTTTGGAAGGAAAAGGGCCACCATGGTGGAGCCGAGAGCTCCCTGACCAGAACCAGCGCAGGGAGTAGATGACGTTGATTCCTGCACTGGGTAGGAAGTTGGGCTAGAAGATCTCCAAGTTTCCTTCCATTCTATGATTCTGTAACTTCTCTTGCCATCCCAGACAGTGGAGACAGTGGGAAGGGATTGAAAGCTGCGTGCTAGAGTGCCCATCACCCAAAGTCTAGGTGAAACCTTCTCCCAACACATTAAGCCCTGAGCCACATGGGAAGAACGAGAGGAGGAGAAGGAACACTCCTGCCCCCACATCGCCTGGAGTGGGTATATCATTTGGGATTTTCATTCTCCTCTTTTAATTAGGAGTTGTGCATTTGAATTATGAACTTGGAAGGGAGTCAAAAGACTGGCAGAGGCAATCAGGATGGGGGATCATCTGGGGAGGCGCCAGTTAAGCTGAGTAGCCTGACCCAAGGTGGGCAGTGATCCTTCTGCAAGAGCTGTGTGTTGAAGAGCATCCAAGAAAGGCCGGAATGGAAGAAAGAGGTGGGGTGGGGTGGGGTGGGAAAGGTGGCAGGTCCTGCAGCTGAGGCAAAAGCACAACCACAGAACCCTGGTTTACCACTGAACAAAATGCTGTACGGGATGGAGACCAAGATTGGAAGGACCACCACACCCTTTCAAATCGCTTCTAGCTGGAGGACCACCGCTGAACAGAACGATCCCTGTGGAGCAGCCCTCTCCAGATGCTCCATCGAGAGAGATCCATAAACTCAGCAAGCCAGATGGCGTCCATCATCATCTCCCAGCTGAGAGAGGTGGGGCAGGAGGAATGGGGCATCCCAGATACATCAGCTGTTGGCTGGCAGATGCCCTGGAGTGCAGAGTGCGCTGAAGGCCCAAGCCTTCTCCAGGGCTGGTGCGTCAGATGCAACGGGGCTCCTGCCTTTATGGCAAACAAAGGCGTCTGGGCTCCATCACCCTGCTTTTCATCTCAGCTCCATGCGGAGCAGCTTGTTTTTCAACACACAGAGCTCCCAGGTTCAAAGCAGTGGTGTGCCGCTGCAATTTGTCTCTCTTATTACATTTTGGAAGAAAGGCACTTCTGAACAAATCCAGCCGTCAATGAATTCCCAGTCTGTTATTTTGTTTATGATTAAGCTCTGGAGCACGATGTTCCGCCGCTGGGCTCTGGGCCACAGACTTTTTGTTTCAGTTTTAAGAGTCCCCCCCCAAAAAGGCGGCGGCGATGACAATCAGCACATGGTGGGGAGCCCAGGGATGCTCCTCTGCCAGGCTGGATGGGGCCCCACAGCACTGGGGGAGGCAGACTTAATGAGGGGCCTAAAATTGTATTAGTGCTTAATTGGGCTGGAGGTTCTGCACAGTGTATTTAATGGCTCCAAAACGTTCTGCAGCAACAGGAACCTGCTACAGACCGCCCTGAGCTGGAAATTGAAGTTGTAACACTTGAGATTGCAGATGTGGGGGGCTTGGGGGTAGAGTCAGCTTACCACCCCTACATGTTCTCAAGGAGAAATGTCCCAGGTCTCTCCTCTCCTCTCCTCTCCCCTCCCTCTCCCCCTCCCTTCCTCCCCGTTTCCTCCCTCCCTCCCTCCCTCCCTCCCTCCCTCCCTCCCTCCCTCCCTCCCTTCCTTCCTTCCTTCCACTCTTTCCTTCCCCTCTTTCTCCTTCCCTCTCCTCTGCCCTCCCCTCCCATTCTCTCTGTAGCAGTACTTTTTTTTATTTAAAAAAAAAATCTCCACCTTCTCAAATTCTGCTTATTACACTTTTCCTCTGGATTAAATCCTAAAGTTTCCCTTTCCGCGGAGGCCAAGGGCCAAGTGCTTTGGAGGAGGCAAGCTCTGGAAGATTAGGCTTGATGAAGCAGCCAGGAATTCACTTCCACCTGCCATCTTGAAGTAACATCCAGCAATTTCCCCCCTTTCAAGTCTGTCTCTCCTCTCTTGAGCATAGGGAGGAGAGCAAAATTAAAAAATGATCAGATTAGTTCCCAATATCCCTCGCTCACTGCTGCCAAACGCCGTCCAAACACTCAGCTGAGAAAGGGGGCAGAAAAAAGAAAAAGCATCGGGATGGATGAATCCTGACAGCTCAGAAGATGAAGAAAGATGGTGGTCACCAGAAGGTTTACAAGCTAACATCCGAATATTAAACACCAGGGACTTTTTGCAGGGCTGCCTCACTGCCTCACCAGGAACGATACACCTTTTGTCAGGAAAATTCATTTTGCCAACAATACTGGTTGCCAATAAAACTGAAGGTCCTCTTCCATTAGCCAATTAAGAGCATGGTCTTTTGAGAACTCAGCTGGCAAACGCAAAGGAAGAACTGCCATGCTGGAGCTTAACTGAGCCCAGCGTTTCATTCCCTTATGACGTCCTCACTTACAATCCTAGCCTGCCATAATAAATACAGAAGTCTTTAAGCTGCCACAACATTCGGGGTTCTTCCCTAGAAGTATCATATGGTCGCCTCCCCGAAACAAGAGCGGACAGCAGGACAGACTAAGCTTGGCGCTAATTAGGGGCACTGGGCATCTGTGTCCATGTCAGCCCCGCTAGGCAGACCAAACCAAGAAATCAATCCCAAAGGACGGCTAAAATGACCTTTATTAATATTGGCTATAGTAACAGAATTTTGCAAGACTGATTGTGCTCTGCCCTGCCGCTTATACTCATGTGAATTAGGGAGGTGTCTGCCTGAGCTGCTTTCACATACCTTCTGCTTGTTTTGGACTTGTCACTTTGGTAACAGATCGGACCTATCTCTGGTCATCTCCCTTAATCTCTAGAGTTGGGCATGAAGACTGTTCCTTTCCCACCTCCTTGCCTTTAACAGTCAACCAGGACTGGATTGTTCCCACCTAAGCCACTCTTTGCTGGTTCTGCGCTGAAAAGTGAGAGGATCCCATTGGCCAGTAGACCTTACATGGGAATCAGGCATTCAAGATTAAAATTCTCAAAACAAAAGGGACAGGCTTTCCCCACAGAGGAGAAATTACCCATTTCAAGAAGATTGTCCATTTAAGAAGATAAAGGGTAGGAAGAGAAGTGGAATACAGGTAGTCCTCACTTAACAACCACAATTGGGACTGGAAATTCAGTTGCTAAGCGAAGCAGTCATTAAGCAATTCCGATCCAATTTTACGACCTTTTTTGCAGTGGTCATTAAACGAACCACGTGGTTGTTAGTGAATCGCATGGTTCCCCATTGGCTTTGCTTGCTGGAAGCTGGCTGGGAAAGTTAAAAATGGTGATCAAATGACCATGGGATGTTGCAGCAATTATAAATGTGAACCAGTCACCAAGTGCCCAGATCATGATAATTTATTTATTTTATTTATTTATTCAATTTATATTGCTGCCCATCTCAAACTAGTGACTCTGGGCGGCTAATGACCATGGGGATGCTGCAATAGTCATAAGTGCGAGGACCGGTCACAAATCGGTTTTTCCGGCACCATTGTAAGTCCAAACTGTCACTAAACGAATGGTTGTTAAGCAAGGACTATCTGTACCTCTTCCATTCTCACTCTTAATCCCTCCCAAATCCCCAAAATGGCTCTAAGTTTTGCTGTGGAATTTTGGTGCTGCAAAGCCAACCTCAGTGGCACAATTTGGGATAATCTTTTAAAAAATGATGGGAACAGACAGGATCTACCACTCAGAATTCTTCCATTTCCATTTCAAGCCTTAATTTTGAAAATAAAAGATTTTAAAAATTGCACTGTCCGAAATTGGCCAGCTTGCCAAGAAATCACTGGATGCAAATAGGATATGAGGGATCGCACGCAGGCAGTACTGGATCCCCTGGGCCCTTTATATGTTTTGAGATAAATGCTCAAGGCTTGAATCATATTGTAAGAGTATCAATAACCCACGTGCCTATCTGATCATCTAACGTTCTTGTTCTAAGATTTATAGGCTTGCTCTTAAAAGACTTTAATGAGTCGGGTGGGAGGAGCTGATCAAACCAGAAGTTGGGCTTCCCTCGGCAAACACCAGAGCAGGAAGTTGGTGCAAACAGACTGTCATGGATGATGGTCTCCAGTAAGTTTCTTGCAAAACTAACAAAGCCATTCCAGAAGAATTCCAGTGACTGCTGGGCGTTAACAGCAAGCTCTATTTATAAGGGCAACAAAGGGGAGAGGAACAGGGACAGGAAGGGACCCGTGGTGGGCCTGGATGCTTTGCAGTGGGGAAGACTGGCAGGCAGGGATGGAAAAGGATGAGGCAGTGAAGGCAAGGGAAGCTGAGCTGGCGTGGGGTGGCGGCGGCTTGGCTGTACGGTGCTGTTAAGGCTGCGCAAAGCTTCTTGACGGGAGTCACGACTCTGTGGTCTTCCATGAGATTGATATTCCCCATCCCTCCAAAGGAAGACAAAGTGTGCCAGAGAGGCAACTGGGATCTGGTAGCCACAATTAAAATAGCCATGGTGACATGGAGCTCCATAGCTGGGTGGGACAGTGGTGTGTGTAGGTGTGTGCGTGCGCGCGCACTTGTGTTTTCATGAAAGGGCAAAACATTACAATTAACATTACATTACAATTCCTTCAAAAACCTTAGTTACTAGATTCTAATAATTTACATCAACTAAACAGCACTAAAACTGTATTTTTATACAGTTGTGTAAAAAACTATTTCTAAAAGAATGCCTTCATTTCTCTTTCCTTATCTCCAAGTACTATATTACTATCTGGTTTTCTAATTCCTATTTTCTAGCGTCTCTTCTGTTTTATCTTATCTTTGATTCCACCATTTATTATTCTTACATTCTGTAGTTCTAAAATCCTATTTGTTTAGACTACTTCTTACTTTGCTTTAGTTTTTCTTAAATCCTGATTTTTTTTTTATCACTTTGGGTATCTACTTTCAAGCCCACGCTACCCCACCATCATTTACATGGCCTGCTGACAGCGGGGTTGTTATCACTGCTGTTATTACCATTTATGTAGTCTTCGACTTACGACCACAATTGGGACTGGAACTTCCGTTGCTAAGTGAGGCAGTTGTTAAGTGTGTCACACCCAATTTTACGACCTTCTTTGCTGTGGTCATTAAGTGAATCTGGCTCCCCCCATTGACTTTGCTTGTTGGAAGCCACCTGGGAAAGTTGCAAATGGTGATCACGTGCCCCCAGAATGCTGCAACTGTCGTAAGCGTGAGCCGGTTGCCAAGCGCCTGGATTTTGATCATGTGACCGCAGGGTCACTGCAACGGTTGTAAATGCGGGGACTGGTCATAAGTCACTTTTTTCAGCACCGTTGTAATTTTGAATGATCGCTAAATGAATGGTCATAAGTCGAGGACTACCTGCATTGGAGTTGTATCCTGCCAAATCCAAACAGGTTTATGGTGGCTTACAAAAAGAGGCTGTCTTCTTCACGCATGTTGAAAGGCTGCAGCTGCTGACTGGACCATCTAGGTGTCCAAGGGTGGCAGTGGCTGGCCTGGTCTGCCTCCAACACAGCTTGGTCTTGTCAGTCCAGATCTTCAAAGAGGCCATCACTTGAGTTTGTGCTACCGGCCAGCATCTGGCTCACTGCCAGCTGTTCTGCATGCAATGCTGGTCTAAATGCAATGCTGTTCTGCATGCAATGCCCCAGTAGTAGGGCCTTTTTGAACAGCCTGCAGCCAGGACCTTCTGGCTTGCCAGCCCCCGAGTCTTCCAGATGTTCTGGAAGTAATAAATAAATAACTCAAGGGGGCAAACATACCTAATACTTCTTCCTCCTCCTATTTTCCCCTATTAGGCTGCATGGCTCTGGTTTCCTAGTCTGGTCTTCCCTGAAGGGCTGAGTATATGAGGGTGACCCTCCCATGCTCTCTAGGGCAAACTCGGGGGATCTGTTGAACAGCCTGCCTGAGCGATGCCCTGTTCTTGCAAACATGGATGAGCTATTGGGGTTAAGTTCTGCCTGCCCACACAGCGGTTTCTCTCTCTTGAAAGGCGGGTGAAACTGCCCAGGATCTCACCAACGTAGCTCTGCTCCAGCTATGATTATGCCTTGCTCTGGCTCCTCTGTGATTCAGGGCCAGTGGTGATGATGGAAAAGCTCAGTTAGGCTCGGTGCACGTTCTCCCTCCTTGGTGCCTGTTCTCTGCCACCCATCTTTGGCTCTGGGGAGAGGAGATGTCACCTCCCTGCCTGGTGCCACCAACTGGATGACAATCTGTGCTAATTTCTTCCTGTGGGCTGTTCATTTAGTTGCAGCAGGCCCTGCTCCAGCCCCTTCCCATCAAAAGAGAGGTGGGAGAACCACAAGACCATGATCACAACACCAGACGTTCGCCAGCCTTTGGCTAAATGGGACCAGACGTCGTCTTTTTCGTTTTTTCCACGCTGATTGCTCTATTTAGAAGTTTGCAGGCTGGGTGGGTTGGCGGCTTCCTTTCCAGCATAAAGACCCGTTTTAAGAAGAGTCAAAACAGAGCTCAACAAAGTGAGCAGGAAAAGGGACTTGCAGAACCTCAACACCCTTCTGTGTGTGCAAAAAAGAGCACACAATCTGCATGAGCAAGTATCACTCTGCTTGTGACGAATCCCCAGTGAGGCATCGGCTGATTTCATTTGAATTCCCCAAACCCTCCAAAGCATTTTGAAGCCGGCCGTGAGAAAAGGCAGGGAGCGCTAGAAGGATTCTGATGGGGTTCCCTGGTTAGGAGGCTGGGGAAGAAAGTGGGGGACAAAGAAATGGGCTGTCCCCCCAATCCAGCAGAGCACGAGGGCCAATTTGAGCTCCCCAGATGGGATAAAACTGCTTCAGCCTGGGTGGACATGAAGCTTACGACCACAATGACTTAATGATGGAAATTCCGGTCCTGATTGTGGTCGTAAGTCGAGGACTACCTGTAGAAAAAAGAAAAGCAGTCACTCTTCTTCCTTTCTTTTTAATAAGACTCGCAAAGGACCTTGAGAAGAGGCTGCTGGGTGACAATTCTTGTAGCTTTTTGCGAAAGATCCCCAGAGACTGCTATCAGCAGGAGGCCATTTAAAGAGCAAATTCTTCCTTATAGGCTGCCTTTGTGGGTGTTCTCCTGGGGGGGGGTCGCTGCTATTGTGCGGTCCCAGATATAGTCAACCTTGAAAAGTGACTTGACTAAATGCCCACTTGCTCAGAACCATGACACCCCCATGGCAACTATTCTGAAAAACTTCACTTGCTTAAGGAGGAATTTCCTGACAGTGAGAACTATTAAGCACTGGAACAGCTGGCCTCCCAGAGTTATTGTCATGTTCTCATTCTAATGTCTGGTTAACATTGTAACGTTTCACATGTCATTCTCTGTTCCGTGTTCCTTCACCCGGGGTTTTTCCATTCTTTCGCCCTCCATTGTTTTGAGGGCTTGGAATGCATGTTTGGGTTTGCGCTCCTGTTCAAGGTTACTTTCCCAGGCGCGTCTGACGGCTTCCAGCACCTGGGAGGGGGAGCGTCCTGACGGGCGACGGGGCGGGACCTGCTTACAAGCAAGGCTTTTAAGTTTGTATTTGGCGCGCTTTTGCTCATTCTCAGCTTTCTCTGTATTTGCATACTATTCCTTTAATAAATCAGTTATCTTTAAGCCCGAGCTTGTGAGACTGAGTATTTGGGTTTAGGCAATCGTTACATAAAGCTGAGAATCATTTCATCCATTTTCCGCTAGCCCCATCCAATCATTGGATAAGAGGGAACGCTAGCGATGACAGAACCTCAACTTCGCGCAAGTGAGGGAAGCGAAGAAGAGCGGGAGGCGGCCAAAAGCCGGCCAGTGCTAACTTCGAGAGCGCAAAGAGCAGCACGTCGGGAGTTGCGAGATATCCAATTGGACGAGCTGCTGATATCCATGCAGGAGAGTCTCAGGAGTGATCATAGAACCGTTATGGAAAGAACACAGGGGAGGGGGTCTCCACAATTGACCTGGGAGCACGAAGTCCCCTTGTCACCGAGGGTGGTGGTAACCAACCAACCCTCGGAGGAGCCAGTCACTCCGGCCCGAATGAGGGCATTAGAGGATAAAATGGAGTTAATAGTGACGATCCTTAAGGATCTACCCAAAGAGGATCTACCCAGAGAGGCAGAGCCCATCCTGGAGGATTGGGAGGAAGAGCCGTCACAGTACCCCAGGCATAGTACCATGTCGACCCGGGGGAGAAGCAAGTCTCGATCAGCCCGTCAAGGGGGGGAGCGAGAGGCAAGACCTCCTAGGGATCGACCACCCATGGGGGCTCGGCGCACGCTGACATTCGCGGCACCGCCACAGCCAGCTGAGCCGGCAAGGTCCTTCCCACCATTTGGAGTGAAGTTCGATGGGGATCCCACCACGCTCTCCTTCTTTATTACTAATGCCAAGCACTATATAGAAGATTGGGGTCGAAATTTTCGGTCTGAACATGGCAAGGTCAATTTCATTGCCAACAAGCTGAGAGGAAAGGCAGCGGATTGGTATGTGCAACTATGCCAAGCTGAGGCAACTGAGTTAGAGGACTTCGATGAATTTTTGTGGGCACTTAAAGAGCATTTTGAAGACCCCCTAGCTCAAGAAACGGCAAAAAATGACCTGCGGAAACTCTACCAAGGGTCCCTCTCAGTTGCCAAATATGCGTTGGAGTTTAAAGCTTTGGCAGGAAAAGTGGAAGACTGGTCTGAGCCAACAATCATCGAATTGTTCAAGCAGGGGCTTGAACCCGAAATCCTTCGATGGGCTCTGGGCAGAGATGATCCTAAAACGCTATATGGGTGGATTCAGTTGGCGGGCAGCGCAGAAAATGCCCTACGAACCTATGCCCATACCAAAGAGCTTAGACAAACACGTCTCGCTAGAGGAGCGCGCACATCTGGACTTGCCAGCCGCCCCAACCCAAAAACCTGGGAAGAGGAGAGGGAGCGACGGTTCTCCAAGGGTCAGTGCCTCAGATGTGGGAAAGAAGGACATCGAGCCACGTCGTGCCCAAGACGCCGTCCAGAGGAACGACAGACGAAACCCGCGATAAAGACGCCTGCTCCTGCTCCACCGCGAAAACTGAAGGCAGCCCTCGCGGAACTGGACCCCCCAGACCTTCCCTTCGGAGAAGAGGAGGAAGAGTTGCAATTCGAGCAGCCGGCGGGAAAAGCCTACCACCTGCCCTGAAGGGCGCCCTAGGGCAGGTGGAAGAAACCGGGCGTAACCATGATTCGGTGAGTGGAAACTTCCCCACACTGACTGTTAAAGTTAAACTGAGCTCAAAAACCAAAACGGTGGAAGTGTGGGCCATGCTAGACTCGGGTTGCTCCCGTTCCCTGATGCACCCTGATGTCGTAGCGGCTCTGGAACTGCCCACGTTCCCGTTGCCAAGACCCATGATTTTCACCCAATTGGATGGAACTATGGCGGGAGGGAAAGCAGTCAATCTTTCCACGGGACTGGTCGCCTTGCAGATGGGCTCCCATCAGGAAAAGCTGCCATTTGTGGTAGCTCCAGTGGGGGGTCCTCTGGTAATCTTGGGGATGCCTTGGTTTGTGAAGCAAAACCCTTTTATCAACTGGCTGCATAGAACTGTGACGTTTGCAGATGGATTTTACAAAGTACCCGAAAAGGACCTACTGGAGGACATGGAGGGTGGAGGGGTAGCGTATACCACTGTGCAAACGCTTCAACCTCTTGAGGGACTACCCAATCAGTACCAAGATTTTGCTGAAGTATTTGGGGAAAAGGAAGCGGATCGCTTGCCACCCCACCGAAAAACGGACTGTGCCATTGAGTTTTTACCAAATGTAAAATTGCCTCACCCAAAAATATACCCCATGTCTCCCAAAGAGCTTACCACGCTAAGGGAGTTCATTGACAAAAATCTGGCTAGGGGTTTCATTGAGCCGGCAAATTCCCCGGTAGGAGCTCCTGTCCTATTCAGGCCAAAAAAGGATGGGTCATTAAGGCTTTGTACCGATTTTCGCGGGCTCAATGCGGTCTCAATATTAAATAAATATCCTTTGCCCCTGATCAAAGATATGTTATCACATCTGGCCAGAGGCAAAATTTTTTCAAAACTGGATTTGAGAGAAGCCTACTTTCGCATTCGCATAAGGGAAGGGGATGAGTGGAAAACAGCGTTCAACTGTCCTCTTGGGGCTTTCCAATATAAAGTCCTACCATTCGGTTTATCTGGGGCACCTGGAGTTTTTATGCAACTGATCAATGAGGTCTTGCATGACCACCTATTTAAGGGGGTACTGGTATACTTGGATGATGTATTGATTTATACTGAAACCATGTCAGAACATATCCACTTGGTGCGTCAGGTACTGGCTAAATTGAAAAAAGCAGAGTTGTACGCAAAACTGTCAAAATGTGCCTTTCATCAGTCGCAAATTGATTACCTAGGGTACCGGATTTCAGCTCAGGGCATTGAAATGGACCCTGCAAAAGTAGAAGCCATCGTGGCATGGGAACCTCCCCGTACCAGGAGACAATTACAGAGTTTCCTTGGATTCTCTAATTTCTATCGGGCATTCGCCCAAAATTTTGCGGAAATCGCCCTCCCCCTTACTGAACTGTTAAAAACTAAAGGACAGGGGGATACGCGACGTTCAAAGAACCCAGGCGCGCTCCTTAAATGGACTCCAGCCTGTCAGCAAGCGTTCGAAGCGCTCAAACAAATCTTTACCACAGAACCAATTTTACAGCATCCAAACCCCTCTAAACCCTTCGTTGTACAAGTCGATGCTTCTGATTTTTCCATAGGAGCAATTCTATTACAATCTGACCAATCTGGCGCTTTAAAACCCTGTGCCTACCTCTCTCGCAAATTCACGGAAACAGAGAGAAGATGGCATGTTTGGGAAAAAGAGGCTTTTGCTGTAAAAATAGCTTTAGAGACATGGCGACACCTATTGGAAGGCACTTCAAACCCTTTTGAAGTCTGGACTGACCATAAAAACCTGGAAGCTTTAAGCACCAGTCGGAAACTCAGTCCCAAACAGCTGCGCTGGGCGGAGTTTTTCAGCCGCTTTGACTTCACTCTTAAATTTATACCAGGCAAGAAAAATTTTTTAGCTGATGCACTCTCGCGCAGACCCCAAGATGCTGGCCCAGGGCCAACGGTCCAAGGCACCGTCTGGACCGACAAACAATTAAGTTTGGCAGCAGTGACTCGCAGCCAGACCCGAGCGCAATCAACTCCGCCTCCAGCCGCTCTGCCTTCCAGCCGCCCGCCGCCCTTGTCAATTCCCTCCGATTTGCAACAACAGTTGCTCTCCCACCTTAAAACAGATACTTGGTTACAAACCAATAGACACATTTTAACTTTCACCGATGATCTTGCCTGGCGCAACGATCGTCTCTATGTACCCGAAGCAATGCGAAAAACCATACTCCAGCGCTGCCACGATGACAAGCTAGCTGGACATTTTGGCTACTTAAAAACTTTGCACCTCGTTCGCCGCCAATTCTGGTGGCCAACTTTACTCAAAGACTTGAAAGAGTATGTCACTGCGTGCCCTGTATGTGCGGCAATAAAGCGCAAACCAGGCAAGCCCCAAGGTCTCCTTCAACCAGTTGCCACTCCATCTGTCCCTTGGCAGGATATCTCCATGGACTTTATCGTTGATCTACCCCCTAGTCAACGCAAAACTGTCATTTGGGTCGTCAAAGACTTTTTCTCCAAACAAGCTCACTTTATCCCATGCGCTTCTATCCCCACCGCACAACAACTGGCACGCCTCTTCCTCATCCACGTGTACCGCCTCCACGGTATCCCCGCCCGTTTGGTGAGTGACAGAGGCACACAATTTACGTCACAATTTTGGCGGGCATTTTTGAAACTTTTGGGTACGAAACAGTCACTTTCTACCGCCTGGCATCCGGAAACGGACGGATCTACAGAGGCGGTTAATTCTACATTGGAACAATACCTCAGAGCTTTTGTTAACTACCAGCAAGACAACTGGGTCGATCTACTCCCATTTGCTGAGGTCGCTTACAACAATGCCATTCATCAAGCCACTGGTCAAGTTCCCTTTAAAACAGTTTTTGGACGTGACTTTGTTCCGATTCCTGAACTTCCTCATCCTCAACCGCTACCAGCCACCCTCACTGACTGGGCAGACTCTCTCAAAGACTCATGGTCTAATATTCTACTCGCTCTCCGCCATGCCCAGGCTACCTATAAACGCCATGCCGATGCAAAGCGTTCCCCAGAACCATCCTTTGCGGTCGGGGATAAAGTCTACTTATCAACTAAGTTTATCAAGTCCCCACAACCCTCTAAGAAACTTGGTCCTAAATTTGTCGGTCCTTTTCCAATTGTTGCTCAGCTCAACCCTGTTACGTTTAAACTTGATTTGCCTCACAACCTTAAACGTTTACATCCTGTTTTCCATTGTAGCTTACTCAAGCCCTGCCTGTCGTCGGACCGTTGGCATCCACAACCCACTCCTCCACCTCCCCTCATGATTGACAACCAGCAACACTTCGAGGTGACATCTATCCTCGACTCCAGACGCCAGCGCTCCGCTTTACAATACCTCGTCCGCTGGAAACATTTCCCTCATCCCGAATGGGTTGCTGCTCCAGACGTGCATTCTCCTCGTCTCGTAGACCAATTTCACTCTGCCTATCCTGACAAGCCGGCTCCCTAGTTTCTTTTGGGGGGGCAATATGTCATGTTCTCATTCTAATGTCTGGTTAACATTGTAACGTTTCACATGTCATTCTCTGTTCCGTGTTCCTTCACCCGGGGTTTTTCCATTCTTTCGCCCTCCATTGTTTTGAGGGCTTGGAATGCATGTTTGGGTTTGCGCTCCTGTTCAAGGTTACTTTCCCAGGCGCGTCTGACGGCTTCCAGCACCTGGGAGGGGGAGCGTCCTGACGGGCGACGGGGCGGGACCTGCTTACAAGCAAGGCTTTTAAGTTTGTATTTGGCGCGCTTTTGCTCATTCTCAGCTTTCTCTGTATTTGCATACTATTCCTTTAATAAATCAGTTATCTTTAAGCCCGAGCTTGTGAGACTGAGTATTTGGGTTTAGGCAATCGTTACAGTTATGAGTGCTCCATCACTGGAGGTGTTCAAGAAGAGATTGGACAACCATTTGGCTGAGATGGTATGAGGACTCCTGCCTCAGGCAGGGGGTTGGACTAGAAGACCTCCCAGGTCCCTTCCAACCCCATGATTCTATGATTCTATGATCTAATAAAGATCCTGCCTGCTTCAGAATGGATTTTGGTATCTTTCTCAGAAGCATGCAGCTGGGAAAAGGCCTTTCCTGTATTGGTGGGTGTTTGGAGAAGGGAGACAAGTGATGTCACCCACATCATGCTGTCACTGCAGAAAGAACACCACCTACGTAATTTGCATCAGTTGCTTCCATGATATCCCTAATGATGTCAGGTGCACCAATGTCACCGTGCCCTGTTTCTTTTTAATTTCCCCTTCTTCCTTGTGTTCATGAAATACTTCATTTCCTTGCAGCTTTCTTTCTGAAAATGTATATTTATATTTTCCTCCAATTATCTCCTTCTAACAAGGAAGACTGAAATACAGGCCAACCTGCAACTGTCCAACTAGGAATGATGATGCAAATGTGCCCATCAATTTTAACCATGATTCTGTCAGGGTTTGAGCACCGCATCCCAGTTTGGAGAGTTTTACATTGTTCCCAAGCATCCTGAAAAAGGAGGCAGGGGCTGAGTTATTGCCTGAATTTGAATATGAGGTTTGTGTCCTAAATAGCAGGACCCAATCTCAACTGAGTAACTTGGCGTTCTCTGAGAAGTGTGAGTCAGCATGTTACACGGTGGGCCAATTAAATTAAAACAAACATACCAACCAAAAATGGCAGAAAAACACACCGAGAAAATGGCTTCATCAATAAAATGGAAGGTAAACAGCAATGGAGCTAAAAACAGCAAAAGGGCGCCACAACGGCCTTTCCTTTCAGGGAGTTTGCAGCAATGACATCCATGCGTCAGAAAACAAGACAAGTTTGCAAGAAAGGAAGTTATTTGATTAGAGGAAAGACACTATCTATATTCATTGGCGACTGGAAACCTTTTAGGGACTTTTTGTGTAAAAATGAAAAAAATGAACTTGTGATTTATGGTTTTGATGATTAGACAGGATAGATCAGTGTTTCTCAACCTTGGCAACTTTAAGATGTGTGGGCTTCAACGCCCAGAATTCCCCAGCCAACCAGGGTCCCTCCTGAGCCTCTTTCCCCGCCCATTATCCAGCTGTGGGCTAAGCCCTCTCTTATCTGACCGTTCCCTTGGCAGCATCTCTTCGCTCCGTCTCCCAAGGTTTTCCATTTCATCTTCATTCTATTTGTTGTCTCTCCCTTCAAAATCTTTTCCCAGCCTTCCCAAACTCTCACACTAGACATGCCCGTCTTGGCAAAGGGGACCATAATGCTGAGAACCAAGGGAAAGCAGCTGGGGAATTCTGGGAGCCGAAGTCCACACACCTTAAAGTTGCCAAGTTAGAAAAACCCTGATTTAGAGGGAGGGGGTCAAGTCTCTTTGTCCCAAACTCCAGAAGCATCTGACTTGGCTTCACAAAAGTTCACTTTGAATTGACATTTCCAGTACTGACATTTATAGATGGAAATACTTTGAGAATCAACGCTGTCGCTGCTTGGTGTCAACCCACTGGGTTGTCTGAACATGGCCAATAATTTCCTTTGCCTTGTCAGTCTGGACAGGGCAGGGTCTGAGACCCTTGACCTTGGCTTGCCCAGATGTGCTCCCCAACTTCTTCCCAGCCACCCCCACCTGGCAGTTTCATCCAGCAACCTGCGGCTGCATTGCATCCCTATGATGATATAAAAAATTAACCACATTAAAATGTCATGATCATCCTGTACTAATTATGTGCCTAATGAATAATTAGCCATGGACACTTCTGACATGTTTGGGTTGCTAATTTGCATCTTTTTTTTCAAGGGAAAACCCTGCCTCCCTCGGCAGGAGAAGACGGGGAAGGATTTTGCGCATACTCCGGAGAAGCACCGGGCCTCCAGTTCAATTTCCACACTCATTTTCCCTGCAAAGCAGGGAGCGATCTGCTTTGTGACGGCAGAAAGATTGCCCTGGTGCAGCCGGACACCTCTTGTCAAATCCATTCGGAATCCAGAATTCTCGGAAAGGCTGTGACAAGGAAGCGCAGGAGTCATGCACTAAACCGTTCGGCCCGTCTCCGTGTCAACTGTTTAGCCGCCGTTGCTATGACAACGGGAAACATCTCTATATTGCTCTGGCTGGGCAATCTTCTCCCTGCCTGCTTCAGACCATGATTTGATGTGATGGGGAAACAATGAGACCCCTCCCTGGGGGAGGACGGGAGAGCGCGGCATGCAAAAGGCCAGAGGAGCTTTTCACGGATTTCCACAACAGAAACTGACAGGGCCAGAGCACACGTGTGCACTCGTGGCTTTAAGACCTGCCTGGGGAAGGGGAAGAAGAGAGGCAAGGGGCCTTGCTTAGCCCTTAGCCAGAGCTGGTTATGGGACTCGGGGACCCCTTGGCACACAGGCTTGAAGGGCCCTCATGCTGCTGATGGATTCTTGCACAGCGAGATGTGAAAACTAGGCACCAGAAAGGGAGAACTTCAATTAAAAACGGAAGAGGCATCTCGAAGAAATCTGCTGCATCGAAAAGGCACCGTGCAATAAAACCCCGTTTAGGAGTTTGACTCCCCGCAGCCCAGCCTGCTAGCTTAGGGAGCAGACCGGCCTGCCTGAAAAGCCCGTTGGCTTGGATTGCCCACCTTGGTAGACCCAGATTGGACTCTCTGAACGCCGAGCCATGAAGGTGGCTGAGCCCCTCTGCTCTGGTGCACTTGCTCTCCCCACTTTCCTCGTGGGGGCCCAATGCAGCCCCTTGCAGCCCCCTTAACCCAGCCCTGTGCTTGGAGAAAAGTCCGATCACAGAGGGGCTGTGATTGCTGGTCAACTCTGGCGACCAAGGGCCTGCCAGGGCGTCCAGTTCAGAGAGAATCAAAGATACCGTTCATCTGCCCAAGTTCATGCGCCCGGGAAGATCTGGCATTCCAACAGTTCTACCTGCTTTAATCTTCTCAAGCGTTCATTCATTTAATCAGGTGTGGGTGCTGCTATTCCTGCACCGTGGAGGAACTGAAAGTGGGGATCTACCTATCGATGGAAAGCTGTCTCATCTATAGAACATGTATTGCCTGCTCCTGTCTGGCCTCCTGATTCTTTTTCCCTCAAAAATATATCAGAGAGAAAGCAGGTCCCTGTTTTTCCTTCCCCCAAGAGAGTGGTAGGCAACCCCCGCCATGACTTTTTAAAAACCTACACTACTTACGAGAAAGAAGGATGAAACAAGATTATTTGCCACAATCAACTTACTTATAAAGCAGCAATTGTGTCTTGGAAACCCCCCACCCTTGAGTGTCCTGTATGGGTCCTGCTTAACCCAGTGAGATACAAATTGAGGTGAGATTTTGTCAGCCTTCCCAGGTGGACCAGATGAGCTAATTCTACTTTATTATAAAGCTATATTAACAGAATCTAGCAAGTCTGAAAGCACAAATCTCCCCCCGACTCCTTTACGGCCCGAGAAACTAGGCAGGGCCCCTTCCGAGCCTCTTTCTCCACCCGTTAGGCAGCTGAGGGCTAGGCCGCCTCTTATCTGACCATTCCCTTGGCAGCGTCTCTTCATCCCATCTCTCAAGGTCTGTCTCACATACCATTACAGATTTATATCGGAATGCTTTTAGTTCACAGCCAATTTTGATTCATTTGGCTTCCTCTCTCAGTGCTGGTCATGCGTGAAAACCAGGAAGGCCCACTGCAACCCCCCTGCAGTGGTCAGGTGAGCTTGATGGGAAAGAGGACGCCATGGTGAGATTTGCACAATTGACTCAAATCTAGTAAATAAACTCATTTTGGCATTCCCAACATAGTGGCTAGAATTGTAAGGCAGCTAAGGCACCATAAGTGACTATAACAAACCTAACCAGGATGTACACTAACCAACTCAGCATGCTAAGCAAATGGAGCTGACTCAGTTAAAGACGTGTGAACCTCAACAGTGTGAGCTGGCTGTTGGGGAAGGAACTGGAGAAGGACTTTCTGTTGCATAAGGCTGAACAAAAGTGGAGTGATGACGTTTTGCCTAAGTAGAGAGAACAGGAGGAGATGAAAAATGGGAGCCTTATCAGCAAGAGTTGCTTACAGTCTTCAGTCTCCCACAACTGACCTCTTGCAATGACAAGGAGGAGGAGGAAGAGTGGTAGAGAAGGAGGAGGAGGAGGAGGAGGAGGAGGAGGAGGAGGAAGGAAGGAAGGAAGGAAGGAAGGAAGGAAGGCAGGCAGGCAGGCAGGCAGGCAGGCAGGCAGGCAGGCGAAGGAGGAGGAGGAGGAGGAGGAGGAGGAGGAGGAAGGAAGGAAGGAAGGAAGGAAGGAAGGAAGGAGAGTGAGGGAGAGGAGAGGAGAGGAGAGGAGAAGGAAGGAAGGAAGGAAGGAAGGAAGGAAGGAAGGAAGGAAGGAAGGAAGGCAGGCAGGCAGGCAGGCAGGCAGGAGAAGGAGGAGGAGGAGGAGGAGGAGGAGGAAGAAAGGAAGGAGAAAGATTGAGAAGGAAGGAAGGAAGGAAGGAAGGAGAAAGATTAAGAAGGAAGGAAGGAGAAAGACTGAGAAGGAAGGAAGGAAGGAAGGAAGGAGGAAGACTGAGAAGGAAGGAAGGAAGGAAGGAGGAAGATTGAGAAGGAAGGAAGGAAGGAAGGAAGGAGAAAGATTAAGAAGGAAGGAAGGAAGGAAGGAGAAAGATTAAGAAGGAAGGAAGGAGAAAGACTGAGAAGGAAGGAAGGAAGGAAGGAAGGAAGGAAGGAAGGAAGGAGAAAGACTGAGAAGGAAGGAAGGAAGGAAGGAAGGAGGAAGACTGAGAAGGAAGGAAGGAAGGAAGGAGGAAGACTGAGAAGGAAGGAAGGAAGGAAGGAAGGAAGGAGAAAGATTAAGAAGGAAGGAAGGAAGGAAGGAAGGAGAAAGATTAAGAAGGAAGGAAGGAGAAAGACTGAGAAGGAAGGAAGGAAGGAAGGATTCTGTGATTCTATGAGAAGGAGGAGGAGAAAGGAAGGGGAGCCCAGGATGTGTTCTGGCAGATATCCCAAAATCTGAGGCCAATGTATATCCTCAAAGAACAAACCAAGCCAAATCAAACCCTGATCTGTTAGTTTTCCCCCAGGGCAAGTAGAAACATAGTCCTACGTTGTCACTCCCTGATCTCTGAGACAGCCCTGCCAGAAGGCTGCAGTGTGATGGCAGTTAATGAACAAAACACATTTACTATTTAGGATGAAGGGACACATTAAAAAGGGCAGCAAAGGCCAGAATTATTGGCAGATTAAGCGCTAAAACAAAGGAAGAATGCAACAGATGTTCCTCTCCTAATTTAGTCCTCCAGGAGCCCATCCAGACACAGACAATGCGGCTTCCTAATGAAGCATTTTCATCTTCTTCCCGTACAGCAATATTAAAAAATAAAGTTTCCCCAAGGGTTGAGATGCACCAGAATTCAGTAAGCCTGGATCTTCCTTTTCTGGATCCTTTTTTAAAATAACTTCTTTGGTCTCCGATTGTTGAAAGCGGGAGAGAGAGCGTGCATTTTAGGGTAAAGGAGTTGTTTTAACAAACCCACAAAAATGACAAGGGCGGAGTCCAAATGGCAGGGAGAACTCAGCCCAGAGGAGGCTGAGGACGTGCTCCAACCACTGAGCCTGCCGGCCTTCGACTAAGACCCGGGCAGGGATTGCGCAGCAAGGAAAAGTGGCTTCCATGTTGCAGGGCACCCTGGGCATGGAGACTGCCGTCGCGGCTGCCGTTGCAGCAGGGCCACAATCAAAGGAGTGCAACGTCTTCCCGGGGCCCCGAGTTTGGCTCTTCTCGACGGAGGCTGATTTTGTCATTAGAAATGTGTTCCCACCAAAGCCTGTGGAATTGTTGGAAGTAGAACTTCCCTTCCCTTCCCCTCCCTTCCCTCTCTCTTTTCCTTCCTTCCTTCCTTCCTTCCTTCCTTCCTTCCTTCCTTCCTTCCTTCCTTCCTTCCTTCTTTTCCTCCCTTTCCCTCCCTCCCTCCCAGGGTCCTGTACCCACAACAGACTTAACCTGGTCAGCCGCTTTGTGTCATCTTAAGCCAGGAAGGGAGGGAGGAAGGGAGGGAGAGAGAGGGGAAGGAAGGAAGAAAAAGAAAGAAAGAAGGAAGGAAGGACTGAAGGAAGGAAGGAAGGAAAAGAGTGGGAAGGGAAGGGAGGGAGGAAGGAAGGAAGGAGATGGAAGGAGGGAGGGAGGGAAAGGGAGGAAAAGAAGGAAGGAAGGAGGGAAGGAAGGAAGGAAGGAAAAGAGAGAGGGAAGGGAGGGAGGGAGGGAGGGAGGGAGAGAGAGGGGAAGGGAAGGGAAGGGAGGAAGGGAGGAAGGAGATGGAGGGAGGGAGGGAGGGAGGGAAAGGGAGGGGAAGGAAGGAAGGAAGGAAGGAAGGAAGGAAATGAGTGGGAAGGGAAGGGAGGGAGGAAGGAAGGAAGGAAGGAAGGAAGGAAGGAAGGAAGGAAGGAAGGAAGGAAATGAGTGGGAAGGGAAGGGAGGGAGGAAGGAAGGAAGGAGATGGAAGGAGGGAGGGAGGGAAAGGGAGGAAAAGAAGGAGGGAAGGAGGGAAGGAAGGAAGGAAGGAAAAGAGAGAGGGAAGGGAAGGGAGGGAGGGAGGGAGAGGGGAAGGGAAGGGAAGAGAGGAAGGAGAGGAAAGAGGGAGGGAGGGTTCTTCAGTCTTAGAAAATATTGATTCGTTTTTGGATCCACGTGATCTGGGATCAAGGGTACAGTTCCCAACTCAAAGTGTGCCGAGATCTCTGCAACCAGCCCTGTGTGTTCCATGTACAGCTCAGTTTCACATCAGGGCCACGAGGCACCTTCTTCCAAATGCAGCTTTGTTTCATTCACAGGTTATGTTGGAAAGCGTGCGCCGCAAAAACTTGCATGGAAAATGGGAAGTCCTCGTCAGACAGAGCCACATCATCAACGAATAACAGAGTTGGAAGGGGCCACGAGATGATCAAAGATCAATATCCCAAATAGACAGCTGGTCAGGCTGGGCATCAACACGTCCAAGGGAGGACAACTCACCCCTCTCTGGGTCACTGGTTCCATGCTCAAACTGATCATGCGCTTAAAAAGTTTATCCTAAGTTTCAGGTGCCTTCCTGCAACTAATGACCATTTTTTGGAGTCCCAATACTAAAAACAAGTCATGGTCTTCTTCATATCTGACATCTCCAGGCGTATTTGCTACAAGCTAAACCTATTCAGTTGCTCAATCTCTTCTTGGTTTGCAATCTTATCTCAGTTAATCATTTTTTGGTCCTGGGCCAAGAGTCTTCCTTAAAGGGTGCTTCTTGGAGCTGGGCACCATCGGGTTAGGGTTAGTCCCCCTCCTCTCTCCTCCTCCTCCCCCTCCTTCAGTGTCATTCAAGAGGCCAGTTGTGGGAGACCTGAGGAATTGTCAGACTAAGAATGGAGCTGTTTCTCTTGGTGATTTCAAACCCTTTTTTCTGTTTGTGCAGCTTAAAATTGCCTTTCTCTTTTTGAGGCCCTCTCAGGTGGCAAACTCATATTCCATGTGCAATCAACTGCTATGCCGAGGCCGTTCTCGCCAGTACTATCCCCAAGCTCGGTATCCATCACCTGACGCCTCTGGATTTGATTTCCGTTTCCTAAGCGACCTGGATCTTCTTTATTTTCCATTGGGTGACAATCCCGTGCTCTCCCCAATTTTTCAAACATAATACATCAGCGTCTGGCTACAGGATCAGCAAGTTCCTTCCTTGCCCAAGGATGGGATCTATCTAGTTAACTGAATAGAGTCAAATACTGTTGTAACTTTCTCCCATTATACAGGCAAATTTAATGGTATATTATTACAAATGCAGATTACCAGTTGGCAGAAAAGAAATCTTCCCTCTTTGTTTGGCACAGCGGCAAATCTCTCTCTCCTGTACAGACCCACACCCCAATTAATTGGCCAAGAGGTTTTAATATTTTTCCTCTCTTCAAAGCATAAGATGCAGTTGGTCTATTCCGGGTCTCCGCTCACACTGAAAGTTTTATAGCTGAGTTATAAAGCCTTGAAAAATGGGGTTTATAATAGAAACTCTGACACCATCTAAAAATATAGCCGCACTGTTGGGTGCAACTGTAATACAACCTTAATTTATAAAGCACTCAGGAATCCTTTGCTGTTTCAAAACTTATGGATAATAATCCAGCTAAAGAAGAGTGAAACCAGCACACAACAACAGAAATAACAAAAACGGTCCCATTGCCATGAACGATAACACCTGGGCCCTGCAAACGATTTAGAAATCTACGATGCACCCAATCTAAGATCCATCATGCAGTGGAAATACAGCTTTGCCAAGAATACAGGTATATTTTCCCAGTAGCATGCTGTTAACAGGGAGGGATGCGTTTGTGTGTGTGGGGGGGCTGTATTTGTGCAGTAAAGAGTTGATATAAGCAGCTGGAAAAAAGGAACAGGGAAAGTGATGGGGGTGCACAGAAGTGGAGGAGTGATATAATATATGTTTCTACACAAAGAATTTCAATGAGGTCTCCTTAAAGTGTGTGTGGGAGAAACGAGGCTGAAGGAAGCCAATTTTTTCTTCCTGGGGATTAAATTTTTATCAGCAACGGTATTCAGAAGTTCCCACTGTTTAGCCCTCTGCAAAGAGATCCAAATTCAGTTAGGGAGCAAAACCCATCTTCATAGTCTTTGAGTTAAGATCCTTCCATAAAGCTTGGCTTTTTAAAAACCTTTGAAATGGCCCAGGGCTGTTAAAAAAAGGCAAATCGGGGCCCTTCCTCAGGTTTCTAAAGGCAGGGCTGGCTTGATTATTTTTTTTCCAACCTTGGCAACTTTATTTATTTATTTTTCTTTTCTTTCCCATTCTATTGTTTTATATTTTTTAAAGAATATGAAAGTTAGATGATACAAGTAGAATCAAGTACAGGTAAGGAAATATAGGCAGGTCAACGACAAATCTGAATTAGCAAAACCCTAATATCAGTGGGAGTTTATGATATTACAAGATCCTTTATTGATGGTTCTGGGTTTCCTCCTCCTCTGAGGAAGAGGGATGTCCTGTGTAGAATTCATGCTTTGGGTCTGAAGAAGTCTGCCAACCAGCTGTGGGCTGAACCACATGAGAAAAGAAGGCAAAGAGTTGTGTGCAGGAAAAGGAGATCAACTGGAAGTCCCAAGGCCTTTGTGACAATGGGATTGAGTCAATAATGCCATGGGAGATGACCAAATTTCACCAGGCACAAATTCAAGGTGTGTTTTTAGAGGATGATGGCGTGGGCATTTGTGTTTGGCTGACTATCAGAGCACGAGGTGCCGAAGCTTTGTAGGTCTTGGGGTGGCATCTCGTAAATCTATTACTATGGCATATTATTCTATTCTCAATCTATTATTATGGCATCTTGTAAACCTATACTGTAAATCTAATTAGGACAAGGAGCCATGGGTGGAAGCTCATCAGAGGGAGACGCAACCTGGAGACAAGGAGGAATTTCCTGACAGTGAGAACTGTTGAGCAGTGGAACAGCTGGCCTCCCGGAGTGGTGGGTGCTCCATCGCTGGAGGTGTTCAAGAAGAGATTGGACAACCATCTGCCCAAGATGGTATGAGGACTCCTGCCTTGGGCAGGGGGTTGGATTAGAAGACCTCCAAGGTCCTTTCCAACCCTATGATTCTATGATTCTATGATTCCATGATTCTTCTCCCCCAACAGATTTCCAGATCTCCAAAGGGTCTCCCACCCCTTCAACTGCACTCCATTCCTCCACCATCTGAACTTCCATTTCCTCTCTCCCCTTGTACCCTCCCCAGCTTTGTCTGTACCCCAAAGATCCTTTACAGGATCAGGGGCTCCTGGGGAGGTCTACTGGAGGCAGAAACAGGAGGCAGTTGCTGTAGCCCATCTGGGCAGGAGATGGTGAAGAGGAAGAAGTAGGCAAAGGGGCAGAGGTTTTGCTTTCTTCTGACCTTTCAGAATGTGGGGTTTTACCAGGACCCCCCTTTCCCCCAGGCCATTTTTACAGCATTGATTCTCACTGAGGGCCGAGACAAGATCTGTGGGATGAGCAGGGACAGAGATACCTCCAGCCCAAGCACATTCAACCGAATTGGAATCTGCCCACTCCTTCATTGAGAATGGTTTCTGAAGACCGACCCCGCTTTCAGTTCTTCATGACCTTTCAAGAGCTGTTTCTCAGGAAGGGCTTTTTTTGAACTCTTGGGAACCTCTGTTCATGTCCTCAGCGATAGGATTGAGATGTCCTCCGCCCTCTACTTTTCAATGGCCTTTGATTTTTCCAAGAATGAGTCTTCTCCAATGACTCCTGCTTTTGCATAAATCCAAACCATTTAAGTTTTAGCTTCATTATTAGTGCAGCCTAGTTTCACTGCATCTTGTACAGGATGATTTATTCCCCTTGCAGTCTGAAGTATTCTCAGCCGTTGTTTCCAGCATCACAGTTCAAAGCATTAATTTTGCGTGGTTCAGCCTTTCTGATGGTCCAGCTTTCACAGCCATGTGTGACAACCAGGAAAGCCAAGGCCTTGGCAATAGATACCTCTGTTGTCAGACTGATATGTTTGCACTTGAATATATTGTCTAGATCTGTCATAATCTTTCTTGCAAGGAGCAGATGTCTCTTTATTTCATGTCTGTGGTCACGATCCCCGAGAGTCCTTGAATCTAAAAGGTATCTGACAACTTCCTCTGCACCTATTTGCAGTGGATTGGCGCTGCCCATTGATATAATTACAGTTCCTTTTATGACTGAGCAGCCCAGCTTTGCCCTCTCATCCATGACCTTCATCAAGATATTTCTCAAGGCCTCCTTGTGTCCAGCCATTGAAGTGGCATCACTGATCCCCCTTAAGGGTCTGGAGGTAGGAACTGAGACGTAGTGGGCAAGCAGCCATACAGGGTTCCAGTGCTTTGGGCACAGCAGGGGGGAGTTGTGGGGTGACACCCACCCCAACTCAAGGTCTAGCTGGCCAGGCTAGGTTGGAATCCCAGAAGAATCAAGGAAGGACCTGCACCACCACCAGAACCTTGTTCTCTACGTCATCTCCAGAGCGAGACAGTTCTCATCCACTTTCATAACTTCTGACAAGGGGCGGACAGTCACATTTAGTATTCTCCCCACACCCCTTGATATTTTCCCACTTGAATGCCATCGTCTCATCCAGTTCGTGTGGAAACCTCTTGTTCTGGACACCATCTCTTGTTATATCATCATGCTTTGGTGCCTTTGGTCCCTGCAGGCTTCAGAACCATGTTCAGAAATGGTTTGCCCTTGCCTTCTTTCCAGGGCTGAGAGGGAGTGCCTGGCCCAAAGTCACCCAGCCGGATTTGTGCGTAAGGCTGGATTAGAACCCCTGGAGTCCAGTCCGGTTCCTTCGACTTCTCCATTCCAATAGATTGCACATCCACAGGACCAAGCACTTTTAGGTATAAAATTGCAAGGTGTGTGTCTTGGTTGGTAGAGATAAAGGAATTCCATCTACTGTGCAAAAATTTTATTTCTAAGAAGAAGGATTCATTTCTGAACAGTTTGGGACTTCAACCTGCCTATACCCCCCTCCTCTAATTCATAAAAATAGAGAAAGACACTTAGGAACTGAACATTTCAAATTCCTAAAACGTGAGAATAGTTGTAGATAATTCCAAAACAGGTCGATCTCAGCACATTTCTCAGAGTGGTCAATAAAAACGAAGTTTGCTTCGAAATCTGGGAGAGTAACCAAATTGCCTCCTGAAACTAAAGCATAGGTGCACAATCCAAATGAGCAAGAGGTTGGAGTACACAATCCTCAACAATTCCCAAATTCTACAGTCCACCAGTGGCATATCTTCAGTTCCTCTCCAACTTCCACTGCATATCCGACTCAATGATCGTATTCACACAATACGTACAGCCTTTTTACTGAATTCACCCATCTCCTAGGTTCACACAACCCACTGAATTTTCAGCTAACCAAAAACACTGAATTCTCACAACACCTGTAGCTCCAAAGACCTATCAAGTCTAACGCTAGCAAGCTGAATATCTTGTGTGAATGCATCTGCTGGTTTTTGTCTGGCTTTTCTCGGCAAGCTAGTATGGAAAAGGCCCAGCCAGGCATTCAAGGATAACAAAGATTTGAGAAGTAGATTTGTTATAGAAAAGCAAATGAAACCCTTATGAAATAATTCTAGTGACTGCTGGGTATCAAATGCAAGCCCTGTTTGGGACTTTCGGGGAGGTATGGAGAGCTGAAGATGGCTCTGCAAAGGCAAGCCTATGACCATGGCAAAGGCCAAGAAACCAGTGAGTAGACCAGTTAGTTTCCAAAGAAACCCTCCTGATAAGGAAAGGACGGGAGATCACCCACGTGTACTCCAGACGGCTGCCCCTCGTGAGGAGACCATAGGACAATGCTTTTCCACAGGTTTGAGTGCTGGGAGATGATGGGATCAACCATCTTGCTCACAACCACAGTGGAGACTTTTAAAGGACAGAAGGTTTGCAAACCTCACTTTCTAATCACTTCTGGAAATTGCTCATTAACTACTCCTAAGCTATTAGAGTCCTTTGGAATGACAAGTTTGAAAATGCTGGGTGAGTCTGCCTTTAATCCTGAATGAATGAAAACTTTAATTACAAGCTTAAGAGTTTAAAGAATCTGAAATAACAGCAGAAAGCTAACTATGATTTTGATCATAGAAAGTTGTAAACGGACTAAAGGTCCTGATAAAATTAGAATATTGAAACTTTTACAATAAGATTTTGGAATTAATTGTAAAGTACAAACAGATTCTCGTGGGAAATAGATCCTGTTTTGATTTTTACAAGACATAACAAAGAGAAGCAATTTTATGATTTCAGAAACTGAACACTAGAGGGGACTAATGATTTTAGGTAGAGGAAAAATAGGCAAACCTATAAAATGATGCAAAATGCTGTAACAATAAAAATAAGGAGACTTTTGAAGAATGGAATCAGAAAATAGTAGCCGCAATATCAACAATGTCAGTAATGATGTCTGCTTCTATGGATAGACTATGTCCAAAATATGTTATGGAAGAAATGATAGATGTAGAACAAATTTTAGCTGACGAGATAGAGATAGTATCAAAAATGGATTTACAACTGACAGGCCAAGAGAATGACTTAGAGAAGGATGTTTCGCTGGATCTACAAAAGAAACTGGCTGAGGTTTTAAAATTTAAAAGGGAAATACAAATGACAAACCCATAGAGTGACCCGGATAATCTTTTCCTATTGGATTTACAAAAGAGGTTTGTTAAAGCCTTGAAGAACTCCATGTGATGGGACAAAGAAGAAATGAAGAGAAATCAAATCCTACAACAATATTTGAATGAACTAAAGATTAAGACTGTTAGAAGTGAAAGGAAGGAATATAAAGTTGGTTTGTTTGATCAAGGTTAAAACAAGTTACATTGCTACTTCTGGCAACCCTTTATGGACTTTCTGCTGATAGCAGGACTAAAATATGATGTTTTATGGATTTGTTTATAGATAAATGTTGGTAACCTTAGAGGAGGTGAAGAGTCAATAAATTTGTTTATACTTGTGATGAAGGTTAGAAGCACCTTCTGTCCCTTTCTTTCCTTCCTTCCTCCCTCCCTCCCTCTTTCCCTTCCCTTCCCTTTTTCTTTCTTTTCCTTTACACTTTTTACTCCTTCTGTCTATTCTCTTTTCCTTCTTTAAGTTTAGTTTGTATTAGATTTTACTATTAGCATCCAAATTCTTAATAAAAAATTATACACACACACACACGTGCCCTATTTATAGTGAAATCAAGGTTGAAGTTATTGTGCTGTTTTCTCCCGCCCTCACAATGCTTTTGTTAGAAGTGACGCTTGTTTCGGTAATGGAGTAGCTGGTTTCAGGCGGGCTGTGTGAGCACTGCCTTTAAATCTGATTAAGCAGGCTGTATGAAAAGAGTACGTGGGTGTATATCAGAGAGGGTACACGCCAGCCCTCTGAGGTAGGCCAGGTCAAAAAACAGACACTGCAGGGATTCCAAGAACTTCATTGTTATAGGGAATAATAACAGAATTTTGAAAGCCTGCTGGAATTTCCCTCTGCCCTGTCTTATACTAAACAAAATCAAGACAAAGTTATTTTGAGTTTTTTTTTCTCAGGCATCTTTCAATCTCTGCATTGGGTGATCCCTTGTCCAAGTTCCTCAATGGCTCTTTCAAGCCTTCCCCAGGACCAGCTCTAAATTCCTCTATAGTGTATATAAAAGAAGGGGTTTCTTTTCCGTTACGTTAACCACACTGCTATAAAATTAGATTCCTGCACTGGGCAGGAAGTTAAGCAAGGTGATCTCCAATGTCCCTTCCAAGTCTATGATATTTACTTAATTTAATTTAATTTAACTTGATCTTTTTATTTTTCTGCAGGCCTGTCTTTCTGAAGTGCAGCCCCTGACATGCTATACCAGCAAAACTCGCAGATCCTGGCCTAAATTTTAGACACCAACCCTAAAATAAATAGAAAAGAAAAAGAAAAAACAGCAAGCAAGGGGTCTTCACCACATCCCACTGAAGTGGGTCAGTCACTCTCTGCCTAGTCTTCCGGGCCACAGCTTCCACACCAGAAAGAACTCCGGCAAGTGAACTGTCTCTTGCTTCTGAGGAATGGTACATACAAAGGATTGTGACAAAGGTTTGATTTTGGAGTTCTGAAACCGAGATAGTCTCAACGGTGAAGTTGCGCACACGTGTCGCCAGCAGCAGGAAGCCCCCAGCTTGATCCCTGCTGACCTCAAGGCAGAAGCCAACTGGTTTAACAGCTTCTGAGCCTTAAGAAGTTTGAGCCTGGTGCAGAGTCTTCGTGAGTAGGGATTGCTGGTCGCGCCCTGATTTCCCATGGAAGACCGTCTGCTTTGCATGTGAAAAAGAGGGTTCTTTGAGGGTAAATTTCAGAGTGCTGTAGAGGGTGTGTGTGTGTGTGATGCCTTCCTTGGCATCATGACACTGGCTTGTTGCTTATTCAAGAGGCACAGGCCCTCCCTAGTGGTCCCCCAAAGCTATTTTGACGCTTGAAGTTCAATATTATGTCAGCAGCTCCCTACAAAGCAGCAGCGGAGAGCAGAATACGAGAACCGTGAATTAAGGACAAGAGGGAAGAGAATTCAACTCAAGGTTTCCAGCTAGCAGTCCCACGGAGGAATCATTATCCCAAGAAGAAGACAGTTGTCTCCTTCACACACAAGCTGGAGGCTGATCCCCTTGCAGGCCTTGAGAACGGAAGAGTGGGCCAGAAGAAAGCCCACAGAGATCCCAGAGGGCACGTCCTGACCAAGGGCCGGCTGTAGGGCATCAGAAGATCTCGGACCATTAAGCTCTGCAACTGCTGCAGCTGCGACATCAACACAGAATTGTCTAGCAAAGGTACAGACGGGCAGAACAAGCTGCGTTAACTAATGTTTCCTCTGGAAGGATCGCCCTTAAAGCCTCTCCATTCCTGGAATGAATGAATGGAAACGTTGGCTGATTTCCGATAATACATTCACTGGCCGCTCTGCAAATGGTAGATTTTGCTGGAATCCTCAATGTTGCTTTGCTTAATGTGGCAACCCAACCATGGTGGTCTGGAAATCCTAGCGATGCGTTTTCTACTAAAGTTCGTTCAGCCCAGTAAATCCAGCCTTCCTACTTTCCCACACATCAGCTGCGTGGAAAACCGTGAGTGTAATTTCCTTTTCTTCCTAGGCAGAAAAATGCCCTCTCATTCTTCCAGATTCTGCCAGCTCCTTGCGGGTGAACAAGCATCATGCAAAGGAGGCAGGAGGGGAAACCCATGCCTTATGAAAAACAGGAGTAACCTTTGGCGTAAGTGAGGAATCAGGGTAAGGGATGAAAAATGCATATTGATGAATCTGTGGGAAAAACCCCTGAGGCCAGCATTTTGCAAGAAACCTGTTGCCAGATTGAGCAGGTCACCCTGAGGTCCTCACGGAAGGCTTCTTAAATCCTAGTTCAGTTTCTAAGTAAAGGAACAATCATAAAATGGAAGGATTGGAAGGGATTTTGGAGATCTTCCAGTCCAACTCCCTGCCAGTGCAGGAATCCACCGTTACAGCAGGAATCCACCTTCCCGCCTCCGATTGAACACCTTCAGCGAAGGAGAATCCACCACCTGCCAAGACAGCCTCTTCATTATGGAACAGCAATTTCCACTTGGAATATTTTCATTTGTCCAACCAAAATCTACTTCTTCAATCTACTTGCAAGATTGTTGTCGGCCTTACCAGGCAGACAAGACAGGAAACACGACCAGATGAGCCAATTCTACTTTATTGTAAAGCTACATTAACAAATCTTGCAAGTCTGAAAATACAGTTCTCCCCCCGTCTCCTTTACAGCCCAAGAAACTAGGGAGGGTCCCTTCTGAGCCTCTTTCTCCATCCATTACGCAGCTGTGGGCTCATCTCCCTCTTATCTGACCATTGCTTAGGCAACATCTCTTCACCTGGTCTCCCGAGGTCATTCCCACATACCATTACAACTGCTCTGCTAGCTGCATTGGCTACCAGTTTGCTTCTCGGTGCAATTCAAGGTGAGGTAGTCGCCTTTAAAGCCCTACATGGGAGCGTACAGGACCGTCCCTTCCTGGTTGTTTCTACCTGTCCAATCTGATCCGGCAGAGAGGCCTGTTGCTGGTACCGTTGGCCAAGGAATGTCAGCTGAAGAAGAGCCTTTTCTGCCATGGTACCCACCCTCTGGAACACTGTCCTCCTATGGTTAGTTAGCCCCCACCTTAATGGCCTTCCATAAGGCCTTGAAGACCTGGTTCTATGCCTGTCAGCCTTACCAGGTAGACCAGACAGGAAACTCAACCAGATGAGCTAGTTCTACTTTATTGTAAAGCTACATTAACAGAATCTTGCAAGTCTGAAAGGACAATCCTCCCCCCTGCTTCTTGCCCCACTCACTATCCAGCTGAAGGCTCAGCTCTCTCTTATCTGACCATTCCCTAGGTGGCATCTCTTCGCCCCATCTCCCAAAGGTCTTTCCCATATAGCATTATCGTGCCTGAGCCTGGGGCCCTGGGTGTGTGACCTCCATCTGCCACTTAACATAGGAGGACCAGACACAGTGAAAAAGCCAGGCCAAGCCAGGCTGAGCTTGCAGATGGGTCCAAATGCAGAAGCTCAGAGATGGCATGGCTAGCCAAAGCAGAAGAAAAATCTTCTATCGCCTCAGCAAAGGGGCAATTGCTAAGCAAATCCTTCTCTTTGAAAAGGCAAAGGACTGGGGAAAATACTTGCCAGGCACTGGACCTCTTTTTTCGTGCTGGGGAAGGTTGGTGTTAGGAAGGATCTTAGAGGATCTAGTGCAGCCTCCCACTTGCCAGGGAGTACATGCCCCCTTCCGATGCCAAAGTGCGGGGGGCGGGGGGAGCCACCCCAGCTTCTTCTTCATAAACCACTTCCCAAACGAAGAGTTCATTTGCAGACAGTGGGAAAGGATGTTGTAAAACCAGAAAATACTCCAGAGGTGGAATCCTCATAAAGCTGATTCTGCTGAGTGATAGCAGCCCATCAAATTTTTATGGGATGCATTTCGGCAGAAAAACACTGCCTTAAAATCGGAGAGGTGGGGAATTAGCTCAACATGCCAGCTGTTCTTAATCTTGCAGGAAGGTTGAAGGAAGACCACAGGACACCAGGAGCCCCTGAACCGGCCTGGGCATCTGCCCAGGATGAGGGGTGATTGAGAGCATTATGCAAATCACATTAATCATGGAGGAGGGGAGGTGTCTTTGCATGGGATTTCATCCCCAGAACGGTGGTTCCTCCAGATGTGAGTGCAAAGAACATGTGGGCACCCGGTCCATCCAGAAGAAGCCACAACATGATACATGCCATGATATAACTGTGCCATCCAATGCCATTGTGGCTGACTGGCAGAGTAAATGTGTAAGTATGGACCTACTGGATTTCCTGGGTCACTGGCCAGAAATCCAGTAGGTCCATACTTACACACTTACTCTGCCAGTCAGCCACAATGGCATTGGGTGGCCAATATTCAGGGGCCTTCCAGGAGGAAGGAGATAACTTATATCTGGGGATGGCTGGCACTTAGAGTGCTCCCCTTATATTTACGCTCTTTTGTAGCCATCTGGTTTTTTATCTCCATTTTCATTTTTATATTGTATTGCATTATATTGCATTATATTTTATGTTTTATCATGATTACTGTTTTTAATTCTAGCTTGTTGTAAACCGCTCAGAGTCCCTCTTTGCGGGGAGATGGGCGGTGGTATAAATTTGAGAGATAAGTAAAACAAACAAATAAATAGATATATGTGACAGGGGGTGAAGTTGGAACCTGAGGTGCCTCAGTGTTGGGCTTCCCAAGGGCTACATTTTTGGGGCCAGCTACTTTTGGGGAAAAAATAAAGGACCTTGGTTCAAAGATGGAAGGATGCACAAATTCCCTCAATGGAGGACTGGATGATTAAGTTAATGGAATGGCTAAACTGACAGCATTGATAAGAGAAAACGCTGTTAACTGGATTTGTTTCTATCTGGAAGCTGCTTTTGGACTATTTGCTTGTAACGTAAAAAAATGAAGTTTTGATTTTGGGTTTTGATGATTAAATGGTTTGACTTTAGAGAAATAATGTTACTAAATGTTCAATTAATAGTAAGAGATTAACTTTTATGTACCTTGTGTTGGAGAAGGTCAGAAGCCACCTGTCTTATATGTTTTTCTGTCTGTTCCTGCACTTGCTTTAGTTTTTCTTGTTCCTTTTTTAGACTTGTATTCTATCTGTCCTATATTCTGTATTTTGTGTTTTAATTATATCTTGAAAATTAATAAAGCTGTAATTTAAAAAAAGGGGGGGAAAAGGACCTTGGGTGTATGGAGCATGGTGGTATACAAATTGAATGAATGCTCAACGAATCCACTGGGGATTTTGGGTGGAGAGCCAGACTATGTGATCCCTTCCAACCTTCACACCCTGTGATTCTAAGATCAATATGCGAGCAGTATCATTATTATTCAACCTTCCAGAAGGCTGTGAAGACCTGGCTTCCCCCCAGGCTGGGATGACAGCTGAGCCCAATACAACTATGGTTTGGGTTGGCGAGTTTACTAGGCAACGCCTTGGTTAGTAAAGGTAAAGGTTTCCCTTGACATTAAGTCCACTCGTGTCCGACTCTAGGGGGCGGTGCTCATCTCTGTTTCAAAGCCGAAGAGCCGGCGTTTGTCCATAGACACTTCCTCCGTGGTCATGTGGCCGGCATGACTAAACGGAACGCCGTTACCTGCCCGCCGAAGCGGTACCTATAAATCTACTCACATTTGCATGTTTTCGAACTGCTAGGTTGGCAGGAGCTGGGACTAGCAACGGGAGCTCACCCCGTCACGCGGATTCGAACTGCCGACCTTCCGATTGGCAAGCTCAGCAGCTCAGCAGTTTAACCCGCAGCGCCACCGCGTCCCCTAACGCCTTGGTTACCGTACTGCTTAATGTAATTTTGTTTGACTTAGAGGAGTTTGTTTCTATTGTATCTGTTGATCCCCGTTAGCCACTCGGAGTTCGTATGTTAGATGGGTGGCCATATAAATGTTCTAACTAGACAACTATATTGTGGCTATAATGTTTAAGCCATTCTTCTCCTGAAATTTCAATGGATTAGCACTCCAAGACTTACAAGGAAGTTGGTTTGAGAAAACAGAATACTCAGAGGCTGCCGAGGGGGTGATCTTGCTAGCTTGTTGGTGGTGTCTTATTCTTGTTAGTCATGCTAATCGGCCCCAGCTGGACCCATGGGTGGCTCCTGGGAGGTGAGGCCTCAACCATTTCCCTTCCAAGAGGGAGGTGGCCACAGCTATCTGATCGAAGCCCCGCCCCTTTTAATGCCCACAACGGATATAAAAAGGGCGGGGCTTTGCTGGCATGGTCCTGGGCGCCATCTTGACCTTTTTGAACCCATCCTTGCAGACACCCCTGGGCTCGGTTCAGAGGGGTTCCTGCTGCAGGAATGGTGAACCGGCAACGCCCTTGTTGCACCCAAGCCCCAGATCCGAGGGTGGTGCCACCCATGGAGGTGACCTTGGCAGGCCCTGGCTTCTGTTCCTTCGGTGCTTCCCTTCCTCCTTGCCAAGAAGCACGATGGATCCATCTGAAAGAAGGAGAGCCGCCGAAACCCAGACAGTGCTTCTGGGCTCTGCCTGCTCAAGGAGAGAGCCAGCACTTGGCTCTGTCTCCATCCTGGTCCTAGTCCAACCTCTCTCTCCTTCATAAATCAAAGGCACAAGCAGGATGCTAGTTCTCCAAAAGTCCTGGCATTGCCGTGAGGTCTCACGGGAACAGCAAGTGGAACATGTACTTCGTGCATCTGAAATCGACCTTAAAGCAGCTTTCCAAACGGGACACAAAACCCTAAACCTGGGTTAATGGAAGAGGACTGCAGTTTCCACCCAGCCTGGTTCATCCAACTTGTTGAACCTCCATGTCAGTGTTTCTCAACCTTGGCAATGTTAAGACCTGTGGACTTCAACTCCCAGAATTCCCCAGCCAGCTTAACGTTGCCATGGCTGAGAAACACTGCTCTGTGTTAACCTACAGGGCTACCACATTCAAGCAATGTAATGTGAGGAAGCAGAAAAGCATATATTTGCTGCCCAACAAGCCCAATTCGGCCTCAGTAACAAGGCTGGGAGGGATGCTGACCTTTAATGCAGAACAAGTTAAGGAAAGCGATGGATGGATCTCCTCTGATTCCCCTGCCACTGAGCATCATGTGCTGGGGGTGGAGGGAAGCAGCCAGAAAAAAGCAGCCACATGTCTTCATGTGCGGGTGGGAAAATGCAGGCCAATATCTGGGTTGGGCGGTTTAGCCCCATTTCCAGTTGCCCCAGTAACAGGGCAAGCAATGGCTTGCCAAGCTGGGCTGTTTCTGAATACAGGTCTAGCTCTCTTTTGAAAGCGAGCTAAACCCCATGTCCAGAAACAGCCTGATTAACGGATCTCAGATGCAGAGGAGAGGGATGAGGAGCATCAGGGCACTCCCTGCCTCCCATTTCATCCCCATACCCCTCCTCTGGGCCAGGGACCCACAGTCAGGCGAGGCACAATAAAAAAAAAACACAGGCAGAGCTTGAATCGCACGGCTGCAGCCCCGTCTTGCAGTGTTGGACCACATGCTGTGGACCCTCCAGGCTGATGTCAGGTTCAGGCCAAGCTGAGGTCCCTTGCCATGCTGGGTCAGACATTCATGCTGCATCCTGGTTAGAAAAGACATTTGTACATCCATCCCCACCACCTCCATAGTCCTGCTGTGAAATCTTTCCCTCCACGGAAAGAAAGCTAAAGGAGGGAGGGGTTGCAGTCCCCAATCAGGATTGCTGGGGAGAAGACAAGCTTTTGCCTAAGGATGCCAGCCTGGACTCAAACAGAGAAAACTCAGGATGGATTGTTTCCTGCATTGGGTTCCTCCCAGTTTGCCAGTGACCTATGCCCGGGCTGAGGAAGACGAGGGCAGGAAATTGCTCATTTTCAGAAATGAGAGGGGGGAATTATGGCTGAGGTGTTGGGACGCTAGTTGGAGGATCTAGGGAGCACAGGGGGCATTCCTCTTAAGGGGGCCGGAGAACTGAGGCTCTGCTTGCATGCATGAAGCCGATGCCCAGCATCCCACCCAGTCCCGCCATCCCCTAATCTCTCCGCACTGCAATTGCTTCTCCGCTTTGTTTTCTTAGGAACTGCAGGTGGTTACCTGGAAGCCAAACAACCCCTCTACACCTGCAGAATGTTAAATGTGTTCCTCCCTCCCCTTTCCCGTGTCCCTCGAACACGGCACAGAAAAAGATTTCCCGTTTCTTAGCTAAATATGGAGGGCCAGGAGGAGGGGCGGGGAGGGAAACACAAAGGCATCTGCAGAGATCTGGGGAGCGGGGGGAACCAATTCCAGCTAGGCCAGGGAAGAAAGCTCAGACACCAAACTCAGTTTATCTCTCCCTGAGACTTGAAGCTGAAGCCAAGACAATCCATCTTACTGCTTCTATTTTAGGAAGAACTACAGTACCATATTTGGCCTGTAAACATTTGAACAATCAGCAGATGGCAGCAAAGAGAGACAGAACACTCTTACCCAGTGTTTCTCATGCTTGGCACCTTTAAGATGTGTGGACTTCAACCCCCAGAATTCCCCAGCCAGCATGGCTGGCTGGGGAATTCTGGGAGTTGAAGTCCACACTTCTTAAAGGCCACGTTTGAGACATTGCCCTTTGCTGCCATCTAGTGGACAGAAAGATAGTAGCAACCCAGGTTTAATAGCCCTATCCCAGGATCCAGGAGTGGTGAGGTTATTTGGACCCCATAGCCATGATGTCCTCTAGTTTGCCTTCCAAAGTTCACGTGCCAGAAATGCAAAAAGGTGGCAGGACAAGGAAGAAGTGGGAGGGCAAGAGGGCTGCCATGCTCCTATGATCATGGACAAGCAGGCCTTCCTTCACCCACACACGGAATATGTCTTATGTACAGTAGCTCTCCCATCTTTTCTGCAAGGAACTCGGAGCTTGGTTCATGGACTGGGGTTGGCTCAGAGATGATCGCCCCCAAGGCTATCCAGGGAGAGTCCTGGCGGAGCAGGGATTTACATTCAGGTCCCTGGAGGTCTTCTCCAAGATGGGGCACCCAACATCCCAGGGCTGACAAGGATGGTGGGGAGGCAAGTTCTTTAAGCAGTGTTCCCCGAAGTGGTCAATGTCGACCCCCCAAGGGTTGATGGGTCCATCCAAGGGGTCAAATAAATGGCTGGGGGTCAATAGGAACAGACTGAACCTGGAAGAGTGTGGTGGCTTAACAACTAAAACTCACCCATCTCCATCCAAATATCAGTGCCTTTGTTGACGCTCATCAGATGCACCCTTCCCATTAACGATATTCACAGTTTCAGTGAAAAAAGTATGTTAAATCTTATATTTTAATATTTTAAATCTTATCTATTTTTATGAAGTTATTACTATTATCATTATCATCATCATCTATTATGTATTGTTGTTGTTGCTATTATTTGTAGTACTATTAATTAAAGCAGCAGTTATTAAATTATTTTCATATAATAGATTTTGGAGGTCAATGAACGATTTGAAACTTCGTGAAGGGGTTGGAGAGCTGAAGAGTCTGGGGACCCCTGCGTTAAAGGCAATGGGGACGGGAGGCAACAGACCCATTTGGGTAGACAAAGGGAAGATGCTTCAAGAGGGTCAGCAGAGATCCAGAGAAAGGGAATCTGAAGGAAGTCTCCAGGGTGTTGTGATGGTCCTTCTGCTCTCCACCCTCCATGTATTCATAGAATCACAGGGTTGGAAGGACCTTGGGGTCCTTCTAGTCCAACTCCCTGTCCAATGCAGGAGTCCTCAGAACATCCCAGACAACCTTGGCTTGAAACCCTCCCATGATAGAGCACTCACACCTTCAGGAGGCAGGCTGATCCATTGCTTCCTAGCTCTCACCATCAGGAAATCCCTCCTTAGTTCATCTCTCATGGGAAGCTTCTTCTGTAAACAACCTGCCAGATTCTGCAGTTCTGCCCTGATGTTGAAGGCTACGGGGTCAGCATGCAACCACGCTCAGTCCCTGAGATGCTTCACCAGCAGGGTGAGGCATCTGGATCCCCAGAGAGGCCCCACCTCTCATCTTGCCTTCTTTGTTCAGAAACACGGGCAGCTTTGCTTAAAATTCCATGCTCTCGTTCAGAAACAGGAGCTAAAAAGAGGCCGAGTAATGAAATTATGTTGGATTAAATTGTCGCTCTCTACCCAAAGGCATTTATTTTCAGCCGGATGCCTGTCCCTCAAAACAAGGCATTCTTTGAAAACATAGTTTCCCATTTCACTCCTGTGGTTTCTAAACTAGGTAAGGGATCGTTAGATATCCAGTGAAGCTCCCGCTCACCCTGGTCTCCAAACGAGGCTAATTTTAGAGAATTTTAAAGCCAATCTTGGATGACATTCAGTTACTTTACTGAATTTCCCACCAGCCCCTTGCATAGCTGATATATCTCTCTTCCTTCCATCCCAACACAAATCAGCATCTCGGAGTATGGAATCTATCAAAGATTCCAAATAAGCTTGTGTGCTGTTTGCGCTTGAAAAAATCTCAGTTTAAGGAGGGTTTCAGAAAGCCTGCTTCCCTGGCCCTGAAGAGAAGGGTCTGCCCCATGGAACCTCCCTTGTGAAAGGTCAGCGAGAGTGCAGGTTTTGGGGAAACCACATCTCCGTATGGAAATGCTAAGAAATTCCTTGGAATCGGTGCTTCTTGTTAGCCTTACAAAGCACGCAAAGGGAAATGATTTATTCATTTGCTTTCCCACATGAGGAGGGGGGACAATTAACAGCTGATCCTAGGTCCGGCCAGGACCATGTCATTGTTTCTCGAAAAACAGGACATCTTTAAGCAGAACCTCCCTGCTTCAAGCTAGGCCTAATTCCAGGGTCTATTTTAAGATGCTGTAGATGTCCACAACAAAATTTATTGCCCAAGCCTGTCACAGACTCAGAGGGTTGTCTCATGTTCTGCCTTCCACATGATCAGCTTGACAGCCTTCTTTCCTCCATTGATATTCCGAACCAGCCTTGCAGTTCTGAGTGAGCAATGCCCCTGGCCTCGGCGTGCCTGTAGGAGCTTTGCTACAAGCTCAACAGCAAGCTCACTTTTTTGGCTTAACATGCAAAAAATTCTTGTGCCTGGATCAGACCCAAGGCCTTTCTCCACGGCTGCATTGAAATGTTGTCCATCCATCCTTCAGTCAGCAGAAAACTACGCTGACATGAAACTGGCTGTTCCAACAGCCAGTCCCTTTCCTGCCTCGGTGACCTGTGTTCTCTGTCACCTAAGTGATGAAGCCTGACAGAATTTATACCCCCTGTGATTGTCCTTGGACAGGGTCAGAGGGTGAATAATAGGTCTATCATGATTTGGAAGACATGCTTTGGACCTCATGTGAGCACTGCACCTCACTTCTGCTCATTAAAGCAACCCAACTTTTTTTTTTGAGCTTCTATACTTTAATGTTAATGAAACAGGCAGAAGGAGGTAGACCTTCTGTCACTCCTTGGCCCAGCAATTTGGCCAAATTCAGAAAGAGCAGGGCTCCAATCTAGATGGGTTTTTTATAGAATGTCTCTCCATTTCTGGATTCTTCAGAGACTCTTTATTTATTCTTGGAGACAGTATTGACCTTAGATGCTCACATCCTTGGGGTGGCCAGAAGGGTCAGCTGGACTTTCAAGAGTCTACAGAAATTTCTAGCATCCAAGAATAATATTAGCTCAGATACAAAGCTGTTCAGTTGAAATAGCTGCCCAATCTGTCTAAGTACAATTCAAAATGCTGTGAGGACCTTTATTTAACATCTTGAATGGTTTCAGAACTTTAAAGGAAGAAGGATGGGACCTTTCTGGTGGATGCCCCTTGGCTCTGGACCTCTTTTCTGAAGGAAGCACATCTTATTTTCTCCCTGATGGCTTTCTGAAAGCTGCTAAATGATGTGTTTTAGGAACACATTCAGTGGAGCTTTGGGGGGGAATTGTCTTGGTGTTTTTAATTGTTATGGCCAGAGTTCTCAGGAGGAAATAAAATCACACATTCCCAAGTCTTAAGGAGATTGGATTAGAAAACCTCCAGGTTCCTTCCAATCCTGTGATTCTAAAGTAAGCCGAAACGAATGAAATATATGATGATGTCAGACAAAACAGCATCAACCGTTCAGGAGGTCCCCTGCACTGTAAAACTTGTCCAACTATTATTGCTTATTGAGAACGATGCATAAACTAATAGCCATTGAGAAATCCTTCCTTTTTGCTTCTCTAAATTCAAATTCACTCTTGATAAACATCATGACTGCCTTTCAGAACACATGCAAAAAACTGATGTTGGGAATATTCATAGCCTCTGTGGGGATATCATTAAGCCAAGCCTGAACAGCAAAGACAGGTATTAATGCAAGTATTAACTAGTTTCCTGAGGGCCGGATCTGGGGGCCTTCAGAGTTGAGTTCCCCCCTTGCATGAGAGGCCAAGTGACCCACTCCTCGGGTGCAGCTTGGCATCTCCGTTTGCCCATTTCTACCATCAGGAGCGTTTTGGTTTCAACAGAAATGATTTTCGCTGTAGAGGAACTGAAGATCAGCAGGAGAGGAGACATTTTCGTTGGTGGGCATTTTTGCCCTCCAAATTTGTTTTTTTAGCTAATTTATTTAACAAGCTTATGTATAGCTGCCCATCTACCAATGAACTCTGAGTGGTGAACAAAAGGTACATAATACCCGATCAAATCAATTAAAAGAACTAAGTTGAGGTGACTGTAAAAACATCTTATCTGTCTGTCACCCCCACGCATGCCGGGCTCCATTAACACCCTGGCCCCAGTGTCTCAGGGAAAAGCCAGGGCTTCATGGCCTTCTGTAAGGCCAACAGAGTCAGGGCCATCCAAATCTCCTGGTGGGGGCTGTTCCACAGGGCCATCATGATAGAGAGCCAGACTTTTTGGGACCCACCAGGTGACCTTGCTTCACCAAGGTACGGGGGACAGCTGCTAGATCTGGTGGGACAGGCAGAAATCATCAGGGATCGATGGTCCTACAAGTAACCTGGCCCCATGCCATGTAGGGCTTGCAAGGGGATAGCCAGCACTTGAATTGCACCTGGCAGCCGGAAGCAGACTCAGTGAACTTCCTGCTTTGCTTGGGTGGCACCACCAGTAGGATGGCGCTGCAGCTTGCGTTTGATCTAAATCACTGTTTTTCAAACTTCAAGATGTGTGGACTTCAACTCCCAGAATTCCCCAGCCAGCTGGCTTGAACATGACTGTTAAGAGGCAGCTCCCCACCTCCTTTTGCAACCAGTCCAATGGTCAAACTGCACAATCAGATCTGTCTTCCCATAGTCCACTGGAGTTGGACTTTTATTTATTTTATATCCTGTCTTTATTATATTTATAAATACACCAAGGTGGCGAACATACCTATTACTCCTTCCTCCTATTTTCCCCACAACAACAACCTTTTGAGGTGGGTTGGGCTGAGAGAGAGGGACTGGCCCAAGGTCACTCAGCTGGCTTTCCTGCCTAAGGCAGGACTAGAACTCACCATCTCCTGGTTGCTAGCCCATTGCCTTAACCACTAGACCAAACTGGCTCTCTTTAATTTAATTTAATTTAATTTAACTTAATTAAATTAAATTTAAATTTAAATTTAATTAAATTAAATTAAAAAGTTTAATTAAATTAAATTAAATTAAATTAAATTTAAATTTAATTAAATTAAATTAAAATTTTTAATTTAATTTAAACAAACAAACAAATCTTAAGAGCAGTCTTCTGCATCCTGAATTCTGAGATGATAGAGACAGGTCTGGACTTTCCTTTTTTGCGATACCACTTCCAATACTTGAAAAGTCCAATTAAAACTCTGCCTTGGTTGTCTTTTCTTAGGGGTGGATGCCGAACTCAAAGTGGGATCTGCTCAATGCAGAAAACAGTGGCCCTGGTTCTTTCTGTGCTTGGAAGCTTCAAAGGCAGCTTTGCATGGCGTTTGCCTTTTCTGCAGCCATGTCACACTAAGAGCTCATTCTTTCCAGCTTGTGATGAACTACAAATCCTACATCCTTTTCATACATACTCAACTTCCAGGGAAGAAATGGCAAACTGAAGACAGCTCCGCTAAAACCGGAACTGATGACCGCAGCAGAATGAAGAGCCGGCAAATAGACCAGCTCTTCATAATTCCTCTCCGGACGAGGAGAGGACTTGAGGTCATCCACTATATAGTGGGTTTATCTGATCAAGGCTAAAATAGATATGTTATCTCTGGTAACCCTTAATGGACTTTTGCTGACATCAGGACTAAAATGACAAGGCTTTAAGGATTTGTTTATAGATAAGAGATGGGATGTGGGAAGAAGAGATCATTTATCGTCTTTTAAGAGAAGGCGATACTAAAAATGATTATACTTATTGTGATGAAGGAGGAAGTCATTTCTTTATATATTTCTTTTCTTTTTCTTTTCTATTTTCTTTTTCTTTTCTGCACCGTCTATTTTTCCTTTTCCTTTTTCTAGTTTGTATTAGTTTTTTTTATCATTGCAGTTGTATTTTTTGAATAAAATTACTATTAAAAAAATACTATTGCCCAGGTTGCCCCCATCCTACAGCCACATGTGATTAAGTGAAGAATTTCTCTCTGTTCACTTCACAATCTGCTTCTCCAGTGGGTGAAGGTGGTTTTGAATTTTGGTCTTCTATAGGATAACTCTAATAGGATAATATCGCTAATATCCTGGGTCCAAGGACCCACCCTGGAGTTGATTCTTCTTCTTCTTCCTCTTCTTCCCCATCATCATCATCATCAATTAGTATAATCACATTGTCTTTGGTTTGATTTTGCTTCCCACGGAGCTTTGCTGGGGCAGCCTCTGACTCTTACAGTGACAAAAGCTAAGCTGTCTTGATAGGGTTAGGGGCAGAAACAGAGAAATGGATAATAAAGCATTATAAATTGAAATGGTTGGCCTCTTCATCAAAACCAAATTTCTCAGAGTTTGGCCACTAGGCTACCAGGAGGGAGCCAGCCAACCTGAATGGGAGGAACTGAGAGATAGAAAGCTATTAAATTAATACATTTGGCCAATTTAAGAGATATCTCTGTGGGTGGGTGTGGTAGTCAAGTCTTGTAGCTAAACTCACCACATTTTTTTTTAGGCATGCTTATTTTCCTTTCCTGAAAGCTGATCAAGAATTACCCAATTTACTTTGACATTCTATTCCGGGTGAAGTTCAGGGACATGTTTAGCTGGCAACAGTGGAACCGGCTAAAAATAACCCTGGGAGAACTGGAACCATTCTTTTTGTCTTGCAAATTGTTCAACGGAAGTCTACTAGATGCTTCTCTAAAGTTTCTTCTTTCTGGCAAAGAGTCCGGGATGATCTGATTCACAGGGGTAGATCCCACTGGACTTAGCCTCTCACGCTCCATAAGTTCCACATTGGATGAGCAGCTGCAAATTCATCATGCAGAACTTGGCTAACACATACACCTGTTTTGGAGGACAGAGTGCACCCCATCCCGAGCAAATGATGGTCTGTCTCTGGAATCAGCTGGCTTTCTAATCCTTGGCCACTCCATCCCGCTGGGATTCAGCCTAAATCTTCCCCATTCAGACCTTGACTGCCTCCAGGCACCACATCTGCTGCCTGACCCAGGATGGAGACAAACAGCTGAGTATCATCTGTGGATGGTGGCTCAACCCAAGGGTTGGACGACCTCTTCCAACACCTTCACGTAGATGGTGAATAGCAGAAGGAAAGGACTGAGTTCTGGAGTGTCTATAGCCCAGTGCTTGCAGATGTGACCTCTTCCCCCTTTTTACCACCAAGGGGAACCAGCCACAGGAGGAAGATCCACACCACTCCTAACCATTGCAGCTGGCCAAGAAGGATCTCATAACGGATGGTATTGAGAGGCCATGGCTGATGGTATAGGAAGTGGCTGGGAGATCAGCATGTCTTGCACAGTTGCGTTCCATCTATCTCAATCCCACCAGAAGTTATCAACCAGAGCACACAACGCAGTCTTGATCCCATGCCCAGGCCTGAATCCAACTAAGAAAGGCCCAGATAGTTGATTTCCTCCTGGGCTCTTTGTAACTGCATCCCTGCCTAAACCAGTCAGCAATTGTCCAAATGAGTCACATCAGCTGATACCTTCTTGAAGAGGAGATGTTACCACCTTCTCTTTTAAGGAGAAAGACAAGAACCCCTTGGCCAAGGAAGCACTCAGCCACCCAGCCTCCTGTCACCTCTCAGCAGGGTCACTAAAGAAAGGGAAGGCTCTTTTTTCAGATGCCATCGCTTATTGGCCAAGGACCCTGGACCCCGGGCTGATTAGAGATCCTGTCAGATGCTTTATTGAAGAACAGATGTGTCCTTGGGTTGCCTTGGCCATTCAGGACTGCTTTGTGACATGCCTGGTGCATTTCGGTGTGCATTTAAATCACAATGGGATAGCAGGCATTGCTGCAGAAATGAAGTTAGGCTGGGAATTTAATTTCTGCACGATGCAGTCAGCAACCATGGAATTTTCCTTGCCATTATTGTGCGTGTGTGTGTTGTGGGGGGACCTAAAGAGAATATTAAATAAAAAACTTAGATCAAGTGTTGTGAAGGACACTTTTCCTTTTAAACATACCCTTGCGCTGAATTGTTCCTGGCCTTTGAAGGAGCACCTCTTTGCATCTGCCTGAACCAGAACATCACAGGAGGGCTGATCACAGAATTTGAGACCTCAAGGAGGAAGGGGAGTTGGAGGACATCAGATCCAGCCCCTGCTCCATGCAGGAATCTACATCACAGCATCCCTCCCTGATGGCTGTCCAGCTCCTGCTTGAACACCTCTCTGGGTTGCTGGCTTCAGGGACATCTGCCGGGAGCATCAAAAAAAAAATCAAGATGGCAGCCATGACTGGGTTATTGAAGCCCCGTCTCCTTTTTAACATGTCTTGTAATGCATGCAGAAAGAGGAGGGGCTTTGTTTGTGTGGTCACATCTGCCATCTTGACTTTTTTGACCATCCTTGCAGATGCTCCTGTCCTCACACTGCTCTGTTAGGAAGTTTTCCCCAACATATAGCTGGGATCTGCATTCTGGATATTTAAGTCCATTATTCCATGTTCTGCACTCTGGGATAAAAGAGAATTGATCTTTCTGCCTCCTTCCAGGTATTGGAAAAGTGCAATCATATCCCCTCGTATCATACCACAGGCCCCATCATATTTGTGGCTCATAGTACATTGTTGTCAGTCAACTACTATTCCAAGATCTTTTTCCCACATACCACAGTCAAGCCAGAACATCCCCCCCACCAATCTTTTAGCTACATACCAGCTGTTTGTTTCCTAAGTGAATAGCTGGAGGTGTTGGAGAGTTTTTCTTGATCTGCAATTTAAATTAATGGATGGCTACCAGGATGAGGACAATCACTGTTCAGAATCTGTCTTTCATTTGATTTTGCCATGCAATTCTCACTGAAAAACTGCATCGCTGTGTCAGTGATATAGATAGGGACAATGGCCTACGAAATACTGGGGAAAATGCATTAAAAATAGCTGCCATTTTTTTGAAAAAAATGAGCAAGCCATGCAAGCCTTTTGAAAGAACAGATTTATGATGGGATCTTCACACAACTGGGTTCCACAAGATCTGGATTTACCCACACATCCTTAACTATACTTGTGAATTGCATCAAAATATACCTTCTAGGGCTGGTTAATACCCTAGAAGAGAGCAATAAAATCTAAAACACTCTTTGGAGAGAAATGTGCCACATTTTCCTCTTAGGAAACAGAAATCCGATACAGGAGTTAGAAAGGTTTCCCTGTGGGGGACTGGAGGAATCTGAGTCTGGCACTTTCCAGTGCAAACATATCCAAACTAGTTTGTGGAACGAATTAGTTACCCACGTAACTTTGAACAGCCTCAAACCAGGTTAAAAAATGTGTGTCCTGACAGGCATTAAAAAGTAGAAAGGGGCGGGATTGGAAACGACATTCGGAAATACGTATTTTAAGAGAGCGCACGCTGAACATGTGATTTTAAATGCACATTTTCGTAAGGACCGTTTCAGAAGGGCAGATTAATAGGGCAATGGGATGGAGTGGACATCAGTGGCTGCAGAAGTGCCTTGGACTCACTCTGCCTTAATTCTCCCCTTCTTTCGCCCCTTCTTTTGCATTGTGGGCGAGAAGGATATTCCTCGTGGCTGCCTAGAAGTCATAGCTGGATTAATGAGGAGGAAGAGGGAGAGAAGAAGGTGGTTCAGACTGTGCCAGCCTTACCAGGTAGGCCAGGCAGGAAACATGACCAGATGAGCCAATTCTACTTTATTGTAAAGCTACATTAACAGAATCTTGCAAGTCTGAAAGGACAAATCTCCCCAGCCCGTCTCCTTTACAGCCCGAGAAACCAGGGAGGGTCCCTTCCGAGCCTCTTTCTCCACCCATTATGCAGCTGAGGGCTAAGCCCTCTTTTAACTAACCGTTCCCTTGGCAGCAACACTTCACCCCATCTCCCAAGGTCTTTCCCACCTACCACTACAAGAATCTTGCAAGTCTGAAAGTACATCTCTCCCCCATCTCCTTTACAGCCCGAGAAACTTGGGAAGGTCCCTTCTGAGCCTCTTTCTCCACCCATTATGCAGCTGAGGGCTGGGCCCTCTCTTATCTGACCATTCCCTTTTAACACTGATTCTTAGAAGGGTGTATCAGCCTTACCAGGTAGAGCAGACAGATACAACCAGATGAGCTCATTCTACTTCATTGTAAAGCTGCATTGACAGAATCTTGCAAGTCTGAAAGCACAATTCTCAATGTACTTGACAACTGTACTATCTCCACTTCACAATTCCTTTATGGCCCGAGAAACTAGGGAGGGTCCCTTCCGAGCCTCTTTCTCCACCCATTATGCAGCTGAGGGCTAAGCCCTCTTTTAACTAACCGTTCCCTTGGCAGCAACACTTCATCCCACCTCCCAAGGTCTTTCCCACCTACCACTACAAGAATCTTGCAAGTCTGAAAGTACATCTCTCCCCCATCTCCTTTATAGCCCGAGAAACTTGGGAAGGTCCCTCCTGAGCCTCTTTCTCCACCCATTATGCAGCTGAGGGCTGGGCCCTCTCTTATCTGACCATTCCCTTTTAACACTGATTCTTAGAAGGGTGTATCAGCCTTACCAGGTAGAGCAGACAGATACAACCAGATGAGCTCATTCTACTTCATTGTAAAGCTGCATTGACAGAATCTTGCAAGTCTGAAAGCACAATTCTCAATGTACTTGACAACTGTACTATCTCCACTTCACAATTCCTTTATGGCCCGAGAAACTAGGGAGGGTCCCTTCCGAGCCTCTTTCTCCATCCATTATGCAGCTGCGGGCTCTGCCCTCTCTTATCTGACCATTCTCCAGGCAGCATCTCTTCGCCCCGTCTCCCAAGGTCTTTCTTATATGCCATTACAGTCTGAGGCTGGGGCAATGAAGGGCTGAGTCCACCTCCACATGCAGAGCGGCTACTGTTGGTCCAGAAGCTGCACAACACAGTCCTTGGTGAAGCTCTGTGATGAAGCAGCACAACTGTTTTTGTTGGGTTCTTCATGTTCTCTTGAGTTTGGTGGCTTGGTTGTTAGCAAACCTGGTTACCAAACATCAGCAAGAACCCAAGACGTTCAACCCTGACCAGCATATATCCTCTATCCTTCGAAGAACTGGGGTTTTTTACAGGCTGGCAATCCAAAACATGTGCAGAAGAAGGAGCAAAAAGCAGATGGTTCCTTTAGCCAAAGATGACTTTCGTTGCCATTCCAAAGATTTCCTGGCAATCCACAGTGACCTGTCAGAATTAACCGGGCCGAGCTCCTTATCTTGGGGCATAAAGGAAGAGAAACCTCACAGAAACTGAATGAGATGCTGATGAGTCCTTGGAGGTGAACATTATTAATTAGCGTTATTATCCCAAGCTTGTCAGCAGACTAATGCTTTGCAAAGATGGGAGCTCTGGACAATCCGTCAGCATTGCTAAAGACTGCTTTGCAGGGGCTAGGAAGACGTAAGCCGGGGGACTTTGAATGCAGCCTTTCTTTGCCACTCTCCCCTCCTATGTGGGGAAACTGCAAACAAGGCAGAGAAGGAGCACCTGCATCACCAGAGGCATTTAATCCTATTGTTAATTCAAGTCTGGTTGTGTTGGATAATCAGGAAGAGGGAAGGAAGGGGACATTTTGGCCTTGGGAAGACCCCAAATGTCTCTCTGCTTGGCCAGGGGCCAAGTGAAACTTCTGGCTTGCTTTTTCCAAATCTGTAATGGTATGTGGGGAAGATCTTGGGAGACTGGGCCAAAAGACACTGCCTGGGGAATGGTCAGATAAGAGGGAGCATAGCCCACCGCTGCATAATGGGTGGAGAAAGGGGCTCAGAAGAGACCCTCCCTGGTTTCTCGGGCTGTGAAGGAGATGGTGGGAGATTCGTCCTTTCAGACGTGCAGGATTCTGTCAATGTAGCCTTACAATAAACTAGAATTGGCTCATCTGGTTGTGTTTCCTGTCTGGTCTACCTAGGAAGGCTGACATCAATCTTGCAAGTCTGAAAGTTGATTTGATTGTTGATGTGCCCTCAAAGCAATTTTTGGAAGGAGGAAGAACTGCTGATGCCACAGGTGGAAGATCTTGGTGGCCCAGAGGGAAGGAGAAAAGCATTTCTCCCCTACTTCATCACCAGAGGAGTCCTACCCAGACATGGTCAACCGATGTTACTCACTATATAGCACTCACTCTATATGCATTCACGATGGGTGAATTTCCCCCTCTGACAGTTCTTTGGCCTGCCCCATATTCTACTCTCCTTGGATGTGGTTAACTAGGGGAATTTCTAAAATTAATCCTGGAATTGCATTGGCATTGGTGGCAGGTTGATCCAGACAGGAAAGCTTGATTGCAGGAACACAATTCTCTTTGCGTGTATTGAATCTGCCTCCTTTGGAAAACACTACCGGAAATCATCTTATCGTACAGGAACAGACAAACTGCCTTGTACTGAGTTAGACAACTGTCCTAAATAATATCTGGCCGCAGTTTTTCCAGAGTTTTAGGCAGCAGGCCTACATTCGAGAGCCTTCTGAATCTTTCTAAACTTGGTACAACCATCCCTCGTTTGCAGAATTTTCTCAACTTTTCTCAACATCTAGCTCCAAAAGCATCAGGGGCAAGAGAAAGGCAACAGGATTGCATGGACAGCACACACAGAGGTAGGTAAAGGTAAAGGTTTTCCTTGACATCAAGTCCAGTCGTGTCCGACTCTAGGGGGTGGTGCTCATCTCCGTTTCAAAGCTGAAGAGCCGGCGTTTGTCCAAAGACACTTCCTCTGTGGTCATGTGGCCGGCATGACTAAATGGAATGCCATTACCTGCCCGCCAAAGTGGTACCTATTAATCTACTCACATTTGCATGTTTTTGAACTGCTAGGTTGGCAGGAGCTGGGACTAGCAACGGGACCTCACCCCATCATGCGGATTCGAACTGCCGACCTTCCGATCGGCAAGCTCAGCAGCTCAGCTGTTTAACCCGCAGAGCCGCCGCGTCTCCACACACAGAGGACTCAAAGCAAAATTTTAAAAATCTGGTTTCCAGAGGGAGGTAAATTCAGAATTTGAAACTCCCAGGAAAAATTCTGGGGAGGAGAATCAGTCAAACCAGCCTGGGTCCTTGTGGCACTTACCCATTCCTGCATCAGGAGAACAGTGTTTTGCAGACGGGCTCACCTGTGACAGGACAGTACATGCTCGATTTCAACCATCTCTGCTAAATCTCTACCGAAGCCCACAAGGCTGTTATTTCAAAGCAGAGTGGAAAGAAAATCCACTGCAAACTAGCAAACTTGGGAGAAGAATGCTTGGCCATGCCTAAAATCGGAACAAAGGGATGCTGATATGGTCCTCCACTGCTTCTGATCAGAGGAATTATTCATCGTAAAGGGGGCTGTCTGCAACCAGCAAAATTCCACTGGAAGAAAGGGGTCAGTTCTTCTGCCCTGGGAAATGGTTGGCAGCAGCTATCTCCTCTGTTTGAGCCTGGCTTAAAAATGACTTCTCGGGGAAACTGCACAATTCAAACACCGCCAAACGTCACAGGCTGGGCCAACCTGTATGTTGAGCTGGAATAGCAAGCTCAACATTGGTGCCATCCCTAAACAGAGAAACACCTTGCTGGAACGCTTCATCACAAATGCCACTATTTCTCTGCCCTTGTAAGGGGAACATGTCCCTTGCAACTGTCACCCTCTTGCTCCTGCAAGCCACGTCGTCGGAGAATAAAAGATTTCCTCCGCACTCAAATCAAATAGCCAACATGCCTGAGCGAGTGGGGAGCGATTTTTTATAAAGGGCTCCGAGTGAGCATTCAGAAATTCATTTCCTGGCCCGGCTGCCTTGTGTTCTTGTCAAGGAAAAAGGCATGACTGTCCTCGCTTTGTTATGACTTCTGTGGCTGGCTCAGCGGCCGAGCGCAGCAAGCAGGGGAGACGGTTTTGAAAAGACAAATAATTAAAGGGATGAAATGTGAAGGGGATGAAAATCAGCAGTTCGGGTCCATTTAAGATCCTGCGTGGTCAATGCTTACACTCAAGGTGCCCATTTGAAAAGCTTCCTCCGCCTTGTTATGAAGCCGTAATAGATGGCCGCTGGCGAGATTCAGAAGAGCTTTTAACACCCCCCTATACATCAGGCAGACATATATGACCACTGCCTACTTACTAACCATGATTTCAAGGGGAGAAGGCGGGTAGGGGGTAGAGTGATTGTAATGGAAGCTACCCACAGACATATGCATTTATGATACCTTTATGGATAACAAACAGGCTGTGTTCACCCTCATGGCCTCATTTATGGCCCAGTAATGGGGTCTCCTCCTTTGAGGAAGAAATTAAGGCTTGCCACTGATGATGTGGAGTTTTCACTACCTTTTTTTTTGGGTGGGGGGGAGGATAGCTCTTCCACCGAGCCTCAGAATTATTCTTTTTTGCAGGGATGCTCCAGAGAGGCAAATACAAGTTACTTCTCAAGCCACCCTGTGAAGACCAAGGTGGCAAGGAAGACATTGGGCTAGCCATCATCGGCTCTCCAGCTCAACGATATTAGTTGCTGTTGGAGATGTTAACAAATCAGCATGCCTCGTTCAGTGTCCTATCTCAGAGTGAAGAACCACGCTGAGATGGTAGCTTGAATCTCTAGTGTTTACTGTTCTACTCTACTAGACAGAAAATCCTGCCAAACTGAAAGGCCGTGGGAAAACCCTCATGGATGAAACCCAAAAATCAAGGCGGGTCTGCTCTGAGTTTCTTTGAAGGGAGATTCAAAGCTTCTAAACTACGCATGCATTTTTCCCCCTGGATAGGGGCCCCTTCTTGCTCACCATTAGTACTCATGACATTTAGCATATGTATGTGCAAGGAAGCTGTTTGTTGCCACTCCCACTTCCTCTCTCTCTCTTCCTCCTTCTTCCACCGACTGAGGAGGCAGCATGCATGCTGCTCTCTCTCCCTCGATTATGGCCACATGCTTGGGCCTTGAAGAAGGATTTCCCCCCCATCTGCACGCAGCTCTTAGCAGCTAGGAGAGCTAAGAGTTCATTAAGTTTAGGGAACTGAAGAAACAAAGAATCTTTATTTTCCACTGAAGGTGGATGTTAGAATAGAATAAAATCAGTAAGACTCTTTTTACTTTTAAACCTACTTTGTCTAAGCATGTGATTCTTTATGCTTGAGAGGGCTGAGTGTGTAAGATCAATAACCTGTATTTCTCTGACATGCTCATTAAAGCTATTTAAGATAATATTCTTTTTCTGTGTGCAGCTTCTATACTGTGTTAACCTGTGCTCCATCCAGTGGTCCCAGCTGTCCACTAATGGATTCAGTTGCCACCTTGCATCACCCTCTCACTCAGCATTTCCCCATTTCTGGATTTCCTCCTTCCTGCCCTTGGCCTTGTTTTGGGGTCACACTCTTCTCAACTTGAAAGGATCCAGGGGGAGATGCAAGCTGAGGAGCACCATCTGAGCCAGTGATGGCAAGACGAGAGATCATTGTGGGAGACTGCTTTGGCATCTTTAATGCAGTGGATGTTGGCTGAGGACTAACCCAGATTCCAGTCCCAGGTTCCAGGTCTAACCAACCTTACTGTCATGCGCACTGATGGTGAGCAGGAGGGGGCCCCTATCCAGGGGGGAAAACGCATGCGTAGTACTGAGGAGTTGAGCAGCCATTCAAAGAGACACAGATCAGACCCGCCTTGACTTTTGGGGTTTATCTGTCTGGGTTTTTCCCACGCTGCTTCAGTTTGTTAGGATTCTGTCTTATGTAGCAGTAATAAACACTAGAGACCTACTCCTCATCTCAGCGTGATTCCTGACTGTTAGAACACTTACAGGGTGGTTGTTATGGGGAAAAAACGAAGCAAGCGTACATGTATATGGATCTAACCAGTGAAATGAACAAAATAATCCGAACTAGCTGGATTATGAAACATTCCCACAATATTCTTAACAGGGTCAAGAGGGGGAAGGTATGGTACAGGTAATCCCAAGAATAACTTACATAACATTAAACTAACTCCATCCAATCATTGACACCAACCTAATTAGTCTTCCAAGAAAAGAATGGCAGAAAAAAACCTGATTACTATTCGGAATCCCATTGCCAGTGTTAGAGGATAAGTTAATGGCATTAAAGGGTGGAAGTGTTGCACCCGTTGAAGATGATACACAATGGTGCATACTTAAGCACAAGAGGCTCAGAGATGTACCAGGCTGTGAAGGGAGAGAGAATTCTGGAATCCATCATTCCAGCAAGTTTCTTGTGTTCCCTGAGATTATGGCATGGTCCTACTAAAAGCCCAAACTAGAACATCCTAATGATGCCCACAAAGATGAAACATCGATCAATTACAACCTAAGCAACAATATTGAGGTAGTTCAACATTGCCTACAGAAAGAGTGAAGAAAGGAGATGTCTGGAAGTTCTATCTTCCAAGTCATCAAAGATCACCTCAACAACATCTCCCTTTGGTTGCTTGGCCAACGACAAGTAGGATTTTTGGGGTATGTATGGTTTGTGTGAATGTGAGATCTTCCTTTGCTACAATGATGCTTTTAAAGATCTACTGGGGTCTCCTGGAATTGTTGACAATGTGACTAAGTCACTGGCTTTGCTCCGGTGCTGCATAAAAAGGTTCTTAAATTCTAGAGCAGAGGGCAAATCTCTTACAACATAAATCTGTAAGACCAGCATCCTGGCACCCAGTGGGTACATCTCCTGAACGCTGACAGTCTGCTGGGCTAACCAAATTTCCCCCTTACAGATACTCCTGAAAGCACCCACAACTAGCAATGACGCCAGCGTAGGGAAAAAATGGTGGATCGCTCACACCTGAGCTCTGCAAACATTCACACGTACTCCTACATACTCCCAAATGAAAATCCAGGGTGCATCCTGGATACCATGGATTAGAGGCCTTGCTTATGCTAGCCTGGAGTTCCAGCAGAGATTCTCCCATCTGTTTCGTTCCAACAAAAACAGAACCACCAATGATGGGGAGATGATCTCGTACTGGATGTCTACGGGATTCAACGTATGAACGTCAGAAATTCCTGCAAGATTTCTACACAAACCCTAAATTGGTGTGATGAGAATACAAGACAAGTCCATTCATTTTAACTTTTCATATTAGCTTGCCCAGTTGCCCATCCTGAATCCCAAAACACACTTGCCCAACCCTCACAATCTCCGCTTTTTGGAATTTTCCAGAGAGATGCACTGCAACTTCCACGTGCATTTAACTTGGCTACTAAGTCGAAACCATTTCTAAGGTCACACAACTACTAACCATAAGCCCACTAAGTGGATGGGTTTGAACAATCTGCTAAGCCTTCAAACCTGAAGCAACCTTTAGCCGGAGGCGACCCTCACCCTGTTGTTCAGTGGCAGCCACTAATTTTAACTGAATTGGTTCAGTTGTCACTGTGCATTGTGCATACTAAAGAAGGGAAGGAAACACACACACACACACACACACAGACATGCACGCAGCAATATCCATTGTTTTAGGGAGAGATCACTTCCCAGGGTGCACCTTGGGACAAACGCAAGCAATCAACGCATCTGAATTTTCATGCTGACTTTTCCGGTTGAATTTGCAAATTGAGGCAGAAATGGGGCGAAGAGAACACACAGTTGAGAAGATGTCTCTGTATTTTTGAGACCCTGTCCAGTTTTTAAGGTGGCATCATCCACGCCAAACGTGATGTCTGTTTTAAGCGGTGGAGGGCCTCTGCAGATGTGCTCCAGAGTGCGCAGCCCGAGGCAGGTGATGCTGCTACGTGATGCCGACGAGCTGAAACCGCACTGCCTCCCCGCAAGACTTGGAGGGGTGAAACCCCCAAGCTCTGGCTCCTTAACAGCACGCTGGGCTCTGCCATTCAGCTACGCTAATACTGACAGCAAAGCCGGTTCACATTCCTGGCTGTGTTAAGTGCTGTAAATATCGATGTGCTTTCCATTATTCAGCCTTATGCTGCTGAAACATGCTCGCAGATCTGTTCCTACTTCCTTTATTGCGACCCGCTTTTCCCTTTTCCCTTTTCCTCTTGGCCTGGATGCCTGCTAACAGAAGCTTTTCCAAGCATTTGAAAAGGACCCAGTGCAAACTGGGCCTCAAAAGTGGTCCCCAGACGCTGGGTTTCCGGCCCCTGCTGAGGAAGGTCATTGACAGAAACCTAATTTTGGATTTTTTTCATCCTTTCCATCAAGGTTTAAATTATTTATATATATATATATATGATTTTTTATTAAAGATTTTTAAAAAAGGAAGATAAAAACTAGTACAAACTAAGAAAAAGAACAGAAAAAGAACGAAAACAAAGAGAAAGCTGAAAGTGCAAGAAAGGGGGGGAAGGTAAAAGAAAAACAGGAAAAAAAAATACAGAGAGGTAGCTTCGGATCTTCTTTTACAGCAGTTATAAGTATAATTATAAATTTACCTCTTACTCTATGGATACAACATAACTCTTTTTCTTCTACAATCTATCCTGTCTAATCATCAAGACCACAAATCATCCATCAAGGCTTAAATTAGAAGAGGCGCCATTTTCTGGGGGTGGGGAGATGCTACTCCCTCCCCAACCGATCTCCCCAGCTGGAGAAGAATTTGATTTCAAGCAGGAAAAACTGTTAAGATCAGAAAACCTGGTTCTGGCTCTGTGGCTGCTAAATTCCCATCTTCTCTCCTGTTTTTTAGGGAAAGAGACAGAAGCCCTTGAGATTCTAATAGATGTTCCCCCTGCATTGCACAGTGTTGTCTTTATATTGGTCTATTATTCTGATTGTGGTCTCTCATCATTTTTGCACAGCGCGCTGAAAAGCAAAAAGAGAAGTTTTGCGCCGGGCGAAACCACACCATCACTGCAGAGAGAAGGAGAAAGGAACCAGGCTCGTGTAAAAATATTGAGAAATGTTCTATTCTTCTTCAGTTGAGACCTTCAAAGACATCTATCCTAAATTCTTTAGCAGATCCTGTATTGAGGAAGGGGAAGACTCGATGGGTTCTCAGATCCCTTCCATGATTCTGTGAATATACATGGAAACTGAATTCACGCACTGTGCTCCACTTCAGCGTAGCTGGTTCAGTTTTGGGCTTTGCATGTTCTGTGGACCCAGCCGGAGTTAAACCCTGGCTTAGTGAGATACGCAAACCTTCAATTTGGGACTGTCGTTCCCCTCCATCCTTTCTCTCTAAACATGTTTGCAGAAACTCTTGATGACGCAAAGCATTAAAACTTTGCATGAGCTAGAAAGAGCAAAAAGACGGAATTAAAGCATCCAAGCCAATTAGAGACTTAATTATGATGGAAGCCCTGTTACTATGCATCATAAGGGTTGGAAGGGGTTCGTGAGATCATCTAGTCCAGCCCCCTGTCCAATGCAGGAACCTGCTGTTACAGCAACTGAACTGCCGCTGAACAGACCTTGCAAATGGGAGGACCTCAATAGCAACCTGGTTTCCAGTGAATCAAATTCAGCCTTAAATGTTAGGGCTTGTCAGTTAAGAATGGGCAACAGGGGTGAGATGCGCTCAGCGGTTCTTCTGACTAAGGCCGCATCCTGAGACCCACCAGTGGCTCTCCTACCTCACAGCTGCCCACAGACATTGAGAAGCTCCCCAGGGTTCTCAAAAACTTGTTCTTCCCTGGTGCAAATCTATCAGCTAAACTGAAGCATCTGTTCCCCTTTGTGCTAGAAAATGGAAATTAGGGGTGTGGAAGGTTAGTTTTTGATGATTAACTACAGGTCCACCCAGAATTCTGAGATAACAGTTTAACTGGCGCTCCCCTTGTGCCAAATTGATCAGACTTTGAACCCCCCAAAAGGCAGGTAAGACTGAGAAAAACAGTGGTAGCTTCACTGAGTGGTGGGGGGTTGGACTACAGGAAGTCCTTGCTTAACAACCATTCGTTTAGTGACAGTTCAGACTTACGACATGCTGAGAAAACTGACTTACAACCTGTCCTCACACTTATGACGGTCACCGTGTCCCTGCAGTCACATGATCATGATTTGGGCGCTTGGCAACCAGTTCACATTTATGACTGTCGCAGCACCCCATGGTCATATGACTGCCATTTTCGACCTTCCCAGCCAGCTTCTGGCAAGCAAAATCAATGGGGAACTGCATGATTCACTTAATGACCATGTGGTTTGCTTAATGCCCATGGTGATTCACTTAATGACCGCCACAAAAAAGGTCGTAAAATTGGGTTGGATTCGCTTCATGACCACTTTGCTTAGCAACTGAAATTCCAGTCCCAATTGTGGTCTCTACGTGAGGACTAGCTGTAGATGATTTTGGAGGTCCCTTCCAGCTCAAAGATTCTAGGATTCAAGGCTGCATTTTAGGAACAGGCTCCATACAGTAGCTGAGCAGAGGGGGCTGTGGGACTGATTTTGCCTAGTTTGAGACCTCTTCCCCAGAGGGTGCAAAACTAAAAAAGGGCAGAAGGTCTGCAGGTGAGTTCAGGAATTACTTCAATGAAAGATTTAGATTAGTGTTCCTCAAACTCGGCAACTTTAAGATGTGTGGACTTCAACTCCCAGAATTCTCCAGCCAGCCATGCTGGCTGGAGAATTCTGGGAGTTGAAGTCCGCACAACTTAAAGTTGCCGAGTTTGAGGAACACTGATTTAGATGCTACTTTTCTTGTGGCTTAGTGAATAAATTGTACACCACCACAGCTTTAACAAACCAAGAGCTTGATGTTTCCGTGAAGAAAAGGAATGAACGTAAATGCCTATTTAATGCTCTATTTGGCTGTCAGGGCTTGTGGAAAATGATTGGTGCAGCGCCTGGTGAATGCAACCGCTGTTGTTTCTGAATAGCTGACGCTGAGTTGTCATCACAATATGATGCCGGTGCTCAAAGGCCCAGAATAAACATTTTCCATGGAAAAAAAAAGACGTTTTTTCTGGGGAAGGGGTGGGAAAACACCTTTTGGCTCAACCCCTTTGGAAAAAAATAAGTATTTTTTTAAAGACTATAAATTCAAAGAAACGCACAACGTGTAAAGGTAGGAAATAAGATACAGATGATTAGGTATGGATGGATAAACAATGGATCCAACCTATCATAAAGACTGGTGTGATCTGGTATATCATTAAGGACTTGTGGTATTATAGAATATTTTATATCCTTTTTCTAAACCAGTGTTTCTCCACCCCGGCAACTTTAAGAGGTGTGATCTTCAACTCCCAGAGAAAATTATAAGCACTACCTTAAATCAACAGTTGGAGATTAGAGTGAGATCTAAGTCTGTAGATCAGGAAGTCCACCTTTGGGACAGGGCCCACATTTATATACAGGAGGTCCGAAAAGTCTTAGTGCAGTTTTAAGCAAGCAGGCTTACATGATGGGTTGAGAATCCAGTTGGAATGATTTTCCAGTTAAATGATTTTCCAGGCCCCACTCTTAAAGATATCCTAAAGAGGTCCTATGGGACGGGGCAGGAGGTGGTGCTGAATTCCCCCAGCCTGGGAAGCCTGGGCTGGGATGGCCAGCTTGGAGGTGTGGGTCCAGCAGCTCAAGGATGAGGCTGGGGTAAGGAAAGGCTTGGCTTTGCAGCCAGTTGTTAGCCCTGCAAGGTAGTCCAGACAAGAAGCAAAACAATGAATACTAGCTCTCGTTTTATTGTAAGGTTACATTAACAGAATCCTGCAAGACTGAACGCATTTCTCTCTTCCTCTCCTTTTACTCTCCGGAAAACTAGGGAGGGTCCCTTCTGAGATGCTTCCTATGCCCCTTTTCCTGCTCTGGGCTCAGCTGCCTCTTATCGGACTGTTTCCTAGTCTGCAGCTCTCCCTCCTGTCTCCCAAGGTCGTTCCCCCAGACCATCCCACCAGCATGTCCTCATGTTTCAAAAACAGTCTTCCAGCTGTTGCTAAGAGGAACAGCTGCCATGAGGGCCAGCCACTGACCTGGGTTTGCTGGCTCCAGATTTTTGCAGAAACCCTGAACAGGATGCCCTCGAGGCACCTCTGTTCAAGGCTGAAACTTTGGGGGTTGGGGGTCCAGAGGCCCATTTTGGAACTGAGTGAAATCCTGCTTTTTCAACAGTTTGGCTTTGGAGAACTGGATGCAGCAGGATCTGTGGTAGAAAGAAGATTCCAGGTGAAAAACAGGAGGAATGTCTGCAGGGGGCTAGGGTTCAAAAAAGTCAAGGATGCCTGTAAAAAAAGGCCACATGAGAAGAGAGTTTGACAGGGCAAGTCATGTCAGACAGAATCCATCCTGCTTTAATAAATTTTTATTTATTTATTTATTTATTTAATAAATTAAATAAAGCTTTAATGCTTTAATCCTGCCATGAGCAGGGGGTGGACTCCATGGTTGGACTGGCCCCTTCAAACTCTACGACTTGCTGATTTTCCAGCACTTCCTCAAGTGCATATGGCCAGCTGCAGCACGTGACGGCTGACTCGTGCATCGCATGAACATGATGTGGGGAACGAGCGGGGTGACGCCCCATGGATCCTCAGGGATCTAATACTCCAGTGGGGGAGGCATCCTCAGGTTCCAGTCCCAGGCAATCAGCAAGCCAGAGTTGGAAAGGACCTGAAGGGTTGGACTAGATGACCTCTGAAATCCTCCCAACTCTACGGTTCTGAAGAGTGCAGAGAGGCCTCCCAAGCAAAGCTCCCCCCAGGGTATAAGAAAGCTTACAGTGAAAAGTGAGCTTACTATATATCTACAGACCTTATAAGTACAGTAAGCTCATCAATGAATAACTGGTTTTAAAAAGCAAAAACGATAACAAGAGAAAGCTGGGAATGGGGCAGGGGGGAGAAGAAACATTCTAAAATAGATTTTTACAATTTAAAAGGCAGTGAAGCCCTGTGCAGACTGTAGATTTGAAAATTGTTAGGCTTGGCTCCCAAAGAGGAGGGGAACAGCAGGAGAAGACCAGATACCCTTGGGGGTCTCTCCAAAGAAGCCGCAAACATCCAAGCATCCACCTCAACTGGAATACAGACTCAGCAGAGAGGTGGGAAGTTCCCCACGCTGCATAAGAATGGAGAACTCCAAAACTGGTGGGGGCTTTTATCAAGGGATCGCCCCCCCCCCCAAGCCCAGAGGCCACAATCAAAAAGGTTGGAAAGGCAACTCTCCCAGATTGCTGGAGAGTTGCTTGCCAGGGATGGACCCCAAAGGTCCTCCTCATCCCTGCTCAGAACTCAAGTGGAAAGTTGACCCATCCTTTCCCCCTCCCCTTTTGCCTTTGATGATGGATGGATGAGTTCAGCAGGCATTTGAAGGCCAGCGCCTCCTTTCTTGGCCTCTCCCTCTTTCTTTCTCTTCTCCTCGTTGGGTGACCTTGAGGGCATCATCAAAGGATGCTGTTTCCATCAGGAAGATGGTCCTATGAATCATGAGCTCCCCTTTCTCCAGAATAAAGACACAACCTGTCCTTGGGGTCTGATTAAAGTAATTTGGCTTCCCTCAGCAGAATGTCGTCGCTCACAAAATGGGCCTCCCGTTGGCTTGTGTGAATGCCAATCAATCCTCTTGTCAGAGGGAAACTATCTGAAGAGCTGGCAAGCAGACTTTTCTGCTAAGGAAAGATCCATGGAGTGCTGAAGCTGATGGATAACTTCTCTGGTGCAAGGAGGCATGGAAGAGGAGCATCAGAGGACATTTCAAAAGGCAGAAGCCTTGAGAACAGCAGAGCAATGATCGTAATTTGCAAGCACTTATGAAGGACCTCATATCTCTTATTACCTTCATCATGCACCAGGCTGATGACAGCAACCCCATTTTGCGGCACAAGGGCTTGGAGAAAGGTTTCTCAGCCGCCTCTTAGGAATATGGGCCTCCCCCCGCAGAGAAAATTCTCTGCATGCCCCCCTTTCTCTCTGACACTGAAGCTTTCTTATATCCATGCAGAGCCATCACCGCCATCTTGCCCAATTTACCAGCCATACACCTGCTTCTGGGTCCTAAGTCTTCACTGCCTTGAAGAATGGAAAGAGGGGTGATGGTTAAAAATGGGAGATGTTGTGGAGCCAAATGAAGTGGTGATTCCCTGGAGAAGATTCGGAAAGGGGCACATGGAAAAACATGGAGGCCGGGGATGAACAAAGGAGGGGACTTTCTTTCAGAGTGTGCTGTCACAGTTCTGACAAATGATCAGGTGGGCTGCTAAAGGCATGCTGGCCACCATGCAAGCTTTGGGCTAGAATTCAACACAGGAGGCTTGAGAGAACTTTTCGTCTCCCCTGGGGAGAGGCCAGGCTGGAGAACTGTCTCCCGTGTCTATCTTCTATCTATGTGTACCAGCCTCTGCTTCTACTCTGCTCTCCCATTAAACTAGAGTCAAACTTGGCCATCTCATCACAGTCCCCTTGCACCAAGAATGGGGAACCTCTGCTAAGCCAGAACTCTGATCCTTCTAGCCTTCCAATGCTGAGGGATATTGGATGCTGTAGTTCGGGGAGGGGGGCACAGGTAGAGGATGGACTATTAAAACCTTTGGCTCAAAAGCAGGCCCACCAAATATCACTGCTCTGCATTACAATGGGTATTTGTGAAAGACTGGCAGAGACTGAATGGTGGCAGCTCACCATATGCACACATGGACTTCCAATGGGCTTACTAGCACAATGCTAAGAAGAAGGAAGACAAGTTTTTCACTCAATTTGCACTTCAACAGGAAGCTAACTAACTTTCCAAATCAACATGCAATGCAAGAGGTGGTTATTCTTTGGTGTTCACACATCTCCAAATTTTGTGATGAAGTTCTCCAAAGGGAATGAATGAAAATGTGTATGTTAAGGAACAGCCAGGCTGGGGACAGATCTCCTGGAGAAAAATCTATCAATGTGGTCGTTAAGAGTCGACAGTGACGGGATGGCACATAACCATTCATTCAATCTATCAGACAATCAAACAGCAATGAAAGTGTTTGGGGGAAGCACAGCCAGCAGGGTCTTCTGCTTTACAAGGACTTGTCATCCCGCACTGCTACAGAGAAGGAAATGGAGAAAAAGGTGGTGGGACCAGGAACAAGGAAAGTACTTCTGGTGGTTTCTGTGTCCCCAAGTCTCCACACCCGGCACATTGCATTTCTTGCATTTTGCAACTTGCTGGCCATCGCCTTCCCTGTCTAGTTCCTCAGAGCTTCATCCAACCCGTCCCACCTATCCTGGGTGGTGTTCCTTATTTCCACGATCAGAAGAGGAAGCCTTCCTTCAGGCCACATTCTCTGCATGCCCTTGGTGAAGGAAAAACTGCTTAGTAAGTCACGAACCCTTGCAACTCTTCCCATGCAGCAAAACCGTGTGAGCCACCACTCCATGCTGAGTAGACAAGCGAGCTCTCAAAACAGCTGATTTTTAAAAATACGAGTGCAGTGTTTCTTTTGCAGGATGTAACCCTTGTCTGGCCTTCTGCTTGGAGCATTTCTTCTGAAGCACCAACAGCTGAAACACCAGAGATCCGAACCGCAGCCAGAGAAGGACACCTTCCCAGCCCCGTTCAAACCGACATGCAGAAACAGAGCAGGCATACAAGGAAATGCAAACTTTCAAACCAACCGGCAAGAAAAAACACGAGAACCACAACCGTCCGGGATCTGCCCTTCTTTCAAGCACTGTGGTTGGCCAGTTCTCCTTCTTTGATCGTGGCCAGCCAATCCACTTCAGGTCTGGAGGTTCCACGCCCTGTGATTGGTTCAACCCTACAGGCCCTTACAGCCTACATCTCCAACAAAAAACCACATGAATGAATGTCCAACCAACTGCAAACATTTGTCCTGGCCAAACTCCTATGTCGGAATGGAAACACTTGTCTCGTGAGCAACCACAGAGAAAAGAAAGCAGTTTCTGGACCAGGGCAGGTCAAGTCCATCCACCCCAGCCAAAGAGGTGCCCTTGCCAATGGGCAAATGGCACCCAACTTACCTGAAGTAGCCAGTAGCACCTTCGATGGAATGTGGGGATGATTGAGGAGTGAACGTAGCAGCCATACAGACACTACAGACGAGGAGAAAGAAGAGAAAAAAGAACACCGTTCAGCACGTGAGGATGAGCAAAACATTTGAGAAGAACCATCTATGATCAGGAGCCTGGAAGCCCCTTTCCTGACTAACAAGTTGCATCCAAAGGCAGAAGCTGGCTCACGAAAGCTTCTGCCCTTGAGTAAACTTGGTTAGTTGGAAAAGGGGCTTCCAGACTCCCCCAGATTTTGTTCGACCATAGATTATCGTGGGTCTCCTCCTACAATGTCCATCGAGGTAGAAATCTGCAGAGGAAACTGAGCACGGGAACTTTCTTTGGCATCAGCACAATTCTTTGGGAATTTTGACAGCTCTCACCAAATGGCTGCCCCGGTGGTCTTGGCTGGTCTCAAAACATCTCCTTAGCAGAAAACGAACCCTCTACTGCCCACCCGGGATGCTCCCAACTGCCTCAATTAACTTTTGGATGGAGTTCCAACAGAGCTTTTGAGAGGTAGCTTTTTTTTAAGGAAAATCTGCAGGACCCAAGCAGATAATGGCCTTCAGATATCAGTGAAGGCTTCCTATCTGCTTGGCTTCTATTAAAATAGTCCAATAGATAGAGAGGCTGTGGAGCACCGAAAGAACATCTTGGTAGGCTGGTCCTAGAAAAAAGCACGTGGTGTTTTCCAAACGTGACTGTTTCTTTTCCCTTCTTTCATTCGTTCCCCCCGCCCCCCAATTGATGGTCCTCTTATTTGGAATCAGACTTCTTGAAAATTGATTTGGAAATTCTGATCTTTTAGTCTTCAGGCATCTTCACGTGGAGAACCAAGTGATGCCAACATGTGGAGGTCCCCTTCCACTGAACAATTACCAGCATCATTTCCATTTGTTCCACAGGGGAGTGAATTCACCACAAGGGAGAGGGAATAAATTTTCATTTCATAGAATGCAAGGGCATTGAATGCACTCCCTTGAGAACTGCACACGGGTCCCACTTTTTCTGCATTTTTGAACATCTGTAAGGATGCATCTCTTCCCTAGCGAGCGCTGATTAATTTTTGTCTTGAGTTTAATTCTCATTTTACAACTTTTATTTTGTATTTTAATCACTCTTAGCTGCCTAGAGTACTTATTTGAGTAGAGAGGCAGGATATAAATGAACTCAGCTCAATGAATCAAGAAATCTGCAAGACAGAAAGCGAGAGAGAGAGAGAGAGAGAGAAGGGGAAAGGGAATGACGGAAGGGAAGAGAAGGGAAGGGAAGAGGGGAAGAGGAAGGGAGGAGGGAGAAGGGAGGGAGGGAGGGAGGGAGGGAGGGAAGGAAGGAAGGAAGGAAGGAGGAGGGAGGGAGGGAGGCTCACAAGGCAAATACAAGAAAGAAACTGATGCACAAAATTTCCCCTTGTTTTTTTCCCAACAGCTATCCTTCAGTCTGATGAAAGAGAAGCCGCTTTTGAAATTCCTTTCAGGGAGGAGAGAGTTCAGAGAAATCCTCTCTGGGCAGCGTGGCGTTCTGGCACTGCTGAATGGCCAGAGGGCCGCCGAGCGCTGCCGTGCTGCCACCTGGCCTGTGGACGGCTTTGCCCTCCTCACTCCCCAAAGGTCAGCCACCTCCCTGACCTCCCACCCCCTTTCCGAGCAGCTGCCGGCCCTCCCCGCTTGCCCCCGAGGAGGGTCTGCCTGGGAGTCAAGAGAGAGAACAGCTTGCAGCCTCGTTTAGTAACTTACACGGGGAGGGACCTACTTTAACACTGGGGTGGGCCCCTTCAGAACTGGGGTAGGTCCTCAGGAAGCATCTGCCAGACCCCCCCGCCCCGCCCCACCAGCCTTTAAGCCAACATGTCGCTCTTCCAATGAACTTCCCACCTTATGGCACTTCTCTCCCAAATCCCAACCCATTTAGAAGTTGCTCTGAGAAGTTCACCGCGCACCACCAATATTTCCACACCGATATGGCGTTATCTTGTGCAGCCACCACATCGTGCCGTTCTTCAGCCACCGTCCTGATTGTGCAGCCTCCGCGCAGCACCAAGGGCCTCGGCAGGTCTTTTTTTTTTTAGAAACTTCCCGCAACTCCGGACAACCGAAGAAACAGCCTCAAAACTATTGGGATTTCGAATTATTACAGACCTGCCCTGGGATTTGCTTTTTGTTTGTTTGGATGCGGCCCCGGCAAGCCACTTTCGCGCCCCGTGTGGCGAAGCATTCCGAAATATTAACGTGATGGCAAGCTCTGCGTCCTGGAAATATTTCACAACAAGATGCTTTGTGTGAATCCGAGCCACGTTGAAAGGCACATGCCGGAGGATTAAGAGAGAGCGGCTTTCTGAGAAAACAGAACTTCCCTTTGCTGCGGAAATCAAAAGAAAAGCTAAATAAATTATGAGCTGACGTTACGTCTTCTCCGGATGGGAATGTTTCTTTGATGTGGGTGGCTTTGCTGGAAGTCCGGGGCTGGATCTCATCCCGCCACCGTGAGTTTCAACCCCCTCTTTGGGCCCAGCACCAGTGAGACGGGAAAACCATGGCTAGGCTAAACATCTGGCATGACAGAGATGTTGCTAAACCCCAGACTGGATGAGCGAGGACTGAAAAGCATGAAGGTATCACCGGACTGGATGGCTTGGGAGAGCAAATTAAGTCATATTTAGGCTGTGCAGGATACATGGGACTTAAAGTCACCAAACACAGTTTGTTAAGCAGGAAGAAAGAGGAGGAGGAGGAGGAGCGGGCACCAAAGTTAAAATGAAGTCCACCTAGTTGTATGAATACAACCACTGGGTCTTTAGCATGTGCTGTGTGAATCCAGCCAGTAGGTCTGAGGAACCACCTGGAGCTCTAGCATCCCCAATGCTTGCTAGAGCAGAGTTTCTCAGCCTGGGCCACTTTAAGATGGGTGGACTTCAACTCCCAGAATTCCCCAGCCATGCTGAAGTCCACATATCTTAAAGCGGCCAAGGTTGAGAAACACTGTGCTAGAGTGTCTTCGCATGGTCCCTGGGTTGCCACAACTTTGCTCCAGGAACCTGCTTCCTGGAGGCTTCCACCTCTAATTCTAGTCCTTCTCCTGGAGTGACTCTGCCTATCTTCTAAAGGACAACCCTCTCAGTTCCTGAAGATGACCCTCACGTCTTCCTTAACCTTCCTCCCTGTGGATATTTTGCTCCTCCTAGAGATTGCCCACCACCCAGGTGTTCCAGTTTCTCAGGGTCCTTCTGGAAATGTGGGGCTTGTGATAGGGGCAGATCTGCTCCATAGGAATTCATACCTTCACAGTGGCTCAGCCACTCCCATAAAAGGATGGACTTTGGGCTGACTTGAACCCACCCTTGTCCTTCCAGGTTTCTCTCTGGTGAGCTGCTCCTCCCCTTCACTGCAAGTCTTAACAGGATGGTCCAAAATCCTGTGACTTACTCAGTCTCTAACTTCTGGCCTTCATTAATGGACCTTGTGAACAACCTTAGATGTTGGAGTCCTTAACCTTCTAAGCTGACATGAGGGTCTCCCCCAGGTCCTGTATATCACTGGTCACCACTACAGAGCTTCTGGACATCTGGGAAGATTCAGCCTTCCTGGGCTGACATGGTGCCATGCCCATGACATGCCCATGACATGATCCCATGACAAGACCCAGAATGGTATTTATAGGCACCGAAGACTCAATGTGGACAAGCCATTCAGAAGAGCACATCTCCCTGAGGGTCTGGACACTTTTTCGGAGCAGCGGAGAGGTTGATTTTGTCACTTGGGGTCATCATACACATGGGGGGCTGGGATTCAAGGACCGCAGGATGGCTTTTGTTGTGTATCCCATTCTAAGAGAGAGAAGTGGATCATCTTGATCAAGGGCAGAAGGCCCCCCTGAAACTCTACAGATGGAAGACTGAGCACCCTGTTCAGGCCTCTGAGAACCAATGGCCACCACAGAAGACTCTTGCCTGCCCAGTCTACTCATTCGGTTTCTGCAACAATGGGGGGCCAGCGGCCACTTGAGAGCTTCTGTCCTACAAAACACTTTACAGATTTATTCAGCTCTTCTGACCAATTATCCAGAGTAAAATTATTATGGGCTGAGCATGTGAGTGGCCATAGTAATGTTCTGCCCAGAACCCCCATGCTTCCCAGTACAATCACAGAAGAGGAAATGAAACCATTCATTTTTAAACATGCACCAAACAACTGGTTTGGGGAAAGAGTATCTCAAGGCTTGAAAAACATGGTTTAGGCATGCGACTCAGATGGTTGCGGGCAAAGGCATGGCCCCCAGCCTGAAAATCTAGTTAGTATTAATGGGGAGTCACGGCAGCCAATTAAAACCCTGTTTGTCTCCTGAGAGCAGAGGATACAGCAACGAGTGACTGATTCTAAAATTAATTTGAACTGAGAGGATTCTGGTCTGACTCAGCCTGAAGCACTAGGAACACTGAGTGCCATTGGGCCTTTGGCTAAGGGGGCAGAATCCATTTTTTTACCTGAGTTAAATGGTTTTTCCAAAACTAGCTAAAGTCAAAGAAATGGTGCTTCTGTGACGCAGAAACAGAGAATCTTAGAATTGTGGGATTGGAAGGGACCGTAGAGGTCTTCTAGTCCAACCCCCTGCCCAGGGCAGGAGTCTTCAGACCATCCCAGACAAATGGCCGTCCAACCTTGGCTCGAAAACTTCCAACGATGGATCCGCCATGACTCCAGGAGGGAGGCCGTCCCACTGCTTCACAGCTCGTGCAGCCAGGAAATTCCTCCTTATTTTGAGACTGGATCTCCCTCTGCAAAGCTGCTGCCACCTGTCGCTTCTTGTCCTACCTCCAGATGCTGAAGAGAAGGAATTCACCCCTTCTGCCCCGTGCCAGCGCTTCAAGGATTGGAAGACTGCTATCGTGTCTCTTCAATTCCTTTAACCATTCACCATAGGATTCAGCCTTGAAGCCCCTCACCATCCTGGTTGCTCTGCAGCTTCCATCTGCTTGTTGGCCTGCAGAAATCTTCAGCTCCAACGAGTGAGATGACCTGGCTTCCTTTGGCCACAGGATGGAACTGGCGATCACCAAATATTTATTTATTAAACGAGCACAGCAGTGTCTGTATTTTCTGCGCCAGATGAGAAAGGCATGTCTTCCACCTCCCATCCTCCTTACTTTCTACAGAGGCCCTACAGAGGGCATATGGACCAGCTGGATCTCCATCTGGTTTGAAGGCTGCAGTGCCTCGGATAAGAAGTCTGCAGAGGGTGGTAAAGGCAGCAGAGAAGATAATTGGGATCTCACTTCCTCCCATCCAGGACATAGCACATACATGATGTCTGTCCAGAGCCCAAAATATTGTCAGTGACCCCTCCCGTCCTCATCGTGGTTTGTTCTTGCTGCCCTCTGGGAAAAGCTTCTACTGCATCCAAGGTAGAACAGCCAGATTATGCAACAGTTTTGTCCCCTGGACTGTTAGACACCTGAACTCTTAATAATCCCTTCTCACTCCATGGGTACACATGCTGGGTGTAGGACTGATATTTATTAGGATAAAGATTAGAGGAGTGGAATGGGTGAAGAATGTATATTACATATTGTAGTAATTATGGTATTCTTATTTTATTGCTTGAGACAATGCAACGAAATTTCATTTTAATGTACACTTCGGTGTATCGTGAAATGAAAATAAAAGTTTATCTTCCTATCCTATCCTATCCTATCCTATCCTATCCTATCCTATCCTATCCTATCCTATCCTATCCTATCCATCTTATTATTTGTATCTATTTAATTGATTATAGCCACCCATTCCAGAAGAGTCTCGGACAGAACGACTGAAATGCAGAGCAGGCCTCCACCCTCTCCTTCCCAACCCCACCATCAACTTGACCATCTCAAAAGCCTTTGGGACTGTACCAGCCCAGCCCTTTGCTACAGGAAGAGCTCAACAAGCACATGTCCGTAGAGGAGATGGGGGAGTGGGGTGAGAGGGCCTTACAAGGGGTGGAGCAGTGCAGTTACTCTTTGGCTAGGTGGCGCATCCTTGTAGGACTGGGTCCTGAAAAGGGTCTGCTTCCAGAGTCAAGAGATGCTGGCGAAGGAGGGAAGGACACATCTGGAGCTGAGGGCAAGGTGCTTCTACAAAGATGAAAGTTGGCAACAAAAACTGAGGATTATCAGTTAAGAAACTGCCTGTTTCCAGAGGACCCTGAAACTTCAGTGTCATTCAGACCTTCTGACCAGCCTGTCTCTGTGGATTTGGTTTCAGCCAAACTCAATCCAACTCAATCCATTGGTCAGGTGCCAAGCTAAGAGGTCCCCTGCTTACATTTCACCTTGAAGTTGGTTGGTTGGTTGGTTTCTTCCTTTGGGGCTTATGAACTGGGGTAGTTAAGAAATTGTTTTAGTTTTAATGGGATTTTATTAGAATTTTATTGTATATTTATTCGAATTTTTATTGTATATTTATTCTATATTGTAAACCGCCCAGAGTCCCTCTGGTCAGAGGAGATGGGTGGTGACAAATTTCATAAACAAACAAACAAACAAACAAATAAAAAGCAGCCCTTTGCCCTGATCTTCCCTAAAATCCATCTTGCTGGATTGGGGCATAGTTCTCCAACCTATCAAGGTTTGCTTGGATCCTTACTGAGTTTTTCATGGGGTGGGTTAACAATCCCTGTTCCCCATCACCTGCAAATATGATGTGTTTCCCTTTCTCCTGTCTTACAGAATTGTAGAAGCAGAAGAGATCCTGAGACCTTCCAGCTCAGAGCAGAAATCCAAACTAGAGCTTCCCAGGTAGATGGTGGTCTAGCCTTCTAGATGAAGGGGAACCCTTCCACCTTGCTGGATTGTTGCTTCCATGTTGAACTGCTCTTATTATTAGGATGCTTTTCCTAATGTTTAAGTAGAAATTGCCTTCCTGTAGCTTAATTCCGTTATTTGGTGTCCTGCGCCCTCAAAGGACAGAGAACATGTTCTTGATCTCCTGGACAGCATGTGACATGGACATAAGCCTGGAATATTCCACTCAAGGTCTTCGTCCTGTATCATGTGGAGAAGCCAGGATAGCACCTGATGGCCATAGGCGGTCCAGAAGCTGGGAATCCGCCCAACAGTCACAGCCGCCAACCTGCCATTTCCATCTGATTAAAGGCTCTACTTAGCTGACATCAAAATAAATCCCAGGCCCACGGCTCTACCTAAGAAGAGTGAGGTCATGTAGCCCAATCCTTGCTCAGGGAAGGCTTCATTGGAGCATTGCTGACAGATGACCATCCACTCCTGTTGGATCATAAGGTCATAGACTGCAAGGACTGAAAGGGATCTTGGAGAACACCTACTTCTGTCTTCTTCCCAGCTGTCCAGCCCCTCTTTTAAACATATCCCAGCGAAGAAGAGTCCTCCAACTCTGGTGTCCTTTGGTGTCCATTGGTGTCCATTGTTGAACAGCTCTTACCATGAACAAATTATTCTTGATGTCTAGCTGACTTCCTTGTTACTTCAACCTTGTTTCATGCCCTGTCTTGTGGAACCGCCACTAGAAAAGCTGGCATGGTAGAGTGATTAAGATGCTGAACCAGCAGTGGGGAGACCCAGGTTCTGGTCCTCTTCAGGGCAAACACAGAAGCCAGCTGGGTGACCATGGGCTGGTCACTCCTTCCCAGCCCAAATCAACATCGGGCTTTGTGACAAGACAGCTGATGGACATCACCCCTTGTTGCATCATGCCCTGATAACTTTGCTATAAGAACCAGGTGAATGAAGTGCAAAAATGAGTGAACTCGGCAACCAAGTGGGACAAAAGCTAAGAAAAACAACAACTTCTGGAACAACTTCAAGCAATTCTGCCCTGTCTTTTACATGACATCCAATATTTGACAAAGGCCATTATGTGTCCCTGAGGTCTTCTCTTCTCCAGGCTAAACACACACAACAACTGTTCTCTTTATCATTCTGGATCCCCTCCTCTGGACGTGATTCAGTTTGCCAAGGCCCTTCCTAAAACGTGGAGCCAAAACTGGATGCAATATTCTAGTGTGGTGTGATGAATGCAAATTAGAGAGAAACGATTCTCTTGATCACAGTGCTACAATCCGATTGAAAGAGCAGCTGGGTGCCACCCCAGGACAGTCAAGAGAACGTCTTTCTGCTATTTTTGTTCACCGAGAGCAGACGTCCTGGGACTGGCTGCATCTCAGCACCAGTACAACACCAGATGCATTTTTGGGGGGTGCCTAATGCACCCCCTCCATCAACACTCCCAAGTTCTTTGCTCCAGAACCCCTTAAAAGATGGTAGGGGGGTTGTTGTGCTCCCTACAAAATGGGGCCACACCAGCCTATTGTCTCAGCCAGAAGGAAGATCTAGAAACACATCTTAATAAATCCAATTGGTGGCATAATGGCGGCACAAGTGAAAACAGCAATAAAAATTAACTGGATTTTCCAGATAAAAAAGCCATAAAATTCATGTTGTAGATATAAATCTGAAAAACAAAAAAAGGAGGGGGACCTTCTTCTCTCTTTTGCAAGAACGGGGTTTCCAGATTTAGTAATACAGTCAAGGACTATAAGGCAAAATCACAACTAAAAAATTGATAATGCCTTACAAGGGGGTTTCAAGAATTCAGGAAGCCGGGCTGGGGGGAGATTGTGGGAGGGAAGTATAGCCCCCAGCCTCATGGTCAGCGCTTGGAGAACTGTACTTGTGTACACACACACACACAATCTTCAAACGGCAACTCCAACCCTCAGCTCAAGATTTGAGTTTGAGGAATTTCTATGCTCAGTAAAGCCAGCAGAATTTCTCTGAGGGTTGCAGTTGCAGGTGTCACCAGAAAAAGAAATGTCCCACTGATCAGGAGCACAACCTCTCTGTTCCCAAGGGGGTGTGCGCATGACCCCCTGGCTGAAATATTTCAGCAATATCAGCAGTTGCGTGGAACAGAGCAAAACAAATGGGTCAGGTAGTTTATCCTGTACCCCTTAACGAGGATAAATGAATGAAGTCCTATAAACACCAGACAGGCAACAGAATTATAGATCGAGGCATCTATAAACATTATTTATGATTATTAAAATTAAGAGCAGAAAGCTTCAAATATTCTCATCGTTCAAATGGAAATCCTTTGCTGCAATCATCAGTGAATTGTCAAATATGAAAGAGGGGGGCTTCTGAAAGGGCGCCTTCCTTTCGACAAATTTGGCAATTAAGTTCTTGCAAGGGGTGTCTCCTGCCCACTAACTCTCTGCTTAGACACAAGACCATTGTTAACCCAAGGCTTGGCCTGTGGGAAAGCTTAGTTTGCCAGTTTCCTGATGCAATGTAGGTGGGATTCACATTGCACTAGGAAAATGCTTTCTGGCTTGGTTATTTTTGAGAGGATTCCTGAGAATACTGTGGACAGCCAAGAAAACAAACCAATGGATCATCGAACAAGCCAACCCTGAGTTTTCTCTCAAGACACAAATGACCAGGCTCAAACTATCATACCTTGGACACATCATGTGAAGACCTGAAAGACCAGGTTAGGGGCAGTTCATCATGGAAAAAAAATCTATTTATGTAGTCACTAAGAGCTGACACTGACTTGATGGCACATAATTAATCAACACAAAGATCAGCTCCCTTGTGAAGCCCATAATGCTGGGAAAGGTGGAAGGAAAGGACAACCAACAGAAGGTGGATGGACTCCTTACAAGGGTAACGGGGCACCGTTGGAATTGCTGAAGGACCATGTTAGGGACAGATCCTGGAGAAGATCTATCTATGGGTCACTAAGAGTTGACACAGACTTGACGGCACATAATCAATTAATCGATGGGAAGAAAAGTGAAGAAGGGATGACCAGCAGCAAGGTAGATGGAGTTAATTAGAGTGGATGATGGGTGATGGGTGCACCATTGGGAGATCTCAAGGACGAGGAATGGAATATAATCTGGAGTGTTCCTATACTCCAGATCCATCCCATAACTAAAAAGAAGGATACAAGATTTATTTTGGAATAATTAAGCCATTTTTAAGGATCACATGGTCCTTTGATTGCATTCAGAAGCATGGCAAAAGGGACTTCAGCAGTTTCAACTTGGTTAGGTTATCAGATCCCTGTTGGACAAATTGGGAGGACCTCTATATCACCCCCAGGAGGGTTTGCTGCCCCCTAGTGTCCATCTGGATTATTGCCACCCAGATCTGTTGCCCAAGCCACAAACTCAACCGGATTTAACAGATTTGCCAGTTGAACTTTCGTGCAAGGAAACTTGTCAATGCTGCCCATTTCATTCATATACGCATCTGAATCCCAGGAGAATGAGTCCTTAGAAAGGGTATACTTGAAGGAACTAAATCCAAAGGAGAGGGAACCCTGAAGAAATTTGAGCAGTTCCTGCTTGAGCCAAGACACTGCTCTCTGCTCAACCTTGGAGGACTAAAACCGATTCAGCCAACGGCGGGGGGTGGGTGGGTGGGAGTCAGGAAGCACTGGAAGAAAACAAGGAAGGAAACTCAGCAGAGACCACCCCTCTGGTACTGGAAAGGGCCTCTGTTCCTTGCAATGCGCAATGTTCACAGAACCAAATGGAAGGGATCATAGAGGTCATCCAATCCAACCCTCTGCTAAAGCACTGCAGACCAAGGGCTATCCAGCCTTTGCTCGACCACCTGCCAAGGAGATCATAGAGTCATAGAGTTGGAAGGGACCTGGGAGGTCTTCTAGTCCAACCCCCTGCCCGAGGCAGGAGTCCTCATACCGTCTCGGACAGATGGTTGTCCAGTCTCTTCTTGAACACCTCCAGTGATGGAGCCCCCAGATGTGGACCCCCCCCCTCCTGTGATGGAACTTTTCGTAGCATGTGCAAGAATGCCAAGTTGGTGTGTGGGTCTCCTTCCTGCACTTGCTCAGCTGCCGAGTCCATGCGCTCCCCCCCACATCCCCAAACAGGACGCCGACTCTTTTTCTCGTGGTGCTTTAAGGCCAAGGAAACGCGATGGCATCCCATGAGCTGCAAATGCACCAGGCTCAGTACAGATCCCCAAACACTGCACTGGAAAGAAATCCAGGCATCTTGGAAGCCCAAACCTTGGAGCTCAGAACAGGAGAGATTTCTGGAAGCGTCCCTTGCTGGTTTTCCCCCTTCGCCCCGTCCCTCTCCTGCCATCTCATTTCCCCACCCAAGCAGAATCAGACGTCATCCAGCCAAGCTTACACATCATGAGAAAACTGAGGCCTATCTGCTTGTTCAGGGTTTCCTTAGCATAATTTAATATTTCAATCAGCTTTCTCTTTTTGGTGGATTTCTGTTCTCCTTTATGCTGGCACGGACGGGCACAGGGATCCTGAAGAGGAATTAATTATCCTCACAGTGGATTTTCCATCTTCCAGCCCTCGGCGCTGGGAGCGTTTGCCAGCTGGGCTTCAGGCGGACTCTGCCATACTCCATCAGCAAAAAGCTCCCCAGAGACACGTCACTTTTTAAAATCTTGGTCCTGGGCTGCAAGAATCCCAAGCAAGCATTGTTTGAAAGTTCGGTCCTAAGGGAATCAATAGGATGAGGAGGATCCAACGTGCATTCCAGAAAATCTCCCTTCCCATTTCAGTTTAATTTCTTTGACCAGTTTAATTCAGTTTAACGCCCCCCCCTTCCCTTTTCGTCCATCTTCTGCTAAATGTAAAAGAGCAAGTCTGTTTCCACCTTTTTTTGACCCTTTCACATCTAAGTTTTTCCCCCCCATCACTATCTTGGCAAGTCTTTAATAACCACATGTCCAGCAAGAAAAAGCATTCTCTTTCTCAAAAGTGGCAGTGAATTCTGGAAGGTCAGCTTGTTCCCAGCCTTGGGGATCTGCTTTTAAGCATGCCAAGATGCTCTGCACATGCTCAGGAGGCAGAAGGATGGAAGTCTGTCCTCCGGCTGCAGCGAACAAAAGATGTGCTCCAAGCCAACATTTCTGCCCATTTTCCTCCTGTTTCTGGTTGGCTGAGATGTGCTCTGTGGACCAGGGATTCAGGAGATAAGCAAGGCGGCTTAGTTGCTGATTTTGGAACTGGGTTTCACTTGAGACAGCAGTCACTAGCTAGCTAGACATATTTATAATTTCTATCCCTTGAACAACCCAGGACAGGAAGGATTTTGCTCCGCAAAAGGAAGAGAAATTGACTAGGGAAATTAAGAACACGGGAGGAGGTGGCCACATGGATGTTCTGCAGGATCTGAAGTTGGAACCGGCTTTTCTTTTATGCTTCAACCTTTTTAGTAATGACATGAATGAAGAGGGGAGGTGATGATCAGATTTGCAGAGAACACAAAATTGAGTAGGATAACAGTTACTCTGGAAGACAGACAGAAGAACAATCTCTAAGCTCAGAGAAAGGGACTGCAGGTACAAAATAAAATTTAGCAGAGAGAAGTGCAAATGTCTTCACTTCAGAAACCTAAATCAAATGCACAGGTATAGGATGGGGAATATTATATAAGCCAGGGATGTGATACGGCTGCAGAAAAGACAAATGCGATACTGTCCCAATCGAAGCATAACTTCCATATGATGGGATGTAAGCATTTCATTTTATTCTGCTTTGATCAGATATCTCCTTGAGTATTAGGCCCAGTTATGGCACCAGCCTTTCAAGGGTTTGGAACAGCATCCCTCGGAGATCAAATGGCCCCCACCCTGCTGGGTGTTAGAAAGATGATCAAAACCTGGCTTTTTCAGCAGGCCTTGGGATAAACATACTAGGAATTTTGCTCCCTCCTGTAGTTTGGGGTTTTATTTAAATAGTTTTGTTCCTCACTGGGAAGTGTAAATTGATGTTGTTGTTATGTATTTTTTAAAAAACCGTTTTTACAGAACATGGTATGTAAGTGCTCAGAGCCTGGAATGATTGGAATAGCATATAAGCTGTGGAAAGGAAGGGAGGGAGGGAAGCGAGGGTAGATAGAAGGAAGGAAGGAAGGAAGGAAGGAAGGAAGGAAGGGGAGAGGGAGAAGGAAGGAAGGAAGGAAGGAAGGAAGGAAGGAAGGAAGGAAGGAAGGAAGGAAGGGGAGAGGGAGAAGGAAGGAAGGAAGGAAGCCTGGTTCAGAAGACAGGAGCGTCATGTTGAAAAGAGTTTCCTTGCTTTGGAAAAGAGCTCATCCCCGAGTCCCCAGGACCGGCAGCGTGCTTGGCCAGACAAGGACCCGGCTGCCACGCTGGCATGTAACACGTGTCCCCAATTGCTGGACCCAACGCGTTTGTTCCGGCTGCTTTCTTAATGCACTTTATTAAAGGGGTTCTTGAAATGAATTCTTGCTTAAAACAGGCAAAGGAGGGGGGTTCATTAGCTTGATTTTTTTTAATTGAAAAGCCCCCCCCCCCCAACAATGAACAACAGGAAGCCTTGTGTATCTGTGGCTATGTTAATGCTACGCTGGGCTGTCCGCCAAGGCATTAAGTGAAATCGAATTCCTAAAACCAGCTTTAATCAGCAGATTTTTATGGTTAGAATTACTCTCCCCTCCAGAAGGCTTGCCAAGGTTAATTCTGTCCTGAGCATGCAGAATTAATGGCCTGGACAGAGACGGGTGGAATCCCTCCCCCTCCACATCCATGATTTTCCTTTAACTTGACAAAAATTCCCAGGACGGGGAAGGGCAGTTGTGCTGTGGATTGGGGATGGTGTGGAGGAGTGTCTTCTCCTGCCTGTGCAAACAGGCAAAGCCTGGGCTCCCACCTGGTCACTCTCTTGCTCCAAAGCCAGTCCCCACAACCGCCGTCCCCTTCCTGGCCCTTTTGGGGTCTGCCAATCTGTCTTTGTCAGCTCCCAGCCGACTTTCAGTTTTAAAAGATTCTTTTAGTCAAGGAAAAGGGAATGGGGAGCTGACACACGGCAGACCCACAGCCCAGCATCGGGTACCTTGAATCCCACACCGGCCCCAAAGCATCTTTGGAAAGAAAAATGGTTCAGAAGTGGAACCGCTTCCTGGACCGTGGAGTTCCAGTTGCAAGCTGGATTTGGGGGAACTAAACTGGGAGGCACGGAGCAACTTTACCGGTTCGACTTTGGGCAAATGGATTAAGCCAACTGCCAGTTTTTATTTATACAGAATGTAGTAAATTCTGGTTAGATATTAGAAGGCATCTCCTGATGGGGAGAGCTGTTGGTCAGTGGAACAGGCTGCCTCATGACGCAGTATGGTCCCCTGTGCTGGAGGTCCTCCAGATCCTACATTGAACTGGGGCTGGACTAGAGGATCTCTGAGATCCCTTCCAAAGGCCTGATGCTATGATTCTGTTGCCTTTTTAAGAAAAAGCGAAAACCTGAAATGCCACCCAGCTCTTGCATCCTCTTTTCCTTCTATAAATATACACCAGCTCCCAAGAAGGACCAGTGCCTGGAAGGAAAGGTCATTTTGGGGCAAAATAAGGGAAGCGTTGCAGATTGCAAAGAAATTTTGGAGTGCACCAAGAATTCTCTGCAAGGTCATCTTTTCTCGGATCAATTCATGATGGCCTTTGGCGGACTTTTACAAGCTCCAATCCAGAGTCGCCCTTCTTAAGGCAAGGGGGTGTGGATGGACCACGTGACAGCATGCCCATGGGTGGCATGGCAGGCCTTCTGCCACTAGATGGCACCGAAGGACCACTTTTTAATTTCTTTCCCCTTTAATTTGAAGGAAATAATAAAAATTTGAATGACCCAAGCCTTGTGAGAGGGCTAACTCACAAGAGCTTTCTGGGCCCATGAGCGACCTTGTCTTAGTTTGCACCGATTCATTTTTAAAACATTTTTCTACATTTTCAATTTTATTTCTTTGTAGATGTATCTCAGAGGTTTACGCACACTTGCAACAGCACATGGAATTAGGCAGGGGTGAAAAAGCTTCCTTTTGGAGAGCAAGGGCAGTTAAGGGTGTTCTGTGGTCTACTGGGATCCCCGCCAGCGGAGAAGTAGCAAAACTGGATGAGGTTCTCATTCAGGGTTTCCCACAAAGATGCCGGAGTGGATTTCTTCTCTATTGCCCAGTTCTAGTGGGTTCAAACGACAAGGAATCAGGTTTGGGCTAGACATCGAAGGAATTGCTCAATTTATAAGCTGTCAGCCAGTGGAACTGACTGCCACATGAAATGGTGAGTTCACCTTCCCTGGATAGAGGCTGGAGCATCGTCTGTCAAGAGATGGTCTAGCGCAGTGTTTCTCAACTTGGCAACTTTCAGATGTGTGGACTTCAACTCCCAGAATTCCCCAGCCAGCAAGGGAGTTGAAGTCCAGACATCTGAAGGTTGCCAAGGTTGAGAAACACTGGGCTAGTGGATGTTGTGCTGAGTAGGGGGTTGGACTAGATGACCGCTGAGGTCCTTTCCAACTCTATAGCTCCATGATTCCCTTAAAGGGAGCTAACCCTACTGTAAAGCCCCTACCCCAAGGTATTAGTATAATATTAATATTATATATTATATTAGTAATATAATAGGCTTGAGAGAATAAAAGCACACTGTGAAAGCTGTTTGAATCAAGCACAGCTCCTGGTAATTTCACAGATAAAACTATGGAGTTTGGGGGGCACCAGCATGGAAGCAACTGGCTTCTCCCAACAGATGTTTTTGACTTTCCACTCTAGTTTCTAGCTTTGTGATCTCCTAGTGGTCTCCAACCGTGTCCTAAAAAAGGCTGACCACGCTTAGTTCAGACACCTGCCTGTCTTAAAATGCCTGTGCCTGGCACCGAGAAGATGACAAAGGTACCAGACACATCACCGGAAAGTTGATTTTAGAATATTAATAGGGAAAGACTGTCTTTAGAGTCTGGTTTCAAGCTTCGTTGGGTGACAGGAACCGAAGACTAACCCTAAATCTAAGCTTACATTTGAACTGGAAGTGAACCTATGGAAACTATGGAAGTTGGCATGTTATTTTTGTACTGACAGAAGTTTCTGCACCGTCTCCAAGGGCAGCCCCACATATAATGCACTGCAGTAATCTAGCTCATAAAAAGGTGGCGCTGCGGGTTAAACCGCTGAGCTGCTGAGCTTGCCGATCGGAAGGTCGGCGGTTTGAATCCGTGTGATGGGGTGAGCTCCCGTTGCTAGTCCCAGCTCCTGCCAACCTAGCAGTTCGAAAACATGCAAATGTGAGTAGATTAATAGGTACCGCTTCGGCGGGCAGGTGACGGCGTTCCGTGTAGTCATGCCGGCCACATGACCACGGAAGTGTGTATGGACAAACGCCGGCTCTTCGGCTTTGAGACGGAGATGAGCACCGCCCCCTAGAGTCGGACACGACTGGCAGGTTGTGGATTATAGTATGGATTATGGATTATAGTAACATTCAGTCTCTATTCAGGCAAGGCTGTAGCTGGTGCACCAGCCAAAACTGGTTAAAAGCTCTGCATTTCACAGAGAACACGTGGGACAGAGATACAGGTAGTCCTTGCTTAACGACCACAATTCGGACCAGAATTTTGGTTGCTAAGCAAAGCGGTCATTAAACGAATCTGACCCAATTTTATGACCTTTTTTGCAGCAGTCATTAAGTGAACCACATGGTTATTAAGTGAATCACGCAGTTCCCCATTGGTTTTGCTTGCCAGGAACTGGCTGGGAAGGTTGAAAATGATGATCACGGGACCACAGGATGCTGCGATGGTCATAAATGTGAACCAGTCGCCAAACGCCCAAACCGTGATCACATGAGCGTGGGACGCTGCATAAATGCGAGGATCGGTCATAAGTTGTTTTTTCCAGCCCCATCGTAAGTCCAAACCATCACCAAACTAATGGTTGTTAAGTGAGGACTACCTGTAGTTCTGGAAGCATCCTAGGGCTCAAATCTGATTCTTTCTCAGGAGTGTACATCTAATTTGGTTTGGGCCTTTCCCAGCCAAAAAAGCCCCTCCGAGGTCATGCCCGGCTCCCTTGGCACCCTCTGGCAATGCCCTCAAGATTCATGCCGGGCATTCACCCAACAGAGAGGGCCTGTTCTGCAGTTCATTGGTGGTTTCAGATGTCTGCAAATGGGGCTCCCCTCCATGAACAGATGCCACACTTGGGGTTTGCAGGGACCAGAGAGCTTGGGAAGGCATCAAATAATGGCCCAATAATCCACATTTCTGGAAAAGGGCAGAGAAGAGGCATCTCTGAAACAGGAGAGGGATTCCTCTCCCCCCACAAAGGCCTCTGAACCACGGCGGCTTTTTTTAAAAAGAATACAGCAACACCGGGGTGATTTCCCTTTAATGAAACCACCTTGGGGTACGTGAGAGGGAGAAGCGAAGGAAATCAGAAATTCCAGCCCGGGTTGGACAAGCTTTGAAATCTACAACTCCCAGCTGGATTGCACCAGGGAGAGAGGGAAATATATATTTAAATAAAATCTATTTTTCCCCCCATTCAAAACCCTTCTAGATTTGGTTCAGCCTTTTTTTTTCCATATGCAATTCCCCAATTCCCTTAATAGGAAGCTAAATCAATCTTTAGAGAGAACAAATCACTTAAAAAACTCGACTCTGAAAAGTTTAGATACGCACACGTGGATAAATTACGGCCCCCGCATTCCAGTCTGGCAGCGTATGACCTTCTCAGCGGCTTGAGAAGAGAAGTGGGAACAGAAAGCATCTTAGTTTCTGGATCCTGACCGTTGACCATGTTTGGGAGCCTCCATGCCACAGACCCACTGCCCAAACTTTGCCCATTCTTCTATCCAACTGAGACCGAGGGGGCAAATATCTGCCATGCCACGTCACGCCTGCACCAGCCCTAGGAAGCCACGGATCCACCAAGGCACCAGTGGGAATCCTGTGCCCAACGTCCCTGGAGAAGTTGGCCAACCCTCAGACCCATCAGAACATGGATCAAGGTGGGGGCAAAGTGCTTTCAGGTGGGAGCAAAGCTTTGATTTTAAAACTAGGGGTCCTTCAGGATGGGAAGCAGGAAGATGTTTGAGGTTCAGCAGATCACTGGGGCACAGTGGTGGCCACCATCCTGACTTTTTTTTAAGCTTAGACTATAGACTTGGGGACACCCCTGCAGCCACTTCACAACCACTTTACTCTCCGGGAGAGTTTCATACCTCTGTCCCCCAGCCTCCCAGGTGACCATCTCGCAACTGGGCCAGGAGAGCCACTGAGGAAGACGACATGTGTCCTCCAATCCAAACTGCGGGTCCACCTGTCTAGCTGGGTCTTCTGATGCTCAGGTGGCCTCCAAAGGGGCTTAAGCCTTGCAGGAGGTCCAAGAGCAGCAGACACACTCTCACCCACAACATCTCCAAGCTTCTCTGGAGGGTTCAGGATCATAGAAGGCAAAAGAGGACCAAGAATTTCCCCGGGAGGGACTGGTGGGCAATGTTTTCAAAGCCCTGCTCTTGGTATGTCTTCAGACTCAATGGTCAAGCAAAGAAGCAGACCCAGAGCCTTTATATCTGCTCTCTAATCAGGGGTGTTTGCAGAATATGGTCCAAAGAGTCAAGACGGTGAAGCTCTGATCTTGTTTAAAAAGGACCTTTGCGAAGTTGCACAAAGGTTCTCCTGGACTCACAACTCCTGCTTGAAGAGCAGGTGGCAGTCGTGGCCAGGAGGGCCTTTGCGAAACTTTGTGTTGTGTGCCAGTTACACCCTTTCCTGGACCGAGAGGCCCTCTGAACGGTCACTCATACCCTGGTCATCTCCCATATAGACTACTGTAATGCAGTCTACGTGGGGCTACCCTTGAAGAATATCTGGAAGCCACAAATGGTCCAGAATGCGGCCACGGTTTGCACGTCACACCTTTGTTGCATGAGCTGGGTGCCAGTCTGCTTCGGGGTCCAATTCAAGGTGTTGGTCATCACCTTTAAAGCCCTCCATGGCACGGGGCCAGGCTACCTGAGGGACCACCTCATCCCTATTACATTGACCCGACCCACCCTGTCATGCAGGGACAGCATGTTACGGACCCCATCCGCAAAAGAATTCCATCTAGCAGGGTCCCGGAAGCGTGTCTTCTCTGCAGTAGCTCCCGCCCCTTGGAACATACTTCCCCCAGGGGTGAGACAGGCCCCCTCGCCCCTGGACTTTCAAAAGACTAAAGTCCTGGTTTTTGGCTAGCACCCTAGAGTCAGCCATCTAGACTCCATCATATTTTAGTGTATTTATTGTATTTGTAACTGTTTTGATTTTAACTTCATTTTTATTGTAAACGGCCCGGAGTCCCTCCTTGGGAGGGAGATGGGCAGTGATAAAGTCTGATTGATTGATAAATAAATAAATAAAACCAGGTGAAGCTTTGGTTGTGTGTCTCGACCAACATCTTGGCTTTCTGGAGCACATCCTGAGGACATCCCTGCCTGTAAGAATCAGCTACCTAGCTCTGCCTGTAGAATGGTGGCGAAAGGGATGTACTTCTGGGGCTGAGCCTCTGCTTGACCAACAAAATATCCCATGTCTGATCAGCACCTTCACCGCAACAAAACATCCAGGCTGGTTTGTTTCTAATGCACCTTTCTAAGTCTCGAAATGTGGAAATCTGCTCTGGTTTTGGAGCAAATCATCGGGGCTGTCACAAAATGGCTGCCCGCTCTAAAACATCTGGATCCTCCAAAAAGCCCTCTTTTTTATTTTCTGAGAAATATAGAGAGACAGTCTGGTCTAGTGACTGACATGCTGGATTAGAAGCCAGGAGACGGTGAGGTCTAGTCTCACCTTAGGCACAAAGCCAGCTGGCTGACCTTGGGCCAGTCCCTTCCTCTCAGCCCTAGGAAGGAGGCAATGGCAAGCCACTTCCGAAAAACCTTGCCAAGAAAACGGTTGATTTGAGTGAGGGTTGATCTGATGGACTGTAATGAGAAGCAGCCGCAGATGCAGGAGCTTGGGCTTGGCTTTGCAACCAGCCAGCTTTCCTTTAAAAAAAAAATAATTAAAAGAAAAGGGGGCCAAGGAATGTGAGAACACGGTATCTTGGCCATGGATGCAGACCACCCATTGTCGGAAAGGTGTGGGGACAGGCCTGCTCTGCTCCCTTGGAACCCCTTGGCACGTTGAAAGAGGCAAGCATTTTGTTTATGAGGGTTGTGGTTGAACCCCAATCCGACCGGCTTCCCCTGGCCAGCCCCTTCCGCCTTTTCTCCCCAGGCCGTGGCTGAGTCAATAGTGCTTGTCTTCCTCTTTTTCTTCCTCTCTTACCCCAGACCAACCAGATCAAAGATCAACTTGATTGCAAACACAGGGAAGGGGGCAGGCTTCCCAGCACGATAACCACATGGGAACGTCTCTTTAGTCAAATGAAGTGCCCAGAAAACATTTGCGCCAAACAAAAGATGCTGATTAGCAAAGATTCCTTCTTCTTTTTTTTTAAGTAACAAACCGCAATCCTTCCTTGCAAGAACAGTTCGGTGGCAAGGGCTGTTTTGCCAAGATCTGTCAGCCACGGGGAAGGGAGAGGGAAGGAGACCCCCTCCAAGCACTTAATCCCAGCAGAACATTATGTTAAAACCGAGAGGGGTGAGCTGTCAAATGGCTCAGTCATCAAACAGACAATCATCCAGAGAAAAGAGGCGTTCCCCTATTTGCCATTGAGATCCCCGCTTCGTCAAACAACGAGGGTCAGAACATGAGCAAAATCTGCCAAGCGTGCCGGGGTCAGAGGGATAAACTGCTTCCAATAAACTTGAGCTCAGCTTGAAAAAGCCCATTTTCCTGCTGCCAAAACAAGACCGTTTGCTGCCAAATGTTGCCCTCGCGATCCCAGGGTGTTCCAGGGACTGCAAAAACTGCCTGGTTAATCCTCTCCAGCGTAATTTGCATGGGTCCAGACCTTGGCCCAGAAGAAGAGGACCGGTTTCTACATCCCAGCTCCCAACTCTTGGCCAACCGGTGAGAAGAGCTGTCTGTCCTGCCATTGTGTCCCAACTCTGCCATGTGAATTTAAGGGTCAGCCATGTTAACCTCTAATGCTGGGAAAGGTGGGAGGAAAGGGAAGAGGGGGATGGCCATCAGCAAGGAGATGGATTCAGTGATGGTGGCGATGGGTGGACCATTGGAAGACCTGAAGGACCAGGTTAGGGACAGATCACCATGGAGAAAATCTATCCATGTGGTCACTAAGAGTTGACCATGACTTGATGGTACGTAATCCGTCGTGTTAATCTCTCTCTTCACTCACTGTCTGCCTGGTTTTCTAAGTGATGCAGAGGGCCTTCCATCTTGCAAACTTCAGGGGGGCAAAAGCACCAGCCGAACGGGAGGGGACGTCCTTGTTGGGAGCCCAATGCCCCAAGCCTGGTTGCGCCTTGGCCCATCCCATCCCATCCCATGCCTGCTTGTGATAATAGCCTTCCTACACTTTGGAACGGGGGTCCCCTGGGACATCGTGACAGTCTAAGGAAGTATCGGAGCTCTTGAGCTCACCTATATTCACCTCAGGGGAGATGGGGGGGTGCAGGCCTGAGGGCCTCCCACCCAACCTGGCCAGGAAGGATCTCACAGACCCGGTTTTGGAAAACTGCCAGGTTTGTTTGTAGCCACCACAGAGTCAGTCTCTAGATCCAGATCGGAGCCAGCACAGACGTCGCTCCCTTCAGCTGGCAAAAATAGAGCTGGATGTTTATTTATTCAACTTCAGCAAACACCAAAACTGTTAAGTGGCAAAAAAAGAGACTGAAGGCAGGCGAAAATAGCAGGGAGAGCAAGAGAGACAGGAACAGCAGTCAAGAATCTATCTAAAATGATGATGAAACGGTAATTTAGGAGATTTATATGCTGCGCAACTCCTATATAACTACCCCTCCATCTCTCCCTCCCTCCCTCCCTCCCTCCAACTCTTCCTCTATCTCTCCATCCATCCATCCATCCATCCATTGGTCCATCTCTCCCTCCCTCCCTCCCTCCAACTCTTCCTCTATCTCTCCATCCATCCATCCATCCATCCATCCATTGGTCCATCTCTCCCTCCCTCCCTCCCTCCATCTCTTCCTCTGACTCTCCATCTCTCCATCCATCCATCTCTTCATCTCTTCTTCCTTCCCTCCCTCCCTCCCTCTTAAAAGGCACGGACCTCAAGCCACTGGAAACACTCCTGTGGACTGTCCCAAAGGGGTAACCCTTTGGTTTTTCCAGCTGTAACCCTTTTACAAGGGCAGCAGAATAGAGATGAAAAGTAGGACACCAGGTGATCCCCCCTCTCTTCTGCAACATAAAAGGAACGCTTTGCTGGAGGGGGATGATGTGTCCATCAGGAGGGTCCCTGCCCTACAGCCAGAGAACGTGGGGGCAGGGTGGGGCTGGCTGAGACAGGCTGGGCCGAAAGTCCCCCTTCCCCAGGCCTTTCCATTTTCCTCAGGCACTATGGAAAGTTTTGTTTGCGCAAATTGTAACTAATAGGTAAATAAACACAGAAATTTGCATTGAATTTAAGACAAAGATCTTTTTTGAAATGCTCTTTTCATTTAAGGTTAGGCATCTCTATCGTGCCTGGCTTCTTCCTGGGATAAAATGCTCCAGGCCCTTGATCATTACATTCAGGCTTTCCCTCTATATTTTGGCCTTGATTTCCAGAAACATTTTTAGGTGAAAGAAACAGAATTGGCTGCAGTATTTTAAAAAGGGTTGGCCGCATCAGAGATGCGTTTGGGAGCGTTTTTAGGCCTTTACCTAATCATCCTCAAGAATGGGCTGGCCATACTATTTTGCATTTTCTGTTTTTAACAGCCCAAAGCCTCATCTCTAAAGCCCTTGCAGACTTCAGTGGTGGGGCTTCTGAGGTTCGTTCAGAGGTAAAGCACCTTCCTACCACCTGGGCTTGCTTTAAAGGACAAAGCCACCATTTTTAAACCGGGCTGGGAAATGCACTGGCCGCCCGGCCGACCGATGGGGAGGCACCATCCCTGGGCTAAACCAGCTTCCAGCCTCAGCTCTTATTAGCTCAGTTATAGATGAGGCCTGGGAAGATGAAGTGCTGCGTTTTCAAACACATAATGGTGTGTAGGCTGCACAAGGTACAAATTTCTTGGATGTATAACAGGTTTTCTGTCACCTGCAACAAAATGCAGCTACCTTAAAATATGAGCAGTCAGGCTTCCAATCCAGCAGTATTGAGTTTTGCAAGTCCAATGTAAAAAGCTTAGGCACGGATGGGTACATTTGTCCCTCCCCTCTGCAAACGCTTCCTGGGGCTTCCCGGGGGTGGCGGGGGGGGGGGGAAGGTTTGCACAGAGGCGGATCTGTCATAGCTCAAGTGACAAGCACTGCAAAATCGGTTGCAAATGCTCGGGGTTGGATCCAAGTAGCTCTTTTGGACTCAGCCGAGCACCAAGTCTGCATTAAAACCTAGGACTTTGCCCAATCTTTCGGCTCTCCTTCAGGTGATGATTCGTTGTCTGTCTGAAACTTCCTCCCTCCCTTCTTCCCACGGTGGGTTCCCAAGGCCCCACTCCCAGGCCATCCCTGCCCACCAGCACTGTCCAGGCTGCATCTACCTTCTCCTGAAGCAGCTGGCCAGGGCAGGAAGTGTGATGGCTGCTCACTCCACCACCTTCGGCACAATCTGGATATGTGCATGTGTGAAGGGGTGTGTGTAGGGATCCTGAACAGGCCCCTTTTTCCTGCAGCTTGAAATCCAAGGAGAGGAGGCCTCCTGAACAGGTCTGCCTCTAATTCCCATCCTGGGTGGAGAGGGATGGGAAAGAGAGAGAAAATGACCAGTATCATTCTTAGGAAGGGGATGTACTGTCCAAGAACTCAGCTAAAGCAGAGCAAAGTTGCTCTCATGGCATGTGAGAAAGACCTTGGGAGACGGAGCAAAGAGATGCTGCCTAGCGAATGGTCGGATAAGAGAGGGCAGAGCCCACAGCTGCATAAGGAGTGGAGAAAAAGGCTCAGAAGCGTAACTTCTCAGGCTGAAAAGGATACAATGGGAGATTTGTACCTTCAGACTTGCAAGATTCTGTTAGCACAGCCTTACTATAAAGTAGATTTAGCTCATCTGCTCGTGTTTCCTGTCTGGTCTACCTGGGAAGGCTGACAGTTGCAGAAGGCACTACCTCTCCCAGGACGCAGTGGGGTGGGAAAACATCACTTCTTTTCTTTTCTCCAGAAGTTCATCACTTTGGCCACCAGCAGACACTGACTCTGATCCCAACTCTCCCACGATCTGTTGTAGACTGACCAGCTGTGCTCCAAAGAAGGCTCAGAGGCAATGGGAGAGCGCACTTGGGAATGACCACCTCCCCATCAGCAGTCCCAAGGTTAAGGGCAGGAGGATAACTTTGCTACTTCAGAATGATAGCCATCGTATAATCTGACTCCAACACTGGTCTTAATGTTCCATTTTTGTTAAGTCTAATTCCCACAATATGGGACGCGGTGGCGCTGCGGGTTAAACCGCTGAGCTGTCGATCGGAAGGTCGGCGGTTCGAAACCGCGCGGCGGGGTGAGCTCCCGTTGCTCGTCCCAGCTTCTGCACACCAAGCAGTTCGAAAACATGCAAATGTGAGTAGATTAATTGGTACCGCTACGGCGGGAAGGTAACGGCGTTCCGTGAGTCATACTGGCCACATGACCCGGAAGTGTCCTATGGACAACGCCGGCTCCAAGGCTTTGAAACGGAGATGAGCACCGCCCCCTAGAGTCGGACACGACTGGACTTTACGTCAATTCCCACAATGGACTTTGAAGAAGCAAGATAGAAAGAGTATTTGACGCTTTTGAACTTGGGGAAGGCACCTGAAAGTACCGCAGGCAACCAAGAAAACAAACCATCGGGTCGTTGAAGAAATCAATCCACCGTTCTCACTGGAGGTGCAACTGACCAAGCTCAAATGGTCATACTTCAGACACAAAGCGACAACTCCCTTGAGAAATATATGAAATACGTGAAGGTGGAAGGTGAAGAAGAGGACAACTAGCTACAAGGTGGATGGACTCAGAGCATTATATGGCCTGAGAGACCAGGCGAGAGACAGTTGGAGGAGGTCTAGCTCTATGTGGTTGCTAAGAGTTGACACCAACTTGATGGCACATAATCAATCAGCTTTTACTGGGACCCTCAATTCTCCTGCCCAAATTCTGTGCTTACAGTCCCTCCTAGGGACACAGTGTAGAGCAGTGTTTCTCAACCTCGGCAGCTTTCAGAGGTGTGGACTTCCAGAATTCCCCAGCCAGCATGCGCTGGCTGGGGAATTCTGGGAGTTGAAGTCCACACCTCTGAAAGCTGCCAAGGTTGAGAAACACTGATGTAGAGGCTTCAGCACACAGAGGAGGACAACAGATCTTTCCTTTCTCTTGTAACTTTCCTAAGCTGAAAGAACAGATGGAGGAATGGGCTCCGCATGGGAAACAGGGGAAATTGTGTATTCAGACCCCCACGATGGATGGCTACGCCTCCCCTAAGAAGAATTCCCAAGAGGAGATTACGACTTATTGTCGGCCAGATGCACAGGGATGCATCCAGGTGTCTCAGAAGGCACATAATATTCAAGCCTTTTCTCCTAGTCCTTCCTAGATGGATGATGTAGTTTGGGCTGACATGTGCAAGGTTGACGTCAGCCCTTTGAGGCAGTCCAGAAAAGAAGCACCACTACCTTTACTGTAAGGTTATAGTAACAGAATCCAGCAAGTCTCAAAGCACTTCCCCCTCCCCTGCCTTTACTCTCCAGAGAACTAGGGAGGGTCCCTTCTGAGATGCTTCCCACACCCTTTTTCCTGCTCTGGGCTCAGCTCTCTCTTATCTGGCCACTGCCTCGTCTGCAGCTCTTCCTCCTGTCTCCCAAGGTCGTTCCCGCAGACCATTGCACCTCCCCAAGAATGTTCCTTGTTCAGACAGTTTCCCACCTAGTACCAGGATGCAAAGTTGAATTGGGCTCCAGATCTGGCTCTGTTCAGTTCCTGTCAGCCTTGCAGGGTAGTCCAGCCAAGAAGTACACCCAGAAGTACTTTATTGCAAGGTTACATTAACAGGATCTTGCAAGTCTGAAAGTATTTCTCCCCTTTCATCTTTACAGCCCAAGAAACTAGGGAGGGTCTCTTCTGAGATGCTTCCCACACCCCTTTTCTTGCTTTGTGCTCAGCTGCCTCGTCTGCGGCTCTTCCTCCTGTCTCCCAAGGTCGTTCCCGCAGACCATTACAGGTTGGTCACACATAAGAATGGAGCTTCAATTGCACAGTTGTAGCTACCATCTTGACTTTTTTGACCCACTCCCTGGGATGGAGATCCTGCTTTCCTTTTTAAAAGGATCAGCTACTGACCCTGGAACCAGCTCCTGGATGAAACGGCCATTTATCTGAAAGGACTCAGAGTCGTTTTGATCCATCAGAATTGCACCTATGCGGAGAAAGTACAGCGCCCGCTTTTCAGCAACTGGCTCTGCCAGCATGAGAAAAGGGGGTCCCTTCAAATAATCAGGATGCACAGCCAGTGCTTGTGGGTTGCACCAGGAATGCTTTGCAGGGGAATATTAGGGGAAGGCCGGAACGAGCAGAGCAGCGTTTGGAAAAGGAGTCCCTCCGCGAACAGCAGGGACTTGGAACAGGGCTTCCCTGCTCTCCCTCCCCAAAACTGGCAAACTAACTTTTAAAGCAAAGCCGCATCCAAAGCAATAACCGACAAGATGCAGAAGCTCAAATTTTACGGCCACGGCCCCCGTCTTTCCAGCAGATCCAAAGTGTCAGTTCCGCGAGAGCCAGGCTATCGTGCAGCAGATGGTTGGCCCTCCAGGACTTGGAGGCGAAAACTACCGACACACGTTCCAAAATCTATTTAAACACCAGATTACCCTCATTCCTGTCAGCTAAAGGAGCTGGGAGGCATCAGCAGTGGCAGCCGGCTCCATTAATCAACATTCAGTGAGAAAAGTCAACACGCTGCTCCTGACTCTCCACCCCCCGACTCGCTGCAAAAGTGGGCCCACGAAAAGAGGCCAGGATCACCTCTGCCCCATGCCCTCCGTGCTGGCTCGGGCTGGGGGGCCTCGGAGGGAGCAGGAACGCTGCGGAAGCCTCCCCGAGCCTGTCCGGCAGTTTTGCTTTCACCCCCCCATCATCTCTTTGCAATTCCCCCTCTTCTGCCAGGCATCTGCCGGGTTCGAATGGGGGCACTGTGGGGCACCAGCTTCAGAGGTGACTATCCCCTGCGCCCCCCAGTTCCATCAGGGTGGCTCTAGGACCATCTGGTTCTTCAAAGGTGTGGGGGGGTCTCAGTTTGTTTTCAGTTAAGATGCAGTGGAAGGAAGGGAGGGAGGGAGAGGAGAGGAAAAAGAAGACAGGAAGGAAGGAAAGGAAAGGAAAAAGAAAGAAGAGAGGAGGGAGGGAGGGAGGAGATGGAAAAAGGGAGGGAGGGGAAAAAGAAAGGAGGAGAGGAGAGGAGAGGAGAAGGAAGGAAGGAAGGAGAAAGATTGAGAAGGAAGGAAGGAAGGGGAAAAAGAAAGAGAGAGCAGAGCAGAAGGAAGGAAGGAAGGAAGGAAGGAAGGAAGGAAGGGGAAGAAAAAGAGGAAGAGGAGAGGGAAAAGAAAGAAAGGAAGGAAGGAAGGAAGGAAGGAAGAAGGAAGGAAGGAAGGAAGGAAGGCAGGCATCCATACAAGTGTCTCTTGGGAGAAGGCGCATAATCTCGCAGGCCCCCTGAAAGCCAGTGGCTTCAAAAGGCACCAGGGCCCTGCTCTGGGGCTGGAAGGGCTCACCCACCTCTCGTCCCCGCTGAGTGACTCCACCTTCCTGCCCAGCAGCGGGGCGAGGGCTGTGGCTCCTCGCTGCAGCGTGGGCCACCCCGGGGAGGCGAGCGGGCCGCTCTCTGCAGGCCGAGGAACCCGGGCGAGGAAGCCGCGGCCCCGACGCCCAACGGCACGCGGAAGGCGGGTCTCTCCGCTGGCACGGGGCGCCCCCTAGGCAAACCCGCAGGGGACCAGCCCCGCCCGGCATCTCCTTCCCTTCGCAGCCCCCCCGTTCCCCTGCCACACGCTGGCAACCAGCGGGCAAGCTTTCATCTATCAAGCCCTTAAACTTTTACGGCGGTATTTCTTTTAATAAGAGTTCCTTAAATATTTATGGCCCCAAGGCACGCGGTGGCTCTTTGAGAAATGATTGGTTTAATCTTGTCCCGTTGGGGGGGGGGGTGCGCCCCCTTTTCTCAGTGGAGACTCCCCACCCAGGGGAGATGGGCTGGGGGCTGCGGAAAACCTGGGTGGAAAAGCACCCTAGAGGTTGGCCTGAAATGGCCTGGGAATGGTGGCGGGTGGGTGGGGGGAATAGAGGCGAGACCCCAACCCCAAGGAGCTGGATTGAAGACCCAGGAAGTAAAACTTCTTAGCAGAGCAGAGATTTTTGGCCTAACAAAATCCATCTTTCTCCCATTGAGGAACCTCATTTAAATCCACGTTTCTCCATCTCAGGGGCTCAGCTCCCAGAATTCCCATCTCAACTCAACTCCCAGAGTTCCCCAGCCAGCCAAAATCCCTAATTTTCTCCGCAAGGTTTTCAGAAGGACCATCTTCCTAGGCCCCAAAGCACCCAGCTGGTTTTGTGCCCAAGGCAGGACTAGAATTCACCGTCTCCTGCTTTCTACCCTGGGGCCTTACCCGCCACCCCAAACTGGCTCTCTTGACCCTTTTAATGTTTTAAATAACTTTGAAATCTGCTTGGGAAAGTTCGATTATTGGCTGGGTTAAAATGCTAACAATAAATACATTTATGCCTGGCAGCTGGATACTGATTTATTTGGCATCTCTGCCCTGGGAAATTCTAGCCTCTTCTGCATCTCCAATACCCCACCCATAGCTTTGATCGGGTTTCACACCAGTTATTTATAGGCAACTTCCTTTTTTTCATGACTGCAATTCCTGCCTCTGTTTTCAAGTCCTGTTTGAGCTGCAGTGTGGGTACCACCATATGGCTGTGCCAAAGCAGTGATTCTGTTAAGAACCAGCCGCTACACCCTGGGCGCATCCGCCTGGCCAACCCAGGATTCAAAAGATGCTATCATGGATGTCTGCAGGGGTGGGAGTGACATCATGTGGTCATAATGGCATAAGATATCATAATGTAAATGATACAACATACACTTGTGTGACATCCTATAATGAGCTGTGGGAATGACCTTGGGAGACAGGAGGAAGAGCTGCAGCCTAGACAGCGGACTGATAAGAGAAATATGAGTCCAGAGCAAGAATGGGGGTGGAGAAAGCATCTCAGAAGGGACCCTCCCTAGTTCTCTGGAAAGTAAAGGCAGGGGAGGGGGGAAGCACATTCAGACATGCAAGATTCTGTTACTGTGGCCTTAAATAAAGATAGTTACTAGTACTCATGGTTCCGGTTTCTTGTCTGCACTACCTCGAAGGGCTGACACATCTGTAGGCATCCTGTAGATGCCACAATGATGTGATAGGCATCATGTAACATAATGGCTTCCAACATGAGAGCCTGTTTGGTCTAGTGGTTAAGGCGCTGGGCTAGAAACCAGGCAGCTGTGAGTTCTAGTCCTGCCTTAGGCGTGAAAGCCGGCCGGGTGCCCTTGGGCCAGTCCCTCTCTCTCAGCCCAACTTGGTGCAATGTAGGCTAGCCTCCTTGTGGTGCACCCTGGGCAACATGCCTTGTCACAGCTAAATAGTCTACACATGGCTGCTGGACCTCACAAGGATTTCCCAGCAAGAAAAAGCAGCATGAACACCGAACTGCTATGCTGTGTTGTTGTTTACTCGTTTAGTCGCTTCCGACTCTTCGTGACTTCATGGACCAGCCCACGCCAGAGCTTCCTGTCGGTCGTCAACATCCCCAGCTCCCCCAGGGACGAGTCCGTCACCTCTAGAATATCCTCCATCCATCTTGCCCTTGGTCGGCCCCTCTTCCTTTTGCCTTCCACTCTCCCTAGCATCAGCATCTTCTCCAGGGTGTCCTGTCTTCTCATTATGTGGCCAAAGTATTTCAGTTTTGCCTTTAATATCATTCCCTCAAGCGAGCAGTCTGGCTTTATTTCCTGGAGGATGGACTGGTTTGATCTTCTTGCAGTCCAAGGCACTCTCAGAATTTTCCTCCAACACCACAGTTCAAAAGCATCGATCTTCCTTCGCTCAGCCTTCCTTATGGTCCAGCTCTCGCAGCCATATGTTACTACGGGGAACACCATTGCTTTAACTATGCGGGCCTTTGTTGTCAGTGTGATGTCTCTGCTCTTAACTATTTTATCGAGATTTGTCATTGCTCTTCTCCCAAGGATTAAGCGTCTTCTGATTTCCTGACTGCAGTCAGCATCTGCAGTAATCTTTGCACCTAGGAATACAAAGTCTTTCACTGCTTCTACATTTTCTCCCTCTATTTGCCAGTTATCAATCAAGCTGGTTGCCATAATCTTGGTTTTTTTGAGGTTTAGCTGCAAGCCAGCTTTTGCACTTTCTTCTTTCACCTTCATCATAAGGCTCCTCAGTTCCTCTTCACTTTCAGCCATCAAAGTGGTATCATCTGCATATCTGAGATTGTTAATGTTTCTTCCAGCGATTTTAACTCCAGCCTTGGATTCCTCAAGACCAGCTTGTCGCATGATGTGTTCTGCATACAAGTTGAATAGGTAGGGTGAGAGTATACAGCCCTGCCGTACTCCTTTCCCAATCTTAAACCAGTCCGTTGTTCCGTGGTCTGTTCTTACTGTTGCTACTTGGTTGTTATACAGATTCTTCAGGAGGCAGACAAGATGACTTGGTATCCCCATACCACTAAGAACTTGCCACAATTTGTTATGGTCCACACAGTCAAAGGCTTTAGAATAGTCAATAAAACAGAAATAGATGTTTTTCTGAAACTCCCTGGCTTTTTCCATTATCCAGCGGATATTGGCAATTTGGTCTCTAGTTCCTCTGCCTTTTCTAAACCCAGCCTGTACATCTGGCAATTCTCGCTCCATGAACTGCTGAAGTCTACCTTGCAGGATCTTGAGCATTACCTTACTGGCATGTGAAATGAGTGCCACTGTTCGATAGTTTGAACATTCTTTAGTGTTTCCCTTTTTTGGTATGGGGATATAAGTTGATTTTTTCCAATCTGATGGCCATTCTTGTGTTTTCCAAATTTGCTGGCATATAGCATGCATTACCTTGACAGCATCATCTTGCAAGATTTTGAACAGTTCAGCTGGGATGCCGTCTTCTCCTGCTGCCTTGTTATTAGCAATGCTTCTTAAGGCCCACTCAACCTCACTCTTCAGGATGTCTGGCTCTAGCTCACTGACCACACTGTCAAAGCTATCCCCGATATTGTTATCCTTCCTATACAGGTCTTCTGTATATTCTTGCCACCTTTTCTTGATCTCTTCTTCTTCTGTTAGGTCCTTGCCATCTTTGTTTTTGATCATACCCATTTTTGCCTGGAATTTACCTCCAATGTTTCTAATTTTCTGGAAGAGGTCTCTTGTCCTTCCTATTCTATTGTCTTCTTCCACTTCTGCGCATTGCTTGTTTAAAATATGCTGTACGATTTAAAAAAAAAAGGCTTCCAGCAAGTGATACAAGCAGCGTCATCCAAAGGGTGCTTTTGCCAGAAAAATGACAGCAGTGTCACAGCGTCGCACAAGCTCCACTGCTTTGGGATGCATGTGGTGTCATGGCGCATGGAGGAAAGGGGGCAGGACTGGCGTTGCAAGGCCGCAATGCCACTTGATTCCCCCTGACCCCCTGTCTTCCTGTGGACACCACTGGACACAAATGAATTCTTTTCATGATGGTAGAATACACGTCATGTCCTTGGGACTTTTCAGGGACAAAGGAGGAGGATGGAAATGATACAGAGATAAGATAATAGAAACCACAAAAAAGACAGCCTTAACCAGGATTAGTTACTTTGGCTTACTGGTAACCAGTCAATTTGAATCCTACATCAGTCTAGTCCAGTGTTCCTGAACCTCAGCAACTTTCAGATGGGTGGACTCCAACTCCCAGAATTCCCCAGCCAGCATGGTTGGCTGGGGAATTCTAGGAGTTGAAGTCCACCCATCTGAAAGTTGCTGAGGTTCAGGAACTTGGTTTAGCTACTCCATGCATCATCTGATAGTGAGCTGCAGCTCACAGAGGCTGGTGCTTTTTAGTAAAAACCCAGTTAGGTTTAACCTTTTCAGCCTGCTCAGGGTTTATGCAATGCATTGAATCCCAACCCGTGAAGGTCATCAGTTGCAAGCTGGCTTCACACAACATCCTGAACCCACAGTGCACAAACCGAACAGCCGCTTTCTCACCACCACTTCAGCTTCCCTGCCGCAAACTGTGGTTACATGGTGTGTGTGTGTTACTGCGTTGTGCAGGCACAGGTGGTTTGGTTACTTTATGGTTCAGTGGATAATGCTAAGCCAGAAAGTGGGTTAATTCAGTGACGAAGCCAAGTGTGTGGCGGGAACTCAGCCCAAAAGGAGGAAGTCGCGTTAGACCATCCACTGGATGTCACTTGGCCAAAATGCATCTCCTTAAATCTTCCTGGATCTACAAACAGTGCAATTCCGCGCATCGTATTACCTACAAAACAGATACCTCCTCACACAACCGTCAATTTGTATGCTACCCTGGAAGCACATTGTTATTAAACTGGGGTTACTTTAATCTCCATCTAATTTTTATCTTTGGGGAAGTCACATCCCTCGACTGCCTGTAGCTAAGTTCTGCTGGATGAAACGGGGCAATTTGTATTCAAGGAGGGATGCTTTGCCTGTCAACACGTTTTCTTCCCATATCTACCATCTCTTATTTATAATCCAGCGGCGATTAATGAATGACAGTGGTTCTCATCGCTGGAAATTTGATTAATCAATTTAAGTGTTTAATCACACTGCTTTGGTGAGAAGACTGCAGATGGAAGGACTTCGTGGAACTGGGGAGACCGGGGTCAATGGGAGAAGAGGAGAAAGGATGAAAGAGAATGCCACGTCCAAATGAAAGGCTGATACAGGTAGTCCTCACTTAACAACCATCTGTTTAGCGATGGTTCGGACTTATGACGGTGCTGAAAAAACCAACTTATGACTGTTGCAGTGTCCCCGTGGTCATGTGATCACGATTCAGGTGCTTGGCAACCAGTTCGCATTTATGGCCGTCGCAGAATCCCATGGTCATGTGATTGCCATTTTCGACCTTCCTGGCTGGCTTCTGGCAAGCCAAATCAATGGGGAACTGCACGATTCGCTTAACAACCGCTTGGTTCGCTTAACACCTGTGGTGATTTGCTTAATGACCACTGCAAAAAAGGTTGTAAAATTGGGTTGGATTTGCTTAATGACCGCTTCGCTTAGCAACCAAAATTCCAGTCTCAGTTGTGGTTGTTAAGCGAGGACTAGCTGTATTCATCTACAGCAGGGGCATAATGTTCAAAAGGCCTTAGGGTTTTGTGTCGAAAGCCTACACTTCACCAGGTGTAGCTTTTGGCTTCTTAGAGAAGCCAATGGTCACTGAACACCTTGTGCATCCTGTTTCTGGTGGGCAAGATGCTGCATCTGTGACGTCTGTAAGGAAAGGGGGGGCAGCAAGGATCCAAGGGAGCACCAAAGGATAGGGGCTGCCCCCCCACAACAGCCCAGCTTTTGGACAGCTACTGTGGAATCTTGGTTTGCTTTCCACCCAGGTGGGACAGCAGGTGGGCTTTACAGATCACCAAACTAACCCTTTTCCTGAGTTCGTCCGTTTGCCGAGCTAGCTAAATGATCCAGGTTCACCCCACGTGCTAAAAGGAAGTCGCTGAAGTCCAAATGGACCCCACTGAGCACAGGGTGGAAATGATGCTGCTGGCCCTTTAACGGGATGCCTCAAGGCTGGGAGAGCAACTGGCTCTAAACAGGGAATGAAGGGGGCCTCCCAGACCAAATTTTTGAACCTTGAATCTAAGACAGACGGACAGACAGCTGCTTGGCAGCCCTTACGAGCCCTCCGTTCACTGAACTCGCACCAACACGTCAGCTGTTTGGCGGAAGGAGACTGTAACTCAAAAAGGCAGAGCCCTGGATTCTCATCCCGGCTTTTTTGCAAGCTGCCTAATCCAGATAGAGGACACTGGGGGAGGGGGGAAGTGGGGTGGGGGGGACAAGAGAAAGGAATCTCCTCAACTAGCCTGCGCAGGGTGGGGTAGGGGAGAGGATAAATCAGATTTTTTGGTTTGCGGCTTTCGGCCCACCTCCCTCCGCATCCTGCCAGCTGCGTGAACGGGAAGGGGAAGAATTGATAGCAGAATAAAACCTCCCTCTTCTGAGTCGGTTGTCTCTGGTTGGGGTAGAGATAAATTCTAATTAAAAAGGGAAATAATCATTAAAAGATGAATCCACGCTGAACAGCGCAATTAATCAAGCCCTTTGTTAATACATATTCATATTTGTTGCTTTTTTAGTCAGGAAATTGGAGGGAGCATGAAGGCGCAGGGAGAGAGCTGTGGGGAGCTGGAGCCGGGAGCGTCCCCCTTTGGGGCAACCCCACGGCTGGGTTGTTGGAGGGGCTGGGAAAGCTGAAAGGAGGGGGCCTAGTTGGAGAAGGAATAAAGGCCTTCTTCTGTCCTTCCTTTTTGATGGCCACCCCCCACCTCCAAAGCTGCAGACAGCGACGTTGAAGTTTTGGGGTCTTAAGACACTGTAGAAGCTGCCTTGAAGAAGGGAATTCAGTTCACATTTGACAGGGGAAGAGTTTCACCCCTCGCCCAGAGAAATGGCTTGAAATCCTGGGGTGTCTGGGCCACAGAATTATTTAGTCCCCTCCCCCTTCTGGGGTGTCTGCAGACTACAGTGAAAAAAACCAAGATGGTGTCCACAAAGCTCCATCTGTGCATAAAAAAACAAACTGAGTCTTGGTCCATGCTATTGTGGCCGCCATCTTGAATTTTGGGGCCACATCCTGCAGACACCTCTGCCCCCTCCCTTTAAAGTTGGACAATGAGCCCACAACTTCCAGAACTCAGATGCTGCATTCTGATGCTAAAAAGGACCACAGGATGTAACTCTGACTCTGAAAAGGACCACAAGGTATATGAAGGGTGGACCTGAAGGTGGAAATGGAAGGGCTGTGGATCCACAGAATCTTGACCTTTGTAGTTTCTGGACATGCCTACCCACTGCTAAAAAGATGTTATGGCCTCCCGGTCATTGGCATCAAAAATGTCCACCTCCCTTCCATCTTCCAGATCTACAGAGAAGATCCCTTTGGCCAAGGGATCAAACACTGAACTGGTGCCACCTGTTCTGTCTACTGATTAATGCAACTTCCAAAATTCACTAAGAATTGCAAATATTCCACTAGGCTGGGGGTGGGGCAGACACTGTCCCCTTTCTCTTGAAGCACGGGGCAACAAGAACTGGGTCTGCTAAGGTAGCAGAAGCGGAGTCCATGAGTCAATTTGGTATCGCTTTCCAAAGAGGCCAAACAATATTAAGAAGCAATTAAGAAGGCAAATATTGATCAACATGTCAACAGGCAAAAAAGCAGCCATGAAGCTGGAAGGAAAGAAAATTAGGAGAAGCAGTTGGAAGTGTTGAGTGCGTTTAACCTGGAGAAGAGAAGACTGCAGAGAGACATGATCGCCTTTCTCAAGTACTGGAAAGATGTCATGTAGAAGATGGAGCAGAATTGGTCCAAAACCAGGAACGGTGGGGTTAAACTAAAAGGAAGAAGATTGCAGTTGGACATCAGACAGAATTTTCAAATGAGAAGAGATGTCCCATAATAGAAGAGGCTGCCTTGGGACATGGTGGACATTCCTTCAAACAGAGGCTGGAGGACCATCTGCCTGGGATGTTGTAGTGATGGATTCTTGCACCAGACAGAAGCTTGGGCTGGATCATCTCCAACCTTCCTCTGAACCCTTCTGTTCCATGCTTCCAGAACGTCAACGGCTAATCATGGAGATAGTTACAACAGGGACCTAAAGTCAAACTGTGAGTGAGTGAGTGAGTTAGATAGCAATTCAACTATCTGGCCTCCCTCTGTTACCTTGAGCTCCTTGTTTGAAAAAAGTGGAAGGGAAAAGAAGTTTTTCTTAATTTTTAAGGCAAATAGTGGCATTTTGGTTAATAGAAGAAGAGGAGAGGACCATTCAGAAGAAGAGGACAGGACCATTCCGGAGAAGAGGACAGGACAATAGCTGAAAGTCTGGTGGTCCTGCCTTAGAAAGTCAACCTTTATTGCAGTGAAGGCAACTTGCCAACACATTTACAGTTGCTTACTGCAAATTTATATCCAACGCTCCCTGTTCTTTTCCTTTCTCTTTTCTCCCCCCCCCCGCTCTTCTCTTTCTCTTTTGCTGCTGATATGATGAAAACCTTCTAGTAAAATCTTCATTAACTCCTGTCACAGCTCAGCTCCAACATTATTTTTCCTTACATTAGAATTTCCAGCTCAGCTCCCTTCTTCCCCCCTTCTTATTTTATTATTGTCAGGCTAGGAGGAAAACACTTGTCTAATTTGCAGCATCCCCATTATATGCCTTTTATAACGGTTGCAAAAAGAGAATAAATATGAAACCAGTCTTTGCATCACAACCGTATTTCCATATGACTTTAATGTGTCAAATGATTTCTTCCCTTGGGCTCATAGTCCTCAACACAGTGACAAAAGATGAGAAATACTTTGGGAGATAACTAGAGATTCTGCCTGCTGGTGTCCAGAGGTCTGATGTGTCGTGGGGAGGGTCTTAACCTTGCAGAATTTTTTTCCAATTCTTGCATGAATGGCTGACAAAGACAGGCAGGTGCTCAGAAACACCACTGGCCAGGCCACGCTCCTTTCCAAATGAAGCTGTTGCCAGCTGCAAATGGGGACTCTGGATGGGGACTCTCCCTTCCCAAAACACCCCACGTTTGTGCAGACGTGATGCAGCTCCACTTCCCTTGGGAACCGGATTTTGTTGAAGCCATGGCCTGGGGAGGGGGATGGACCCTGATGTTCAACTCAGACAAGGGTGTTCAGCTTTGAAAACGTGGACTTTGCTGGGTGGGCAGAGCCACACGCCTCCTGGAAGAACTTGGGTGAGGCTGATTTAATCCTCCCTGTTGGTGGTTTCAGTTGTCCCTGTGGCATTCGGAGGGGAGAGGAGAGGCTGAACAGTCTCATAGTTGCAATGGAGAATGACCTTGGGAGACAGAAGGAAGAGCTGCAGACTAGACAACAGTCGGATAAGAGGCAGCTGAGCCCACAGCAGGAAAAGGGGCGTGAGAAGTGTCTCAGAAGGGACTCTCCTTAGTTTCTTGGTCTGTAAAGGAGAGGCGGAGAGAGGTGCTTTCAGACTTGCAAGCTTCTGTTAATGTAACCTGACAATAAAGTTAGAGCTAGTACTCCTGGCTGTGCTTCTTATATGGGCTACCTCGCAAGGGTGACAACAGTGGACAGATGGACAGCTCTTGGCCTCAAAACCTGGCAACCTCTTGATCAGTCTTGATAAATGGAGTAGTTGTGGAGCTGCCTTTGAAGCAGGAAATGAATGCATCCCAAGTACTGGGTGAAGTTCCAGGAGATTTCCAGATTTAGTTTCAAGGTCTCTTTTGAGTCTTCTTCGGAACCAGGTCCGTGTGCAGCCCAAGCTCTTCCATGGAAACTGTGTCTCAGCTGGGGAAAAAGCCAACTCCCCCAAATTCTTCCCAGAACTGGGCACCAGAGGGACACCCAAGTTAAGATTCAATCAGAATCTGCTTTCCTGTAACTGAAATCCATTATTCTGGAATGAGGGAGAATAGGCCTTCACTTTCTTCTGCGTACCACTTCTTCAGAAGAGTACCATTGCATCCACCCTGTTTTCTTCAGCTATATCATATTGCTGTTTCACCATCAGTATGCAATCAACAACTATTCCAAGGCAGTTTTCCATGAGCATTGTTATCAAATGTGGTGTTCCTAACCCTAACCAAAGACAGGACGCGGTGGCACTGCAGGTTAAACCGCTGAGCTGCTGAGCTTGCCGATCAGAAGGTTGGCGGTTCAAATCCACGTGACGGGGTGAGCTCCCGTTGCTAGTCCCAGCTCCTGCCAACCTAGCAGTTTGAAAACATGCCAATGTGAGTAGATTAATAGGTACCGCTTCGGCGGGCAGGTAACGGCGTTCCGTTCAGTCATGCTGGCCACATGACCACAGAGGAAGCGTCTTTGGACAACCGCCGGCTCTTCGGCTTTGAAACGGAGATGAGCACCGCCCCCTAGAGTCGGACACGACTGGACTTCATGTCAAGGGAAACCTTTACCTTTACCTACCTTATACCTGTGCATTTGATTTTTGTTTTCTAAGTGAAGAACTTTGCATCTGATTTTCTTGTCCAATACACATTTGATTATGTTCAGTTTACTTTCCCTTAAATCAGGACCTTCAGCATTGTACTGTTCCTTTCTCACAATGCTCCTGGCGTTTCTACTCCCTCAAGTACGTCTTCCCTGTGGATTAGTATCAGGTCAAGGAGAGGTGATCCTCTTGGGTCCTCCACCCTCTGAAGGATCCTCTTGGATCCTCTACCTTCAGTCCCTGGCCAGCAGGGCAAACCAGGGATTCCCTGGAAGGACCACACTTGGCAGAGTGTGTTTCCCAAGAGAACTTGGGTAATTAATGTTCCCCATCACAACAACTTCATGCCTCTTGGGAAGATTTATAATCTGCTTTTGGAAGGCATCACCCACATCTTCCAGGTTGAGAGTTGACTCCGACAGCTGCATTGCTTTAATTGGTTCCACCATTAATTTTAACCCAGATGCTCCCTCGGTGTTGCCAAGTCCATTCATTCATATTTCTGAGGAGGAACAGGGTGTTTTGAACATACAAGGACAACTCCTTTTTCCCTTCTGTTGCTTCTTTCCCTTTGCAAGAAATGGCCTTCTTCAGTTGCTCTATCCCAGGCTTGGGAGCCGCCCATCAAATCTGCTCTTTTGCAGAAAGATCTCACACTCATCTTGTTCATGTCCCACACTCTGCAGAAACAAGGGTGGTTGTGAACTTTATCAGCCAATGATTTTTTCTAATTTTTCTCTGAATGGTCTAAGAGGTCCCGTTTCAGCAACTTTCCCACTTTCCTTTGTCTGAATTCCAGACTTTGGGCTTTTAGCTTCCTCCTCCCCACCCCCAGATTCAGGTTAAGGCCCTCCTAAGCAGGCTTGCTATCCATTGACAAAACTTGTATTTACCAGTCCTTGGGCAGCAGAATCCATCCACTGTCCATCATCTAGATAGCTCAGGCCAGGCTCCCAGAAACCAGATCTTAGGCATTCAAGTGGAATTAGGCAGCCAATTACTGGGGGACCTATAACTTTGATTCCTGTGCTGAAAAGGAGTTAGACTCCAGGGCCCACTCCACCTTGGAAGTTTATGATCTTTAGCACTTGAGCACAACTTCGCTCCTCTGTATTCTGCCTTGGTCAATCTCCACCTAGAATGTAGTAATCCAGTTCTGGGTGCTGCATTTTAGGAAGGCCATTGACAAACTGACGTCAGCAACCAACCTGATCAAGAGCTTGGTGTGGAACAGCTGGAGGCATTTACTGTCCTGGAGAAGAGAAGACTGTGGGAAAACATGTGAAGTTCCTAATCCCCTCTACACTGGTGAGATCACCTCTCAAAGATAGCTAAGATATTTTTCCTTTATATTACAGAAGTTCAAACTAGATTATCCTTGTGGTCTCTTCCAACCCCCCATTTCCATGATTATATAACACAATAGCTGTCTTTAAGTGCCTGAAGAGCTGTCATATAGAATTGTAGGAGATGGGGTAGAACTGTTCAGAGTTGTTCCAAAGAGGACAGGAAACAGTGGGTTCAGACAACAAGGAAGTCGATTTTGGTTGGAGATCAGGAAGGGTTTTGTAAAGATGAGGGCTGTTCCACAATGGAACAGATTGCCTTGGGAAGAAATGGACTTTCCTTCACTGGAGGTGTTCAGTCAGAGGCTGGATAGTTAGGGATGCTATAGTGATGGATTCCTGCACTGGTCAAGGGGTGGACTAGATGGTCTCCAATCTCCCTTCCAACCCTTATACTCTATAATTCTACGAAATTACAAGGAAGTAGATTTTGGCTGGACACCAGGAAGAACGTCCTAATGATAAGAGATGTTCCACAATGGAGGAGGCTGCCTTGGGAGGCGGTGAACTCTCCTTTACAGTTGCACATCAGGAAGAGCTGTTTCACAGTGGAAAAGGCTGTCTCAGGAGATGGTGAACCAACTTTGCAGGAGGTGCTTAAAACAGAGGTTGGACAGCCATCTGTTAGGGATGCAGTGATGGTGGACTCCTGAACTAGGGACTAGATGCTCCCTGATGCTTTTTTGTAATGGTAGGTGGGAATGACCTTGGGGGACCGGGCAAAGAGATGCTGCCTAGGGGAAGGTCAGATAAGAGGAAGCATAGCCCACAGCTGCATAGAGGCTCAGGAGGGACCTTCCCTAGATTATCAGGCTGTAAATTTGAGATTTGTACTTTCAGACTTAGAAGATTCTGTTAATGTAGCTGTACGATAAAGTAAAATTAGCTCATCTGGTTGTGTTTCCTGGCCGGTCTACCTGGGAAGGCTGACATCAATCTTGCCAGTCTGAAAGTACAAACCTCCCGCCATCTCTTTTTACAGCCTGATAACTTAGGGAGGGCCCCTCCTGAGCCTCTTTCTCCACCCATTATGCAGCTCTGGCTCAGCTCCCTCTTACCTGCCCATTCCCTAGGCAGCATCTCTTCACCCGGTCTCCCAAGGTCATTCCCACGTACCATTACACCTTTCCGTTCTTTGATTCCATGAACGTACTGGTTGGCTCCCAGAATACAATGAATGATTTAAAAGTGATTGGGATAAATCTGCACAAGCTCAGCAACAAAATCTAACCAGGTTGAAAAATAATCAAGTTTAGCATGTCGTGCTAATAAGGCTGCTAGGTTAATAGCAGTTAAGAACTTTGTAGGAAGGCAGATTTTATATCTTCAGATAGTTTTACTCGCTCTGTTTTATTCCTCTGTCTGCTTTTATTCTGCTCTTTGCTTTATATTGTTTCCTTAGAACTCTTTTGAAATTTTTATATAATCTGTCCTTTGCCAGAGTCTGTTTAGCTTTTGCTTATATTCTGTAGGGATGAGGGGTTCTTCCAGGCCAAGAAGAAGGGGCAGGTAGAAGAAGAACTACCAGCTATTCAACAGGCTGATATATTCCTTCAGGACAAGGAAGATCCATTTTGCTGTCAGAACAGATAAGAACTCCAAAGCATCCCTGTTCATAATTCTTAAGTTGATTGGGAGGGTTCAAAGCTGAAGTTTGGAATGAAATTCAAGGTTCTGCTCTTGTTTGCAGAAGGTTTTGACATGTGGGGTTGCTGAGCGGATGACATGAGGAGCTTTCCAGCAGTTGCTATGGCACGTCAGCTGTCCCTCTGAGTCATACACATTGAAGAAACAGCTGGATATGAGCTGTGAAATTTGGCCTCCTGTGGACAGGCACGTCAGTGTTTGATTGTTATGGTGTATCAGCCATCCCGGGCAATCAGATCACAATGGGCAAGTCATACCAAATGTGAAATGCTGACATTAAATATCATGGGAAGCCAAATGCTGATTTGGGAGATCTGGTGGTTCCCCCTCCAAAGAACTTTTGTGAGCAATACGTTTTTGTCACTCAAGCTGTGGGGAGGTGCAATGGGATGTGGGAATGACCTTGGGAGACAGGAGGAAGAGCCGCAGACTAGGCAACGGTCGGATAAGAGGCAGCTGAGCCCACAGAAGGAAAAGGGGTGTGGGAAGCATCTCAAGAGGGACCCTCCCTAGTTTCTTGGTCTGTAAAGGTGAGGGGGAGAGAGGCACTTTCAGACTTGCAAGATTCTGTTAATGTAACCTTGCAATAAAGTACTTCTGGGTGTACTTCTTGGCTGGACTACCTTGCAAGGCTGACAGGAACTGAACAGAGCCAGATCTGGAGCCCAATTCCACTTTGCACCCTGGTATGCTAGGAGGAAACTGTCTGAAAAAGGAACAATCTTGGGGAGTGTGATGGTCTGTGGGAACGACCTTGGGAGACAGGAGGAAAAGCCACAGACTAGACAATGGTCAGATAAGAGGCAGCTCAGCCTGCAGCAGGAATGGGGGTGTGGGAAGCATCTCAGAAGAGACCCTCCCTAGTTTCTTCTGTAAAGGCAAGGGGGGAGAGAGGTACTTTCAGACTTGCAAGATTCTCTTAATGTAACCTGACAATAAAGGTAGAGCTGGTACTCCTGGCTGTGCTCCTGGTCTGGACTACCTCGCAAAGCAGACAGAAGGCCTATCCTCCATAAATCTGATTGATCCCTAAGGAGACACTTCAGGGTTCTACTGAGGCCTGTTCCCATGACATGACTCACAGGGCCAATGGACGGGGTGGATTATTATGGGCTTAATTGACCAAAGCAGCTAACTCCCAAGAGCTAAGATTTAGTCCTCAACAGATCCAGTCTTGCATAACTCTAAATTAGCCCTATCCAGCTTTGGGGGAACTGTTGACCATAGGGTTACTCCAGGGAATACCAGATCTGGGCTGCAAAATTTCAGATGCCCACTAGATGGCAGCAGAATTATAGAATCCTCTAGCTCTCTCCTGCCATCTAGTGGTCTTGCAGATTTTGCAGCCCAGATCTGCTAACCCTCTCTTACTGCTCTCAAGATGGACCAAAGTATGTTCCTGCAACCACATGATGAGTTGGAAAGCGATACAAATGGGAGAGAGAGGTAAGACTCCTTTCGCCATCCATGCTGGTGCCCTCCCCGAGCCCATTATTTTTTTCTTAGTCTTGCTTGAGAAGAAAAAAGAAGATGGGGGGCGTGGGTGAGAAGTGACAGCTTGCCAGCATCGGGGAGACTGTCAACAAGACCACAACACAGACTGAACCATTCCAGATTGTGCAGAATAATGAGCCCACTACTGTCCTAGTGTTCTCTCTGCCTCAGTTGCTGGACCAGACACCTATCATGGTTATACCGTGGAAGTCAAACCCAAGCCACGTTATGAATGAATGAGGTGGACTTTCAGAAGAGTTCTGAAATGTTCCCAACCTGATCCTGGGAGAGACCCAGGTCTTACTGAATTCTCAGTCATCCCAACGTTGATCAGAAGTAGGCCTTGGGAATCAGAGCCACCCTGGACTACTGAATTTGTCTTCTGGATAAGGGGCTGCCCCTCTCAGAAGCTCAAACCCAAGTGTGTTTCCAGTGTGCGAAGCCTCTGACCTTCAAGTGTCCTTTGAAGAACTCCCACCCCCATCTCTGAAAAATAGGCAGTGTTTTATTGTGCACGCTGGCATTAAATCTTCCTGTTCCAATTTAAAAACTCCCAGCCTCTCACGATGGTTCACCTGCCTTGGGAGCCTTGAGCGTAAACTAAGCCCTTAAGGAAGGCTTTCTGGACAGGTTGTGGTGGAGTTCCCATATTCACCTGGCTGGGCCAATCACATCAACAGGTGAATTCTTCATGCCTCCCCCAAACCTGGCACCGGGGTGGGAAGGGTCAGCTTCATCTCCGCTGATTATCTGGAGAAATTTACCAAAGTTCACCAGAAACCTACAGAGCTCGGCTTTCTCGACATTCAGTAAGCAGCCCGAAAGGTCGACATTTTACTTGTATTAATTTTTTATCAAAGCTGAAAAGCTCATTTTCATGGGAGATAATAAATGCTGTCCGGGAGCTGCTGCCGAAAGATATACGGCGCCGGTCGATTCCGCCGCATGAAAAATGGCATGACTTCGGAGCCCTCTTCCTTGTCTTCTGGGCTGACCTTATCTCAAATCCCGTAAATTATTCCTTTGTTTCATCAAGAGTTGTCTGGAATAGGGTAATAGCTTCTGACACAGAGGCTGCTGAGCAAGCGGAAAAAATATGTGGCTGAAAAGAACCCCATTTGATCCACGCAAGATCCCCTCGGGTCAAGTCTTCTGTTTCCACCGGGGCCCTCCAGTCCCCCTCCGTGGGGAGGAACCCACGGCAGGACTGGTGGGGAAGGGGCACCCTTCTGCTGGGCAGCTGGGACCAAGAGGCCCAGGTGGCTGCTGGGGGACCCTCACAATCCCTTAAGGGGGAGGGTCTTCCTCATCCACTGTATATTCTATTTTAAAAAGTCAACTTTGGGAGAGCAGGGGGTATTTTGAGAGCAGGGGCCTTCTCCCATGATGACCGCCCTGGTGGGAAGTGTGGTTGCCATGTTGGTGAATCCCCAAATGCTCATTTAGCAGAAGGGGAATGGTGACGTTGATCCTCGCTACCCCCTCTTGACCCCCAGGAGGCTCACAATGATCTCCTCCTCCTCCTCCTCCAACACACACACACACACACACACCATCTTTTTTCCTTTTTACAGCCTTTTTTTCCAAACCAGAACCTGGGCTCCAGTCGTCCACCAAAGTTGGCTGAATGGCCATGGGGCTCGCTCTTCTGTATATTCGAGGGTGCTGCGTAGTTCCCGCATCTCACATTTTAACTGAAGTGGAAGTAGAAGATGGAGGTGGATCAGGGAACCCAGTGGATGCTAAGGTAGCCTCACAGGCATAGATAGAATCACAGAACTGTAGAGTTGGAAGGGACCCCAAAGATCATCTAGTCCAATCCTCTGCATGGGACAGGAAAACCAATGGAAGCATCCATGATGGGGGGTGCTGCCCCAAAGCATTAGGGCAATGTTATAAGCAAAGGCAACTGACCAAAAGCTTTTCTGAGAATATGGCCTCCAAGACAGCCAATTACACAGTTAGAGATGACTGCAAGAACCACTGTCTGGTCAAACGCAAAGGCTCTTGAGAAGAGGTCCATGTAGGACTCTAAAGCCAAGCCAAGGGAGGTCTTCTAGGTTTTTCTTCCTCTGTTGCTCTTTCTATCTCAGAACTGTCCCCTAAGCCCTGTGACATTAGGATGCAGACACATGGACCAAGATGGTCATATCTTGGCATGATGGCATCCATGTCAATTAATATCCATTCCAGTATAAGTCTTTGGAGGCTGATCACTGGGGAATAGGAGCGGGGGTGGGGGTGTATTGACCCCATGTCCCACTGAGAAAAGCCCAAGGGAAAGAAAAGCCCAATTGAGCAGTCCTTAGGGCTGCTGCATCTGCTGTAGGACTTTCTTGATGTTATTGCTTGGGTCTGCTGGGCATCCTTTGGTGATGATGCGATCTATGCAAGAAGACATTGATGGACTGCTACTGATGCTTTTGGACCATGCCCACCATGGTGATGGGAAGATTGAAATATATCAGAACAGGCCAAGGGTTATTCCAAACTGTGCCAGAACTCCATACAAAACCAAGGAACAGAGAAGAAGGAGGATTTTCTAATCCACCATTTAGACATACTAGATGTCTGATCTCTGATGTGGGTCAACATCTATTATGGTCTGATAGTCACCATTAGAAAATCCACCCACAATGTTAGGAAGTTCTGTTCTTCTTGCAGCCATTTCATACATCTTCTGAAAAGTACTAGAAGACTTTTCTACAGATGGTTCAGTAGCTGCAGTCTCTCCAGGATCTTCACCAAATGCACTTTGGGAGAAATGAATGATGGTGCCTGTAAAGACGCTGAAGAAATGACATGAGGAACAGGCATGCCTGTCTACTTCCCACAGCCTCCTAGAACCAAGAGGCATATAACTCTAACGAATCTAATCGATTCAATCAATAATTTCCACAGTAACAGGATCTCAGCCCAAAGGTCTGGCCTTGGCCTTTTCTTCATGAGAAACTGGGTTGTGCAGAGCTTTGGATCCGATTCCCAAAAGCTGCTTTGGAGCATGTGGGGTGCAAACATATGTCAGCCCCACCAGGAACACCAGAGCAGGAAATCAACTCTACAGGAGGGCTAAAACTATTTTTATTGAGACAGGCTACAATAATAAGAACCTTCCAGGCCTGACTGTGCTTCACCTCCCCTCCTTCTTAGATTGCAGTGGACTTCCAAATACTATCTTGCTTCCCAGGACTTAAAGAACGTTTCATCCCTCGCTGCTTATGGAACGGTCCTTGCATATTTCTTTCAAGACCATTTCCCTTACTCTCTACAATACAGCCTCTTTGGCAACTCCTTAAAAGAAGTGCACCTTCTCCCCATGCTGACCCATGCTCTGAAGCATGGTTTTGGAACCAGCGCTGAAGTGTTGCCCGGCCCCGTTCAGCATTACTTGCAGCTTCCCTGGCATCTCAGCAGCTTGCGTATCCAAATGGGAGATCGGCAAGGCATGGATCACATTTGTGGCATTGTTGCAGCCACCAGGCACCGCTGCACAAATGTATCACCAGGCCATGACAGAGATGAATCCAAGTGTCCACCACTGATCTTCTATGGCTTGGGATGGGAGGCTCAGAGAAAACGTACATTGGAGACAGAACTTCTGAGAATCCCAAGGACACAGCTGTCTTAGTCAACCCCTGGCCCCAGGGAAATATTTCCTCTATTGGAAATACACACACACACACACACACACACACAAACGGAATTGGCTATCTCCTCATCATCACAAAGATAGACCATCACATCAGGCCATTTTTCCTACATTTTTGACTTTCAAAAGAACTGCAAGGGCCTGAACATCTCATTGTGGCAACAAAAAGTGTTCTGTTGCAACTAATTCTCCGTTAACTGTTCATATAACAAGTCTATAAGGGGAGGGTCACTTTCATCTAAAACATGGGGGCTGTTTGGGCTTAAAAGTAACCCTCTCTGACCCTAGTGCTGAGGCGTGGTGTCCACACAACGCACTGACTTCCTGCTGCTGAACCCAGGTGAATGTATTTATTTTATTTTTCCTTACTTTTAAAAAGTAGGCAACTTCATATGAAGCTGGGCAGCCTCTACATTTAACAGAATAAATAAATGTTGTGCCTGTAGGGCCTGCAGGAGCTTTCTAAGTAGAAAAAGGGGATTAAAACATTTTAAATAAATTGAAATAAACATTTTTTGCAGCAAGCACAGGGCCCTCAACTGCAGCACCCATGCCCATCATCCGCTTAGAGGAAAGGAAAAAGGTCTAGCACCATTATGGTGGGGTTAAACCCCCTCCCCAAGGTACAAGTGAAGGCAATATGATGGTGTAACTCCTTGTAATGGTATGTGGGAATGACCTTGGGAGATCGGGTGAAGAGATCCTGCCTAAGGAATGGTCAGATAAGGGAGGGCTGAGCCCTCAGCTGCATAATGGGCGGAGAAAGAGGCTCAGGAGGGACCCTCCCTGGCTTCTTGGATGTACAGGAGACGGCAGGAGATCTGTACTTTCAGACTTGCAAGATTCAGTCAGTGTAGCTTTACAGTAAAGTAGAATTAGTTTATCTGGTCGTGTTTCCTGTCTGGTCTACCTGGTCTACCTGTTGTTGTTGTTGTTAGTGGCTGTCGAGTCGTTTACAACTCATGGCAACCCTATGTATAACAAAACGAAATGCTGTTCGGTCTTGCGCCATATGCCTGACTGGTCTACCTACTCCTTCATTTGAGTAGTTTTAACTTGGTCCACCGAAGAGCTGAAGAGGATCATGAACGAGAGATGGTAGAGCTCCCCTCCCACCTTCCGGCCCTTGAGATGTCCAGCTCCAAGTCACTTTTGCCCTACCAATCGCTGATTCAAATAGGACAGCCCCCTTGGAGTCAAGCACCCCCATTGGCCCCCTCTAGTGCCTTCCCAAGTCTTCTAGAGTCATCCAGCCATCAATGGGCCACTGACCAAGATTTTACGTTTTGTTGCTCGCTTTAGTTTAGGATTAAGACAACTCTACTTTCTTGACCTTGTCACAGGTTGGAGAAGTCCAAGTATACCAGCCTGGTAGGTTATAAAGCTCAATCAGTTCCATGGGGGCCTCCCAGGAGGCATTATTGCTGGGGGAGGAAACAGGACATGTTGCTGGAGCAATGTGGGGATGGGCAGAGAGAGCAGGAAACAGGGTGCAGGAGGGAAGGGGGCTCCTCAGTCTCCTGGTGACCACAACTGGAAGAAGAAGATACCTGAGACCAGGTGGGCATGGGATCAGCAAATCAACAGCCGTGATTTGGAACACTTTGGGCCTTTCTCATTGCTGAGTTGAAGAGCCCCCCATCCATCCCTGAAGCTGCAGAAAACTCTACCAACATGACACTTATTGCCTCCATTGCTGATCAGAGACTGCCTCTGTCCGCGGACTTCCCTCCAAGGCCACGGGAGACAATCCTAACCAGTTTTACATCTCCTGAGGCTGCCCTTCGGCTGAGCTTAAGAGGAAAAACTCTTCCTGAAAGAGGTTCAGGCTGTTGCACCCAGTAGCTTTCTGAGCACAGGGGTATTTCTGAAGGTGCTGCCAAGACTCCAGGAGAAAGATTGGTGCCTTCTGACTTGAAAGGAAAATAAATTATGGAGGTCAACAAGTTATGGAGGTCAGTGGTGCCTTGAGTCAGACTGATGGCCATAAATCAGAACAGCAATGTTTCCTGAGCCCTGGAAGCCAGCTCATGTTTGTCCTCAGTTCAGGAAGGTGCCTGGCCCTTTGCTTCCCAGAAACAGGTCTGACCAGCACATTTAAAAAGATGCCCCAGGAGCAAAAAAAAAGCCATTCCCTCAGCTGTGCAGTTCAGGACTTTTCACCAAGATATTGCTCACAGTTTTGCAAGTCATGCAAATTTGACCAAGAAAACTATTGTGAGGAATAGAGAGGAACAGACCATCATCACAAGGATACTATTCAAAGGTCAACTGCCAGACCACATTTCATCCTGGTAGCTGGACAAAAGCCCTCAAGGCTATTGGGCATCATTGTGGTCCCATGTGGGACCTCAAAGGTCCCTTCCAACCCTATGATTCTAAGAGGTCCTTCCTGGTCACCTCCAGGTGAGGGACATCTCTTTCTCCACCTCAGAGTTGTGGGTCAACTCCCAGAATCACTAGATAGTCAGAAGCAGGAGCACCTTGGGACTTTCCCCCACCTCCAGTCATGCCACGATGGAGAGCCAGATGGAAGTGGGAGGAGATTCACCAAAGGGCAGCTTTGGGAAGGAGATCTCTCTGTGCTTTCTCCACGTGAAGATCTCTAGAGGGCTGGAGGGTTATTATTTCAGCAATTGAGCAAATAAAAGGAGGCCACTGCTGTGCCCTGTCTGCAGATCAGATCAGGAAACCAAAGAGATGGTGGAAGAGAAGGACTGAAAATCATGAAACCCTGGAGACTTCTCTTTAGCTTCTCTCCAGCTTTGCAACATTTCTGTTGGGATATCTGAGCCTCTTACATCCACCCTCCACAAGGCGTACGTCAATAAGTTGCAGAGCTGAATAAAGTTGACCCCTGTATCCCATCTTCACCCTAAAAAACGGGGTCCTGTCTTTTCTTGATTTTGTCAAGGGCTGCCAGGCAGCAAACTCAAGCCACGACAAGGCCTGTACTTAATTCTCAGCAGGCAGGGCAGGCAGGGCAGGGTTTCACCTTAGATTTGCGCAAGGGAAGCCCCTGGGAACTGTCAACACACAGTTGGCTGGAGAATGTGTGCACAGCCAAGCTAGTCCAAATATTGGAACTTCCTTCTGCACATACCATCTTAATGGGTGAAGCTCTGCAGTGTTTGCGGAACTACCAGAATCGTAAAATACGACTCAATTCTGCACTAAACCTCTTAAGGGCTGCTGAAAAGATTTCTAGGTAATCCGCTGCCCCATATTCTTTAGTGCTGGGATTTTTTCCCCCTCCATTTCTTTGCTCACAGTCTTCATTCTCCTTTCTTTCCAGGCATAACAATATTTGGCTCCTGCCCCTGGGGAAAAGGTCTATCCTGTAATCCACAGTTTTTCTTGCTCCTCAAATGTCCTCAGGCAGCTGAGGGCCTTCTGACTCGCTTTTATTGTCATAACTCATGTTGCACCCTGCATGTTTCTCTGAGAGGGAAGTGACCAACTTAGCAATATTTAACCCCCCAACCAAGAACAGATTAAGAAACAATCAAGATAATAAGTGTTTATAAGAACAGCATCTAACCACAAGGACTAAAAGACACTCAACTGCTTGAAATTCTTAATTGAGTGCCTTCTTAAAGATCCACGTGCTTTACACACTAATCCTGGCTCTACAGGGGCTGTAATGGATTCAGATTTATCTCAGGACGTGCTGGTCGGAGGCACAGATTACGAATGACCGTTTCCGAAAAGATAAAGTCTTCAAGAATGGTCTCCAACATTGCCCAAAGGCAGAGGTCACTTGAAGGATAGTAATCATTTTAATGAGCCTAACCTTTTTCACTATACGCCAACAGGGACACATCACATATTCAATGTATATGTGTTCAGGCTTGGGTTGAGCTAATGATAGGACTGTGGCCAATATTTACCACTTGACTGAAAACTAATGGTTTTTGAAGAAGTGGAAATTAATCCACCCAAATTGTTAGAACATTCAACTTCCCAAAGCCACTGTTTGACCTGGCAACTCATCCTTGACCATGAAATGGATCCTTTGGTTTCTGTTCCTCTCTAGAAACTAGGACAGAGGCCTTCTAGATCACTTCCTGCTCAGTGCAGAAATCCAAATGAAAGCATGGCCACCAAGTGGCTTGAACATACCCAGCAAAGGAGAACCCACCACATCTCTGGGTCATAGGTTCCACTGGGAAACTGCTTTTACTGCCAGGAAATTGTTTCTGATGTTCCACTGGCATCTGCTTTCCAGACATTTAAATCCATTCTCCCATGTCCTGACCTGGGAGAATGGATTTGGAAGCTAAGTCCTATGAAGAACAGCTAAAGGAACTAGGTATGCTTGGCTTAATGAAAAGAAGACTGAGGGGAGACGTGATGGCATCTTCCCATACTTGAAGGGCTGCCCCAGGGAAGAGGGCGTTGACTTATTCTCCTTGGCACCGGAGGGTAGGACAAGGAGCCATGGGTGGAAGCTCATCTGGGGGAGACCCAACCTGGAGACAAGGAGGAATTTCCTGACAGTGAGAACTGTTGAGCAGTGGAACAGTTGGCCTCCCGGAGTGGTGGGTGCTCCATCGCTGGAGGTGTTCAAGAAGAGACTGGACAACCATCCATCCGAGATGGTATGAGGACTCCTGCCTTGGGCAGGGGGTTGGACTAGGAGACCTCCAAGGTCCCTTCCAGCCTTAGGATTCTATGATTCTATGAGCTTGGAAAGCGAATAAGCAAAACTCCTGCCCTTATTCAGGTGGCATCTTGGCGAGTTACTGGAATCTCTTCTTCCCAGAGAAGAACAGCAAAGATGACGGGGGGTCTGGAGGCCAAATCCTACGAAGAACGGCTAAAGGAACTGGCTATGTTCAGCTTAATGAAGAGAAGACAGAGGGGAGACATGATGGCATCTTCCCATACTTGAAGGGCTGCCCCAGGGAAGAGGGCGTTGACTTATTCTCCTTGGCACCCAAGAGTAGGACAAGGAGCCATGGGTGGAAGCTCATCTGGGGGAGATCCAACCTGGAGACAAGGAGGAATTTCCTGACAGTGAGAACTGTTGAGCAGTGGAACAGCTGGCCTCCCGGAGTGGTGGGTGCTCCATCGCTGGAGGTGTTCAAGAAGAGACTGGACAACCATCCGCCCGAGATGGTATGAGGACTCCTGTCTTGGGCAGGGGGTTGGACTAGGAGACCTCCAAGGTCCCTTCCAACCCTAGGATTCTATGATTCTGTGACCTCAGGAATGAAAGAGGTGACCTTCTGTTAGCCCTTCAAGGTAGGCCAGGTCAAGAAACAGGGATTCCAGGAATGCTGTTTATTATGATAGGTTAGCAGAACAGAGGCCTGAAAGCCTGTCCAAGTTTCTCTCTAGTTCGTCTTATACCAAACAAAATCAAGACAGGGCTACTCTGAGTTTCTTTCTCACCCTTCCCTCTTTCTTGGGGCCGAGTTGTTTTTTTTCTCAAAGTTTCCTCTTCATGTCTCGCTCTTTTCTTCCCTGTTCCCAAGCTCAGCTCTGCATTCCATCGCATCTTCTTCCTTTGAAGAACGAAATGGGGTCCTCTTTCAGTCCTCGGTTTTCAAGACTCCACATACCTAATTCCTTCAGCCTCTCCCTACCGGGCTTCATTTCTGGCCCCTGGTCATCCTTCGTGCCCTTCGCCGCACCAGTTCTGAATTTCACAGCAAGCCTTACCAATCGTGAGGCATCATTAGATTGCACAGCCAGGCAAATGAAGTGATTCAAAATACTCCCGAGTCCAGGCGAAGGAAATGCTTTTGCACGGGGCGACACAGGGAAGGTGTTTGGAAGGAGTGAATGAAAATGGCAAACCGTAAGTAATGAAAGTGCTGGTGATAGGGGGCACTTTTTTCATTTACCATTTTGTTCAAAAATAACTTATATAATAATGCAAAGCTGTGCATGTCTGTGTTGTCGATGCCAGGAACAGGCGCTGGACAGCTGGCATGGATGGGGGCCAGGCAGCGACGGCAAGCTGTCGGACTGAGTTTCTGCCCACATTACGGTCACGTTACGGAGAATGAGCAATTACGAGATTTTGTGCAGCAGGAGAAAGCAAATATTGTGGCGATTCGGCTTCTACCCAGCAGCTCCAGGCAAGTGTTCAAAAATGCATCCATTCCACACAAAGGACCAGATTTGTGACACTTCGGGAAGCTTTTCCAGGTCCTAATTGGCAGAATGCAGTCGCGCCGCCAGGCTGTGGCACGTCCCTTGGAAGAGCAGCACGTTGCTTGGCGGGGGTTCACAGGCGCGCATCTCGCAAACTTTTGATAGATTTGCATGTGAAACTGCAATTAACACCTTTCACAGGTCGCCCCACAAGATTAATTTCCCGGACACAGATTAATGAAAACGCGTGCAAAAATATTTTCTCTATTAATCTCAATCAGGAGCAGATTAGGGCTGCCCGAGGCCGAGAAGACTTGCTTTGCCTTGGCTCCTAATCTGCAATCCTGCCCGCCCCCCTTTGCTGGGTTCTCCTGGTTAAATGGACTTGTGAAAGGTCTTTCTTAGTTATGCCAAGGAGCATCCCCCAGAAGAAACCGTAGTTAATGCTGATACACTAATCTGGCGTTCTTTTAAAGGATTGTGATTAATGCCACGGAGATGGGGAGATTTCCTGGTGGAAGTTGGGAGGGGAAAAGCGGAAAACAGGGACAGATGCTTGGAAAATTGGGCGGCACAGCAGCCCGGATTGTGTTTAGTACAGCCAGCTAGAATCCTTCATAGAAGAGTCAAAAGGGGTCTTAGAGGTCATCTAGTCTGGCCCCTGCTTGTTTTGGTCCATTTTTAACCTGCCCAATGCGCAAAGTTCTCCAGAGGTGTAGAGAGTAAAACGTCTGGATTCCTTTGGTGGAACGGGCAGCTTTTAGTGAAGGACCATCTTAGAGCGTTGGCATGGAGGTTGGCAACCCGGCATAGATTCTTCACGGTGAAAAACAATTATATTTTGTAAGAATCACCAGTGGGTGCAGTTTCCCTAGGTGGGTAAAAAGATGTGGGTCAGAAACTGGGTTGAGTGAAGTCTGGGAAGAGGGGAAGAAATTGCAAGAATCTTTTAACTCAGGGTTTCTCAAACTCGGCAACTTTAAGGCATGTGGACTTCAGCTCCCAGAATTTCCCAGCCAGCGTGCTGGCTGGGGAATTCTGGGAGTTGAAGTCCACATGCCTTAAAGTTGCCGAGTTTGAGAAACACTGGGAAAAAACCAATTCAAAGGCTCAGTGATGACATCCTTTTCTTTTTCTTTTTTGCACATCAGGAATGAAGTATGGCACAGTGTTTTAAAAAGGACAGGGAGGGCAGCCAGCCCTGTCCCTTCCGTGCAGATGTTTTTTGACAACTGTGAATGTGAACCATGTCTTTTTAAGCCGGGCTGTTCCTCTGTATGAACAGGACAAGATAAACTTCCAGACTGACCAAGGCTATCGTGCCAGAACGTTTATCAACAATCCCCAATAAAAAGAAGGCAGGCTGGTAACAGGGGAAAAAAGAGAAAATCTGACAAATTAAAAATAAAGGAGGGAAGCCAAATCATTTCCTTGCTGAATCTCGGAGCACACCGGGCTCCCAAACATCTCTCCGAAAAGCATTTTCTGATGTTCCTGAAGTTTTTGTATAAGTCATAGAGGGAATCAATGTTTTGTTGACATTCAGGGATTTTAAAACTTCAAGGCACCCTTATTTTGGGTAGCAAAATCTTTACTGAAATGCAATCGAATGACACAAAATCCATGACGCTTGCCAGCCAGACTCCAGGCTGATATATTTTAAAACCTTTACAGCCAGAAGATATTTATTTGGAGTTTCCCACATGTTGTTTTCTACAGCATATACCCAAACAGATGCCTCTTAGTCAACAGCCTTTCAGAAACTCCCCCAAACTTTCTATAAAGATATTTTGTAAGAAAGCTTTGAAGAGGGTTTCCCTATCGACTTAGAAAAAGGAAGATGCTGGATACATCGTTTTTTGTCTCGGCTGCTGTCGACACACACGCATATCCAGCAGAGAGAGAAATGTAGACCATTTCTCAGAAGTAACTACTTTCAGAGTTTTGCAGAGGTCCCAAAACGATGCACACGACCGCGACCAATGGCAGCGAGAACGCATAAGCTGTAGGGTAGGCACAGTTGTCGCATCATGCTACCCTCTCGGTATAAGCGACATTTGGAAACCGTAGAAGAGAAGTAGGAAGCCCCTCAAAATTAAAGACAAAAGGAACAAGGCAAAAGGAAAGGCAATGTAATCCAATCTAGTCACTTTCCTTCATTCCCTTTCATGAATTTACGCTTAAATCCCAAGGCAAAATCTTCCATACGTCACCAGATGGGCCCATATATTGACCGCCATTTGCCAGCATGCTTTTGGTCAATCAAGGCTTTCATGTGGTTTCTTTTTAGTAAATTTGGACTAGGCGAGCTGCTGGAGTTATTATCAGTATTTACTATTATTTATTAAATTTATACACCGCCCGTCTCACTATAAAAGTGACTCTGGGCGGCTTGCAAATTGTAAGTTTGTACCTGGGGGGTCTTCCGGGACTCGCAGCGCCTGCTTGAAGAGCAGGGGTCAGCTATAGCCAGGAAGGTGTTTGCACAGCTCCAAGGCTGTCAGTTGCAGCCTTTCCTAGGCCAGGCAGCCTTCAGACAGTCTCGCGTGCCCCAGTCACCTCCTGGCTTGACTACTGCAATGCACTCTATGTGGGGCTGCCCTTCAAGACCACCCGGAAGCTTCAACTGGTCCAGAATGTGGTGTTGCGAGCTGCTCTGGTTGCCGGTTTGCTTCTGGGTGCAATTCAAGGTGCTATAAAGCCCCGCGCAGCACAGGGCCTGGTCACTCGAATGACCGCCTGTCTCCGTAACATCTGCCTGGCTGATTTGATCCTGCACGGTTGGCGCGCTCTGTTCCTTCGATTGAACAATGTCATCTCTCAGGAGCCCAGAAGTGCACCTTCTCTGTGGCAGCGCCTGCCCTCTGGAAGGAGGTTCCCCCCGAGATCTGGATGGCCCCTTTCATTCAGGTCTTCAGCAAGGAAGAGTGAGATCATCTTTTTTCCTTTATTTTTTTATCTTTCATTGTGATTTCTCTGTTTGGTTGTTGTGACTCACCCGGGGTCGTTGAGAGTTGGATGGCGTACACATTTAATAAATTATTATTATTATTTCTCTGCCATGTGCAGCATTTCCTGCTAACGGCAAGAGAGTGCCACCTCTCTTTGGCCACAGGTTAGGATCTCTAACCTAGAGGTTCCTTGAAGCCAGCAGCTGCACCCACATTCCACCAACTAGGAGGCACAAGCTGTGTGCTGATACTCTCAGCTTACAACAGCCAACATTCAGGAAAATGGAAAGGTCTATTCTTAGAAGTGAGAACTGTGCACAGAAGGCCCAAAGAATTTCTGCCTTCCTGGGAGAAATTCAGCGAAATCTTCTCACTGTGGAGCCCTTGGCGGTCTCTGGGCTTGGCTTTGCCTGCAGACGTTTCATGACCCGACTAGGGAACTTCATCAGTGCTGGTGAACGTGGGGTTTGCTCCCTGCTGAGATACAGTGGCATGCCCTGCCAGTGTTGGTGGGGTGTGGTTGACAGAAGGAACTACCAAGGAGAAAACCACTCCCCCACCAACACTGGCAGGGCATGCCACTGTATCTCAGCAGGGAGCAAACCCCACGTTCACCAGCACTGATGAAGTTCCCTAGTCGGGTCATGAAACGTCTGCAGGCAAAGCCAAGCCCAGAGACCGCCAAGGGCTCCGCAGTTCAGCCCTGGGCTATGGAGATTTTCCTCTGTTGGATGTTCTCCTCTCTTCTCTGCCCACAAAGAGGAAGGTACCTGTGGTTGCAATGCCCTGGATGCACGGTCCCCCAGGGTCACAGCTGCTTCCCCCCCCCCCAAAAAAAATATTCCCAGCAAAATATGAGTGATGGAGTTTCAGGCCGTACAGCTTGAACAAACGTGTGTTTGTGGCGTGGCAAGCGCTCCCTTGAAACACTATGAAAAATTACATCAACAAGCAATATTTGCGAAATAACTCCTGTTTTCTAAAAACTCCTGTTTAAAAACTGCCTTGAAGAAATGCCAAATGAATGCAATAGCTATCTCCAGCTACCATTATAATAGCTGATTTTCTTGAACTGGTGCATCGGCTTTAATACGTTGAAATATATCTGTAGCTAATGTTTTTAAAATTTCTCTGGGGACCGAGCCACATCCCTTGAAAACCGACTCAAGGTTATTTCCCCCCATAAACCACAACCTGCAACTGTCACAAAGGTCATTTTAAAGAGCAGGCACAAAATCTCTGTCAAGATGGGTCAGCTAGAATGGCACCGAGATGCAAAGTGGAGCTGCGCTGTAGTTTTTTATCAACACATTATTGGCCATTTTATTTGCAATTCATTTCCCAATCATTCCTAATACGGCCTTTCCGCCCTTGAGTTCTTTGCCTCTAGCATAGCTGAAATCAGCTAAGCTTTTCTCGGGGAGTGTGTGTATATATGTATGCAGGTGTGTAATGTGTGCAAAATTTGCTCGTCCCTGATTTTCATCCAGTAGCCAAGGAACTTAGAGTCAAGAGCAACTTTTTGGTGGCTTCACAGGCCGACCCATTGGAAGAGTATAGAAGCAGAGTGCAATGGTAGGTGGGAAAGGCCTTGGGAGACTGGGCCAAGAGACACGGCCTAGGGAAGGGTCAGATAAGAGGTGGCAGAGCCCGCAGCTGCATAATGGGTGGAGAAAGAGGCTCGGAAGGGGCCCTCCCATGTTTTTCAGGCTGTAAAAGAAACAGGGCAGGGGGGAGAATTGGAGTTTCAGACTTGCAAGATTGATGTCAACCTTACTAGATAGACCAGACTGACTATACGGCTAGATGAGCTAATTCTACGTTATTGTAAAGCTACATTGACAGAACCTTGCCTAGTTTTGTTAATGTCTATCCAGCTGCAGGCTAGGCCCTCTCTTATCTGACCATTCCCTAGGTAGCATCTCTTGGCCCAGTCTCCCAAGGTCTTTCCCACCTACCATTACATTACTTGGGGTCCCCTCAGAGCCGTGGAAGGCCATGACGAATGGCTCCGGCATGGAGTTGTGGAGGGGGGGGGGTTGGGGGTAGGAAGGGGTTGGTGAAGCTCTGTGGAGGAAGAGGGGGATTGGCAAAGCACTACTGGCCAGTAGAAGCACCTGTCCTTTCATTTTTCACCCAGTTCTGCATTTGTTGATCTTCTCGTAAGGGTCCGTGTAGGAGATTTCCTGAAGCTCCGGAAAGGGAGCAGAATGCCTTCGAAGCAAGGCAGACGGCGATGAGCCAGCATGGGGGAAGCCGGGGTGGGGGAGGAGAAGTTGTTCAGGGCTGACAGCTGGAGAGTGGGCAGGGCAGGAGTCTCAGAAGGGGCCCTCAGTTTCTCAGGCTGTAAAAGAGACGGCAGGAGAATTGTACTTTCAGAAGATTCTGTCGATGTAGCTTTACAATAAAGTAGAATTATTCAATTCTCCCACCATCTCCTTTACAGCCTGAGAACCTAGGGAGGGTCCCTCCTGAATCTCTTCCTCTGCCCGTTATGCAGCTGAGGGCTCAGCCCTCTCTTATCTGACTGTTCCCTAGGCAGCATCTCTTCACTCCTTCTCCCAAGGTCACTCCCACATACCATTACAATTTGCCCTAGTGGTAGGAGAGGAGAACAGATGAGGACATGTGACTTGAACATGTGGTTTTATGGAAATTCCTGTGTCATATGCATTATACCTATTTTAATTACAATGCTGGATGAACATTATGCATTTTTCTTGTTATCAGCTGTGGCTGTTTCTGAAAAAGTGGCCAAATTCTATGCAATTGCTATTACAGTAAATCCACAGTCAGCCAGACTTGAGTAGTTTTAGTGCTGTTACTTTGCAATTTTGTTTGATAACACACTGTTAGCACATGTTTTCTTTTATAGTTGGTTTGTGTCTGTAATAAATCTCTGTTCTCAAAAATTCACCATTATTGTTTAGTACAAGCACAAATTAGACTCGAAAGACACTGAGAAACTGCAACGGATTGAGAGCAGACCCATGAGGGTCATCGGGGAATTAGAAAATAAGTCCTACCACAAAAGATTGAAGGATCAGGGAATGCCTTTCTTTGAGAAAATGTAACTGGGGAAGTGTATGATGGTAAACCTCCCGTACTGGAAAAGATGTCACATCAAAAGACATCTGTTCCCCGTTATCCCAGAAAGACAGAATAAGAGATTTAAGCAACTGGAAGGCAGATTCCAGTTGAAGGTTAGGTGAAAAAAAAAAATCTAATGAGCAGTTTGACAGTGAAAACAAAGGAAGTGGTGAGTATCCTGTACTGGTTGTATTCAAAGAAAAGCTGAGCAGACATTGGTCAAAGATACTTTGATTTGGATTAAGATGGTTGGATCTGATAGCATAAATGGTCTCGTCCAACTCTGGGACTCTAGGACTACATGACCAGAAAGTAAAGCCCATGGACTTGGGAGCTAAAATCCCAGAACAAACAGGTTATATTTTGACAAAGCAAGAGGCCATGTTAATTTTATGCTAATTAAGCTTGCGTTGACACTTTTGAACTTTGGTGTTGGAGAAGGCACTTAAGAATACCGTGGAGAGCCAAGAAAACAAACTGATGGGTCACCGAACAAATCAATCCTGAGTTTTCACTTGATGCACAAATGGCCAGGCTCAAATTATCCTACTTTGGACACATTATGGAAGACCCACCTCTCTGGAGAAGGCTCTGATGTGGGGAAAGGTGGAAGGAAGGAGAAGAAGAGGACCACTAGCTGCAAAGTGGATGGATTCAGTCACAATGGTGGTGGGTGCACCCTTGGAAGACCTGAAGGACAGACCATGATGGAGAAAATCTATCTATGTGGTTGCTAGGAGTCAACAACAGCTTGATGACACATAATCAATTGATCAATCAAAATTAAGGTCGTAAAAAAATCTGCCATAAAGTTTCATGCAAATAAAATTATCTATCAAAGTGAACTCCCTTGAGGAAGCAGTTAGAGGGCCCTATCTGAGTTTCCATCATTCTCCGCTCAAAAGGTCTATATTTGGGAAAGATGTGTCCAAAATAGGGAAGTGTGCATAGGAAATGTCCTGACAGATATGCATATACTATGGGGATTTGAGTTTTAAAACTGGACATCAAGACATCTGGACGTACGTGGAAGACGATTGCATGCAAAATGCTGAATATGAGAGAACACTGCATAAACCAACCAACGGGGGTCTTCCTACCATTTTTGAAAAAAGGAAGAATTGGGGGATGGAGGAATGCCCAAATGAAATAATGGATGAAGCCCAGCACCAGGAACATGAGCTGGGTTAAAATGGTTTCAGAAGCCCACAGTGTCGCCCGAATCCTAGGATGGGTGGAAAATGTCGATCAGGCCCTGTTCTGAAGGGCATCTTGGCTTCCAGCAGCAGCAGACAACGCTGTTCCTCCCGAGCAACCCCCAAATTCAAGTCTGCCCTCCATGCACAGCATTTTTCTAAAAACTCACCAAATCGAGCAAGTCAAAAGCAATTAAACAGTCATTCTTTTTATTAACGTTCTTTCATTAAGACTGCAAGTACAACTGCATTCCTGAAAAGAAAAATACAGTGATTCCCATTTTTCCCACACCTGCAGAAGCCTAATTCTCGTACGTTATTTCAGTAATCTTGACAACGGTTTTCTGTAATGAGCCTCGTTATCCTGTATAAAAAAGATTGTGCTTGGGGAACTGAGGTTGAGCAGAAACTTCTCTGACTTTTATCCTGCCATAACCAAAATCCCATGCACCAGTTCCCGTGCCTTTGTGCATAAAGGACAACTGAAAACACATGCTTGGGGTGCACACCCCTGACAGACGCCCTGTGAGCAAATCTTCTTTCCTGTCTGGGTCAACTTTTCACACTTTTACCAGTAATCCCATTTATTTCCATGTGTGTGTGTGTGTGTGTGTGTGTGTGTATAAAATCTCTACACACACACAAACACACATATACATATACACACCCACACACACCTACACAAACATATATACCATGAAATTATACAGTTTTGTATCATTATTCTATTAAATACACATACAGGTAGTCCTCATTTAATGACCACAATTGGGACCAGAATTTCAGTTGCTAAGCAAAGTGGCCATTAAGTGAATCCAACCTGATTTTACAGCCTTTTTTGCAATGGTCATTGAATGAATCATCATGGTCATTAAGCGAACCATGTGGTTGTTAAGTGAATCACATAGTTCCCCATTGATTTTGCTTGCTGGAAGCCAGTTGGGAAGGTTAAAAATGGTGATCATGTGACCACAGGATGCTGTGGCGGTTTTAAATGCAAACTGGTTGCCAAGCACCCAAATCATGATCACATGACTGCGGATGCAGCGATGGTCATAAGTACGAGGACCAGCCAGAAGTCGGTTTTTCAGCACTGTCATAAGTCCGAACCATCACTAAATGAATGGTTGTTAAGCGAGGACTACCTGTACACACGCACACACACACACTCAAATATATAACCATGAGGTTATACCATTTTAAAAATCCGTTCCATTTGCTTTTTAAATGGTACAATCTCATGATCTGTATTTGAAGATACACATGTAAACATATTTTTGCCTCAAATTAATTGCTCAGACATGCATTGTAGCTCCAAGTGCATATTTAAATGCATTTTGAAACCGGGGTTCCAGCTGCAGAGAGCTGCTTGGCTACTCTTTTGAGCAATGCAATCACGGATGGACCAGGTGGGAACTGAGCGAGATCAGACTGGCTAGCAAACTGCTAACTGCGCCATTATGCACCGCGTTGTGAGAACGGAGATGCCTCAAAGCAAGAAGCCCACGAAGGAAGGGACGACGGCAAGGGGCAAGTGTGGCAGAAACGTTTTCCTGAAAAATGCTTACTCCCTCCACTCCTCCCTCCTAACAGCTAAAAGCCCCCCATAGTTGAGATGCTGGTTTCAAGGATGTGCAGAGATCAGTCCAAAGCGTTCAGGGTATGTTCCACCCAATGGCCTGCAAACTGCCTTTTAAAGGAAAACTGCACATGGACCCCACTGCTGTCGCTGTATGCAACTTTCCGAGTACATATACCTTCCTCTAACATAATCTGTGGATATGCAGTTTTCCCCAATTAACCCACTGGTTTTTGCCTCTATTTCTCAATATGGGTGCACTATTTTTCAGCCAGCCAGCCAGATAATTTCAAACCGGTCCAAGAAGAATCCATGAACGGTGCAGCCTTCCGTGCTAGAACAAGGTTTTAAAAATGGCTACTGCTACTTTACTCGGAAAGAAATCCATTGTGAATTCCTTTGGCATGCCTTGTCGATGAGCAACATGGTGGGCAAAGTGTCAGTCCCCAGGCTTGGCAACACCAGCAAAGGAGGCCTCTAGAAGATACTCTAGATTTCTTGGTGGGATGGACAACTGAAGAACCCGTTTTCCCTAAGCAGGCTCATGCTCCTACATAGACCCCAATCTCTATCCAAGAGATCGCTTTACAATCATTTGTGGCTCATATCCCACCAAATACAGGGAGTCCTCATTTAGCGACCACAACTGGGACTGGAAACTTGGTCATTAAACAAAGCGGTTGCTAAATGAAACCGCGACTGTGCTTACAACGTTCCTTCCGCTTTCCTTTGCTTTACTGACCTGCGAAGGTTGTACATGCGAGGATTGGTTGCAAAGTTACTTTTTCATTGCTGTCGTAACTGCGAACAGTTGCTAAATGAGGTGGTCACTAAACGAGGACTATCTGTAGGATGTGCACGCACTCCAGATGCTCTGAAAGGGGATGAGAAATTTTGGTGACACTAAAAAGGAGAGTTATTGTATGCTAATTAAGGCAATTAATTCTCACTTGAGATTTGGTAGCCTCCAAGGGGCTATCCATGATATTTTACAATATCCATGATAAATGATAAAATATCCATGATATTTTATTAGCAGTTCCCTTATAAAATATTGAAAAGTCAGGAGGGCAAGGCCTGGTCTGTGTGCAAGCAAACAGTTCTCACTCTGCATGTCCCAATGTGGAATGCATACACCATACTGGTCAGTGCCTTAAGAAATCTTTTGTTTTCTTTTTTTAACCAGACATAATGAGACTGTTGAAAAAGCCAGAAGGAGCAAGTTGAAACCCAGCAGGTTTCTGGACTTCTGTTTTTTTAGCTTACTGGCTTTGCATCTGGATGGAAACATGCAGAAAACACACCTGTCTCAATTCATTCTGCCCCTCTTTGTGGTGCCAGTCTGGGATGTGTGTCCAGCTCAGACTGAAACCGGACAGAAGGCAATGCCACACACAGCCCGATACCTCTCCCAAACGCTGAGGAGCACTTTTTGGCCAGCGCGCCCCGATCTCCGTGGGGGACTGAGGCTGCCCCTCAGGGCCCAGCAAGCTGAAGGGAGGAGCAACACCATTTTAAACAAGGCTTGGAAGGAAATTAATCTAAAATTACCTTCCCTGTGTTGGGAGAACCCTGCCTTCCACTTTGGGGTGTGGAAGAGGAACCCAAAGCCAGCGTTGACCTAGGGCGAGACATCTGCTCTGGCAAAATAAGGCGAGGTGGTCCTTCTCCGCAACAGGGCTCCAAAAGATCAGCCTAAACAATGGAGCAGCCCAATGGGGCTAATGCAAGGGTGGGAAGAAACTGATGTGACTATAAATGTGATTTAGCGGCTAATCAACCAGGGGAGAGTGCCAAACGCTCCCCAAAATGTTAACTTAATTCACTGCGCTTTGAAGGAGAGAAGGACAGGAAGAAGGGGACGTCCTGCAGCGGCTCTTTAAATCTCCGCTGTTCTTTTCAGAAGCGGGATTAATTTTTTTCTCTACTTGAGCCTCCTTGAAAAAGATGCCCCGGAGGACGAGGCGGCTTGGCGCACCCAGCTGGCCTTTGGGGGGCACATCTGCTCGCTCAGAGACCTTCCTCAATTATCTGGGCAATCGGCTGGCTGAGAAGCGATTTCTCGCTGCCTCTCCCTCCCACCCTTTCCAAGAACTTCTTAAATTAAGAAAAACTCAAGTTTCACACCAACTGGCAGATGCCTCTATGCCTCTCGGGCAACCCAACCTGCAGCTTAACCACCTGCCCCCCCATGCCTTCTTCTCACCCTTTCTGGCAGTTAGAATCAACATGATAAATCACTTGGCAGAAGATGCACATAAATGCCCTCCCTTGGCAGACGCACACAAACACACACAGGAACCCAAACACAAACACGCGCACACCCCCTGCCTCTTTCCACACCAACCTGTGCTCTAACTGCAGCCACACACTGGAAACAGCTGCCTGTGCTTCACGTAGGAAGGTGTGAGCTGTCCCAGGGAAGGAAAAAGTTTCTTGTGCCCGGCAGATCTCAGTGCACAGCAGGCAGGAGGTCCCCCATCTCCCAGAGACCTGAAGCCAGGTTGCAGAGGAACACGGGGGTGGAAAAGCAGGAGATGGAAGGAGGGCCTTAGAAACAGTGGGGCAGGGCAGTGCCCCTGGATTCCAGGCAAAGCCAGCTGGGTCGGAGAGGCGGAACTGCTTGTGAATTCCCAGGAATAGCAGGAGGAGGACTGGGAAGTCAGAAACGGATCCTTCTCTGATTGTGGCCTTCCTCCTCCTCCTCTTCCTCCTCATCTGAGCAGCTCACCTTGCCAAGGGCGGCTCCATCTCGATGACCTCACTGCCACCGGAAAGGCGAGGGTCCCATCACTATGATTGAGGAAAAGGAGGAAGAGAGATTCATGCTCTGGCTTGGAAAGGTTTCCACCAGCCCTTCGGAGGGAATCACAGGATGTCTGAGTAGACAGAGGCCATCTAGTCTACCCCTTGCTGAGGCAGGAATCCACTGGAGCAACTTTAAGGTGGGTGGGCTTCAACTCCCAGAATTCCACCCATGCTGGCTGGAGAATTCTAAGAGCTGAAGTCCAGCCATCTTAAAGTTGCTCAGGTTGAGAAACTCTGTGCTAGACCATCTATCCAGCTCCTCAAGGCAAACCCCCAGTAAGAGAAGGGTGTCCAGAGGTTCCTCCTAAAATTCAGCCTGCCCCCCAATTTCAACAGAGAATGGGTCTGTGCTCCCCCCCCCCGCCCCCTGCACATAGCTGCCATAGGATAGGTGGTGTTTTATCTATGGAAAAGATTCAACATTGTGGCTGAATGCAAAGCTGCCTGTATGGCCTGCTTTTGAGACAGCCAAAGCATGGGAGCCTGTGCGGTGCATCAGCCCCTTGGGAAGGGAGATTCCCACTTCCAAGCCAGCAGCTCCAGAATTAAAAGATTTTTTTAGTATTTGGGGGGTGGGGAGAGAAACTTCTGTCATTGTGGCAAAGATGGTCAAATTCAACCCAGAGCTGCTTCCAAAGACCAGTCCTGGCCTCCTTCTTGCCTTTGATGCTAGAGCATTCTCTTCCTTGCCGCCTCCTCACCACCACCCAAATTTCTTTAGAAGGCAAAACAGCCCCGTGCCCACGGATGAGAGCTGGTCTTCTGACCGATTCCCCGGCGAGACGTCTCTTTCGGTTTCACTTGGCTTAGCTGGCTTGGCTTAGGATGGGGAGATCGAAACATGTCCAACGTCCCGCTAGAGAAGGGGGTGGGCGGGTGGGGAGTGTAAAATAAATATATTTCAACTTGTAGCTGAGTGCCTTGAGCAACTGCTGGAGCAGCCTTATTTGCTTGAGAAATATTGAAGGCTGCGGCTTCCCGGGGAAGATTAAGTGGGCTATTAATAGGAGAGGCAGAAGGAAGGACAGTGAAGGCCACGGCTGCTTCTGGCAGCAAGTTGGGGGTGCTCTGTGCTGGACTTCCAGGCCCCTTTTCAGCAAGGCTTCAAGATCTCCTACCGGGAGGTCCCCAGGAGCAAAAAGGCCCCACTGGCACTCGTCATCTGCAGTGGGTTTGTTCACCTGGAAACATGCCACTTTTCCACCCCAACCTCCTGCAAAGTTCTTAGAACCTCCTGGCTGAAGAAGCCAGAGGATGTCAGTTGCGAAAAGCTGGCCACAAGCACTACTACAAATCCCATGCTGCTCCAGGCATCCTTTCACTTGCTATCCAGTTGTCATCTTTTTAAAGTGGCTGAAGGGGTGTGTGCAATGTGTGATGAAAGGCTAGATACACTTCATTGCAGCTGAGATGAAAAGTTCACCAAAAGTAGGTTTTTTTGAGGATCTGTGGTGCTCCAGCCTGAAATGTTGCCTGGTGGAAGACTGGGTAGGATGGGTCAGAATTGCTCCGAAAAGCAAGTAACACCAGGTGTAAACTAAGAGGAGGCAGATTTCAGCTGGGTGTCAGGAAAAAATCCAAGTGACTTAAACCAAGGCTGGGTGGCACTGGGTAAGGGGCTGGACCAGATGATCTCTAAGATCCCTTCCAATCCTCCCGTGCTATCATGACAGACAGACGGAAGGAATGAGAAATCACACCCTGAAGCACCCACTCTCCACCAATTTAATTTGGATGACCTTGAGTTTAGATACCACTAGGCAGAAAGTAAACCTGCTCGCCATAATGTCCTAATTTTTTAAAAAAGTCACATTCTCCCATTTTTCCTCTCCAACTTAATTGTTTTATGCCCATCCATCCAATATGGGATGGCAGAAAACCTCAAAGGTGGTGCTATTAAAATTTAGCAGCTCCAAGATTCCCAAGCATGGATTTCTGAATATTTTGTAAAACCAAGACAGATAAAAGTCTTCCCTTTTACAGGGATCCTTTAGATTGATGCTCTCCTGCTTTGCAGGAACTTGACCACAATGAAGTAGCTCCCCCCCCCCCACACACCTTGGCCTGGGAGGCAACGGGAGGTTTAGGTAAAGGAAAAGAGATCTGGAAGGAGACAAAGCGTTATTGATGCATTATTAGATTGCCGCACTTCTGAAAGTGCAGAACAATTACCGGAAATTAATTTGGAGGTGGGGGGAAAAAAAAACAGCTGGATGGCCAGATAGCAAAGACGCCTCCTTGCAATCTGTTCTGTCCGTGCCTTGGATTGAATGTGCCAACCTGGCCTGTGCACCACACCTTCTCCAGAGGAAGTTCAACAAAGCCAGAGGTTTCTGTGGTGTCACCTTGTGAAGGGCGACTCCGGGACGGGAGCTGTGCCACGGAGAGTACAGATTGAGAGGCTCCCCAAACATTAAACATTCAAGGCGAGCGCTGAAAGCCATGGAGATGCCCTTGGGGAAACAACAGACAGAACAGAAACTAAAACACTTTAAGCCTGAGAAACGGCGTAAATGTGAGAGAGAGGCTGAGATTGACCCTAATTCACTGGAGTATAAGAGAGACGGGGAAAAACTCAAGCAGGCTTTCAAGAGTCCGTTACTGCTGATTGATTGATTATGTGCCATCAAGTCGGTGTTGACTCTTAGCAACCACACAGATAGATGTTCTCCAGGAGGATCTGTCCCCAACCTGGTCTTTCAGGGCTTCCAACGATCCATCTTTTGCTCCTGTAACTGAGTCCATCCACCTTGCTGCTGGTCATCCTCTTCTTCACTTTGATTAGCTGATTATGTGCCATCAAGTCTGTGTCAACTCTTAGTGACCACATAGAAAGACCTTCTCCAGGATGTTGTGTCTGTCCACCTGGCTGCTGGTCATCCTCTTCTTCTCTTTCCTTCCATCCTTCCCAGCATCAGAGCCTTCTCCAGAGAGCTGGGTCTTCACATCATGTGTCTGAAGTAGGATACTTTCAGCCTGATCATTGGTGCCTCGAGTGAGAACTCTGGATTGATTTGTTCAAGGACGCATTGTTTTGTTTTCTTGGCTGCCCATGGTCTTCTCAGGAAAAGTAGAGTTCCTGTCAGGCAGTCCATCTGTTTCCTGACCTGGACTACCTCAAAGGACTGGCAGCAGATGACTGAGGAAAGGTTGCCCCAAGTTCTCCAGGCCACGGAGCCAGAAAGCTGCAGAATCAGAGTGGTCTGGACTGAAATGCTCTCCTGCAACTGCACAGAATTGCATCTTCAACCTTCCTTCAGATTGCAGAGGAGAGCAAAGGTAATCCAGTGCATTGTCTGTGCCGTCAGCCTTACCAGGCAGACCAGACAGGAAACACGACCAGATGAGCTAATTCTACTTTATTGTAAGGCTACGCTGACAGAATCTTGCAAGGCTGAAAGTACCTCTTCCCCCCCGTCTCCTTTACAGCCCGAGAAACCAGGGAGGGTCCCTCTTGAGCCTCTTGCCCCACCCATTATACAGCTGTGGGCTAAGCTCTCTTTTATCTGACTGGTCCCTAGGAAGCATCTCTTCACTCTGGCTCCCAAGGTCTTTCCCACATACCGTTCCAGTTCTCACGGCTCCTCGTTTCATCGCCCCCTGCCCAGTTGAGGCTCCGACCTCTTGAGGCACAGGGCCTCCTTTCTCAGCTCGCAATGCTGTAGACGAGGGCGGGGGGTCTGACAGCCATAATGTAAATGACGATTGCAACCCTTCCAAATCACTTCTGCCTGCTTGGGTTCTGTCATCCTAGCAAACATCGCAGGATGCCGATTACAAATGCATGCTGTTGCCCGCCCACCCCCCAAGCCACCTGATGTGGTCCTTTAGATCTGAATGCCTCCCCAGAAAGAGAAAAGGAGAAGATAAACAGCTAATCTCTCAGTTTCTCACCGGCACATTCCCAAAGTCACCAGCCACATGTTGATGATCCCCCATTTGCATACAGTGTCCTCTGCCTTCAACTTTCTTAATAAAGTTTATCTCCAAGGAAATGGTAGCAAAAAGACAGCATTTGCATATAAATAATAGACATGTCAAAACATAAGATGGTAGGATTTGGTATTCTTAACTGGATTGTGATACACAATTTGTTCCTTAAATTCCAGAGTTTCTCTCCCAGTCTTCGCGTGCTAGGAGAGGCTCAATCCAATTAATTAGACGACTGTGCTATTTACCTAAGTCAAGGTGCTTGATTAAGAGTTGCCCTTTTCCTCAACTAATGATTCCCTTCGGAAACAGAATCGTAATTTTAATTCTGTGTCTTGCAGAGGGGAGAGGACCATGAATTTAGCAAGGGTTTCAGGGTTGACAAAAGGAGAGAGAGAGATGGAAGGAGAGGAGGAACAGAAGAAAAAAAAATTCAGGGAAGACAAAGGAAAACTGGATGAATTGGGAACGATGGGGTCACCCTATGCCAAGTATAGCTTGTTTTTCTATCTCCACCCCCAAATTTGCCCCCAGTATTCCCACAACACGCTTGTTTAATCCTGCAAAGATTTTTTTTTTTTGGCGGACACGAAAACTGACAGTGCTCAGTTTAAGCTGACAAAAAGTTCAAGCTCGGTTGTTCCCAAAGTAGAGAAATCACGTGGCCTGCTTGTCATCACGAGGATAACCTGTAAGAACGGCTCTTTAAAAGCAGGAGGGGTCAGCATTTGCCAGACCACCCGTAGCTGAACAACATATTATGAATCAAAACACGATTTTACTCTGTGATTCAAAAAGACCCTTTTTAAAAAAAGCTGAAAAGTTGGCCTTCAGAGGAGGGGTTGTCTGTGTCTCTGCATGAATAGATAATCAAGTGAGGAAAAGTCAACCCAGAGCAGCGACTCCTGCAGGGACACAACGGGCAGCTCCATGTGATGAGATGGGGAGATTTTTCCCCTACAGACATGCCTGATGTATCCAGCCTGGCACTGTGCACAGTTATGGCTGATCCCACACGGGCTGATCCAATGCAGTTCTCTCTGTATTTTTCTTGGATTACATTGGATAATAGACGCAAGAAAAATCGCTTGGCTGCTACTAGGGATGGATGACTTTGTCAATTCTACTTTAACTCACATTGATTTTTTTTTTATCATCTCCAGTTCTTCCCAACCCATTTATAGAGAACTTTTCAAAGCTTAATAAGTTCTTGTTAAAAAAAATTAAATTCCCACCCATGAGCACTGGATAAATGCAACAGATACAGCCTTTTTCCCATCTGGTAAATAAAACGCCATACAGCATTTGGCCTGACATTTAGCTGTGAGAGGGGAAACCTGGCAGCCCACTTGCATGCAATAAATACATTAACAGGAAAAAAAAAAAACCACAGGTCTGCAAACTCGGTCTGCCAGGATCGGCTCTCTCCAAATCTCTCTGCCTGTTTTGTAAAATCTTCTGCTGCCTCTTTTTTATCTTTGTTAATCTTGCAGGGTTATTTTTCCCCGTTTCTTTTACGAAGAAATTTGTGCCGATTCTCAAGCACTGATAAAACACAAACTGAGGATTACCCCCTGCCCCCCCCCCAGCGTAGCCAAAATAGATGGTCTCCTTTTTGAAGCACACTAATGTAGTCCCGTGCAAAACTAACGTACTCCCATGCTATAATGGAATGTGAGAGTGACCTTGCAAGATGGGGAGAAGAGATGCTGCCTAGGGATTTGATAAAAGAGGGAGGAGCCCACAGCTGAGTAGTGGGAAGAGAAATAAACTTGGAAAGGACGCCCCCTAAGCAGTAAATAGGGACGGTGGGAGATTTGTACTTTCGGACTTGCGAGATTCTGTTAATGTAGCCTAACAGCAAAGTAGAAGCAACTCATCTGGTCGTGTTTCCTGCCTGGTTTACCTGGGAGGGCCGACACGTGCGCCCTAATAGACTCCCAGGCAAAACTAACGTATTATTAATTAATTATTAATTAATTAATTAATGTATAACCACCCAGAGTCCCTCTGGTTGGAGGAGATGGGCGGTGACAAATTTGATAAATAAATAAGTAAATAAATTGCCATGCACACTAATGTACTGTCGTGAAAAATTAATGTAAACCCCTATGCACACTAATATACTTCCCTGGGACTCCTGCCTCTTCCCACATCACAATCACATGAGGTCCTCAGTTAACAACCCACGCAGTCTTGGGGTTACAACAGCATCAGGATGGCCTGATTGCCATCACTAAGCGCTGCGGTCGTGTGACGTCGCACTTTACAATTGTATCAATTTGCGACGGAAATTCTGGTCCCAGTTGCCGTCGTAACCCGAGGACTACCTATATTCTCAATTGCCTTCTCCCTTTTTTAAATTAATAATATATTTGTTAAAACATTTAAAAACCTTTAAAGAGCAGAATAAGTAACTACATAAAAGTAAAAAGGATGGAAAGAGACATAGTGGATGAAGAATAAAGTTTCAGTAAATAAACAACGGACTGGTTTAAGATTGGGAAAGGAGTACGGCAGGGCTGTCTACTCTCCCACTACCTATTCAACTTGTATGCAGAACACATCATGCGACATGCTGAGCTTGAGGAATCCAAGGCTGGAATTAAAATCGCTGGAAGAAACATTAACAATCTCAGATATGCAGATGATACCACTTTGATGGCTGAAAGTGAAGAGGAACTGAGGAGCCTTATGATGAAGGTGAAAGAAGAAAGTGCAAAAGCTGGCTTGCAGCTAAACCTCAAGAAAATCAAGATTATGGCAACCAGCTTGATTGATAACTGGCAAATAGAGGGAGAAAACATAGAGGCAGTGACAGACTTTGTATTTCTAGGTGCGAAGATTACTGCAGATGCTGACTGCAGTCAGGAAATCAGAAGATGCTTAATCCTTGGGAGAAGAGCAATGACCAATCTCGATAAAATAGTCAAGAGCAGAGACATCACACTGACAACAAAGGTCCGCATAGTCAAAGCAATGGTGTTCCCCGTAGTAACATATGGCTGCGAGAGCTGGACCATAAGGAAGGCTGAGCGAAGGAAGATCGATGCTTTTGAACTGTGGTGTTGGAGGAAAATTCTGAGAGTGCCTTGGACTGCAAGAAGATCAAACCAGTCCATCCTCCAGGAAATAAAGCCAGACTGCTCACTTGAGGGAACGATACTAAAGGCAAAACTGAAATACTTTGGCCACATAATGAGAAGACAGGACACCCTGGAGAAGATGCTGATGCTAGGGAGAGTGGAGGGCAAAAGGAAGAGGGACCGACCAAGGGCAAGGTGGACGGATGATATTCTAGAGGTGACGGACTCGTCCCTGGGGGAGCTGGGGGTGTTGACGACTGACAGGAAGCTCTGGCGTGGGCTGGTCCATGAAGTCACAAAGAGTCGGAAGCGACTGAATGAATAAACAACAAACAAGCTGCTGATAGAAGGGATGGATGGTGTCAGCCTTGCGAGGTAGTCCAGACAGGAAGCACACCCAGAAGTACCAGCTCTATCTTTATTGTAAGTTTACATTAGCAGAATCTTGCAAGTCTGAAAGTACCTCTCTCCCCCTCGCCTTTACAGTCCAAGAAACTAGGGAGGGTCCCTTCTGTGATGCTTCCCATGCCCCTTTTCTTGCTCCAGGCTCAGCTGCCTCTTATCTGGCCACTGCCTAGTCTGTGCCTCCTGTCTCCCAAGGTCATTCCCACATCCCATTACAGATGGAGGCATTGGGTGGGGGGGAGAAGGGGACAAGAGCTGGTGGTCACTAGAAGTGATAGATACGTTAACTTTTCCTTTGTTGGAAATGTCCCTCCCCCCCCCCCAGATTTCTACTCTTTTTTTTTAAATACGAAGTAGCTGAAAAGACCAGCTGCTGTTGTACATGTGTGTGTGTGTGTGTTTCAGCCTGGTGAACCCATGTACCTCTCTTTTTGGCTTTGAATGAAAAATCAGGGTGGCCTTTGATAGTCTGGCCGTGCAACCCAAAGAAACCTCGGGCCATTTGACCCTTGCGGGGTTCTTCCGTGTCTTTACATGTTGTGGTTCCTCCAGCCCATGCTGAGGATGCGAAGTGAAGGCTCTCTCGTTTCCCCCAGCAAAGGAGAAAAACAATGCTTGGATTTTCCAATTATGCCACCAACAGCGAGGCAGGTTTGTTCTTCCTGATTCCTATTCACTCTCCACAATGGCTTTCAAATCACAACAACAAACAGGAGGAGGAGGACAAGGTGGATTTGAATTAAGAATCCACCGCACATTTTATCCAGCTCACAATTAAGAAAACCCCCGTGAGGCCAAAAGCTTAAATCTCCTATGAGATTTTTGCATTGCATTGTTTTCCATATGAGCTGGCCAAGAGTTGTTTTGATTGGGGCGGCCTGGAAATGTGGCCGCTAAATAAGTTAATAAATAAAGGGGGGTGCCAGGAATTTAGTCTTCTGCACCCAGGGGAGTCTATCCCTTTCTGTCTTTCTGTTGTACCTGCTCTTGCGGGCTTAAAAAACGCCCATGCCTTGCCCAAAATAGCATTCTCTCTCATGCGTTGCTGCCCACAGCAAACACCCTTTCCATGTCACGTCAAGCCCCCTCTGCTTCTGAACTGATTCCATCTCCTGAGAAGGACAACGATGCCTTCCTTCTGGAAAGCTCTTCCTCTGGAGCTGGCCGTCAGGCAGTCCCACTGAGCCTTGGTGCAGGATCTGGGCCAGCATCTTGGGAAAGTCCTCTGGGGAGTCGACTGGCCAGTGCCGGTGTGCCAGGTTGCCCACTGGATGGTGGAGAGGCCCCACAGTGTTTGCTCCCAAAGAAGATGACCTTGGGAGTAAGTGTATGCCAGAACTGCTCATTGGGCTACTAAGGACCTTGCCACCAGATGCAGCTTCACGAGCGTCTGTTGAGTAAAAGCTGTGCAGCTACAGCCTGCAGGGTAAATCTCCCTGCTTGAGTGCAGGTCATGGTTGAAAGCAACATCTACTGATTGTGAGCTGGGCAGTTTGGTTCCTGTCCATATGCCTTGAACCCTGGTACAGGTAGTCCTCACTTAATGTCAATTCAGACTTAGAGTGGTGCTGAAAAAAATGTCTTATGACCGGTGCTCACATGTATGACTGTTGCAGCACCCCATGGTCACGTGATCGCCATTTTCTACCTTCCCGGCCGGCTTCTGGCAAGAAAAATCAACGGGGAACCACGTGATTTGCTTAATGACCACATGGTTCGCTTAACAACCACAGTGATTTGCTTAATGACCGCCCCAAAAAAGGTCATAAAATCTGGTTGGACTCACTTAATGACCGCTTCACTTAGCAACCAAAATTCTGGTCTCAATTGTGGTTAAGTGAGGACTATCTGTATATCAAGTCTTCCTGTCTCCAGAAATTCAGCTAGGACTTGGACTCACGTCTGAAGCAAGCTGGCTGACTTTTTCTGTCTGACTGTGAAGACCCCCCTCTTAGGCTTAGATCTTAGACTGTCTCCTTGAATCTTGGCCATTCCCTAACCTTGACCCGGGAGGAGAAGACAGTTTCATCATCTGGGAGAAGTTTGCTTTGAGATTATACGAGCATCATATTACTGAAGCTTCAAAATACCAATGCAGGACCTTAGAGGGGCCTCTGTCTATGATTTTAAATTATTTATCCACTCTTTCTTTCTTTCTTTAAATGCCAGACAAACTGCTGACTCAACTGCTAAAATTACAACAAGAACAAACAGAATAATAAAAAAAATGCTCTCTCCCTTTTACTACCACCCCCAATTACAAGTTTGGGAGGCTTTGGGGAATGTTCTCTGCTAATTTTGTCCCCAAACTCATTGAATTTAAACTCATATCCTTAAAAAAAAATCATCTTGAACCCAAAAAGCCTTCGTGGTGCTTGATTGGTCGGGCCAGGTTCACACAAAGGCTTCAACAGTGGATGGCCTAGTGGTTGCATTCACACACCTATCCATGTGCCTTGAACCCTGGCCAATCAACCCTTCACTGCCTCCAGAAATTCAGCTAGGACTTGGACTGGTTTGGTTAGTCATTGTAATGGTTGCCTATTCTAAAACACCACCAGACTCATGAGCAGGAATGCAAAGATATCTGATTTATTAAAGAATAGTGTGCAGGATCACAGAGAAAGCTGAGAACGATAAAAGCGCACCAAATTCAAACTAAAAACCCTCGGTGCAGATTAAATCCCTCCCCCCGTAGAATCTTCCCAAGCTCACAATCCGAGGTGCTCCTAACGGCTTCTGATGGTCTGCGGGAAAAGTCCTTGAGCAGAGCACATAACCCAAACACATTCCATTGAAATGAACATAGATACAGAGCTTGGCACAAGGTCTCACAGCAGCTCCCTCCCAAACAGAAACGCGCGTCAGCGCCATGGCATGTGAAACGGTACAATGTATAAACTACACTGAATCAGTGAACATGACAGTCATGTCTGAAGCCAGCTGGCTGACTTCCTGTGTCTCTCTCTGACTGTGAAGACCCCCCTCTTGGGCTTAGATCCTGCATCTTGGCCATCCCCTAATCCTGACCCAGGAGGAGAAGAGACTCCATCCTCTGCCGGATGTTTGCTCTCTCGTCACTCAGGAGACGTGAGTTTTCCCCTTGTCGCGTGTGGGCTGAGCATCCCGCGCAAACCCAGCGTGAAGACAGAAAACAGGGCCGACTCCAGAGCCAAGTCGAGCCTGTTGCATTGCGTGAACTCCGGGCTGGTGTCTTTATTTACCAAGTTATAGGCTGAGTCAGTATGATGAGTGGGCAGCGAGGAATGAGCTGACATCTACTCGCAAGTAAATCTCTTCCTTGGCCAATCAATCCAGCTAGCCGGCCTTGCTCGGTGCAGATGGCCTGCCTGCCGGATGAAATGTGAGGTGTCTCGTGGCCTCAGCCGAGGGACCCAGATTTTTATCGGCAAAAGAAGAGCACCACTCCGCTCTCCGTCTTTTCTGCTTGCTGCTGATAAAAGTCAAGAGAATGGTGCTCTGCTCACGTAGATAAAGGGGCTCCCTTCCTCTTTCCATATTACCTGCCAGGGACTTAATTACTTGGAGCATTTTTATGGCTTGTGCAGGCAAGGGGAGGCCGCCGAGGGAGGGGACGGCTGCACCAGGGGTTTCAAAGCCATGCCAAGGCTTTGTTTGGAAGCTGGCCCACCTGCCCAGGTTTTCAAAAACAAAACAAAACACAGGAAGCTGGTGGAAGGGATGGCAGGATGAGTTGCCCCCTGGAAAAGGCTGCTGGCTTATCGTATGCCCAAAGATGGAAAGATTTGGCACTGCCCACAATGGAGGAACGGGTGGTGAAGATGATGGAACTTGCTGAGATGGCTAATTTGACTTCTTCGATCAGAGAAAAGCCAGCTGATTGCTGACTGGAAACCCCTTATGGACTTCTTGCGTGAAACAGAAAAAGAAATGAACGAATGATCTGTGGTTTGGATGATTAGACAGGATAGATTATAGAAAGAAGAGAGTCACGATGTCACTTTAGAGAAAGAGGTGAATTTATAATTGTACTTATCACTGTTGTAAAGAAGATCGGATGCCACTTCTTTGCATCTTTTTCCTTTCTTTCCTTTCCTTTTTTCTTGCACTTTCAGCTTTCTCTTTAACTCCTTGGTTTCTTTTTTCTTCCTTGTTTTATATTCGTTTGCATTAGTTTTGACCTTCGTTTTTAAAACTTTTAATAAAATCATAGAAAAGAAAAAAGGAAAAGGCTGCTAGTCAGCGCCCCCCCAGTGACCATTCTGTGAGAGCATGCAGAATCCCAAAGGAGCTAGCAGCCCCCCCCCCAACATTTGGCCACGCTATATTTTTCCTACACACCAAACACAAGAAAGAGTCCCCCTTTTTGGGGGGAAATGGGCAGTGATAGAAATTTGAATAATAAACAAACAAACAAACACATAAATTTCTAGCACATAAATGACATTGCTCTCCAAGGCTACCCATTTTCAGGAAATAACTGCAGGAGGAGTTAATGCAGCCTTACATTCGTTGGAGGTCCCAGCAAATCAGCATGCCTCATTAGCGTATGGATGAGTTTGCTCTAGGATGCAAATTCTCTATGTGCTTCTGGAGGAAGCTGTTTGTTGCCCCTCCCACATTCCTCACTTGCTCCTTCTTCCTCCATCTGGGGAGGAAGGAACCATGTGGCTGTGTGTGCCTTCCATCTTGGGCCATGTGCTTGGCCCTAGAATCATGAGCTTGCCCCTTTCTGCATGCAGCTGTTAGCAGCAATGAGGGCTAAGAGTTAATTCAGTTTAGGGACAGAAGAAGAACAAGAATAATCTTTTCTGGATGGATGTAATTGGACCAAATAAATCAGCAAGACTCTTTTTACTTACTTTTGCACCTACTTTGTCTAAGTGTGTAATTCTTTATGCTTGGGTGGGCTAAGTGTGTAAGATCAATAACCTATATTTCTCTAACGTGCTCATTAATGCTATTTTAGATAATGTTATTTTTCTGTGCACATCTTTCACTGTGTTAAGCTCTGCTCCATTCATTGGTCCTAGCTGTCCACTAATGGCTTCGACATTAAAGTAGAGTTAGCTCTTCTGGTCATGTTTCCTGTCTGGTCTACTTGGGATGGCTGACATCAACCTTGCAAGGCTGAACATACCAACTTAGGGAGGATCCCTCCTCAACCTCTTGCTCCACCCACTGTGCAGCTGTGGGCTCTGCCCTCTCTTATCTGACCATTCCCTAGGCAGCATCTTTTCGCCCCATCTCCCAAGGTCACTCCCACATACCATTACACCTTTCCATTCTTTGATTCCATGAACATACTGATTGGCTCCACCAGTATGATGGAATTTCTCACTGGGTGAAAAATGAAAGGACAGGTGTTTCCACTGGCCAGTAGTGCTTTGCCAATCCCCCTCTTCCTCCACAGAGCTTCACGAGTCTCTTCCTTCCCCCAAACACACCTTCCCTGATTCCATGCTAAAGCCATTCGTCATGGCCCTCCACAGCTCCAATGGGACCCCCAAGTCCCCACCTGTAACGGTAGGTGGGAAAGATCTTGGGAGACTGGGCCAAGAGATGCTGCCTAGGGAATGGTCAGATAAGAGACAGCTGAGCCTGCAGCTGCATAATGGCAGAGAAAGAGGTCAGAAGGGACCCTGCCTAACTTCTTGGGCTGTAAAGGAGACAGCGGGAGATTGTACTTTCAGCCTTGCAAGACTTTCTTAATGTAGCCTTACAATAAAATAGAATTAGTTCATCTGGTTGTGTTTCCTGTCTGGTCTACCTGGGAAGACTGACAGCTCACAAATCCAAGGATGGAAGTCGAGCACACGCCATTCCAGCTGCAGCTCGCCAAAAAATGTGCAGTGCAAGGTCTGTTTGGTTTTTTCCACTCCCTTCAGCAAGGGGAGAAATGCTCCTTTTCTCTTCTTCCGTGGGGGAGTTCTTGATTATCCAAAGAAGCGTAGCCAAAAGTAAGGAAGGGATATATCACTGTTCCCAGCTAAATGGAGTAGCGCAGATCTGCTAAGAAGAGCTCCCTTTTATCAGCAATGCAAATAATGGAGATTCCATGCACTGAGGACAGTGAAATGAGCCGCTACGACATTGATGGGGTATTTGTACAAGTCCATGAGTTATGTTGCAGAATTCGGTTCCATTAAAGATGCAACGCGCATGCATTTAAAAGAGGAAAAGCAAAAATGCCTCGCTCTAAATGCCGTTGCTTCAAGCCCTCCAGAACCCTTTGAAGAAGAATTTTGAGGAGATGCAGGAAACAGAAAGAGATGCTGCTTGAAGCCTTAGCTATAATCTAGCTAGATATGCTAAATACAGAGAGAGGAACAGACAGAATACATTGGGAAAAGATGCTCTTACAAGAACGCTTTTGATTCCCTTCAAAATCTCCCATCTACAAAGGAATTCTCAAACAGGCACTGGATTTTCCATAACTAAATGCAATGCAAGCCTGAGATTGCATGGACCCATCAGGCTAAGCTATACCACCTTCCGCCCACACCCACACCCACCCACCCACCCACACTTCATTTTGAGGGTAGATATGTGCACTAAAACAGAAAAAAAGAAAATGTCTGGAATGTTGCACCATATAGAATAGCAGAAGCTAGAAACAAACCCCTCATTTGCCCCCTCATTTTTTATCGTAGGGCTGCAAAGAAAGTGGTGTGGTTGAATGCTTCCTGTCACCCAACTTATATAAAAATTGACCAAGGGAATGATTTTTTCCCCCAATTAAAAACATTTTTAAATTCTCTTAGTAAGCAATAGGATCAAGATGCTGTCTTGCAGCCTAGCAAGTAGCAGTCAGGGATTCGCTCGGGTTTAGCCCCTGAACAACCTAACAACAGCAAAAATGCACTGCAAAGCTAAGCAAACAAACAAAACAATCTTCTCTTTGCATTTGTCAACCTGACAAATGTACAGTAGCAACAGCACACTTGTTCATATATAGTATGCTCCCCCACCCCAAATAATATGTTGGCTTAACATTATAGCCTGGTTCAAACAACATGCTATAAGACAATGGTTGGGTTTATAACCTCATTTTGGCCTAGCCTACCATTTGTGCACAGTGCACACTTTTGCTTCTGGCATCAAAAGAACAAACCTGGAATACACAGATATAGTAACACCGCATTACACTACTTTTCCCACAGCAAAGAATTTCCCACAATACAGAATTTGAAAACAGCAGCCGAGACGGCTACAAGAATGGAGCAAGTATTTTCCTGATGTCCACATTGCTTCCCAGCCTCCCCATTTCTTACATATTTTCCGATGCATCTTTCAGCTCCCCAAAGAAACAACATTCATATTTTATTTGCTCCCTAGATTTATATTCCGTCTTTCCTTTAGGAGCACAAGATGGTTTACAAGATTGTTTTTATATTTTTATTTGCAGAATGGCAGCCTGGGATATCAATTGGGCTGAGAGAGAGGGATTGGCCGAAAGTCAGCAAGTGAGCTTCTGTGGCCGAAAGGGGACATGAAACAGGGCTTCCCAGAGCTTAATCCAACAAAAGTGCATGAAAATATGTTTAATATTAAATATATAGATATTTAAAGATGTCCCTGGATATGGCTTTCTCCTCTTCCTACTGAATGCATATTTAGAGCTATGATTTGGGAAGGAATGCTACGATGTTCTGGGCAGGGAGTTGAATCAGCTGATCTCCAACGTTGTTCCCAGTCCTTAGATTCTATCCTGCAATTCTCTGGGTGCCAAACGGTGCAAAAGAGGATGGCTTGGGTTGATGCATTTGCATGTGCAAAAGGGATACGGAATGAAGATACACGGATTCACCAATCCCAACGTGGGAAATGGGACTTGGTGTTTGAAGGGGTTAGCTGGGAAGCAGTACTGGATTATGCCAACTGACTCAAAAGGCCCATACAGGAGTTGGACCATCTTTTAGTCTTAATACTCTGGGCTGATCTTTGTCTGGCTGTGATTTACGTTCTTGGTTTTGCTTCACCTTGGTTCTTCTAGGCTGCCCTGGAGATCATCTGTCCCAGTCTGGGTCACTTCCTTTTTCTGCTGCTCTCAGGGAGCCTAACCAACTATGGAGGTGTCCTCTGGGCAATGGCCAGATAAGAGGCAGCTGAGCCCAGAGCAGGAAAAGGGGCGTGGGAAGCATCTCAGAAGGGACCCTCCCTAGTTTTCCAGAGAGTAAAAGGAGAGGAGGGGTGAAGTGCTTTCAGACTTCCAAGATTCTGTTCTGTAACTGTACAATAAAGGTAGTGTTAGGATTCAAGGTTGGTCCTTGTCTAGACTACCTTGAAGGGCTGACAGATCTGTGGAACAACAACCCACTGCATATCTGTTGGAGCCTCTGGTCTCTCTGCCTACCAATCTGGTCTGCAAAATGACTACTAGAGTGCAGGAAAGTTCCCAGCATCTCTTTGCTGTCTTCTAGCGATCATAAAGAGTTTTGCAGACCGTATCTGGTCGACTTAACATAAAACCTTAAAAATAGGCTGTGGTGTACTGGATGTCTGTTCTCACTGACTGCTTAAACAGGTCTGTGATCTAGCACTGGTGCTCAACCACCTTGGGCTGTCCAGGGTACAATTCTGCAGACCCGTTGGAAGTAGTCCAGTTTTCCATAAAGCAAGCAAAAGAAAATGCTACTCCCGGCTCTAATGTCTTTTGTTTGATCAGTCAAAAAGAGACAACATGCCCATCTTACTCCAACATAAATAAATAAAAATTAGTCTTTGGGGTTTATGAGTCAGAGACAGACCCCTCTCACGGGCTTTGATTTTGAAGGAAGAACGTCCGCAAGGGAAGGAGGGAGATTATATTTGCCGATAGATCTAAAGGCCTGTTTCTCTAATGGCATATGCATGGATGTGTCAAACTCACCACATCAAGGCAATGAGAATGACGGTGGCGTCTCTCTGGGTTAGAAATGCAATTCAGGTTTTGTTTTCAAACAGGGAGAGTTTATATTCCCATCGCAGCCACTTTTCTGAAGCTGTTGCAAATGGTAGCAGCTTGTTGCTGTTGCATTTCGCCAAAAGAAATGCACTCTGTTCTTTTTTAAAGTCATTTGAGTGGTGAGAACTGAGATAAAGAAATTATGGGGGCAAAACCCACTGGAAACGGCATTATTTTTCCTAACTCGGTAATATTTTAATAACGCCTGCCAATAAATAATTCTTTGCCAAAGAAGAACAGCTTAAAAGCTCTCCCTTCCCACTTGAATTTTACTTTTGCTGAAAACAAAAGTTTATTCTGCTGCTTTATATGCCATTTTTTTATATAAAAAAAACCCACCGTATACTTAAACACCCTTGGGGTTCCAAAAGCACCTTATTACATTTAAAGTCTTCAGTTTTGTAGCAAAAAGAGTTTTGCTCAATAAAACTTACAGCACACAATATGTTTGATGGCTTCGATTCTATTTTCTACCCTGGAAAACGCTTTTTCTAAGTGCCATTAAAATTTAGCATATGCCATAATACCCGAGCTGCATTTATGCCATGCTTAAGTCAATTGCTTTCTCCAGTTTTTATCTTCCTGACACATGGCAGATGAAATAGTCGCACTTCTGTCTGCAGAGACAAAATGTGGGTAACATTGCTGTAGAAGCCCCATGATGTCACACCAGAAGCATGGCGGAATAGTAATACCCAGGAAGGAGGTAAAGATGGGAGGCAATGTCTTCCAAATCGGGATATCGAGCTGCGCTGGGTGCCAGTCTGCTTCCGGGTCCAATTCAAGGTGTTGGTTATCACCTTTAAAGCCCTCCATGGCATGGGGACAGGTTACCTGAGGGACCGCCTCACCCCCGTATCATCAGCCCGTCCCACCCGATCATCCAGAGAGGGCATGTTGTGGACCCCGTCCGTAAGAGAATTCCATCTGGCGGGGTCCAGGAAACGGGCCTTCTCTGTGGTGGCCCCCGCCCTCTGGAACATCTTGCCCCCGGAGGTGAGGCAGGCCCCTTCACTCCCGACCTTCCGGAAGGCCCTGAAGACCTGGTTTTGCCATCTTGCCTGGGGTGGGAAAGTGGGCAACCATTCTTGGGGGTGGCTCGCACCCTAGAGGCCCTCCCACCAGCCTGGATTTTATACCTGTCTTGAATTCTATACTTATTTACGGTATTTTATGAGAATTGTTTTAATGAGATTTTAATGTTTATATCTGGAGCCTGATTTTACTGCAAACCGCCCAGAGTCCCTCTTTTGGGGGAGATGGGCGGTGGCTAAATTTGAATAATAAATAAATATCAGAAGGGGCAGGGGACAGAAGCAGGAACCACGTATCCAGGCACCCAGGCCACTCCACCAATCCAGCGCTGTGGGCTATGCAAGTTTTGGTTCAGGCTTGTCCAAAGAAAAGTGCTTGGTTGTCTCCAACTTTTCACTCCAAGGGTGATTCGGTGCTGGTTCTGCATGTCAGCACTAGAAGGGGAGGGAAGGGCTGAGGCAGGAGAGGAGTTGGGGGTGGTGGCCATCCAAAACGCAAGTTCCCACCAGGTGGAGTGTTGTGATGGTTGGGCGCACACCCAAGGGATTTTGTCAAGGCATCTCATTAAGGGAGACCTTATTTTCAGAGATGCTGGAAGATGGGGGTATGTGGGTGTGCACCACCCAATGGTCTGCAGGCCTAGCCAGAGGCCACGTGGAGGCTGTTCCTGGATGTGGCAGAAGAAGAGCTGCGAACGAGGCACGGAAAAGTGTCAGGGTGATGCAAAGTTCAATTTTCTGCCTCACCGTCTGCCCGGGGAGCTGGCTGACTTCTTCTGACACTCACCTGAGGCTCTGTTCTTTCCAGCAAATTGGACCTTTCTTACAGAAAAAAATAATTACTCTCCACGGAGCAGGGAGCTGGCCATGAATGCTGATATTGCCGAGAAAGTCACCTTGCCTCTGAAGCGGGGAGCCTGGGTGCCGTCCAAGCTCCAATTTCTTTCTCTTCATGGCGGTCACCTCTCGACAGAGTTTGTCAACGCTTTGCAAAATGACATAGGAGAAAGGCCCGGTTGCACCACAGCTGCCCCACCCCAATCCCCCCTTCAAAGAAGATGAGATTGCCAAGGGGAAGGAGGAGGCCGGATCCGAAGGAGGATCCGAAGGAGGAGGCCGGATCCCGCATGGAGCAGAGGCCTGGGAAGAAGATATATGTCCCCAAAAGCAGAAAAAGGCTGACTGTTATTCTCAAGTTTGGGTGTCCAACTTTGCTGATGACTCTGCAAGAACTTCATCTGGTCATCAGAAGGTTACAGGGATTCTGTGAATCTGCAGAGGTTTTCCAAATTATAAGTGCAAGAGAAGCTTTTAAATGAATTTAAAACAGACTTTAACTAAGTTGAGGGCCTAGGGCATTGGGAGCTGGGTTTGAAGACCAGCAAGCTGAGATGAAAGAGCTTTTCTATCTTGAAGTTATACTCAAAAGTTATTTGGGTGGAACGTTTAATGGTGAGGCTGATGAGATGCAACCATTGACTGGTGCAGATGATGACCTCGCTAAACAAAAGAGAGCATTCCTATTTGCCGATCCTCACCTGCAATTGATTCAGGGATCGTGGAATGAGCTGAACAGGCTGGTAGTTGCTGAATGGATACAAATCCATTTAAATCCTTGGTGTTACTCTTCAAAGCTCCAAATGGTTTAGGGCCTAACTAACAGAGGGACCACCACTTTGGCTATCGTAATGGGAAGAAGGAACGACCTTGAGGAACGGGAGGAAGCGCCACAACCACGACAACCATCAGATAAAAGAAATCTGAGTCCGGGCCAGAACTGTAACCTGAGAAAGCATCTCAGAAAGAACCCTCCCTAGTTCTCACAAAGATGAAGAGAAGGAGGGGGTAACCTTATAATAAAAGTAGTAGTAGCCTGCATGACTTTGGTCTCCTAGTCTGGTCTAGCTTGAAGGGCTGACATCAATTTTGCAAGTCTGAATGTTCCTCCCTCCCTTTATCTTCATGAGAACTAGGAAGGGTCAAGTCTGAGACGCTTTCTCGGGTTACAGTTCTGGCCCGGACTCAGATTTCTTTTATCTGACGGTTGTCTTGGTGGTGGCGCTTCCTCCTGTTCCTCAAGATTCTGCCCATTACATTTATTCAGCACCTGTTTGAAGATCACCTGTGTGCCAATGCTTGGTCGTCAGGTATGCAGAAGAGGCCCTTCTCCTGTGTGGATCTCAGACTGGGAGGAGCGTTTGGCCCCTGTTCTCCAGCCTTTAAGAGGATGGGAAAAATGCAATTGTTCCGATTTTAATTGCATTGATTATACTTATATTATAAACATAATATATGTTTTATATTTTTGCCTTCTTTATTGTAAGCCCCTCTGAGTGCAGATGTAAACTGAAAGGGAGGACTTGTAATAACTAATTCATTGATCAACAACATAAAAGTCTCTTTCTCCCTCTTTCTGCTTTATCCGCCACTTATTTACATTGTCTCTCTATCCGTAAATCTGCTTTCGCTGCATGGAAGGGAGACAAAAGGCAAAAGTTCAGCCACTCAGAAATCAGAAGCCTGATTTAAACACAGAAAGTAGCATCCTCTCTGATTTGAGAGGTTTCAGGTGCAATGTCGTATTTCTCCCGCAGAAGAGAGCACTCTAACAGTGTGCTGCGATAATATGTAAAATGACAGGAATCTCTTCCCCAGTCTCCGAAGAAGTCAATCTTTTCACTTGGGTGAGCCAGGAGGACTAATCAGACCATCTTATGGGAGAGGGCGACACTAGACAAGGTTTCCAGATGTCTTCCAATGTAGCTGAACAGCTGGGGATTTGAAGTGCTGCAAAGCACCACAAATTTGGCCAGCCACTTAGATGTGCAATTTCGCCGCATGCGTAGTTTAGCAGCAGCGGGAGTGTTGTGCTTCCGAGATAGTGGGGTCTCTGACCCAAATGGAGCCCCCTCGGTGGTGACAAGGAGGGGCCCATTCTCAGAGACCTGAAACCAAATATTGTGAGGAGACCTGTATCCAGACCCAAATCCCACCCCAGACCGTGGCTCTTCCTACCTAGCAGCAAAAACTAGCACAAAAGGGCGGATGCCGAGGAGGGCCGAACTGTCCCCATATCTGGAAGAGGCACCGTGTGTCAAAAGCTCATTCGAATGCTAGTCAAAGGCGTCCATGACGTCATTAGCTCAACCCGCCTACACAGGACAGGAACGCCAATTCAAGCATTCCTAACAGACCCCTTGGATATATCCAGCAAGGGGAGCCCACCATTTTATGAGTCATTTGTTTCCCTGTTGAACTGCTCCTACCGTTAGGATAGTTTCTGTAACATTCAGCTGAAATCTCAGCCTTTCCTCTCTCCGTTCTACGTCACTGCCTATCCCCACCTACAGCATCCATCATGTTTGGCGAACCCTGGAGGGAGTTTTGATGGCTGGCTAAACCTGCTGGCCTAGCTATCTGCTGAAACTCACCTCCTTCCCTGGCCCACCTCCATGAAGGAGGAGGATTGGTCAGTGTTTTCTTGCTGCTGGGGATGACTGGTGGGAGGGGAGGCTGGGGGAATCTGCCAGTCCCTGTCCTTAACTTGCCATATCCATCATAAAAAGGGACAGCATCTTCTGTTGGCTTCATTCCTGTGTCAGGAAAGGGTTCTCCAATGAGAGCAGCAGATTTTTACACTGGCCTGGTTTTCTGCCAGTGGAGATCAGACTTGCAAGATGGTTGACAGCTCCACAGGTAGACCAGACTGGGAATCAACTCCACAGGAAAGCTAGAACTATTTTTATTGAGAGTGGCTGCAATGGCCAAATCTTGCAAGTCTGCCTGTGCTTTACTCTCCCCCTCCCCCGCTTATGCTTATGTGAATTAGGGAGGTGTCTCTCTGAGCCACCTCTGCTTGTTCTGGACTTAAACCATGTTTTTCTCCTCGTTGCTTTCATAATGGATCTCACCTATCTCCCTCAAGGTCATCTTCCTGACTCTCTACATCAGCTGACAGGTTGCTGCTGGCAGGAGTATCTACATTTCTTATTCTATATCCTAAAATAGGCAGACAGCAGTTCAGTGGTTAGTGTAACTAGGTTTAGAGAGACTGCTTCAAATACAGACAAGAAAGACCCTGGAAGGCGCTGGGCCAATTCCTTCCAGTGACTTCTATCTTTAGGTCTATCCTACCACAAAAGTTGGGGAATAAAACTGACATCATCTTTTGCTCCTTGGAGAAAAGGTAAGGTATCAGTAGAACAAACTAATCAATGCATAGATAGATACATGGTCCCATCATCAGAACAAGGAGGACTAGAAACTTCACCTTTAAAGCAAGGGGATCTGGAGCCTTTCTGATTCTCTGCTCTCACAGTGAATTCTGCATATAACTCAAGTTCTTATAACCTCACATAATAGCGCAGACATGAATCATAGAAAGCTATGCTAAGCTGGAAGGATGAAATAATATTGCTGCCCCTGGAAATTGGTGTCGGAGCTAAAGATCAAGTGGGGCTGCAACTGACAGGTGGTGTTCTCCAAAAGGTCAGCCTTCGGCTCCTTCTGCAATTCATAATTTATTAATTGCCTTTTCAACGTTATTAATGGCTCATCAATGGCCAGGTTCTCCATGCAGATGAGCAACAGAGGAGACCTTGAGAGTCCAGCAGCTTCTACAGGTGTAGAATTGGGACAGAGGGGAGATGCTGACAATGCAGTCTCGGCTTGAAAGCAATGACAGGTGTTGTTGAAAACCCGCCTGGGGAGCCAAAAGCTTGGCAGGCCTCTCTCATAGAACAATAATGGAATCTTAAACTTGGAAGGGACCTAAAGCATTTGGGGCCGATGGTTCTCCAGCTCCTGCAATCATAAGTTCCTTCTGATGTCTAACCTGAACCTCCTTGTAGTTTAAATCCACTGGTTCTAATCCTGAGAAGGTAGCAGTGTTTTTCCACCGTGGCAACCTGAAGATGTGTGGACTTCAACTCCCAGAATTCCCCAGCCAGCATCACTGGCTGGGGAATTCTGGGAGTTGAAGTCCACACATCTTCAGGTTGCCACGGTGGAGAAACACTAGCACAGAGAATAAGCCCACTCCCTCTTCTATATGACAACCACCTCAGTCTTCACTTCTGAAGGCTACACATAAACCCAGCATTTTTTAGCTGTTTCTTACAGGTTTCCAGGCCTTTCACCAGATTGGTGGCCCTCCTCTGAACTTGTTCCAATTTGTCCCCGTCCTTTTTGGACTGTGATGCCCAGAACTGGACTCCAGATGGATCTGACCATCTGGTCAGAATAAAAGGGGACAATCATGACCAGGACTCAGTGTTAATGCACCTCAATATAGCATTTACAGCTGTTGCTTATGCTCAATTTGTGGTCAGCAAGGGTATCCAAATCCCTTTCCCAGCTCCTGCTGCCAAGCCAAGTCTCCCCCATCCTATACTTTTTCCTTTCATTTTCCCCCCCTCCCAGATACAGACAATTACTTGGTATGATCTGGATTCTATGCTCCTGTTTATACATCCCTAAATTGCATTTGCCTTATGTGCAGCTGCATCTCACTGTTGGCTCACATTTAATTTGTGATCAACCAGAATCCCCAGAGAGGAGACTTATTTTATTTTATTTTATTTTATTTTATTTTATTTTATTTTATTTTATTTTATTTTATTTTATTTTATTTTATTTTATTTTTCTTCCATCTGTTCTTCCCTACTTCTCCTTCACCTGCCCAGAGCTTATGGACCACCACAAAAACCCTGCCTTCTGGTCACCAGAATACAGGCTAGCAGCCAGGAGGGCTGCCCAAAGAGGCAACATAATCTTGGGCTGCTGTCAACCTTGTGGGGTAGACCAGACAAGAACCATGACCAGATGAGCCAATTCTACTTTATTGTAAAGCTACATTGATAGAATCTTGCAAGTCTGAAAGGACAATTCTCCCGCCGTCTCCTTTTACAGGCCTCCTGTGCTTCATATAACTTAATTCTTAGTTACAAAAATTTGGGCAGAATCCAGATTATGCATAGAAATCTATGTGGCTTCATTCATCATCGCTAATATAGTTTTCATTGAGTTCAATAGGCTTACTCTAAGCCTGACTCCAACCTATTATTTTTTATCTATCTGAAGTGGCTTTTGTGGAAGACAGCTACAAAAAGTGGGAAACACTTATTTAGCAGAAAATGTAAATAAATATAAGCAAATTTGTATCCATATGAAAGTATGCAATTATTTTCTAAATGGCATAACCCACACTCGCCCTTGAAGATGCGAAAATTAGATTGTAACCTCAAGGTACCAAAGGCAAGACATTTTTTTAGTTAGCCTCCTTCATACCAGTTGAATTTAAATGTTTAATTCAGCTAGTAAATACTGTACATCAATTATAGTTACTAAATAATCACTCTGTGAACCAGTCCTACTATGTTCAGTGGTTTGCTTGAACAAAAGTTTAAATGTAAAATGAGTTCTAATTTCAATTCCTTTTTATAGCCAGTGCAATTATGACGGAGTTTGCACAACGCTCTCTTAAATGTGGTTTCTGAATTAACTCATTTTCTGCATCATACAATACGGAGAACAGAAAAGCTAAGCCTGTTTTGTGAATGCAGCCAATCGGTCTTTGACCTAATTTAGTTTGTTGTGTGAAGCAACCCCAAACCTGGGTTAGCAAACCATGATTGCTGTCGTCACTCCACCAGAGAGAGATGGTCTGGTTCCCATAACATGCTGAGACAATCTATCTAACCCCATTTCAGCCCCAGAAGCAATGTGGTATGGTCCTATACAATCTCTGTTTCCTCGCTTGGTTTTGGCAGAAATTTCCTGCAGGATCATGGTAAAGTAGATCCTGGATTTCTCTATCTATGAAGAGCAGATGAAGGTAAAAGGACTGAAATTCGGAAGCACAATCAAGGGAAACCTCCTTACTTTGAATGTGCTTCAGTCTTCCGTGCCAGATGAATCGCATCCTAGATACTGAAGGACATTGCTAATGGCCTAGCTAAACTTAATACATTATCTTTGAGGAATCCTACAGAATAGATGAAGTCCCTGGAGATCGAAAAAGAGCAACCATTGTCCATATCTCCAAAAAAAGGGAGAAAGAGAGATCAGCAGACTACAGACCAATCAGTTTGACCTTGGAAATTTCTAGAGCTGTAAGCACCCTGAAAACCAGTTTGCTAGAAGTCAGCATGGTTTTGTCAAGAACAAATCTTGCCAAGCCAAATGCATCTCATTTAAAACAAACAAACAAACAAAAACAAACAGGTAACTTCCTGAATAGATTGTGGGAATGCTGCCGACATACTATATCTTGACTTCAGCAAAACATTTAACAAAATATCCCATAACATGTTGATTAGTAAACTAGTTAAGTTTTGGCTGGATGGTAATATAATTAAATGGATTCACAGGTACCCCAAAAATCATTCATCAGTTTCATCAATAGTCTGTCATGGAATTGGGGAGAGATATTGAGAGGAGGTGCTGCAAGGACAGATGAAGATGTGGAGGGTATACATATTAAATTTGCAGATGACAGAAAATTGGGCGAGATTCCTAATACCAGAGAAGACAGGCATAAAATTCAAATGATCTTGACAGAATAGAGAAATTGGCTGAAAGCAACAGAATGAAATCTGACAGAGGGACATGCAAAGTTCTTCATACAGGAAACAAATATCAAATGCACAGGCATTGGATTGGAGCTAACCAGCTTGGTTCTTTGGAAAAGAATCAGTGAGTCACAGAGTTGAAAGGGACCTCAGCAATAATAAAGTCTGTTCATCCCTACTTGGTGCAGGATCTACTAAAGTAGCTAGATGAAATATCCAGCCTCTGACTGACTACTACCAGGGATAGGGAATGTACCACTTCATCAGACATCCTGTTCCACTGGCTGATAGTTCTTACCATGAGCAAATGCCTCCTAATATCTAACCCAAATCTACTTCCCTTTAGTCTCAACCTATTAATTCTGGTCCTGCCCTCCACGATGACAAAGTCCATCCCCTCTTCTATATATTCTTAACATATCTGAAGATCAGTTCCTTTTCTGCAGGACCTATCCATGGACTTTGAAGAAGCAGGAAGCAAGGCAGAAAGAGTACTGATGCTTTTGAACTTTGGTGTTGGAGGATACTCCTGAGAAGACCGTGGAGAGCCAAGAAAGCAAACCAATGGATCATAGAACAAATCAATCCAGAGTTCTCGCTTGAGGCACAAATGGCCAGGCTCAAATAATCATAGTTTGGACACATTATGCAAAGACTTAGTTTTCTGGAGAAGGCTCTAATGCTGGGAAAGGTGGAAGGAAAGAGAAGAAGAGGGTGACCAGCAGCAAGTGGGGATGGGGGCACAATTGGAAGATCTGAAGGACCAGGTGGAGGCAGATGATCTTGGAGAAAATCTATCTGTGTGGTTCCTAAGAGTCGATACCAACTTAATAGCACATCATCAATCAACACAAAGACCCTTGAGACGTCCATAATGCTGGGAAAGATGGAAGATTAGAGGACAACCAGCAGGAAGTGGATAGACTCAGTGGCAGCCACGATGGGGGCACTGTTGGGAGACCTGAAGGACCAGGTTGGGGACAGATCACTCCGGACTAGGTCTAACTATGTGATTGCTAAGAGTTGACACTATGTTGGTGGTGCGTAATTAATCAATGGGAAGAAAGGGAAGAACAACCAGCATTGGGGTAGATGGACTCAATTAAAGCAGCGATGGGGGCACCATTGCAAGACACTGTTGAAAGTCCTAAAGGTTAGGGGCAGATTGACATGGGGAAAATCTATCTATGTGATTGCAAAGATTCAACATGGATTTGATGGCACATAATCAATCAATCAATCAATCAATTCCAGTTTCTTTAATGGTTCTCGTAGGACTTTCCGGTCCCCTCTTTGCACCCTTACTCTGAACTCACTCCAGTTTGTCAATGTCCTTTTAAGAATGTGGTGCCCAGAACTGGACACAATATTCCATGCAGGATTTGGCCAGGACAGTGAAGAATGGGTCAATAATTTTTTAAATTCTGTTCGTTTTTTAAAGACTACAGACAGATGTTGAAAAAGGATGGGCTTATGAAACAGCAAATAAGAAGAGAGCTTGTTCCTAAAAGAGACAGACAAAGGGACATAGAAAAACAGAGAGACATACGTACTCACTTATGTCTGTGCATTTTATACCTACATGCACGTGCACCCCCAGGCACACCGGCAGGATGGAAGACCAGGGAGCCACCAATCATGGTTTAATGGAATGCTTTCTCTTTACTGTCATAAGCTGGGATTTCAAGGGAATCCTGGAGGCCACACATAATCTTTAAAAGCACCTCCAGTGCCCGGGGCGTTGGGAGTTGGACCTATGCACGGATGTTTTCCTTGCCTTGCCCTTTTTCTGAAGAAAACCGAAAAACCGAATAGAAATCAAGCATTCGCTAAGTCCAGGGAGAGCTATGGATTCTCTTCTTCTCCTCATCCATGGGACACCCCCAGCTCGATGTGGATATGCAGGGAGGGAAGGGAGGGCTTAGTTATCAATGGCCAGAATCGGGGGGGTGGGGGAGAAGAGACAGCCTGTCCCCCAAATTTCTTTTCCATGATCTCGCCCAGAAATAAATAATGCTGCCACTCATCCATATGAATGAATGAGGACCCTACTGCTGCCAATCCATGGCCAACAGGGAGACACTGGAGGGGGTGGGTGGGCAGAACACCCTCCACCCTGCCAGAAAATGGATCTCCCATCGCTCCATTTGAGGAAAGAGCTTCTCCTTGGAATATAAAAGAGCCAGAGAGATTTTGAAGACTCCATTTCTGCTTCTTGGGCTCCACATGCTTCTAGCTCAGCTTGGCCGCTTGAAGACGTGCGGACTTCCAACTCTGGGAGTTGAAGTCTACACGTCTTCAAGCAGCCAAGGTTGAGAAACACTGTTCAAGCGAAAAGTTTTCCTTTCTTTTCCTCCTTTTTTGGGGGGTGTTAATGGATGAGGAGGGACAGCTCGCTTCCCCCCAAGGATCATTCTTTAAAAACACACAAACACCTGCCACCACCTTTGAGGTTGTCCTAATCAGCATGAAACGAAAGCCAGAAACTCAAAGACAGACTGAAAATCTGCTTGCTCCGTCCTGTTCCAGGGGAAGAGAAATGCTTCCTAGCTGCAGCATTTGAGTTATCTCTAGGGTCTCAACTAAAGAAGAAGGAGAGCTGGCAAGAGGGACATGGGGCAGGGGGGTGTCAGGCCCTCCCCTCGCCGAGGCTTCACACGCAGGCAGGCCGCAAAGTCTCTCCACCACCAAACGCATGCCTCGGAGAGAGCTTCGGCATTTGTCAGGGGGGCGAGCCTATTAAGCACGGCCTCTGCTCTTCTCATCCCAGAGCCTCAGCAAACTGTGGTTCGATTGATGGCCCAAGGCAGATGACCCTATTACTTGCAGCAGTAAACTTCATTTTGCAAAAGAAGGCGGCGGCGGAGGAGGAAAGATAAGCCGGGCCAGATTGCAAAGCACGGAGATGAATTGCAGCAGAAATGAAGACCTAGAAATCAGCTTCAGCTGCCTTGGTGCGGGGGGAAAAAAGGCTCCGTCCCCAAATAAAAAGGAATTTTATTTCCCTCACCCCTCCCCACAATGAACTCAGCCCTCCTTCATCAAGACTTTCTGGAATCTCCTCTTTTCTCCTTGCCCTTCTCACTCCGCGTGTCAACTTGCTGCCTTATATGCTTGCAAGAACTTCTCTGCATTTCGCTCTGCTGCCCCCTCCCTCACTTCCTTCAAGTGCCTCCTCAAAACTCACCTTTTCATGAAGACTGTAGACCCCAATTATGCATATAGATGCATTATAACACAAGGTCGTTGTTGCACTGACAATGACAGACAAGAGCTTGTCAGTTTTCATGTTCCAAGCTTTGGTATGTGAATGGAAATTCACAGACTGTTCATTAGGTTGGAGGGTATAATCATTATATGATGTGAAAATGCAACAGCGTGCTTTACAAACTCCAAAGGGAAAGGATGTCTAAATTTTGACCTAACAAAGACAACAGAGAAAGGAGGAGGACAATGAGGACTAGAAGATGGTGCTCATGAAGGGAAACTTCTCCAGGAAAGATCGGAAAGACAGCAATAGGCACTGGGAATAGGGTTTCTTTCCTTCTTCTGAGGCTCCTCCTGGCTCTGGCCTTCCTAGCTTTCTTCTTGTCTTGTCACCTCACCCCTGAATGGTCTAGTCAGTACAGTGATGACCTCAAAACAGCCCCAAGGTCAGTGAATGAGTTTTGGTCTTCTCTTTCTTCCCATGAAGAGGACATGATATGGTAACAGGAGATGCCAGGGACCATGCTGTCTGGGGCCCGTCATCTTAGATAGTCCAAGATCCTAAATACCAGGGCATCTGCCCAGCCCCTGGCATTCCTTGGCAGGGACAGCCTTAAGGGGTTCTCTGCTGGAAGGCCGTTGACCAGTCCAGTTTGACCTTTATTAGCTGCTTTTCTGCCCTTTAACCCTAAAGTGCTGAGCTTCTTCTAGAAGCTGCTCAATACCACACTTCCCAACACTAGGACAAGCTTGCAATACACCAAGGGTCCAACCAGCCTCCATGGTTAAAATGTGCATGTGAATGGTTTCCTCGCTGGCAGTTGGCAAGAGTGCAGTGCCCTTGCAAGGCCACGGGGAGAGCTGGATTGGGCTTTAAAGGCAAAGGAAATCACCACTGTATGAAGAAAACGATCAACGGTTTTGAAGCTTAGCAGATGCAGTTCATGCTCTCCGCAACAGCTCAGGACCCATGCATCTGCTTTTACCAACACTTACATCTCCCTCTTTCTATAGAGGAAAGGAAGAGACAAGGAGGTGGCATGACAATTGGACTTTGATGGCACCAACTGGAATGCTCTCTGGAATAATCTCACCACCACCACCCCAAGATATGGCTGACCCCATCCTACTGGCCTTCAGAAAAACAATTAAAAGGTGGGTTTTTCTTTGAGCTTTGGGGGCAGAGTGATTGGAATGGAATATGAATGTGATTTCCTGATCTGCCTATTAATGTTTTGGATTTTAACTGATAGTGTTCATTTTTTGTTTGTTTTTGATTTATTGTGCACCACCCAGAGTCTCAGTGTTTGAGTTGGGTGGCCAACTCACGCTAGCCCTTTTGTTAAGATGTCCACCAGAAAGAAAAGAGAGGGGAAACATCTCATGAAGTTCTCTGTTGGCTGGAGGTCTTCCAACTGAATTGCCAACTGTCCACTGGGCTTCAGAAGATCCTCCCCTGCAGGGGGTTGGACTTGATGACCAAGGCTATGATTCCATGAACATAATCACAATATAATCACCCGATCGCTACCTTGAATTGTAGAAAAGAAAGGTGGGATAGAAGCCGAGTGAGTGAGTAAATAAATAAATAAATATGCAGGCAGATGGATCGGGAGACATGGAGCATGCTTGGTGAACGGAGGCAGAATGAGCCTCTAGGGTGATAGGTCGTAGTAAGAATGGCACCTTATGCTACAGCATGGCAAGGACAGGGAGGAGCAAGGGGCAGGCATTCGTAAGCAATCATCCTGCCTCAGCTTTGGGCGTGGTGTGGGAGAAATAAACCGAGACCCGATTTTTAGTAAGGATTTGATGGATGGGGGAAATGGCACTAGAGAGTGTCAGGGACAGAACTGAATATGTATACGTAGCATGAGTGCTGAGGGATGGCAAGAGTCCCTGAATGGCAATACAGGTAGTCCTTGACTTACGACCACAGCTGGGACTGGAACTTCCATTGCTAAGCATTAGGCGACTCTCACTGGATTTTATGATCTTTTTTGCTGTGGTCGTTAAACAAATCATGCAGTCTTTAAGTGAATCATGCAGCTTCCCATTGATTTTGCTCGTCAGGAGCTGGCTGGGAAGGTCGCAAATGGTGATCATGTGACCCCAGGATGCTGCAATTGTCATAAATACATGCGGGATGCCAAGTGCCTGAATTCTGATCACATGACTGCAGGGTCACTGGGGTGGCCGTAAGCGCAAGGGCTGGTCACAAGTCATTGTTTTCAGCACCATTGTAACTGAACGGTCATTAAACAAATGGTCGTAAGTCAAGGACTACCTGTACTAAAAGGAAATGCAAATGGGGACAGCGTAGAAGAGCCTTCTGGATCCCCAGGTGCTTCCAACAGAGTTGAGAATTCAAGAGATATGCAGAGGAAATGAAAGATGGGTGAGATCATCAAGGAAGGGCATCATCAAGAAGCTAATAGATACAGGAAGAAAATTGAACTTCAGCTCACAAGGGAAGCTTAAAACCACCAAAAGGGTTTTCTTGAGGGTGTCAGTAAATGAAGGAAGTGAAGAGAAGGGGGGGTCCCATTGCTAGGAGGAATGGGAGAGATGTTTTGGGGAGGGGAGGGGTCCTTGGTTCCTATGTTGCTTCAGTCATCTCCCCAAAGGGGGACTGTGTTCAAACAGACTTATGGAGAACAACATACAAAAGGAAGGATAGACAAAACAAGGCAAGACAAAGATGGACAGGGAGCACCTGACTACCTTGAACAGGTTTAAATTTCCAGCTTAAATTAAACAGGTTTAAATTAAATAAACCATGACAAATATATATTCATACACACGTGTGCTGGTGTGTGTATTTATTAAATGACCAATTATATTTCAGAGTTTCGAAGGAATTGTGGATGTCACTTGTTTTCAGGCAGGAACATAAACATGCTATAAGCATTACAATTCAAAGCTGCAAAATAGCATCAGTTCATCCTCATTTTTGTTTCTTAAGGCACCACTAGCAGAAAAAAAAACATATCATTTCTTTGCCTTCCCTCTTCAGGCTCTCAGGTTAATCAAAGAAATACACAGAGTGAAAATTGTTAGGGATCTCCCCATGAGATGCACTACTAAACTCCTATTAACTTGCAATGTTTACTCACTCCCTGAAAACTGACTACCTTATATTCTTCTTAGCATCTCTGCACCAGCCTCATATTGCTCAGCATTGGGCAATCAGCAACTCTTTGAACACACCTCCTGCAGTCAGCAATTACTCAGAAGATGGCGTTTTCATCCATAGAGCGCACAGACCCCCAGAACATTTGGCTGTTTGCTTTCTCTTTTCTTCCTATTGAATGAAGGAGAAATTCCTGTTGGCAATTCCTGTTGGTTCCCCTAACCCCAACCCCAACCCTAACCTTAACCCTGGTTCAATGTATTCTGTGAGGAGATTGAAGGTTGAGAGGTTGGAAGGTTGAATTCTGGTCAGTAACCTCCAAAACTCACCTCTTTGCTCATTTGTTTAAAAAACCTGAAAACATCGCTTGGGTTCGCACAATACATTTCATCACCACAATACAAAGAAGATGCTGAGGCCCTGGAAAGAGTGCAGAGAAGAACAGCAAAGATGATAAGGGGTCTGGAGGCCAAATCCTATGAAGAATGGCTAAAGGAACTGGCTATGTTTAGTTTAATGAAGTGAAGACGGAGGGGAGACATGATGGCATCTTCCCATACTTGAAGGGCTGCCCCAGGGAAGAGGGCGTTGACTTATTCTCCTTGGCACCTGAGGGTAGGACAAGGAGCCATGGGTGGAAGCTCATCAGGGGGAGACCCAACCTGGAGACAAGGAGGAATTTCCTGACAGTGAGAACTGTTGAGCATTGGAACAGCTGGCCTCCCGGAGTGGTGGGTGCTCCATCGCTGGAGGTGTTCAAGAACAGATTGGACAACCATCCATCCAAGATGGTATGAGGACTCCTGTCTTGGGCAGGGGGCTGGACTAGGAGACCTCCAAGGTCCCTTTCCAACCCTAGGATTCTATGATTGGTCTACTGAATGTCCCCATTTTCTGAATTCACACAGTACAATGAACCCTAAAGTAACATGTTCACGCAATACAATAAGCCACACCTCTCCATGAAACACAGTTAACCCAGATTAAAAGTAACTTTCAGGTGTTTGACTTGGGAAATATACCCATACATGCCTAATTGATGACCCAAAGACTTCGCAGAATGTCTCCAGTGTGTTTTTATAACAGAGACTCAACAGAGCTCAGGGAATGCAGCCATTCAGCCTGTCTACCCTGAAGAGTTCGACCACTGTGTTTTCCTAATCCCTTTCCCTTAAAAAAAGGAAAAACCTTGGAGAAAACTAATTCCATGGGGTTTTTTTGTCGGTAGTTGCAGAGCTGAGCTTTCAGCAAAAATTAAACCAACTGGCCGCTGTGATTATAAGTGATCAAGCTCAACAGAAGTCTAGAAAACCACATTATTTGGTTAAAGACAGAATTGCTCCCATTTTCATCCCAAACTGGAAGATGACTCATTCCATTGCAAACAACTGAAAGCATTTGAGGAGATCAAGGCACAACCATGACAAATATATATTCATACACACTTGTGTTGGTCTGTGTGTGGACAGCAAAAGATAATTTTTTTACTGATTATAAATAGCCTGACGTGCTCAGATGCCTTGCAGAATAAAGGAAGACCATTTTTAATATTTGCCAGTCTGATCTGACTCATCAAGTCAGAAGATTCAGCTCCATGTATCTTGAAGACCAGACATTCTTCATTCCAATGCAGAGCTCTACTTTGTATTAAATTTGACCAGGAATACATTAGCAAACCTGACCAAGTTTTCCTTGAACCCACCTGTCTGGTTAAACGTTTCACATACACTTGGGCACCCATCCACAAGAGGGGGAGGGACAGATTCCATCCCACATTGGGAGTGGTTAGTATGGACTTTCCTTCAATAGCATGAGAAGCCTTGGTTTTTCATCAAGACTTTGACCTGCCTGCTCTTCTTTTGTTTGTGTGTCTATCTTCCTCAACTAGGTAGAGCAGTTTCTCAACTGAGAGTGTGCTGAAGTTACACTCCATGGCTTCATGGTGAGCACACTGGGACCTTATGCACAGGTACAGCACAGACAAGACAAGGAGTGGCCAGGGGGACATGAAGATCTGGAGCAATTTTTCTGATGAGTCAGTCAAGGGTCTGCCCAGCTGGGACTGACTGCAGAATCTCTGCAGGGACATCCACTGCTTACAGCCCAGGAGATGATCCTGCTTGTTTACCACTAAATCTCCTTCACTGGAAACCAAGCCATAGGTGCCAGCTAAGCCAGAATGGAGAAGAGACTAAGTCCAGGCTAGGAAGCAGAAGTCACGTTCATAGCAGGACATCAGAAGAAAGCTGGAAAAGTCACAGTGACCAAACAAGGTTAGACTTTAGTAGCAAAAAGGCTGTCTGTGCCTCAGCATAGTAAGTCAGCCAGTTGCACAAATCCTCTAGTTGAGGGTTCAGTCAACCAGAATGAAACAGCTGCTGGGCCTTCTTCAACCTGGGCCTGATGCAGTCTCCTGGGGCAGCTGAGCAGATGGAGCGATCTTTGTAGCTTGGATGGGCCAAGCTGAGTTCCAGGGTGGAGTCCAGAGGGACCATAACATGGAACTGAATCTGGGGTTCAAGTTCTTCCTGTCACAGTGATGGCACTCTATGACTTCCTTTGATTTCATATAGATGGGAAGAGTGCATACTTACCTTGAAGACCAACCATTCTTCATCCCAAAAGCAGAATCCAGGCCACTCTGAAGAAAGCCAATTCAGATCCACCAAGTGGATCTTGCTTCCATCTCCGAAGCAAGGGCTTACCTGCGTGGGTGCATGGGGGGGGGTCATTTTTATCCCCCATCAAAATAGCCTCTCATTGAAAGAGGAAAGGACATGTGATGCACCTGCTCCAGCCAAGGGTCCTTTGACTTGTCCTTCATCTGCCCTGACAACCCCTAAGAGTCATTAAGGAAAACAACTTACTCAGCCGGGAAGATTTTTGTCTTGGAGGCCCCCAGACCCGACACCTTCACGATGGCTTCAATTTTCTGCTCATCGCCTTTCTGTTTTATAGCTGGCAGCATTCAAAGGCAGAGTTCTCCTTTTGTATAAAACCTCCTTGCACAGCTCAATATTTCTCCCCGGCTGAGCCTGATGATTTGGCAGGAATAACACCCTGTTTATACTTGCCATAAATGTCAAGAGCGAAATAAAAGATTGCAATCACATCCGATCCTGTATGCATGTGTGTGTGTGTATGTGTGTGTGTGCGTGTGTGTGTGTGTGTCTTGGGGTGGGGTGGGGGTTATTATCTACCATTCAAAAATGCAAAGAAGAAAAAAGTGTGTGTCTGGGGGGGAACGGATAACTCTGCAAAATTCTTGGCATTCTTATGGAGTTGTCCAAAGGGCTCATTTCAAAGTTCTGAAATGCACTTGCTGGGAGCAAGCGCCGCCAGCGAGCATCGTTTTTTTATCATGATCCGTTGCTAAATGGATAAATTTAGGAATGGAATAATATTAATTGCGGGTGGCAACTTAGTGAGATGGGGAGAGGGGAAAGCCGTCATGGTCATCAGGATGGTAACAAGCATTATTTATTTCTTTATTGATTTGTGCTGGGTGAAAACTGAGGAGGCAAAATGGCACCACTGTGGCTTGTCTCCCTTGTTCTCCATGCAGCTCAATTAGGATGGAAGGCAAACATGCATGGCTTTCCATATTTTGATGATGGCTTTTCCAATTTTGATGATGCTGGACATCCCAGCTGGCATTCCAAACTGACCAGTTTTGGAAATTTGGCAGCATTTCTGACCCTGGTGACAGAAGGCACTCAACTGTCCTTCAAGCAAAGGACTCCTTTTTAATGGAGTGGTCTTTTGGTGTTATCTATTGCAGGAACGGCCATGATTTCAAAACATTTTACAGAGATCTTCTCAGCAATATCGGCTCCATCTCTGCTCTGCCTATCCCTGTTTTGCAGATGGGGGACTGAAAGGACAGAGGTGAGATGCTTTCTGAAGGCTGCTCCTAAGCGGTCCAAGTCCTTCTCCCTGCCACATTAATTTACCAGCAGCAGACACCGGTTCGGTGGTTTTAGCATGGGAGAACGTTGAAATATGAAGCCACTCCAGTACCATCTGTAGCTTTCTAAGATCGCATTTACATTTGATATATGCTCGACGGCTGCTAATTATCACCACCGCTGCCTTTATTATCATAGAGCACACTGCAGCCTTCACTGCTAACTATCAACCAAATGATGCAGCTGTTAAAAAGGCAAAAGCTATTTGGGGATGAAGTCACAGGAACACGAAGTCCAGACTGTGGAAAGTAATTGTCTCACTCTTCTCTGCTTTGGTCACTTCTGGGTACTGGAAGCTAACCAGGGCACTGATATGCTGGAGTGAGTTCGAAGGGTGGCGAGGGGCCTGGAAAGTACAGAAGGAATTGAGTACGCTGCAGAAGAGAAAAATGGGTGGAGATATAATAGTAGCCTTCACTCCAGGTTGTCATATAGAGGAAAGAGTGGTTCGCGGCCTTGGAGGGGCAGGAATGGAATTAATGCACTGAAACTGCAGGGAAGTACAGGCAGTCCTCGCTTAATGACCACAATTGGGACCGGAATTTTGGTTGCTAAGTGAAGCGGTCATTAAGTGGATCTGACTCGATTTTACCGCCTTTGTTGTGGCGGTTGTTAAGCAAATTACCATGGGTGTTAAACGAACCATGTGGTCATTAAGCAAATCATGCGGTTCCCCCCTGAGTTTGCTTGCCAGGAGCTGGCCGGGAAGGGGAAAAAGTGGTGATCACGTGACCACAGGCAGCTGCGACGGTCATAAATGCGAACCGGTTGCCAAGTGCCCAAATCATGATCGTGTGACTGGGGGGGATGCTGCAACAGTCGTAAGTGTGAGGACTGGTTGTAAGTCTTTTTTTCAGCACTATTGTACGTCTAAACCATCACTAAATGAATGGTCACTAAGCGAGGACTCCCTGTAGATTCATTAGGAGGGATTTGCTAACACGAAGGCCATCGGAACCTCGAGAAGTGCTCAGATGCCCTGTTTTGTCTATACCTACAACAATCAGAATCATGGAAGACATGGTATTGCCTGTGACCCTCTTTGGCAGCGAAAGTTAGACTCTGAAGAAGCAGGAAGAGGATTGACGCCTTTCAACCCTGGTGTTGGAGAAGACGCCTGAGAAGAGCGTGGACAGCCCAGAAAAGAAACCGGTGGATCATTGGAGAAAGCAACCCAGAGCTCTCACTTGAGGCTCAAACTATGCTAGTTCAGACATATTATGTGAAGGCCTAGCTTCCTGGAGAAGGCTCTAATGCTGGGAAAGGTGGGAAGAGAAGGGAAGAGAAGAGAAGAGGAGGGCAACCAGCAGTAAGGTGGGTAGATTCAGTTACGGGGCGATGGGTGGGTCATTGGAAGAGCTGAAGGACCATGTTGGGGACAGATCACCATGGAGGTAATCCATACATGTGGTTGCTAAGAGTTAACAATGACTTGATGGCACGTAATCAATCATCAATCAAACACTAATACCTAGATCAGCCTTTCTCAACCTTTTGACCCTGGAGGAAGCCTTGAAATATTTTCCAGCCCTTGGGGAACCCCTGCACATTCAGGCTCCAATACAGGCCAGAAGTTACAAAATTGTTCTATTTGTTTCAGGTATAGATGCATTAACAGTGTCCTTCAACTAAAAACAAAGAATGAAACTTACCTCTTTAATGTGACGTTGCCCAAATTTGAAATAATTTTTTAAATAAATCATGATCTCCCAGAGAAGCCCTAGAGGCCTCTCGTGGAACCTGAGGGTGCCACAGAACCCTGGTTGAGAAACCCTGGCCCAGGTGTAGAAGAGAAGGATCCTCTATCAAAGATCCAGGTCCAACAATGACCGCCTTCTCCTCAACTTCTTCCAAACTTGCAGGTCAGACGTCTCCCCAGACGATACTCCTGGACCCACAAATTCACGAGAATGCTGGAGAAAACGGTTTAAAAGGACAAGATTGCAAGCCCGCAGCCCTTAGGAGACAAAAGCTTCCTGGGGCAGAGAGGTTTCTCTGGAGTATATGGTTCTCCCTTAAGAGCTAATAGACCTGGCCTGAGTTGGAAATGTCTTCTGTGGTGTCTTCCTTAAATATTTGGACACAGGCAGACAAATCAGAAAAAACATGTTCTTGTTTTTCTTGTGCGTGTGTATTTTATATTTCACCCCAGCTACTCAATGGGACTCTGTTAATTTAGCTTTATAATAAAGTGGAATTAGCTCACCTGGTTGTGTTTCCTGTCTGGTCTGCCTGGGAAGGCTGACATCAGTCTTGCAAGGCTGAAAGGACAAATCTCTCCCTTTGTCTCCTTTACAGCCTGAGAAACTAGGGAGGGTCCCTTCTGAGCCTCTTGCTCGACCCACATTCCTGCTGCAGGCTCCGCTGCCTCTTATCTGACCACTCCCTCGCTGCATCTCTTTGACCTGTCTCCCAAGGTCATTCCCACAGACCGTTACACATATTTAGAATCCTTTTCCGCCACCAACCTCCCCAGGTTTATAGGTTTTGGACCCATTTTCCACAGCGGCGTCACCGCAGTAACTGGAGGCTGGTTTTTTGAACGGAAAAAAAAAAGTGTGGGCACTTGGCTGGAACAAACACCCTGTCGACTGCTGCAACTGAACAGGTTTGAAACCATTTCTGTCTACCTCATAGGTTCTGGAGAAAGGTGCTAATCCCTCTGGAAGGGATATTGGGTCTGTCTTTCAATGCCAGGCTAGGACATCCTATTTTTCTATAGGCTGGCTTTCCCTCTCCCTGGGGACCAGAAGCATCAATTGTGAAACCTGCAGATCAGGAGCCTTGCTAACTGTGCTGTTAGGCACTGCAAATGGTGACATGGGTGTCAAACTGTCAGCTGGAGTCAAAGCCAGACCATGCGCATGGCTCTCGCTGCCTCTGCACAAATGCTGAGCTGCCAAGAGGGAGATCACTGAAAAAGGGTTTGGACGCCCCTCGCCCCTTTCTCACGCAGGGGCTGAGCGACAGCTCTTTCCGAGCGCTTGTGAAAAAAGGAACAAACTTTTAAGGGCACAAGAAGGGAGAGGTGTTTCGCCAGGAGCTGTTTTCTCAGCTTTGCATCGTTGCTCACGCCCAATCTGGTACACATTTTCTGCTGCAGAGAAAGTGTAAAGCATCGAACGCTCCTGTGAAAACACGCTGTTGAAGAAACACTGGTGGATTAAGAGAGCAGAGGGGTCATTTGTTTGGGGTGAAATGTCTTCTTTCCAAGAGCTGGTGTGATGCTGTTCCAACCACCGATTCTGCAAGAAGAATGACTCCATATTGTTTGAAGAAGTGGCAGCAGTCTGGGCACAGGGCTCTGAAGCGGCCTGATTTCTCTCCCAAATGGAGAAGGAAGGTCCTGAATGGCGGGTGGACCTTGTCACGACGTTAAATTTTGCAGTGAATTGGCAGCTCCCCCTTCCTAGCTGTTCCTGCCCTGATATCCTGATGTGGCCTAGAGCAAATCAGGAGGGGAATGGGAAGGGCCTGCAAGAATTTCAAAGCAAGGGTTGTGATTTGTGTCTGCGAAGCTGAGAACCAACAACTGTCACAGAGCGGGCTGCCAGATGGAGCACCTCTTGAGTTTTTTAGGAGAGGAGTGGGCAAGCTGTGGGTGGTGGTGGTGGGGCCTTCTTCCTTTCCTCTTCCTCCCAGTGATGCTGCTCAAGAGGGAGAGAGGGTGGGAGGAATGGACACCAGGAGATGCAGATGTGGTACTGCAACAGCCCTGCAACCAGAATAAGTTGGATTTTGACCTCCAAACTCCTTGGTCAGTGCACCACCTGGAGCTCTTTGAACATCTGGGTGTGTGTGGGTGTACAAGTGTGGCCTGATCTCCCATGTCCCAGCAATTTTCCCTCCACTCCAGAAATCCACCTCTTGCTTCCATGCAACACTCCCTAGATCTGGTGTAGACTTTCATGGCTGGTTATCCGTTGGGCAGCGATGAGCTTCAGGATTTAGTAACAGCAGATTCCCTGTTGTTCAGTCCACCTTGCCTCTGAAGATGCCAGCCACAGTTGCCAGGGGAATGTTGGGAAAACTGCTGCCTAGATCATGGTCACTAAACCCTGAAGCGCAACACTGCCCAACTCCCCAGACCCTTCAAGAGATGAGAAGCTCCTCCTTCTAGCTCCATTCCACTTTATTGGTTTAACTGAAATAACGTTTACAATGAATTCCAGAACTGAAGCATACAATGTGTTTCAGCTCACTCCATTATTCTGCAGTCCTTCCACACCCAAACATGGAACACTATACACATCTCTCTCTATCAGCACAATTTACAAGATAGTGATCTTTAAATGAAGTTATCATGGATTCCTGGGATCTTGGTGTAGCATTACTCAGAAGGAGTCCAGCTAGATCCTGCCCTTTTTGCCTTGTTTAATGGTGCATCTCTGAGCATGGGGGGGGGGGCGCGAGTCAGTACCTGAAACGAGGAACCTGAAGACGGAGGTGCACCAAATTTGCGCCAAGCACAATGAACAAAACCGAGACACAAAAACAGAGTTCAAGCTTTCTAATTGATCTGGGGAAGCTTCCCCAGTTCAGGGGGAAATTTGGATGGGGAAAGGAGATGGCCTTGAAGAAAATATGCAGCTGCCCTTAGGAAAACACGAGCTTAGCCCAGGAGAACGGGAAGGTGTGAGAAAGAAACGCAAGGTTCCCCCACTTTGATTCTCTTTGGTGTCAGGGAAAGAGAAACATCAGGCTTTCAAGGTTCTGTTACTGCAGCTGACATCAAGAGAGTAGAGTTTTATTTATTTATTTATTTATTTATTTGATTGGTTATTCCAATTTTGCTACCGCCCATCTCCCCCAAAAGGTGGAGTGCTTGTGCAGGTGTCTATTTCCTGCCCTGGCCTACCTTGACAAGAACAGCAACTGCTTGACTGCCTCTTCATTCCATTTCCTCCCTGGTTTGAAAAGCATCAGCTCTTCCGCTACCAGGTAGCTCAGTTCTCCTTTTACTGTAAAGCTACAGTAATAGAAGGTTGCAAGCCTGAATGTGCTTCCCCCCTCCCTCCCTTATCCTGTCCGGGGTTGTCTGAGACATTTGCTCACGTTACTTTCTTGGCCTGGGCTCAAGCCCCTCTTTTCCGACCTACGCCTTGGTGGCAGCTCTTCCTCCTGTCCTTCAAGGCCATTCCCTCTTCCCTCTACAGGAAGTCTATGCTCAGATCTGCAGCTTGCATTCAAACTCCTCTGGGCAGACCTGCCTCAGCACTTCCCCCATCCCACCCAGCCACATGCTCACCTGGGGTCCTCTCCTTGTTTCCCACCCAGTCAACCAGCTTCCCCAACCCCCTCCAGCTTTACCTTTGGCAACAAATCCTCCCGATAAGCAAAGTAGATTCTTGAAAGAGGAACCAGCAATGAACAAGAGAAGGAAGTGAGTTAAGGGTCACCTCCCCGGATCCCTCCATAAGTGGACGGCGACGCAATAAGGACAATTATTACACGAATCGGGCAGCGTAATTAACTAGCAACCATGGGATATTTCCCTTATTGAACACCATGAATGGCTTTGATTTTGCTGACTTCAGGGGGGTGGGGGAATGGTGTATAAATAAATGTAAAGTACAGCAGTGATGATGTTAAATGATGCTTCATCTAATTATCGCTATTCCGTGGTGTCATTAACATGTGCAAGCATGGAATGCTAATGGCTTTTAAGTTGATATCACAGCCACAATTTGTTGTCTCAAGCCTCTGCTTGGAATAAAATACGCCAACTGATACAGCTGTTAAGGTCCGCAGAGAAATGGGGGCCTCATCTCGGTGGCTGGAAATGACACGGGGGCGGGGGAACATGGATCAGAATGATGTGGGCAAGGCCTTCTCTGATGTTCCTTGCAGCGAAAGGGAGATGTGACCAACATACGAAGACGCAAAGGAAGAGGGGGAATTGGGGCTGATGAAAACTCAACTTAGGTCATAGTCCCCAAGTACCCACCCCATACTTTCAACACGCGGAGGAACAAAAGTTTAAAATAAGTCGGTTGGAAGGGTCAGGAGTCCTGGGCATGTGGAATGAAAGAGTTCAACCCTAACCTGAAGGTCAGCTGGGCAGGGAAAGGAAAGATTAAATGGCCAGAACCTCTAGGAAGCCCCAATCTCACCACCACCACAAAGGAGTATTTCATTTGCAGAATGAATTTCAGAGTTTCAGTCATTTGAATGATGAAACATCTCGGGTTTGAGATGGGGCACTGGGGCTACAGATGTGGAGTGCTGGCCACAAGCAGGCCCTGGACAGCTGCTAGCCAGCCCTAATTCCTCCCTGAGGGAGACTGGTGATTCAGCCCATCTTAAGGGTGCATTTTGTGGGAACCCTGCCTCATTTCCATTTCTCACCCGCCCACTGAAGTTCTCTGCCTTTTGCTGGGTCGCCTTCCAGTCAACAAATCCATGCAAAGGGCATAACAAACGGGAACCTGTGCAGAAAAATGTGTGATGTCAGACGAAAGGCTGGCATACAAGCTGTGTGCCAAGCTTGGCAGGGAACAAGGCACTCAAAAATGGATGCAACTTTTTGTGGTCCCCATCCGTGTAAGGCCCGGTCCATGTAATTCCGTGGCACCCTCGGGTTCTGCGAGAGGTCACCAGGGGTTCCCCGGGAGATCACAATTTATTTTAAAAATTATTTCAAATCCGGGCAATTTCACATTAAAGAGGTAAGTTTCATTCTTTATTTTTAGTTTAGGAACCCAGCATACCCATGAAACAAATATAATAGTTTTGTAACTTTGGGCCTATCTTTGAGCCTGAAGGTGCAGGGGTTCCCCGAGGCCTGAAAAATATTTCAAGGCTTCCTTTAGGGTCAAAATATTGAGAAAGGCTGATGTAAGGTCTCCACAAGGTCCGCGGCTGGTGAGAAATGAGATCTCCCAGTCTGTTGGCCACACGTAATCCAGAGCCTGCTCTAACATGTATGGTTTGATTAACACAACTCTCCTTTCCTTTTCCTTTCTGTTTCACACCACTGCAAAGAGAAGCAGCCAGAGGGGTGTGTGTCTGTGTGTCGGGGGTGGGGGGGGGCACAACTTCCTTGCCAGCCTGAGGTTCTGCCACATCCCTGCCTGACCTTTTGTCCTTCAACAGCTCATCAGCTAGGAACTGAGCTGAGAAATGGCTCCCAGCTGCCCAGTGCCAGCTTCCAGACCGTCTCCTTGCAAGGCACGTAGAGCTGTTCCCTCTGATGCAGCGATAATGGCCTTTCTATCGTGCAGCCCGCAGACCCACGGGCACAAACTGGAGGCAGTCATTGCGGCAACTCCCTGTGCCCAAAAAGGCCAACGTGGTGCAACGGATTTAAAGTACCAATCGGGATCCGATTCTTGGTGCCTGGCCAAGGAGGCAGGCCCTTCGAAACTCGGAGCGAGCTTTACTGCAGAAGAGAGAAGCTGGTCCAGTCTGGGTAAAAATCTTAGATCAAGGGAGGAATTTTATTTTTTCACTTAAGGACACTGCGAGTGCCACTTCATGGGTGAGTAGAGGATTCCCAGACAGACAGGCGTACACTTCCTGCCAGCAGTGATTTACACAGGTACTCGACTCACATACAGAGATTCTCTCCCCTGTGAATCAGCTGCTCCACGAAGGCAGCAAAATATTAATCGGGGACAAAGAAAAGGCAGAACAAAGAAGGTAACTAAGTATTTTGGCTCAGTCCTCTCTAAGAAAATATGTAATGATCAGGGTGAAGGGGCAGGATGGAAACTTGGGATTGATAGAAATCCGGTCAGATGGATAACCGGTTTCTTTTAAACAAGTTTAAATCTTCTGGGCCAGATTCGTTGCATCCTAAGGCACCGAGGGATGTTGCTAATGGCTCGGCTGAACTTTTAGGCATTATTTCTCAGAACCTGTGGAAAATGGAAGAGGGCAACGTTGTGCCCGTCTTTAGAAAGAAAGATCTAGGGAACTCAGACCAGTCAGTCAGATATTTACAAAAATGTTCTGATTAGCAAGGCAGTTAAATGTGGTCTGGATACCAGGATAATAAAATGGAGGCTCCAGAATCAGAAATGCTCATCAAGGGAGCCCCATCAAATGGAAAGGAGAAAGCAGGTGGGTGCCCTTGGGTTCCTGGCTGGGCCTTGCCTGCTTCCCATTTTTATTCCGTCTTGTATTAATGGCTTGGGTGAAGAGGTGAGGGAGTGCATACCAGATTTGCAGATGAGGCAAAACCGGGCAGGATACTTAACCTGGAGAAGACCGGAATAAAACTCCAAATGATCTTGGAGGTTTGAAAAAGCAGCTGAAAGTATTGGAATGGAATTGAACAGGGAGATAGGCAAAAGTCTTCCCTTAGGAAACAAACAGGAAGTATACTGGGAGATCCCCCAGCTTGGTAACTCAGCTCTTGTGAATAAGATTTTATTTTTTATTTATCAACTTTCGTCACTGCCCCTCTCCCCCAAAAGAGGGACTCTGGGTAGATTTGGGGGATCTGGGGATTGGAGCTGATTTGCCAGTTGAGTTTGAGTCAGCAAGTTACATGGATGCTGAAAAGGAAACAGCACTCCAGAGCAGTGTTCCTCAACCTTGGCCGTTTAAGATGTGTGGACTTCAACTCCCAGAATTCCCCAGCCAGCCTTGCTGGTTGGGGAATTCTGGGAGTTGAAGTCCACACATCTTACAGCAGCCAAGGTTGAGGAACACTGCTCTTGACTGACCCGTCTTTGGCCAGCTCCCCACTTGCTGGTGTGCAAAGGCCTTGGTTGGATGTTTTATTCTTTTCATGCAACAAATCAAATCTCAGCGTTTGCCCAGGCTTTTTAACAGGGTAGATCCTAAACTGGTTGACTCAAATGATTTGTTTTCCCTGCAGCGTTATTGTTGCAGGTGATGGGACACCCTGAGCTTTTATTGGAATGTGTCCCTGTCCTAGGCTTGTAGAATGGTCGGTGATGAAAAGTACATCTGGGAGCAAGAGAAAGCGGGACTAGACTCCACCAAGAAGTCAAAGGATGCCGAAAATGAATCATTTGCCCCTTTTGATCTCTTCCTTTTCTGCTCCTATTTAAACTTTTAGGTTTCTTCTCACACTCCATTTGTGCTGCTATTTCCCACTGGAATATGGATTTTTCCACTGGGAACGGGGCTGGATTAGATGACCTCTAAAATCCCTCCCAATATTTATCTTTGAAGCTGTGATTTCAAAAAGGGCAGAGTCACCCCGGGCCTATGGAGACACTGCCGAGGGCTCAAGAAACCATGATGAGCCCACAGGAGAAATGGTCCCTGGCAAGGCAGCTGGGCTGAGCCCCCAATCTCCCTTGCCTGTGTCCCAGGTGGCCCAATGACTGGCCCACGGTCACCCAGCTGGCTTTCTGCCTAAGGCAGAACGGTCTCCCAGTTTCTAGCCTGATGCCTTAACCACTACACCAAACTGGCTCAGTCTTTGATGTCGTAATTTTCAAATCCATATTCAGTGTGTGTGTGTGAGTGTGTGTGTGTGTAACATTTGCTGCAAAACGTTTGGGATCCCAGCCAAAATCATACCATCATTGGGGTGCACATTCTGGCCCCCAACCAACATACTTCTGCTTTCTCCCAAGCATTCCCTCAACATTTATCCATAAATAAATTAAATTGCCAAGGGGACATCACACATCCTTGTCTTACTCCCTGCCCAATGTTGCACCACCCTCAAAGATACAGTTTATCTTTATTTATGCTTTACTTCCACTCCAATACCACCCTTATTACACTCAGGAGCAACCTTCAACTCCACAAGTGTTCAAAGTTTTCAACGCTATTCATTTCATGATATGTTTTCTCTAAAATCAACAAATATAGAAATGTTTCTTACATTCATACATTTCTCAAAAGTATACCTAAAGAGTACAGATTCAAACAACTTTGATATATGTCCTTCCTTCCTCCCCTCTCCCCTCCCTTCCCCTGCTTTCCTGCCTTCCTTCCCTATGCCTCCCTCCCTCCCTCTCCTTCCTTCCTTCTTTCCTTCCTTCCCCTTCCTCTTCCTTCCTTCCATATCCCTTCCTCCCTTCCTCCCTCCCTTCTCTACAATATTGTAATGAGATTTTCTGTGCATTCACATATCAGGAATTAAAGATCTTTCAGTATGGTGATCCCTATGTCTTTATTCTGCCATGAATCTCCCTTCAGCTCTCAGCCTCTTCACTCCTGCAACCTGTTCCTTGACTTCTATGCGTCCTGCCACCTGTCAGGTCTCTTGACATTGACCAACTAGGATGTCCCAGTGAGACTTGGAAGAGATGTGATCACCACAACCCATTGCCTTCCTCTTGGTTTGGTTCCTCAGACACAAGGGTGTGGTAGTCCTGGACTGGCTGCAAATGTTCTGCAAACAGCTTCAGAAATTAGAGTTAACATTTAACAAAACCAACCAACCAGACAACCAAACCCCACATAAATCTAACCTACGTATACATAAGGTAAGCCCTAATACTTGGTTAATGAAACACCAATGTCTATGTTCACATAATAATAAAGGCAGGATAAAAAATTAAATAAACAAACAAATAAATAAATAAAATAAAATGCCCAAGAAAAAAAAAGTATATTATGGCTTAGGTAAAGGTAAAGGTTTCCCTTGACGTTAAGTCCAGTCGTGTCCAACTCTAGGGGGCGGTGCTCATCTCCGTTTCAAAGCCGAAGAGCCGGCGTTTGTCCGTAGACACTTCCGTGGTCATGTGGCCGGCATGACTGAACGGAACGCCGTTACCTGCCCGCCGAAGCGGTACCTATTAATCTACTCACATTTGCATGTTTTCGAACTGCTAGGTTGGCAGGAGCTGGGACTAGCAACGGGAGCTCACCCCGTCACACGGATTCAAACTGCCGACCTTCCGATTGGCAAGCTCAGCAGCTCAGCGGTTTAACCCGCAGTACCACCGCGTCCCATATTATGGCTTAGATGCCACTAAAACAATGCCCAGCTTTCCCACAGCATCCTGACCCACCAACTGCCCAACCCCACTTTAGCCCCATGTCATGGTTAGCAAGTATCCTTGGTTGCAGCCCATCTTGACCATTACATTGTGCTCTTCAAAATGTGATAACTAAACTCCTATCTAGTGCAAGATACCCAGATAACATGACAACTATGCTAAAAGACATGTGCCAGTTGCTAATAATTTATTTGGGAATACCTCAACATGTTGGTACTTGCATCTCAAACAGCTGAGAATCTGGACTATCAGAGGACCATGTTAACAATCCTGCTCAGATATTAACATTTTCAGGAAAGGCTTTCCTGAAGATGCCCCACTTCTGGGAGGCAGACGGGAGCGGTCTTCTCCTGCCTTCTTCACCACCATTAAAGCCACCCCCTTCTAATTCCTGAAAGTATCTCTTCTGGGAAGCTTTTAACTGTGAACTGAGGCAATGTCTGCTTTCAACTTTGGACTTTCTATACTTAGCATTTTATTCATTGTTCATGTCCTCGAGGGCTCAAACTGAAGAGAAGGCAGGATGTCAATCAATCAATCAATCAAATAAATAAATAATGTCCCAAAGGCTTAAAGTCAGTAGAAAGACAGGGCATCCATAAAAATAACACCAATTGCAATAATTAGAATGTCAGGTGTATTGGGGGGGGGGGTTGCCTACAAGAGGGGCAGGGCGGTCCTGGCTACTGTCGTAACTTTTGACTCCCCCTTCCAAGGATGCCACTGGTCCAGCCCTCTCTGAAAGGAGGTACAAGGTGATCGGCGCAGAGACCCCCAGCACAATTTGCAAGTGAAGATCTCATTAGAATGAAATACTTTATTTCTCATTTGTAAGCAGTAACTTCCCCATCAAAGCTTGTGTGTACACAATACAGACAGACAGACACGCACGCACACACCCAAACCAAAGCATAGATGCAGCCACGGAAGACTGTCTTCATACATGATTCCTGTGGTGAGTATTATTATACGCACAAAGATGGAACGATTTGGCACTACGCATGATGGGGGAATGGCTGGTGGAATTGACAGATCTTGCCGGGATGGATAAACCCACTTCTTTGATTAGAGAAAAAACACGATCTACGTTTACTGGTGACAGGAAACCTCTTACGGGCTTTTTGCGTAAAAATGAAAAAAACAAACTTGTGATTTATGGTTTGGATGATTAGACAGGATAGATTATAGAAAGAAGTGTGTTACGATGGAACTTTCGGGCAAGAGGTTAAAATATAACGGTACTTAGAATGCTGCGAAGAATATCGGAAGCCACTGCGTTGCATCTTTTTACGTTTCAAAGCAAAGAGGAAGCAAAAAGTGCAGGAAAAGAAAAAAAGGAGGGGAAACCGGTTCAGCTTTGCGTGATGTGACAGGTCTGAGCCGACGTAAATCTAGCTCAACGTCATTGTATGGATGTGCCCCTTTGTTGCTTCCAGTGTTTTCCCAGTCTCTTTTTTGCCTGAAATAGCAGTCTAACAGGAACCCAGTGTCCAGAACATCACCATTTGGTTCTCCATGCCCACCACGTCCCCAGCTGCAATTTCCTATCTACCACAGATGAGAAAGGGACCCCACAGGCCAGAGGAGGCACTGGCCAATTCCATCCTGACAAAGCTCCTTCTCTATTTGCCGAATTAGTGATCAGGATCCCGAGAGGTCAAGGGCACCTTGAGATCCATCCGTTCAGAGGTGGCCCATCCACTTCAACGTTGCAGGGCTCCACCTGAGAGGGCCTCTCTTGCAAGACATTGAGGAACTGGAGACGGTGCTCTGGTTTTGAATCCCCAGCTATTGCTCCTTTCACTGAATTGTTATGAGCTCTGAAAACATTTGCTCACAGTGTTTCAGGGTGAGAGGAAGGAGGCCATGACGCAAAAGATCAGCAACCCTTGGATGAAAAATAGGTGTGCTCCGTCTCCTCTCCTGGCAAGGTGGCCTTCCCTCTTTTGATCTCTTAAATCTGATTTTCTCCCAAAGAGGTTGTTTGGGCCAATTGTGAGAGGCGATCTACGTTTCTAGAGCGGGGGTTCTCAACCAGGGTTCTGTGGCACCCTCGGGTTCCGCGAGAGGTCCCGAGGGGTTCCCTGGGAGATCACAATTTATTTAAAAAATCATTTCAAATCATGCAACTTCACATGAAAGAGGTACATTTCATTCTTCATTTTCAGTTTAAGAACACCGTTTGTGCATCTATCCAGGCCTGCCCATGAAACGAATATAATAATTTTGTAACTTCTGGCCTATCTTTGAGCCTGAGTGGGCAGGGGTTCCCCGAGGCCTGGAAAATATCTCAAGGGCTCCTACAGGGTCAAAAGGCTGAGAAAGGCTGTTCTAGAGCGATTATTCTTTACTGACATTCTTCCCAATCCAGTTTTGTTTCCAATTTGCTCTACTAGCTTTTTCCTTCCCTCTCAACAATTTTTTTTTGGTCTTTTCCTTCTGGGTCTTGCTGGAGCTCCATCTGCCAAAGGGCTGATCTTCTCCGGGCTCCAGCTTTTACTAGCCAAACGTATCATGTGCATGCATTCTCTTGGTTAGAGATAGTTAATCAATCATGGCAGGAACCAAACTCTAATCAAGGAATCATCAAGGAAGAAGCCACATTCCAGCCAAGACTGGCAGGGCAAGTGACTATATATAACCATCAAACACCACTCCCCATTGCACTGATGATGTCACCTAGCCTGGTCATGAAACGTCTGCAAAACTCAGAGAACACCAAGAACCTCCTGATATGGATCTCCAGAATAAGCCAAAAATAAGCCATTGGCCTCTTTTCATTCTTCCCTACTTTGGTGAGTGGCTTCTTGCTTCCTCCATGAACATGTCTTCTTTTTCCATTCTCCGAGAATCACTCCTGGCCCAATTTGTTTGCCTCTCCAGCTCCTTCCGTGTGATGTACGCCATGCGTCGTCTGTACGTGCATGCTGGTGTTCGGATCTCCACCAAGTAATATTTCTGACATCTCATCAAGCCGAGCGCTAAAAAAAAAAGCTACCTTGATGTTCACAGCAAAAATAGCTTGAGATCTTTAGCTATTGACAGCTAGCTGCTAGTTTAACAGTAATTTAACCTCCATGTTTTCTTTGATAAATGTGCCAATAGATGTTTGTTGCCTATAAATTGCCGGTCCGAGGGAAAGCAGGAGTCAATTTGCTTTAAAAGAAATTGATTAAAGGGTGCTATATTCATCATCTCGCTGGAAAACAAGAGTGACTGAATAGCAATTATATGTTCCAGCAATAACTTTTGCTGAACTTTTTTTGCGCAAGGCTGAAATATCAGATCAGATTTTGTGCCACAGCCCGGATCTCCATTGTTTCTGCTACCCTCCCTTGTGGCCTATTTATCATCTGTGATCCAGGCCAGATTTTTTAGAAGTTACATCGCTCGGGGATGATGGGCTGGGAGATTCTCTCTGTAGGACTGGGGTCCCTGATGGCCCTTTTCGGGTCCACTTTCGGGGAATGTCAACTTTCCATTTAAACAACGGACAAACTCCTCACTGAGGATCAGCCCCTTCAGGTGTGATGGGTTGGCTGGGCCTAGCTTGAAAGTCAAGAGAGAGAAAGATTTCCTCTTTTTCCCAAACCCAGAAAAAGGATCACCCCCAACTGGACGTCCTGGTATTGCAATGGTGTACGGAGGGCTTCCCTGGGACTTTGCGGGGCACCTGCTCCAGGCCAGCCGAGGGCCAGAAAAGGCAGAGTTTGGTCAGCTGCAGAGATCATAGATTACAATTCAGCAACGCGGCGGCCCCAAATTTTCCGTGTGAACTTGTCTGCAAAGCAGAGCCCTCGGCCTAATCTCCACCGCCAAAGTTTCCTAATTTTTATATATAACTCAATGGATTTTATCTTCTTTTATTTTTTATTTTTCCTCTTTCCTTCTTCCCCTTCCCCTCCTCCTTCTTCCAGAGGTCTAGGGAGAGATCTCTACCCGCTCCTGGGGGCCACGAGGTCAGAATGACTGACTCTGTTCTTCTGAATGCACACCTGGTGTTATGGACTGCCGGGCAGGTATGGGAACGCAAGGATGCGTTAAGATGCAGAAAGAGCCCACCCAGAAAAGGTTACTTCTCAGCCTCAGATGCGTCTGGCTGCCAGTACAGCGAGGTCATTTAACGCAAACATCTGGCACATGCAATCCCCCCCCCCAAATGCATCTGTAGCTTTAATTAGGTTATCTCCCAGGAATGTCAAGAGAGGAGAGAAACGGAGAAAGCTTTCCCGGAGGGCAAACACTTGCATTTGGGCCTGCTCAGTAGCACAGTCGCTGACTCGGCACCTTTTCTTCCATTATACAACCAACAGGGACGCAAAGAAACCCTTTGCACACAGTGGAAGTGGTTATTAGCTACACGCCAGGGTGAGCACATCTTTCCTGGAGGAATGCAGGGGAGCCTAGAAATCCCGATGGCCTGCTTCTTACCCTGCCTTCTTGTAAACATTGGACAGCTCCAGATGGGTGGCAGAAGGGTGGATGCCAGCCTTACCAGGTAGACCAGACACAACCAGACAAGCTAATTCTACTTTATTGTAAGGCTACATTGGCAGACTCTTGCAAGGCTGAAAGTACAGTTCTCCCCCACCCCATCTCCTTTACAGCCCAAGAAACGAGGGAGGGTCCCTTCTGAGCCTCTTTCTCCACCCATTATGCAGCTGTGGGCTATGCTCCCTCTTATCTGACTTTTCTCTAGGCCCATTCTCCCAAGGTCTTTCCCCCACGCCATTCCACTGGAAGACCAGAAGAGACCAGCTTGGCCCATGGGCTACTAGTGGTTCCTCCAGGGCACCCAACATCTAAGCAATGTCCTTATTTGGCTCTTTTTGGGTAAGTTCAGACATCTGTCTGGGCGGCTAGTGATATGAAATATTGATGTTCATTCTTTATTCTGCATATCCGCTGAATCTTAATCTGCTCTATGTGTAGGCTTCTATTCTTAGCTGACCAGAAGTGGAGAGCAAAGGCAAGAAGAAGAACTTGGTGACAGTAACTCATGCCCACCTAGATTACTGTAATGCGCTCTACTTGGGGCGGCCCTAAAAGGATATTCGGAAACTGCTGTTGGTCCAAAATGCCGTGGCTCACATATTTTCGGGTCTCAGTGTTGAGAGACCATAACACTGGTTTGGTAGATCTCGCAGGCTGGAGGCTGATTGTCTTAGTCTCTTGCTCGCTGACCAGGTGGCAGGGATTTCAGACAAGGTAGCCCAGTTCTGTGTCAGAGCTGTGATTAAACGTGAACAGCTCCTCCAAGTGATGCTGAGCCTTAACTAGGCTTCCAGAACTCAATATGTTTTCTCTTCCTTTCCCCCCCTTTTTTCTGTTTCTTCCCTCCCCCCTCCTCCCCCCTCTTCTTCCTCTTCTTCCTCTCTTCTTCTTCCTCCTCCTCTTCCTCCTCCTCTTCTTCTTCCTCCTCCTCCTCTTCTTCCTCTTCTTCCTCTCTTCTTCCTCTTCACTTCTTCCTCCTCTTGTTCTTCTTCCTCCTCCTCCTCTTCTTCCTCTCTCCTCCTCCCCCTCCTCTTCTTCCTCTTCCTCTTCTTCTTCCTCCTCTTCTTCCTCTTCACTTCCTCCTCTTGTTCTTCTTCCTCCTCCTCCTCTTCTTCCTCTCTTCTTCTTCCTCCTCCTCCTCTTCTTCCTCTTCTTCCTCCTCTTCACTTCTTCCTCCTCTTGTTCTTCTTCCTCCCCCTCCTCTTCTTCCTTCCTTTTTTTCTCCTTCCTCTTCTTCCTCCTCTTCTTCCTCTCTTCTTCTTCCTCCTCCTCCCCCTCCTCCCCCTCTTCTTCCTCTTCCTCTTCTTCTTCCTTCCTTTTCTTCTTCTTCTTCTTCCTCCTCTTCTTCCTCTCTTCTTCTTCCTCTTCACTTCTTCCTTCTCTTGTTCTTCTTCCTCCTCCTCCTCTTCTTCCTCTCTTCTTCTTCCCTCTCCTCCTCCCCCTCCTCCCCCTCTTCTTCCTCTTCCTCTTCTTCCTTCCTTTTCTTCTTCTTCTTCTTCCTCCTCTTCTTCCTCTCTTCTTCTTCCTCTTCACTTCTTCCTTCTCTTGTTCTTCCTCCTCCTCCTCCTCTTCTTCCTCTCTTCTTCTTCCCTCCTCCTCCCCCTCCTCCCCCTCTTCTTCCTCTTCCTATTCCTCTTCCTTCCTTTTCTTCTCTTTCCTCTTCTTCCTCCTCTTCTTCCTCTCTTCTTCTTCCTCTTCACTTCTCCTTCCTCTCTTCTTCCTCCTCCTTCTCTTCTTCCTCCTCTTCTTCTTCCTCCTCCTCCTCTTCTTCCTCTCTTCTTCTTCCCTCTCCTCCTCCCCCTCCTCTTCTTCCTTTCTTCTTCTTCCTCTTCACTTCTTCCTCCTCTTGTTCTTCTTCCTCCTCCTCCTCTTCTTCCTCTCTTCTTCCCTCTCCTCCTCCTCCTCCTCCTCTTCTCCTTCTCCTTCTCCTTCCAGTCTATGTATTATTTTGCTATTTCTCTGGTTTCTATGATTGGACCATAATGGTCTAAATCCCAAGAAACCCTAGCAGGGCTTCAGCAGGTATTAGACTTAGTATAAGTTAGCCTAGCTTTACATTCTCGTAGCGTTTTATAAATTCTAGAAGTACTTATGCCCTTTTAGAGTTATCTTACTTACAGCATTTAGATTATTCATTGTGAAATTAATTGTAATTTTATAGGATTCTTTTGCGTTTTAATACCTGTACTCTGTAATTTTACCTTAATAATTTTATCCTTACCTTGTTTTATTCTATCCATATGACTCTTTATTTTTCTTTCTGTTTTAGTGTAATTTTTATGTTATTGGTTCTATAATGGTCTAGGATTGATTGATCTCGCGCTGGTTGTCACTGGTTTCCAGGTCCAGCTTAAGGTGCTGGTTTTGGCTTGGCACCTGGGTACCTACCAGACTGTTTTATCCAGCCAGTTCTGGCCCGACTGATTAGATCTACCAAGGAGAAACTGCTGCAAATCCGTTTCGGGGGGCCAAGACAAGGAGGCACTGGCCTTCGCTGGCCTTTCAAAAGGGCTTGAACCCGAGCTGTTTCTTTTCTTTGTTTTTAACTTTATGAGACAGCAGAATGACACAAACAACATAACCCAGAGACAGGACAATCGGCATAATACATACAAATACATATAACAATGACCAAAAAGAAAAGAAAAAAAAGAAAAAGGACAAAAAGAGAAGAAAACAACAAAGCTTATTAAAAAGTGGTTTCCGACTATCTAAACTGTGATTTTGGATCTATAGTTGCGTTCTCTTAACTTCTTCTCTATTTTCAATCTATGTCACCCCTATTTCTATATGATTAAGTGTTTAGTTACTAAATCCTATATACATGGTGTTATTTTTTGCGTTGTCCTTATATAATTGAGAAAAGGTCGCCATTCATTCTTAAAATCGTCCATATTTTTTCATTTAACTTTTATCATTGATCATTTCACTCCGAGCTGTTTCAGAGAGCCTTCCTCTGACTGGATCTTGCCATTTCCCCCCCCCCCCCCCCCTATCCTCTTCACATGGAGGGAGCCCTGTGGCATTTCCATTGCATTTTTTTCCTATATGAGCTGGCCGAGAGTCGTTTTGATGGACTTGAACATAGAAATGGGGTTAATAAATAAATAATAAAACATGGCTGGCTGGGGAATTCTGGGAGTTGAAGTCCAACCATCTTAAACTTGCCAAGGTTGAGCAACACTGGCCTAAATATTTGTTAACGCTAGACCCAATCATGGGGAGAAGGTGGGCAGTGAAGGCATTCCTCATTAGCTTCTCCAGGGAAGTTCAGGCTGAATCTTGAATTTCTTCTTCAACATCTGAACAGAGGCTTCCACTCAGTCAAGTTAAAAATGCTGCTTTATCCAGATGTTGGTGGGGGGTGAGTTTCAAAGGAAAACCACGCCATATCCGCAGCAGATGGACCCACGGCTCTCTTCCCCCCCACCTCCTTAAACCCAAGCAAAGAAAAAAAGTGGAATAAAAATCTATCCTCCGGCAGCGCCCATTAAAATGTAAAGCAAGGAAGGTAATTTCCTGCAAGCCACAAATGAATGCTGAATACTAAGTACGGGATGGAAAAGCAAATGGAACCAGGGAGGCCTGGGAAAAATCAGCAGGCGAGATTAAAGAGGGAGAAACAACGGACCAATTCATTTAACACATTTCTCTACCCCACTTTACAGCCTGGAATCTGGGGCAAGGCACACCAAAAATCTCTCTCCGGTAAATTATTTATATCCTGTAATTACAGCAATAACAATGATCAAATGCAGCCATTTGAACTATTATCCAGCTAAAGTCTGATCCAGCAGTTCCCAGTTGCTGTATGACGACAATTGCCAACCTCCTTTGCAGATCATGACATACGCAAGAAGTCATTTAAATTATTATTACTGTTATTATTATATACACAACAATGTGAAATCACAGCTGCCAGTTCTTTAGCTGGCGTCGGCCATCATTCGCACCGAGTCCTTCCCAAGAACCAGGGATGTCGTAATGTATCGGCGTAGGATATATGTGGATCCAAACAGTGTGGCCTTTGACAGATGGAAATTCGTCAATGTGCAGATTTTCTAAGTGCCATCCAAGGTTTTTGAGTACAGGCAGTCCTCACTTAACAACCATTCGTTTAGTGACGGTTCGGACTTACAACAATGCTGAAAAAACCGACTTACAGCCAGTTCTCACAATTACGGTCGTCGCAGTGTCCCCACAGCCACGTGAGCACGATTTGGGCGCTTGGCAACCAGTTCGCATTTATGACCATCGCAGTGTCCCATGTTCATATTTACATTTTTATAATGCATCTCTTTTAATGATATTTAATTCTTTTATTGTTTTAATTCACTTGTAAACCGCCCAGAGTTGTTTGTTGAGATGGGCGTTGAAGAAATGTGATTGATAGATAGATAGATAGATAGATAGATAGATAAATAATAAATAAATTGTGATTGACATTTTCGACCTTCCTGGCCAGCTTCTAACAAGCAAAATCAATGGGGAACCGTGTGATTTGCTTAACGACAACATGGCTCGCTTAACACCCATGGTGATTCACTTAATGACCGCCATTAAAAAGGTCATAAAATTGGGTCAGATTCGCTTAATGACCATTTTGCTTAGCAACTGAGATTCCAGTTCTGATTGTGGTTGGTAAGCGAGGACCACCTGTATGGTACCCAGTGAGCCAATACCTCTGGGACCACCACAGCTGGTTTATGCCATAATCTTTCAATTTTGATTTTCAGATCCATCACCATCATTATCTGCAACGGCACCTGAATCTTACAAATGGATGCTGAATTGCACAGTTCCATCATATCTAACAACAGTGAGGCTTTTTTTTAAAAAAAAAAAGCAACTGAACCAATCAACTTTCTCAGTGAACTTTGAAAAACTCTGAAAAGAAGCTGGCATTTGCTTGGCATCAACTCACATTTGAGGCAGGTGCCAGGGGTGTTCTTAGAGGCCTCCATTCCAGTATTTTCCACATGTTACCTAAGCTGACATCTGCTAGAAGAAATTCTTTCGCCTTTACGGGCTGCACTGAGTGGGCCTCCCTACTCCCTGTTCATTCACCCCTTCGTACTACCACACAGAACTACGTATTAATAGAACATTAACAATATGGCACAATGACATGGCACAGCATACTGGTAACGTTATGAAATATACTGGTATGTGGTCCCTGTATGGAAAGATTTCTGGTATCTGGATTCCAACTTTTCTTCACCCCTACTTGGCTGACAGAGGGCTGACAAGGGGGCCATGCATTAGGAGCAATCATGATTAGACTGGATTTATGAAAGTGCAATTAAAATATGATGGTCAGATCGGTAGATGGCACAAAGAGAGAAAGGAAATGCCTTCAAAGATAGTTTTAAGATTCAGGAGGATCTTGTCAAGCTGAAATATTGGGGTAATACCGCAAGATGGATTTCAGGAGGGACAAAGGCACAATCCTACATTTGGGTAGGAAAGATCAATGGCACGATTCTAGGAGGGGAGGCAGACCATGCATACAAAAGGGATCTGGAGTCTTTGTGGAACCCAAATGAAAACAGCTGCAAAAAACCCAACATCTAATCCTAGGTTGCATCAGCAGTCAGGTCAAGATCAAGAAAAGTCACCATTCCTCTGTTCCGCGTTGGTAGGACTGCAGCTGGAATATTGTGTCCCATTCTGGGTGTCTCATTTTAGGAAGGATGCTGACAGACTGGAGAGTGACCAAGATGGTAAGAGGCCTGGAGGAGAAACTCAGGAGGACCAGATGGGGACACTGGCTATGCTTGGCTTGGAGAAGAGACAACCGTGGGGCATCTGAGGGGCTGACACAGAGAAGACAGGCAGAACTGGGTCAGAAGAAGGTCAAGAAACAATGGCTTTAAATCACAAGGAAGGAGACTTTGACTGGACATCAGAAGGAGCTTTCTGGAGCAAGAGCTGAAGATGGTGCCTTGGAAGATGCGGACCCCCCTTTGCTGAGGGAAGCCGGGGGGCTTTTTACCAGGGATGCTGCAGAAGCGGGTTCCTACTCTGGGCAGGGAGTTGAACTAAATGATCTCCAAAACCACTTCCAACTTTTACCAGCGACAATTCTATGAAATTAAAAGGAAATAGATTTCATTGGGACCTTAACCCACCCAGAGTTTTGTTGGATAGATGGGCATCCTTATATATTTGATTAATGAACAAACCAAATGAGTAATACGTTAGGAAGAATGTCCTAAAGGGAAGAGCCGATCCACAGTGAAACTGGCTTCCTTGTCGGGGGCCTTTCAACAGAGGTCACTGCGTGGCCATCTGCGGGGGATGGCTGCAGTGATGAATTTCTGCACCGGGCAGGAGCTGGAGTGGATAATCCTCAAGGTCCACCCATGCTTTATGATTTTATGATTCTGCCTCAAGTCCTATTGGCAGCACTAGGCTTTTCTGCAAAGCTGTGGACGTCGCTTTTTAATTCTGCCATTCATCATTCCATAACTACAGAAAGGACCCTAAAGGGACACCTGGAGAGAAGAAGCCTTGTCAACAACTGAAGATTGGCCGCCATTTCACTTTAGAAGATTAGCCGGACACTGACCGGGCTTGGAAACAGAAAATCGCTTCTTCTTAACATGGAGGAGGGCCCCTGAGTGCCTCAGTCCTTTACTTCTACCTTGGTTTCAAGGAGTCGGAATGCACAAATGCAGTTTTCCCAGGCATGACAACACATTCTTTGTCTGCTCCCAAGGAGGACCAAAAGTCTGTGATTTCAAGTCTCCCGTCTTGTTGTATCAGCATATATTTTGGGACAGAACCTAAGGTGATAAAACCCCTCGCTTCAGTCCTCCTTAGCAAAATGTGTGGGGCTTGCAAGGGGGCAGTTTCTAAAACGGAGGGATCGAAGGAACAAACCAACACAAACAGGGAGTGCATTGAAGAAATCTTTCCATCTAGGATTTGGTGGAGCTGCAGGTACCTTTCTCCAGATGGCCCGGATAAATAAATTCCCCGATCTGCTGCTCTTTCATTGGCCTCATAAATGTGAGATTTTGCAGAGGAGGGGAGGGAGATATAAGTGATGGCACCATATGAATGTGTATGCCGATTCCCTTAGAGACGGCAGCTTTGGACGGTGCCTTGCATTAAAAATAGAAGCCATCCTTGCAAACAGGGCTGTATTTATATGGAGTGTTGCATCAAGTGTCACCTTGCATTCATCCAGATGTTCCCGGGAGACCCGCACAAGTGTTCTCCTTCCCTCATGCTGTGTGTTGGTTTGTTTGCTGACACTACAGAAAGACGGATCAGACTGTCAGAGACTTTCCTCACAGGCTCACCAGCCTCTCCGCAAAGTCATTCATAAAATAAACATGTTCTCAGCCGCTGTCTATTGATAAGGCGCTAAAGGGGTCAGAATTCATTCTGTCAGCTTGGGGCACCTCGTCTCTTCCTTTCCTGTAGGCCAAACCCCTTGGCGTCTTACCTAAAGTGTGGAGAACACTTGGAGGTTCCCCATTTAATGAACCAGGGAAGAATTTTTAGGGAAGGAAGAACTACAGAAAAATGAGCCGCTGGACTTCTTGGAGCATCCTGCAAGCCTTATGAGGTAGGCCAGACAGGAAGCACACCCAGGAGTACTAGCTCCATCTTTATTGTGAGGTTACATTAAGAGAACCTTGCAAAGATTATTCTAACTCCCCCTTGCCTTTACAGCCCAAGAAACTAGGAAGGGTCCCTTCTGAGATGCTTCCCACATCCCTTTTCCTTCTGTGGGCTCAGCTGCCTCTTATCTGACCACAACCCATTATACATCTACAGTGGAGCTCAACTAAGGGTAGGAGGATCATCAATTCTTTCCCTCCCTCCCTCCCTCCCTCCCTGCAGAGCTTCCTCTGGTTGTGACACTAACCCTGCTCAACTACCACCACCATCCAGATTTCCACAGATGAGTAATTTAATTAAGGTCCCCTTTGCGCTACAAGCATGCACTTGGCACCTGGTAGTATCCACTGACATTGTAAGGTGTATTTTGGTTTTTTGTGCTACTCTAGTGGATGCATGGGGCACAGGGTTGGGCTAGATGATTTCCGAGGCCCCTTCCCACCCTTCCCATCCATGCTTCCAGGATTCCTTCAGTTTCTCTAAGATTGCCAGAAGACCAGAAAGGGAACACAGAGTGAGGGAGGAGAAGCCCGCCCACAACCCACTCGAACCATCCTCTTTTGAAGGTGTGAATAAAGGCTATGAGAATTCCTGGCCCTCTCCATCCACGGAACTTGATTGTTTTTACCATCAAAAGCACAGTCCAGGCAGTGTCTTGACCCTGCTTAACGTTTGGGACCAGTGCCAAACTTTTAAATGCTCCTGGATGAGTATCTTTAGAGCTGGCAGTCTAGATGATGCTTTGCAAATTCTTCCATTGCAAATTCTTCCAGGCTGGCCTGAGACGGTCCAGCAACTGAAACCCAAAATCCAAACAGCCATTCTACTCCTTTTCCTCCTTATAGCAAGGCTGAAATAATACACCCCCTTTTAAAAAAAAAATCCCCCTGGTGCCAAAAAAGGAACTTCTTCAATTACTTTTGAGCACTCCCTGTTCTCTTCAGACAACAACATTAGATTTTGCTATGTGATGCCGTGATGGTATCGTGGCCACCTGATAAGCCATGTCTGAGTTAAAGCAGACCATGCGATGAATCAAGGCCAAGGAAGGAGCTGTGGCCTTGAGATGTCCATTTTCTAACTAAAAATTACAAGAGGAGGATGCCGCAGTGACATGGAGGCAGCGAAGGAGGACCATCTCACTCTCAGAGTGACGAAGATGAACATCCTCTGGATGTCTGCCTGGAATGGTTTGTGGAAATGACCTTGAGGGACAGGAGGAAGAGCCGAAGACTAAGCAATGGTCAGATAAGAGGCAGCTGAGCCTGGAGCAGGAAAAGGGGTGTGGGAAGCATCTCAGAAGGGACCCTCCCTAGTTTCTTGGGCTGTAAAGGCGAGGGGGAGAGAGGTACTTTCAGACTTGCGAGATTCTGCTAATGTGACCTTACAATAAAGGTAGAGCTGGTACTTCTGGGTGTGCTTCTTGGCTGGACTACCTCACAAGGCTGAAACTGCCCCAGGTTTAGTCATGCTGGCCTCTGCTCCTACTCCAAGAAGCTGCACCCAATCGTGCCACCTGGATTTGCTCCAAGGCAGAACTGCCTCGGTTGCTTAGCCTCATGAAGAAAGAAAGGTGCTCCTCTGTCCAGTTCACACGACCATCCAACAACCTTGCTCCCTTCTTTCCCCGTCAGAACCACCACCGGGAAATCTACTAAATCAGGTAGGGCTGTCGCGGCCCAAACAACCAATTAACACAAATCAACCTGATTAAATAATTGCTTCATAGTGTTTGAAAATCCATCGCCTCGGCGTCGGCATAATTAAAAGTGCCTTCGTTGGGAATGCAAATTCGGCTGGAAGAAATGAAGTCGAAATCAACGGCAGGACCTATGGGGAGCGCCGTGGAGGGAGAAGCCGTGAGATGAGATCCCCCAGCGACTGGCCCAGGAGAAGGGGCGGTAGACAGAGAAACAGTCGCCCCGCCCCTCTTTTTTGTGGCATCTTAGAGAATTGGGGTTTGTGGAGGGAACAAACAAGAAGCTCATGGTTAACTTTTCTGGGTGATCTTGCCAAATGGGGAAGGGCGGTCAATCCCCAAATGGCTGCCACAAAAGGCACATCAAACTGGGGAGTGCCCCCGCTTTCACCCCTCTAACCCAGTGTTTCTCAACCTTGGCCACTTTTAGGATGTGTGGACTTCAACTCCCAGAATTCCCCAGCCAGCAAGGTTGAGAAACACCGCTCTAACCCAGCCTGGATCAGTTAGTTAGCTCTTCAGTTTCCAGAGAAAAGGCACCATCCTTTGCATATCTGAAGGATAGATCTGGGGCCCTGCGGTGCACGTCTGTAAGTAAAGTGACGTTAGAAATCGGTGTTGCCATTTCATTACAATTTAAAAAGCAGCTCAATACGAAGATTCGGGGAGCCTGGCAGGCAATCCTCACGGGACTGCATGGCTCTTCCACGTGCTCCTTTGTGGCACAGAAACAACGCCAGTGTAGGTTCACACACACACAGCTTGTGGCACCCTTGGACCCGCACAGGAGAGACCTATGGCTGGTTGTGCTATATCCCTGTGTCCCCACAGCATCCTCGAACCCTTCATGATTCCAAGGCAGACGAACCTCAAAATAAAGGGGGGGGGTCTGCCCTTCTGTGTGCCTGAGTGTGTAAAAGGGTGGGACTCGGGGGACCCTGGCCGGGAAGGGCCACCAAAATGCAGCTCTCATTTTCCAAGGTGACCATGAAGTTCCTTCTGATTTTCCCCGTTCCGTTCCTTGGCTGGGTTTGCAAAGCGTGGTAAGCCAGGAAGACGAACCCCCTTTCGATTTTGTATGCTGGAGGAAAATTGGTTCTTTACGGTCGGTCCACTCTGACCGGCCTTGCTGAATATTTCTTCCAGTTAGAAAAACCTATTCCAGAGCCATAAGCAAAAGAACAAATACTGGGGGGGGGGGGGATGGCGTGGGGGACTATCTCAACATGACCAGAATTGTATTACCGCAGTGTGCAGTAATTTACCCCCAGATGGATATAAAACATTGCACCAGTGACTCCAGATTGTCTTATGCGCACAACCACATCAAAGGTTTTATAAAGGTGGGCTGAGATGCCCATGTGGGATGAGAATAAAAGCCAAATAAAAACCAGAGCTTCCCTGGAACTTCCTTCCGCTGCAGGTGCAGATGCATTTCAGAGCTACCAGCCAAGACGCAGAACAGACTACTCTGGCTGTTTAAAAACTCAATGCACGTTCTAGGCAATGCAGGAACCTTCCAGAAGACGTGCCAGAAAATGCAAAATGCATCCATGTGTGGAAATGCTTTGTATTGAGCTCTGCTGGGCTTTCTCCCCAGGAAATACGGATGTTTAGGATGTAAGTCCATGAGGTAGACAGGGCTAGGAGCGTTTCCCACCCAGCCCACCTTACCCGTAGGTATCTTCTCATGCAAATCTAGATGTTAGACACAACCTCCAAGCATTTGGAGGAAAAAATCTGCAAACCAAGGCCTGAGAGTCTGCCTGCTAGGAGGGAAAAGGGAGAATGAGGTTTTCCATCTCAGCAGAATGGTTTTTTCCAGCAAGAGTGTGGAGCAAGGTGGGAATCAAAGATCTAATGATCTTTGGAGATGGAACCCAAGAGCGATTGGCCTTCCTGCAAATGGTGGGGATGAAACTGGAGGGAGAGCAATGGACCCCCTGCCCCCAGCTCCAAGTCAGCAGTCCATCTCTATCAAAGGAGCAAAGCAAAGGACATACCCCCCTTTCCATCTCTCCTCAATGTTCATGGTGACCTTGTAAGGTTATTGCCTTAGAAGTGACTATGATGTCACAACATCACTTGTTCAAACAAAGGTGACATGTCATTCCCCACAGTTGCTAAGTTCAGCACCAATTCAAATGTTGTAGAGAGTCAGGAAGATGACCTTGATGGAGAGAGATCTGTTGCCAGATGAGGGGGGAAACACTGCTTAAGTCCAAACCATGAAGGAGGAACGAGAAAACATCTCAGACAGACACCCCCCTAATTCACATGAGTATAAGAGAGGGAGGAAATTTGAAGATATTATAGCTAACCTTGATAAAAGTAGTTTTAGTCTTAATGGGGAGTTGATTTCTTGGTCTGATCTACATCTTGGGGCTGACATTAAATGTACAATAAATATAAAATAAAATGATGACCTGAAGCATCTCTGCATTACACCTGGAATAGGAGGCAGCACTTCAAGCATTAAAGCCGAAAGGGGAGGCAGCAGCTGTTCCTGACTGAGGACACCAGTAGCTTTTGCAGAAATGCAGTGGAGAAGACCAGTTATATCCAGGCGTACTCCAGGAATAAGTCCAGAAGCCAAGCCACAGGTGAAAGTTGGACAACCGTGCACATAACTGTCTGCAGGGAGAGCAAGGGGAGGCAGCCAGTGAAATCTGTGTTGCAACACTGCAGTGCAGACTTCTGTACCTGTAACTGATGTTGGAAGGCCACGATGCATGCGGTGTCATTTTTATCATGACGGTTTGCACTGCATCAAATGTGCAGTGAAATTTAGCATGTTTATCTCTTACTTTAAATAAAGACTTCAAAATGGAGATCTTTCTCTTGGGCAGTAGGAGAAAAGCTAAAGGTGACCAATCTACCAGTGATTGATTGATTGATTATGTACCATCCCGTTGGTGTTGACTCTTAGGGACCCCATAGCTGGATCATTCCTCCCTCCATCCAGTATCTATCATCCATCTAACTGGTATCTTTCTCTCTCTCTCTCTCTCTCTCCATCTATCCCTCTGCCTGTCTATCTATCCATTCATCCCTCTGTCTATCCCACTGTCCATCTGTCCATCCCTTTGCCTATCTATATCTATCTATCCATCCCTCACTCTGTCTATCCATCCATCCATCCATCCATCCATCCATCCATCATCCATCCCTCTATCTATCTGCCTATCTAACCTATCTATCCATCTGCCTAGTACTGATAACAGTAACCATAAGTCAAAAGTAGGATGAAAATTACACACTTAGTAAGTGGCCTGTTTATTTCTTGCCCAGTCTAAAACCAATGAAATAATCCATTTTATTAATGGGGAGCTGCATAAATTCACATATCATTTTAGAGAGTCTTGGTATCACCAAGTCTGAGAATTTTGGAAGTGGGAACATTTCCAGGTCACTGTTTGTTTCGATACTATTTTTAAACCTGTTTTTTGTTTTTCTCACTTTGCTGACTTCACTGGAGACAGCCAGCCTCACTTCCACTACTGGTACTTAATGGTTTTCCAAGCAAGGCGCGTGGATGGTTTGTGCCTTCCCCAGAGGGCTAGATGGAAAGGGTCAGCATCCAAGCAGGGCCTGCCTGCCTGATGTCTAGCTGGAGGCAGAGATTGGGGTTTTTTGCACCTCTCCCAATGCTTCAAGCAGCCTTGAAAACGCCGTACCAACCAGATGCAGATGCAGATCCGGGCAAGTCCTGTGACTGCTTGCAGCCATCTTTCCCCTCTGCTGTTCTGAGGGCAACTGACGGGGGGCGGTCATGGAATGGTTCCTCAAGGCTGAAGCTTTCCCTGACCCAGGCATTTGCCCCCCCAAGGCCAGGTGGAATGGAGGAAGGACCTTTTTGGAAAGCGAAAGGAAAAGCAAAATGCAACTCATCTAGGCCTCTTGGCTCTTACCAATAGCAAAACTCAAGCAGGGGGGTGGGGGAATCCTTATTTCCAAGCTTTGGGGTCAGCCCCAACCATGCACTTTCTGGCCAAGGGCAGTGTCCTTTGCAGAACCATACTGGGCAGATCCAATTTAACAATGACAGGAAGGGCAAGAACATTTTGGCAAATAGAGCACAGCCACCAGGCCGTTCTGCCTTGGAAAACGATGCCACCGTCTCCGAGCCCGACACCCTGCTTGTTGAATGCAAGCAAAAGCTTGGCCATCGCTACACTTCCCGTGACGCTCCTTATATTTCCGGATATCAACCGTTTTTTAAAGCCCAGCATCAAAAGAAGCATCCTTTTTCCCCCTGCCCTCTCTTACGCAGAGCTACACTATGCCCCCTCTCTGGCATTAAAATGCCCATACAGAAATTCCATTAATGCAGCAAGATCTTTTCCCTGGGTTCAACTAATTAAATGCCATATGGTGACCAAGAAATTAATTTATGCGTGGCCTGTAGCTCGGGTTGCTCTAAAAATTTTTATAAGCCGACAGCATCTGAATGGCCATAAAGCTAACAGAGGCGTTGGGAGACCTTAGCTTGCTTGATCTCACGGGGAGGGACGATCCAAATAAACTTCTCCCGATACATATTCCCTGGACAAAAGAAAGCAAGACAGTTCTGTGCAATTTAGTCATCACGATGTTCCAGGTTTGGGACACCTGATCAAATGAACCGCGTGATCCAAAACAGTTTTTCTCCTGGTTGATCTGAAGCAGAGCATCTGCTTTACTTCCTCTCCATCTTCAGATTTTCTAGAAATCCCCAGCCGCAGCACGTGGAGGTGTGCATACAAAGGAGCAGGCGTGTGCTCGCGCATCCAATTATTGTTGCTGGGACCCCAAACTTTTGTTCTTTCGGAATGTGCAATTTGCGGCTTCAGCGTGCTTTCTGAGTCTAGAGTTGAGTGCTCGTAAGTCTGCAGCTCTTAGCTGCTGACAACCCTGTAATGGGGATAAATGGTGTTAGCAACCAACCATTTAGTTCCTGGATCTTCTAAGAGGTCTTCTCCTGGCCGCTACCTTAAAACAGACGAGGCTACAGATTGGATAGCGAAGGAGGAACTGGGGAACTCACCATACAAGGAGATGCTTTTCCTTTGTTCTCTCTGTCTTTCTCTTCCCCTCTCGTATAACCGTGAGAAGACATAGTCCAGAAGGAATAGGGCTTTGTCTTAATACTCAAAACTCCAAGGAAATTGTCTTCAGGTCAGGATCCCATGGCTGGTTCTGTGCCCTCGTCTCCAACTCAAACCTCACCTCCAGACTTGAACTGGCCTTACCCAAGCGATCTACGGAATTGTCCTGGCCCCAGAATGAAAGGCGCTAGATGTACCTTGACACACCTTGACACAGGTAATGAAACCGTTTCTTGCTGCCTCGCTATTTCATCCTTGGCCCATCAGAATTTATGTCGGAGGGATTCACAGCTCTGCAACAACTTCTGGGCTGTCTCTGCTGAAAGTTCTATCTGCAGGTTGGGTGGAATGCCCTCCCTCTGTTTCAGCCATTGTTAATGGCTCATTTTCAAGGATTTACAGGTAGTCCTCAACTTATGACCACAATTGGGACTGGAACTTCCATGGCTAAGTGAGCTGGTTGTTAAGTGAGTCATGCCCAATTTTATGACCTTTTTTTGCCGTGGTTGTTAAGTGAATCACTGCAGTCGATAAGCGAATCACCGTGGTCATTAAGCAAATCCGGCTTCTCCCACTGGCTTTGCTTGTCGGAAGTCGGCTGGGAAAGTTGCAAATGGCTATCGCATGACCCTGGAACACTGCAACCATCGTAAGTGCAAGCTGGTTGCCAAGTGCCTGAATTTTGATTGTGTGACTGCAGGGATGCTGTGATGGTCATAAGTGCGAGGACCGGTGGTAACTCGTTTTTCCCAGTACCATCGTAACTTTGAACGGTCGCTAAACAAATGGTCGTAAAACAAGGACTACCTGTAATTCTGTATTGTGGGAGGGGAGAGAAATGGCTTTGACTATAACAGGGGTCCTTCTCAGCATCTGGGGCTCTGGGTCTCCTCCTCCTCTAAAAGATGTGCTCGAAATGGGTGGCTGTACAAACCTTTTAATACATAAATAAGTATAATTAAATAAAAGGCCAACTTCCTTTCCCATTGCTCATGTGCAGCTGCAGGAGAGACTGATCTACAGCTCCAGAGTCATTTGCAGCAAGCATGGCTTCTCACATGCATGAGGTCACCAGCTCCTGCAACAAATGCCTACAAAGGATGAGGCGCTAACCAGGATCTTTCTCTTCTGAACACCAAGCAACATACACCAGGCTCTCAGTAAAGTCCTTGCAGCCTTCCTTGACTCCAAAGAATCAACGCAAGGGCCAGGAACATCCTCAAAAGTGCAGCGTGTATCCTCAGCAGACATGTAATTCTGAACACCATAAATAGCTTCCTTCACGCCACCAAAAGCCTCTGAAATTACACTCTAAATTCTCAGTATTTTATGTGGCCTCAGGGGATCACCCTTCCTGCTCTATCAACCTGTCGGCCTTGTGAGGCAGTCCAGACAAGAAGCATAGCCAGGAGTACCAGCTCTACCTTTATTGTCAGGTTACATTAACAGAATCTCGCAAGTCTGAAGGTACCTTTACAGCCGAAGAAACTAGGGAGGGTCCCTTCTGAGATGCTTCCCACGCCCCTTTTCCTGCTGTGGGCTCGGCTGCCTCTTATCCAACCATTGTCGAGTCTGTGGCTCTTCCTCCTGTCTCCCAAGGTCATTCCCACATATCATTATGCTACCTTTGCAACTGTACTTGCACATAAAGTCCCATGCCCCCACAAATTTCCAAGCAGCAGCAACGACACAGGTGAGATAACTCAGTGGAAGAGCCTGGGATTTGTTTAAACCTGGAGGAAATGCTAGAGCAAAGGAGAGGGTCTCTCTGTACTTTCCAAGGACAGGTATTTTGAAACAAGAACTGTGGACCAGGGCTGGCCCAAAGAACAACAAAATCGCTGTATCACAGAGAACTGGGTTCAAGTCTTACCCCACCAGCCAGAGATGCACCAAGAAGGAAACCCTGGGCTGAGTGTAAGAGAAAATCAACTCACAGATATTGGTTTGTGCTGCTCTGCCAACTGAGCTTCCCTTTGGGGAAGGCGAATACATCCACGACCCTCACCCTTGATAAACACACGGCATGTCCGCCATCCATACCATAAATGCAGTGAATTCATCATGGTGCAGATGCTCTAAGACAGAAGGGTCTGCTATGGTGGCTAATGATGCAGAAGGTGGAATTAAATGATAAAGATCTTGGATTTTACATTGGCTGTACATTTGATCAGAAACCAAGGTCAGCCTTTGTTCTCTGATGACTAGACCACTCCACTGATCCATTCATCTGACCCATCCATGTGTTATACGTTCAGGAGGAACCTTAAAAGAAAAAGAGAATCAGAGACAGCCACTGAAGGCTGTTTACCCAGCCAAATCTCATCTCTGGTTTTCTGAACTGTGTTTCCTGGGCTAGATCATTGGCCATCAAGAGCTGAGCCCAGAAGAATGGAAGATGCAAGCTTTTCAACAGCTTCCAATCACTGAGAAGAAACCAAGATCATTCCTGGGAACCACAAGGGCTATGGACAGTTCATTCCTCACTTTTTCTCACAAAGCAGAAGCCCCCCACACCCCCCACCCCAGACTTAACTGCAAAAAGTTAAAGCAGCAGCTGTACATGAAATAATTCAGAACAGCCTGGAAATTTTACTCAGAAAAGGGTTATAAAACGTAACCACCCGTCTTTATAAAAGGAGTAGTGCAGTTGAGCAATGGCTATAGAGTCAATGCCCCTTTGCCACCCGAGCACAGTGATAATGGGACTTCTTAAAAGTGCCCCTCAAGAACAGCCTTTGGAAGGAAATTAAAACGTGCTGAAGTTGAGGCTGTTCTAAATTTGGAGGAAGTTCTCCAAGTGTCCCCAAGCACAGTGGCATCAGTGCATCAGGTCCCACCATTTGAACACATCAAGTGATGGTGTAGCTACCATAGCTGAGGACTCAACTCAGAAGGACAGAGAGGACACAGGAAGCCCAGAGCAATGGAGGTGGAGAAAGGGACACCAAGCAACCTGAACACATCTGTGGAAAGTTCGGAAGATCACACACCCTGCTTCTCCATTCCGCAGAACAAATTTGGCAAGCAGGAAGAAGCAACAAAGCAAGGGAAGTTAAAATATGGGACACCTCCAGATCTGCTCCAAGACTCTACAGCAGATGTGACAGTTCCTTATGCTTTCTGTGCTTCAACAGGACCACTTCCTCACCCCACAGAGGAAGGATGAGAACCCTCTGGCAAAAAAAACTACGTATCTTACTTTCCAGATGCCACCAAGGAATGTCATTCTCCAACAACCGATGGATTACTGGAATAGGAATCTTTTAGCTGATTCAGAAGCAAGTGCAAAGCTGAGAACTGACTCAAAAAACTTGATTATCCGGAACGGTTTAGTTCTTGACCCAGAAAACGTCATGCTAAGCCTGTAGGCATCTCCTTCCAAATCCAAGTTTGGGTCTTCAACTCATGGCCCCATGGCTATTGAACATCTAAGACTAGAAGACTGATCTCCTATGAATCACACCAGGTTGGGGCATTCCAGATGCTTGACTGATGTTTGCAACCTAGACTGTTCCGTACCTGGAAGGAATACTTAGCCTGGTAAACACACAGTCCCTAGTAACTCATGAGGTTTAGTTGGATCCGCAAAGTAGGATCTTAAAGTTTCCTGTCCAAAGCCTCACGGTGATTTCAGAAAACTGAAATTAAGGAATTGTTTGGAAAAGATAAATGCTTCTACTAATGGTAGTCATGAAGGAAAGGACATTCTACCAGCTGACCTTACCAGAAGATGGAAATAGGGGTCACTGAACTTCAGTGGCCCCCTTCCTACAGGCCAGCTAGCTCAAAAAGGTAGTGCTGGCAGACTACAGCTCAGGTGCCAAGCATCAATGCTGGAAAGACCTGGGCACAAATGTCCTTTTGAAGTTCTCCACCCGAAGGATGGGCAGACAAGTTGGTTGGATGATTCATCCTGACTTTCTCCAGGGAAAACAGAAATTCTCTGACAATTTCTGAAAGGAAGGACTCCTCTTCATGATGACAAGAGCACCTTTCCTGAAAAAGACTCTTACCCTTCCCCCCCACCAAAAAAGAAGAAGGACATCCCATGCTGAGACCTTGTCAGCCTTACCAGGTAGACCGGTCAGGAAACACAACCAGATAAACGAATTCTACTTTATTGTAAAGCTACATTGACAGAATCTTGCAAGTCTGAAAGGACATCTCTTCCTCCATCTCCTTTACAGCCTGAGAAACTAGGGAGGGCCCCTTCTGAGCCTCCTTCTCCACCCATTATGCAGCTGAGGGCTAGGCCCTCCCTTATCTGACCATTCCCTAGGCAGCATCTCTTCACCCCGTCTCCCAAGGTCACTCCCACATACCATTACAGGTCTTCCCTTGGAAGATGATGCAAGTGTTGGGTAGTCAAGGGAAGCTGTAGCATGCTGGAGAGCGGACAATAGTCTGAAAAGTGCAGTGCAGATCTATGGGAACGATGCCATTAGCTTCTAAACCTTAGAACTGGCCTCCAAAATGCTTTCCAAGTTTCTGCCACCTGGAAGGACTTTCACTCTAAAAACCATGATGAACAGAACCCATCTTTACACAATCCCGGTAAGTGTATATTCTTGTGCAGTTGTCACTGCTGTTGGGTGGTCTAGAGTCTAGACTTTGAAATGTGGGGTACCTGGACCCAGGACCTCCTCAGAGCACACATTTCTCAGGCAGGAGGTCCCTGGTCCAGACACTCCACACTTCAGAGATCTGACCTTGGATTCCACATCCAGGTCCCTCCAGAGACCCCTTCTCTGCACAAGATTGGGAGAAAGGAAGTGGGGTGAGGACCATGGGAGACCCCAAGCTCCCCTGCTCCTCAAATTTGGCCCCATGCAGGGAGTAGCTGGGAAACAACAAATACTTTACCCTACGCTGGTGTAAGTGGTCTCCTCCTGGTTTCAATTGCACACAGAAGGCAAGTTGGGGGCTGCAACAGACAACCAAGCAAATTTGTCCTGCCAGAGGCTGAATTCTCAAGAAGGGAGTTTACGCTTGACTGGATGGACAACTAGAATTTTCTTATATAATGGAATTAATATTTACTCTGGAAGCTAAGCAAAGTGCTGAAATAAACTTTGCTGGAGGCAAAGATACTTTAAGCATTGTGTCTTTATGTGTTTATTACTATTTCAAAAGATGCAAATTTACAGGAGAAATTGTGTGCATATACCAGGTCCCAAGGGCCTAAGGTCATGAATAAGCATTCAGATTTTTTTTTAAATCCGAAAGACATTAATCGGGACAATTCACAGAAGAATGAAAGGCTGAGTTAATGGGAAAGCACACCCAGTCTTCGCCCCGTTTAATGTTTTTGCCCCAAAGGTGGCACTTGTGGAGAGGGACAAAGAAGGCTCAGTAGGCAACAAAAGAATTAGGTTCCTCTGGCGTGCAGCATTTGCAAAAATATTTTGATTATACACAGGTTCTTTGTTACCCAGGCAAGGGGAGATTAATAGTGAATCAATGCTGAATGGGCATCTCTGCAACTTTCTAGTCCTTGGGAATAACTCAACAGGGCATTTGCTGCTACTGTTGCATAAAAGATGCCAGTGGCAAGCACTGAATGAGAAATTTGAGACAACTAAGGAGTTTCCTGCTATGACACAACTTTTGGGACACTTGGTCAGGCTGTGATTTGCACCTTCACCAAAATTCAATCTGCTTAGAGTGAAATAAGAAGTGAAGTTTGGGACTAGCTGACCTGGGCTGCTCAAATCTGTAGGACCGCTAGAGGGAAGCAGAGAGATGCAGAAATCTAGAACCCTTGGCCACCTAGCTTGTCTGAGTTTTCCAACCCAGATCTATTTACAACTTGGGAATCTGTTTGTTTTTCAGGCATAAAATTACTGGAGGAACCCTACAAAGTCTGGAGAAGGAGAAGGCTGCTTAAAGTCTCAAAGACACCAAAGTGTGGGTGGGTTTCGCCATTGATTCTGTCCCATGCCCAGTTATCTCCAAGATAATTTGGATGCCCAGCATGGTGCCTGGGACAACCAACAGCTTTAATTGAACAAAAATTAGAAGCTGGCATGACTCAAAGAAATGTGCTGTATCATCTTTATTTCGGTCAAAATTGTTATTCTAGGAATAACAATGAGCAGCTGCCAACTGGGTGGTGTAGGTCTGCCCATTGGCCCCCAAAAGGACAAAATTAAGGAAGGTTGACAGGGAGTATCCAGGAGGAAGAGAAAAACTGGCAGAGACGGGAGCTCTATTCTGGGAAACTGGGGCCTGTCACCAGTGGTCTTCTCCTCGGCAGCCATTTTGTAAGCAGAACACCTTCTCAACATTTCAAAGATAGTGGACATCCCTGCTCTAGCTGGCTCTCTTTGGTCTCTCAGTCTCTCAGTCTCTGAAACCTTCAAGCCACTGGATCCCTGGATGGAGGGGGCCTCCCAGTTGCTGGGTGGAAATAATGAGGGAGAAGTTCCTTGTTTTCCAAATCTGCCTTGAGGGTTTCCTGGATGCATCAGATGGGCCACTGCATGACACAGGCTGCTGGGCCTGAGAAAGTATCCGCTTGGCAATGAAAGAGAGGCAGGGCTGAATTTATGCAAATGTCATGAATTGGTACACATTCTGAATTTATATTGAATTTAATGAACCTTGCACTTAAGTAAGTGTGTATCAGACTGCAGTTCAACAAAATAAACAGACTCAATCAACCTTTTCACACAACACCCTTAACCTGGTCAATTAAAGCCATATGGGTTGCATTCACACATGCTAAACTTGGGTAGTATTAACTACAGTTAGGGTTAATCCTGCTGAGGGGTATTTTTCCGTGGGGTTCAGCATGTGCTGTGAGTTCAGTCTGTTTAACTAGTCCAATAAATCTTGCAAATTCAACAAACGGGGTATGTAACCAGTCTATGCATGATGGATGTATGCAACTGAAGTAATTAACAAGTAAAAATGAAGGGAGAACACAGTCGTAATTTCAGATCAATTCAATCATATAAATCCAAGTATAATCCAGTAATATTGCCTGAAATATTTATTACTTTCCTATTCATGGTTTCTCCAAGGGACGGAAAGCCACGTGCATGGTTCTCTATGTCTGATGCTCATATTAATCCTTTTGGCCCTTGGCTGCTCAAGTTTTGAGAAAGGTTTCATATTTAGAGGGTGTCCTGGTGTTCATGGGCCATGGGGCAGGTGATGTCAGTTTGTTAGGATTTTCTGTCTAATGTAGCAGTAATAAACACTAGAGACCTATTCCTCGTCTCAGCGTGGTTCCTGACTGTTAGGACATCAATCCTAACAAACTGAAGAAGCGTGGGAAAAACCCAGACAGATAAACCCCAAAAGTCGAGGTGGGTCTGTTCTGTGTCTCTTCGAATGGCTGCTCAACTCCTCAGTACTACGCATGCGTTTTCCCCCCTGGACAGGGGCCCCCTCCTGCTCGCCATCAGTGCGCATGACACCTGCTTCCTAATGCTGCTGTTCAAACTGTGTCATCTGCATCCTTCGCAAATGACATCATCACGACCCCCACAACATCACTACAGTTTCGAATGGATGCCTACACAGAGGTCATGGACAATTTACACATTCGCTGTCCTTAATTATTATTTTGCTCGATTCTGTAAGCTGGTTTTGGAGCCCGGTGTTTGTCCCACCCCCTCCCCAAAGCAGCCACGGTCCCCCCTTCCAATGCTTTATCGGCATCAGTCCAAACATCTCCGACACTTTTCAAAGCAATTCACTAAGAGGAAGGAGATCCCATCACCTCCAATTTGATGCAATCAAAAGCTTAGCTACAGATAAAACTCACTTGGTCCTGAACCCAGTTACATATAATTATTGTGATGTGGTGGAAAAGATTAGCCTTGCTGCATATGCTAATTTGGTAACTCTTGCTGCGGCGTAAAAGAGCTTTCCAAATCCATTTCCACCAGGGAGGGCCCACCTGCCTTGCACGGCCTTTCCAAGCCGTCACCCAGTTTCTGCTGCCCTTGAGCGGAAGTGCCCTACTTTGTTCTATCAGTCCCAAAATTTGCACTCACAAGGTCCCTCGTGGGGTGGTGACATTGCTTTCGATGAAGGCTTAACCCAAGCGGAGCGCAACGGCCCCAGGAACGGGGAAGAAGCCCTGGTACTGAAGTACCAAGCTTCTGATCTCAGTTCAGGGGGGCGAAAGCGCAGCAGGGATGTTTTTAAAGCTCTTCTGTGCAAGCCCACCATAAAATGAAAACAATTTATGTACCGACACTTCTGCTGGTTGTCTGGGAACCACGTCATTGGGGCTTCCAAGCGAGAATTCAGGCAGAGCGCGCAACATTTTGCAGCCAGAGCAGGGTGCTCTGAGTACAGTAACAGTGTGAGGGTGCTGCCAGCAGATACCTCCAAAAGGGGAGGGGGAACAGACAGCCGTGAGTGAGTCAGTTGGCATAAATTGCAACTCACCCAGGTGGAAAGAAACTGTGAAGGAACACTTTCAATCGTTCTGAGAGAATCCACCTTAATGAACTTACTATAAATGAGGCTGGGAAATTCCTCTTAGAGTTTCCAAGATTCCATATTCACCTCAGACTGGCATTAAAGATACCTTGCTGAAATCTGTGTCGTCCTTTCATTCTTGGTCTTGTCCAGCTACAGAGGGTTTGACCGGGAGCCATTTTCACATCTTTTAGGTTGGAAGAACTGATTAGAGAACGACCCAGCGGCTCTGGGCGCATAACTCAAAGAGAGCGAGCCTGAAATTTGGTGGTGAAGAACATTCCTGGTGATTCAATGGTGTCAGCGCCGAAGCTCACAGATAAGACCGCAACCAAGACAACAGTCAGATAAGAGAAATCCGAGTCTGGGGCAGAACTGTAATCTGAAAAAGCGTCTCAGACTAGCCCCTCCCTAGTTGAAGATGAAGGGAGGGAGGGGAAAGAGCATTCAGACTTGCAAGATTCTGTTACTGTAACTTTAGAATAAAAGTAGTATTAGCAGGCATGACTTTGGACTCCTAGTCTGGTCTACCTCGAAGGGCTGACAGATGGTCTCTGCTGAATTCCACAACAGACCAAGGAAGCTGCTTGGTCTGCAAAGGAAAGCAGAAATTGGGCAGAGCTGAATCAGCCAGGCCAAGCCAGCTTCTTCGTGTTCACAGCAGAGAGGTTCTGCCTTGTGGGATGAAATTGGAACATGAAAAAAGCTACTGGACAGGGTGGGGAGTTGCACAAGGGGTATTACCAAAGGGAAAAGACATGATTCGCATAGGAGAGATCATAATTTTTCATGGTGGGAGAGATGTTTTCCTCTTCTGCTTCTCTGGCACAGGACAGGGGATGTTGGACAAGTTGGGTGGTGTAATGGGAAGAAGGAACGACCCTGAGGAACAGGAGGAAGCGGCGCAACCAAGACAATAGCCAGATAAGAGAAATCCGAGTCTGGGGCAGAGCTGTAATCTGAAAAAGCGTCCCAGACAAGCCCCTCCCTCGTTCTCAGTAAGATGAAAGGACGGGGAAGCGCATTCAGACTTGCAAGATGCTGTTACTGTAACCTTAGGATAAAAGTAGTATTAGCAGGCATGACTTTGGATTCCTAGTCTGGTCTACCTCGAAGGGCTGACAGATGGTCTCTGCTGAATCTAGTAGGGGCAAATCAGATATGGAGGAGAGGGAGCCCCCTGAGCTGTTTTCTTCCTCTAAGGCACATTTTGGGAATCAAAACTGAAGTGCGATGCAATAGTGTTCACAGTACCCTTCTTCATCCTGGCGTTCAGGATTAAGGGTTCAACACTCATAATCCCCACCTCAGTGTATCTGGAAATCAGCAGATTGTAGGAAGGCTGATATAAGGCATTTACAAAAATCTAGGGATGGAAAAGTGTGTGTGTGTGTGTGTGTTTCTCATAATCAATGCATATTTCTCAAACTTGCTGGTGATTCAAAAGGCAATTTTCACGGTCTTATTTTCGGAGGCTTTTCGGAGAAGGAAGACTGATCCCACTGAGGCTTCCACATCAAACGAGCCAGGAACATGGGTCAGTCGTGATCCAGGATTGGGTCCCTCTGTCAAGAATAGGGATCTAGTAAACAGCCCTGGGTTGAATAGCAAAAGGCAAAGAGGCGAGGACATGCTTTATGGCCTTGGACGTCTATTCAAGAAAAGATCTTTAGATCTGGATGACCATGTTAGCAGATCAGGCTTAATAAGTACCAGCTGAGCAATGTGACTGAGTACAGGCAGTCCTCGACCTACAGTCACAATTGGGACTGGAACTTCTGTTGCTAAGCGAGGCGGTCGTTAAGTGAGTCGTGCCCAATTTTACTATCTTTTTTGCTGTGGTCGTTAAGCGAATCACTGCAGATGTTAAGTGAATCACGTGGTCGTTAAGTGAGTCCGGTTTCCCCATTGACTGCCTGCTGGAAGCTGCCTGGGAAGGTCACAAACGGTGATCACGTGACCCAGGATGCTGCAGCCATCATGAATACATGCCGGTTGTCAAGTGCCTGGATTTTGATCACATGCCACAGGGACGCTGCAACGGTCGTAAGTGCGAAGAATGGTCGTAAGTCACTTATTCCAGTGCCGTCGGAACTTTGAACGCTCGCTAAACATAAGTCGACTTCCTGTAGCATATTTTGGGAAGCAACATTGATTGATTGTGACCTTGAGTGAGCCGCTAGCCCCATCTCTTCAACTCTGGGGTACCCACTTAGCTATCTGGGTGCCTTCAATCTGACGTCTTTATATTCTGGAACCTCAGCTTGAACTCACCCAGATTTTGCGTTTGACTTCTGGACCAACTTCCTCATTCTTCTGGGGATGTTTTTGGCTATGAGGAATGCCTTTGGAAATTAGACCTGGGTTGTGTTTGCCACTTCCAATCCATAACCCCAGCCAACACAGGGCAGCAACGTCTCTTCATTTTTGCTTTTTGGAAATTGGGTTAGAAACATGCATGACAAGAGATTAAGAGGAGCATGGAGGCTTTGCAGTAAAACATTGAAAAACAGATTAACCAAGAGGGGAATGATTCTGCCCCATCCATAGCCCCTTGAACAAGGCTACTGCAACTTGGCAGGTGAACTGTGCATCGCATGAAGAGGTAGCACCAATTGTAAGGCTAAAAAAAAAAAAAGGCAGGTGAATGTGCGTTTCTGTGCCTAGAATGAATGAATGAATGAATGAATATTCATTAATATTCACAAAGGTGCCTTGCAGGCCAGCAGTGCCCTGGCCTTGAATGTCTGTTTTTGTGGCTGGCTGTTCCCAAGGTTGAGTCACCTCTCAGAAACAGCCCTTTCCCCATGCCAGCATCTCCCCTTCAAGGGACAAAGAAAACATCAACAAATCTGCACAACCTCCTCTGGAGCACTATAAAGCCCTTTCAGCAAAAGAAGGAATTAAATTTTTTTTAAAAAAACTAATCCTGGGTTACTGGAAGACATACCAATTTTCCTAATCAGTTAGCAATTTCACAGCACGGAGGAAACTTGCAAAAACAGTAATTAGTTGCTCAGCTGTGGAGAGCAGGTACCGATCAGGGAAAGAGGCTTCCTTGTTTATTTGGCACCAGGGATAAATACAGTTTTTGCCCTGGGCCTGGGAACCCGAGACTGCTCCCCTGGGATTCGGTAGGTCTACCCTCTGGGCCAAGTAGAACAGGACAAAGTTCGGTTCAGAAGACAGGCAGGAACATCCTAAAAGAAGAGAATGGCCACTGTAATTTGCTAATTCTGTTTTTCTCTTGTCTTGTCCTCCCAGGGTCCAAATCAGGGTAGCTGGGAGAGAAAAGAGGGGATGGTCTGCATTTCCAGCCTCTCTCCCGGCTAGAGGCTCAAGGCCCGTTCAGCATGGTGGGTCCAGCAGCTGTCTTCTGCCCATTGTTCAAGGAATGCCATTCTTTCAAACTTCCAGATTTATTCCACAGACCATAATATACCACCCTCCTCCTTCCTTCTGCATTCTTCCTATTCAGGCTGGTACTCCCTCTTTGTCCCCTCTTAGGAAACCCTTGGTTCTCTTCCACCAAGTCTCTGCCACATGCTGTGGGACTCAGATCAAGAACGGGCAGGATCAAGCCCATCTCTCTGCTCCTTCCACAGATGGCACTGCTGACTGGAGAAGGGACTCCAGTCCAGACCCACTGAACGGCTTCCACCAGCAGCCCCAGTCCTCCTGGGTTGTTGAATGGGGAGCACGGCGACTTAGAGGGCCCTTGGCTTTGCTATCTCTGAGAACTTCAAAGGTGCTTCTACTTCCAAACATCTCCATCCCCCTTCCTGAGAACCCTGAGTAGAGGGAGTATCCCAGACCTCATCTCCCAGGGCTGCGAAAAGCCTCTGAGCTCTAGAACAATTCTGCCCACTCAGGCTGCCTTCCTCCTGCTCTTCCTGGGCCAAAACACATCCTTCCTCCTGCTCTTCCACATCCTTCCTCCTGCTCTTCCACATCCTTCCTCCTGCTCTTCCTGGGCCAAAAGAACCTTTTTGCTGCTCAAAGCTAACCCAAGACCATTTGCTGCCGAGGCAAAAAAAACAAGATGGTGACTGTCAGCCTTCCCAGGCAGACCAGACAGGAAACGCAACCAGAAGAGCTAATTCTACTTTATTGTAAGGCTACATTGACAGAATCTTGCAAGGCTGAAAGGACAAATCTCCCGCTGTCCCCTTTATAGCCCAAGAAACCAGGGAGGGTCCCTTCTGAGCCTCTTTCTCCACCCATTATGCAGCTGAGGGCTAAGCCCTCTCTTATCTGACTGCTCCCCAGACAGCATCTCTTCCCCTCATCTCCCAAGGTGATGCTGTTCCCCACATACCATTATGGTGTCTTTCCAGTTGCTCATCCAACCAAGGTGGGATCAGCAGGTGGGGTTAGTAGAGGACAGCATCCTCCGTGAGATAGAAAGGCAGCAGCCTGGCTTTCAGGACATGGGGCAGTCTGTTGGGCACACAGCCTCAAGCTAACCACAGCCTACTGGAGCAGCTTCACACCAACATGGCATGGCAGAAGCAGTACCATCTGTACCCACTGCTTCAGCAAAACGGCTGGGTTGAACAACAACCTCCACCAGGTCAAAGATCTGTGCTTTTTCTCCTGGCTTAGCATGTTACAGGAGCCCCCTCTGATTGCATGGTTTACAGTTCAAAGTATTGTTCAAAGCCAACATATGGAATAATTTGGTAATTGCTATGGGTCTTGTGCTAGTCCAGGCAACATGGCCCTTATTTTTCACTTCTGGAGAACAGGAAATTTTAGGCATTTCAAGTCAGATGGAAAGAACAAAGCAAGAGGAGTTGGAACAGCTGGCCTCCCGGAGTGGTGGGTGCTCCATCGCTGGAAGTTTTCAAGAAAAGATCGGACAATCATTTGTCTGAGATGGTATGAGGTGGACTCCTGCCTTGGGCTTAGGCAGGCGTTTGGACTAGGAGACCTCCAAGGCCCCTTCCAACCCTAGGATTCTATGAGTCTTTGTATGACTAATTTGGCAACATTTCTCAGGAATCTTTTTATCCCAGAAAAAAGATTCATCTGAGCCACTTGCTAATCTGCCTCGTGGCCAGTGGCCGGCTAAATGGCATTGCTGGTGAGCCCTCTTCAGCAAAAAGCCTAAGATAATTCAAGAGCATTTCTTACAAGGTTAGCAAAATTGTGAAAATTACCCTTATCCTCAGGGTGAATCTTCAAGATGCTGTTAAATTTGGACAAGAAAGAGCTGTGAGGAGAGGGGATGATAACAAGGGTTGGTGGTGGTCACGTTGAAGTTCTGGCATGCAGTGAATTTTCCAAGCCAGTCTATTATGAGCATCAGGAGCATTTCACGAGCATCTTTCTGTTTTATGCTCAGTCTTTTAGGAGGTGGACCTTGTTTAAGATAACAAGAATGCAATTGTGGCAGCAAAGAGTGCGCCAATAAGCTTTTCGTCCAGAGTAGGAAAGTATCCTCAAGTGAGAAGGAATCATAATGGTCAAAATCAGGTTTATGGTTCCGTAAAATGGTGCTGTCAGCAACCTAGGGGTCCTCCTTTTTATGGGAATACACACACACACTCATTCCAAGACTCAAGGAAAAAGCCACGAGCCAGTAAAGCCACAGAGGGGCTGATGGAAGCAGACCTCTGGCAAAGGAGCCTTACAAGATTGCAGGGGGCTGGAGAAGGTGAGGAGAAGTTAAGTGCTCAATTTAATAAGGCCATTATCCGGGTGAAATTACAGCCACGTTTGCCCTTCCCTCGGCTACGCAGCCTTTTCTGCTCAGCAACCCGCAACTGAGTTCCAGCCTCTTACAAAATCAGGGTAGGTGCCTGACTTACAACCCTTATTTTAGGAGAAAGTCCTTAGAGAACCCACGTGATGGACCTTCTGTACATGCGGCTTCAGCCCCATCAAAACTCACCCAAAGGTTAAGCGGGCCACCACTTTGGGAACACTGTGGCGCGTGCAGTTTTCTTTTCATACCAACTGCAAAGATGGCAGGCTAAGGAGAACGTGTAGAGGCTCTACAAGGCTGAGTACGAGCTGAGATTTCACTCCCTTCTTGCTGAGGGCTCCCCACGTTCTGGAGATGAGAAGGATCCAACTTGATGTCCTTCTTAAAGTCCTGCCCATCCAGGAATTTAGATGGGGTTTAGCCTGGATCTTGAAGATTTCGAGAAGGCCTCATCTACCTCACAGGGTTGCTCTTTGGATGAAAGGACAGCAGAACAACCTTGAAGCAGACCTGAACAACATTGCAGCGCTGTGGCGGTACTGCAGGAAGCCAAATTGTAGAACCGGAAGGGGCCCTTTCGGCCTCTGAGTCCAGCCCCTGCTCGCTGCAGAAATCCAAATTAAAATGCCCGGTGAGAATGGCTGTCCAGCCTTTGCTTGCAGACGTCACCACCTCATTGCTCTGACCTTTGGGAAGTTTCTTCCAGCGTTCAACTGGAATTTGCCATCCTGCTACTTCAATGCAGTAATTGAATTCTGCATTCTGGTATGCCAGAGGACTTCAGCATCTGTGCGACCTCCTTTCAAGTATCTGAACAGGAGTAGCATATCCCACTTCAACCCTCTGTTTGTTTAGCCTTAGGAAAACACTGCCAGCTTCTCACATCTTGCTTCACAAGCTGAGTTTTCAACCCTGTTGTCTTCGTAAAGTGGGGTATCCCCAGCTGGATGCAAGAATAAAGGTGGGCTCTGATTGAAGCAGAATAATACGGAGCAATGTCTTGTCACAATTTAGAAGCCCTGCTTCTTTTGATGCATTCTAAATTGCAGGGGCCAATGTGCATCAATTCCTATTTCAACGTCTTCTTCAGAAGCCATTTGGTGCCACTGCATTTGATTTCTGCTCCCTAAGAGAATCTTCGCTTACATTGATTGCATCTGTATCTATGTAATTTCATTCTGTTACTTTCACTCCATTTCTCTAACCTATTAAGATCACTGAGTTTTATTTTCACTTTCTGGGATATTACCTCTGTGTCTTCATAAGTCATTAATAAAAATGAATGCGGGGGCCAGGATGGCACAATTTATGTATTTAATTGTTTGATTTTTTTGCCCAACATAGATTCAGTACAGCGCCTCACACCATGGCTCTCTCCAGTTTGATGAGGAAGCAATGAACAGCTTTGAATACAATGTTTGAGCGAGCAATGTAACCAACTTATTTATCATACTATCCAGCCTACTCAACAGCCTAATCAGAATGTCATGGGGTACTTTGTCAAACGCTTGCTGAAATCAAGATATATTATGTCTACAGCATTCCTACAGTCTACTAAAGAAGTTACTGAGTGAAAAAAAAAAGAAATGTTACACTGGCAAAGCTTTTTCTTGAGAAATCCATATTGTCTTCTGACTATTGATTTCAAAGTACTAACTGATTGATTTATAATCTGCTCTAGAATCTTCCCAGGCATCAATATCCCTAGATCCTCTTTTCCCCCCTTAATTTCCTGTAGACATTCCTTCCTTCTCTTTTCCCCTTTGCTTTCCTTCAATCATCTGCATTTCAAAAATCCTCCAGAACTTCTCAAAGATATAGAAAAGTTCAACCAGGACACCAGCAAGTTCCTTCAGTATCCTAGGATTTGAATGAGATTTAAACTCTTTCAAAATAAATAGGTATTCCCTAACCATATTTCTATCAATTTGTAGTTTTGCAGCCAGCACTTTTCCCAATAGCTGCAACCATTATTCTACACTGCAGTATAAAGCCTGAAGTGTGAGCATATGAGGTGGGGATGACAGAATAATAAGTGAGATGAGTGAGGGAAGAGTTTGGTGAACACTGCTCATATTAACAGGGGAAATCAAGCTGGGCAGTTTTTTACAGCAATTCTGAAACTGACTAGAATAATTAAAATCAGCTTTGCTGCTAAGGTTGCCTATGAATTCATCTAGAGAACTGGGAAGTCAGATGGGGTGAGCCAATAGCCTGTCCCCCAGACTCAAGGAGTTCTTTTGTCAACCACGGCAAAAAGGAAGCTGTGCTATAGAAAATCAACATGGCTACTTGGGGAATCAATATTGGGAGAGAGGCCCTGAACAGAAACAAGCATGTTAAGCATGTCTGCTTTAAATATTTCTGGATATGAAGACAACTTACAGGTAGTCCTCACTTAATGACCACAATTGGGACCAGAATTTTGGTTACTAAGTGAAGTGGTCATTAAGTGAATCCAACCCGATTTCACAACCATTTTTGCAGCAGTGGTTAAGCGAATCACTGCAGGTGTTAAGCGAACCATGTGGTTGTTAAGTGAATCATGTGGTTCCCCATTGATTCTGCTTGCCAGAAGCCGGCCAGGAAGGTCGAAAATGGTGATCACGTGACCATGGGGTGCTGTGAAGGTCATAAATGTGAACTGGTTGCCAAGCGCCCAAATGGTGATCATGTGACCGTGGGGATGCTGTGAGGGTTGTAAGTGTGAGGACTGGTCACAAGTCAGGTTTTTTTCAGCACTGTTGTAAGTCCAAGCCATCACTAAATGGATGGTTTATCACTAAACAGATGGTTTATTTATTTATTTATATTTATTTTTCAAACTTCTGTTACTGCCCATCTCCCCCAAGAAAGGGGGAGGTTGTTAAGTGAGGACTACGTGTACTCCCTGCCAGATGCACCCACAATTTAAGAGGCACCCTCCTTCGCTCCATGTATTTCAGGTGTACTCAGCACACATCGATGCAGCCATGAGATCATCAGAGTTGGTCCACTTCAAATGTCACTGGGCACCAGGGGAGCTCCCGAGTTTTAATCATAATAAGATGATTAGCACAATCAGAAACAAAACAGAAACAGAGGAAGCGAGTGAGGTGTGAGGTGTGTTAAGAAGAGAGGCCGTGTCTAATGGGACGTCTCTTTGGATTTTGAATTCAACTTCCTGATTGTACCTCATAGGGAAAGGCATTAACTTTTGGCCAAAGGAAATAACAGCTGCAGGACGTTGGAGTTAGTTTGGACCATTATCTGAAAAGCTCAAGAAATTTTAATTCAATCCCTGCCTTAAACTTAAATGCACTGCCACTAATACGATAATATCCCCTCAAATGCCTTGTGGATTAAAATGGTAGATTCAGAAAAGAACAATAAAACATGCTGATTAAAACTACAAAATGACACATCCGTTTGGGTTGCCGGCGAGGTCCCAATCTAATTTTAACGGCAGGAGGAACAACATCTCCAAGCAGACCGGCTCAGTTCCACATCTGTAGTGCCAGGGGAAAAGTCAGATTATCCAGTGAATTTCTCATCGTGACCAAAGATTCCAGTCAAACTGAAGAAGCGACACGCTAGCGGGATGTTCTGTTTTCATGAAATGAGGCGGGAAGCCCTGATCCTTGCCATTTCATTCCATAAACTTATTGCTCAAGCCTTTTTTAAAAACTCCCGTCCCTGGGTCTCACTACTTCCTACCATACATATCTCCAGGTTGAGGAAAACGCATCTCCAAGAGTTGGGGAGAAGTTTGGTTGCTAAGTGAAGTGGTCATTAAGTGAGTCCGACCCGTTGAAATCACACCACCCCACTGTCAGACACCTCACAATGCCACCCATGTGTGGCTTCCATCCACATGGAATAGCCAGCCCTTACGTACAAGAACAATGATAATTTGAAGAGCTGTACACTTCGGAGCCGAGCAGCGTGGCTGGGTTCACCGGGCGTTCTTAAACCTAAACCCGGGTTCACAAGGCACAGTGGCTGAGACTACAGAATATCTGATGCCACGTGGGGGCTTAACATGATGTCCAGAGTCATATAACATGCCAAGAGGATAGATGAGTTTCCCAGAACACACTCAGCTACGAATCACACAACCTCTCTGCCACAAAAGGTCAATGGATAATTTAAAATTTCTCTCGCAGGCCCCTTCCAGGTGTTCCCCTCCCCTCCCTCCCTTTCCTTTTTCCTTTCCCTTCCCTGCCCCTCCCTTCCTCCTTCCTTCCTTCCTTCTTTCCTTCCTCTTTCCCTTCCCTTCCCTTCCCCTCCCCTCCCCTCCTCCTTCCTTCCTCCCTTCCTCCCTCCTTTCCTTCCTCTTTCCCTCCCTTCCCCTCCCCCTTCTTCCTCCCTCCCTCTCTCCCTCCCTCTTTCCCTAATACCTGTGGGGGAATTTATAAAAACACCGTCTAGCTTTCACCCATTTTGCCATTGTCTAAATGGGAGTACCTGAGTGAATGCTTTTTTTTTTTTTTTAACAAAAGCTGAACTGGATTTATTCTGAAATTAACAGATACCTTTGTCCCATAGCAAAAAAATTAGGAGTTTAAGCTTAGACAAGCGTATTTTGGAAACTCACCCCACAGCCCTGGACGGATACTGGGGACAGTGTGGGGAAGCGCCCCATGGGAAGCACAGCTGGACCGGCACACAAGCCCACCAATGCAAAACAGACCTGAGTCCAAAGAACAACCGGCGGACCCAATTCCTGAGCTTCTCCCTTTGAAGAGATACCACTTTGCCGGAAGGTCCTCTGGCTTTGGGCACTGGATCCGCTCTGTGGGTCGAGGGCCAATGGACTTCATGGTGGCGCAGGTTGAAGACTCAGATTTGCGGTTTGGGTGGCTCCCGGATTTAGCCTTCAGCCAGAGGCTCGGCTCTTGGCAGCACTCAGCAGTAAGCTGGCATGGCCACCTGTGTCCCAGTTGCATTTCGTTTGCACAACTTATAAAGCACTGTGAGGCTGAAAGCCAGTTTACAAACTTTTCAAAGTCCAGACTGCACAAGGTCTATGGATGATGGTCAGTGGGAATGCAAATCAGCCCTCTAAAGGTAGTTCTCTGAGTCAGGAATGCGACCAATGATGGCCATGCCAGTCCCTTCTGCTTGCAGGCAACAGCGCTTTGATCTGATGAGCTTTGGACGTCGAAGCTGAGTTCCCGCTACACGTAGTCCTCGACTTACGACCGTTCGTGTAACGACAGTCCAAAGTTGTGACTGTTTGTAAAGCATTTCCGAGCATCGCAAAACGTCACACCGCCCTCCCCACGGACATACGATTGTATTTCGGCTGCTTGGCAACCAGCTCTCATTTACGACCAGTTGCAGGGTCCCACAGTCATATGATCGTGTTTTGCAACTTTTTTGCCATTTTCCGGCAAAAAACGCCCAATGGGGAAGCTGGATTCGCTTAACGACCATGATTCACTTAACAACAACCATAAAAGGGTCGTAAAATCAAGTCCAGTCACGTCATGACTCGACTTACGACCACAATGACTTACAATGGAAATTCCGGTCCCACTTGTGGTCTTAACCTTTGGTTGAATACAGTGCAGGGGTGTGTGCAGGACACACAAGATGGAGGCCACAGCAGTGCATTTGAAGCTCTGCCCATTGTATGTGTTGCACCAATCACACCATCATGGTGGCCTATCGTGACAGATTTGACCATATCCTGCAGACACAATCCGGACTTATTTCTCATTGATAACTTTTTAAAGTCACTCAGAGTCTGCTGGACGACTATGACACATTTAAAACTACAGTAATACGCCTTGTAATTATAAATTGTGGTTAGCTGCCCTGAGTTCTAGTTTTGGCAGAAAGATAGGATGTGTGAATTTAAAACGGGGTGGCAGAGATGATATGTGCAGATGCGACGGCCCTTTTGCTCCTGAATCCTCCTAATAAAGCAAGGTGTGAGACAAAAAAGATCTTTAATTTGGTTCAGCAGGGCAAGTGTCTGATGTCAAGAAAAGTAGCAATGGTTCAAAGCAGAGATATCTTCCCTTAGATATTAGTGCTTAGATAGATTTAAAACCCCGTGTCCACATTTATTTATTCGTTTGTATAAACTATTTATATAGCCATCTTACTTAGTGCATGACTCAGATTATGCCCAATCTATTATTCAGCAGGAGTTTGTGGATCCCTCAGTCGTAAGTGTGTTTGCACAGAAGAAAGTTCAGCTACACTTCCCAGGATCACTCCCAGGTAGGTATAAAAAAATCTTCAGCCATGCAGTGGTACAGAACCTCTTCAACCATACAGCGTAACTGAATGCCAGTATTTTTTTTCCCCTCGTTTTCTAATTTTATTTTAGGAATGCTGATTTTCAAAGATAGCTCTCTTAAGAAAGAAAACATACCGCTGCTGATTGCTAGCAAAGTCTGCGTGTTGTCAAAGTTCACACATGTTCGACTTGGTTCCTAAATTAGCACATGCTTGGAATCTGCAAACATACTCTGAGCCTCAAACTAGGTCAATGTGCTGGGCCTAGGACTAGTCACCACAAAATTAACCTGGGTTCACTTCTAGGGTAGGAAAGATTTTGCTTGTCTCTAAACACCATCCTTAGGCTCATCAAGTCTCCTCATATCCCTTGCTGCTATGTCAACATTGGCAAGATGGCCAAATTACTTTCTCGTTAGTCTCCTTGTCCTTAAACTGCATTTTTAACATTTCCACGGCGAAGCCATTCAGGAAATGAGTGAGAAACAGCTCTATTTCTCTTCCCTCCTCTGCTCAACCAAGACAAAGTGAAAGGAGCAACTGGGGCATTAACTCCCCAATGCCCCATCTTTCTGAGCCACCCATGCAACATGTGTCTGCAAGGCCACCGGTTTGGAGAGGTGGTTCCTACTGGCCCATAAATCACCCAGATCTCTTCTTGGACCTTTTTCAAGATCTGAGTTCACCCATGGCTGAGACTCATAACCACGAAGCTCCCAGCAGAGTGAAAGGGCAGTATTGGAAGGTATTTCTCACGCCTTCTCTTCCCAGGACTGACGTCTCTTGTTTTTTGTTAACAGCTCCTGCATATTTTCATCAAGGTCATCTCTACATTCTTCTCTGCCCCTTAAGAACTGATTGATTAATTGATTATGTGCCATCAAGTCAATGTCAGCTCCTAGCAACCACACAGATAGATCTTCTCCAGGATGACCTGTCCTCAACCTGGTCCTTTAGATCTTCCCAAGGTGCACTTATCACTGTCGTAATCAAGTCTATCTATCTCACTGATGCCCATCCTCTTCTTTTCCCTCCATCCACCTTTCCCAGTATTTTAGACTTCTCTAGAGAGTTAGGTCTTTGCATGGCGTGTCTCAAATGTAATAAACTGAGCCTGGTCTTTTTTGTTTTGAGTAAGAACTCTGTTCTAAGATCCATGTTTTTGTTTTCTTGGCTGTCCATGGTATCCTCAGGAGCCTTCTCCAACCCCAGTGTTCCAAAGGGTCAAAGGGTTTCCTACCATGCTTCTTCAGAGCCCATGTTGTGTTTCCATCAAGTGTCTTCCTTAAGAATAACCCACATCAAAACAACAACTCCATCTGCAGAACAGCGCAGGTTATTTCCCACTATCCATTGAAAGCCCTACATGCCTCAGTGCCCAGCTATTTCCAAGGCTGCATGCTCTGAAATAACACTGCCTGTCTGCTAAGATGCGGGAGAAAAGCCCACTGAGGGTCCTGTCCCCAAAGGAGTCCGATCTATGGGGGCCCTCCCCAGTGATGACACCCTTCCTACACAACAGCTTGCCCCCTTAAAAGCAGAACAGCTTCTCCTCTGCTGAGTTTTTGAAAAGAGATGGAGATCTGGGGCTGGAAGACAGCACTGGAGGGACGTTAGGCATTTTATGATCTACCTCTGCTGGTTTAGCATCATCATATATACTAATTATCACTGATTTGATGTTTTTAATCTTTTTTCTCTGTTGCACGCTACCCAGAACCATTTCTGGAATAACGGTGACATGGAAATCCCCATCGTTATCACCATCTTTGCCTTCCTGTAAGCTCGACCAAGCAGGGGCTGATCCTGTTCTGCCCTTATTATTCTTTCAAGGATTGTGTTTGCTTCAGATAACAACCCTAACAATGTGGCCAGACAGTGGATCAATTTTGGAGGGTTTAATGTGCTCTGAGGAAAAGGGGATGGGGCTTAATTCTCCTTCCCTCCTGACCAGAAGTGCCATAAAGTTTCATCTTCCGTATATCTTCCTAAATGTTCCTGGCATGCATGCATGCCAGAGAGGGAGAGGGAGAGAAGGAAGGAAGGAAGGAAGGAAGGAAGGAAGGAAGGAAGGAAGGAAGGAAGGAAGGAAGGAAGGAAGGAAGGAAATTTATTTCTGCCCAACTGGACATTAGCAATATAGATGGCTACAACCATGTTTTTCTTTTGACAAATGGCACAGAGAACGCATGCAGCGCATCACCCACTCAACACAATGTTTTTAAGACAACGGAGTTAAGAATAATTTCCTACATGGCAGAAGAGGCCTGCAAACTGAGAACGTATTGCTCCGATAAATCCTTCCCAGAAGCAAGGCGTCAGATGACGGCCATCTCTGCTGCAAGGCCCGTGAGATCTCATTTCCAGGATCCAGAGTTGTGAAAACCCATCGAGCAGAATCTGTCCTGTGCAGGATGTTCTGCGTGGAGCTTTCCACAACTGGATTAGCTTCCTACCCCACACCCTGGAGTTGGGGGAGTCAAGGGAGAAACAGAGATAGCCATTTATCACCCCTGGAATTGCTCTGCCTTGCTGCCCACAGTTCCTGGATTCTATATTTTCTTTCTTTTGTTTGTTCCTTTACGTGCCCTCTGTTAAAACACTCTTAAAAAGCACTTCATACCACAAGGAGACAGAAGGATGGAGGGAGGGAGGGAGGGAGGGAGGGAGGGAGGGAGGGAAGGATAAATAGATAGAGGGAGGGAGGGGGGAAAGACAGACCAATTGACAGACAGAGGGATGGGTGGATGGATAGATGGATGGATAGACAGACGGAGGATGGATGGAGGGACAGACGGACAGAGGGATAGAAAGATGGATGGATGGCTAGAGGAAGGGAGGGAGGGAAGTCTGACAGAGGGATGGATGGATGGACGGACAGATAGAGGGATAGATAGACAGAGGGTTGGATGGATGGACAGAGAGATAGAAGGATGGATAGAGGAAGGGAGGGAGGGAAGACCGACAGAGAGGGATGGATGGATGGATGGATGGACATAGACAGACTGACAGACTGACAGACAGAGGGAGGGAGGGACAGACAGACTGACAGAGGGATGGATGGATGGACGGATAGACAGACGGAGGATGGATGGAGGGACAGACGGACAGAGGGATAGAAAGATGGATGGATGGCTAGAGGAAGGGAGGGAGGGAAGTCTGACAGAGGGATGGATGGATGGACGGACAGATAGAGGGATAGATAGACAGAGGGTTGGATGGATAGACAGAGAGATAGAAGGATGGATAGAGGAAGGGAGGGAGGGAAGACCGACAGAGAGGGATGGATGGATGGATGGATGGACATAGACAGACTGACAGACTGACAGACAGAGGGAGGGAGGGACAGACAGACTGACAGAGGGATGGATGGATGGATGGATAGACAGACGGAGGATGGATGGAGGGACAGACGGACAGAGGGATAGAAAGATGGATGGATGGCTAGAGGAAGGGAGGGAGGGAAGTCTGACAGAGGGATGGATGGATGGACGGACAGATAGAGGGATAGATAGACAGAGGGTTGGATGGATGGACAGAGAGATAGAAGGATGGATAGAGGAAGGGAGGGAGGGAAGACCGACAGAGAGGGATGGATGGATGGACGGACAGATAGAGGGATAGATAGACAGAGGGTTGGATGGATGGACAGAGAGATAGAAGGATGGATAGAGGAAGGGAGGGAGGGAAGACCGACAGAGAGGGATGGATGGATGGATGGATGGATGGACATAGACAGACTGACAGACTGACAGACAGAGGGAGGGAGGGACAGACAGACTGACAGAGGGATGGATGGATGGACGGACAGATATCAGGATTTGCTGTGTACTTCCTTTGCATGGGTAAACAAGAATCTGGAGGCAACCATGTATAAAATTAGACCAAGATCATTTTAAATGTGTAAGTGCACATTAATAACGGGAATGAAGGAACTGAATGATACGTAAAGCTGGCCATGCTTGGCACAAAAACCCACCAGATGCTGATTTAGGACCCTCTCTGATCCCAAGTGCGACAGAGACATGAATTAAATGCTTTCTTCTGGGTGCTAAAATGTCCAAGGGCTCTACAGGCCTGAGGGAAAAGCTTTAGCCAAAAGATTCCTAGCTGCTGAGCTCCCAATCCCCCGAAAATGCCGTGTTTGTGTCTGCTGTAGTTCCTCGACAACAACAATTTGCTGAGCTTTCCAGTCTGTATTGCCGTGTGAACGTTCAGTTAAAGGAAAAAACTTGGAAGAGGAAAGTCTGTGTCATTTCTTCCTTTCCAGCATAGAGAATTTTAAATGGCCACGTTCGGAAAAGGTGAGCACAAACCAGCGAGAAAATGTAAACCTTGTCGTCTGGACCTCAGCTACGGACTCAACCACCTCCGTGTGTTTATTCTTAAGATATTTCATTCCAGGTCCTCCATCTTTAGATCTGCAATTGGATTTTGCTTCTGTAAAATGACTTCCCCCCCACCGCCCCGAGTGCCAACGGAGAGGTATATTTCATTTCAAATTCTGTCACACCGAAAGAGTCAATATAAGTGTCAGCCTACATTTGTGGACGGCCGTCCCCATGCTGTGATCTGAAGCTAGCTGGCAGACCCATGCCTGCAGAGCCTGTGCCCCCTCCCCCCGCAAAAAGCTTATTTAGGGATGTACGAAATAGCAAAAAAGAGGATTTCCTCCCTCCTTCCCTCCCTCCTCTGACACCTTCTCCCTTCCTGCCCTTCGAGCTCCCTCTGCTTTGCATTCCACTCCTTCCAAATAATTAGAAACAATTTTAAAATTAACTCCAGAACTGATGTGTTCACGGTTTGAGGCGTTTTTCAGTCGGCCCAGTCCATTTCCCCCTCTCCTCTTTTCTCTGATTTCTCTGCAAATTAATAACACTCTGCAAAAAGGAAAGACCATTCCAGTTACATGGTGTCTGTGTGTGTGATTGCGTCTATAAATCACTCCTGCTCTGCCACAAATCGCATCTCAACATGGAGAAAGTCTTCAGATGCCCGAGACCAGGTGAATAAGCAGTTTTGTTTCTTGGATGTTCCACTTCAGAGGGCTAAGCACTCAAGAAGGGAATTCCAGGGTTGAACCGTGGTCTTAGAAGCACCCCAAAGCTCATCTAGTCCAACCTTCAGCAGTGTGTAGAAAAGCCAATTAAACCGTCTTTGAAAGGCGGCTGTCTGGCCTCTTTGGAAAGAGCTCCAGAGATGGAGAATCCACAACCTCCATAGGAAGACTCTTCCACTGTTGGACAGGAAGTTTTTCCTTTGATTTAATCTCAGTAGACTCCTTATTTCTGATCCTGCTTTCTGTGGGTATGGAAAATACCTCCTGACCATCTTGCTTGGAAGTTCCCTTTACACAGCCATCAATCTCCCCTAAATCTTCTTTTCTTCACTGGGAACATCTCCAGTTCTCCTGCTTGTCTTCAAAGGACATGCCCTCAAGTCCCCAAACTATCTTTTTTTGTGCTCCTCTGAATCTTCTCTAACCTATCAATGCCCTGGAAATGGAGTGTCCAGAATTATATCCAGGACTCCGGTTGCTGATGCTGAGTAGAGAAGAATAACAATGACCTCTTCGAGCAGCTCTGTCACACCCAAGTCCTTCTCAGATGTAGAATTTAATCTCCAAGCCATGAATTCCCCTGTCTTATATTTGTATGTTACATTTTCCCCCTCCCTAAATATAAGGACTTATCTTACATTTTTCCAAAAAGGACTTCTTGTTCCTTTCAGCCCATCCTGTTCAGATTAGATTGTAATCAGTCTTCCTGGGTGTTAGCCAGACCCCTCAATTTTTCTGGCATCAGCAAATCTGATAAACATTCCATCAGCCCTATTCTCCAAACAAGTAAAAAAAAAATGTTGGATAAGAGCCAGTTTGGTCTAGTGGTTAAGGAAACGGGCTAGAATCCAGGAGATTGAGAGTTCTAATCCCGCTTTAGGCACAAAAGCTGGCTGGGTGACCTTCGGCCAGTCACTCCCTCCCAGCCCAACTCACCTCACAGGGTTTTTGTTGTGGGGAAAAGAGGAGGAGGAAGGAGTATTAGGTATGTTCACTGCCTTGAGTTATTTATAAAAGCAATAAGTGCAGGATAGAAAATAAATAAATAAATAAATCCTGACCTCAAGACGAATCCCAGCAGAACCCTACAGGTTATTGCTCTGCAACATTGGGGCAGAATCAGCAATGTTGACTCCCTTACTGTAGTTAGTCAGTTGAGGAGCCCCCTTCTTGAACCATCCAAACCACATTTCCACAGCTGGTCAATGATCTTATCTTGGTTGTAACTCCCTGAGCGTTCCCACTGATGGGCACATCTCCCCTGTTGATCTGAAAACATGGATTGGCCAGACTGGGCGGGAAGCTCTTTATGTTGTTGAATCCTAAATCATTAATGCTTGAACTGGGCCAATAACCCATCAGCACCCTGGACAGCACCCTGAGAATCATCTGCCACTGCAGAAGCTGGAATCTCTTCCAAGATAGGCCTACAACAAATTCATTGCAGTGATCCAATTATGTGGTCATTAAGGCCTGGCTATCTCAGTCCAAGAACCTTTGCCTAGCCAGAGCTGGGCATAAATTCTCCTCACCAGAAGTGTAAGGCAAATCTTTGAGTCAGCGGTAATGCCAGGAACGGTGGACCAAAGATGAAAGAAAAGACCATGGTCAGAGGAGGACAGTCAAGATAACAAAATGGACAAGGAACAGTTGGAGGCACTGAGAGGAAAGAAGACTTCAGGGAGATTTGAAAGATGCTTTCAAGTGTTGTAATAGTATGTGGGAATGACCTTGGGAGACGGGGTGGGGTGGGAGGAAGAGATGCTGCCTAGGGAATGGTCAGATAAGAGAGGGCACAGCATAGTGCTTCCACCTCCCTCCCTTTACCTCCATGTGAACTAGGGAAGGGCTTGTGTGAGACATTTTCTCAAGTTACTTTCTTGACCCAGGCTCAAGCCATGCTTGTTTGACCATTGCCTTGGTAGTAGCTCTTCCTCCTGCCCTTCAAGGTCGTTCCTCCTTTCCTCCACAGGCCATGATGCCCTTCTAGGACAGAAGTAACCAATTCACACAGCACTTCTAGAGTGGGTGAGAACATAATGTTTTGACCTTATTTCATTTCAGTCTTTCAGGTGCAAAATGGTGCCTTAAATCTCACTGAGGCCAGGCTGAAGACACATTTATAACCCCCAGCCTCCTTTAGAAAACAGGCTGATTTTCCCATCTGGAGCTGTTCCCATCAACTCACCCCCCTCCAAAAGATTAAAAAATGTCTGACCTGGAATTCTTGTTCCCTCTTGTTCCAGTGACACAATGTCACCGGCCATACTCCCTGCAGCTTATAGGCAGGCACAACAAGGGAAATGTAATCCTCAAATTAAAGAAGATGGTCCATCACTTGAGCATGCCTGGAGCTGAAGCCACTGATGCAGAACATCAGTGGACAATCAGTATGTCCAGTCTTTGAGAAGGCCAGTTGATGTGAATGTCAGGCGGGGCCTTCCCTGTGGTGACACTCCAAACTCAAGAAGTCAGACTAGATCCTTCTGTGTTCATTTTGGGATGGATGGTCACCCTGTTTCTTGTCGTTTTACTGCTCTTTGATATAATCTATTCTTGATTTTCAAATGATGCTTTTTCTCCTGTTCTATTAGCTCTTTTGATACTCTTTTCCAGTTTTGAAACTGATTTCAGGTTATCAGCTATCACCTGCTTTACTGATCCAGAAGTAATATGATCAGTAAAATAATGTGATAAGCTGGCAAGATGTCTGGCTGACCCTCTCTCTGCCCTGGCTGAATGCACTAAATATCTTCCCTGGTTTTGGTTGTACTATGTTCCAGCTGCCCAAAGACAAGTCACAGAGACCTCTATAGATTACAGTCCCCAGGCCCTGCCATTGATATCACCCAGTTGCTGGTTGCCACCTTCTTAGGTCCTCCATGGCAGAATAATTCCCATGGAAAAGTGACTAGCGTTTGTTGGCAAAGCAGCCATGGATTGAAGAGAAGTTTTCAAACCAAGAGAGAGAGGAGGATGTAGGTCCTTCTGGGCATCCAGATGGAGATGGGCGAGAGGATGGGATTGAAAGGGCTGTTATCTAAATTGTGCAACATCTCAGTCCAAGCCAAGGGGACCAAATGGCTTGGCCGGTCCAATATCTTTAGAGAAGGCTTCTGTTGGGGATCATCCAATGTAATGGTAGGTGGGGAAGACCTTGAAAGATGCGGTGAAGAGATGCTGCCTAGGGAAGGGTCAGATAAGGGAGGGCAGAGCCCACAGCTGCATAATGGGTGGAGGAAGGTCAGAAGGGACTCTCCCTAACTGGGTCTCAAACTGGAAAGGAGACGGGGGGAGATTTGTGCTTTCAGATTTGCAAGTTTCTGTTAATGTAAGCCTTACAATAAAGTAGAATTAGCTCATCTGGTTGAGTTTCCTGTCTGGTCTGCCTGGGAAGGCTGACACCTTCCTCCCTCTTGGCTCTCCAGCAGCAAAGGGTCGCATCCCACCTCATGCTTGTCCTTGGTGCTTCTGCATTGGCTGTTTATCCATGTTTGCAACAGGAGAGGCACTTCCTGTCGCGCTGTGAAAGATGTTGGATTATTGCCCTTCGCTGCTTAAGAAAAGCTTTAACAACCAGTCTGCAGAAACTGGGCTGAATCTGCTAGATAACACCCCTGGGAGAGAGGGGTCTGTTTGTGTGTGTGTGTGATGCATACTGTATTAGCCCCACCAAAACGCCTTTGCCCACCTTGTCTCGTGAAGCTGCTTCTAGCCTCCTAGCGTGCAGTATGAGAATCTCAAAGGAGCTCCCGCATCAGGATGCTGAAAGAGCTCTGCATCCCTACAGATTTCTGAAGACATAAATCCAATACCAGATGCATGAATACAATATCAGGCTGCATCAACAGAAGCATTTCCAAATCACAGGAAGGAATTGTTCCATTCTATCCTGCACCGGCCATTTGAGAAGGATGCAGAGACACTGAAATGGGATTTCTCCAAAAGGACATTGTCCTCTTAGGGACCTGACAATGCTTCAGGATGCCCAGTTGAACCCAAGAACTCAGCATCCCCTCCCTTCGTATCTCTCAGGAGTCACTGATCTTGAACATCAACATGCATCTCTTGACGACACTGATATGTTCCTCTTCATAGGAAGTCTTCCGACGGAGGACCAAATGTTTTAGCAGGTCTTGTGCCAAACGGGGTTGGACTAGATGAACCCTCACGTCAGGATTCTATGATTTGGCGAAGATCAAATCGCCCTTCAATGAGGCAAAACCCCTTTTGTGCTCTTTCCCCAACCCGTGAATTTGTGAAATCTGCAATTTTGTCCCAAATTGCAATTAGTTACGGAAATCTATGTACTTTCTTTGACAGTATGGCACAGGTTCTCGCTCCTCCAAGACTATTTCATGGAGGATCTTGGATCCTCCTAATCCCCTCACCCTTTGGACCTGTTTGTTTTTAATCCCTGTCCAGTGGAATCCATTCCAAATAGGATTTCATGTATTCTTGAATGACTTGCACGATTACATAAAAAAAAAAACACCTTGAACAGTACAGACCCTACAATGGAAGAGAACTGCAGTTAAAAGAGGCCATGTTTTTACACATGTCTGTGTCATACAAGTGGAAAAAAATCTTATGAGACTGTAATAATTTGCAGACTCTTAACATTGAGCCTGTTACCTGTATTTAAAAGTTTAAAGCATTGGCAGCATTTATCGGTGCTACGCTAATGTTCACAACAATGCTGAAGACGGAGGGGGGGGGGGGGGAGGAGAGGAGAAAGATGTTTGTAATGCAAGTCTGTTGCCGAAATTGGTTTTTCCAGGTTTTCAATCTTCACGGTGAAAACCTAACCAGGTCTGAATCTCAGCGAGCGAGGGGAGTTCAAGCATCACGTGGCCAAAGGACAGGTGGGAATACCTGGCGAATTCACATCCCCGTCCGTCTGGGCTGCCCTTCGTTCTTGGACGTTTCCTTCCCCGGTTTTGCAAAAATTCCTCTGCTTTTCTTACAAAGCAGCCTTCTTGTCCTGAAACCAAGCTTCTGTCTTATTAACAATAACACTGTGGGGGGAGCTCCCATCCCATGTTTGCCCCAGGCGGTCCGTATTCCTGGAAACTGCATTTGGCTTTCACCTTGAAGGAAGATGGGGATGGATCCCCTGTCCCTCCTGCCCTGGCAACTTGGCAATTCCTATTTCTGCCAGGACCGCCCCCCTTCCACTTCAGAGTCATGGGGGTTTCCCTTCTGACAGGGAGGGCAGAGAGCTTTGGAGAGGAAGAAAAAATAATCTCTCCCCACCCCAACTATCTTCCAGCATCCAGCCTAAGCGGGGGGGGGAGGGGTAGCCTGTGCCCCGTTGCTTGTCCCAAAGAGGCACATGTGTGCCACAAGCCTCCAGCAACAAGTCGAGGCCCCTTCACACCCAGCAGTGGGAGCCCACTTAGCATTTGAAGAGAGGGGGAGGGAGAAAAAGAACACTCTTTGCTCTGGTAAGAAGGAAGACATCTAAGGCAGCCCAAAAACGATTGGAAAGGAAAGGGGAAAGATGGAGAAGGAAAGGGGGAAAGAAGGGAGGAGAGAGAGAGAGAGAAAGAGGAGGAGGGGGGTGAGGAGGAGGAGGAAGAGAAGGAGGGGGGAGGAGGAGGAAAGGAGCGGAGGAGGAAAAGTAAAAGATGGAGAGGAGGGGAGGGGAGGGGAAAGGAAATTGTGATGTCTTTGTACGCTATCCAGGGAAGGGAAGGGAAGGGAAGGGAAGGGAAGGGAAGGGGAAGGGGAAAGGAAGAAGGGGGAAGGGGAAAGGGGAAAGAGGAAGGCAGGGAGGGGAGGGGAGTGAAGGAGAGGAGAGGACAGGGAAAGGAAATGAGGAAAGGGAAGGGGAAAGGAAAAGGAAGGAGAGGAAAGGGGGAAAAAGAGAAATGGGGAAAAGAAGATGTGCCTAATGCATGACAAACAGTAAATACTGAATCTGTGCCAAGGAATTAAACTGGCCATCTAACCTCTGCTCCCCACCCCACCCCCGCCCCGCCCCACCCCAAAAAGTGCCTTTCCTAGCTGGGACTGTGCGAATTGTGTGAGGGGATCTTAAGCCGCCACAGCGATTTGCCCACCGCAAGGTTCTGCAGAGGGGGCAGCCCTGCCTGCGACCGGCCCACAGCTCCTGGTGCTGGAGGGGACCCCTTGAGTCCCCTCCACAGGCTGCCAGGGTGAGAGGGAGCTCGGTTGGTTTTCTTTTCTTTTCTTTCCTTTCCTTTCCTTTCCTTTCCTTTTCTTTCTCTCTTCTCTGAGTCAATTTATCTTTCTCTCTTTGCCTTTGGAACGCCAAAGCAGACGTGGGTATTTGGAGGCTTCAGGAAATTAATGAGGACTAGAAACTCTAATCAGTTCATACCAGCATTCCTCAAGCTGGGCAACTTGAAGACGCGTGAAGAGGACTGATGAACAGAAATGGAAAGAAGGAGATTCAACAAAATAGAGGAGGAATTTTCTGACTATCACAGCTGTAAAGCTGTGCAAGTGCCTAAAACAGGGGCGGCCTCCCCCTCACTGGAGGTTTCCTTTTGGGGCTGGATGGGCCAGTTGGGGATAGTTGAGTAGATTCCTCTCCTGAGCGAAGGGGTTGGACTAGCTGACCTCTTAGATCTTCTCCAATTCACGCATCCTATGAACCCCTTGTGGTCTTCATCTCACATTCTGCTCAGCTTTGGGTGAGGATGTGTCAGAGGTGAGGCCTTCTCTGTGGTGGCTCCCTTCCCTGTAGAATTCTTTTCATACTGCTAATGCCTGTTTAATTACTTGATTAAGTGAAATGAGAGACAAACAAGCAATCTATGCCCTACTGTCCAGGGCCTATTAGCATATGCAAATATATATTAGCATTTCTAAGGTGGTTTGTGTATATCAGTTGGCAGCAATTAAAAATAAAATTCACCAGGGCCTTTACCAGAATGTGATTGATGAATTGACTTCACTTCCGGCTTTAAACTGTGAATGATAGGTGTGATTCTTGAAGTACCGATCCCCATTTGGATTTCTCTGTGAAGCTTTAACCACCTCTAGAACTGCAGAGAATAGGCAGGATGAAAGATGTTGAGTTTTGCAAACCTGGACAGTTGGATTTTCCACATCCTTCCATGTGGCTGGAATGGTATGTGGGAAAGACCCTGGGAGACGGGGGGAAGAGATGCTGCATAGAGAACAATCAGATAAGAGAGGGCTTAGCCCTCAGCTGCATAATGAGTGGGGAAAGAGGCTCAGAAGGGACTCTCCTGAGTTTCTTGGACTGTAAAGGAGATGGGAGGGGGGGAATTGTACTTTCAGACTTGCAAGTTTCTGTCAGTGTAGCTTTACAATAAAGTAGAATTGGCTCATCTGGTCGTATCTGTCTGGTCTAACTGGTAAGGCTGACACACCCCCTCCAAGAATCAGTGCTAAAAGGGAACAGTCAGATAAGGGAGGGCATAGCCTGCAGCTGCCTAATGGAAGGGGCAAGAGGCTCAGAAGGGAACCCCCCCTAGTTTCTCAGGCTGTAAAGGAAACGAGGGGGGGATTGTACTTTCAGACTTGCAAGATTCTGTCAAGGTAACCTTACAATAAAGTAGAATTGGCTCATCTGGTCATGCTTCCTGTCTGGGCTGCCTGGAAAGGCTTACAGTTGCCTAAACGGGACTTCTAAATTTCTACCGGTTCCCATTAAGGTCCCTGGTAGGTGCTTCTGGTCTCACTCCAACCTGGATTTTTGTCTTTTGCTCCCTCCCCAGTTGTTTTATGTGGGTGGTAAAGAGAGGAAGGACATCGTAATGAGGTCTTGCAGAAGACAGCCAGACAGATGGTGTCAGATGGCCTTTGTCTGATTTTGCAGCCAGTCATTTTCAAGTCTGAAGAAACCTGGTAAAAGCGTCATCATCGTTTCCTTCTTTTTCCCGGCTTCCCTCTCCTGTTTTCAGAGCTTGCTTATGAGGTCAGTCCCTCCAAACGCCCCACATCATTGCACTAACTAAGGTCCTTTTGGGAAAAAAGTCACCGATGAGCTGCTTTTGCATGGTACATGGGAAATGATTTGCTTTGAGTGAATTGCATATGAATGACGATCTCACCCACGTGGGGTTTTATTTATGTTTATCCCTTTCCTCCATGGTATCTATTAAAGGGGTGGAAGGCGGCTGGTGAAAGAATTACAGAGCGATCACCAAGGTCTTTGGTGATGCCACGCGACCAACATTATGCCTTATGGTGGTGAAACAGACTGGTGGCCCAGATCCCTGCATAGGGTAGATGCACAGAGTGATCAGACACACTGGAGCCCACCCAGTAAGGGGAAGTAATAGGGATCTGAGATCTCTATGTCCAGAAGAAGTCTCAGACTGTCAGCCTTGCAAGGTAGTCCAGCCAAGAAGCACACCCAGAAGTACTAGCACTACCTTTATTGTAAGGTTACATTAACAGAATTTTGCAAGTCTGAAAGAACATATCTCCCCCTTCCCCTTTACAGCCCAAGAAACTAGGGGGGGTCCCTTCTGAGATGCTTCCCCCACCCCTTTTCCTTCTGTGGGCTCAGCTGCCTCTTATCCAACTGTTCTCTAGTCTGCAGCTCTCTCCCCATCTCCCAAGGTTATTCCCACATACCATTACATCACCAGTGGGATGGGGAAAGAGGGCAAGGGCTGATGGCTTGGTTGTTATTGACAGTAGATTTCACCAGATCCCTTACCTGGAACATGTCTGCCCTGTGATCCCCAGTGTTAGCCCTTTGAGGTAGTCCAGACGAGAAGCACAACAATGAATACTAACTCCTTTAGAGGATTACATTAACAGAATCTTGCAAGTCTGAAAGCACCTCTCCCCTCCTTTACTTTTACTTTCCAGAAAACTAGGGAGGGTCCCTCCTGAGATGCTTCCCATTCCCCTTTTCCATCTGCAGGCTCAGCTGCCTCTTATCCAATGGTTGCCTAGTCTGCGGTTCTTTCTCCTGTCTTCCAAGGTCATTCCCACAGGCCATTACACAGACGCCCTAAAGGAGTGCAATGGCATTGCCAGAGATAAAAACTTGAGAATGGCCAGGCTGAGTGCGAGAGAAAAGGGCTGTCCCCACCAGGAGGAGTCTCACCCTCCTTTCTCCTTCATGTAACTTTTTATTAATTTCACTAATTATACTGTTGAGGAAACTCTGTAAACCATCTTCGCCACACATCCAGCGAAGGTCTTGTAGCTGCAGCACCCTGCAGTTGAAAAAATCCACCAGGGCAGGGCAGAGAAGGAAAAGTCTCCCTGATAAGCATGGATAAGCTCTGATTCTTGGGCAAGACAAGTTGAAGTGACACTCCACCTTCAGGGTCTAGCCATCATGAAGCTCAAAGGCTGGGTTCGCCCCCTAAACCTCTTAGGAGCTGCTGATATTAAAAGCGATTCTTTTTGAAACAGGATTCTAACAGAGTTATCTTTAGCAAGATTTATTGAGATGGATGGAACGGGGTTACGTGAATGCCAGCAACTGAGTATTTCCTATTTAGAGACACTATACCTCTGTGTACATTACGGCAAAGACTTTCTGATTCTTTTTCCAACAGCCTTTCGGTGAACCAGTGAGGAGGCAGGTCTCTTCACCAATAATGGGGAAGTTTCCAGCAGGCTGTTTGCATAAGACCCGCTTCTTGGCTATTAGTCTGGGAACCAGCTCTTTACAACTCTAAATTCAGGTTGACAAAATATAATTCCTGGGCTGACCTAGGATGCAATGCTGATTTCCTGTCACACACTGATTCCCTGCTTCCAGTTTAGCCTTTGCCATGAAAACAACCTGTGTGTGAGAAATGGGGACAGGGCGACCTCAGGTTGCAAGGCAGGAAAGATGAGACTGGCTGTGTGAGGCCACTCACAGCAGTGAACAGCCAGGGCCTCCAAAAATCCCTCCTTTGCTCCACCGGCTTCATGAGCTACATATCTTCTGCCTTTGCTGATCTTATACCCAGCAGTGTGGAATCTGTCTGTCCGTCTATCAATCATCTATCTATCTAACTTATATAGCTGCCCATCTCTTGCATGTATGCCTCTACTTTACCTACCCTCAAAAAATCCTTTTGCTTCCTAACAAAAGGGAGGAGGAGGAATCATCTCCTATTTGAGATATGAAGAAGGAGAAAAGGGGTTTTCAGACTCACAGAAGGATAAAACTGTGTTGGGCTTCCCTTTTTAAAAAATGTAGTTTGGACCAACACTCCAGCATTAAAAAGGGGCTAAGCACCTCCAGTTCCCAGTTCAGCTGCAAATGAGCATATTAAATTCAGCTCTCTAGACGCTTGTCCTGTAAAGCAAGGTATTCAGACTAAATAAAAGAACAAAACAGCAGTAACGGGATGAACCGAGTGGGAGAAAGGGCTGGAGTGAGTCTTTAGTTTTATGAATGAGATATAGCCTCAAGGACTATTTCAGATGTGTGTGGGGGAGAGAGAAAAAACACGGGGGGAGGGGGGACGAGCATCTCTGTACATAAGGGCACCTTGCCCCTTCTGTCTGGATTTTGGCAACTAAAGAAAAGCACTGGCAAGCAGAGCCAGCCAATTCTGGTCACTGGCACTGCTCCATCTCCAAGGCAAAATTGCAGCTATGGATCTGTATCATCTCCAGAAGCTTTAGGAACCCTTTTTGGTACCCTCAAAACCCCATCTTGGCAGAAAAGAGGTTGTCTGAACCAGAAATACATACCTAAGATCCCTAAAGTTTCTTAAGAGAGAGCCTGTGGCTATCCTGCACTTATGAATTCATAGTTTTGAGCCAAGATAGAGCGTTGGCCAAGTCAACGATGGGAGCCAATGCTGGATTCACATCTGCTGGAGACCCATCAGTATCAACAGAGAGCTAATCTCATCCCTGGACTGAATAATGGAGCAGTCCTCTGGGCTGGATGGACCCAGAGAACATAGTAACCATAGTCAGTATCTTGTGAATGAAGATAACTCAATTTAACAAAGCCCAACCGCCATGTTAACGTCACATGCTGGGCCTCAATAAATAAACTATATAATAGCACTGTGAAGCCTGGGTCATACAACATGCTTATGTGAGGGCTGCATCCCAGGCACATACAGCCTCATTTTAGCCTGAATTGTGCAAAATACATATGTATGCAAGCTTGTCAACAAGCCTTAGCTTGACTCCATTCAGTGGGTCCCTTTGATAGATGGTAGAGAAGAACTTGGATAGTCTATATATTACACCGAGCTCCAGCTGTGCTGGAAAAGTAAAGAAAACCCAGATCTTCTTTCCTGAGGCTGATTTGCACAACCAAGCTGACCCAGCACAAGTACAGGGAAGTAACTGTTTCTCATGGGCAAGAACACACAACATTGTCCTCTACTTCCCCCAAGCCCACCAGGAAGGCAAACTCTACCCTTCTTTTCCTGCTACACATTAAAAGTTGGGGGGGGGGCACACATGTCTTCAAGTCTGCTTTGGCCCCTGGCGATTGCCTGGACAAGTCCCTGTAGTTTTCTTGGCAAGAAATTTCAGAAGTGGCTTGGCAGTGCAACCTTCCTAGGGAGTGACTGGCCCAAGGTCACCCGGCTGGCTTTTGTGCCTAAGGCGGGACTAGAACTCATGGCCTTCTGGTTTCTAGCCTGGGGCCTTTAACCACTACCCCCAAACTGGCTCTCTCCACATTAAAAGTAGTGCTGTCCCTCTTGTGCTGGCACAAAGGGCACGGTCCAGTTCATCTCCTGTGCTTCAATTTCTTTAAGTAAATCCCTCCCTTTCAATTGGCTACTGTGCAGTGGCAGAACTGCCCCCTCCCTCTGGTCATTGGTCACTTTCCTCCCCAGCCATTGGTCCTGGACTGCAGGACTGCCTGCCTGACCTCTTCTGAAGGGACTTGGACAGGCAAAAGACTGTTGTTTTTTCTTCATTTCATCAGGAAAAGTTTTTTTACAAGTTCATCAGAGAAACACTGAGCTGTCTTTTTTCCCCTACAGGTTCACCAATAGAGCAGTGAAAAGGTGGAGCTTTCCTCCTTTTTTTAACCAGATGAAATTCATAAGAATTCTGCCAGTTTTGCCTTCTAGCAAATATGAAAGGAATAACGTAACACTGTGGTCCTCCCTCCCTCCCTCCCTCCCTCCCTCTCTTTTCCTTCCTTCCTCTTCCTTCCTTCCCTCCCTCCCTCCCTTCGCCTTCCTTCCTTCCCTCCCTCCCCTTCCTTCTCTCTCTCTCCTTCCTTCCTTCCTTCCTCTTCCTTCCTTCCCTCCCTCCCTCCCTCCCTCCCTTCCCCTTCCTTCCTTCCCTCCCTCCCTCCCCTTCCTTCTCTCTCCTTCCTTCCTTCCTTCCTTCCTTCCTTCCTTCCTTCCTTCCTTCCTTCCTTCCTTCCTTCCTTCCTTCCTTCCTCTTCCTTCCTTCCTCCCTCCCTCCCTTCCCTCTTCTCTCCCCCTCCCTCCCTCCTTCCCTCCTCTCTCCTTCCTTCCTTCCTTCCTTCCTTCCTTCCTTCCTTCCTTCCTTCCTTCCTTCCTTCCTTCCTTCCTTCCTTCTTTCCCTGCTCCATGGATGGACACATCAGACTACGAAACATCAGCTACAAAGGAAGTCAACAGAGGCAGACTCCTAGAAATAGCCTATCAGTGGGAACCAGGTGTCCTCAAGGAAAAGCAAGTGGTGGGATAAAAAAGCAAGGGAATCCACCCATCAGGGGCCAGTAAGACACGATCCTTACAGCTAAAGCAGAGGAAGCAACAGAAATCCAGAATGCTGCGGAGAAGGCCCTTGTCTCCCGTCCTTCCCAGGCATGACCTGGACAGCCAGGTAATGCCCTGCTGGCTTGGTAGGGATCCTAACATTATCCTAAGCAATGAAAGGCCCCATCAGGAGGCCCAAAGCTCCATTTCCAGCATGTCCATCAGGAGACTGTTTCCTTGCTTGTGAAAATTAGAAGCAGGGCAGAAGACCAGCTGGGGGGGCAGGAGGGGGAGAGGGAAAGATGCAGAGCTGAGCAACTTGAACAGGGAAATTGGTATAATTTACCAAGGGCCGTCCCATTAACATGATAGATTTGAAGCTAATTTGCAGACAACCCAGGAGCGCTTATGCAAAGTGGTCCCCCTTTATCCTTAAGGGAGTGTCCGGAACTTCCGAGATCTGCTGGGCGTCTGTCTGAAGCAGGGTTCAGGTTGAGCCGGCCACGTTTAAAGGAAGCTGTGTCAGGCCCCTGGTCCTCTTAGACAAGTGGGGAAGAGGGTGCATCTGCAGGAAATCCTTGGATCAGCCTTTGGGGAGGCAGCAAGATGTAAGTAACGTGCTATTATGAGACTGGCCGGACCTGGGATGATTGAGTTTGGGCTGGTGTTTGCTGGTCGTGGCCCAAGCAGCATTTTAATCAGGGACATTGAGGGGCAATTGGAATAAGTGACTTTTAGCCTTTGAACCAGTGTTTCTCAGCCTTGGCAAAGACGTGTGGACTTCAACTCCCAGAATTCCCCAGCCAGCACAGCTCCGAACCTACACAGCAAAGACAGCAGAGGCAACTCCCAAGGCTGAGAAAGGCACCTGAAAAGAATTAGTCAGGCATGTATAATTAATATGCAGATATGCTATGCCACCTCATCTGGATGTAAATGTGAGCCAGGCAGGTAGAAACGCAAGGAGATCAAAGAGAGGGGCCGGCACAATTCAAGGTCACCAAGCAAACGGTTCTGTTGCAAACACTGAAAGCCGGTTTTAATTTGGGAATTGCATCGGGAGAGGGGGAAACGCCAAACTGGGGCACACAGGCTGCATGTTCAGCTCCCTTTCCCCCAGGGGTCTTTTGCAAGATGCTGCAAAAAGGGCTGAGCGACTCCCTTCCCGGGCCATAATTCAGCCATGCCAGGTTCCAACCAGGGTGTGCGCCCAAACCACCCTCGCTCCATAATAGATTTCTCCTGCTCCTTTAATGAAAATAATTTCGGCTTCACAGATCCATCACTATAGCGTTCCTTACTGTTACAATTCATAATTAATCTCCACCATTATAAATAATTCAATGTTTGTTTATTGCCCTGCTGGATGCAAACAAGAGAGGCCCACTGGTCTGGCTCGGGAACTGGGGCACCAACAGAAGGACAGCTGGCTTTTCCAAGCCACGGCCCCATCCGTGGGGACACAGGGGACACGCACACACACGCACACACATGTTCATGACCTGTCAGCCCTTCGAGGTAGACCAGACTAGGAGTCCAAAGTCATGTCTGCTAATACTACTTTTATCCTAAGGTTACAGTAACAGCATCTTGCAAGTCTGAATGTGCTTCCCCGTCCTTTCATCTTACTGAGAACGAGGGAGGGGCTTGTCTGAGACGCTTTTTCAGATTACAGCTCTGCCCCAGACTCGGATTTCTCTTATCTGGCTGTTGTCTTGGTTGCGCCGCTTCCTCCTGTTCCTCAGGGTCGTTCCTTCTTCCCATTACGTCATCTGACTGGTCTTGGGGAATATCCACAAAGTGTTGCTCAACTGCAAAGGACCGAGAGTCTCCCTTCAGAAGGCTAAGCCTGCCCAATTCCTATCATTATCCAGAAGTGGTCACCAAGATTAGATTTGGATGTGAAATAGATTAGACCAGGAGAAAGATTGGGAAATTATAGTTCTATTTGCAGAGAACTCTGCCTTTTTTTTGTGGCTCAAAAAGCTAGTGGTTCCAGCAGGCAAGGATGAGGATGTTAGGAGGGAAGACAGCTTCAGAGCACCAAGGTAGGTCTAAGGCACTGTGTCCTCTCGGGCCAGCCTGGATTAGTGGCACTGGGACCAATCTCAATGAAGAAGAGGACCCAACACTGTTTCTAGTAGACGCAAGAACAACGATGATCATGAAGACATGATCTGGCATGAAGACGGAGATGTTGCAAGTGGACAGTCATCTCCAGGCTCTCTTGCCAGCTTCTGGGTAACAGCTGTGCTTCATGAACAATGAAGGAAAGAAACGGGTCAACCTTCATTCACAGGTATGCTCAATGGAATATAGACAACAGTCCAAGGAAAATGCAGAAAATGTAGATGGGCTAGTTCTGCACAACATGGCCAGGTCCATTATAAGCCTACTTCTTGCATTCACACAGCATGCAATGTTGGATTAGTTCATAACTCATAACCTCAAAGTGTTGGTAGAGATCATCTAGTCCAGCCCAGTGCAGGAATCCGTTACTACAGCACCCCTGGCAGATGGCCATCCTGTCTCTACTTAAAACACCTCCAAGCAAAGGAGAGGCCACCATCTTGATTATTTTCTCTGTGGTCTGATGTGTGGTGGAAACCAAATAAAGCAGTCTAAGGCCAAGATTTTGTTGCCAGCCACAATCAGCCTCTGAAAAACGTAATAAAAATGGCCTGTTCCTTTGGTCTCCTAGCAAGTTGAGAGGTCAACTGCTTCAGAACATGGAAGCTCCACTATCAGAGATCACACCTGCTGTCTTTTGATACTTTCCCCCACACCTCTCCTGCTATAGTGACTTTTGTTAACTCCAACAAAGTTAACAAAAGAAGGATCTGTTGGCAGAGGGCTAAGAAAGCATTTGGCCCAGCAGAAAAGTCACACACCAGGCATTTCTATAAAAATAATTTTATTTACAGAAAACAAACATATTTAAAGGCTGTTTGCTGAGAGGAGAGATTTCTCTCAGCTGCGTACTCTCTGCAAGCCTACACAGAAGGGAAACTGAAACTAAAACAAGTTCAGGCAAGTTCCTCCCTTAGGCAATGCAACCATTAACATGTGAAAAGGGGACAATTAAATTCAACCTCTTCACCTGGCCAAAATGATTAGTTACCATAGTAACCTTAATCTGTAGTAGAAAACATATATTAACACTCCCCTTTTTATACTACAGAATAAGACACAAACCAATTTTCTTTGACAACTCTGTATGTCTTTTCATTCACATTATTTTAACATTATCTCCCCTTTGGTTTAACAGAAAGCTACCATCCTTCTTCCTGTGTATTTCCAAACCTAGGTTATTTGTTACAGTTCCAAAGGCCTTTTAATGTGAAATGGCTTTTCATGCAGGCTTCAAAATCAAGCCTTTGTTTTTCTGTTGGTGTGAACAGCAGCAAATCATCAACATAAATGCACAGATACATACAGCCTTGTTTGTCTTTCCTAACATATACACATTGCTCTGCTTTTCCTTTTACAAAACCAAAACTCTGCAGTTTTTCATCTAATTTTTGGTTTCAGGATCTAGCAGCTTGTTTTAACCCATAGATTGACTTCTGCAGTTCACAGACTAGATTCTCCCCTTTTTCATAGCCAGGGGGTTGCTGCATGTATAATTTGTGGTCTAAATCACCATGGAGAAATGCAGTTTGAATGTCATAGTGGTGAACTGACATTCCTTTGAGTGCAGCAACTTTTAACAGTAATCTAATTGATTCACCTTTAGTAACTGGTGCAAAAGTCTTGTCAAAGTCTAAATCTTCCCTTTGAGTGAACCCTTTTGCAAATAACCTTGCTTTATAGTTTTGGATTTTGCCATCAGCATCCCTTTTCAGTTTGAAAACCCACCGACAACCCAGACAGCGTTCATTGGGAGGTAGATTTACCAGTTTCCATGTTTTATTTTCTTTCAAGGATGCTAACTCCTGTTGCATGTCAGAATGCCAATTTTGTGCAATCTCAGGTGGTAAAGCATTCACTTGTTCTAAAGACTCAGGTTCTGTGAATATGTGAAAAGCCTTTACTGTTTCAGCCTGAAAACGTGATGGAGGAACGCCTTTATTACTCCTCTGAGATCTGCGAGGTAATACAGGGCTTAAATTTTGACTCCTACCACTTTCCTGAGAAGCATCTGTCTCATCAGACAGATCTTCAGTTTGCTTTTCTGGTTTAATGTCCTCATCAGGCAAAAGATCACCATCAGCAAGTCCTTGCTGTTCTCTTGTGGTGGTCAGATCAACTGGAGAGCTAGAGTTTAATCTCCCCCAGTTTTGTTCAGCAAAAGAAGCCCTTTTGCTAATTATCAATTTCTCTCCCACTATGAACCTGTAGCTCCTTTGGCTTTGTTCATAGCCAACAAAGATGGCTTTCTTTGTTGTGGGGCCTCCTTTCCTTCTCTGTTGTTTTGGAATATGAACCCATGCAGTGCTACCAAACACTCTAAGATGGTTTACCTTTGGTTTCACACCATAAAACAAATGGAATGGAGTGTCCTGAATGACAGAGTTGTACAATCTGTTTTGGACATAACAGGCAGTAGATATTGCCTCTCCCCAATACTTAAAAGATAAATGTGAATCTTTAAGCATGCATTCCATCGCATTTTGCAAGGTTCTGCCCTTTCTTTCAGCAACACCATTTTGCTGAGGGGTGTAAGGGTTAGAAAGAATTTGTTCTATCCCCTTTTCCGCTAGGAACCTTTGAATTTGTGAGAAAGGTACTCTCCTCCTCTGTCACACTGAAGTGCAGATACAGGCCTAGGGAATTTTCCATTTGCCCATGTCACAAAACCTTTAAATTTCTCAAATGCCTCATCTTTATGTTTTAAGATGTAGATAAATGTGTATCTTGAGAAATCATCAGTGATGCTCATTGCATACCTTGCTTGTCCAAGACTTGGAGCAAAAGGACCAATAATGTCAGAGTGTACAATTTCCAAAGGTCTAGTTGTAACTGTCACTGTGCTTGCTCACAGGAGCTTTTAGTGTTTTGCACTCTTTGCAAACTACACAAACTAAGTATTTGTCACAGGGTTTTATCTTTAGGTCAGCACACAGCTGTGGCATTTGTGCTATATACTTGAAATTAGCATGACCAAATCTCCTGTGCATCAGGTGTACACATTGGTCATGATATGGCATGTTGCCAACTGCAGCCTTGCAGCCTGGCTTCCTTGCATTTTGCACCATGTACAAGGTGTCTTTTAACATACCAGTAGCACACAATGTCCCATTTTTTCGTATCTCACAACCATTTTTCTTAAATGTTATGACATACCCTGTTGTAGCCAATTGTGCCACAGATAAAAGGTTTGATTGTAAATTTGGCACATACAACACACCTTTTACAGCTTCTCCCAAGCAGGATAAATACAAGTCACCTTGTCCCATAATTTTGGTCACAGACCCATCAGGCAAAGATACACTTTGTCTTTCAGTTTTAGACAGTGACACAAAAGAGCTTTTACAATTACATAAATGACAATTGGCCCCAGAATCTAACACCCATACATCAGAATTACCCTTCTCAGCAACCTGTGCAATGTGGGTTGTCTGAAGAGCCTTCTCCTGTGTTGCCCTTGTGTTCTTCTTCTCTGTCTTTCTACTTTTGGGTCTCAAGGCACAGTCTTTCTGCAAATGTCCAGCTGAACCACAAGTGAAGCATCGTTGGCTGGCTAGCGCTGTGGCCTCAGCTTCCTTTCCTTTCTTTTCTGATACTGCAGCTTTCCAGAAGAGGTGGGGGGGGGATCTTTCCTCCTTCTTCTCCCATTCAGCGAGTAAGCGCTGTGTAACATACGATGGGGTGAGGTCTGCTTCAGGCATAGCCTCCAGGGTACAAATCAGCGTGTCCCACGTTGCATTTAGTGAGGACAGGAGGATATAGGATTTTGTGAGAGGTGTAAATTCCATTCCTCTCTCCTGCAACTCAACAAACAGCTGCTGAATATGATGCAGGTGCTCAGGAAGGCTATCTCCTTCTGCAAGGTAGGCTTTGTACAGCTTTTTTGTCAGGGTAACTTTACTCCCTGCTGTTGCCTTTACATACAAGTCTCTCAAAGCGTCCCAAAGTTGCTTTGCAGACTGCATGCCTCGCACGTGGACTAGCTGATTGTCCTCAACTCCCAAGATAATGGTGGCTCTAGCCCGCTCATCCTGTCTCAGCCATTCAGCACTGGGATTTTGGGGGGTTTGCTCACCAATTGGCAGCCAAAGATCCTCTCTGCGAAGATACATCTCCATCTTCAGGGCCCAATTCAAATAGTTGGTCTCTGATAGGCGCTCCAGAGGCATCGCTGAGGGCTGGGAGGTAGCCATGGCTTCTTCCTTCTTTTGCAAGTCACCTCAGCTAGCTTCTAAGTCCTGCAGACCGGCAGTTGCTGGAAAATCTCCAGGCGGCTCCAAAGAAAATCTTCACAGGTCTTTGCTACCTGCCTTTAAATTGTCCATGAGGTGGAGCTGATCTCTCTATTCTCAGTAAAACTCTCTGGGTTTTACTGGGCTTACTGGGTTTACTGGGCTGCTTACTGGGCCCATAACCTGTTGGCAGAGTGCTAAGAAAGCCCAGGAGAGATCAGAAAAGTCACACACCAGGCATTTCTATAAAAATAATTTTATTTACAGAAAACAAACATATTTAAAGGCTGTTTGCTGAGAGGAGAGATTTCTCTCAGCTGCATACTCTCTGCAAGCCTACACAGAAGGGAAACTGAAACTAAAACAAGTTCAGGCAAGTTCCTCCCTTAGGCAATGCAACCATTAACATGTGAAAAGGGGACAATTAAATTCAACCTCTTCTTAATGTGTACAAATATTGCAAATTAGCAGATGTATAAAAGGGGGGCTGTCAGAAACTTAATAGTTCTTTTTTTTAGCTTTTTATTTTTTTCTCTCTCTCCTCTCTTTTCACTTTTTGGTCTTTTATACAACATTGTATTTAATCGATACAATGAAAGTTTTACCATTAAGTCATTTAGCTTTAGACTGAAGCCTTTACTGTGTGAAAATGCAAATCATAGCATCTTTTAAAAAATTTTCCTTTCCAATGTTATACTGAACTTTGAATGAAACAGCCAAATAATTGTAATGTTACACTAATATCCTAAATTTTAGTTAATATCAATAGAACATCTTTTTTCTCTTTTCTTTATTTCCGATAGAGTCAGTGTTTCTTAAACTTCTGTCTCTCAGTGCCCCTTCCCACTTTTAAAAATGATGGAGGCCCCCCCCCAAGCTTTTGTTTGTATGGGTTATATTTATCGATATTTCCCGTATTAAAAATTAAAATTGACGCATTCACTGCTGCTACCGCTTCTGATGATTGTTTGATGGGATTTTAATATTGTATTATTTTTCAACATGCAGCAAATAATTTTGATTTCATGGACACCCAAGGGTCTTGGGGGAGCCCCAGGGGTCCTAGGGCCACACTGCTCTAAATAAAAGAATGTCAAGAAGGCGTAATTATATCACAAATATCACTGAATTGAGATGATGATGATGATGATGATGATGAGGTTACCATTGTACCCCCCCACCACTATTAATCACCCTGAAAGGTGCAGAGGTTATGTCAACACCAGGGGAAGATTTGCAGCAAGAAAATAAAGTGTCAATGGATTTGCAGCAAGCACATTAGACCTGCAAAAATAAGAAAAGCAGATCATTGGGAAGGCGGAGGAAAAGAAACAGGGGTGCTGTGAGAGAGAGCCGCATCTGTACATCATTAAAGGACACAAAATGTGGATTTCTCTCTGGAAATGGTTCCATTTTCAGTGGCATCTGCTTTGCGGATAACTGTTTCTCTGAATACACACACACACACACACACATTATATATATATAATGAGTCAGTAATAACCTTGTTAGATGTAAAATGAAAGTGCCGTATTTATTTGGGATGCATTAGAGAGTAAAAATATGAGCCTGGATTTTTTTTCCTTCTCTTTTCTTCACACTGCTGCATTATTCTTCTCCTATTAATAATTTCCTTGCAATATTGGCGAGGAATGGGGGGGACCCAGATGAAACACACATGCTGGGTATTTACGAAGGAAGATAGAAATCCATTTAATATTGAACACAGATTTGCCAGAGAAACTATTTAAATTTACAAGTCCCGAATTAGTAATAAAAGGTATAGAGATCTCTATTTTGGCAAATTATTTACAAGTTGGTGTGGGTACTTATGGCATTGGCACTGAAGATGTTGCCTAGTCTGGCCATGAAACGTCTGCAAGAAAACAGCCAGGCTCAGAGAGCATCAAGGACCCCACAGTTCAACCCTGAGCTATAAATACTCATTTCGATTGGTATTTCTGGCATTACTTGACAGCTTAAAAATTCCTAAAAAGGAGAAGGGTAATGCCTTCCAAGGTGTATTCTCCACCTCCTGGCTTGCACAACTATCAAGTTACGGTGAGGTTTTGATTCAGTGGAAAATGGCACATCGCTGTTCCCTCTGATAAACGGATTGGGGAAGGCGGCGGCTGTCAGAGGTCACAAACATCTTAATCACCTTATTCTGGACATATTGGAAAGGGCTCTAAGTATCTTGACACTGCAGTGCTAGACATAACTGTATTAAAGGGCATTAAAAATGCAAGGAGAGATAATTAAGCAAAATAAATTAAATACGCTTCCTGAAATATTCTGCAAGACAAACACTTTTTTTGATGCTTAAATGTTTTCCAGCAGATGTTTGCCCCTCAGCTTCCTTATCCTTCAGTGATATGCAGAGCACAAAATGTTTAGAAACAAACACGGCGCTTGTGCGTAGTAAGCGTTGGATCGTTCCATAAGTGTTACTGCGGCAAAAGCCACCTCAAAAGCAATGGGATGCACCGGGGGTGGGGGGTGGGGAGGCAAAAGGAGGGAGCTTGGATGAAGAATCTCAGTTTTGCTGTTTATTGCTCCAGAAACAATGATATTTTGTAATGCAAGGCTTCCTCTGGTTTGTATTCTGCCCTAGAAGCAGTAAATGAGCTTCCTTACAGGCCAGTTTTGTCCCCAGAGATGCATCAGAGGAGTAACCAGAGGCAGCAAAAGTTACATAAGGGCTCCACTGAGCTCCAGAGGTCATCTTGGAGCACCATGGCCCCCGATCAGCAGATCCATCACTTCTGCCTGAGGCCAGACAGCCTGATCCAGCTCTCAGCGTCATAGCTGAATTCAGCTTCCATCTGTGCTGCACTGGCCTACCCCATCCGGGCAAGCACGGAGAAGGGAAACAGAACTCAACTGGCTGTGGAGGGGACCTCTCTAGGAGACACTGTCTGCAAAAGTGCAGGGAGAAAGAGTGAGACAAAAAGTGTTCTGTCAATGGCAGGGCCGGACTCAAGGTGGGAATGGATCCTACAGGTACCTAGTCCAGCCCCCATCTCCCCTTGCTCTATGTTTTTCTTCTTGAGTCTTTCAACACCTCCAGGAGTTTTCAAAGACTTTCTGAGTTCACACCTGGAGGAGTTCAGCCCTTCAACCCCCTGGGATGTAATTCATTGATACAGCCCTGGAGAACTGGATTTTCGTTAAGGTGGACTTTTATCAACCCTGAGCTTCATTTCTCCCCTTTTCTTCCTCTTGGGTCAAAAAGCTGAATTGTCTGCCTTCTCCTCTCTAATGCCAGCACCACCTCACTTCTCCTGCCCCACCGGCCTTTTTTTTTTACTTTTTAGCTTTCTTGGAACTCACTCACAATATCTTTCCAGAGGAATCCATCGTACAAAGACAGTGATAACAAGAGACAGACATTCTGAGATGAGATAGACTCTCTTGGAACATGGATGCTCCACTTACTGGCTCAGAATGGTGCTTTAAATCCCTGATTTTCTAAGCAAAGAAAGTGAAGGGGTGCAAAACCGTTTGGATCAGTGGTTCTTAAACTGTTTGACTCAATTACCCCTTTTCCCAGTCTCAAATCATGTTATTACACCCAACACACACGCACACAAAAAACACTCTGTTGTTTTGCACCAGCATTTCTGCAGCGCCAGTCCCAAACTGGATCCATGACTCACAAACAAGCCGTTACAAATTGCTCCATTACCCCCAAGGGGGTAATTACCCCCTTTTAAGAATACTGGTTTAGATATTCCATATTTGGCAAAGTGAACATTTGGGGGTGTAGAAGCCACAAATTACTTGGTTCCTTACATGAGTTATTGAACGGAAAGCAGAATTTCAGTTGGAGGTGAATGGAAATAAAGCTGTAATTTTTTTCCTCCATCCAAGGTCAAGGACCCTCCAAAAACACCTTTGATCTAGACTTTTGAAAGAGTGAATATAACAGAAGATAACTCAAAATTTCAGTTCCTTATTTTAATATTCTGCTCAAAAGCAGATAGGCCCGACTTCCAGGTGTCGAGGATAGGACCAAAATCCAGGTGCTATTTTGCTGCCCAACCAACAACACAGTTCTTGAATTTCAACCAAATCTTTTTTGGGGGTGGGGGGAAATCATGTTCAAAGTACGTAGTTCATCCCAGAAAGTCATCGCTGCAGACTTGGCCCTCAAGAGTCCTCATAACAGCCTCTGTATTCCCCACAAATTTGGGGTCGCCTCCTGTAGGTCCTAAAGGGGGAATGCTGGGGATGGCGCGCCTGGTTCCATCGTCCTCTCTGCCCCGCTGTTCTTCACTTGAATGATCCTTGCAGTTTGGGAAAGATGGGCTTGAGAAAAGGACAGGAGGCTTTTATGTGTGACTAATCCACCCCGGATGAACTCAGCAAAACCCATCAGCTCCCTTCTCGAAGCCCGCCTTTCTGTTTTGCCGAAACGCACTCAGCAGCCAATCTGAGCAACAGGAGCCTAATTAATCGGCCGACGGCGCAGCTCACCTCTGGTGCGCAAAGTCCATTAAAGCAGATCAGGGCATCCCGGGCTCAGCTTTTGCAGGATTAGCTCGGGTCGCCCAAGTTGAGTCCGCACTCAGGAATAACCCCGGAGCACGTTTTGCCAACCATTGCAAGGAGCTGAAAAATGCAAGCTCTTTTTTTGCAATTTTGGACCCAGCCAGGGGGGTTTTGTGCTAAGGGAAAAAAAGGGTTGGTCGCTTGCTCAGAAGAATTGGGTCAACAAGGTGGGGGAAGCATGCAGAGCACATCTTTGGCTGCCCATTCAATTCCTTTGCCAGCAAAGCCCAGATGTTTGGGTCATCCTGAGCCACTGCCCAGCTGCCTCTCCTATAGGGAAGCACTGGCATTTTTTTTCCAAGATTTTTTTTTTCTCCAGAACCCCCCTGCTGGATCCAGCCCATTTTGAAGCCTGCTCTTTCCTTTGCTAGCTCCTCGCACCACACCAACTTCACCCCTGTTCTGTTCAGTTTTGGAGAATCATTGTGCTAACATACCAAGCAGCCAACTCCCAAATCCCCTTCCTTCCTTTTTTTCCAACTGTGCATTGGACTGGAAAAGAAGGACAACAAGGAAACATGAAAGAAAAGAGCTACAAATTCTGAAGCACACCTTCTCCACCACCCTGCTGTGCTAATAACAGTATTTTATTACCAGCAATATTGGGAATGCAACTTCCAGCCTGTGTGTATTGTGCATTTAAACTGAAATGCTGCAAAAGTCTTTTGTGAGTTTTTTGACGGCAAGATTCTAGCGCTGGCAAAGGACTCAACTGATCTGAAAAGAAAATGAGTCTTCTCCCCAAACATTTATTTTTAAAAGGGAAGGTCATTTTAGGAAATATCGGAGGAGAGTTGGGATAGTCTGCAGTGGCCAAAAATCAGAAGGAATCACGAAGCAGCTTTTCAAACTTACAGAGTTTATCAAAACACATTTAAAAGCCTTTTAATAAAATGTGTTAGACTGAAAAGCTTTTATCAGATTTAACAATCCTTCTGATTTTTAAAAAATATAATAATGGAGGGAGATGTGGGGTTTTTTCCTGTCCAATTTTCCAGGAAGTTGGGGTACCTTAAATTCAGAATTTTCTTCCTTTTGGGTAAATAGGACAACTTAATACTTTAAAAAAAATCCCACATATATGGACAAATTCATTTTAATAATGCTAAGGGACTATCTGGATTATCATTCCAGTTCTGTATGCAAAACTGAGATCTGGTGGCCTCTTTTCCCCCAAGAAAGGAACCACCAAGTATTGACTGGCAGAAAACGCAAAGCTTGGCACTCAGTCTCAGGGCCGGGCTGCAGATCATCTCAAGTCCCTTGACATCGGCACAAAATTAGGCCCATTTTGCGTGTGCAAAACTCCCCTCTCAAAAGGTTCTGTCTTCCTCCAGTTGCACATCTACAGCCTCTGACCCAGTTCCAAAATTCTCCGAGTGGCTTTGCTTTTGGGAAATAGAGTTGGCAGGACCTCAAGAGTAGGAGGCAGGCAAGCCAAGGAGATGGTCCCTGGCACCATTGGAAAAAGGATGCAGTGGGGCTGGGAGAAGTGCAGATGAGGGTAATGTCAAAGATCAGGGGCTTGACCACCTTCCTAATGGGAAAAGGCTAGAAAATGTGGAGCATAGGGAAAGAAGATGACTTAGGGAAGATGTGACCGAGGGGTATAAAATCAACGTGGCTTGGAGGAAGTGGACAAGGAAAAGTTGTTGTTGCTCTCTCCAACAGAGGGACCAGAGGTCATTCCACAAAGGGTCCTGGAAGGACCAAAGGAAGTTGCTTTTCTTCTACTTTATCTCTGGATCCTCACCTCAGACTTGGTGGAGGCCATGACTTGGGTGGCTTTGAAATGGGGTGTATAAATTCACGGAGGAGAAGTCTATCAAGGTCTATTGGCAAGCACCACTGGGGCATCCGTTTGGTTCCTGTGAGAAACATAATTCTGGAAAAAGGTAGGTTGAAGCCTGAACTGGAAGTTCTTATGATCTGGAGATCACATCCAAGCATTTTGGGGTCGCTTCAGGACATCGCAAGTCCTCGGCTCAGAAAAGATGCGGGATGCAGAGTCCCAAAGCCCACCAACCCCAGCAGATGTTCCAATCTGAAGTCCAACTCCCATCCCAGCAGGACGCCTGCCCCTGATGCTCGCCCCACAGCAAGGATGTTGCAGCTGCACCATGGATCCACCGTGCAGTGGATCCAACTTGGCACCAGCCCCGGTCCCTCAGCCCTGCCTCGTGCCCTGAAATTCGGCAGGAGATGAGAGCAGAAGCTTGCTGGGCAAGATGGAAAACGCAGCCCGGTTGTTGTGGATGTCATGCTGGAGCGTCTGCTAGGGAAGAAGGGGAGTGACGTCACGAGCATCATGGTGTCATTGCACAGTGATTCTCCCCCCCTTCTGCAGAGGGTCAGGGTGCAAATGACATCAGTGTGGCTTGTACAAGACTGACAGGGCAATGGAGGCACCTGATGTGCCTGGTTACAGATACCTAACTTAGCATCCTGCCTCCGGTCCTGCCCCAGAAACTTCCTTCTGCCCTCCTGCCACAATTTGCAGCTTTCCTTAGCCTGTGAAATACTGCCAGTGTTCATACGGTGTGCTCGGCTCAGTTAGCGTGAATTGTGACCTGCTTTTTTGTGGCCCGTGGAGTGGTGCAAAGCTAGTGTGTTTGGTTTGTTCCCAGTTCGATAATGTGTGCAAACTGGAAAATGGGTTCATTGGGGGATCTGGTTAAGAAGCAGTAGAGGAGCACAGGAATGACTTTGGAGAAAGTCTGGCAGTGACTGTTAGGGAAACATGCACTTGGCCCAGGAAAACAGGAAAGGGTGAGAAAGAAACTCAGGATGGCCCCCCTTTGATTCTCTTTGGTGTGAGAGAGAGGGAAGGGGGAATGTGATCAAGCTTTCCAGATTCTGTTGTTAGAGCCTCTATGAAGATAGTAGAGCCCCAGTATTTCCTGTGTCTGTTTTCTGACCTGGCCTACCTCGAAGGGCTGACAATGGGTCTTTAAACCCAGACGCCAGTTTTCTCACCCTCTCTGGCTAGCCTCCTCCTTTGCCTCTTTTTCTTTCAGACCTTTCTCTCCTCCATCACCAACTTCATCCCTGCCTTCTTGCTGATCCCCTCCATCATACAGGAGCCAGCTTTAAATCCCAAATGGACAACTTTCCCTTCCTTCAAGAAGCCAGACTGCCTGTTGTTGATGTTCCTGATGCAGCTGAATTTTCTAACACACCACTCCATCTGTTGACAAAATATGATTTTTTCCTATAAAGATTTTTTTAAATGAATGATGTTTTCTTCGTTTTTCCCCCTGTAGAATGTGCTCATAACTTTATCTTTAAAGAAAAAAGAAAAGCATCATATTTCTTACGTTCCCCCCTACCCTGAACAAGAAGGGGAGTCCATTCATGTACATAATTCCTGGATATTTATAGAATTTTATGCTCATGGAAAAGGCAGGCCCATTAACTAAACCAACCAGCTGTAAATTCCATGCAGTGTCAGCCCAGAAAGAACCGGTGTGTCTTTCTAGCGCTCAGCTTTACCTCTATTTATTAGCTGAATTTTTTAATTATGGCAAATTGATTATGAACACATCACCAGGGATGCTAACTAATTAGAAGTTCAAGGAGGATGATGGATTGGGGGAATCTTGAATGACTTCCACCAAGAGATATACATACAGCCAGGACAAGAAAATTCTCACTGCTGAGGCAGTCCAATTTTTTTTTTTTTTTAATTTCACAAAATCCAGAAGCTGTAAGCCTTTGAGTCCAACCCAGTACAGGAATCCTAATTAAACTATTTGAAATAAGTGGCTGTTCAGCCTCTGATTGAACTCTTCCTGCGAAGGGGAGCCCAGCACGTCACTGGGTTGCAGGTTTCACTCTCTACTGCTTTTTCTATTTGGAAGTTTTTCCTAATGTTCAGGTGGAGTTTGCCTTCCTGTAATTGTAAGGTTGGGTTAACAGAATCTTGCAAGTCTGAAAGTTCCTCTCTCCCCCCTCGCCTTTACAGTCCAAGAAACTAGGGAGGGTCCCTTCTGAGATGCTTCCCAGGCCCCTTTTCCTGCTCTGGGCTCAGCTGCCTCTTATCCGACCACTGTCTAGTCTGCAGCTCTTCCTCCTGTCTCCCAAGGTCGTTCCCACAGACCATTACAGCTCTAGAATAGGAGAGAAGAGACACCCTCTTCTGGATGGAGGATTTCATTTTCCTGGATTGTGTTAATTGGAAAGGCAAAACAGAGTGGAGGAACCAGGAATCTGCTACTCATCTGTTTTCCCGTCTTTGCTTAACATGCAGAGGCTGGGTTCAAGGTCTCCGGTGCAACCCTTGGCACCTCCTGATTCGGCTGGCAAACGCTTTGGAGAGCCTCTGCCCATTTGTGAAGTCTGGATTCACATGTTACACTCAGCCATGAAACAGCTTAATCAGTGCAATGCAATTCAGCTAGTCTGGCTGGCCAACATGTGTCTTCCACCAATGGCTGTTAAAAATAGTGGTCTGGTGGGTCTGAGGAAGCTTCCTAGAAGCAGATCACCGCTTTCTGCTGCAAGGTGCACCCTCAGATGTCAAGAGACTTTCTTGAAGCCCTCTGTCCCTCTCTCACAGGGGTCTGCAAGTCAGAAGATGCCGCTATCCGCATCGTGTTTCCTTCCTGCCCTGACATTTCCAGCATTGGCACCTCCTGCTGGCCTCATGTGCTCAGGTGGCTTCTCCACCAACTCAGCTTTGACAAAATGGCTCTGACTCCCTCTTATGCATGGCTTGAGCATAATTCGCACTTCGTTATTTATAAAGCTTATGAATCACCTTTCTATAATAAAACCCCTAAGGCAAAGCATAATAAAAGCAATTGCACTTCGTGTTCCCAATCATGTACGAAACATGGTATGCGCAGGAATCCTTGTACCGCTGCATGCGCTATTAATTAGCCTAATTGCACATCGCGGTCCCCCATTCAAAACCATGGATGCCGGTATGGCTCTGACCCATTACGGCGCACCATGCGCGTAGCCAGTTTAATGACTAAATTGCTTTAGTGAGGAGCAGAATTTCCCTCCCTGCGATTTTGGCCAAAAAAAACTGCACTCAAGAACGCCAAAAATGTGTTTTTCTTCCAGATACCTCATGCCACAAATGCCAACCCAAGCCCAGACACACACACCGTTTTTTGTGTTTTTCAGACTGGCGCACAATTCTGAAGTTCAAATCAGATTATTTGTTTCTCTGGTCTATAAATCTATTCAACTTCTGCAAACAGAATGGAAGTTTTACATTACATACATGTGGAAAGGCAAAATTCCAAAGCTGACCCTTTTAGTCACTTAATTTCTGTCCTTGGCTGTCAGGATGAAGAAGCAACTGGTTGATGGAGGGATTGTTTGTTAAGACAGTATTGGCTCCTGTGACTTTCTGTTGCATTTATTATAAATGTGGTTTTTCTCTTAGCTTTCGTCTGTTGCTGGCAATAAAACTGAGAAGTTTTTCTGCATATGCTGATTCCCCCCCCCCCTTTTCTTTTGCTTCTCAATGAGCCTCTTCAGGCTCAAATCCTGCTGGGACTCACAACATGTGTCTGCTATTAGAGAGTGACAGATATTAATAGCTAGTGACAGAGGCAGATTTGAAACGGAGGGTTTGGAAATATGCAAATTCTCCCCATGCCATCTTTCTGTTCAATAGAATTTAAAGGGAAAAAAAAACTCTAGGGGAAAGGGACCCTTGAGGCCATCAAGACTGACCTGCTGCTCACAATGGCTTTCCACCCTGCTGCTGGGGCACATGACTTTTAGCAGTGTATTGGTCTTCAGATGCAATGTTTGAATTTGGGGAGGGCAAATATTAATGGATTTGGTTTGCTGTCTTGGGCACATTGTAACAGAGACAAACTCCCAAATTTGCTCCCAGCAGAGTTATGGCAGAATTGTTGTATGTTCCTAGAAAAGGGAAGCCAAATCTCCCCTCTCACCAGCAAATTGTCTAAAAGAAATCTGACAGCGAAGTCCATTCAGCTAAGGCCCCAAAGGAGGTCCTAAGCCCCATTGCCCCGTTTTTAATCCACGCCATCTCAAGCCATGCACAGTGACAACCGGATGTACAGGTTGACCTGCGTCCAAAACGTTGCCTAATCATTTTGGTGGCATCCCGTGTCTTCAAGAAATCCCACCTTCCTGTACATGGGTCAGAACCCATCAAAGTTGGCCTGCTTTGGTCCTCTGCACGTGGCCATGTGCAGACCCTTGTGATTCTTGAATGGATGGGAATGTTTCCATGCACAGAAGTAATGAACCAAATGAGGCGTTCTTCTACCTGGGGCTGAGAAATTGTGGGTCCTCCACCAGGTTTAAAAGCTGCATGCGATGCTTCCAGAAAAGTTGATTACCTTTCTAGTCAAAGACCAAAGGAAAATTGATACATTCAACAATACACACCATACAAGTAAGCCAAACAATAGCTTCCATCAAGTGTGGATTTGATGGCCTCTAAAAGCCATTGCCAGTAGTTGGCATTAGTGGATTGCTTATTAAGTCCTCTTGGACTCCTTAGGTTCTGCATCCAGGTAAAAGGGCCTCATCGTGGGTATTATTCATCCCATAATGCCACTGACAGCGAATACTGCAAGGAAGACAGACTTGACTTCACGGTTTCACCGTATTTATTTATTTATTTATTTAATTGCCATCATTTGGATCTGCCCTCTGTTCAAGACTGGAGGGCTTCACACAACACCCTTGGCCAAGTCAACTGAAGACTCAGCAGCTGAGTTCCAAAGACGAGCGTTAACCTGGGTTTGTTGAGAGTGGGTTAATTCAGGAACCACCAGAGGTGTGGTCCACAATGTCAAGATGAAGCCACAGCAGCTCCATCGAAGCTCTGGCAATGTCCATAAAAACAGGTGGGGCTTTGATGGCACCCTGTCAGCCACCATCTTGACTTTTTTGACCATGCTTTTTCATCGTATTCAGAGTGTCCTGGCATCTGCAGCTATGGCGGCGAGGGGAAATCATGAGTGGGTGGGTGTCCGTGAGTGGGAGAGAGAGGAGATGAGGGATTTTACGTGGGTGGTGATACCACCACCACCTAAATAATATATATATATCTTTAATGTTGTTGTGGAATGATGTCACAGTGGCTTATTCCAGACCCCAAGTGAGAAGCGTGTGCAGTATTGCCCTCTTCCTGGTCCCAGATACTTAAGCTGGGGATCAATCATGTTGGAAGGGGCACCAGACGCATCCCGGACCTCTCCTGCCAAAAGGACAAATGAGAAGCATCTCCCCACACCTACAAAACTAGAGAAACCAGAAATCTTTGCAGAATAAAAAGAAATACACGGTGGTGGGGTTTTCTATTAGCTCCCAAAGATGCTGTTTGGCCCCTAACTTGCATCTGCAGCCGGACGGTCTCTAGCCGCCCCCCCACCCCATGCCAAAGTATGGACAGAAGTCCGAGGAACTTTAATCAACCCCAAGTCCAGGAGCTGGACTCTTGGGGTACTTAAGCTAGGCTGATGTTGGCTGTAGCAGAGAACAAGATGGGGAAGTAGATCTTGACTAGTGATCTTGACTAGTCTAGACATCTGTAGTGCCAGCCTGCAGGGAAGGGGTAAAAAAAAAACAAGATGGGAAACACAACCCTGGTATCAAAGCTTTTCCCATGCATTTCCCATGCATTTTAGGAAAAGCTTAAGACTGTTTTGACCCCTCTCTGCAGACAATGCTGGTGTTGGTTTCTTCTGGGGCAGGAGGTCAAATTGAGGCCTCCCATGGACTAGAAGGATCTGATTCTGTGCCTGTAACTGGGATGCAACAAGGAAAGGGAGGCACAGAGGCCAGGATCCCCAAGGGAGCAGCCAAATTAGACCAGGCATTCTCTCCCTTCCTTGCTGATTCAGCAGTATCCTTGTTCCCCACGTTCACCGCAGAAAGCTGGCTTGTGCGACTGAGTGGCTGTTTCCCCTGGCAAAAAAGCAGGAATCCCTATTGGACTTTGCCAATTAGAGCTGGGCAGATTTGCAAAGCACCAGAAGGCATTCCAGAGGGCTCGGCGTTCCCCCAGATGTCTCTAGGGAGCAGGAAACATTAACCCCAACATGGGGAATCTCCAGCCAAGGATTTTCCATCTTCACTTGGTTCAACAAACACCGTCAAGCACAACAGGTCTCTAAAAAAAAAAACCCCTGCAGACATGTATCGAGGGAGGCTTTTTGGCTTCCTTTTTTTATGAAGCTTTTTTTTTAACGTCAAAACCAAGTCAGTGCAGCAGAAACTAAAAGTTATACAAGATCAATCAAAACCAAGACACCGTGTCTCTTGTTAAGGAGGAATCATATGCAGCAAAAATAAAATTTTACGATACGCGTGTGCAGCAGCTCCTGAGCGCACAAGGAATCATTTGTTTTTAAGCACTCTTGGTATTCCTCAGCCATAACCCCGTTACTTAAATCCAGAGCGCCGAAAGTCCCAAGCAACTCTTCCTTCACAAGTGAATTTCTCAGCCTGTTTCTTTGGAAATATAATTTGCAGTGACAATAGAAAAAAGAAAACAACAAACAAAAGACCCTCAGTCACCGTATTTTTTTTTCCTAGCTGCAAAGCAAACAATCTTCAAATGATTTCTCAAAAAGCTATGCTGCACAACACAGGTATCTTCCCAGATGCAAGACGAAAACCCACCCTTTCTTGGATAAAGTGAAAGAATTCAGAAAACAGAGCAAGCAGACCCACCAAGGTGCCCGTCTCCCCATGACAGCAAGAAAGACCGTTTCCAAACTGTGGCTCCTGTTAGCCCCACAAGCGACATAAATAAATAAACAAGACCAGAGAATCTCTCGGCCCCGCACGGATATAAATTTCCTTCCTTCCCACAAAGAAATAAAGCAACATCAGGAGATAACTGTCAAAAGACCAAGAAGATGCACTGAGGAGATCCTTGCCATGCAGCAGGAGCAGAGTCCTGGCCAACCCCTCTGAGATGTCAGCAAACCGCTTACCTCCACGCCTTGGACCTTCAACTTCATGTGGTCTTCCCGGGTGGTCTTCCCATCTTTCCGCTTTTTCCAGCAATATCCATCTTTCCTGTATTTCACCTTCTTCCTGTTGTAGAGGATCATAGAACCATTCTGGGGCCTGAAAGACAACCGAAAGATAGGCATTGAACTCTACCGGCCCGTTCACTTGCTTCCCGCAGACATTGCTTCTCGACTTAAAGGCCTTGACCCTGAACACACCTTCTTCTGGGGCTGGGCTGCTGCCTCCCTCTGAGACACGTGGAGGGAAGCATTTTGGAACTTCTGTGGGTATGGTTTAGACCAGAGAAGGGCAACACACATAAGGGGAAGAAGGAATGACCTTGAGGAACAGGTGGAAGAGCCACAACCAAGAAAATCTGAGTCCGGGCCAGAACTGTAACTTGAGAAAGCGTTTCAGGCAAGCCCCCACCCCAGTTCTCACTGAGGGGGTGGGGAGTGCATTCTGCCTTGCAAGATTCTGTTTCTGTAACCCTATAATAAAAGTACTATTAGCATTCATAACTCTGGTCTACTTTGAAGGGCCTACTTCATGCCATAGGATTTTGGGAGGAAACCAAGGGAAACATATGGGCTTGTCCTACCAATTTTTAGTGGAAAGCAATGGGGAGGAAAGTGTTTAATAAGTTTGAGTCATCAAAACCAACTAATAATACATCCATCTCCAAAAGCCAAGATTTTGGAACGCCCAGTTAGGTTTTGACACTCGGCTCTTCTGTTTTTATTTTTATTAAAACATGGTTCCTTGTAATTAAACCTGCTTTGGGCAATTTCCTGGATTCAAGACAGGGACCTGTAACCAGGAGAGACACGCAGCTCAACTAGGAATGAGGTCCCAAAGTCTACCATCCCAGACATCAATCCCAAATGATATGAGAAGCCCAACACACATCATCCAGGTTGACCTGCCAACCAGCAGCCACCACCTGCTGGGACTTCTCAGTGGTTTACAATAAATTGCCCTAACTGGGTTCCTGCATTTGAGCCCTTAACCTGAGTTGGCTCAGACAGCACCCCCAAGCCATGGGACCTTCTCCCCACATTCCTTCCTCACTCCTCAGGAGCAGAAGGGGAGATGATTGAATCCTTATCTACATATGCCCCAAAGGAGCAGGCTCTGAAAGGCCCAGCTGTCTGCTTCAGAGCTGCATGGTTCTCCTCTCTCTGATGCTCTGCTCTCTGAACTTCTGAGCCTCAACTTTCCAGATGGGTTTTCTGGCTTCTTATAGGACCACAGAGTTGGAAGTGGCCCAGAGGACATCTAGGTCACCTCATGCTCAGTCTAGGATCTGCTAGAGCAGGGTTTATCAACCAGGGTTCCCTGGAACCCTAGGGTTCCATGAGAGGTCACCAGGGTTCCCTGGGAGATCACGATTTATTTAAAAATATATTTCAAATCCGGGCAATTTCACATTAAAGAGCTGCATTTCGTTCTTTAGTATTAGTTTAAGAATACTGTTAGTGCACATATACAGGCCTACCCATGAAACGAGTAGAATAATTTTGTAACTTCTGGCCTATCTTTGAGCCTGAATGTGAAGGGGTTCCCTGAGGCCTGGAAAATATTTCAAGGGTTCCTCCAGGGTCAAAAGGTTGAGAAAGGCTGTGCTAGAGCATTCAGGCATATGGCTATGAAGACCTCCCCTGAGGGGGCCATCCTACATTAGTGGCCTTCAGCTGAGACTGAAATGAACGCGACCACAAAGGCCAGCTTTCCCCATGTCTCTTGAGGATTAGAAATTTAAGAGAATGTTTTAAACCAGTTCAGGATTCTGCTTCCTTTTCAGTAGGTGGACCTAGAACCTAAGCAGTCTTCTGCATGCCAAGGAGAATCATACAGTAGGAAGGAAGTCCAAGCCCCTGGTTGATGCAAGACTCCTTTCTAATTTCCTTGATTTTATCTTGCACAACAGATTTTGCATGTATCTGGTGTTTAGGTTCACAGGCAACAGACTGCTACTTGCACCCCAACTGGGACACCGCAAGGAACCAGGTCCTGGGGTCCTCCCACAAGGCCTGGAACGCTGAAGTTGCTTAAGTGGGCCACAAGAACCTTTACACCACCATTCCTCAACATTAGTGATGCTCCACCCGCTGTGCCATCTACCCAGAGAAGGTCATAAGCTGGTCCCTTTTGGGGAACCCCTTGAAACACTTTAAAGCATCTTCCTGGCATCTTGTTTGGGTTTTAGGAAAAGGAAGAGCCGGAGGCATTTTCCACGTTGCCTGCCAAAACTTTAGCTTTGCACAGCACAATCAACTCCAGCACAATGAGGGAGGTGGCAGCCCCCCCTTTCCAAACTGTTCCTCTCCTTCTGCGACATGGAAAGCTTTTTCATCTGGAGAAAGAAGAGGCTAATAACAGAGGGGGTGAAGGTACAGACACCCATTTCAAGGCCAGGGTTGAAGGACCTGGTGTTACATTAACGTGAGGCTATCTCATTTTGATGCCCTTCTCGATTGGAGCAGCCCCCCGCCCAGACCGTTGCAAATCCTGATCTCTATAACATGGACCATGTTTTATTGATATGGAACAGTCTTTGAAAACAGGACGAGGCCATGCCCCTGGATCCTGATGCATTACAGTCCAGAACAATTTTGCAAAGGAGCGAGAGAAGAATCAGAAGGTAGGGTGAAAATATGGATGATTGGGTGGCCCATGCCAACTTCCATTCCTTTCTAGAAGCGTTTTGGCCCAACTTTCTGACCCATCTATCTTCCCAGGCTTGAAAGAAACGTGCTGGCAATGAGAAAAAACAGTCGTCCACTTTTCCCCAGACAGAAAAAGATTCACTGCCCACGCACAGGTTGCCTCTAGATCTTTCATCCCGGTTTTCTTGCTTTAGCACCACTCTGACTTCATCGGCTCCTAAATGCTGCCCGACATCTTTTCCTCTTGAAAATAAACTTTCTGGCATGGTTGGACAACGAAAGGTCTGGCGCAGGCATTTGTTCAATAAACAGCTGTCACAATCCATTTGATACAGGGTGATATTTCCTCCCCCCTCCCATCTCCACCCCCAGTCGCTTCACCGTACGGTAAATTGATATAAAAGAAACGCCACATTTGTGCAACATTTGGGAAAGGGGGGAAGAGGGGCACCGAACACCCCGGTAAACCAAAATTCACGAAGAAGAGATCGTGCTTCATCCTCAGACAGCAGCCATGGAGATGGTTACAAAAATTTATAGAAGTACATTAGTCACAGTAATTTGGCTTCGGAGCACCAAGAACAGAAAGAAATACAACAACATTAGCAGCGGTTGCAGCAATAAACAACTTGTGAGGGAAAAGCTGGAGTTGGCAGCATTTGAACACGTAAATCTCTGGAAGATGTGGAAGAGAAGGAAGGGAGTTGGGGGCGAAAGGTAGGCCAACTTTCCCCTAACCTGCATCCCCCCCACCTCCAGCTCAGGCTTATCTGAGACCTTCTGTCTTTGCAATCCTGTTTCTGTGCTAAGTGAATATAGCCATTGCCCAATGATCAAATCGGTTTGGCAAGTGTCTTAAGTCGCCTGGCTCCTAATTCTGCCCCCTCCCCTTATATAGGGATGGGTGAGGCAGGTCTCGCTTCATGGAGACCCCTGAAAATGAAGCTTCATCTCCACAGCAGCCCCCTGGAGAAAACGTTGCATCCCCCTCTGTAATGGCATGTGGGGAAGACCTTGGGAGACGGGGAGAAGAGATGCTGCCTAGGGAAGGGTCAGATAAGAGAGGGCCTAGCCCTCAGCTGCATAATGGGCGGAGGAAGAGGCTCGGAAGGGACCTTCCCTAGTTTCTCAGGCTGTAAAAGAGATTTGTCCTTTCAGGCTTGCAAGATTCTGTCAATGTAGCCTTACAATGAAGTAGAATTAGCTCATCTGGCTGTATTTCCTGTCTGGTCTACCTCGTAAGGCTGACACACCCCCTCCGAGAATCAGTGTTAAGAGGGAACGGTCAGATAAGGGAGGGCATAGCCCGCAGCTGCATAATGGGAGTGGCAAGAGGCTCAGAAGAGATCCTCCCTAGTTTCTCAGGCTGTAAAGGAGATTTGTACTTTCAGACTTGCAAGATGCTGTCAATGTAGCCTTACAATAAAGTAGAATTAGCGCATCTGGTCATGTTTCCTGTCTGGTCCACCTGGGAAGGCTGGCAGATATGGAACAGCTTCTTAAAAGGCTGATGGATTTTCTCTGCCAGATTCCTGCCTAGGGAAGGGTCAGATAAGAGAGGGCATAGCCTGCAGCTGCATAATAAACAGTCAGTTTGGTCTAGTGGTTAAGGTGCTGGGCTAGAAACCAGGAGGCTGTGAGTTCTAGTCCTGCCTTAGGCATGAAAGCCAGCTGGGTGACCTTGGGCCAGTCACTCTCTCAACCCAACCCACCTCACAGGGTTGTTGTTGTGGGGAAAAGAGGAGGAGGAAGGAGCATTTGGTATGTTAGCCACCTTGAGTTATTTACTAAAAAAAATAATAAAGGTAGGATAAAAATAAAATTTAAAAAATGGGTGGAGAAAGAGACTCAGGAGGGACCCTCCCTAGTTTCCCAGGTTGTAAGGGGCATTTGTACTTTCAGACTTGCAAGATTACAATAAAGTAGGATTAGCTCATCTGGTGTGTTTCCTGCCTGGTCCACCTGGGAAGGCTGACAAGAGGAGAGGGAGAGAGAGGAGCAAGGCCCCATTGGACGGGGCTCACCCCACCAGCTGCTGCAATTCGCAACGTTGCGGCGCCACCTGAAACTTGGTTACTTGCTCAGAGCTCTTGTTCGGGGCCTGAGAACGGGCTGAATTGGCCACCAAGGATGACTGAATACCCACCTTCTGATTTTCTGATGGAATGTTATGGAAAAGAAGGGGTTATTATCTATGGGAGGCTTTCTATTGAGAAGTCAGAGTTTTTAAGGGGGGCAGTTGGGCCGTCTGATTTCTTTATGAAAAAAGTTCTCTGTATTGTGGGGATGTGTAAAATGTTCTGGTTTATTTTGAAGTGGGGTAAGGGCTTAAGAATATTTCTTTGGATTGCTTTTAGGGCTTGTTTGACTTCATTCATCTTTAATGATTTGGATTAAGATGAATAAGGTATAATAATAAATGCTTGGTTTTAGGCTTAATATAGGCTGACCATACAACCTGTTTTGAACGGGACAGTCCTGTTTTTTTAACATTTCCAGACTGTCCTGTTGTTTTAATATAAATATCCATTTTGTCCCGTTTTCTTAAAAACCTTACTTAAAATTTGAAAGTTCCCGCGAACCTGTCAGAAGGCAGTCTGACTTTGAGTGGAAGGAGGGGGAGCTCAGCAGAAACAGGGAAAAAGCCACAGAGCTCAACCCGGCGGAAACCTAAAAAGAAAAAAACAGGATCAGCTGATAGGCGGTGATCAAAGGGCAAGCCGACTGGCTCCTGCCTTGAAACAGCAGGAAGAAAAGAGTGTAAAAGCACGGTGTAATGAATGCCTATTCTAAAACACTCTCAGACTCATGAGCAGGAATGCAAAGATATCTGATTTATTAAAGAATAGTACACAGGATCACAAAGAAAGCTGAGAATGATAAAAGCACGCCAAATGCAAACTAAAAACCCTCGGTACAAATGAGATCCCTCCCCCCGTAGAATCTTCCCAACTCACAATCCCAGGTGCTCCTAACGGCTTCTGATGTTCCGCGGGAAAAGTCCTTGAGCAGAGCACAGAACCCAAACACATTCCATTGAAATGAACACAGATACAGAGCTTGGCACAAGGTCTCACAGCAGCTCCCTCCCAAACAGAAACGCGTCAGCGCCATGGCATGTGAAACTTTGCGATGTACAGTGCACATCGAAACAGTGAACATGACACACAGCCACAAGCATTCAGTGGACTCTCCAGCCCAGCCTTGCCTCTTGCAAACGGAGGAATCCGAAGATTCCCAGACAGAGAAAACCGGAGAAGTTCCTGCCTGCCGATCCAGCCCATCACCTAGCCCTGCCCTGTTTTGCCATCCCAATGTCCCGTTTTTGTCTCAAGGAAATATGGTCAGCCTAGCTTAATAGGGCCTTGTCTGCAGTGGCTCCCGTCCTCTGGAACAGGCTGCCCTGGGGGTGAGGTTAGCCCCATCACTCCTGGCCTTCCGGAGGAGCCTGAAGACTTGGCTCGGCCATCTTGCTTGGCGCGGAGAAGGGAGTTGCTCCGCATGGGGATGGCTGGCACCTTGGAGCACTCCTCACGCACATGGACTGAATTAGATCTTGCCACTTGGATTTTATTCTTATTCCTATTTTTTTATATCTACTTATTAATGGTATTTCTATTTTTATATATTGTATTTGTATTTTATATTTACTGTTTTAATCGATTAACTTTGCTGTAAACAGCCCAGAGTCCTTCTGCTGGGAGGAGATGGGCGGTGACAAATTTGATAGATAAATAAATAAATATGATTAAGATTATTATAACTGTTGCCTTATTAATTATAATGGCATACAATTTATATGTTTCTTAGTTTGATCTTTATTACAGTAGACAGAAATGTATAGAATAGCAGTAGGAAGGAAGGAATTAAATAAATGTTATTTTGGGGGTGGAGTTGATATACAGTGTGTGTGTGTGTGTGTTTACACACACACACACACACATACATACATACATACATATATATATAGGTTTAATATAGAGTAAGGGATTGATTATGGAAGATTGTTATATATCCTTGCTATTAAAAGTTGGAAGTCACCTCTTTATATAACCTTTAATATTTTTTTTCTCTTTTTGGGTTTTCACACTTTTTTAGTTTTTTTTTTCTTTTTGTCGTTTTTATCTTTGTCTCAAACCTAATAAAATTCTTCCCCCCCCAAAAAAAATGAATACCCACCACAAGTTGAGACATAAGCGACTCAGCCCCATGGTGTGGGAATCCACCCAGGTCCCTAGTATTGCATTCTGGTCCCTCTAGGACTTGCAAGACTCTGTTAATATGGCCTTACAATAAAGTAGCATTAGCTCATCTGGTCGTGTTTCCTGTCTGGCCTACCTCGCAAGGCTGACAGCCTGTTGCTTGTCGTGGCAGGCCTGAAAAGTTGCCCACCTCTGAAACGTTGAGTTTTTTACTCCTTGGGGTGACCTCGCCTTGTGGCTGCTGGGCAGGGCATTACTCTAATGCAATGTTTCTCCCCCATGGCAGCTTTATGAGGTGTGGACTTCAACTCCCAGAATCCTCCAGCCAGCAGGGGCGGACTTCACCCAAGGTGGCTTTGTTAGGGAGGACGGGGAGCTGTGCTGCCAGTTGGGGTGCAGCGATTGGTGGACTTGCCTGCAGGCAGGGAAACCTCCACCAATCGCTGCCCAGTGGGCGGGCTGGGGGAGGAGGTGCGTTTTGGCCGATGGCTAGAGCGGCAGGCTTACCCTCAAAATAACAGCTCTGCTCTAGCAAGGTGGTGCAACTTGCTGGTTGGGTTGGGCAGAGGATGCCCCGATCGGTTGTTGGAACGGGTCAGTTGTATCCTTTGGGCCAACCAGGTTCTGCCCCTTGAGCAGGGGGTTGGACTAGAAGACCTTCAAGGTCCCTTCGAACCCTAGGAGTCTACGTCTGCAACAGAAGGCAGTAGACCAGGCCCACTCTGCTGGGCAGGCTGCTTTAGAGGCATCCTGGTTGGAGAATTGTGGTGGAGTTGGAAGGGGCCCCAAAGCTCATCTAGCCCAGCCCTCTGCAAAGTGCTACGTGCAAAGGGCAGCACAGGGGCATGTACCCACCACAGCTGGAAATGGCAGCTGGGTAGAGTCCAGATCCTGCAAGTTGATGCCACAACTCCTGCTGAAGTAACACATTTTGTGTCAGCGGCAAAGACAGGAAGAAGGAGGACGCTGCATCCAGACCGGGATGCTGCGCCATGCAGATGAGGCCTTAAAGACAGGACCGTCTGTGACCCCCCCTCCAGCTGAATTGTGGGGGGCTGGATGTGCTCAGAGACCCCCCAGGAGATATTGCCTTTGCCCTTTATTATCCTCTTCCTCCTTGCATTATTAAAAATAAGGATCCCTCCCACCCAGCTACCCCCGGCATCCAAAACCAACTTCCCGCTCTGTGGAAGGTGGTCCGTCCTTCGACCCCGCCGTAAGAAACGAGGGTCCGGCTTCACCTGACGGACCCCCTGCTTACCCATTTCTTCTCCTCGGCGTGGAGCAAGAAACGCTGGGAGGGGATTTGAGGAGCGAGGCCATCCACCCCACTTATCTCTCTCAAACACAAACGGGGTTGGGAGTAATAAATTGAGACTGAAGGCAAAGGCAATCGAGATCAAAGCCAAATCTTCCAAGGAGATGCTCAGCCGCTGCATTGCCACGCAAGGAAAGACTCCGTGCCCCCATCAATCAATCATCCCTAAAGGGTTGGCCCGAAAACTTTTCTTTGGGGATTTCGCTCATCAAATCGGTCTCAGACGCTCGAGAGCGGAAAAGGAGGGTCGGCTGCTTGGCCCACAAAGGGGCTGCTTATCGAACAACCTTAGGAAACCATCCAAATCAGCTGGCTGGCTTCAGCCACTGCCGGCTGCTCAGAGGGGTAGACTGTTGCTGAACATGGGGGCTCCACTGAGCATCTTGGTGGAGGATTTTCTTCTGAAGCTGCGAGCCACGTGTCCAGAAGCTCATTCTGTTCAGGGATGTTGGCTGCTGAGTTTCTGTCCTTAAAATGGATGTTATTCCTTAATATTCCAAACTGTCCAGGAATATCCCCAAAGTGGTGTCCAAAAAAATATATAACGTGAACAAGTTCATATTAAAGTATGAAAACAACATATGGGGGGGGGGATTCATTTTTGTCTTTGGCTCAGAGTTGCAGTTTTTAAATGACTTGTTCTGGTTTGCTGATTGAGGCTACTGTCCAAACCCTTCCCTTTATCCAGTCAAGGTGTCCACTGCAGCTTTTTGCAAAATCAACATTTAAAGTTTGGCTGCAGGCTGAAAATGATGCCTGTTTCCCCCATTCACCAAGCTGAGCATTGGCTGGTAAAGATGATCTCTTTAATTCCTTAGTCATCCCCACTTATCTCCAAAATATTCACCATTTTGTAGGCTTCCCCCCTCCCTGTGCCTTTCCCAAACAGAGAACCCAATGCGAGAGTCGCCCCCTCACCGTCGAGGGCAAGGAAGGAATGACATCTATTATTGACTAGTTGCTGTTACTGAATTATTAAATGGTTTAGCGTTGAATATTAAGTGTGCTTTCTCCCTAATGCACCTTTAATAAAAAGAGGAGGAGGGAAGGCCCCCAGCCACCCCACCCACATCCCCGATCTGGAAGACGTCCTAACGCAACAGGACAGGTGGTCACAGAAGACATCCAGGTTATGGCAGAAGAGATTCCTCAGCTTCAGAAGGGAAGGAAGTGAATCAAGTAATTTAATTACATGCCTTCAGGGGCAACGCAGAAGTAAGAGAGAAGAAGCTGGACAATATGCAAATAGAGAGGGACTGCTGCATTATCAGAAGCGAGAATTATCTCAAATTATTACCTCTCCGGTCCCTTGAAGGAACAACTGCCGTGCAGGCCATTAGCTTTAAATATTGCAGGGAGTAATAAAGAAATATTAATCTCTAGAACCAGAAAGTTTGGCTGGGGGTGGGGGGCATGCATATTAGAAGCCCCTCCTGTTCACAAATAGAGATTTAGCACCCTGAATCAAGAGGTGTGATTCACAACCATCTCTATGGATCCCAAGCAAGGGTCCTCCTTCTGGAAGGTGGTCATGGTCCCCCCTCTCCCAAGTCATTCATAAGGAGCAGTGCCCTGCACCCACAGAGAGAGTGCCTTGAACCCAGACCCCAGCAACTGGCCACTGGCACCTTTTTGCATCACAAGCACCCTGTTTCCACTGATGTCATGGCCTGTGGGAATGACCTTGGGAGACAGGAGGAAGAGCTACAGACTAGGCAACGGTCGGATAAGAGGCAGCTGAGCCCACAGCAGGAAAAGGGGCGTGGGAAGCATCTCAGAAGGGACCCTCCCTAGTTTTCCAAAGAGTAAAAGGAGAGGAAGGGAAGAATGCTTTCAGTCTTGCAGGATTCTGTTAATGTAAACTTACAATAAAACGAGAGCTAGTATTCATTGTTTTGCTTCTTGTCAGGACTACCTTGCAGGGCTAACAACTGCTAAGAAAGAGGAAAGAGTTTGGAAAGTCCAAGACTCCAGCTTTGCTTGCCTTCCAACCAAACCCTGCGCTACTCAACCTTCGGAGCCCTTCTGTTGTCCTTTGTGCTGGAATCTGGGGCACCCAGGTCAAGTTCCTCTGCCTATCTTGCTTGCTCGCCCCATGTCCCCCAGCAAAGAACCATCTGTGGACACGGAAGTTCATGAGAACTTCCTCCTTCTTTCTCTGCATGTGGGACTTCCAATGGATTCCAGGGTGACCATGGGGCCCTAGGGAAGGTACCATGTTCCAAAGGTCACCCCCTTCCTCTCAGTGCCAGGATGATAGAAAGGGAAGTGAAGATGGGGTGTCCTCGCCTGCCACAGCTTCAGCAGATGGAGGGATAAGCCAAGGGGACGATGTTGGGGGACTGGGGAAAGCAGTGGGGAAGGGATTCATTTCTGGGGCTAAGAACCACCTTTTCTACACAATGGCCATTGCTGAGTCAGTCTATCCAAACTGATCGGAATCCGACAAACACGAACCCTCAACGCTGTTGCAGATTTCTTAAATCAGATTTAAGAAACTTAAATCAAGGTTCTGATTCTGGCCCAAATCATCCCCAAATAAAACCGGCCTGTTCAACCCCCGCCGGGTTCAACCGAATCCTGTGGTTGGACAGTTCTCGCCACCCTCCCAAACCCCTCTGCGGGTCAGCTGTGCTACCCCGGCGTATTTCCTTATCTCTCCACATCAAATAGCGTTTCACCATTGAGACTGCGCAGCGTATTTTAAGGACACCCTCTACACGACAACTTTCAATTCCTTCTCTTTTATGGCTCTCTGGCATTTGAAAAGGGCTCCCTTGTCTCTTCGGCTGCCTTCTCTGAGGCCTCGGGGGAAAACAGAGCCATTCCAAAGGAGGCACACTCTTTGTCCTGGGCACGTAGGAAATTTAAGGTGTCTATCTCCCATCTTCTATTTATCACCCCAGATGCCAGCGGCATCAAGCATGCAGGAACGGTGCTCGTTCTGTTCCGGTTCTGGAAACACTGCCCCTTTCCGTACGTTAAAAGGAGCCCCCCGAACGAGAAGCAGAGAATCTGGCACCTGCCGGTTAGCATGTGAATTTGCTGCGGCCCAGAGCCACCGAGAGGGAGATGCTACATTTCAAGTCTTTTACGGAGAGTTAGGAGGGGATGAGCCAAGGGTTCGTATCATGCTCTGCTTTCACCACCATTATGCAGACTGGTGCGCGCTTCACTGCTTGGTTAATGGCTTGTACTGTTCAGATACTTTTATAACCCCAAGATGCCCGAAGATCTCATCTGGTCTGCATTTTAAAGTAAACTGGCCCAATTCACCCTTCCTGGACTAACACTGGGGTCCTGGGTGAGGTGGTGGTCCCTCTGGCAGAATAAGTGCACATTTTAGGTTCTCTTGGACAGCCCCTCTCAACCTTTTGACCCTGGAGGAACTCCTGAAATATTTTCCAGGCCTCAGGGAACCCCTGCTCATTCAGGCTCAAAGATAGGCCAGAAGATACAAAATTATTCTATTCGTTTCATCGGTAGGCCTGTGCATATGCATTAAAAGAATTCTTAAACTAAAAATAAGGAATGAAACTTACCTCTTTCGTGTGAAGTTGCCTGAATTTGGAATAATTTTTAAATAAATCGTGATGTCCCAGGAAGCCCCTAGGGACCTCTCGCGGAACCCGAGGGTGCCACAGAACCCTGGTTGAGAAACCCTGTCTTGGACTCTCGGCTCCAGTTGTAGCTAGGAGGACCGTTGCACAAATCGGTCTTGTCCCTGTTCTTGGATCAGGGGTTCCGGCTTGTGGTCACTCAGGCCCTAGTCACCTCCTGTCTAGACTACTGCAATGCATTCTACATTGGGCTGCCCTTGAAGACCACCCAGAAGCCGCAATTGGTCCAGAATGCAGCTGTGTGAGTAGTTATGGACTGCGCAAGCAGTTATGGATGGACGGTGGTTGACTCTTATATGCAACAGCGCCATAGAAGAGTCAACCAGCAATTCAAGGTGCTTGCTTTGGGTGCCTTCCACAAAACACCCAGAGTCCCCTTTTTGGGAGAGATGGGCGGTGATCGAAATTTGAAAAATAAATAAATAAATAAAACAAGGACCTCAGAGGGCACGCCTTCTCTGTTGCAGCGCCCGGCCTACAGGACATCTCTCCCTCCTTCTGTCCTTCCACAAAGTCCTAAAAGCCTCATTCTTCCCCCAAGCATTGGGCCAGACCCTGAGATGAGCCCATTTAGAACACAGGACCCTTGAAGAAGATATGAGCTGGTTGGCTTCTGACTGTTATTATTGTTACTCCTGTTATTCTGCTCTCTTGATTCTTTTTTTTTTTTTTTTGCTGCAAAAATATTTTATTTTACGTTTAATTGCTTGTTTTCATGCTTCTTCAAACTGTAGGTCATCCTTGCAAATTGAGAGGCCCACCAAGTCTAACACGTCAATAAATAACACACAGGCTTGAAAGTCAATGCTCCCCTCCTATTATGCACTTCCCAGAATTTCTCGGGTCAGTGTGCAGAGAGGCACACTTAATGGAAAAAGTTCACAAGCGGTGCCCATCGTCCTTTCTTGCAAACCCACAGTTGCTATGGAATGAGGACTTCCTGTACAAAGGACCCAATCACCTGGATGGAGAAGAGATTGTTCTGATCTAGTGAAACTGAGACGTCCAAAAAACAGCGGTGGTCTCCCTAAAATCCATTCTTACTCACTTCTCACTTATACTAAACCATAATATGTGTGTGTTGAGTATTGTGCTATAGAAATGGGTCAATGTATAAACCACATATTTATGGCAAATGTCAGTTTGTTCTAGCCTTGCCCTGATTCACACATGCTAAACCAGTATCTTCTTCAGCAAATAGTTTATTTTGAGAACCACCACCACCCCCATCTTCCATCATGGCAGAGCATCCCTGAGATCTTGGATTAGGATTTGCCTGGATGCTGACAGCCGTGCTGTAAATGGTATGTGGGAATGACCTTGGGAGGGCAAAGAGGTGCAGCCAAGGAAATGGTCAGATAAAAGGCAACTTAGCCCACAGCTGGATAGTGGGAAGAGCAAGCAGCTCAGAAGGGACCCTCCCTAGTTTCTTGGGCTGTAAAGGAGATGGGAGGGAAGAGGTACTTTCAGCCTTGCAAGATTCTGTCAATGCAGCCTTACAATAAAGTAGAATTAGCTCATCTGGCTTCCTGTCTGGTCTACCTTGCAAGGCTGACACCTGCAAAGCAACTCCTGAACACAATGAATGGATGTCAAGAGGCACACTTAACACTCCCACCTTGAATAGGAAGCAGGTCATTGTTCCCTTGTTGAAATTCACCTCTTTCTCCAAAATAGCGGGTACACTGGTGGTCTTTTGGCCCAGAACTAGCCCCAGCCATAAATTACGAGCCCTTTTGAGCACCATGACTATGATATTCACCTAATCACATTACTGCAATATTAATAAGCCTGTTTAGTGCAACCAGTTTTCTTCTAAATTGTCACATAAAAATTTGGTAAATGTCAGGCGTATAATTTAATCGGGAACTCAGGCTTCGCAGTAAATATTGAGACAGTAATAGAAACTCCAAGTTTTCCAGAACTAAGGAGTAAGGTCAAACAAATTCCATCTGTGAGGAGGCCCAGTTTTCTAAAATCAATTCCCCCCCCCCCCAATCTTTTATCGTTCTGCCCTTTTAATTATTTTGACTGCCTGCAGACAACAGATTTGGGAATGCCTCTGTCCTGCTGAAAACTGGCTCAGGAATGGAGACACTTCCAAGCTCAGTGGGCACTGGCAATTGGTTCAGAAGAAAAGGGCCACAGCATTGCCCCAAACCACTGCAAATCAGATGCTTTGACCCCATGATTTTTACATTGGTGTTTTCAGGTCAAGAAAACATGCTTCAACAAATAACCCCATAGAGGAATAAATAGTCATTGGATGTTCCCAACTGTTTCCCATCCACCGAGCTCAAGAGTCCAGGAGGTGGGGGTGGGTGGGATTGGAGAGTCCGGTTGTAGGAGTAGGGAAGGGGTTGACAGGGAGCAGAGGGATGTGGGTTGGTGTCCACTTTCTGCCTGCAGGACTCAGGGCCAGTCCCTCCCTCTCAGGCCAACCCACCTCACAGGGAGATTGTTGTAGGGGAAAAACAAGCCAAAAGCATGCTTTGTACGCCGCCATGAGCTCCGGAATAAAAGATAGGATATAAATGTAATAAATCAACAGATAATGAGACTCCTTCAAGAATTATATTATTTGTTTTATCTACTTTATTGTAAGCCACCCAGAGTCATGTATGTGAGATGGGTGGCAATATAAGTCAAGTCAAGTCAAGTCAAGTCAAGTCAAGTCAAGTCAAGTCAAGTCAAGTCAAGTCAAGTCAAGTCAAGTCAAGTCAATAAATAAAATGGAAGAAAAAGGGTCCCATTCCACAAAGAAAAACCATGCCACTTCAACAAGACCTGCTCTCATTTCAATCCAGATCTTCTCACCATCCTGAAAACCCACCTGCCCATGTGTAATACCATCCACAGCCAGGCACAGCAGAATAAAGCAAGAATAACACATCAGAGAACATTCTTCCCTCTGTGACATGCCAGGGCAGCCCCCCCACCCCCCTATAGGTAGAGCTGGCGTTTCCAAGACATCCTGCAACCTAGATGCTGGGAGGTTTCGCCCGTTCACACAATGGCTACTGCGGTGACTGTACCACACTGCTCTTTGCCAATCTGACTTAAATTTCCCAATTTTATGGGCCTCGTGTGGGCACAGAGACATTCTCAGAAATAAAAGCTACTGGTTTGAGTGCTTTTCAATGAAAACGGAGGAAGAGGAGGGAGAAGCTGGGTAAGAAAACTGCCAGGTGTTCTTCTTGGGACACATTGGTGCTCCTGGGCACCACATTGAGACCTCCGGCCATCGGTCTCCTTAACCAAGATCAATGCAACAAACATTGAATGGAGTGGTTGGAAGGTTATCTGATCTGACACTTGCCTAGTGCAGGAGTTGACCACCTCAGCATCCTGGACAGATGGTCCTCCAGTCTCGGTTTAAACCCCTCCAGGAAAGGAGTCCCCAGCTTCTAAGGTATCTTCTTTCACTGTGGAACAGCTGTTCCTCTTAGGATTTTTTTCCCCCAATGTCCAACCAACATCTACTTCCTTGCTATTTCAACCCCCGTTTCTTGTCCTGTCTTCTGGAATGCTTCTGCTCCATCTCTACATGATGACCCTTCAGGAATTTGTAGACAACTATCATGTCTCCCTGCAGTCCAGGCTAAACTTTAGAAAAAATTTCCCACTTTAGAAAAAATTATGGAGGACCCCAAAAGAGTATTGGTTTGCATGGGTTATGTGTGAATCAATATATACCGTATTAAAAATTAAAATTGGCTCCTTCATAGAATATTTCTTTATTGAACCATGTAAAAATAGCAATATTAAACCGATTAGATATGAAGACAAATAAAACAATTTTCATGAAAAAAAACTATTTAACAAATAAAAAAATAAAAAGAAGAAGAGTGACATTGCTTTAAATTGTTGCAAATATCATCAATATCTGGCAAATAATTTTGATTTCGTGCACCCCAGGGGTCCTCAGACCACACTTTAAGAAACACTGCTCTAGATTATTTATTTTTATTTTATTTATTTATTTTCTATCCTGCCTTTATTCTTTTTATAAATAACTCAAGGCAGCAAACATACCTAATACTCCTTCCTCCTCCTCTTTTCCCCACAACAACAACCCTGTGAGGTAGGTTGGGCTGAGAGAGAGGTCACCCAGCCGGCTCTCATGCCTCAGGCGGGACTAGAACTCACAGCAAAATGAACTAAATGACTACTTTTCTTGATACAAAATGTCTGTTGATGCAGCGTAGATTGCATCTGCTTTTTTTGCAGCTGCATCACAGAGGTGGCTCACATTCAGCTGGTGATCCATCAAGACACCCAGATCTGTTTTTATGGTATTGCACCTGATATAGATCCCCCTCCCACAACACATACACAATCCTATACACAAACCCAAGGAGACTTGGGTTTTTTTCTAGAGCAGAACTTAGCATTCATCCCTATTGAAATTATCACACTGGTTTCTGCCCATTGTTTAATTCTCTCCAGATCTTCCTTAATCCTGATACAGGCTGCAAAGAGTTTGCTATCTCACCATCTTCGTGTCATCTGCAAATTTGATAATCAATTTATCTAACTCCTCATCCATGTCATTCATAAAAGTACTGAACAGCACAGGTTGCAGTACGGTCCTCTGCAGAATAAGACTTCTAGCTTGTTGCAAAGCCACAAATGGACACTTGCTGGAAATGATTGTTCAAGCAACTCCATATCCATCTAAGGGTAGCCCAGCCCAGCCCATATTTTCCATCTTCTCTACAAGGATTTCATGGGAGAGATTGTCAAATGCTTTGCTGAAGTCAAGATATATTATATCTACTGCATTCCCATGGTCAACTAAATAGGTCAAGCTATCCAAAAGGGGGATTGGATCGGTTTGGTGTAAATTCTTCTCCTGCATGCTAGCTCCTGCCAAGCAATGTATGTTCACAAACCAACTGGTTAATAATCTGTTCCAAAGTTTTGCCAGTATTCCCATCAAGCTGGCCAGTCTGTAGCTACTCAGGTCCTCTTATTTCCTGTTCTAGAGGTGACAGACTCGTCACTGGGGGATCTGGGGGTGTTGATGACCAACAGGAAGCTCTGGCGTGGGCTGGTCCATGAAGTCACGAAGAGTCAGAAGCGACTGAACGAATAACCAACAAAGATAAAAGCAACGTTTGCCAGAGACAGGAGGAGGCATGTGGCAGAATGAAGACCCGGGTAAAAAATTCACTGTCCTTTCAATCCTCCTTAAAACAACCTTAGAAAGTAGGTCTGTGTTGGTCATCCCTGATTTGCACTGGTAAGAAGTGAACTTGAAGGAAAAATGCCTCAACCACCATTTGAATATTACTGAGTACTTTCAGACTTGCTTTTAAATAAAGATGCAACAGGATTGGGTTGAAAGAGTGCCTGTAATAAGTTCTTTCTCTTTTTTTGTGTGTTAACACTAGCTACAGCCAAGGTTCCCCCCCCCCCTCCTGCCATCCATTTAAAACATCCTGCTCATACTTTAAACAGCCTGAGTCAACTTCAATGTCCTTTTCTCCCTTTATTCTAACAGCAACAGCCTCCAAGTAGCACAGAAATAGGGTTTCTTCCCCTCTCACTGCCTGATGTGGTTAAAGGAAGATTGGAGAAAAAAACCTTTCTAGTGCAATCTGGCGAGAATACACGCCGAGGACCAGTTAAACATCTGTGGTGTTAGAAAGGGCGGGAGTGGAAGATGGAATCAATGCTGAAACATTGAGAATTCTGTAGGTAACACTTTTAACATCCCTGCAATCTTCCCAGCTGTTGGAAATTGTCTGTTCAGTAGAAGTGAGGGATGTATTTAAGATGTTCTTTTGACTGAGCTGATATGCAAAACACTTCAAGGGTCCTAAGCAAACTTCCACCGCAGAGCTTCGGCATAAATCTGACAAGAGGCTGAAAATAATAACTCTTACAGGAACTGCTCAGCAACTCTGCTCTCCCAGAGCAGAGGCATCTGTTACAAGCCACGATGGCATCTCAGGCGCCGGGTTGCCATCGTGCGGATGATGTGAATTATGTGGTTTGCGGGAACAACGGGCAGAAACCAGCAGGATGGATTGCAAAGGGGGACCGATGCAAAATCCTCCCCTTGGAAAAAGGGAAAGGTGTGAGGAGAAGAGAGGGGACCATACCCATCAGCATTTTGCAGGGTGATGCCATCATGGACCCTCCTGCTGTGTTCTCCAGCTGATGGCCCCCTTTCTTCATGCACCTGCCCCAAGTCCCAACTCACTGTTTTTCTCCCTGTTGACATGACTCCGATCCTTCCTCTCGCCAATACTTTAATGAGACATCTGATTAAGTCTGTCTTACAATAACCAGGCTTAGCATATTTCCAAGATGTTAATCCAGGAGAAAAGTCCTCATCAGCAAGCTTGCGTGGGTCAAGTCTCACAATGCAGGCTTTAGCTCGTTCTCCAAATATCTCGGGCAGGTTTTGACCAACGGCTAAACCCCCTCTCCCCTTAGATGGTTTAAATAGCTAAAACTCTGCTCTTCCCTTGGCATAAGAGGTGGTTTTATCCCTGTCTTTAATTGCAGCAGGCAAAGAAAGCAATTGTTGACTTGCTGGTCCTGCCTGTTGACTGGGTCACTTTTTTTCAACTGGCTGGTGACTTGGTTAAGTTTAATTAAACGTGCAGATTACCAAAACTTCAACGTCAGAACCTTTTCCCCCTTCTCTTCAAAGGAAAAAAATACCCTGAAAGATGTTTAATATAATTTAGAACTGAATCCAACTTTAGATCTCTTCTTTTCCATTCCTGGTTAAAGAAATACACTCCCATTGCAGCCTCAGGAGGTACGAAAATGTAGCTTTTAGCTCAAAACGCCAAGAAATGATCTTGCCACTTTCTCTTCCTCCCTGCTAGTGAAGCTCTAACTGATGAATCTACATATTAAAACAGGCCAAGATTTGGGACTCTTGTTAATTATTTATTTATTGGCTGACTGACTTATAGATTGATTTGATTTATACGGCTGCCCAGTTCACACAGTGACTCTGGGTGACTTCCAGTTATTAGAAGCAAAAATCAAAGCCCCCAAAACCAACACACACACACACACACACACACACACATCTAATGTAGCAAGGCTTTCCCTTGGTCTGGAATTGTTGATTTGACTTCCAAGCTTGGACACACATAAGTTTGGTTTCCACCCAAACCTCCAGCTCCTTTCTGCTTTTTCTCCTCCATGTCACCCATGTTAATGTTCATTCTGAGGAGCCACCACAGAGAAGTTACCTCAACACTGTCCCCTTTTCTGTAGGACACGACCAGTGACAGAACCTGGAGAGGAAAAAGTGGAAAGTAGAGAAGAATATGGAGATAACCTTGATGAAAGAATGCCAGAACCACAGAGAGAAAGTAAATGACAACTCAGTCCTGGGGAAGTAAATGACAACTCAGTCCCAGGGAGGAAGAAGGTGTCAGAAAGAAACTGAAGACGATCCCATCTTGATTCTGTTTGGCATATGTCAGTCCCAATAGGTAGAGGAGACCAGGAAATCAACTCCATAGGAAGACTGTTTCCTAAGCAAAAAGAGCTGAAACTATTTTTAACTCCAGAATGTACAGATAACATTTGGAAGTGGCTCAGGGTAGACACCTCCCTGATTCAACTACTTTAAGTGTAAAGGTAAAGGTAAAGGTTTCCCTTGACATTAAGTCCAGTCGTGTCCGACTCTAGGGGGCGGTGCTCATCTCCATTTCAAAGCCGAAGAGCTGGCGTCTGTCCGTAGACACTTCCGTGGTCCTGTGGCCGGCATAACTGAACGGAACGCCGTTACCTGCCTGCCGAAGCGGTACCTATTAATCTACTCACATTTGCATGTTTTCAAACTGCTAGGTTGGCAGGAGCTGGGACTAGCAACGGGAGCTCACCCCGTCATGCGGATTCAAACCGCCAACCTTCCGATCAGCAAGCTCAGCAGCTCAGCGGTTTAACCCACAGCGCCACCACGTAAATGGGATTGGCTATAATTACAGAATCTTGCAAGCCTGAGTGTGCTTGTTGGGCCTTCAAGGTAGACAGACGACAGAATCCAATGTCATGTAGATCAGTATGACTTTTATCGTAAACTATAGTAACAGAACCTTGCAAGTCTGAATGCGCTTCCCTCCTCTCTCCCTTTATCAGATGAGATCATCCATCACCATGAGATGATGGGAGGCTATATAAATATGATGAAATAAGTAAATAAATAAAATTTCATGAGAACGAGGGAGGGGCTTGTCTGAGACACTTTCTAAGATTACAGTTCTGGCCCGGACTCAGATTTCTTTTATCTGACCGTCGTCTTGGTTGCCACTCTTCCTCCTGTCCCTCGAGGCCATTCCCTCTGCCCTCTACAATGCTGAACCTCCTCCCAATTCTTAATACTCAAGTGAATCAGGCAGGTGTCTACCCTGAGCCACTTCCAAATGTTATCTGTACATTCTGGAATTAAAAGAACGTTTCAGCTCCTTTTGCTGAGGAAACAGATCCTGCAAATCTCCATCAAGGTCAAAAGAAACTCCAGCAGTTTTCAAGATTCTGTTATTGTACCCTACAACAATAAAGTTGCATTCCTAGAATCCTTGCTCTGTTTCCTGACTTGGGAGGGAGACATTTTTGCCTTCCTTGCAATACTATAAGCCAAAGAAACAGTGGAAGATTCCAGATGAACTAAAGACTGGAATTTCCTGCCACAAACTATTGATTGAATGGTGTTAAAACCTGCACAGAACATAGAAAGCTGTGGCAGTTGGCAACCCTGCATAGTCCTGCTTGTTCAGCAATGTAACACTCTTATATATAAGCCAGGTCAAACTGCCATGCAAGCAGCAAATCTTCATGACTCTAGCAAAACCCACATTCTTTACTATGGAATATCCTCCCTGTCTCAGAAAAGAAGCTTTGAAACATCTTCCAGATGTACCCTGATTATGCTGATTTACTCAAGAATAAAGATAATAAAATCATTCAGGCATTCCTATGTTTAAAGAACAAGCAGAGTCACACCGTTGCAAGAACCCAAAGGGGTAATTGACGGGGTATTTGTGCCTTTGACCACACTCAAATTATCCTACTTCAGACACCTTACGCAAAGACCCAGCTCTCTGGAGAAGGCTTTAATGCTGGGAAAGATGGAAGGAAAGAGAAGAAGAGGACGACCAGCAGCAAGATGGATGGACTCGGTTACAGCAGTGAAAGGTGCACAGTTAGGAGATCTGAAGGGCGAAGGGGGGACAGATCATCCTGGAGGTAAAAACTGTGTGGTGACTAAGAGTCAACACCAACTTGATGGCACATAGACCAGCTCCCTGGAGAAGACTTTAATGCTGGGAAAGGTGGAAGGAAAGAGAAGAGGACAACCAGCTACAAGGTAGATGGACACAGTTAGAGTATCAATGGGGGTACCTTTGGAAGATCTGAAGGACCAGGTTAGGCCAGATACCCTGGAGAAGGTCTCTCTATGTGATTGCTAAGAGTTGACACAAACTTGATGGCAATTAATCAATAGATTTATCAATGGGAAGAAAGCGAAGATGACAATAACCAGCAGCAAGGTGGAGGGCTCAATTACAGTGGCAATGGGTACACCACTGGGAGACCTGAAGGATCAGGTTGGGGACAGATCACCCTGAAGAAAATCAATGTGGCCGCTAAGAGGTGACACAGAATCATCACCGTCATCATCATCATCATCTTCATGCCTCTGATAAGCTAATGCCTATGTGTTGTGATCTCTTTGCCTTAGACAAGCAGGCTCTCCCCTCTTCCAGAGATGGCACCTTCTAATTCCTTCTCTAGGTGACTGTAAACTAATTATTCAATCAGCTTATACTCCTTAAAATGTGGTGTGCTCTTAATATGATACCAGTGTTCTTGGCTTTGCTTGGTGGGAGACCAATGACTGCTGTTATTTTGTTGCTAGCTGAATAAATAAAGAAAAACTGGTTTAGGGGTCCTCAGTTGTTTTGGCTATCTTCAGAGGGGAGTTTTTCACCCCAGCTGCTGGGCCTGGGTCCTGCTGAAGGGCAGATCTAGTCCATAGGGATGTAGATAGATCCAACAGAGCTTTGTAGCTAAATGGAACCTCCACAGTAAGGGTACTCTACCTGTCTGCCTCTCACTTTCAGCCCTGATATGCTTGTAAGCTACCCAAAGGGATCTGGTTGGTTTGGGGTTGATCTTTTGATACAATCACCTGCAAGAACATGCTAGGAGAGCTTTTACTGCAGGTTTCAATTGATGCCCGAGGTTGAGCACAGGGGGAAAAGGTACCCAGATGGTCCTTCCATCAATCTCAGGATTAAGTTTAGGATGCTGCGGGTTGTTCGACAGGGCTCATGGCTTTGTATTGTGTGAAGCCAACACAAGAAGCCAACACTTAGCCCGATGTGTGAACCGAGCAGTTGATTCGACTTAAATTCAGCAGGGGCCTCTAAGCAATCACCGTTCCAAGAGATGATTTGGAAGCAACAAGGATTTTGGTTTTCATGCTTTACGCTTTTAGGTACATGCTTAAAACCTCTCCATGGCTCTTCTGCAAAGGGGACAGCTGGTGCCCCTCTGGGAATGAAAGGCGATGGGGACCATCTCGCCTTGGTGTTAAGAAACAGCTTCAGGCACTTCTATTTTGGGGATAAGAAGGGAGATCTAGTGCTACAGGTATCCCAACTGTTCAATCATGCCCTTTTGGAGAGTTAGGGCCTACAATAAAAGCTGGGGGGGTCCAAAAAGTCAAGATGGAGGCCACAATGGTGCGATGGAAGCTCACCGAAAGGTCCAGATGGCTGCCCTCTTGACTTTTGGGCCACACCCCCTGAATAAAAGCTACGAAACTCTTGTTAATAACTAATTTTACATTAATGTTAGTTGTCAGGCATCCAAGCCATCTCCAGCCATCCTGCGCCCAGCCAGACCATGAGGATCCTGCGTTCACGACTGGTGGCGGCCCGGCTCGATCCCATCCATCACTTCTGGGCTGTCTGTTTATTTTGCAGAATAAGCGCTTGCCTCTTAGCCTGGAGATATGGGCTGCGTTCCGGCTGCTGGCGGGAAGGGAGGGGGGGAATATCTTGGTTTACGTTCGGGTTCTCGTTGCAAAGCTGAAAACAAAGGAGGACCACCTGCTACAGCAGCCAAACACAAATCCAGTGCATTTGACGGCTGAGCTGAGGCCTCTGTGCCACTTCATCTTGCGCAGCCGCTGAGTTATGGGCCTTCTCTTTCTTCTTTTTCTCCCTCTTAAAGACGCCACGCACTTTGGTGCGCCCGGAGCTGGTTTGGGGGCTGAAGGGAGCTTGAATTATGCCTGCCTGCAGCTAATGGGGGTTTGGGGGCTCCACATCTAACGATGTTCGGAGGCTGGTGGAAGAAGTCCCCTCCTTTCTTGGCCAAGCAGGGGCCCGCATAAATCCCCCGTCTGCCCTGGCTAAAATGTAAATATGTCAAGCCCCCTTCCTGAGTCACCGATATTAAAGGCCATTTGCATTTCAGATGCAAACCAGTGGGCAGGCTTCCACTGTTTCTGCAGCATTTTAGGGGGGAAAGAAAACAGCGCCAAGACTTCAAGAAAGCAATGTTTATCCCAAGTTGAGATAATCCCATCACGGGGGCAGGAAGCGGAGCCAGGACATGTCTTTGGGGCACCCCCCTTCCGGCCGAGATTTTGCCTTCATCGGCACTATAAAAGGCATTTCAGCGAGGCCGAAATTGGGAAGAGAGTTCCTAACGGGAAGACGCTGGCATAAGTGGGACGTTGGGGCGCGCGAGGAAGCAAAACCAGCTTTGAGTGGCTGCGAGGATGAACCCCAAAGCACTTAGGGGAAGAATTGCTTCAATGGATCGCTTAGAACCTCCTTAATTAAAAAGGAGTCATTTCAGGATGCAAGGGCAGCTACCCTGGCCTTTTACAAAAATGTTAATTCTTTCTAACTTAAGGAGGGGGAGAGTTATAGACATTACCCTCCGTTGGACTCTTAGCCAGGTTTTAGCGTATGTGGACTGATGCAACAGAAGCGTGGATTCAATGGCAGCGGTCCTTCCATTTAAAAAGTGGTTGGAATGCTGCCCAGCAAAACAGGCATTTGCTGAGAGAGAAGCTGAGGTCAGCCCTTCGAGGTAGGCCAGGTGGAGGAAGGGATTCCTGCACTGGGCAGGGAGCTGGACTAGAAGATCTCCAAGGTCCCTTTCCCTCTCCCATTCCCGTATTCTGTGAAATAAACAAGGGAATCAATTGCCGTTTGACATCAGGAAGCATTTCCTAAGGGGAAGGTTGGAAGAGAGGAAGGGAGTGGGCTCTCTTTCTCTGGAGGGGTGCAAACACAGAGGCTGAAGTGGCCATCTGTCAGGGGTGATGTAGCAGTAGATCCCCACGCTTGGCCTAGATCAGTGTTTCTCCAACTTGGCAACTTTAAGACATGTGGACTTCAACTCCCAGAATTCCCCTGGAGTTGAAGTCCACATGTCTTAAAGTTGCCAAGTTGGAGAAACACTGGTCTAGATGGTCTTTGAGGTCCCTTCCCTTTTTATGATTCTCAGCTTTCATCTGGATTCTTGCGATTGGGGGCCAGACTAGAAGTTCTCGAAGGTCCCTTTCTCTCTTCCGTTCTAGGAGAGAATGCTGCTGGCCACCAGGCAGAGCACCATCCCTGTTGTTTGTGCCGAAGAAGTCATTCAAATTCTCTTTGCAGGCTCCATTTTGGGGAACAGAAACTGTGCCCTGATGGTAGCTTGCCAGAGGCTCCTAAGAAGCACACCAACACCTCCTAGGAGAAGGGGCTCCTGGGTCCACCCTCTTTGGGGAGAGGGGGTGGGCTCTCTTTCTCTGGAGGGGTGCAAACACAGAGGCTGAAGTGGCCATCTGTCAGGGGTGATGTAGCCGTAGATCCCTGCGCTTGGCCTAGATCAGTGTTTCTCCAACTTGGCAACTTTAAGACATCTACCAAGCATCTGGAGAGGGCAGGACTTACAACCACCCGCAGGACCCAATTCCAGGCACCCACCTGGGAAAATGGAACTGGAAGCAGGAGTTTAAGCCCAGCAAGAGGAGGCAAGAATAGCCACCTTCTACCTGGGAGACTCCCCCCGTCCCTTTCAAATTGAAGTCCTGGAGAAGCAAGAGAGGCAGGGCTCCTGCTTACCCTTCCAGGTAGACCACACTAAGAAACCAATGTCAGGTAGGTCAGTACTACTTTATTGTAAGGTTATAGTAACAGAATCTTGTGAGTCTGAATGCACTCCCCTCCCTCTATTTATCTTCATGTGAACTAGGGAGGGTCATGTCAGAGGCGCTTTCTCAAATTACAGTTCTGGCCCGGACTCAGATTTCTCTTATCTGACCATTGTCTTGGATGTGGCTCTTCCTCCTGTCCCTCAAGGCCATTCCCTCTTCCCTCTACAGCTCCAGAGTTCAAGTTGGCGTCCACTCACCAACCCCCACAAGGCCCTCATCATTTTGATAGTTTCCTGCACTGATCAGCTGGGCAGACTAGATGCTCTCACGGACTCCTTCCAACTCTGGGGTGTTTTGCTTCTGTGTTATACCAACAACAGAGTTAATGTCAGACTATCTTGGTTATTCTCAGTGTTGCTTTAGGAATGATTTGGAATACATTTAACTTCACGGTCACCGTTCACAAAGCACATTTACCGGGCATTGTTCTCTATCCCCACACTTGTTACCCCATATCCATATTTTCACCTGTAACTCAGATGTCACACCACCTGTATCCAAGGAAATGGACTTCAGTCTGCAAAAGCATCTGCCCTAAAAAAATGTGAGCCTCCAAGATACTGTAAAACATTTGGAGATATATATATATATATATTCAGATTTAAAATTCATTATATGCAGATACCAACTGAGTCATTCTGAACATGGAGAAGGCAAGATAATTCTTTCCTGCATTTCCCCCTTCTTTTCTGGTTGCCGCTGTGGCTGTTGTTAAATGTGGAAGAAATCCGGTTGGAAGAGAGTGACGTCTGAGGTCAAGCCATGATGTGCCCATCCAGCTGGATCACAAGATCTGTTGATCATCTGGGCCAGGTCAGGGATACAGATTGTTGGAAAAAGGTGTTTCAAATCTCTGGGCAGGAAGGGTTGCATAGCAGAAGGGCACCAGAAGTGGAAAAGTTCAGGAGATTGAAGGGCACATCTGAACACTGGACATGAACCAGGTCAGTATTTTTTTGCTTTCATTCTTGGTGGGTGAGGGTCAGGGATCTCAGTTAGAATTCCCATGTATGGTGATGTGGTTCTTCCCCCAAAGGCTAGCCATATGTTTAGGATGACTCACCAGGATGTCAAAGAGAAGCATCTGCCATGATAGTCAGGAGTTTCTGCAAACTCCAAGGAAAACTGCCCATCCTGGCTAGATGTTGGGTCTCCTCACCAAGATGGCTTTCTGCTCCAGCCAGGGCATCAGAATTGGCCTGGTGGGTTCTGAGCTCCTTGCTGCACCAAGGCAAGGTGGCCCTGCGCTAACCAATCCCTACTCAACCTGGGGTCTTGCTTCTTGCGAACCCAGTCGCTCCCAATCACACCCCAATGGTCTGTGGGAGTGACCTGGGGAGACAGGAGGAAGAGCTGCAGACTAAGCAATGGTCAGATAAGAGTCAGCTGAGCCCACAGAAGGAAAAGGGGTGTGGGAAGCATTTCAGAAGGGACCCTCCTTAGTGTCTTGGGCTGTACAGGCGATAAGGGGAGAGCCACAGACTAGACAATGGTTAGATAAGAGGCAGCTGAGCCTGCAGAAGGAATAGGAGTGTAGAAAGCATCTCAGAAGGGACCCTCCCTAGTTTCTTGGGCTGTAAAGGTGAGGGGGAGAGAGGTACTTCTAGACTTGCAAGATTCTCTTAATGTAACCTGACAATAAAGGTAGAGCTAGTATTTCTGGATGTGCTCCTGGTCTGGACTACCTCGCAAGGGTGATGGCTCCTGCCAGAAGCTGCACCTGATGCTATTTTGCAAACAACATCCTCCCTTCCCAGGAGGTGCCAGAAGATCCGCACAGGGAGATTGTCTTGAGCATCCCGCCGTTAGACAGAAACCCTCCGTCACACGCCAGCCCAGAAGAGAAGGCCCTTTCCTCCATTTTTAAATGCCCAGATAACAATATCAGATGTTGATAATTCTATCTTTGCCACTCAATTTGAAAAATTTTCCTGAAACAATTTTATGGGCTGCTCCATAGACAGAGCAATTTGAATCCTCTCCATAACGATTTAGGGTTGAAGCTGGGAATATTAAAATTGCCATTAAGTAGAATGCAGACGAAATACTAAAAGTCGGCTGATGAATAATTTCTGGTTCTAATGACGTGCTATAGACCTAAATCTTAGTACTAGACACGGGAAAAGACAGTTAAATCAACTTTGTCCATTTAAATATAATTTTAAGGGAACTTGGAGCCATCTCTTTACTGCAGAACAACCTTCAGCAATGTCTTCTGCCCTCATTTATTTTGCACTCCTATGGGGAATGCATTTTGATTTATTGAAAATTAGTCCTTACAGCAAGTGAATGTTTTAAACTGTTTTCGTATAAATCACTCACATATCTGCTAGTGCACCTAGGAGAGCGCCTGTTTGATCTATATTTTCAAATATAGCTACAGGGTTTCCAAAGCTGCTCTTTGTGTTAGCTGTCGCTTTGAGTTATTGATTGCTCTCTCCGTGGAAAGAAGTCATTATCTTGAGAGCCCTGAGTTCCAATTTAAGGGGGATAAGCCCTTCCAAAACAAACACACACACAGAAGAAACCCCAACCCCCCCCCAACCCCTTATTCTAATGCAGTTTAAATATTGCACATCACTAGGGCTGTGTTGGATCACTGAGCAAATATAGGGCAGAAGACGGTGGTGAAGGAAGGAAGGGGAGAAAGAAATGGAAAGAAAAAGAAAAAGAGAGAGAAAGAGAAGGAGAAGGAGAAAGAGGAAGGAAGGAAAGAGAAAGAGAGGAAGGAAGGAAGGAAGGAAGGGACAGAGGGAGGGAGGGACAGAGGGAGGAAAAGAGGAAGGAAGGAAGGAAGGAAGGAAGGAAGGAAGGAAGGAAGGAAGGAAGGAAGGAAGGAAGGGGGGAAGGGGAAGGGGAAGGGGAAGGGGAAGAGAGGGAGGGAGGGAGGGAGGGAGGGAGGAAAAAGAGGAGAGAAAATGAAGATTTCAGAAAATACTGATACTTTTTGCCCAGCAGAAACTGACCCTTATTTTTGAAAAAAGACTTCTCCTCTCGGCTACAGTACAAACCTTCCGCATCCTAATAACGCTGATGGTGATGCCTGTGCTACCTTACTCCCCTCGAAGGCAAAGGGCACCAAATTTGGGGGACCCCACAGATCGGGGGCAGCCCGAGGTCAGGAACTGGCCCTGCTTGCTGTCGTTTGTGGCTGTGCAGAACGGCAGTACAGCAGCAGCGAACGCCAACAGCAGAATCCGCACTTCGGACACTCTGAATACAAAGCGTCCTTGAAATGTTCCAAATTTGGGGAAGGGGGAACGGACATAAACCAAGCACGATAAATGACAATTTTAGAAATATCGCAGTCTTGATTTTGTTTTTTAAGGAAAACACATGCTTTGGTAACAAAAACTAAGGCTTGCTTTTCCAGAAGCTTGCAAAATTGTCTTGAATAGGGAGACAGGCTTTTCCCCAGTGTTGGCTACAGCCAGGTATGTGGACTTCAACTCCCAGAATTCTCATCAGTGGCCATGCTGGCTGTGGAATTCTGGGAGTTGAAGTCTACACACCACAGAAATGGCGAAGGTGGGAATTCTTAGAACTTTGTAATAAATTCCAGCTTCTTATATTTCCCCCTTTAAATCAGTAGTTCATCAGCTCAAGATTAGGATCCCAGCCACCTCCAGAAGGTCACAAAGAACTTGCAAGGGTGTGTGTGTCACAATTTTTAAAAAAATTGATCAGGTTTGCAAACAAAGCATTGTCATTTTGCCTCTGTGATCAGTTTCTCAACCTCTGCGATTTTCACAGGCGTGGACTTCAACTCCCAGAATTCCACAGCCAGCATGGCTGGTTGGGGAATTCTGGGAGTTGAACTCCACACCTCTTAAAGTTGCCGAGGTTGAGAAACTGAAATAGACAGTTGGAACACCACAAAAGTTTGAAAACTTGAGCGATCCCTACAGCGATTAAAAGTGGAGTGTTTCTTTCTTCTCTACCCATGAACCAATGAAAAATAATTAGTCGTCTTCATGTGGTGGACGGGGGGAAGAAAGTCATACAAATTCCTTTCTGCTTTTAGGGGTGGTGACATGCAAAGCAGGAGAACCTCTGAGGTTCAGTTAAGGCTGCTGAAATGGAGACGGGCTGCGGAGGGGCCTGGTGGAAACAGTTGAGTCTGTGCAAAAAACACCACTTGGCTTTATTTATAATTTCCTTGATTTATCTGCTGCCTTCCTCTTGAAAAATGGGGTTGCGCAAAGGCCCAGAGGCGCCCGCTTCCTGAATTCAAGGCCGTGCCCTTTGCACACACCACTGTTTTGCATTGGGAAGGCCTTGAGGAGTTTGAAGAAAAATGGGCTGCCCAGCTCTTCCGCCTGCCGAATCCCCACATTGACCTTGGCCACCATTTCTACCCGGCGGGAGAAACTCAAGCAGAGGAAAACCAGTCCCAACTTAGACTTTAAGGAGCCGCTCTCTGATGGGATTGTGCATTTTTCAATTTCCCCGTATGTGTTCCCCAAACATCGAGAGCTAGTTCAATGAATGCTAAGGTCCTCTCCTTGATGAGAACGCCTTCCTCTCCGTAAAAGCCCAGGTTAGCGGCACATCTTGGCACTTGCTTTGCTTGGGAACATCCTGCCTGGATTTCATCAGCCCAATCTGGTGGTAGATAAGCTTGCAGACTACCCCAAGGAGGTTGCTCCGGGAAAGTCTTGGCTCTCTTTACAGCCTTTTAATGTTTCGCTGGTAAATGCAATGCAGCAGGTGTTTGTTTGTTTTTTTTCCTGATTTCATTCTGGAAAGAAACGTTCTCCAGACGACACTCCAGTCCGGTAGGAACGGACGCCTGCCACCGCTAATAAATGGGCACGGAGGATTGTGCATGGAAATCATTTTTAAATGTGTGACAGCAGTGGCATGGGTTGCAAACAATGCTGTTCATCTATCTTCCTGAAAAATAATGGGCCGAAGGCTACAATTCACACATGCACGGGGACAGAAATCATCTGTTAAGGTCAATGCAAGGGTGTGTGGGGAGGAGAGGGAACCCATCAGAATGGAATCTGTCCTAAAGCTGGGAGAGATCTTGAAGGTCTCCCTCTAACCCACATTTACATTCCCCCCCAATCACCACCAGTGCTTTCTGACCCTCCCCAGCTTCATTCCCCACCCCGCGTGCCGTTTCGTCCAGTTATCTGCATGGGATCTAGCCTTATGATATGGTCGGAACCACCATCTCGTGGGTTGCCAAAATTTACGAGGTTCAACAACACCCAGAGAGAGTTGCCAGGGCAAGCTCTGACGCAGTGTTTCTCAACCTTGGCAACTTTAAGATACGGGGACTTCACCTTCAAAGAGATGGGTGGTGACAAATTTGATAAACAAACAAACAAACAAACTCCCAGAATTCCCCAGCCATTAGCTACAGTTGCATTTCGGCACATTGTTCTCCTTGGAGGAAAACCATGGGAATGATTTGGGATGTGTGGCACAAAGGTGGACAAGCTTTCTCAAGGCTTCCTTTATCCATGGTGGTTAGACTGAGATGGCGGCCCCGATGGATTGTCCTGGATGTCACAGAAGGGGTTTTGAAGCCTGTCTCTGCATTTCTCTGCCATCGAGGGGCCAAAGCCCACTGGCCTGCACTGGCAGGCACATCATCCTATCGTTCCATGGGATTTGGTGCGCCTTTATTAAAACCTTCCTTCACATTTGAAACAAGACAAGATGGAGAGATCCAAACCATCTCTGTGGCTGATGGTTATTAGCTGAAGTGTCCTTGGCACTTGCTTCTATATAAATAAATTGTTTACATGGCAAGTGATCAATGCATCTCCCACCAGGTTCTATAGTGACATTGTCCAGCAGTGGAGAGATTCCACAAAGCCATGCTGGCCATGTGGCCGGGCTCTAGAGTGGTGGCCACGCCCGCTGGCCATGTGGCCGGGCACTAAAGCACAAGTCACAGTTTTTGCTTTCTTCACAAATCTGATTTATTTCTCAATATGTGATGCTCTTAAAGTGAGGCTAAATTTGCACTCACAGAAAGCCCTCACATCTTCATCCTTAGAGGGCAGGGTTTGAATGGGAAGAGCCTTTCTGAGCTGTGCTGAAAGCCCCGTAAGGGAGAAAAAAATGGTCTGTCCTGGTATAGAGCAATTTCCCCCAAACGCACCATCAGACATGCTTTTTATCCCTTAGCATCACAGCCAGAGTCGAAATACAGGCAAAATCTGCTAGACAACACCAAATTGGGGTGGGGGTAGAGAGAGAGAATGACATCTGTGACATAATTCTGAAAAAATAGCCAGGACCTTATTCTCAGAAATTCTTTCCGCAAGCTGCCAAGGAAACGCCATCATTCACACATTGCATCATTCACACATTGCATTCCCACCAATGAGGTCCCTGGCAGAGGACTTGAGAAACTCAGCCAGTATTTGTAAACAGCACGGCCACTTCAGAGTTACACATTCTGAGGCGCACTTCAAACCAATGTTGTATCTTTGACAGGGGGTGGCCTCAGCAAAATGGCTGAAGGAACTGAGATGCCAGATGGCAACTTATTGCCTGCATTGTGAAGGCCTGCAAAGGAATTTCTCTTTGAACATCGGACCATGCAAGGTCCAGCTGATGAGCAGCTCCACGTGGCTACCACGTCTGGCTATCCTAGCCTTCATCACGTGAACATGGGGAAGATGGAGGAAACATCTGTCCAAGGCTACTACCCATCATGGCTAGGCAGAATCTTCACATCAGCTGCTGCCTCTCTCTTGGCTACCGAGGGCCCCCGACTAGCCACTGCAAGCAACAGAAAGCTAGCTGGGCATGGATTTCTGCCCTAGGAAGAGGGTGGACTTTATGATCTCTAATCCCAACCCCTACATTTGATGATTCTACGAATCCTTGGAGGCCCATCCAAACCAAGGTCAATCCTAGGGCCCTTTCTCCTGGACCAGTAGCTATTTTATGCGAAGATCTTGCTTGACTTCCAAGTGGCCACCCAGGATTCAGCCCCGAGGACAAGAGAGAAGCTGTTTCACACCCCGCCATCCTGGAAGGCAAGTGCAAGGCACACAGCCCCCCATTAGCAGGAGGAAAAGAGCTCTGGAAACCCATCACCCCTAGACGCTAATGAAGAGGGCATGATGGAGGTCCTCCAGCAGGGCTCCTGTTCTCACACAGTCGGAAAATATTTTACGCAACATAGCAGTCTAATTAAAAATCGTTGATTTACTCAAGAGCTCTCGTTTGATTGTTGATTAATACTAATTATATACATAAATCCAGGCTGACCCAGGACTGAGAGACATTCGGCGTGTCATGTAAATCAGGCCTGGTGAGAGGTGGCCCAAAAGCTCCCCCCCCCCCAGCATCCTAGCTATTTATAGCTATTTAAATTCAGCACAAAGTTTCTTTGCCTGGATGGGAGGCCAGATCCCCAGGAGAGAAGATTGGCATAAAGGGCCGCTTCCTGTTGATGGCCCTGAAATTAGTCCATACAGGTGAGGAGGATGGTGGTGATCAGCATCTCCAAAGAGCCACTGAAGGAAATATATCCTTGAAAGGCTTGGATCTTCTCACACCATCCCTGGAGGAGACATCTCCATTTCTCTCCCAGAGGAGGTAAAGGAACCTCAAATCACTTGCTCTTGATGGGGTGAACTGCCCAATTGTCTCCAAGGTAGAGCAGCATACGCTATCTGTGTCTGAGACCTTCTAGACGAGGAGCACCAAACTGGAAGGAGAACAACCAGGATGGTGCACCATCCTCACTTGTTGTTCAGCATTGTTGAAATAGGGTCTTCTGCAGAAGACCTCCCAGCTGCTGGAGGGTGAATGTGCTTCAAGTCTGTCATGCGCAGAGCTGCTTCTGGTCAAGCTGGGTCATGACCACAGAACAGCCCCAAAAGAAAAACAGTCCAAGCTATAGCTAGGGGGGGATTGATGGGGTGGATGGAACATCCTTGATGTTATGATAGATGCTTACAGACACAAATGTGCTCTCGCTCTCTTACGCACACACGCACAAACACACAGAGAGAACTATGGGGCTTAGTAGGTGTGGGAATATACACCCCGTAATGACATGGGAGATAGACCAAATGGAACTCCAAGTAAAGGAGAAAGGACCTGGAAGAGTCTGGACGTTTTTCCATGTCAGCCTTCCCAGGTAGAACAGACAAGAAACACGACCAGAAGAGCCAATTCTACTTTATTGTAAAGCTACATTGACAGAATCTTGCAGGTCTGAAAGCACAATTCTCCCCCAATCTCCCCCAATCTCCTTTACAGCCCGAGAAACATGGGAGGGTCCCTCCTGAGCCTCTTTCTCCATCCATTATGGGCTACGCTGCCTCTTATGTGACTGTTCCCTAGGCAGCATCTCTTGGCCCTGTCTCCCAAGGTCTTTCCCACATAAAATTACACTCCAACAGGAAGTCCATTTTCTTTGCAAGAATATCTGATGGCTTCTCTAAATATCATCATACTGGAAAGACACACAACACACACACACACACACACCATATTTCCACCTGATGCAACTACACTTTTGGCATCTCCATCCCCAGAGCATGCCAAAATAAAAAAGGAAGTCCTCTCTCCATCCCCACTTTTCTATCATTCTTACTGACCCTTCCGTCTCCCAGGTTGCTTCTGGGACCTTCTTCATGCTGGGCTGAGCACCCAAGAACAGCCTCCCCCTCTTTGAGGAACAGTTCCCCCTCACTGTTAAAAGTCATTGTCACCTTGCACCTTGACCCTTCCCATTTCTGTTGGGCCTCAGCCCTCAGTTATGGAGCCAGTGTGTAACTTCTGTGAACATACACTAGAAACAGATCTAGAGGAGAAATGGTGGAGCCCAGTGTCCCAACAATCTCTTGGATCCAATGATGTCACTTCTGAGATGTTTTTGTTCCATGTTCCAAAAAGGAACCTTAAAGAAACTGCTCCTCTTCCTCCTCCTCCTCTTTCTCTTCCTTCTCCTCCACCACCAGCACCACTACCATCACCATTTCACCAGCTCCAAGTCAACCTCAGGATCTTCATCTATTTATTTCTATCGCTTATCGCTTCTGAGACATCAATTAATGGTGACAAGGCAATTAAAGCAGGCCATCAGCTAGGAGGACAAGCAGAATAATCTTCTTCTTTGGGTGGAAATCTATTCAATCTTTCCAATCAGATTTCATTAACACAAAGGTATCCCAACAAAAGGTAGCAAAGGTCATCCTGGACGTGACATGTTGTTTCAGATTGCAGGAGGGACAGAAATTAATTCAATTCGTCTGTGGAAACAGTGATGCCACCATGAGGTTCTGGAAAGGGGTTGATGTGGGCTGTGAAGAATGTTCAATGGATACTTCTAGGGTTCCTGGTACCATGAGATCAAGCAGGACGTGGGTGGCATAATTTCTGCCCATCTCCCAACTCAGAATTTGCACTGAGACCTTGGGAACCAACTAAGGTCATCCTACCAAGAATAGACATTGGAGGAGGAGGACAGTTTCTCAACCTTGTCAGCGTTGAGATGGGTGAACTTCAACTCCCAGACTTCCCTAGTACGCTGGCTGGGGAAGTCTGGGAGTTGAAGTCCACCCATCTCAATGCTGACAAGGTTGTGAAACTGAGCTATAGGACGAAAAGTCAGGGAGGGAGAGATGGGAAAAGGAATTCTCTCTAGATTTAGGGGTGGCATTTAAGGCATATCCAGTATTTAGGGATTAGTCACTAATCATTTCTTAGATTCCAGTGATACTTTTCCTCAAAATATTGCTGGTCCTACTGAAGTTCATCAGCCTGCCCTCAAAAATCCACAAACATACAAAGCAACTTCCACACAAATGCAAATATTTGGGAACAAGATGCATTTATTGCTTATAATTTGTATTTTTGCATCTCTGGCAATGACTTCGTTCCCCTTGTGGTTATGCTATTTTACAGTTTAACAGGCTTAAGACAAAACCTGCCTATTTTCAAGTGCATTGTGGGTTTTGTCTGGAGGCGAACATCAGAGCGATGTCATCAAGTGGGTGGCCATGAATTCCTGAATCGTTCCAGGATCTTACACAGAGTAAATGTGGGAGAATTGTGGGATGCACTTAAGAACCACTGATTTGTACAACTGCCAATTCCCCAACACTCCATTTACCACTAACTTGGTATAAACTTGGCTTAAAGCACCGCCTTTACCCAACAACTTTTCTGGATTTTTGACCACCTTGTAGGAGAAAGGGGACTTGGAAAACCCCAAAATATACATTCAAACCAGTGGGCCTCATCAAGGTAGGATCTCAATATGGATGTTAATTTTTGTGTGGTTTTATATCCGCCCTCAAACCCAACCCAGTGGATTCAGGTCATCACTGGAGGTTCTTCAACTTAGGAAAACGGCCCAAGACTTGCCAGGTCCTGCTTGCTTCATGTCCAGTTTATAAATTTCTTGCGATTCATCTATCTTCAAGATTTCTTATTCACCCAAGCTTTTAATTTGACTGGACTGTGTTGACTGATGTGACTGGCAGTCTTTACAATTTGCTGCTTCCCCCAATTACAAATAATAGTTTTTATCTATTTGATGGTATTTGGGGTAGGAAAAAAAAAAACTTAGACGATGCACAAGTATGCATAGAAAGAGAGGGTTTTGGGGGGGGGGGTTTGCACAGAGAGAAAATAAATGAAGGCACAAAAGGAGAGATTTGTCACAGGTTTCTCAGGGTGGGATCTAGAGGGAGAAATGATTGAGATCTTGACTCACTTTGACCCTGTTACATTGCTAAAACCACTTCCTGCTTTGTCCATTGTCATTCTCTGCTGAGTAACATTTCAGCCTGCCTTGGCCCCCGGCATGCTCTCTGACAGATGGTACAATATCTCTGGCTTGTTCGAAAGTTATTTCACATCAGAAACAGCTTTATCTCCTTCCCTTTGCTCCCTCTAACCTTCCAGAGTGTAAGATAAACATCTTGCCACCATCAAAATATTCCAGTATGCAGCTGGGAGATTTATTCAGGATGACCAGCATTTTTAATAGGGATTTATTCCGTAGACTGAAAAGATACTGGAAATGTACCTTTGATGGGAAAAGGGAAAAGGGAAGAGGAGGAGGAGGGGAGGAGGAGGGGTGTAGGAGGAAGAGGAGGAGGAGGGAAGGAGAAGGGGGAGGATGAGGAGGGGAGGAGGAGGAGGAAGAGGAGGAAGGGAGGAGGAGGAGGAGGAGGGGTGTAGGAGGAAGAGGAGGAGGAGGGAAGGAGAAGGAGGAGGAGGAGGGGAGGAAGAGGAGGGGAGGAGGAGGAGGGGTGGAGGAGGAGGAGGAGGAGCTGCCCAGCTGACAAAACCTTTGAATGCAGCATCCATCACTATGCTGACATTTGCTAAAGCATCATCCCAGAAAATAAACACTTTCAAATGTTCTCTCTGCTGCATTTTTTTTTTAAATTCTTCCACAGTGCCGGCCTATTTTACAAGTTGCCTTTTGTGATAAAGATAGGAAGCACCTCAATGGAAGAGCCTTATCAGGCAGAGGCTGCCAACTGTTCAAATAAGATACTGTCTCGGAGCTGCTTACTTGGAGCAGAGAAGGCCAAGAGGCAGCTGGCGTGCCTCACCTTGATTTTTAAACCGGTGGGCTCCAGTGGGCATGGATGGAACGTGCCCAGGAGAAGGGGCAGGGCAGAGATCTGCTCGATGAAGTCGCAGCACAGGTGGCCTGTGCTCAGTCCAGAAAAGGAAGCTACGGGGAAGACGGTCAAAACCCTTTTGCCGTTCTCCTTGGAACCTGACCAAAAATAATGGGCAGATGTTGCAGCCTCCTAGATTTTGTGTCAATAAAAGAAGAAACTTGCAGATGGGAAGATCTGTCCAAGAGTGGAACTGTTGGCCTACAGAGATGGTGGGTTCTCCATCTCTGGAGGCTTGGAAGAATGAGACCGCCGCTTCTGGCGTTGCTTTTCCTGAATGTTGCAGAGAGTTGGTCTAGATCAATTTTCTTCAAACTTGGCCACTTCAAGATGTGTGGACTTCAACTCCCAGAGTTCCCCAGCAAGCATGCTGGCTGGGGAAGCCTGGGAGTTGAAGTCCACGCATCTTGAAGTGGCCAAGTTTGAAGAACACTGGACTAGATGATCCTTGAGGTCACTTCCAACTCCACTGTTCTAGGCTTCCATGAGCCCCTACCTGGAGCAGAGGGGCTAACACAAAATATGTTTCAGCTGAACGGGTCCATCCGAATTCACAAGTTTAGAGTCAGCAGCCAGTCCCCACTTGGACCTCATCGTGGCACACATTAGCCCTGGGACATCTTTTTTCAGCACCTCCCCATGACGGGCTTGAGAGAGGTTTAGGCCATCTTTAGCTGTCCCAGTTTTAAGAAGTGTTTTCCCCCTTAAGACATCACAAAGGGCAGCTTCATTTAGGCTGTGCCACCCATTGCCTTGCAGGGAAATCAGAGGCTGCAGTGTCTGGGGACAAGGCAAATAAGGAATCAGCAAATTTCATGCCAATATCGACTTTTGCTGACTTAAGGACGGTGAAGAGTGTTTCATCTCAGCCACAGGGAAGGACATCTAGTGTAATCTAACTAAAGTTTGTGCTTTTGGGCCGCCCAGGAACCTAGAAATGTATTTCCCCGTGTTGTTCCTCCAGTTTGCTCTGCGCTGTGTTCAAATCCTCTCAAGCACCAGATTAGTTAAGGTAATGTAATTCCAGCATGAAAAATGAGCCTATACACCAGGCGCATTTTGTAAAGACGCATGTTTGAAACACTGTGATACAACTGTATTATAATTGCATTCCAAATGCTTTTAATGCACTCCTGAGGAGCACAGGAGGGAAATCTACACCTTAACCAGGAAAATAGAAACTTGCCCTGAAGGGCAGGAACAGACACCTTCACCTTTCTGCTTGGAAAACATCAGGAACTACCAAAGCTGGTGAGAAAATTGGAACAGGGGAGTTTTGCAAACTTCCAGGGTTGAGACAATATTGTCAGGCACCCGCAGAGTCCTCGCATAATAAGTATACATATGGAGCGAATGAAATTGGTGATTTAACACAACCAGCATTTTATTGCTGCATCTCGTCTTTAGTTTTCTCAGTAATTTGTACGCAGGAGAGCATGCTGTTGGTGACTGCCATCTGCTATAAAGCCATCCTTTTTATTATTATTTTTAAAGCAGATACTTATTTCCATGCAAACTGGAACCACGGAGAACACAGGGACATGCAAGAGAACAGCAAAAGGGGGAAGGGGGAAGAGGCTGGGGAGGGGTGCGGTAGGGGCAGTCTAATGAGTTACAAGCTTCCTGGCTCTTGGTTGGGTGTGTGAATGTCTGAGAATCAGAATTTCCTCCCCTCGGAGCTGAACTCAATTTATTCCCCAGCCAGCCAGCCACCTGCCCACCCCACTTCTACTTTTACAGAAATATTTGGGGGAAATGCACATGAAATTAAGCTTGTGCCTAGTCTCCCCAAAGCAGGAAGGGATGTGGAGCAGGGGGCTACTACAGAGCCTATAAATTAAGGTAGGGTTGCCAGAACAGGGCAGAAAAAGAGCTAGGCCACAATACAGGGCTTTGCGATTCAGGTTGCCAGCTTCCACCTCTGCTCAGCCCAGGCGTGGGTTGCAAACAGCACCATAGATGCCCTTCCTCCCCCGCCCCACAAGTTTGTCCCTCTGTCCTCACCGGTGTGTCCCCAGTGCTCTGATGGAATTCTCAGCCTGGGAATGTACAGGGCATTTCCAAAATACCACAAAAGAACTGACACGTGCCATTAAACCAGGACTCAGTTAGAAAGAAGATCAAAGGGAGAAGGGAGACCTGTCCTTATGTCAGCCTTCCCAGGCATACCAAACAGGAAACACACCCAGATGAGCTAATTCTACTTCATTGTAAGGCTACATTGACAGAATCTTGCAAGGCTGAAAGGACAAATCTCCTTTACAGCCTGAGAAATCAGGGAGGGCCCCTTCTGAGCCTCCTTCTCCTCCTATTATGCAGCTGAGGGCTCTGCCCTCCCTTATCTGATCATTCCCTAGGCAGCATCTCTTTGCCCCGTCTCCCAAGGCCTTTCCCACATGCCATTACACCTTAGATGCTCCCTGATAAATGACGGTCAAGGGACACCTAGCCCGTTTCCGAGATTCTGCAACCTAACCCCTTGCTGGGGCAACCTACCTGCCAACTCCAACCCTGTGGGTGTTTTGCTTTATAGACTGTGAAGGGGTTTCACTGGCCTGGCAGGGGGCTTCAAAGAAGCAAGTGCATATTGGTACTAACCATGACCTGGAGAGGCAGAAACAGATATGGGGGAATCACCTGCAGGCTTGGCTCATTTCCTGTAGAAGAGTTGGTGTTTCATCACCTGCCGGTGCTCAATGGAGGGCATAAGAGGAAGGCTAAAAAGTCAAAGGCTTCTGATGCTGGGTGGCACCGTCCCTCAACCCAGTGCCACCAGCCTCTTTGCTGGGAGACCAATGGCCCGGCCTCTGCTCCAAGCCAGCTCCTGGGCTCTGCTGCGTTTTCTCCCTCCGAGTAATTCTGCTTGTCTCTTCTGACAGCGGAGGTCAACGGGCTGAGTCAGCACAAAAAAGCTGCATGGTTGTGAACTGGACTGATAACCCTGTTTAGTTTCCAAAAATAATTGATGGCATGATCGTTGATCCCGAAATGTCGAAGCCAGATTGGAAAAGTCAGGGGCCAGCTACTGAGAAGTATGGAGGGCTCAGCTCCCACAGCGTCTACCCAAAAGCTCTTTGCCTTATGCCTTGTGGGGTAAGCCAGATCGGAAACATGACCAGATGAGCTAATTCTACTTTATTGTAAAGCTACACTGACAGTCTGAAGATACAATTCTTCCCCCATCTCTTTACAGCCCGAGAAACTAGGGAGGGTCCCTTCCGAGCCTCTTTCTCCACCCATTATGCAGCTGTGGGCTATGCCCTCCCTTATCTGACCGTTCCCTTTTAACACTGATTCTCGGAGGGGGTGTGTCAGCCTTACGAGGTAGACCAGACAGGAAATACAGCCAGATGAGCTAATTCTACTTCATTGTAAGGCTACATTGACAGAATCTTGCAAGGCTGAAAGTACAAATCTCTTTTACAGCCTGAGAAACCAGGGAGGGCCCCTTCCGAGCCTCTTTCTCCACCCATTATGCAGCTGCGGGCTCTGCCCTCCCTTATCTGACCATTCCCTAGGCAGCGTCTCTTCGCCCTGTTTCTCAAGGTGCTTCCCACATACCATTACACAAGGTGACCTCAGCAATTTGCTTTCACCACTTGTGGCATTTCCTTGTCTGCTTCCTAGCTTCAGAATTTGCATCCAGGAAGCAACAGTTGAGGAAATTCCTGCCCCTAGGAACAAAGGGCAGTTGGCTTTGTAAAGAAGCCGACAGACTGCAAATTGGTCTCAGGAAAATATGCATCAGCTCAAGAGAAGGAACGGCAGGGCGAGGAACAGAGGTACAAGGTGACTTAGTATCCTGTCAAGATAGAATTTTAGGAGACGCACAAGCAATTCTGGTGCTGTCAGATGTGTCCATGTTGTTGAAAGTTTCCACTCTGGGTGCATCACCTGGTTTGGCAGTCCAAGGTCTGCCCCACACTTTTTGCTTTAAAATCTGTTCCTAGGCCAGATCACACAGATTCCTAAGATGCCAGGTTAGAAATCCAACCTTGCCTTGAAAAATTAAGGCCATCTGGTACATCCAGCCTGGCCAGAAGTCCTTGGAGAAGATGGGGCGGGCTTGTTCAAAATTGTTCCAGAAGACAGACAGGAAATGACGGGGTTAAATTACCAGAAAGCAGATTTTAGCTGGACATCCGACAGGATTTCCTAATGGGAAGAGCTTGTCACCCGGGGAAGAAGAGGCTGCCTCAGGAGGTGGTGGAGGCGTTTAAACAGAGCCTGGATAGATATCTATCAGGAATGCTGTAGTGCTGGATTCTTGCACTGGGCAAGGGTTGGGCTGGATGACCTCCAAGAACCCTTCCAACCTTTCCATTCTAAGATTCTAAGCTTTAATTTGGATTCCTGCCCTGGGCAAGGGTTGGACCGGATGATCTTCAAGGCCCCTTCCAACTCTTTCCTTCTGATTTTAAGTTTGAATTTGGATTCCTTCACAGAACAGGAGGTTGGGCTAGATGACCACTTAGGCTCCTCCTCACCCTTCCATCCTTCCTTCCTTACCCTCACCCTCTTCTGCCAGAATGGTCCAAGCCCTGGGCTTCTAAGACAGCTTTCAGAGACCCCGATAGAGAGAAACTTGGACAGGCTTTCAAAATTCTGTTCTTCTACCTCAAAACCTGTAAGAACCTTTCTGGAATCCCTGCCGTGCCTATTTCTTGACCTGGCCTACCTCGAAGGGCTGTGAGGGCAGGTTATGAAGATCCCCAGGTTTCTGGGAGAAGAATTTGAAGATCTCCACCTTTCCATCCTACAGAGCCAGGTCCAATACAATAGTGAATCTGGTATATCTGGACGATGGGATTAATTCTTTTCAGCAGCCAATACTGCTTTCTTCCTCCCGAGTGTAAAATAGCTTGCCCTTCCCCGAAGCAGCATCAGCAAGGCACATAAAAACCAACAGGGCTTCGATCAGGTGCTTGCGGCCACCATCTTGACTTTTTTGACACACACATACTAGCTCACGGTGATACAGCTGTAGCTGCTCCTGTCCCAGGAATCAAGAGCTGAAAGTCTTTGCCATTCTTCTGTCCCCTCCCTGATTCACACTCCTGGATATTAAGAGGTATCTTAATGTCAAAGAGGTCCGTCTTATGCAGAACGGTGCCCACCAAAATGTGGGATTTGACTGTTTTTGAGGTTACCAAAAATTAGGGATGTGCTGAGAGAATTATTTTGAGCAATTGGAAAGGCAGAATTATCCCCAGTATTAGGGACTGGGATTCCAGACCCGTGATTTATTTGTTTTTGAAAAGGCAACTTTTTCTACTCAGAGAGCAATGCAATATGGCACAGCTGTCATGGCACCGTGCAAGCAATCTCTTCTTCTTTTCATGGGAAATTTCCATGCATTGCTTAATACTAGTTTTACAGATAATACACCTAGATGATTCTTCTTTTTCCCTTTTCCTTGTTCGGCTTGTCATGTTTTGCTACCAGTTGTAACTGGCGTGCTACTTCTTATTCGTTCGTTACCATTTGTGAGGGTTGTTCCTGTTTTTCTTCTGTTGTTTTGTTTTGTTTTTGCTTTTTTGCTTCCAGTCTGGAGTTCACTGGATGTAAAAAAAATTGTACAAAGTCAGATGAATAAATACGCAGTCCAACCAGCTGAGGTCTGTTTCTGTGCCTTCGAGCTGCGAGCCGCCAGCTACACAACTTGTGTCTTCCTGCGAGATGCGGTAGCTTTCCTTGTGTTCTTCCATCTCAGGTTTTGCTGGGCTCCTTCAGCCCGCCAGTTTTAGCCAAGCAGCTACTATTGATGCTCTCCTGCGTCTGCCCAGCTTCCTTTCAAACACATCCTCCTTACCAAGATGCCCCTGGGCTGTCAAAGAGACCCTGCTCTGCCCTGCTGGGTTTCTGTACAGACAATGCCACTCATCCTACACCAGGAAATACAGGCGGGTAATCCAGAAGAAAGAGAACAGACCAAATGCTCTTGGCAACCTGCAACGTGGTGGCATGGGGCACCTCCCGGGGTAGCAGCGATCGAGGCCTGCCAAGCAAGAGGGGTCAGTCTTCCATTCCTCCAAAGATTTGCAGGCCCTGGTCTCAGTGCACCAACTGGGATGATGCACAAGTTCCATTACAGGTAGTCCTCACTTAACGACCACAGTTGGGACCAGAAGTGGTCATTAAGCAAACCCGACCCAATTTTACGACCTTTTTTGCGATGGTCATTAAGTGAATCACCATGGATGTTAAGCAAACCACATGGTCGTTATACGAATCATGCGGTTACCTATTGATTTTGCTTGCAACAAGCCAGGCAGGAAGGTCCAAAATGGCGATCACACGACCACAGGACACTGCAACAGTCGCAAATGTGAACTGGTTGCCAGGCGCCCAAATCGTGATCGTGTGACCGTGGGGACAGTGCAACTGTGTTGTAAGTGTGAGGACCAGTCATAAGTCAGTTTTTCAGCCCTGTCGTAAGTCTGAACCATCAATAAAGGAATGGTTGTTAAGTGAGGACTACCTGTAATGTTCCCTGCGTTCCGGTTGCCAGGACCACCTCACAGTTTTCCTGCAGGTGCAAAAGAATGGGAAGAGATTCCTAGCTCTAGCGCGGCAGAAAGGTGGACTTCAACTCCCAGAATTCCCCAGCCAGCATTCTGGGAGTTGAAGTCCATCTATCTTAAAGTTGCTACGGTTGAGAAACTCTGCTGTGGAGGAACAAAGGTCACTTGGCAGTTGCTCCAGCAATAGCCAGAAATAAAAAGCATCACTTCAGACCCGAAAGGATTTCAATGAATTTAATTGCCTGCCGCGTCTTTTCTTAGGCACTGTTGATTTCCATGCTTTTATGCCCCGACTCTTGCGCATCTTATCTGTCAATGTACAGGCCTATGTCTTATTTTCATCTACATAGAGGAATTGACACCGAAAGAAAATTTAATTGGGGTGAGTCACTTTGCAAGCCAGCAGGAAAAGGAGGAGGAAGAGAAAGCGAAGCCCAGCACAAGTGTCTGGAAGGTGGCTGAATGTCACAATACCGCCACGGATACGTGAGGATTCCCTGCATTGATATCGACCCCCCTCTTAACTGCACCTCCCTGACCACCCTAACAGGTTTTGGGGGGCTATGCACACCTTGAAAAATGATTCAGAAGAAGGACTTCAGACCTCGCAGCCTTGTCCTCTCCAGCGTCAGACTATCCCAGCCCATCTCTGCGGTTCATTAAAGCAGCCGTGTCTTTTGTGCATGTCTTCGAGCAAAGGGAGGTCTCGCTTTTGACAAACAGCAGAGAGGGACTTTGCTCAAGGTTTTTATCTAATCTGAAACAACCCTCTTCAACTCCACAGGGCGAGGAACGGAGGCGCAAGCCAAGTGCAAAAATGCTGATTTTCTATTTCTGGGTTTGCCGAGCCGCTTAGCATAAGCAAGCAAAGAAATAAATCAGTAGGAAAAGGGAAACAATAAACTGAGCACCATCAAGATCTCCGAGACTTATCAAAATGTCAACATCTATTCTGCTGTCGTGTTTTGGTCCAGGCTGGAAAGAAAGGAACAGAAAGACCAAAAATATTACATTTGCATAATTCCATCCGGATAGAAAGCGGAGACAACCTCAGACAAAAACCTGAGACCCTCTCTCTCAAGAAGATGATGCCCAAAGGATTTCAAGTCCACATGCAACAAAACGACTCAAGTTTCTTGACGGAGAGAAGACACTAGGAGGAATCTACGGGTGGGGTGAGTTGTCAGCCAGTGGAACAACCTGGTTCATGAAGGAGTCTCTTCCCCTTCAGTGGGGGGCTTCCAAGAGAGGCTGGATTGCCATCTGTCCAAAATTACTTAGCAGATCCTGCATCAAGTGGGGGGTGGACTATAGGACCTCTAAGGTCCCTGTCAGCCTTGCGAGGTAGTCCAGACAGGAAGCATGCCCAGATGAACTAAATACACTCTATTGTAAGGTTACGTTAACAGAATCTTGCAAGTCTGAAAGTGCCTCTCTCCCCCTCGCCTTTACAGCCCAAGACACTAGGGAGGGTCCCTTCTGAGACGCTTCCCATGCCCCTTTTCCTTCTGTGGGCTCAGCTGCCTTTTATCTGATTGTTGCCTAGTCTGCGGCTCTTCCTCCTGTCTCCCAAGGTCATTCCCACAGGCCATTACAGTCCCTCCCAACTCTGGGATTTTATGACTTAGCCCAGGTACAAGATGAGGCCTGTAACCCCCTGGCCAAGGGCACCTTTGCTCTGCCACAAAGAAGGTACAAGAGGCTGGCTCCTGACACCCCTGCTCAAGTACATTGCAATCCTCTACTTCCTTTGTGTGTTTTTAGATCTTAACCCTATAGCTCCATTCCTCGGCTTTAGGTTCAGGTCAAAAACACGACCTGAAAGCCATTTGAGCAAATGAGCATGCATCTCATTTCTGCCCGATGAAGATGTAATCACCGCAGCTCCTGGAGTTCTGCAGAGAACTTGAATTCCTTGAGTTCCACCTTTGCACCCAGCTTATCTTGAGGTCAGGCCTAATTATGAGCTTAATTTTTCTCTCCCTCTCGTTCCAAACTGAACCGTAACATCCTGGATACATTGGTTATGGTGACCCTCAAGCAGAGCGTATTAAAAACTTGGGAAAGTGACTTTCAAATTGCCAAACAACTTGATGAAGCAGGTCCTCTAAAGCGACTGGGAAACAATTTGTGGGTTATCAAGACAGCCACCAAGAGCCAAGGGGCTGAGGTTGGAGGGAATGGTAATATTAATCCATACCCTTAATTGCACCCCAGGATTCTGCAAAAAAGAAGAGAGATTGAGCAGATGCTGCCCAGCGAAGGAGCAACACATGCCGGCTGTAGAATGGGTCACTTCCGAGGTGGCACCTTTGAAGTTTTCTGCATCGCTCCGTGGCCTTTGATAGTGGACACCTGCTCTCCCCACGCCAACAGAAACCAAGCACATCCACTGACATTTCAAATCCTTCGCCACACGGAGCCAATTTATTCCTACTTGGTCTAGCGTCGCTAAGGGTGATGAACAACGAAGGACGACCTTTTGCAGAAAAAAGCCAGTTGTTCTGACAGCTGGCCCACCCATTCCGGCCCTCTTCTTAGCTCTGATTTGCTAACCGTAAAGAACTGCACGGTAGCTATTTCCAGCTACGGCAATTCACAAGCCAAGAACGGAAGGGAAGCACTGCCTTGCTGCCACGCTGGGCGAAACGACTCGGGAACGAGAAACCCGAAAATGTCATGCAGGCCGAACGGATGTCCAGACTAATGAGAGGTGGGGGGTAAGGTTAACCTGGCTGGGAAGAACTCAGGGAATTGCTACCATTGTCAGAGTTCGGAGAATCTTTGGGAAAGCGGCCTCATTTGGAGGGGCACCACCCAATCATAGGGCAGAACGACCTGTTCGGAGAGGACCGATGCTGTTATCTTGGGAGAGAGACCCTGCCTTATTTTTCTTGCCGCTGATCTACTCATATCCCAAAGGAGCCACGCAGACGCCCCTGACATTGCAAAAATACCTCCACGTTTACGGCTCAGAGAGATGGGAACAGCCAGCTTCCACCCGTGTCCCTCTTGCAGCAGTGGCTGGCGTGATGCTCACAACCCGTTCTTGTCACCCGACTCAGTGGTCTATCTCTGCCCATCCCGGTTGATTTTTCTCAGCGATCGTTTTACTAGCACTGTCCTGGAATTAGAAGGAATCGCAGAATTGTTCCTGGCCATCCTGCTCGCTGCAAGAAATCGGAAGAAGCCAAATTGCCCCCGTTTCTTCTTCCCCATCGTGGTCCCATCGCAAAGAAAAGGCCCTCGTTTTCCTAAAGATGGGCCAGAGAAGGTGCCCAGTGCATCTCATCTTTGAGAGTCCTTGGCCCATGCTGCATTTATCCCCAGGGAAGCCTGCACCAGTTCTCACCCCATCTGCATACAAGCTGGAAGGGAGCTTGTGGGTCACCAAGATACTGTTCTTGGTGATTAGAAAACTCTTGGGTAGAGTAGCAGACATGCTTCCAAAACTACTTACAGGTAGTCCTCCCTTAATGACCACAATTGGGACTGCAATTTTGGTTGCTAAGCAAAGCAGTCATTAAGCAAATCCGATCTGATTTCACGACCTTTCGCAGCAGTTGTTAAGCGAATCACTGCAGTTGTTGAGTAGACCATGTGGTCGTTAAGCGAATCACACAATTCCCCATTGATTTTGCTTGCCAGAAGCAGGCTGGGAAGGTTGAAAATGGCGATCACGTGACCATGTGACCATGTGAGGCTGCGATGGTCATAAATGCAAATCAGTTGCCAAGTGCCCAAATTGTGATCACGTGTCTGTGGGGACGCTGCAGCGGTCATAAGTGTGAGGAGTAGTCATAAGTTGTTTTTCAACACCATCGTAAGTTCAAACTGTCACTAAATGAGTGGTTGTTAAGCGAGGACTACCTGTACTGGTGACTTAAGCTTCACTCAGCTCTGTTTGCAGAGGAGAAGCAATGCACAAAAGCCTTCCGTTGTTCATTTTTTTTAAAGTTTCTGAATTTTACCAGGTTGTAGTGCAAGAACCAGGACCTCTTTCCTTCTGCAAGCAGCTAGGCCTGCTAAGTCCCTTTTTTTGCCACTCTTTACCACTATCCACGCGTGCCTGCCAGCAATTATAAAGCATCCAGATGCAATCAAAAGGACTTTTGCAGCATCCTGCAAATGCAAACCGTTTCGACATTTTCATTAAGGTGGAGGACCTTCTGATCAGATTTGCAGATGATACAAAGGCAGGTAAGGTCGCTAACGCGTGGAAGGCAGAAGCAAATTCCAAATCGATCTGGATAGGCCAGCAGAACAGATAGAAAATAACCACCGAATGAAATTCAGCAAACAAGAAATCCTTCCCTTAGGAAGCAAATTAAAATGCAAGGCCTTTAAGGCATGAGGAATATAAGCAGCTGAAGGAAGATATTCACATTTTCTGAAGATATTCTCATTCCTGGGGATGTCTTATGCAAGCCTGATGGGCTCCCAACAGAGTTTGGAATTTCCCCCAACTTCAGGAGGAAACAGCTAATTAGCTCAGCCCAGCTCTGAACGGAGGTGAGTTTTGCCCATCCGGAAAAGGATGTCAACTAGAAATGCACATCCTTTTCAGACAAGCTCCCTTCCTATGGGGGTTTGTGGCCTTTTGAGTTCTTAGGAGAAGCCTGTCACAGCCAGCACTTTCAAAGAGACAAGGCCAGTTACGACTTTAAAAATCCGAAGCCCTTTGAACTGGCACCCTGGAAATCCGTGAGCATTGCTCTTTTGGAGGTTTTAATTTTTAGCTCTTCCCTGGGTACATTAGCTGGGCTGGGTGTCCTCCCCCTCCCCAAAAAGTCCATCAGGCTGGAAAAAGAGCACAAAGTCTTTCTCCGCGCCCCTCTTCCCAAATCTTCAGCAGGGCCAAGCCGTTCTCTTGCTTAGCCATCACTTTCCCAGTTAGAGAATGCCCAATCCTTTTAGCTTCTCCCTGTGTCGATCTTTTTTGCCACTCTCAGCAGCCTGTTGAAAAAAACAACGAAGCAATTCAGCCAGCACGCCAGGCTGAAAAGATATTCTTAAATAAGATTTAGAAGCAAGTAGACGAGGGAGATGCAATTGCCCGGCCTGCCGGAGTTGGCTTTGGGGCACGTCATTTTCTTTCAAAACGCTGCCTCCCCCTGGCACCCAAACCCCACTGAAGCGAAGAATAAAGACTCCATTTCACATCGTTTAGGAGGAAAGATCGCAACAAATACACCTACTGGCTGGGTGGTCAATTGTTGGGCCTGCTGTTGTGTAGACTTCTACACTGCGCAGGGTTGGGCTGGATGATCTCCAAGGTCCTTTCCAAACTCTTACGTGTTATGATTTTATAAAACTATCCGGAAGCTAATTACAGTTGGGCTCCAGGAAGAATTTCCTAGTGCTAAAAGCTGTTCCCAGAATGAAACAGGTGGTGGCGAACTGCTACGAAAAGTGTTTAAATAGATGCTGGATGGCCATCTGTCAGGGATACCATATGGTGGTTTCTTGCAGTGGGAAGGGGTTGGTCTAGATGACCTCCAAGGTCCCTTTCAGCCCTGACATTCTATGATTTCAGTCTAGCTCAGGACAAATATACAGGTAGTCCTTGACTTACGACCATTCGTTTAATGACCATTCAAAGTTACGACATTGCTGAAAAAAGTGACTTATGACCGGTACTCATACTTATGACTGTCACAGCATCCCCACAGTCACGTGATCAAAATTCAGGTGCTTGGCAACTGACATGTATTTACAATGGTTGCGGTGTCCCAGGATCACATGGTCGCCAAATGCGACCTTCCCAGGGGGCTTCTGACAAGGAAAGTCAATGGGGAAGCCGGATTTGCTTAACGACCGCACGAGTCGCTTAACAACCATGGCAAAAAAGGTTGTAAAATCGGGCGCGGTTCACTTAACAACCGCATCAATCAGTAACAGAAGTTCTGGTCCCAATTGTGGTCACAAGTCGAGGACTATCTGCAGTAGAATATAGTAAAGCTGGAATTGGCTCTTTAACAGAACAAGAACTTCGACTTGACTCCTATCAAGTTCTCCTTGATAAATTCTTCCATCAGAGCAGCCTTTGAAGTAATAGGAGTGGTCTGGCCGTGCAGAACAGGGGGAAAAATGTCATTAGTGTCATTCTGTGCCTTCAGAAGCTGCTAATGACAAGCACCATTTGCAAAATTAGAAGGAAAAGAAGGATGGAGAATTCCTGATGGAATCTCAGAATGGAGCAGTGCAGATAAGGAGCGTGTCCGAGATATACAGGAGGAACTGGGATGTGACTTCTGGAAGTTTCTTGGACAACGGAGTCCCACAGAGATTGCTCAGTTCCAACCTTCCAAAATGGGCAATCTCAAAATTCACACTCCCAGAATCCCCCGACCAGCAAAGGGTTACGGGAAATGCAACTGCACTACGTCTGGAGGTGGAGGTTGGTCCAAGCTCCCCTGCTTCGCCCCCCCAACCAGTCCATTCCTCCCTCCCTCCCATCAGGAAGCGTCCAATCTTCCACTGTTAACTAGCATTTTTTTTTTAATGACTGCCTTGTGCGCATTGAATTAAACTCTTTGCTCAAAGATGTCCTTCTACATTTTTTCCATAAATATAGGCAATTAACATCCTGGCAAAGCAGTAAAAGCTTTATTAACGCCAACGCTGAACAATCGCTGGGAAACATGGTCAGACCGCAATATATCAGAAGGGGAATCTAGGAAGCGGAGTGGAGAAGCGGGTGGCGTGGTCACCCAAATCCTGTCTCTCACCTAGCTGTGCTACCAACTGCTCTAAAATTCATGCCAGACTCCTGCAGAGCAGGTTTTCCCAAAGACCCTGCGTAGGATCCTTCAAGTGGGAAATCACAACCCTGATCTGAGGCCAGCTAAAGTTGGGTCATGGAGAAATACCTTCTCATGCCCCCAAATCACTCGTTTTGTTGCCAATAAACCAACCAAATGAACATCTGACAAGGCTGAGAGCAGAACTACACATTACACTGCCTGCAGAGTCCACTGTTGCCCAAAGGACCTATGGGCAACTCGAAAAATGAAGAGGAACCCTCACAGGTATCTTTCCAAACAGAATACCACGATCCCACCAGTTGGGCTCCATCGCAGCCCAGTCATGAAAGCTGCAGAGCTCGCTAGGAAAGCACCACAACATCAAATATGGGTGCCTGTTTGGTGTGATTGCAGGGAAATCCCAGACACCAGGGAAATTTGTACACCAAGCGTGTACGTGAAGGAAAAGCTACAAGAGAAAACAGTAGCAGTCGTATTTTTTAAGCTGTAGAAAACAGATTACAAAACTGCCAAACCTGAATGCCATGATGGAATAGATTACATTTTGGGGGGAAAAGGAGAAGGAGAAGGAGAAAGAAAGGGAAAGGAAAAGAGGGGAGGAGGGGGAAGGAGAAGGAGAAAGAAAGGGAAAGGGAAAGAGGGGAGGAGGGGAAGGAGAAGGAGAAAGAAAGGGAAAGGGAAAGGGGAAGAGGGGAGGAGGGGGAAGGAGAAGGAGAAAGAAAGGGAAAGGGAAAGGGAAAGAGGGGAGGAGGGGGAAGGAGAAGGAGAAAGAAAGGGAAAGGGAAAGAGGGGAGGAGGGGGGAAGAAGAAGGAGAAAGAAAGGGAAAGGGAAAGGGAAAGGGAAAGAGGGGAGGAGGGGGAAGGAGAAGGAGAAAGGGAAAGGGAAAGGGGAAGAGGGGAGGAGGGGGAAGGAGAAGGAGAAGGAGAAAGAAAGGGAAAGGGAAAGGGAAAGAGGGGAGGAGGGGTGAAGAAGAAGGAGAAAGAAAGGGAAAGGGAAAGGGAAAGAGGGGAGGAGGGGGGAAGGAGAAGGAGAAAGGGAAAGGGAAAGGGGAAGAGGGGAGGAGGGGGGAAGGAGAAGGAGAAGGAGAAAGAAAGGAAAAGGGAAAGGGAAAGAGGGGAGGAGGGGTGAAGAAGAAGGAGAAAGAAAGGGAAAGGGAAAGGGAAAGAGGGGAGGAGGGGGGAAGGAGAAGGAGAAAGGGAAAGGGAAAGGGGAAGAGGGGAGGAGGGGGGAAGGAGAAGGAGAAAGAAAGGGAAAGGGAAAGAGGGGAGGAGGGGGGAAGGAGAAGGAGAAAGGGAAAGGGAAAGGGGAAGAGGGGAGGAGGGGGGAAGGAGAAGGAGAAAGGGGAAGGGAAAGGGGAAGAGGGGAGGAGGGGGGAAGGAGAAGGAGAAAGAAAGGGAAAGGGAAAGGGAAAGAGGGGAGGAGGGGGGAAGGAGAAGGAGAAGGAGAAGGAGAAGGAGAAGGAGAAAGAAAGGGAAAGGGAAAGGGAAAGAGGGGAGGAGGGGTGAAGAAGAAGGAGAAGAAAGGGAAAGGGAAAGGGAAAGAGGGGAGGAGGGGGGAAGGAGAAGGAGAAAGAAAGGGAAAGGGGAAGAGGGGAGGAGGGGGGAAGGAGAAGGAGAAGGAGAAAGAAAGGGAAAGGGAAAGGGAAAGAGGGGAGGAGGGGGAAGGAGAAGGAGAAAGAAAGGGAAAGGGAAAGAGGGGAGGAGGGGGGAGGAGGGGGGAGGAGGGGGGAAGGAGAAGGTCGGGGAGGGGGAGGGAAAGTGTATTGATGCTTTTGAACATTGGTGTTGGAGGATATTCCTGAGAATCTCAGGGATAGTCAAGAAAACAAACCAATGGATTCTAGAACAAATCAAGAGTTTTCACTTGAGGCACAAAAGACCAAGTTCAAATGATCATATTTGGCACGTTATGCAAAGACCTCGCTCTCTGGAGAAGGCTTTAATCCTGGGAAAGATGGAAGGAAAGAGGAGGAGGATCAACAGCAAGAGGGGCTGACTCAGTTACAGCAGCAATGGGTGCACAGCGGGGAGATCTGAAGGTTGAGGACAGGCCATCCTGGAGAAGGTCTATCCATGTGGTTGCTAGGAGCTGACATTGACTTGAGGGCATATAATCAATCAATCAATCAATCAATCAATCAATCAATATATCCCTCACACCATGCCTCCATGTCCAAATGATGTAGCAGTGGATTCCTGCACTGGGCAGGAGGGTTGGACTAGATGATATCTAAGGAACTGTCCAACCCATATATTCTATGATCCTGTGGCCACTTTTCAAGAGAAGTTGGCTCCCATTTGCCTCCCACTTGATATCATTGACAGAAGCACTGATGGAGCAGCATGACTTTGAGAAAACAGTCACACATCTTTTGCCCCATAGCCTCCTTCCCCAGGAAGAACTTATTCATACAAGTCACTGACATTTTTGGTAAATTAAACATATTAAAGCATTAATTTAAAATATTGTTTGAGCAGAAATGTAGAGCGCCATGGAGATGGCCTTGAAGGGAATATTCAGAAGCCGTTACAGAAAAAACAAGGGCAATGTGCATCACAGTCCGGGAAATGGCCAGATTTTCTCCTGCCCACCAGGTCCTCGGGAGTGACAGCATGTCAGGAGAATGTAGAGCTGTTACAGAAAAGATGTCTGAGTCCCAGGAAACAGAAAACGGGAGAAAAAAACTCAAAACAGCTCTGCCATGATTTTGTTAGGTGTAAGTTGGAGTAGAGAGGGACCTTGACAGCTTTCAAGGTTGAGGTAGACAAGGTGGAGGAGGTGCTAGGAGTCTGGCCATGTACTTTATAGCAGCTGGAGTATTATAACGGCATCTTGAAAGTCTTCTAAAACCAGGTTAATAAAATACAAGTGTCATGCCCAATTGTGTAAAGCTCATGGTGGTTTGACATAAGGACCGGGTTCATGCAGCTGGCGATGGGAGTTCCACAAAGGACCCAACCCCATTTCAGTTGAGCAAAGGCTTGGTGTAGTTCTTCTCTTTCAGAAGCAAACTGGGATGCGACACAAATCTGGATTATAGTTTGGAAAGACCACCACTCCGAAAAGAAAAAGAGACAGACTAGCCCCCGTGTTTTTCACCCTTGGCAGCTTTAAGATGGGTGGACTTCAACTCCCAGAGTTCCAAGTCCACCCATCTTAAAGCTGCCAAGGGTGAAAAACACTGGACTGCTCTGCGGGCTGAAAAGGTCAGCCAGCAAAGGCCGAACGTAGCTAATTCAGACGCCTGGGCGAGGCAAGAAGAGAAGTCCTCCTTCTACATTGTGCTGATCAGGAGGAGGGACCGCCATGCTACTAATCAGCTGGGGACGTTCCACTGGCATCATACTTTCCTGCCTTCCTCTCGAAACCGATTCACGGGCCTGTCACTTGTATTTACAGTAGAACCTAAAACTTCATTTCCTTTGGAAACACACCATCCTTCTGCCATCAATATCCCTCAGTGTCATCTGCCTTGTTGGGCACCACCGAAGTAGCCCCATGCTGGACGTTGGACCTCTTTGCCTACGGCCTCTCCAAGACACACAGAGAGAGAGAGACGTGTAGGAATCATAAAGGAGGGGCAAAGATCCAGCTGAAGCACTAACTGGATCCAAACCATCACCACCAGGGTTGGAGAACAGCCTCTGGTCCATGCAGGCAGGAGTGGAGAACCTCTTGCTTTGCTCAACACAGTTATTGTGACATCCACCCAGGTTCAGTCTTGGACCTGATTCCCTCCCCATCCCTCCAGGACAATGTTTCTCAACCTCAGCAGCTTTAAGATGGGTGGACTTCCACTCCCAGCAGGCTGGTGGGGCAATTCTGGGAGTTGAGGTCCACCCATCTTAAAGTTGCTGAGATTGAAAAACACTGCTCCGGGACATTCTGTGGCAGAGATAGCATCTGGCAGCTGTCACTTGCCAACTTGGCTTCATCCCAGAGAAGAAAACAGAACAGAGCTGGATTCAGTCCTTACAGTGCTCAAGAACCAGCGAGCAAGGAAAATATAAAACTGTCCAAAGCTAAAATCCAGTGAAAACAGAGTGACGGATGCCTCACAGTTCCCACTTCCTTACATCTCCTTCTCTCAAGCAATTGCCTAAATTCACAGATGCTGCTGAACCAGGGGGCTGAGGATTAGAGGAAGATCTAGGGCCTTTCTGGTGCTCCCCATCTCTCCAAGGGAGTACTTTTGGCCTTCAGCCCCTGGATTCCTGCCCTCCAAACCTATGCCTGTTGTCCATGTGGTCTCCAGTTCCTGCCACTTATACAGATGCTCACACGGAAGTCACAAAAGGGAAGGTCAACAGGACACAGAACCAATAACCAAAGAAATTAAGTTTGCAATGGTATGTGGGAATGACCTTGGGAGACAGGGTGAAGAGATGCTGCCCAGGGAATGGTCAGATAAGAGAGAGCTTAGCCCACAGCTGCATAATGGATGGAGAAAGAGGCTCGGAAGGGACCCCCCCTAGTTTCTCGGGCTGTAAAGGAGTCAAAGGGAGAGATGTACTTTCAGACTTGCAAGATTCTGTCAATGTAGCTTTACAATAAAGTAGAATTAGCTCATCTGGTCGTGTTTCCTGTCTGGTCTTCCTCATAAGGCTGACAAAGTCCTGCAGTGTTAAGGTCAAAATGGTCCTTGCACAGGATTCCTAAAGAAGGGATCCATAGCCTTGGGGAAATACCATGTTCTCTACAGCACTGTCCAGAAGTTGGGAATGTTTCCTGGGCTTTCCAAGGTGAGCCTAACCAATTACAGTGGTCTTCTCTTCCCAGCTCAGCCTGCAGCTGATGAAAGACCATCCAGGGCCTTCCCCAAAGAGATGGGCCCTCGAGGGCAGCTGAGCCATGTCACTTGTGGCTGTGGCTGCCAAGACCCGGCCTCCCTCTTCGTGCGTTGTGCAGATAGTTGCTGACATTCAGCTTCCTGCTCTGTAGCATTTGCAGGGCTGTCAGAAGGTTAATTAAAATGTGGAAATGTCAAAAAGGGTTTGTTACAACTCCTTTTGGTGAATCCTAAGCCACTGCAGAATTATCTGCCAAGCGGGGGAGAGAGCTTTTCACTCTCGTTCTTGCTGGAGGGACAGGGGAGCAAAGGAAACTTCCAGATTTTGTGCACCACAGTGGGAGCTACCTTCAAAACCTCTTCTGGATAGTTCTGGATGTCCGCTTTCTTTTGTAGTACATACTTCCTACATGGAAATTGACAGCTGGGTGGTGGAAATGGATTCCCCATGCCCTTTTACTACTAAGAGGCCTGTCCTTCAACACCAGAAAGACGAATTTATGGCCTGAATTATGAGTTATGAATGACTTATGAAGTTGCCAACAGACAGGAACTATGTATGGTCAATTATAATGAAATATGACCATTCTTTACTGACCCCACTAAACTCCGTGTGTGCGTGTGTGTGTGTGTGTATGAGAAATCTACCGATTATCTATCATCTCTATTATCATCTCTATCATCTATCTATCTATCTAGTATCTATCTAATATCTATCCATCATTACCTATCTGTCTGTCTATATCATTATCTATCGATCTATCTAATCTATCTCTACCTCTATCTCTCTCTCTCTCTCTCTCTATCTATCAATCTATCAATCATCTCTAACTTTCATCTATCTGTCTGTCATCATCTCCATCATCTCTATCTATCTATCTATCTATCTATCTATCTATCTATCTATCTTTCTTTCTTTCTTTCTTTCTTTCTTTCTTTCTCTTTCTTTCTTTCTTTCTTTCTTTTCTTTCTATCTATCATCTCTGTCATCTATCTATCTATCTATCTTTCTATCTTTCTATCTTTCTATCTTTCTATCTATCATCTTTTCCTTTGGTTTTCTGTTTGTGCTGCTCAGTTAACTGCAGTAAATAAAGGCAAATACCCTAAAACCTGGGAGGGAAAGACAAAGTCACCCCAACTTTTTAAGCACAGAGGATGCTATTCGTGGCTCTCGCGATTTTGAACTGCACTGCTTGGAAGGTCAGTGCACCGAAGCCTTGCCGATCTTCCCTGCTCATTAGCCCAAAAGCTGAGCCCATCCGGCACAGATTTCAGAGACTAACAGACTCGGTGGATTTCTACCGGCTTAACTCTGCATTAGGCTGGGGACATAAGGTGCGCCCGTGGCTTCAGTCTAAGAGGGGAGCCCCGCAGGTGGTGGTGTCGTCCTTAGAAACTCCTACCAGCCTGAAGGCGCCTTCGCAGGAGCCACTGTGAATGTGGCAATCTGCTCTGCGCCCACCCAGGCCTGGCAGGTAGCGGCACCCACATGCTCACGCAGCACGTGACTGGAGCAGGGCAATAGCACCTTGGTGGCGCACTCCCTTCCCCACGTGATCCAGCTGTCAGAGGAGGGAGGCAGTAACAAATTACTAAGCCCGTTGCCCAGATCCAAGCCGCTTCTCCATCTTTGGTCTGACAACACGGTAGAAACCTTCCCTTCTTGCGTTCCCACATCAGCTGGGGAATGCTTTTCGGGAAGGGTGTTTCTTCTTTGGATTTTCTGGAAGAGGAGTGGCCCAGGCTTTGCTGGACACACTTAGTGGTGGGTTCTCTGGGCTTCAGGAGATCCGTAGCAAAGCAACAAGACCTACCAAAGCTGGCTTCCTGTCCCTGTTAGAAGAGCCAGCCCAATTGGCTCTCTACTGCACATATTTTGGAAGATTGTGTTGTCTGCACTTGCAGGCTGGCATAGACATGGTTAAGCACCGCATTAGCTTCAGAACAGGAGAATTAAGCGCGGCCTCAACTCTTCCAAGCTGTCAAAAGCCACTGGGGTTTAAGCTTCAGACGCTGCGGAGCTCCAGCGGATGGTGATCTGCAGCCTGCAAGCTGGAACATCAGCCCAGAAAGGGATTCCTTCCCAAATACTCGCCTGGCCCTCTTCCCCCAGATTGGTCACTCAACCGGAAGAGCTTTGACGTGGTTCTCCACGGCTTTAGTCCCTGCTGGCCCCAAAGATTCGGTTGCTGACCCTTCTTGGGAGATAGTTGCTCCTGGTTCCCCCTTAGCAGACACCACCTCAAACACGGCCCCACTTTGAAGTGGAACATTGGGACTGGTTGGGCTCATCACGTAGTTTTTCATTTACCCTCTTGCCTTTTCTGCAAAAAGGCACCTTTTCTGCAAAGGCAGCACATTTTTACTCGCCCATACCCCTTTGAGACAGCTTGATACCGCTTGAGGGTATTTTCCCAAGCCTTGATATTCTCTTGCGGGCCTCCGGCGGTCACCAGGAGAGACATCGTCACCATGGAATGGTCTTGGAGAAAGCCCACCCAGCTCCAAGCTACAAAACACCCTCAGCATCCATTTTCATTCTCTTTCTAATCATCTTGGCTGCCAAGTGGTTCCTGTTTCAATTTCCTGGACCCTGCGGTTCCTAAAATACTGGTGTCTGATAGCCCTTCGCACCCTCTGGATTGGGTGAAGGCATGTGGCCTGTTCATTCATCTTGAAAACCCAACTAATAAGGACAGCCTGAGGCTAAAGTTAGCCCCAGGCTTAAGGGAGCCTTTCTTTGCTTTATACGCCGGCTTGACGCCTCCAGCAAGAAGACAGGACAGCGCCACCAGATTCCCCACGGAATGCTGGGTTCTCCAATCCAAGCAGCGCAACCCTCCCCCCCCCGGCTTGCATTGCATCCTTTTCTGCATTCCTGGATTGCTGACTGTGCAGGTGCAGATTGCGTGCATCGGTATGGGATGGCCCTTCCCATGCAGATGCACACATCTGCTGACTTTGGAACATCAGGAAGAGCCAGGCTGGATGAATGCCAGTGTGTGGTGTGTGGTGGCAAGGGCCCCATGGCCCGGGCCCCTCCGAGCAACACGCCCTATCAGCTGCTGCAACTTCCCAAGCTGATTGCATTTTCCGGAGGGGGCCACCAAAGGTGGTTTTTGGAAGGGAAATCCAGAAGGGTGGGAAGGGGGGGGGAGGGAGGGAAAGAGAGCAGCCGAGTGTCTTGTGTAGCTGTTAGACTTTAAAGGTATATATTTTTTAATTAAAAGAAAAAGACCAAAGCAGTGATGCACCATCATAAAGCAGATAATTTTACAGCTGGATGGTCTCCCTCTGATGTACTTGAAACCCATTTTCAAGCGACATAAAGTTTAACATACCGGTACATCTGCCTACCCACCAGATTCTACATGGAATTTGAAATTTAATTATATTAAAGTATTGTTACGGAGGACCTAGCAAGAATGCTAACCAACTGGAACTTGGAGAAAACCACTTCCATTTTTTTCTGGGGGGTGGGAGGGCAGAGGGCGCAGTCTCTTCTTTCGAAATCGGTTTCTCCCAGGGCCGAAAAATCATTCTGATGCATGGATTTATGGCAGTGTGCTCTCTTGTGTTATTGATTTCAAAGCAGTCTGAAAATGTTTATCCACTTGTACGTTATTTGCTGGCACCAGACCTCGGGCTCCCCCATCTTAGCTTTGCCCTCGACATCAAGCTCCTGCTCAGACATTGTACGTAGAAAACAGGGAGTCTTTTTTAAACAAGAAAAACGATACTGAATATATTTTCATTAGCAGCATAAAGGGCAGAGAGGCTGAAACTGGATACCTTTTATGGCATAGTTATTTATAATTTTCGCCACTCATAGGGCAGGAAGGTGACTTACAAACACAGCTGTGCCTGTACACACACGATGGCAAAAGAAAAGGACCAAAAGAAATAGAAATAGCCAAGAGGCATAGGAAAGAGGCAAGGCGCTGTCCAGCAGACGTTAATCCTGACTAAATGCAAATATTTATTATTTCTTTGTCTCTTCTCCTATTTTGTCTCAGTCCAAATGGCATGGGAGTGATTTTCTTGCTTGCTTCCTAATACTTTCAGCCAGCAGAACAAAAGGCGGGGGCATTTTCACATTTTTGGGCAGGAACATGGGCACACAGTCCAATGCCCAGTTGTGGTGTCATGCCTTGAAGCTGCCAACATCCATTCCAAACACTTAATGACATACTGAAATTAGATCTTTTTTAAAAAAATTTCTTTTACGCTAATGAACAAAACAAAATCCAACGCAAAATCTAGCTGTCAATCAAAGGTAACGCAGGGGTGTCCAAGCACCACCCTGCACATTAAAAAGGCATGTCTGTGACCACCATCTTGACTTTTTTGACCCCCTCCCCATGGAAGTAGACAAGAGTAACCCACATAAACAGACATGGGCACACCAACACAGCCCAAAGCAATTTTCTATAGGTTTTTATTGCTGGACTGGGCCACTTCAGATCTAAGCTTTTTTACCTTAAGCCAGTGTTTCTCAAACTTGGCCACTTTAAGATGGGTGGACTTCAATTCCCAGAATTCCCCAGCCAGCCTTGCAGAGCATCGTAAGGAACAGCCGATGGAGGCTTCAGAGCCAGGCTGATCTGGGACAAGGTCCATTAGCCCTTGACTTGGGAACACGAGGTTCCAGCAACTCACCGAGATGCCACCTGAATAAGGGTGGGAATTTTGCTTATTTGCTTTCCAAGATCATAGAATCATAGAATCCTAAGGTTGGAAGGGACCTTGGAGGTCTTCTAATCCAACCCCCTGCCCAAGGCAGGAGTCCTCATACCATCTCGGACAAATGGTTGTCCAATCTCTTCTTGAACACCTCCAGCGATGGAGCACCCACCACTCCGGGAGGCCAGCTGTTCCACTGCTCAACAGTTCTCACTGTCAGGAAATTCCTCCTTGTCTCCAGGTTGGGTCTCCCCCAGATGAGCTTCCACCCATGGCTCCTTGTCCTACTCTTGGGTGCCAAGGAGAATAAGTCAACGCCCTCTTCCCTGGGGCAGCCCTTCAAGTATGGGAAGATGCCATCATGTCTCCCCTCCGCCTTCTCTTCATTAAGCTAAACATAGCCAGCTCCTTTAGCCGTTCTTCATAGGATTTGGCCTCCAGACCCCTGATCAACTTTGCTGCTCTTCTCTGCACTATTTTGAGGGCCTCAGCAGTATTCCAATTGTGGCCTCACGCGTGCGGTGTAGAGCGGTACTATCACAGACCTTGTACCCTAACCCCATATTTCTTGACACGCAACCTGATTAATGGGATGCAGTGGGAATCTCGTCCCCTGCTCAAGCTCTGCTTGACACCATGGCTTCTAACCAAGTGAGAGAAAGCCCCTGCTTCCATTGGGGGACCGGCTGCCCTGAGCCAGTTGCCCCAGTGAAAAATCAACATTGTCAGGAAAGTTTGGGAACCCTGCCTGGTCAAGAAATTATGTTTATTACAGCCCTAAGGCCAGATACAATCAAAATATCTAGTAATAACTAGTATTACATTCATATCTATATCTGTACCGATCTATATCTTTCTGAAAAACAATAGGTATGATACAATCAAAAGATAATTAAGAATAAAATTACTAAAATAAATCAGAATAAAATACTATTTTAAGACATTCTAAACTTAAGTAATGGTGCAGAGTATCATGCAGAGGATATTTTTCAAGTCCTTGTCTGAAAGAAGTAGCCTTAAATAGAAATCACACTCCCAACCTGGAAATTCAGTTCGAAAACATGCAAATGTGAGTAGATGAACAGGTACCGCTTCGGCAGGCAGGTAACGGCATTCCGTTTAGTCATGCCGGCCACATGACCACGGAGGAAGTGTCTACGGACAAACGCCGGCTCTTCGGCTTTGAGACGGAGATGAGCGCCGCCCCCTAGAGTCGGACACGACTGGACTTAATGTCAAGGGAAACCTTTACCTTTACTAGAGTCCTTATATAGGGAACGGTATAACAACATACGACTTAGGGTTGCTACTGAGCCATCATCATATGGGCATAACTGAAGGTACATTTGGGGTATCCTTAAAACATCCAAAAAGGACTGCCTGGTCAAGAAAAAACACAATGTGGTCCTCCGCAACCAGGATGGGATTTCGTGATGTTGGTCTGTTCGAACAGACCGAGAGGCATGGGGCTGGGGATGGGGTGGTGGCTGAAGGGTTTATTTCTTAGCATCACCTTTGAGGCCATTATTTCAGGGCTGCATCATAAAACAAGGCCTCGTTACGGGAAAGGTAGTCTGGCTTCCAAGTAGCAGATGCAGGTGGAAAAGCTTTCTGAATTACCTTCACGCCTGATGGTCCAAGGGGGACCTGAAGGAGGCCTTCACCCTCAATTAAGCCGGCCTGATTAGCAGCCGCACCCCACCATCTCGGGACGGACCCAGTGCCTTCCTGCTGCGGCGTCCTCCAACTCCCCATCTAATAAACTCCCTGAAAGGTCCAGGCAATTAGCTGGGGCAGGAGTCATGATTAACCATGGGCTTAATCAACGTTAATAACGGCTCTGAAAGGGGCTGGATCCCAGCAGAAAGAGGGCAAGCCGCGACGGGGGAGACAGCAAAACATCCACCATGCTCCAGAATCCACCGCAGGCTTGGGAAAGCTGATTCTCTGGCCCTGCTAGGTTCAGTCTGTTTGATTGGGTTCAAACCATGGGCATAGCTCATTTGTTGAATGCCTCCATTATTGCGCTCATAGACTATACCAAGACGGAGAGTAATCAAAGGGGTTGGAACGGGCTAAGCCTCCCTGAACTAAACTAACCATGGCTAACAGAGCTGCACATGAGGTGCAAGTGGTTTCATTAAGGCTGTGCTACAGACCCCAGGGTTGGATGGGGCAGGCAACATCCATCCTGTATTGGTATGTGGGAAAGACCTTGGGAGATGCTGCCTAGGGAATGGTCAGAGAAGAGAGGACAGAGCCCACAGCTGCATAATGGGCACAGAAAGAGGCTCAGAAGGGATCCTCCCTGGTTTCTCTCGCTGGAAAGGGGACGGCGGGAGAATTATATTTCAGACTTGCAAGATTCTGTCAAAGTAGCCTTACAATAAAGTAGAATTAGCTCTTCTGGTCCTGTTTCCTGTCTGGTCTACTTGGTAAGGCTGACACACCCTTTCTGAGAATTAGTATTAAAAGGGAATGGTCAGATAAGAGGAAATATAGCCCGGAGCTGCATAATGGGCAAAGAAAGAGGCTCAGAAGGGGCCCTTCCCAGTTTCTCAGGCTGTAAAGGAGATGGAGGGAGATTTGTACTTTCAGACTTGCAAGATTCTGTCAAGGTAGCCTTACAATAAAGTAGGATTAGCTCATCCGGTCATGTTTCCTGACCAGTCTACCTGGGAAGGCTGACATCGATCTTGCAAGTATGCTGGCTGGGGAATTATGGGAGTTGAAGTCCACTAATCTTAAAGATCTTCAGCAAAGGATCGTTACCTTGTCGTGGTGCTGGAGCTTGAGCACCACAATGATGCCATGAGCTAGACCGTGAAGGGCCACCCAAGACGGGAAGGTCATGACAGAGAGGTCAGACTAAATGCGATCCCTGGGGAAGGTAATGGCCACCCACCCCGGTATTCTTGCTGTGAAAACTAAATGGATCCCTTGGGAGAGGAGCAATGACCAATCTCGATAAAATAGTTAAGAGCAGAGACATCCCACTGACAACAAAGGTCTGCATAGTTAAAGCAATGGTGTTCCCCGTAGTGACGTATGGCTGCGAGAGCTGGACCATAAGGAAGGCTGAGCGAAGGAAGATCGATGCTTTTGAACTGTGGTGTTGGAGGAAAATCCTGAGAGTGCCTTGGACTGCAAGAAGATCCAACCAGTCCATCCTGCAGGAAATAAAGCCAGACTGCTCACTTGAGGGAACAATATTAAAGGCAAAACTGAGATACTTTGGCCACATAACGAGAAGACAGGACACCCTGGAGAAGATGCTGATGCTGGGGAGAGTGGAGGGCAAAAGGAAGAGGGGCCGACCAAGGGCAAGGTGGATGGATGACATTCTAGAGGTGACGGACTCGTCCCTGGGGGAGCTGGGGGTGGCAACGACCGACAGGAAGCTCTGGCGTGGGCTGGTCCATGAAGCCACAAAGAGTCGGGAGCGACTGAACGAATAAACAACGACAATCTTAAAGTTGCTGAGGTTGAGAAACACTGATCTAGACCATGGCTTCTTGTCAGTTACAGTATGAGCACCCTGCGCAGAGGCACTAAAGGAAAGCGTCTTTGCCACCTGACTTCTAACCAAAGGTCACAACTGTTCGCCCTGCCAATAATATCGGTGGTGCAGTCCTAGGGCACGACAACAGGTTGCTCGGAGGAATGCTAAAATTAGTTTTATTTTAATGTGGGAGGGAGGGTGTTCCAACGGTTTTGGGGAGTGACAAGTGCCCCGAGAACGACTGGAAGAAGGAAGAGGAGGAGAGCAAAGCAAAGAAGTGATGCTATGGGGAACTGATGCAGGGAGCAGAGACAGTCTAGATGGCTGAGATGAAGCTGAGCTGGATCTGCAAATCCCGGAAGGGAAGGGAAGGGAAAGCTAGGCCTGCACCTTTGAAGGCCAGGCAGAGGAGTGGTTAGATTTATTCCTAGACTAACCCAGGAAAGGAGGTTCCCTTTCAGAGGGATTGGAGTTTCTGTGGGGTCCTCAGAAAAGACCGCTGGCAGTCTGGAAAAGAAGCCCCAAGGAGGTCAGCACCAATAAACCGCAAGAACCACGCGTGTCCATCTGTGGCGAGAGGTACCAGCCTCTGCCTCATCAGTCAGTGTCCATTAGGCAGAACAATTAAATCTTTATTTGATGCTTCCTTTACCAATTACGTTCACAATCGCCTGGAACAAATAGAGGGGTGGGCAAACGGGAAGCAGCAGCAGGGTCGTGCCTATGAATTTTTAACAGCTTGGGGGTGGCTGCGAAGGTAGATGATGGATCTGCCCATCTGCTTGGACCTTGACCGCCAGCCACAAGGATGCCATGTTCAGCCAGTCTGGGTGGGGGTGGCAGCGCCAAGACCAAGCAAGTGCCAACATCCAGAGAAACAGGCCCTGGGAATCAAAGTTGGGATGCTCTTGCAAGAAGAAAAAATAGGTCTGCAGGCAAGGTTTCCAGGGTGTGGGAGAAGGTATCAGTCAGCCCTTGCAAGCATCCAGCCAAGGTCGCCACCCAATGCAAAATAGAGAACATGGGTTACTTGGCCAGGAACGATTCAGCCGCCCCACTCCTCCCTTCCACCCAGCCAGCAGCATTCCAAACATGGGGGGAAATATTTTCATTTAAATGCAAAGTGGATGAGATCAGAGGCCCAGATAAAAGGATGCACAAATGATTTCTCTCCAGGTAAACTCAATCGACGGTGCGCCGCTCATTTTGCACTTTCCCATCAACCGCTTGCAAGTTGTTTGTGTACGGGTCTCAAAATTACGTTCCTGGCTTTTCCCCTCCACTCCTTAAATTGGCTTTGGAGCTCCAGCTGGGCAGGTTCCGGTGACAAGTTTGCAAGTCTCATCTGCTTAAAGGGGAAAGAGAGGGGAAGGGAGGACTTCAACCAGCACCACTTTCATCTGTACAGGTGATGCGGTGGCTGGTAACTGAAGAAAGCCTGCATTAAACATTCATCTCCCCAGCAAGAGGCCGGGAACACGAGCCTTCAAACTCCTCTTCCATCAAATGCCCCACCGAGAACCCCGACGAGGCAGCTAAAAACTCACAGCGAGGAGGAACAAAGAGGAGATGGCTGTGTGATGAGGAACACCCTGCCGAGGACGAATCAAAGTGGAAAGGCGTCTCTGGGATGCAACCGATGCTGGGTTTAGGATTCACAGCAAAGGCCGGGAGCATCAGAGGGTGGCACAGGAGAGGCTTAATGTGGCACGTTTCTCTGCTCCACGGTCGTCCCCAGTGGAGGGCAGATGTAGTGGCCACTCACGGCCCCATTTGTTCACCCCGCAGCCTCCTCGTGGGCTTTCGGCGCCCTTCTGACGCAGACACCCCTTGCCAGGGGCGACCTCCTTATCCCTCCCTGCTGTGCCATCCTTGCAGAATTGCCACGGTTAAGAAAGAGGGGGGAAAAACCCAACAGGCCATCACGCGTCGCTTGCCAATCGACTTCCGCAAAGTGCCGGGATACAGCGGCTGGGACACGTAAATAATAATGTATGGGTTGGATCCCAAAGAAGTGTGGACGGATGGGAAAAAAGGAAGCCGCGGGAATATTCCCACCCAGCCAAGCTTGGGGAGGCGCATTTGCGCATCAGCAGCCAGGGCGGCTCTCTTGCCCAAGGAAGGAGGGGAAGGGCCCTGCAGCTGGCCCGCAGCCCCTCTGGGTCCCACCTGTCGATACTCCAGGCCGCTTTGGCCCAAGGAGATGTCAATTAATTATGTGAGCTTTAGGCAATCAAATCGATGGTGCAATCGCTTTGGGGTAAACGGGCATGGGAGTGAGAGGCAGAGGGCTGAAGCCAGGCGGCCGGCACAAGCAATTGCAACTAGAATATAGGAAGGAACAGAGAAAAGACCCTGGATGGGGGTCTGATTAGGGTTTTTTTCCCCCCTTTTGGTCAATCAAAATGATTTTTTAACATTGCAGACCTTCAGATGACCACAGCATGGCAGTCAAAGGATGCCAAAACCCCTGGCTCTTTGCCGCCATCTATTGAGCATCGCAATTCCCGCCGGATGATGAATCTGATCGTGCTCCCTCAATGTCAGAATCCAGACTGACCCAAGAGCGTCCTGGCCACCTTGCATTCCCTCATTAGCCTTTCTCTTTTGCAGAGGGCAGACCTCCTTGCTTATCCTACGTTGTCTGTCAAACGCATCGCTCTTTTCTGCCCTTCCTCGTCACAGACGCAAATCATTCAGCAAACCTTCTGCATTCGCCTTCCAGCAGCCTCAGCCCAAAAGAGGCACACCCACCAGATCCATCAAGACCTTTATGCCATCTGTCAAGACATAGCGTGTCTCTTGATATGGCAGCCTGGGTGCGATTTTACCCGTGAGCATCATTTGGGTATAAATATCAGCTTCTTTAAAAAATATCAAGAGCCCCCTGTCCCTTTTAGTAAAACTCTTCTCCTTTTGCTGATGACAGGGAACCAGGAGAGAATGAGAAAGTTGGCTGTAATCCTCACCGTCTCAATCTTTGTGCCAGATTTCTAGAGGAAGAAACTTTGCAAATAAATGTCCCCAATATAAAGTATTAAATATATATTCCACTGGTGAGAAAAGGAACAACGGCTTACCCCACTTCCTATTTTTCCGATGCCCAACAAAATTGGGAAAGGGGAGGGAATATCATTAAAGGTTAATTATCAGCAACTTAAAGGTTATTTTTGCATATCTCACCTCCTGGACAAAAGCTGGCTCTTCATTAAGATGCCAGAACATAAATTAAGCTGTGAGGCATTTAAAATGCCACAAAGCCTTTAATTTTATTACCCAGTTAAATATCACGAATAAATATGAGTTTGCGGGATTCTCCTGCGTTGCTTGGACTTTTGTTAAGAGGGGTCCTCCTCCGACTTGGGGTCAGCAGACGGATGCCGTAAGAAAGCAAAAAACCTAAAATTGCACCTGGGCCCTCTGGCGATCCCCCCTTATCCATCATCTATTCACAAAAGGCCAACCCCCTGGATTTCCCCGGTGAAAATGCCTCCCTCCTGGCACAAAACTGTCACTCCGTGCAACTCTAGGTTGGTTTCACCAATGGGGGAAGCCAGATTCACTTAACGATCACTTAACAACCGCGGTGATTCATTTAATGACCATGGCAAAAAAAGTGATCTCTCGGCTAGAGATCTGCTGACTCAGCGCAGGGCTCTGGCTAATGAGGAGAAAGAAGGCGATCTTGATGTCAGGCCCCAACATGTATCGTTCTGTCCGGATTTGTTCTGTATATCCTTCTGATCTTTATCCTCTGGCCTACTATTACTAGTAATAAAGGGAAGAAGGAGATACAGCGGAGGAACAGAGATTCAGCCATCAACGGGCACCGTCTAGAGTTGATGCATGCCAACACGCGAAAGGAAACATCTTCAGTTGCATGGCTGGTGCTAATAAACACGGATATATTTCCTTGAGGAAGGAAGGGAGAACGTTCAACAGGAAGAAAATGTACAAGGCTGGCTGGGGGATTCTGGGAGTCGAAGTCCACCCATCTTGAAGTGGCCAAGCTTGAGAAACACTGCTATGGAGCATAAAAGATGAAAATGTGAGGTCAGAAACCTGAGATTCGTCTCAAGTCTCCCAGCACTGTTTTGTTTACTGAGCCAGTAAATATTTTTCTCCCCTCTTTCCTCCTCAGGCAGTCTTCACTCTCTCTAACTCTTTTTCTCTTTTTCTTCCTTTTTGATAAGCCTGTCAGGTGCCTGTTAGAATATTTATTCCAGTATTCTCATAGATCAGCTGAAAGTGGTACGCCACGCTCCTGGTTTGCTCTGCGGGGCCTCGATCAATGGCTGATCCGCACACGTATTCTATAACAGCCTCCCCCACGGAGAAAGCTGGTTTGGCTTCTGGGAAACCGGCACTATATCGGGTCTTTGGAAGCGAGCAAGCAGTTCAGACTTCAGAGCGGGTCGTTCCTGTGCTTTGTCGCTCCCAGGTAGGGGTAGACTTGTGGTCTTTGGCGTTTTCATAGCTTGGGGAAATACTGGTAGTCCTCAACTTACGACCATTTGTTTAGCGACCGCCGGAACTTAGAACAGTGCTGGAAAAAGTGGCCTGCGACCAGTTCTCGCACTTACGACCATCACAGCATCCCTGCGTCATGTGATCAAAATCGGGGCGCATCTACGTACAATGGTTCCAGCGTCCCGGGGTCACAGGATCACCATCTGCGACCTTCCCAGCTGGCTTCCGACAAGCAAAGTCAATGGGGGAAGCCAGATTCACTTAACGATCACTTAACAACCACGGTAATTCATTTAATGACCATGGCAAAAAAGTCATAAAAGCAGGCATGACTCACTTGATGACCACCTCCCTTAGCAACGGATGTTTCCGTCCCAATTGTGCTCATAAGACTACCTGTATCTGTTTCCTTCGTTCTTTAAGATTTCCAGTTCCAGCTCTGAAAAAGGTGGGACAAATCTGGAGTTTTTCCCCATGGAATAATACAGCTCTGATCACTCTTCTCACTGGGAAACGGCATAAGCTGATCCATAATCACCATAAGCCTCAGGGATGCTGTGATGGTCATTAGCGCAAGGACCGGTCGCAAGTCACTTTTTGCACCATTGTTGTAACTTCCAACAGGCGCTAAACGAATGGTCATAAGTTGGGGACGGCCTGCATTTCCCCAAGCTCTGAAAACACCAAAGACTTTGGTCACGGTCGTCGTCGTCGTCGTCGTCACCATCACCGATATCATTATGCTAGACTGAGTCCCAATCTCCGCCTGACTCTGAAGTATTCAAATGTCTTCTGTATCACTCTGAGCAGAAACAAATGATCGATCTGTGCCCAACTCGATCCTTAGCCTTGGACATACCCGTGAGAGCCAGCTTGGTCTAGTGGCTAAGGTAACAGGCTAGAAACCAGGAGGCTGTGAGTTCCAGTCCCGCCTTAGGCCTGAGAGCCAGCTGGGCGGCCTTGGGCCAGTCCCCCTCTCTCAGCCCAACCCACCTCACAGGGTGGTTGTTGTGGGGAAAATAGGAGGAGGAAGGAGGATTAGGGATGTTCACCACCTTGAGATATTTATAAAAATTGTCCTCCTATGCCAAACCTAGAACCCTTCTTCACTTACATCTAACTATGCTTTGTCAACCTCTATTTTTTGCTGTGTCCTCAACATCACCATCTGATCTCCAGCCAGAACCCAAAGCTGCCCTTAACAGCACCAGAGTCAAAGTCATGTTTTTCCCACAGATTTTCCAATGGATGCAACTGACGGTTGGTGCCTTTCTGATGGTGGTGCATCAGGTGTCCCCTAGAGAGTAGGATCACCCTGGCACTTAATGGCATTTTGGCTTATGCGGGCGCGCCCCCTCTTTCCTCCCAGAGGCATTCTGTTCTGGGCAGTGGGAAAGTCTGTCTCTTTCAAACTGGGCACTGCCCCTCTATCTAGGTCACCCTGGACACAGTTGACCAGGGATGGTGCCTGATGGCTCTCTCTCTGTGCTTCAAGGTGCAACTCTTCCCATACTACAAGCTGTTGTTTGGTCTGCTTTTGAATATGGGTTTAGTGATCTTCTGGAATATTGCTAAACCCATCTCCAAAAGGAGCCCATGTGTCAGCTGAAATCAGTTGATAGTTGGGCTCCCTTGGAAGGATGATGTTGTTGTTGTTGTTGTTGATGATGATGATGATGATGATGATGTTGATGTTGATGTTGATGTTGATGTTGATGTTGATGTTGATGTTGATGTTGATGATGATGATGACATGCCGTCAAGTTGTTGTTGACTCTTAGTGACCCCATAGATAGATTTCCTCCATAACCATCTATCCCTAACCTGGTCCTTCAGTTCTTCCAACGGTGTACTGAGTCTATCCAACTTGCCACTGGTGGTCCTCTTTCCTTCCACTTGTGTAAAACAATTGCACAAAACCAGATAAAGTTTTGACCGATGGTTAAACCCCCATTGGTCAAAATCCACCTCCTCCCCAGAGTAAACAAGGCTAGGGGAGCCTACCAACTCCTGTCCTTAAAGCACCCTGCATACAGGAAATAGGACAGCATTGTTTGATGGCATAGTGCCTGTGGAAGGAATCACCAGCAGACACAGGGAGAGCTCTGAGCCAGCTTATTGCAGTGCATCAACGGACTTCTCTTAAGCAAGACATCCTGCCAATGCAGAGGAAGGGAAAAGTCCTTCTCATCTGCTGCCTCACTGCATAATTCATGGGAATCATATTTAAAATTAAATTGTTGAAGATGGTGAGCCAGTCTCAATTGCAACAGCACTTCTGCTATTTAGGGATATTTTAAACAAAATGGGGATGAGCCATCAAAAGGAGTCGTTATTGGCTTTCCAACTCTCCTGGAGTACTGCGAGAGGGGAAAAAAATCTTTACGATCAATATCTATTATTCCAGCTTGGTATACTTTATAGCTTCTGAAAACAAAAGTTTTAAAAAATTGTATACGTGGGGGCTGGCTGACATATCAATAGGAATCTGGCAGAGAAAATCCATCAGCCTTTTAAGAAGCTGTTCCATATCTGCCAGCCTTCCCAGGTAGACCAGACAGGAATCACGACCACATGAGCCAATTCCACTTTATTGTAAAGTTACATTGACAGCATCTTGCAAGTCTGAAAGGACAATCCCACCCCCACCCGTTTCCTTTACAGCCTGAGAATCTGGGGGGGTTCCCTTCTGAGCCTCTTGCCCCTTCCATTAGGCAGCTGAGGGCTAAGCCCTCTCTTACCTGACCGTTCCCTTGGCAGCATCTCTTCATCCCACCTCTCAAGGTCTTTCCCACATACCATTACAATATCTCTACTTAGCCTGGTTTACATCACAGGGACAGGAGACCGGGGAGAGGATAGGTGACAAAATTGTACCCCTTCAGGCTGCGGGTGGAGAATCGGACCTTCTGGTCCCATCTCAGGAAAAGCAGAGAAGGGCAGGAAGAAGTGTTTTCAAAAGATGAGATGGAGAAAGTTGAGGGCACAGCCGCAGGTCTAACGTTCAATGCATTTGCCCTTGGAAGCAAGTGAAGAGTGAAGGAAAAATGGGAGACAGAGGCTCTGGCAAGGGCAGATGGCTGCAGTCTTCATGTTGGCCAACAAGGACGGGACTGGAATGCTCCACTTGTCATTTTCATTTTGGGATGCTTGGGAAGAAAACGGGGCTTAATATCCCCCAAGGAAGCTTAGAGCAGCGTTTCCCAACCTCGTCAACTTTAAGATGTCTGGACTTCGACTCCCAGAATGGCTGGCTGGGGAATTCTGGGAGTTGAAGTTCAGACATCTTAAAGTTGACGAGGTTGGGAAACGCTGCTCTAAGCTTCCTTGGGGGATATTAAGCCCCGTTTTCTTCCCAAGCAGCTTTCTTAGGGTATATTAAGCCCCATTTTCTTCCCAAAGACTCATGCTGTTAAGTACAGCATGAAGATGCTCCAGGAACCTTTCCTTTTCTCAGCCATGTCTCCATAAAGTTGCCTTCATCTCAACCTCACCCATTCCTGAGACAACTCAAAACTGTCAGACAGGTTTGAGACAGTATTTTTCTTCTTCTACTGACATAATTTTCAGGGTGGATCCAATCTGGCGTGCTTCACAGATGATTTTGTTCCAAAACAGGATCTTCCCAGCTCCTGTCGTAGGACATGCTGGACCACCAGCTTCTGTCCACCTAAAGCTTGGCCAGCCCTGCCCACACTGCTTGTCAGATCTTCTGTGGGCTCCTTGTAGACACGAATGTGGTCCTCTTTTGAAAGAGAAGCTTTTGCCAAAGAGGTATTTTTTGTGCTCATTTAATTGTTATTATTCCTACTATTAGTCCTGAGGACTTATGGTATCTTGGTTGCCTGTCCCTTGTTTGCAAAGTGTCTAGAATCAGTAAATCCCTCTTCACTAGGTTCAACTCTGACCTTTAAGAAACATGGGCCTTTGGGGCACGAAATTAGTGGAACAACTTTGGGCAAGAAGGATTAAGACCTGCATCAGAAAACACCCAATGATTTTTGTGCTCTTTACTTGAAAGGCACCTAGAAACTGTAGCTGGCCCCTTTTTTTAAAAGGATTATTTTCTCCTTTTCCTTTTGAAAGAATTTCTTCCCGGCAAACAGACGTGACATAGTATTATGACCTTAGCATTGTTCATTAATTCAGCACCACAATTGTTTTCGGTCTTCATTTCAAACCAACTTTGACTAATCTCAGTTTTAATGACACAGGAAATGAAATTTCCCTTAATAAAACAAATTATTAATATTTACTGCCCCTATTTTGACACAAACACTGAATAATTCATCAATTAACACTGCAATTAATTATATAATGCAAAATTAATATTTTGCACAGATCTCTGCACACCTGCAGAACACCCCTTCCCCTTCATTGTCAGAAAGCACTCCTTGACACAATTAAAATGCATTCTGACACATGAAACATCTCCTTTCTATTGTGAAGCTGCAGAGACCCCTTTAAGAGCCGTTGTGCAATTTATAAAACTGAGCAGCTTCCACAGATTAGGTGGGTGTGCATGGATGCCCACAGGGGAAGCACATAATGCCACATACGTCATCACGTCCTTGTACTAATGACCTGGATTAGGCCATTTGCAATTTGTAATTAAATAATTCGCTTCACTGGCCTGATGATGTGATAAATGGTTGTGACATCAGTGCAACTTCTCCCAGATACTTATGGGAGGGAAAAGTTGAATTAATGTCCAAAATCTGGGGAGAGCTGAACAATCTGATCAAGATCCAAGGAGAACACCAAATTCTCCTGCAACGACTTGTTTTTAATCAGGAGAAGCTGTGGACACATCATCTAGGGATGTCACGTCGATGTTGCAGCCACCAAGGGGCTTCATTGGTGACCATGATGAAACCTTGGTCTACAGTTGCTAAAATAACTTTCTGCATGGTGGCAAAAGAGCTTCTGATTCCTATGGAATCAATAGATTTGAGAAGGATCTATCCAAAACACCTCCGATGGCTCTATTTCTCAAACCCCAAAGAGTAGAGCAGACAAAGAAGGTCTAGAGAAGACCACAGAGGGGCTGGCTTTAGAAGGTCCATCCTCTCCTGCACATCATCACCATCACCATCACCAGCATTAACCCCAAGAGAGTTCTCTTAAAGCCTATACATGTAATCCTTCCACGCATGAGGCTCAAAGGTGTGTTTTACACGCTGAACCAAATCTAATGGTCAGGTGTGACTGCGGGGGCTCAGCAACAGCCGTAATTTCGGGGACTGGCCATAAGTACAATTCATGCAGCACCGCCGTAACTTTGAACAAGCGGTTGTTAAGTGAGGACTCCTGTATACACCTTAGACTTTTTAGTTTGAACTCCCTGCTGCTCTTGAATAGGATAACATATGAGATATGCAGGATCTAGAGTTGGAAGCCTTCAACTTCTTTCTGTTGGATCACCTTTTCTGATGAAGCTTTGGAACTGCGCTCCACGGGCTGACGTCTTGTTTCTATCCCTACGTTCATTCAAGGGCTGAGCAACTTGTGACTGTGATTGTTGTGACCAACAAGGGCAGTCCAACTTGGGATTGCATTTCCTTTCTGTCTGCTAGCCTGATGGAAGTCCAGAACAGGTATTCTGTCACCTCCACACCTCTCCTTCCTGCAAAATGCCTTCTCCACCACACAGGATCTCCTTTCTATGTCACTGACATGAAAGTGACTCCCTCCTAGGACAGATACCAGCTGAACAGCCCAAATCTGCAAGTTCTCCAACAATAACAATAACAATGAACAGAGAAGAATTTAAAGAGGGAGGCCTTACACAGTGCAGCAGCTTGCAAAATCACTGCAGGGGCATGAAAATTTCCCTTAGCAGCTGAAAAGTGGGAAGCCTCATTCTACAGAAAGCCTACTTTTGGGTCAACTTACTGTTTTCTTGGGAACTGGACCTTTCAAAGTTTCATGATTTAGTAGCTTAGAATTTGTCAGCAGGGAAATGAGGCTGCTCACTCATCGCAAAGCCATTGCCTGCGAAAGGGAGAAAGTGACTTTTTCTTTTCCTAAAAGCTGGTGGAGCAAAATTAAAATGCTAAAAATAAAACGAGATAGACGACGTAAACTTATATCATCCCAAATAGACACTGATATCACATGTAAATTGCTATTGATTTTGCAGCTGAAATTTGGGGTTTCGGAGGTATTCATCATTGCCAAGGCCAGTGACCTAGAAATGTTGCAAAACAACACGTCTGGTGCCAATTCTTTACGTGGGAAGGTTTTTCAGAGGGGATGTAAGCAAGGAAGCACCACTAAATGGGGCAGGCAAATTGGTCCAGAGTGGTGGAAGAGCTGACTGTAATCTCTGAAGACTCCTGGAGGAAAGCAAACATAGGCTTAATATTCAAAAAGGAAAGAAGGGAAGACCTGGGAAAATACAGACCAGCCAGAGAAAGACACAACAGATTCTCAAGCAGTGTGTCTGTTACTATACATAAAAAAGAACATCCCCCTATTACCACCAGACAGTGTGGGTCTGTCAAAAACAGTTGTGTCAAAATCTCTCTCTTTTTAGGACAGTGTCCAGTTTTGTAGACGAGGGGAATGCCATGGACATAGTTTATCTTTTAAAGCATTTGACAAGTTTTCTTATGATATCCTGATGACAAGATGGATAAATGTGGGCTAGATGGTATGGCAGTCCTGTGGATTAAAACTCCATGAACCGCCACATCTCATAGACAGGTCTTCATTGTCCTAAAGGAACAATGTATCTAGTGAGGTCACCAGAGCTATTCAGCTCCTTATAAATGACCTAAGGAATAGACTGGAAAGGATACTTACCAATCTGCAGACAGCATCAAAATACGAAGATTGGTTAATGCATTACCTTTATACCAAACTTAAGAGGATCAGATTCAACAGTGACAAGTGTAAGGTCCTAAATTTGAGTAGGAAAAATGCACAGACACAGATCTGGCTTGGAAGCAGTGGGTGTGAGGTGGGTTCTAGAAATATTAGTGGACCATCAGCTGAGCATGAGCAATCAGTGTGATACAGCATGCAGAAGCAATGTATATAATCATGGCAGGGGGTGCTTATAGTTCCATTGCACTCTGTGCTGGTTAGACCACACTTGGAATACGGCGTCCACTTCTGGGCACTGTATTTAATGGAGGACGTGGGAAAAAACAGCGGGTTCACAAATAAGACACCTGGAATCCAAGCTTTATGAAGGGCTTAAATGAGCTGGTCACGTTTAGCTTACGAAAGAGAACACTGAAGGGAGACAGTATGGTGGTCTGCCCAAAATCCAAACAGCTGTCAGATGCAAGAGAGGGTGGACCTGTTCTCTGCTGAAATGCAGGGCAGGACAAGGATCAGTGAGTTGAAATTGAAAGAAAGGAGATTAAAGGGGAGTATTAGGATAATTTTTTTGGTGGGAAGAGTGATTAAGACTGCCAAGAACAGTGACGGTCTCCATTCTCAGGAAGTTCTCACATGGCAGGTGGATGGCCACGTGTCAATGATGGTTTATGGATTCCTGGGCTGATTAAGGGGTTGGACTAGATAAGCTATAAAGTTTCTTCTAGCTCACACGTTCTGTGATTCTACGCATCTGACCTCATTCCCACACACCTGATACACTACCCTTACTTTTGCCGAACTAACGCCATGCTCGGAGGATGGGGGATGCTTTCAGAGAAAGTGTTCTGGAAGCTCAAACCCCTGGGGGTGGGGGTGGTGCGACATCTCAGTGTCAAACTACAATCCCCAAACCCTTGATTTCATTTGTGAGAGGGGATTCAAAAGATCAGAAAACCCAACCAATAGCCCCAGATACCTGCTGCAGGAGCAGAAGTGCGGTATCTCCTGACCCACACTTCCACATGGGATCAATGTGGCCACCATAAGTTTCATGCGCCAGGAGGAACCCACAACTCTCAAATGGGATCACCTCCACAGAGGACAGCCCACATGGTACATGCTGGGGTTAGGAGACATCAGCTACTCTAAAAAAGCACCTAAGAAGGATGGCTAAATAATTACGCTTGAGTCCCATCAAAACTATAGACGAATAGAGGTAGTCCTCGACTTACGACCACAATTGGGACTGGAACTTCCATCACTAAGTGAGGCGCTCATTAAATGAGTCATGCCTGATTTTATGGCCATTTTTGCCATAGTCATTAAGCGAATCTGGCTTCCCCCATTGATTTTGCTTGTCAGAAGCTGGCTGGGAAGGTCACAAACGGCAATCATATGATGCCAGGACACTGCATCCATTGTAAATACATGCTAATTGCCAAGCGCCTGAATTTTGATCATGTGACTGCTGGGCCGCTGTGACGGTCGTAAGTGTGAGGACCGGTCTCAAGTCACTTTTTTCAGTGCCCTCGTAACTTTGAACGGCCGTAAGTTGAGGACGACCTGTATACATCACTGCCTGAGCTGCTGTTATATCATGGGATTTCATGCACACGTGCACACCCACTAATGTACACACTCAGTGGCTCTCCAGATCCAAAAGTAAGGCCAGATTAGCACCATCTTTAGAAGACACACCCTTTGGCCAGCTCTGTTCCACAAGGATAAATGCTTCATCTGAATCAACCAGTCCAGACACTCCTTCTAACTCCTGTGAAAGAGCTGTTTTTAAATCCAAGCCAGGCCTGGATTTACGACCTGAGAGAGAACAACTGAGTTTTTTCCTGACTGAATGCAGTTGGCATTCCTCCCTTCACTTCTTGTCTTGGTCTTCAACTGCGCAGGGCAAGATTATCTCCCATTCAAAAGAAGTCTTGGCTTGGCCCAAAAGTTTGATTTAATTTATCTGTCCCGACAATGCCAAAAAAAAAAAAATCTCTGTATCTCTAGTCATTCTAAAATCGAAAACCTTATTTATTTCCTCTTCAAAAATGCAGAGCATGGAAAGTAGAAAATATAGAGCAACGGACTGTTTCCTAAATGAGTGAAGCCTTCATAAACCAGATTAGCTTTCAAAAGGATAAGCCACCTTCACCCTCCCTGCATTTCATTCCCTGCAAGAACACCTAATTAATTTCCCTAATTTTGTTTAGAAATTGCAAAGTATTTCAGATTTCCGTGATGCTACTGTACTTTGTGGCCATTCCGCGTATTTTATTTTTATGAATTCACGCTAATGATTGTGGATTAGCTAGCCAATTTAAAAAAAGAAAGGAAGGAAGGAAATAACTGTGATTACAAGAATCACATCAAAGAGAACACATCACAAAGTGTAGTCTGTTAATTTATCTTGATGTGGCATTTAGTTTTTAATTAGTTTTAATAATACTTAAGTTAACGTATTAGCACATTTTCCAGCCGCCACCAAAAAAGGAACAGTCAGTTTTGACACCAGATGCCATCTGCATCATAATGGAAAGCACGATGGAAGTTTGTATTCTTCAACAGAAATCCAGATAATTTTGTGAAACAGGGTCTTGCGACATCCCTTAACTTGACAGCAATATCCCATTTGATGCCGGACCTGCCACGTGACTTCCTCTGTGCGTGAACTTGTTCCCATGGATCACTTCCTAATTATCACTCCCTCAACAGCCTCTATCTGCTGATAAGGTGGTGGGATCAGAGATAAAGATGTACCATAGCAGATCTCGGATGGCAGCCCAGCATTGGCCCCTTAAATATGGCTGCGTTTGATGGTAAACCAAGACCTGTCTCAATCCACACATGAAGAACTTCTACAGATCTTCTGTTCTACAGCTTCTGGTGGGAATTTTTAGTCTCTTCCCATTCCTTTTCCTTCTTTGACCTCGCTGGACCTCAAAATCAGATTAAAGCAGACTGAATGAGATCTCCCCCCTGCAACCTCTCCCCCACACAATCTCCTTCTCTAGGGCTGTCTTCAAGATCAACCATTCCATTTCCTGTCTGAGACACACCCGCCACCCCATAACATCAGGGCAACTTAGTCCATCCTCCTCTGAAAGGCCACCACAGATGGCAATGAGCATTAAATCAACTCTTGATACAGGCATGTTCTTGTCTTCACGTGTCCAACAGAGATCCTCCAGGAACACTCTTCTACTATCCATTAACCTCCAAACAAGGATATACCTTCTGGTATAATCCTAAATCAAGAACGATAAAATTCCTTCTCCGATAAAGAAAGTAAAATGTGTAGGGCGACATTTCCCTAACTAGGGCTTTGAAACAGAGCATAGGATAAACTTGCTGAAACAGGGGCATGCTAGGGAGTCAAAAAAGTCAAGATGGCAGTCACGATGGTGCAGTTCAAGCCCCACACTTTTTTGCACGTGTCGCAAAAGGGATGGGGCTTCGATTGCCCAGTCCTGATCCATAACCACCGTATTGACTTTTTTGACTCCCTGGCACACCCCTCTTCTGAAAATATATTTTAACAACAAAGAAATAGCACAGCTTGAACCTGCAGTAATTCATTTTTCAAATGCCAGTTTTTCCCAATTTAAGGGAGGCCTATTAATGCAACTCCACAGCTATTTCTAATAACTATTTACATTCAGTGTAATTATCCAAGGTCAATTATGGCCTCCAGAAGCCATCAGAATTATCCAGGAAAAAAAAAAAGAAGTTGATTTTGACAATAGCTCCAACCGCTTAGACCAACATATAATACGTCTGCAAAGAATGCGGAAAGCGTAAATTAATCTTGTGAAGTTTGGCATGGAAGATTCGGGTTTATCAATAAACACAGCCGTATCATCTGCAAACAGAATTATGTTATCGTTCCCTATCTGCATGCATTAAACTGGGAATTGTACCAGTCTACCTAATCACGCAACTAAAGTTTTCGAACACAAATCAAACAATCAAGGGGAAAGTTGGCAAGGCCTCTTTATGACTGTCTCCAATAAAAAGGAATTAGGTATCATCCCAGCGCCCTCTCTTGTGTTTTTACAGAGGAATAAAAAAATTCTAAATGCAAATGTAATCCATTTGAAAAATTCCTGAAGAAGATAAAACTTTGGTAGAATGAACAACAGATACAGGGTCAATAAATTTTATCAGAGGCCTTCTCCGCAGGCTGAGAAGCAACTGCAGCAAAATTCACCATTGTGATTTTAAAACTACAAGGTTTATTAATCATCACAGCTAGTCAGCCCTTTGTTTATGGCGAATAAATTTAAAAAAGGAGGCATCTGGTCTGCTGCAAACCTCTAGCAGGACTTTATTTCCAAGCATGCCCCACCCCACAACGCGGAAGACATCACTGAAAATAAAAACGATGGGCCACCCAATTCTTATGCCTGGGAGAAAAATAATGTGACTTTAGAACATCACATACAGAAAGATGGAAAGTTATCAGCCTGTATTCTGGCCTATGGACAGGTCATGCCTGTTGGGGGTGCCATTTTGTGACAGCGCCCACAGCACACTCAAAGTTTGTGCATCCTCAGGGCTGCTTCCCCTTGCAATATATTTCATGTATCTTCACACACACACACACACACATCTGGATATCAAGATCAACTTGGCAGCCAGATGAGCAACAGTGGAGGACAGGAATTGCTTTTCAGCAGCCTGGAAACTCTGGTTTGTAAGCTAAGCCTGGAAAACCCTGCTTTTATTTTCTTCTTCTGCTCCGATCAGTACTAGCCTTTCAAGGAGGGCTGGAAAACATCTTTGGTGACTTTCTTGGAGGACGTGAGACTGACCATGCTGGCTGCCTCGAAGACTTTTTAGAGAGAATGTGGGTCACGAGGACCTGGGGGAGCCAGCAGGTCAACTGCTGCAGCTCCAGATGTTATGAGGGTCACGAGATCTCCAGGTGACCTCCAATGCGACGTCCTGATGGACTTGACAAGCTCCAGGAACACTGCTGGGGCTCACTTACTGCTCTTTTCTGCCAGAAAAACTCGAGTAAATTCTGCAGATTTGATTGCAAGCTACAGTTTGGTCAAGTGGATGATAGGTTAGTGTAAGCTAGCTCAAGGCCAGGTTTGGAGCAAGTGGCAGTGGGGGGCAGCCCTCCCGAGAACAATAAATCTGCTGGGTGGCTTCCGGTGGTTAAGCAGGATCTGTTCTGCTTGCGCCGGGCACCATTTCATTAAGAAACTTCATGAACTGTCACAGCCATGCAGTTCATTTTTATTAATTTTTTCTCCCAAACAAAATTAGTAGCGGGTGGGGTGGGGGAAAATCAGCCCCGAAGAAGGGGAGTATGTTCCAGTCCAGCACAAGATCAATGTCATTAATTCTTTAATACCAAGAGGCCCGTTTATATTAACTCAGCATTAAACTTCCGCAATTAATTATATATATATATATATATATATATCTATCACAGAGCAAATTCAAACGAGGAACACACACACACACACACACACACACAGACACCGTACACACAAATTTTCACCCTTTGTCTTTCTTTTTTCTCTTCCTCTTGGGACTCCATAGGTTCAGATGTAAATGCAGAGAAGCAAGATATTCTAAGATATTCTAACTCCAAACATGCTGTTTTTGCTCCTTGCTTGGACTAAAGAGATCTTCAGAGCTTGACTGTTGACAGGATAGGATAGAGCAGCGTTCCTTGACCTTGGCAGCGTGAAGATGTGTGGACTTCCGCTCCCAGAATTCCCCAGCCAGCATGGGGGAATTCTGGGATAGAGTCTTGCTGCAAAGGCATCTGATGTTGCTCTTGAGATCCCCCTTGAATTTAGAAGCTGACCAGATCCCTCAAGAGGGGGATTTGTGGGCACAGGAATGAGATGGAACCAGGAGCGTCATCTTGGTTGTGGCTTGGCAGACAGAGGGAAGAAGAGAAAGTCTTTGGCAGTTTAGGGAAGACAGTAAATGGAAGAAGCCCTCTGGCTTGAGGTCCCCTCTTCCAAGACACTTGGGATTATATGAAGGTTACGAGTTCTGAAGCAACTGCCCAGAAACAATACGAGGAACATGGAAAGCGCCTACTAGATATCTATCCGTTCTTCCATTTTGCTTCTAAGGCCATTTCTCTTACTGATGATCCTTGCCAACCACAGGAGTGGGGGCTTCCACACAGACTCTTTCTCCAAGTTTTTTTTAATGATGGCTAGTTTGACCTCAGCCAATGCCCTAGACACATCTGGTGGAAACAGATTTCACAGGAAGAAGACGTTTCCTTTAGGAAGCCATACATCTACAGTATAATCTTCTCTCAATCTCTTTCACCGTGAGGGTGGGACCTAAAGTTCTCCTTCACTGTGTAGCATCCCACTTTCTAAATACCTGTCATCCAGGAAGCCAGGTAATTGAAGGCCTCATGATCTCCAGTCCACATCTGTTCAGAAAGGGAAAGCTAGGGCAGAAGAGGTGGTGGCTTGTACTGTTGAACCCCCAAGAACGCAAACCAGGAGGCTGAATTCAAAATCAAATCAAGTCCTCCAACACACATCCCCAAGTGCATCTGTCTGGGCTTAACCACCCATTGTTCCAGCCACCTTAGCCAATGGATAGGAATCACAGCTGTAAACATCTGCCCTGTTACATGGCGTTTCCCTACCACCCCATTTTGTCTCTTTTTGGATGGCGTCACAGTCAACTCTGCTTCTTCATTGACCTCCTAAATGACCTTCTCAGTATACCTCAAGGACATCAGCTATGGTCAACCCTAGCAGGCAGAGAGAAAAACTAAAAGCAAATCACTTTTTAATGCAGTTCAAATATTTTGAGGGAACTAGTAGGAAAATCACGCCAGGCCCAAGTAGGTAAGCATGATCATAAAATCATAGAATCATAGATTCTGGATTCACATCTAGGTGAGTCCATCTCCCATTTAGTGCAGAAATCCAAATTAAGCATCCTAAAGATGGTTGTCCAACCTCTGCTTGAACACAGCCAACAAAACAGGTCCACCATTTCTCTGAGTCGTTGGTTCCATAACTTCTTACTTCATACTTCTTCCATAATACCAAAGAAGTATTTTCTAACAGTTGGACTCTGCCTTCAAATCTGTTATTCCACTTCTGTCCTCCACTTCTCCTACATGATACCTTTTCAGATGTTTGAAGAATGCTATCATATCCCCCTTAGTTGTCTTTCCTCAAGGTAAACCTTCCTAGCTCCTTCCACTTCTTTTTACAACCCAATCATCCTTGTTGCCCTTCTCCAAACTTGTTCCAATTTTTCTGAACCTTTCTTAAAGTTTGGTGCTCAGAGCTGGCCACGGCACTGAAGGTGGATTGATTAGGTCCATGGTTTGGAAATTCTTCTGCTGAGGGAACCCAGAACTGCATTTGCTTTGCATCCACCTTGTATTGCTGTCTCATAATCAGTTGCAATCAGGAACCGTTCCAAGATCTTTTCCACAGGGGCCTTTTCCAAACCAGGTATCTGTATCTCTGCATTGATTTGCCGATCAAAGGAAGGGCAGCACAAAAATAAATAGCTGCTGAAAGACCAGATACGATGTTTGGCAATAGTTCCCCTGGAACCTATGAAGCTGCCTTACGCTGAATCAAGTCCCTGAATATCTCCTGAGCAGAAGAAGGCCTTTCCCAGCCATGGGCCGTGAGTTGGCAGGAATGGAACCTGCAGCTTTGCCGGATCCCTCCCTGAACTTTGGCAGGTCTAACTAAAGGAAGAACCGGATGGAGGTGCTTCAGCAAGTCAGGCCATTGGTCCATCCGGCTAGTCTAAATGGGAGCACACACCAAGTTTTGGGACTGAGTCTTCCTCAGCTCTCCCTGGCAAGGCCAGACAGAGCACTGAAGCTCAGGAGAACCCATTTTCAATATGTTCCTTGAAGCACTAAGAGGCATAATCTCAAGAAGTAGAACACCATATGGGGAACACCAGCTTCTGTTTGAGATTTAGGCGATAAAGGCTAGTTGGTTTTCTCTGGCCACATGAATTATAGCTAACTTTAAAGTCAGCAACATCTGCAGCAGAAACCCTCATCAACCATTCACACATCTGCTTAGCTAGTATCTGGGTGTCACCACTCAACCCCTACTTCCAACCTTCTTATGAAACTCGCTGGGCTACCAACTTATACTCAGGCTATTGAAAACAGCACATTTAAATTAAATGGAAAAAGCGACCCTACAATTCTTGTGGAATCTTGAAAAGGCCAGTCCTGTTTTCATTCTGTTGTGACATGAACTCAGCTTTCCTCTCGGCTGCAAGATGCTAAATACCAAGAAAATTAACGTGTCCAACTCATTATAGTCAACAGCAGTTCTTGCATCACGCTAGAGTTTTCCCTGCTGCTAATTAGTTATTAAGGATGTTTCGGTCAAACCAAGAAGTTAAAAAATAAAATCAAAAGAGTGTGGTAGATTTTGCACAGAGGGATGGGGATAAATAGCACAAGCAATTTATGAGCAGGAAGTGTCAGTGTGCGTGATAATAGGTAGGTAGGTAGACAGGAAGGCAGATGATTGTTAAAGTCAAAAGACTATTGATAATGCCTTTTACAGGTAGTCCTCACTTAATAACCATTCGTTTAGTGATGGTTTGGACTTATGACGGCGCTGAAAAACCTGACTTACGACCGGTCCTCACACTTATGACCGTCACAGCATCCCCACGGTCATGTGATCACAATTTGGGCTCTTGGGAACCGGTTTGCATTTATGACCGTCACAGTGTCCCATGATCACGTGATCACCATTTTCAACCTTCCTGGATGGCTTCTGGCAAGCAAAATCAATGTGGAACCATGTGATTAGCTTAACAACCACGTGGTTCGCTTAATGCCCATGGTGATTCGCTTAGTGACCACTGCAGAAAAGGTCGTAAAATCAGTCAGATTTGCTTAATGACTACTTCACTTAGCAACCGAAATGCCAGTCCCAATTGTGGTAGTTAAGCAAGGACTACCTGTAGTTCTTCATAACAATCTAATTCAACTATCATTTCGTTAAGAAAAGCCTTGCAAATCTTCTCTTTTTCGAAGCCACAAAGGATCCTACCAAAACTACAACTCTCCAAACATACCTTCAAAAAGAGGAGCACCATTGCCTGAAATCTGATTCTTCCCCATTTCTATTTTTGACTAGATTAGATTGGTCAGAAGCTGAGAAAATAGTAGAAGTGTTCCCTGCTGAGGATAATATTGAAATTTACTTAGCCAATTCTCATTCATTTTGAATTAATTGGACCTGAAATTAATTTGATCCTTGAAACCTCCTCAAAAACACCGCACTCCAAATCTCGATATTGAATGTACGCCAAATTGTCTTGGAATATATGTCTATTCTGTTCAAATATTCACTGAATCTTTGACAACTGCATTTGGCATGAGATATCTGATTCCGATATTTGAAAATAGTCAAGTACTGGCATACAGTAAGGTTCAGATCCATTCAAAAAAAGGCATGCTGGTATGTTTAAGGTGTCAACAGCTTGAAAATCTGACATCTATCAAGACAATTTCAGTTCAAACACTAAGCCACAGCATGGTTTGGCTTTGGCTCAGAATAAGCAGTGAACCCAGCCAACTGAGCTTCATTTTACAAACCACACTTAAGCAAGCCATGATTTAAAGTCTCAGATTAATGTTGCCATGCTGTAACACTTGAGCGTAAGGCTGACTAAAAATAGAGGATCGAGTTCTGAAGCATTCCCTAAATAAACGTGATCTTCAAAACTAAAATGTCAAATGATCTGAATGGTGACATTTGACCATTTTCAATCATTCACTTATTTGCAAATATTAACGATCGCCTTTTACATCACAGCAGAAAGGGTCACCGATCTCTCTTCTCCCCGGTGTAATTTAACCAACTCAGACTGAAGGTTCTTCCTCACTGTTACGACTAGAAGTATAATTTATTGTAATGAGCTGAAGTTGCAAATGTTTGCAGCCACAAAGAGCAACTTCAAACATCCAGCTCTTCCCCAAGAGGGATGCTGTAGCAGATTGTTTTTTTTAAAAAATTGCGATATAGCACCTCCATGCTTCTTAATCCTTGGAAACCAGGTTTCGAACAAAACGACAGCCGAGATTGTGGGGATTAGAAGGTTCTGACGGCACGGAGAGCGATGCCGGTTCATCTTGAACAAGTGGGTTGCAAAGTTTCCAAAATGTGGTTCCTTGGAAAGGGGACCGGGAGGGAGATGTCCCGCCTCCTGCAAACACTGAATGAACCAACGAAGATCAAGGGAGAACATGCTGCTGGTATCTCCCAGCCAGACCTCCTCCCCAGTCTTTTCACGCCTTCCTGGCAAGCATTCATTGAGGACAATTAAGACGGCCACCTGGCCAAAACAGTGACTCCCCTTCCTTCAGAGGTGTCTCCCAGCCTGTCTCTCCCCACTGCCATAACTCAACTGGAGCCCTTCCAGTGCGACCACCCAGTCAAGGCTGCACCGCTTTGATTTCACTCAATGAAATACTCATTAAGTCAGTGAGTATTGGGATGAGACTGGGGTGTCAGGAGCTCTCAAGCGTGGCCAGTTGGGTCGGGGGCTCCTCCCCAGCCTGCCCCCTCGTTCCTGCCCCCTTCCCACCTTTTGCCTTCCCTCTTGGAGCCACGCATAGATTTAGCAAGGCCGGGAAAAAAACGGAGGAAGATCAGTCAATCCACGGAGCTGTCACGAGGAGAGATCCTTACCTGGTTTTAGGGGAAGTTGTTAACCATTCTTCATGTTTTTCAAACGTTATTAGATAGGCAGCAATTTCCTGAAAGAGAAGGAGAAAGTTGCGTTGCTTAGAATCACAAAAGCTCTTTAATTTCTCTCTTGTCTCAATACATCCATCTTTTCCACGTCGGCGGAGGAGAAGCATCACGCTCAAGCACTGGCCCACCGCAAGTCATCTCAAGGGCTGCTCGGTTGGGTCAGCCTCGTGTCCACCAGCTGGGTCCTGCCTCCTGTCCCTCCCCGGCCAGCTACAGCTGCTGTTCCTCCTTCTCTGGAGGGCAGAACCCATCAGCTGAATTGATGATGACCGGTTATGACTCAACCACCCATAAACAACATCCCTACGATCGTTGGTAAGGATAGTGTGGAAGATGATGGGTAAGTAAAGTAAGATGAAGATGAAGCATTTGAAGGCAACTATCAGGGGACGCTGGGGAGCAATGCAGAAGGAACCCCCCCTTTTTTCTGTTGTTCCTCATTGGTATTTGGACCTGTTCGGTCTTCTGGATTCCAAACTGGATCTCCAGCACAGGGCACAGGGTCCACCTAGGTTTTGTAGGGTCCACGTGGGAAGTGGACCTTGTTAAGAGCATCTGCAGCTCTACACGCCTTTGAATTTCCTTACCCTTCATTGCCCGCAAATGTGTGTTGGAACACAAAAGGGCAACACTGAGGCTTAGCGGCATCACAGTTCAGTAGGGGGTTCTGCCAATGCAGGGACACAGAAGCCATCAGCCCTTTGAGGTAGGCTAGGTTAACAAACAGACGTGGCAAGGATTCAAGGAAGGCTACTTTATTGTTGTAGGATGGTGTTTGTCAACCTTGGCCCCTTGAAGATGTGAGGACTTCAACTCCCAGAATTCCCCAGCCAGCCGTCCACACGTCTTCAAGGGGCCAAGGTTGACAAACACTGTTGTGGGCATCTTGACAGGATCTTGCAAGCCTCTCCGAGTTTCTCTCTCTCCCATCTTATACTAAACAAAACCAAACAAGGGGATTGTGAGCCTTTCCCTCAGGACCCGGTGATCTCTTCTTGGACTCCTGCCTCAACAGCAATTTCGTACCTTCCCCAAGGTCACCTGTAAATCCCTTTTCAGATTCTTACATGCCAAAGTTGTGCAGGGGCAAATTTTCCCATCCGCACAATGTCAGTCTGGGGGCACTGAGCTCTGTGAGGCTGGGGAAAGGAGAAATTCGAGTTATTTCAGGGAATGGAGGTTTATTTTAAAAAAATGTGGGATGGGAAGGATTTAGGTTATTTAGCTAAGTATCTCTCTCTCTCTCTCTCAGGAGGAGATACATTTACAAAAGCCCCAAAGTCTTTGCTTTGAGGTAGGCCAGGCCAAGACACAGGCATGGAAGGGATTCAAGAACGCTACAGGCAGTCCTCGACTTACGACCACAACGGGGACCAAAATTTCCATCATAAGTCGTTGCGGTCATAAGTCGAGTCACCGGACCGGATTTTACGACCATTTTCACGGCGGCCATTAAGCAAATTACTGAGGTCGTTAAACGAATCCAGCTTCCCTAATGGGCTTTTTTCACTGGAGAAAGGCAAAAGAGTCTCAAAATGCGATCATGTGACTGTGGGATGCTGCGACTGGCCGTAAATACATAAATGCCCCAAATGTGATCATGTGACCACGGGGGTGGTGGTGCGACTTTTGCGACACTCAGAAGTGCTTTACGGGCCGTAACGCACACATTCCAAGGCTGTCATAACTTCGGACCGCCATTAAACGAATGGTCGTAAGTCGAGGACTACCTGTGCTTCATTGTAGCACTGAATCTTGAAAGTCTACGTTCCTGTACTCCATCTTATACCAAACAAAATTGAGGCATAGTTACTTAGAGATGTTTTCTCATACCTTCCTCTTTCTCAGGGCTGAGTCTCCTTTTCTTAAAGTTAATGCCTCTCTCCTTCCTTCCCTACCCGCAAGGTCAGCTGGCCTTGGCCAATCTAAGAATTAACCAGGTCTGGCCTGGATAGTAGAAAGATGGGGCACTTCCTGGGAATCGCTGGGCTCTAGACTTGATTGGAAACTTTGAGCAAGATCCTGCGAGACCTCGGTGACAACCCGGATGCAACTTGACAGGGCAAGCGCATCAAGAGGGCTTTCTTATGGTTGGTCTGCACAAACGCCCTTTGATTGCACGTAGGGGAAATGTCCAGATGAACCAGCAGGAGCAGGAAGCGGTTGCAAAGCACAAACCAGTTTAAAGCCATGGTACTACGGTATCCCTTGACTCTTCTGAGATTCCAGCCTCTTCAACGCAAGAGGCCCCTTCAAGATTTGATCCTTTGCTCCCTCAGTCTGTTCCACCCGCGCAGAAACGGAGCCGATCAGACCCCACCACTGCCCCTTAAGGCGTTCAGAGCCTCAGACTTGGATTGCAAGACCCAGCCGGTTTAAGAACAGACGGCAATATTGAACAGCAAAAAACAAAACATTGCAAGCACCACAGAAATTACAAGGCGGCGATTAATTCCTTGGTAGAGTTCCAAGTTTAAACGAACAGATTAATCAACCAAAGCTTTTAGTTGATTGAGTGGTGCCAGTTTTAAAAGGGATGATATCCCTTTAGCATTTTTTGAAGCTCCTGCATATTTGCAAAGTGGTAATAGCACAATGGCCGCAAAATGCAAAATTCTAACAACACGGCCACTTTCTTTCAATGTCCCAGCAAAGTCTTGGCGACGTGCCTTTTAGTAGTTTGTTGAAATGCAGGCGATACACTTGGTAGCACTAGGCAAATTATTATTTTTTCCACAATGGTTATTTCAAGGATTTGCACGAACAGCTTCCAAACGTGAACACTTCTAGCCATATCTAAGCTAATACTTCATTCAAGTGGTATGTGAGAACGAGAAAAGATTATCAGCTGCGCCCCAGAGATACGGACACAGTCCGGATATCAAGAATTTGGTATTGCAGGGTTGGGCAGTGACCCTCCCCACCTCTGGTAAGCCACCCCCCCCCGGTTTTTAAGAAAACGCTAAAGTCTCCGTCATCCATCCAAGCCACCCTTGCTCTGGGTTTTATTGCTCCGTTCCGAGTTTGAGCTGTAACCAAGTCTGATTTTAATACCGCAGAGGGATGTGTTCTATTACCATGCTTGCGTGTTGTATTAATGTTTTATTATGCTTTTGCTGTAGGTGTTTGTGGGTTTTATTAATGTTCCCTCTTCGGTGTTATTTTCTTAAGGGACACAGTTGTATTGTTGTGGTTCACCTTTGAGTACTTTTGGTAGAAGGTGGATGGATGGATGGACGGACGGACGGACGGACGGACAGACAGACAGAGGGATAGCAGGATAAATAGATAGGAGGAGGGAGGGAAAGATAGACCAACCAACAGACAGAGGGATGGATGGACAGAGGGATGGATGGATGGACAGATAGACAGGGGGATAGACAGAGAGGTGGAGGGAGGGAGGGAGGGATGGACAGAGGGATGGACAGATGGATGGACGGGCAGAGGGATAGATGGATGGACAGATAGACAGACAGAGGGACAGAGTGATTGATGGATGGACAGACAGAGGGATGGATGGATGGATGGACAGACAGATAGAAGGACGGCAGGATGGACAGATAGACAGAGGGATGGATGGACAGATGGATGGGCAGACGGATGGATGGAGAGACAGATAGAGGGATAGAAGGATGAATAGATAGAGAGATAGAGGGATGGATGGATGGATGGGTAGGTGGAAGGAAGGCAGGCAGGCAGGCAAGCAGGCAGGCAAAGAAAGGGGGGTAAAAATGCCACCTGCTCCCAGGCAAATCAAATTATGCCTTCTTCCAACGGAGGACCTCCTGGGGGAATGGCCAACCCCAAGCACATCTTTCACCTTCTGCACCATTGGACGTCTGGCTGCTCTGGCCCTGCTCCCTGCCTGAGGTTCAGGGCACACAGCTGCCCAGATGCCCATGGTCTCCCAATGGCCATCCGTCCAGCAGGAGAGGAAAATGGGGGATCCACTTGGATTAGCAAGCAAAAGGCTGGGAAGGAGCTTTTAGCATTGCCATTAGGAAACCTCCCATCTGGTTGGCAGGAATAAGGGTGGCAGGAGCCTCTCCTCCAAGGGTAGGGTTCCTGGGGCCACCTGCCCTTGGCAGACAGGAGAAGTAACCACGGGATAAAGGCGTTTCCACAAGGATGGAGAGAAAGCCAGAAGCTGGTCTGTGCAGAGGCTTAAGGTGGGCATCCGGTCATACAGAAAACACCTACTCGGGGTTCCTGACTGCAGGGTGTGGTCAAAGAAGTCAAGATGGCCCACAACAACGTGAGCAAAGCTCTGCCCATCTGTCATGGGACACAGGTGCAAAACAGGCAGAGCTTCGATCACACCACTGTTGTAGGGGCACCTTGGGAGACGGGGCGAAGAGACACTGCCTAGGGAAAGGTCAGATAAGAGACGGCTGAGCCTGCAGCTGGATAGTGGGTGGGGCAAGAGGCTCGGAAGGGGCCCTGCCTGGTTTCTCGGGCTGTAAAGGAGATTTGTACTTTCAGACTTGCAAGATGCTGTCAATGTAGCCTTACAATAAAGTAGAATTAGCTCATCTGGTCGTATCTGTCTGGTCTACCTGATAAGGCTGACCTACCCTTTCCGAGAGTCAGCATTGAAAGGGAACAGTCAGATAAGAGAGGGCGTAGCCTGCAGCTGCATAATAGATGGAGAAAGAGGCTCGGAAGGGACCCTCCCTAGTTTCTTGGGCTGTAAAGGGGACAGCGGGAGATTTGTCCTTTCAGACTTGCAAGAATCTGTCAAGGTAGCCTTACAATAAAGTAGAATTAGCATATCTGGTCGTGTTTCCTCTCTGGGAAGGCCAACAACTGTGGCCACATCTCGATTTTAAGACCATACCCTGCAGGCCCCCCTGGTTACTGGTAGCCCTGCTGATTGTCCCAGCACCTATCCCTGAATAACACAAGTATGGAAGCGGTGGGGGGGGGGGGGAATCCAGCGCACCAATTATCCAAAATCGTGAGAAAGCAGCTTGCGAAGATCCACGGCTCCTCTTAATTTATTTGTGCCCAGGTTCTGCGGAGAATCTCTCTTGAGTGCCGCAATGGCCTGGGCTCCCCATTCTTCCTTAACTGCTCTTTAACATCTGATGCTGCCATCAAACCAGAGATGCCAGAAATATTCAAAGAATTCCCTTTTTGGAAGGCTGAGTTTTGACGGAAAAGGGCTTCCTCGGCAGAGCATCGAATCTAAGCAGGAAGGGTACCAAGAGGGGAGACCCTATCCATTCCCAACCAGCTGGTTCGGGCATCTGCCAGAGCCTCAAAATGCAATTATATTATTCCCAAATGAGGCACAAAAATATCTTGTTTCCAATCGTCTTAGTTTTCCGGCTCATTCTGCATCCTCGTTCTGCGCCCTCTGGGCATTTCTGGAGTGCCAGCTCCCGGCGTTATGTATTTTATTAGAGCTGTGTGAATGTCATATTAATGACTTTTCAGCAGTGTGTTTACCTGACAAATAAGTCCTCCCAGAATCCATTTGGCAAAAATTAATTGCCCTTCCTCGGAAAACAACTCATCCCGTGTTCTGGAAAGCACCCCCCACCCCAATCAGTTATGAAGGTAGATCTTGGCCTGCAACTGGTACTCAAAGGTAACCTGCTCCTGAAGGTGGAGGTTCTGCTTTTTTAAAAATAATAATAATTTGTATTAAAGTTTAAAACTAGAAGGATAAAAAAACGAATGCAAACTAAGAAAAATATAAAGGGAAAAAAAAGGAAAAGTGCAGAGAAAAAAAGGGGGGAAAGAAAGAGAAAGAATATAAGAGAAAAGAGAAAAAAGATAAGATAGATAGATAGATAGATAGATAGATAGATAGATAGATAGATAGATAAAGAAATGACTTCCCCCTTTATCACGAAAAGTGCAATTTCAGTAAGCTATCACCTTCTCTGACATTTCAACCAAAGATCTCTTCTTCTCTTATCTCAACATGAAGTTTCCTCTTTGCCCCATGGTGAGCCGTTGAGGGACCCCTCCTCCATGAACCGATCCATTCTTGTGCTATCACATTCCAGAATTTAATTGTGGATTGTGTAATGGTGGAGTCTTTTCTCCACTCTTACCTCAAAGTCTTCCCATCCCCATCTCTCTCTACCACCTGGACAAATCTTCATGTCTCAGGAGGCCAACGGTCTCCATGTTTTGCCTCTGAGCAATATAAGCTTCACCCTAGGTGACACCCCCCACCCCCACGACCTGGTTCACAGGTCCATAGGATCCTAGGGTTTGAAGGGACCTTGGGGGTCTTCTAGTCTAACCCCGTGCCCAAGGCGGTGAAGCCATTTGGTGGCCTGCTAGAACAATATAATGGAGCAGAGCTTAGCACAGTGGAGAAGCTGTGCACAGAAAAAGAATGTTATCTTTGAATAGCTATAATGAGCATGTCAGAGAAACACAGGTTATTGATCTTACATACTCAGCCCTCCCAAGCATAAAGAAGCACACGCTTAGACAGAGTAGATTAAGAGGTAAAAAGAATATTTACTGACTTAATTCTTGGTTCGGTTACATCCATGTTCGATGGAAAAGATGAAATCTTTGTTCTTCTTTTGTCCCTAAACATACTTCACCCTAAGCCCTACAGCTGCTAAGAGCTGCATGGAAGAAAGGGGGTATTCCAGGCACACCACCGGTGCCCAGAGATGGAGCAGCACACAACCATGTGCTTCGCTGCCGGTGAAGAAGGAGGAAGCGAGAGAGAGAGGTAGTAGGAGTGGCAACAAACAGCTTCCTGAGAGTTGCACTGTGGGACAAACTCAATTTACATGCTAACGCACATGCTAATGAGGCACGCTGGATTTGCCAGGACTTCGAACAGGCAGGAGTCCTCATACCAACTCAGACAAATGCTTGTTCAATGGTGGCACAGAATGTCCATAGAATTGTCTAGAAACTGGCTTCCTTTTTTTTTAATGGTAAAATTTTATTAAATGTTTTTTTAAAAAGAAGATAAAAACTAATACAAACTAATATAAAGTGAGAAGAAGAAAAGAAGAAGAAAGAAATCAAAGAGAAAGCTAAAAGTGCAAGACGGGCGAAAAAGTAAAAGAAAAAGAGAAAAGAAACAAAAAAAGATACTAAGAGGTAGCTTCTGATCTTCAGTTATAAGTACAATTATAAATTTACCTCTTTGGTTACAACACAGCTCTCTTCTTTCTATAATCTATCCTGTATAGACTTCAAAACCATAAATTATACGTTTATTTTTTTTCCCCTTTTCACGCGAAACGTCTATAAGGGAATAACAGGAGAAGAGAATATCGTCTATGCCACCATTCTCCTAACAGTATTAGAATAACTATTCTAATAATTATTAGAATAATAAGATTCTAGTAATAATTATTATTCTAATAATAAGATTCTAATAATGATTAGGATAATAGTGGAATAGACAATTACCGCCCAGAGTCGTGTTACATCGAGATGGACGGTGGAAAAATGTGCCAAATAAATAAATAAATAAATCTAATATCCTCATATTTTTTTATATTCTATTATATCTGAAAAGACAATTATGTACTGTCTCTTCTTAATCAAAGAAGCCCGTTTGGCCGTCTCAACAAGTTCCATCGTCTTTTGGGAAACGGGCTCCCGATGTAGGACGATGCCGCCCGCCGTACCACCATTTCTTCCGCCCATGTTGTCATTCCCACAGCTATCAAACACCCCGAAGGGAAAAGCCAGTCTCTTCTGCACACAGCTGAAACACGGAGGCTCCTGCAAGCATCCCAACAAGCTACCTGCTATGAGCATTTTGTCATTGACGCTTCTACCCTTTGATTAAGATGGAAGGTGGGGAGATGTCGAGAGCTTTTAATGAGATTTGAGGCTCATGAGTTGTAAAACAGATGCCATGCCACCCCTAGGCCTGCCACAACAAACAGATATATGGAGCTGTTCCCCCAGGGTTATTTTTTAAAATATAAAATGCTGGAGTAACGTGGGTATTTCCCCCCCCCCCACTTAATTAAACATTTTTAAATAAGATACGAACTCTGAAGGATAAAAGGCACCGAGAACGAATGAAAAAGCAAAATGCAACTAATAAGTTACAAGTGCGTAAACCCGGGATCTAAAATGCCATGGAGATTAGTTTTTCAATATATCGTTAGTTACTCATTAAGTTATGAAATGTGGTGTATCACTTTTGAAAGGGAAAACAAACAAACCAAAAAAATCACCATTAAGCTTGAAACTCAGAATAGCTGGTTCGCACAATATAAATCGCTAACGAGTCACCGAGTACAGTGAATGGAATCCATATAGAAATCTGATTTCTCATAAAATTGAAGTCATTGGCTCTACATGTAGGGGGGGAAAATGGGGGGGGGTGTAGAACAATCCATTGAAATTTGAATGCCTTCATATTAGAAAAGATGGATATGAATTTTTAAGAAGATCCTGAACAAGAATTTAGGGAAATTGAGTTGCTTACTATGGATCAATGGCTGGGGAGGGGCTGGAAGTTATAACTGCCAAGATCAATTTTTTAATTTTTACCTTTAAGATCGCACACCTTCACTGTGTGTTAACTGTCACATCCTGAGGGCACCAACTCTTGGGTCATAAATTTAAATTCCAGCATTGGACCAAAGAATTGTCATTCAAGATTAAGGCGATACCAGACTAAGAAGCTAGCTGGAGAATGCATGCCAAAAAAAAATACAACGTGCAATTGGGGGCTTCATGCTTTTAAACTGGCAGCTGTTGATGCTGTTGGAATAGAGTTTCAAGAATACAGAGAGAGAAATAACATTGAATTGAATTTTTTAAAAACCTGGGTTGTTCTTCCAATGAAGATTTTAAGGCGTAGAGCCGATTGACGCCTGTGCGTCAAATTGATTTCTCAGTTCAACTTCAGCTATCTGATGTCAGCGCACCGTCAAATATATAGAAATATAACGGAAAATCAAGCCACAGCCCAGTGCAGTCTCCCTGACATACCACAGCCTTTCTCAACTAACAGCAGGCAGGAAAAGGACAAGGTCGTCTTCTCTGGAGAGGCTGGTTGGAGACAGTGTCTCCTTATCTCACAGGGGGTTGAAAAACAGCTTCCAAGAAGGAGGAACTGCTCCAGGTAGACTCATATAGGGAGGGAGGGGAGGGGAGATTGGGGCTCCCAAGATATTTTGATTATTTAGATCTTTAAAACCTCACAGCACCTTGAGAGTAGAAGAAACTCCCATCATTTCCATCCTTGAAGTCAACTTCTGAAGCAGCCAAGTTCTGAACCATCATACCCAGTGGATCAGAGGAGATGGCTAAACCCTGAGTAACTCCGATGCCCTGATTCTTGGCCACCCGGTGTGGCAGGCCCAGGACTAGATGACATGCAACATTTATTTATTTTTCAAATTTCTATCACCGCCCATCTCTCCCGAAAAAGGGACTCTAACCTTTCTCTTCTAATTAGATTTCACATTGAAAGGTTAGTGCTGGGATTTACATCAGAGGTTACAGAGCTTGGGTAAGTGCGACTTAAAAAGTTGGAGGAAGGCCAGGGTTGAGGAGGAAGTGATCTTCACACTCAACTTGGGACATCCAAGGAGCTATTTGTACACCCAGCCTTTTGAAGGGGATCAGATAGATGCAAAAGGCAAAGCCAGGAGCCAAGAGCCCTGACAGGTGGGCTATTCCTTTCATGCTGATGGCCCTAGATAGCTGAGGGTGATTGATTTCTTTAGGAAAGAATGACTACTTCTGGCCAAGCAAGCAGAGGCTGCTTCAAAGACTTCAGGAGGAATATAAGGCAGCCAGTTTTCAGGGAGTGAATACACTCGGGGAGTGCACAGGGAGAGTTAACACTTGTTAATGCTCAGAGTATCAGAGCTTGAATTTGTATACAGGATGGCAAATAGCTTCTAAAGCTATAAGGCAAGAATTGTTGCACACCAGCTCAGAAATCCAAGTGAATGAAGTTGACAACCTTGCAGAGCACATCTGGCTTAAAATAAGTATGGGAAGGAATAAAAAGCACTGTTCTTGTACTACTGTCTGTCTAAGAGGTGCATGCTGTTTTCCAGAAGCAAAATGCAGATTTTTCAAATACTTTAATTATTCTAACATCTGCCAGGGTAATTAAAGTCTCCCATCACTACTACTTTTCCAGGCATGGTCCTTCCAACCAATATCCTGACATGTTTTGCTGACAACTTTCTCCTTCAGAGGTGGAGGAAGGTCACAAGAGGATCTGATGCTTCTCAAAGACATCGTTGAGGGAATGGGATTAATAGGCACTTTGGGGAAAGGAACATCCAGTGCTGAAGTTCTAGATTTTAAGAGAGAGTAAAGTGGCTCTGCGGGTTAAACCGCTGAGCTGTCGATCGGAAGGTCAGCGGTTCGAAACCGTGCGGCGGGGTGAGCTCCCGTTGTTAATCCCAGCTCCTGCTCACCTAGCAGTTCGAAAACATGCAAATGTGAGTAGATCAATAGGTACCGCTTCGGCGGGAAGGTAACGGCGTTCCGAGTCGTCATGCTGGCCACATGACCCGGAAGTGTCTATGACAACGCCGGCTCCAAGGCTTAGAAACGGAGATGAGCACCGCCCCCTAGAGTCGGACTCGACTGGACTTTACGTCAAGGGAAACCTTTTAAAGTTGATGTGTGACTCCAGCAAAGTGGGTTCTAATAAACTGAGATCAAATCTGCAAATGACATAACATTCAACGGGATAGAAAACAGAAGTAAAATTCAAAATGACCATGATAGGTTAGATAACCTAGGAAACAGAAATCAAAGGCAAAGGAATAGAATAAGGGACTCCTGAATTGGTAAAGATCTTGTTGATTGCAAGCTGAATGTGAGTCAACAACGGAATATGAAAAGTAAAAAATATGAAATGTTGAGTTACATCAAAGAAAGTAGAATTTCTAAATCACATTAAATAAACATCCCATGTCATTCTCTGCTGATTGGGTCCCACCTCAAGTATTTTGACCAGTTTCGGGCTCCACACTTTGAGAAGAATTATAATGGTCTGTGGGAATGACCTTGGGAGACAGGAGGGAAAGAAGACAGAGACTGGACAACAGAGCATGTAAACGGTATCTCAGCCCACAGAAGGAGGGGGGTCGTGGGAAGTGTCTCAGAAGGGACCCTCCCTAGTTTTCCAAGCTAGATGTTAAGTCTTTATGAAGACAGAGTGAAGAATTTAGGGATGTTTAATGTTCAGAAGAGGAGACTTGGGCACCGGAAAAAATAAGGCACAGAAGAAGACAGGACATAGAAGAATAGGGGACCAATGGCCAGGTAGGACTTGGATGACCACCTGCCAAGGTTGCTTTGATGTCACATCCTGCAGGGGTCTTCTCAGGCATTCGGGGAGATGAATGAGAGGGTCCCCATGTCCTAATGCTTGCTTTGATCCAGGGGATGCTCACATGGTCACCTCCATCCTGCTCTACCTACAGCTTACAGGCCTGCAGAACTTCCCAATTCTTAGCTTGTGAGAATGCGCACTGCTTTGTTTTAGCCTTTCCCCCACATCAACAGGAGCTGTCGGAGAAGATCAAAACAGGACCACACGAAACGTCCTTTTATGGCGGTGGGTCTGCCCCCTCTGGGCCTGGAGCCCGAGTCCATCAAAGCCATCCCACCGAATGGCTTCTGATGCTCCAAAGAAGGGGAGCTGGCATTCTCGGAGAGGTTCCCGTAAAAGGATATCGGTGTTATGAGAGATAAATTTATGTGCTTTTTCGGTGGAAAGGACAGAGTTAAGAGAGCAATGAATGCTCAGAAAGATTAATTGTCACAAACACCCCCGCTGGTTCCCCTTTAGTGCGCACCTTTACGGGGGCCATGATTAACACTTGGAGAATGGATGGCTGTCCTCGGAATCTGTTAGCTACGATGCGGGGTTTTTAAAGCCTTCTTTGTTCATCGGGGCAGTTTTTTATAGAATTCCAAAATCTGGGGATTAAGACAAAGGCAATTTGATCGGGAGACCGACTTGCAGGGAATCCCACATTAGTCACCCTGGGGGGACACTGGTGGAGGTCAATAGATTTTCTTTCTACATATACGGATCTTTTCCGACTAAATAATCAGGCTACTTTTAAGAAGTAGCAATTTGGGGGAAGAAATTCCATCTCTGGGGATTATAACGAAGGCGTTCATTCACCAACGAATCTCATTCCAAGCCCCTGACTGTTCAGACATGGAAGCCAGGGGTATCCCCAGGGCAGGGTCAACAAAGTCAAAATGGTGGCCCCAATGGTACAAGTAAGGCTCTGCACATTTAAAAACAAAAGATGTAGCTTTGATTCCCCTGTGATGGCCACCTTTTTGACCATTTGCATTGTTTACATTACATTGGCTGAATTTGCACACCTCACCCTGGGTAAAGATCCTGAATTGGTGAGTTTCAAATGGCTGGTTTGTAGGTTAGAAGTATTTTGGGAATGCAATCAATTTGAATACTTCATATTCCAATACTTCTTATATTAGATTTTAATGTAACTTCTATGCTTTTAATGACTGGACCCCACCCTCCTTATGCTGGTCTTTGACTCTGATAAAGATTGCTTTGTTTGTGAATATTTAATACGTCCTGCCTTGGGCAGGGGGTTGGACTAGAGGACCTCCAGGGTCCCTTCCAATCCTATGATTCCATGATAATCCATAAATGATGACTAGACACCTATGACCTGTTGGGTCAACCTTCTTTCCACATATAATATAGGCTGGCGCTGTTTCTGCTCCCCTCATGAGTCTCAGCAGAGCCCCGGTGAAGCCACCACCTCCTTCACCTCCTCAGATGACCCATGGAACTGCCTGCCACTTTGTTGGGGAGGTGGGGAACAAAGGGACCCACTGACTGCAAGGAAAACTGTACCCCCACTCCCCATCCTGGCATGTCCCCAAAGGACCCCACCCTCCAGGGAGGAAGAGGGCTCAGTTCCAAAGCAGCCAATCACCGCCTGCCCGTCGGACCTTGCCGCCAGCTGATTGGGCACAGGGGCCAGAGGGAGGCGGGAAACCGGGCGGGGATACGCCTCCCCTATCTTCCCTTGCGCCAAGCAACCTACGGGTTTCTGGGAAGTGTAGTCGGAAATCACAGCCACGTGCCTATGGCTAACCAGTGGCCACAACTTTGCAAATAGAACTGGGGTGAAGATCCTTGAATTTTCAATTCCACAGGAGTCAGGGGTCCCGGATTTGGGATGCATTCTTTAAGTTAGCCCGTTTGAGGTCCCTTGCTTCAAAAAGCATTGCCCTACGATGCACATTTTTGGCCAATTGAAGGTTACAAACAGACAAACAGTCAGGAGAGTTTTAGTAGGATATGATTAAGTAAAATCAGCCCATGTGATGGAAGAATCCAGGCATTTTTAACTGCTCCTGTGGGGGGGGGGGGAATCACTTTTTGGTTTAAGAGCTGACTCATGAAGGAAAAAGGTTCTAGCACAGTTTTTCCCTTATATGCTAGCTTTCTGCTAGAAGGGATTTCAGGTCCAAACAGGAGACCCTGTTGGCTGGGTGCATTCGGTTAATTCCACCATCTCTTTCCTCTTCATGCAAGAGATCTTAACAATGGCTGGTCCTTAAGGGAGGTCCAAGCTTTGCACCTTTTGCGGCCCCGTCACAAAAAGCCACCGCGTTAAATTTCACACAACGAACATTTGCTTGCACTTTGTTTTTTCGGCCAGTAGGGCAGGGGGAGAACTTGATAGCGATTCAGGAGGATTTTCCTGCATCCATGAGGACTAGAATCTTGCTGTTGGTAAAACAGAAATGAACAAAAATAATGTTCTTACTATACAGGGTGCCAAATGATGCTGTTTTACCAAACATGTCCCAGATAAACCATGATTTTTTAAAAAAATGGCTTGAAATTTTGCAGCCCTGTGGGATTTAATCTGACTGCTCCTACTTTATTCCAGAGTCCCAAGCAGGTTTTGACATTTATTGTGCTGAGTCACAGAGGGGAGAGAGAGAAGCAGAGTGCAGCTCCCACCCCGCTCTCCGAAAATCTGATTTGGAACAAGATGGGGTGAGTAAAGCTCCCCAGATATTGCTTCCTGCCTTTTGGGCGGGATCCCGGTGGAAAATAATCATCTTCGGTTAAATAGATTAGGGAAACAAATGTAAACCATGTTGTATCATAGAATAAGAAGTTAATTTACATTTATAAATTTTGTAACGGCTGTAAAAGAAAATTGGAAGTCATTTCTTTCTATTCCTTTTTTCTTGTCTTTCTGCACTTCCTAATTTCTTTCTTTTTTCTTATTTTTCACTCTAAATGTTAGTTCTGGTTAGTTTTTATCTTTTGTTTTTAAATTCTAATAAAGTTATTAAGTAAAAGAAAAGAAAAATCATGATCTTTGGAAGGCAAACCTGGCAGGTTTTGGGTGGCCTTCTAAACCTGCAGGCTTAACCAGCCCTTGCTGCTATTATTATTATTATTATTATTATTATTATTATTAGGCTTTTTCAATCAAACGCATTGGACGAGCCGACGTTGGACGGGTAGGCCCTTCGCAAACCAGCCAGCCAGAAACGGCGAAGTTTAACTTTACTGCAACCACCTTGTATTTCAGGAGAGTTCTGCAGCTTGGAAAAACTGAGTTTGCCCTCCTCCCTTCCTGGGTAGGAGGAAGATTTTTGCCCTGCCGGAGATAACAAAGATGTCATTAAAATAATAATTAAAAGACAAAGGCTCCACGTGTGCCGTCAGGCTTCTGCGATAATAAACCGCCTTTTGATGGGCATTAAGTCTCTTAATGATCGACTCTGTGTGTCTTGCAGGGTCAAATCAATGTCTTTCCACAAAAAAGGGAGAAGAAGGGGAGAATCAATTAAAGCCCGTCCATTGTTCCTTGCGGGGAGCTTATTGTCTGCTATCTCGCCATTTGTCACTCGCCCGTTTTGCCCAACAGTGGAAACAAAAGGCATAAAGTGACTGCCAAGGTCAGGGGAGTCAGATCGAATGCCGCCTGCAGGATGAGATGCTCTCTCCCGTCTCTGCCGGAAGTACAGCAGAGAAGAAGGAAGGAAGCAAGGAAGGAAGGGGAGGCCAGCAGGAGACCGTCAAAATCCCCCAAAATCTCCTCCTGCCCTGGGGAGGCGCTCTCTTCCATTTTACCCTGCCACCTTTTCCTTTCAGGCTCCACAGGGCAAAAAAGGAGGACCAATAGTATCTGTGATGGCGACGCAGCACCTCCTTATTCAGGAGCAGTCTACCTGTGATTGCCCATGGCCGGAAGAGATCTTCTCACAGGCCCCTGGGGCTTCTGGTCCTTTTGCGGGTCTCCATTCAGTTTTATCCGGGCCTTTAGCCAGCAAACAAAGCAATCACTCCCCCACCAACACTGGCAGGGCAAGCTACTGTACAGGTAGTCCTCACTTAACAACCATTCATTTAGTGACAGTTCAGACTTATCATGGTGCTGAAAAAGACGACTTACAACCAGTCCTCACACTTATAACTGTTGCCGCATCCCCACAGTCATGTGATCCTGATTTGGGCGTGTGGCAACTGGTTTGCATTTATGACTATCATAGCGTCACATGGTCACGTGATCGCCATTTTTGACCTTCCTGGCCAGCTTCTGGCAAGCAAAATCAATGGGGAACTGTGTGATTCATTTAATGACCACGTGGTTCACTTAACGCCCGCGGTGATTCACTTAATGGCTGCTGCAAAAAAGGTTGTAAAATTGGGTCGGATTTGCTTAATGACTGCTTTGCGTAGCAACTGAGATTCTGGTCCCAATTGTGCTCGTTAAGGGAGGGCTACCTGTATCTCAACAGGGAGCAAACCCCATGTTCACCAGCACTGATGGTGTTCCCTAGTCGGGTAATGAAACGTCTGCAGGCAAAAGCCAAGCCCAGAGACCGCCAAGGGCTCCACAGTTCAGCCCTGGGCTACAGACCTTCCCTTCTACTGAAACCAAGCAAGGTAGAGGAAAAGCAAAGAAAAGATACAAAACAGAGTAAATGAAGAACAAAGAAACCTGTGCAACAATCCAAGCAGTTTCGCTGGTCCGGTTTCCAAGGGCTGTTTTCCCGTCCTTCCGTAAAACCCTCAACCCTCCCCTGCAACTTTTCGTCTCCAAATCCAAGCCTTTTTTTTTAACAAACCATCATGGCCTAGCTCCCGTGTAGCACCCGCGATTGCCGGGCGCCTGCACGACCAACCAGCCGTATGATGGCTTAGCAATCAGTATGAAAAAGGGCATCTTTGCGGGGGGGTCAGCTTTATGACTGCCAGGCAGCAAAGCATGTGAGCAGCCCCTCCCTTCTGGAAACGTTGTCTTCCATCTGCCCGCACCGCTGGGCTCCCTTCCAAAACCGGCCATTTCTCCAGCATCCAAAATTCCCCTTTTTGTGCGTGCAAAACACTAACGATCAGCTGCCCCTATCTGCATGGCATGACCCTCCCCAGCACAGACTGTGAGCTGCTGAGGTTGAGGAAGGACAAAGATTTTCCTGAGCAGAGAAACAGGCTGAGCTTTCTTTTCATTCCCCCAAAATAAACGCCTTCCAGTTGGATTCAACTCTTGATGGCTACATGGACAGTCTATATGGTTTGACTTCCCTTTCTGACCAACAGCAGTGGACTTCTCCTGGTGGTCTCCCATCCGTGTATTAACAAGCCCAATCCTTAGCTTTGTATCAGCTGCCAAAGTCAGCTACCTGCTGCATCTCCTAGGGGCAGCTCAGCAGACTAATTGGCCTTTTCTGTTTTCTGTGAAACTATTATATTCCAACGCAAAAATCATTGCCCTGCGGATAAATACAGATGGCTGAGTAACGTATTAAGGCTAATCTTGGAAATGCAGGATTTTGGCAGTATCAAATGCCAACATTGATTTGTCTGAGCCAAGTCTTAATATCTCATTCGGCACTGCCAATCTTCCCCCCCCCCTTTTTTTTTAATGAATTGATCGACAATTTAATTTGGCGGGAATATCCTCTGTCCTTAAAACGGTCACGTTGCCTTGACTTCTGGTAATCGCCAGAGTATGTCCTGGTAGTTTTCTTGCGCAGAAATGTGTTTTTTCAACTCCTCCCTGGTCCAGCCTGCAGCCCTGGCGACTCAGGGTGGAACCCATGGATATATACTGTAGGCCCTTCTCAGATCTGTGATTTCAAGGCTCAAGGCTTCTCCAGGACACTAAGATGCCGGTTTCTGCCCATTTCCCCAGGCAGAAGTTTAAAAATCAGCAAGGACTGCACGAGAGGAGAAGATGGATTGTTCGAAGGATGGGGAAGCAGAAGAAATTACAGTTTTAGTCTTCAAAGGGGCAGGGGTGAAGTCTCATTTCAGCTTTCCTCCAGAGCCCGCACTCACTGGCCAGATGTGCAAGGCATGCCAAGGCGTGCCAAGGTAAGGAGGGACAGGAAGGGGCAGGTGGGAGAATGGGTGCCTTTCAGCCCCAAAATCAGAAGGTCTGTTATGCTCTGCCCAGCCCTTCACCCCTCTTTCCTCTGTTCTCAACAGCCCTCAAGAAAGCAACTTCCTTGCACCAAATTCATCGGGGTAAAACCAGCAAGGGCTGTTTGGCTTTGCACACTCGTGCTACGTCGCCTGGCAAGCCAAGCGAGGCTGCCGAGCCCCGGATGGCGTAAATAATGTGGCTCCGGGTCTACATCAGGATCTGAGCAGAGCAGAAGACGGCACGGGGGACGTCTGCCCTACCCCTTCAAGTCCCCTGTGGTCTTCAGACCAGGCTCCTCGGATTTAACCTCATCCCACGTCCTGCCTTGCTGGGTGTTGGCTCTCTGACCAGCCAGAATACCCTGGAGGAGACGCAGGAAATGCCAAGCTTTAACCTGGCATCCAAGGGCTGATGGGCTCTGACAGCTGAGAGGAGGGCATCGAGCTGAACCTGGCATGACCCCCGCCGTCACCAGGGTCCAACGGCCATTAAACGCGGGCCTAGCCAGTCGCCAAGGGCCGGGGTGTTTCTCGAGATTCACGCTCTGCCATTCCACCCTCATCTCAGGCCATCAAAACCTGGCCGGCAGATGCCTCCTTTCCATCCTTGGTGGACGCAGCTGTTTTTTGGAAACATCTGCCCAGACAAGGTGCATCGGGGAGACGAGTCTTGACTTGCTCCGCCGGCGTGGCACAGCAAGCGGACAGCCCAACGGTCCCTGGCTGCAGAGTGAGGCTTATTTGCACCCACATTCGGTGGGGAGCTGAGCCCTACCTGCACGCCGAGCCAGGGTTTCGATGCTTTTCGTTCCAGGCTTGAGCTGGGCCTTTTGTGTATCTCAGCAGGCCCATATTCTCATTTGAACCCAGGGCCAGGTCAAGCCAGGGGAGATGCAAAAGCCCTTCTTGCCGCCCTCTCCTCTCCCCTCGCTGCCAGAATGGAGGCCGGGGGGGTTGGGGGGAGACCGCAGCTCCCCTTAATTGGCAAATGCCAAGACAACACAAGGCAATTAGACCGTTTATTCTGCAAAACGGGCCGCGATGTTGCTTCCCCAAAGCATCTCGTTTAGTGAGGCAATTCACACTTTCTGTCATTCTGGGTCAGATGCATTTTTAGTCAGCAGCTGCCTTCCCCCCACTCTGCCCCCCCCCATTTTTGCATTTCTTATATTTGTTAAGATGATTAGCTCGACACATCAACGAGAAATAACCAGAAGGCATTAAGTGAAAAGTCCTTACTATGAGACTGGCCAACCCAAGCAGGGAATGGAGAAGCATCTCAGGAGGCTTTTGATCACCTGCCTTTGAAAGCCAGATCTCCTTGAATCTTTGGGTTTTGCGTCATTTGCAGATTTCGTAATCATCCCTTCAACCTCTCATCATGGGTCATTGATAAAAACGATGAACAGCCTGAGAGCTCTGTGGCACTCCACTCAATATTTCCTTCCAGGCTGAAGGGGAACACTTTTTCCAGTTAGCTAAATTCCTCAAGGTCTTCCAGAAAAGATGCACAGGTTCACAAAATAACACTTTGGGTTGAATTAATTGTGATTTTAGATCTACAGAAATAGGACTTAGGGATGCCAAAAGAGTTTTCCCTTGGCGTGGATATATTTGGATATTCCAATTCATTATTTCATGCCTCCCTATATCCTTGAATATCTAACTTAGTATAATTGCTTAGAAGTAATAAACATAAGGCTTTTTTTTAAAAGAAGCCTAACTGGGAAGTGACGGGATGCCAAAATGGTGCAAACTTAGGGGTCCTAACTGGGAGGGGATGGGGGGCCATAATGGTATAAAAGTAGGCCACCTTCAGACCTCTGCTTACTCTTACTTATTGCAAACGTTAGACCTCTGCTTACTCTTATTACAAACTTTAGACCTCTGCTTACTCTTACTTATTGCATGCAGTTCACAACCCACATTCCACCCTATTCCTTCCATCTGCTGCACATCACAGAGAAATAAGTGTCCTTGGAGCTTCAGGCTAGAACTGCCTGGCCCTTAACCCCATTTTCTGCATCTGCACAACATGTTAAACCACAGACCGACCAAGTGGATTGAGTGCACCCAACATATGCAGTCCCCAACCAAACCCTAATGAATGATAAAGCAAACTCAGCTTAGCACATTGTGTAAATGCAGCTATTTGGCCTTTAACGAACTGGGTTAAACGTGTTGTGTGAAAGCATTATTGGGGTCTTCTGCTCCACGCTAAAGGAAGAATTTACTGCTCCATCTTCTAAACCTCAGACAAATGGGAGACTTTTCACAACCATACTTTTTGAACAGGTAGACAAAATGGGGCAAAATGAAACAGCCAGTGAGCTTCCTTTCTTGTCTTCCCTGATGGCTTTTCCGTCCTCTCTGGCCAATTCTCTCCAGGATCCTTGGACTCCCTCTGTGCACAAGCAAGGGCATTTTCACCCTGAACATTGAAAGGCCTTTGGAGCACCATCCACGGCTTTGCCTCTCCCCCCATCGACCCCACGCTTGTTAAAGATTAATGCAGAAAGTCGATTTTCCAGGCACCTCTCTGCCTGTGGGGTATTTCAGTGGCACCTTCGCTCCACTGGACTGGATTGGAGAGCAGATGTTCCTCTCGCAGAAAGATGGATTGAGGGTGGCGGAGAAGACGCCAGAGGAATGGACAGACAGGGGTGGAGAAGAAGGGAGCAGAGAATGGAGGCTGGTTGGCCACAAGACTTCTGGGTGTTTGGCTGCAAAGCAATGTCTTGATAGACTCCAGCCCTATCTTCCTACTTGGGCAAAGCTTGGCCTTTTTTGGCCAGGGAAGCTGGGCATCCAGGAGAGTGCTGGGGGGCAGGGGGGGCATGGAGGCAATCGTTCATCTTTCAGCTTCCCAGGCCTTCTGTCGTATACTCATGACACCTTCTCTGTTCTTCCCTTTTAACTAGCTCTGCCCTCCGAGGGGGCAGCAGTTGGCAACGGCAGGAGCTAAGCCTCTATCTCCCACTTCTGCCTCCTCTAAGGATCCCAGCATGGTGCCAAACTTGGCTTGAGGGCCATCCTTTTCCACTCCTTCACAAGGCCTGGGATTTCACCAAAAAGCCCTCACTCCTGAGACTTGCCTTTACATGCAGAGAAAAGCCATTTTCTGAAAAAAGGATCGTGGCCAAATGTTATCATATTCCGGGCAGCTGTCTTGGCAGATCAAATGCTCCTCCCCTCCCTTCCCCTGCCCCAATTCTCTTCGTTAAATCCCTTCCTTTTGATAGCTGCGAACAAGGCAGAGACACAGAACATTTGCTGATCTTTCACTTCTACCCAGAAAGCTGAGTTAGAAAAGTTAAGACGGGCCAGCAGGAAAAAACTTCGGGAAGGCCGTGGAACAGGGTGCCACGTGACAGGTGGGGTCCCCTTTCACTGGAGGTCTTGGAACAGGAGCTGGATGGCCAGCACTTAAGAGAGGCTTGAGTGGATCTTGCACTGGCAAGGGGTTGGACTAGATGACCCCTGAGTTCCTCCCCATTCTCTGGTGCTAGAATTGCGCCTGCCTTCCATTCATCTCATTGCCCCTAGCCAACATCTGCCAGGGGGGGGGCAGGCAGGAATCCCTCCCTCCTTTCCACACACACCTTTATTTCAATCTCACCTGTACTTTTTCACTTCTGAAAAAGAATCTGGTGCTCAGGGCTGCAGAAGCCCCTTTGAAGAGTTTCCCCATCTCAGACATGCTAGCTCAAGACTACAGCTCCCATACTCTGCCGGGAACCATGGGAGCTGCATTCCCTGCACATTTCAAAGGCACAGGCTGAAAAGGCTGCTGGGGGGGTCCGCAGGGAGGGTGTGTGGGTGTGTACAACGTCAAGATGGCAGCCCTAAGCATGCCATCAAAGTCCAGCCCTTTTTTACGTGCATCGTGACTTTTTTCACCCCCCTTCCTCTGGATACCTCTAACTGAGGCCCTTTAAAGTGGTTAAAGCAGTGGAATATGGTTATTAGTGTTACTTTTTTCAAAAACTGGCTATGTGAGCATGCTCTTGTGAGAAATATAACAAAAACAGAGCCAGGAGTGTCCCTGCATTGCATGCCACTGACCCCAACATTGCATTTGCTGGAATTAAAATTTCAGACAAGCCCTGAGAGACGAAACAACTGCCTTCCTTGATGGGTGATCCTCAGCAGCGAGGGTCTGGAGGTAGACTGCCTCTGAGCCTGGAGGAGCTATGTGACATGGTGCCTCACACCAATCTGCTAAAGGACTTGTCCTCCTCCCATTTTACAGCCATCTGAGTTAAACTCTCGTCGCACTGTGCCTGTGACAATTCAGCATGTCTTGGCTGTGTGCAGAACCCCTGACTCCGCGGTTAACCGAATAAACTGGGGTTTATCGCAAACCCAACTGCCTGGCTTTGCACGACCAGGCTGGCATCCCAAACATGCCTCAGTCCAAAGGCCAAGTTAGTTACACCCCAGTCCTAGGTATGCATAAACAAATAAACCACGTTACGGTTCACACAACATGCCAGGATAATGGCTGGGTTCCTGCAGCATGCAGAATCCATTCCAACTGCATTTTAGCTTAGGGTGTTGCAAAGCCCACTTGCAGAAGCCACGATGACGGCATAAGCTCGATGTCCCTGCGCAAGGGTTGGGAAGAGAGCTCAGGTCACTGCTCTCATCCCTCAGAGCAGTAGCTCAGAATTCAGAGGAAACGTCACGCCGTTAAAACCACGGTTCAAAGCTGTATCTTGGGTTTATTCAGGGTGAAATCGTGAAAAGGTTAGAACTCCTCACTGGCTAATCCCTGGATGGGTAATCCAAGGTTTGTAGAGTTGGGAAGGACCTCAAGGGTCATCTAGACCAACCCTCTGCTTGGCCCAGGATCTGCTAAAGCAAGGTTTAGCACAGAAACGGAAATCTATCCTTTTGCCAAGCGGCAGCGACCCTTCGCAACTCCACAGCAGGCTCCCTGGGCCAGATCCGCTTATTTATTTGTTACAAGGAGGCCTCCAGAGGCTCAAGGTTCGGTTCTTCCCCATCACAACAACCCTGCAAGGTAGGCTGGAGAGACTAGCTTCCATGGCTGAGGGTGGACTTGAACGTCAATGCCTCCTTAGAAGGGAGTAATGCATTTGCAACAGAGCACCAGGATATCCAAGCGGAGCCCGTTAGCAAAATATCAGCCAGTTACTGAGTTCACCCCTTGGGTCAATAAACCATCATTTGTTAAACCATGACTTCATGACTCAGCCCCCCACGACCATGTCCACACAACATACTAAGCCATGATGCCAGACTTAACAAGACTGGGTTCATCTGATGCCCAGGGCCTCAACCCAAGCAAACATCCCAGATACCTTTGGGAAACCAGCTGTTTTATTTATTATTTAGGTGGTAAGCCAGAAGTTCAGAGACTCTGCTCTGCCTGGTCTTATTGGGTGGGCAAAAGCTGCAGCAGACAGGCGGTCCCACAGATATCCAGGCCCCGTGCCATGGAGGGCTGTAGAGGAGATACCCAGCACCTTGAATTGCACCCAGGTGCCACCTGGCAACCAATGCAGTTTGTGAAGCAGAGGTGACACATGGGTGTAACATGATGTGCCCACTGCTGCATTCTGGACTAGCTGTAGCTTCCTCGTGTCTTCAAGGGCAGCCCCATGTAAAGTGCATTGCGGCAGTCCATCTGTGGCGGTGACTAAGGAATGCGTGACTGTCTGAAGAGCATCTCCTGAGGCCAGACCCACATTTCAAACTATCCTGGAGAGGGTGCAGGTCCCACCCCTGTCACTCATGCCCGCGCCCACCACAGCCGTACGCAGTTTTATCCCCAAAGTTACCTTAAACTCAAAGGGAACGACTCAAAGCAGCCAACGCCTGTCTCTTAACACAAGGACGAAGTCCCCTCCCGCACCCCCTGAAGTTCACATGTGGGTTTTCCCTTGCCTTTTCTGTGGCTTAACTTTGCTTTGTGCCAATCACCCATGCCTTGCCCATTGGTTAGTGACCGAACTGGCACTTCTGCCCTGGGAAACTCCCATAATGGTGGAGATCGGAGAAGAGACAGGAAGCCAAAATGTCCTTCAAGGGGTGTAAAGGGCGGGGGGCACAATTTTGGGTTTTAGTTTTGCCCCCCGCACTCCCTGTGGCTGCTCAGTCTTTAATGTCTTTCCAAGATCTCCATGGAAAGAGACCTGCTTTCCTGCAACGCATTTACATTCAGCTCAGAGATTCAGCTATTCCCGATTCCCAAATCAGGTTTGGTGGCATGCAGGTTCCATGACTCATGTTATAAAGGATTTTTTTTCCCCCTTCACCACCACACCAATGCTCCCCAAACCACCTGAAACCATGCTCTGGGTACCAGCTGCTTCGTATGCCCAGATGACTGGCAGGTTCCCAAATAAAATGGGTCTGTTGAAGGGGGGGGAAAGGCTGTGAGATGCCCCTTGGCGTTTTGAGGATGTCCAGGGTGGCCTACTGCTGACAAATCATGGAAATAGGAAAGAGAAAGGATGTAAGGGTGGTGCAGCAAGGAAGAGGCCAGGGTCTCCATAGATACCCACACAAACTCCTTTGATCCATCTCTGGGATTTCCAACCTCTGTGAGCTCGTGGCCCATGGGTGGTTGCCACCACCAGCTGATTTGGAACAGGGAGATGCCCTCCTTCCTGTAATGGCACGTGGGAATGACCTTGGGAGACGGGCCGAAGAGATGCTACCTAGAGAACAGTCAGATAAGAGGGAGCTGAGCCTTCAGCTGAATAGTGGGTGGAGAAAGAGGCTCAGGAGGGACCTTCCCTAGTTATTGGGCTGTAAAGGCGATAGTGGGAGAATTACTTTCAGACTTGCAAGATTGATGTCAGCTTTCCCAGGTAGACCAGACAGGAAACACAACCAGATACACTAAGTCTACTTTATTGTAAGGCTACATTGACAGAATCTTGCAAGTCTGAAAGTACAATCCCCCCCCCCAATTTCCTTTACAGCCGAGAAACCAGGGAGGGCCCCTCCTGAGCGTCTTTCTCCTCCCATTATGCAGCTGAGGGCTATGCTCCCTCTTATCTGACCGTTCTCTAGGCAGCATCTCTTTGCCCCATCTCCCAAGGTCTTTCCCACATGCCATTACGCTTCCCCACCTGGTATCTAGATGGGACACAAATGGAAAACCCCCTTCCCAGGCATCAGCATTTAAATAAATAGCTCCATCCCCCCACTTTTTTTTTTAGACCAGCTTACCAGTCCCAAACAGTTTTGGACTGCTTGGTGCTAGGACCAAAGCCAACCCCGGAGTGAGAAAGAATTTTTATTTTAAGGAAGGCGACAAAGGAAACGCTTTAGAAAATTAGCTCTTCCTCACGTTGCTCCGGGCTGGTATTTGCATTCCAAAGCCAGCAATCATTAGCCTGGGTGTAGAGGGACAGAGGATGGGAAGACAAACTAAGGCTACACCGCTGAGCGCAAGCAGCACCGAAAAGAAATAAAACTCTTCTTGCATCTGTCCCTGATTTCCCTGCCAACTTGCCTCTACTGGAGTCTGTTCTCACATGCTTTCGAGCTGACTTCTTTGGTCAGCCAGACAAGCCAGAAGAGGATCAAGGCTGGTGGGTCAAGGATCATTGGATAGCTGCAGGCATTTTGATCTACAGGATTCAGAGGTATATAAGATGAATAGGTGAATGAATGAATGGAAGGAAGGAAGGAAGGAAGGAAGGAAGGAAGGAAGGAAGGAAGGAAGGAAGGAAGGAAGGAAGGAACCTATTACAGGTCATGGCAAGAATGTGCTTCAATCCTGCTATTCTTTCAAACAGCAGCTGGCAGAGCAAGGCTAGCAATCAGGTAAGATCACAGAAGGACCCTCAGCAGCCTAGACTGATGTTTTTCAAAACTGGACAGGGGAAATTTGAAGTTTGGGGCCGCAAACTTGTAGAGAGTAATGAAGGGAAAAAACCGGGCAAGAAAAAAAACAAGTGACTCAAGCAGACACCCCCCCCCCCATCCACATGAGTATAATGGAGGGGGGGTGGATAAAGAACAGTCAGACAAGTTCTGTTACTATGGGCAATATTAATAAAAGCAGTTTGAACCTACTTGTGGAGATGATTTCTTGGTCTGCTCTGCCTAGTGGGGCAGACAAAACTTGAGCTATTTTTTTCCTGCTGACCCCAAGCCTACCAGTTACATTTCTTGAACTGTCATGCTGAATAAACAGACTGTGGTAATTTGGTACTGCTGCTGGGAAAGGTGGAAGGAAAGAGACGAAGAGGATGACCAGCAGCCAGGGGGATGGACTCAGTTGCAGGGGCAAAGGGGGCCCTGTTGGGAGACTTGAAAGAACAGATGAGGGACAGATCGTCATTGAGAAAATCTATCTATGTGGTTGCTAAGAGTCGAAAATGGCTTGATGGCAGGCAATCAATCAATCAATCAATCAATCAATTGGATTGTGTGTGTGTGTGTGTTTTAGTCAGTTGTGTAATAACACCAAATGCCTTACATATCTGGGCTGCAACGATTCAGCTGAGCACTAATAGAGAAAATTGGGGGGGGGGGGTTGATGCCATCCTGTGGTCAGCTGGATTTCTGCAGCTCAGATATGGTCTGCTTACATTAAATTCACTGAGTGAATGAGTGATGAAACTTTTGTTTGCTTCAGCTACAGTCAAAATTTAGAATGTTTCCCATTTCAGAAGCAAGGATTTGATTGATTGGTTGATTGATTGATTGATTTGTTGGTGAGCTTGTCTGTGATTTGGAGATCTCCCCAGAACGTGGGGTAGAATCCCACATGCAAATCCAGGTCGTGATTCCCTGCCTGAAGTTCAAGTATGCTGGGTGATGTTCATCCAACTTCCAACCTTTTTTGGGAAAGGCTGTGGAATAGGTGGTCGGGCTGCAGCTTTGGAGGACCCTGGAGAAAACAGATTACCTGGATCCTTTCAAGGCAGAGTTCAGGATTCAGGCCTTGATATAGTCTGGAGATGACACTGGTTGTACTTATAGATGATCTCTGGAGGACTCAGGATGGCAGCGCATCCACTCTGACCCTCTTTGATCTCTCTGTGGCTTTTGAGACCATTGATTGTGGCATCTTTCTGAAAGGGCTTAGTGGGATGTGGATGGGGATTGGCATTGGGGTGGTCCACCTCCTTCCTTGTCAGCCTTCCCAGGCAGACCAGGCAAGAATCACAACCAGATGAGCTAATTCTATTTTATTGTAAAGCTACATTAATGGAATCTTGCAAGTCTGAAAGTATAATTCTCCCACCGTCTCCTTTGTTGTTGTTTATTCGTTTAGTCGCTTCTGACTCTTCGTGACTTCATGGACCAGCCCACGCCAGAGCTTCCTGTCGGTCGTCGACACCCCCAGCTCCCCCAGGGACAAGTCCGTCACCTCTAGAATATCATCCATCCATCTTGCCTTTGGTCGGCCCCTCTTCCTTTTGCCTTCCACTCTCCGAGAAACTAGGGAGGGTCCCTTCCGAGCCTCCTCCTTCTCCTATTATGCAGCTGTGGGCTAAGCTGTCTCTTATCTGTCCATTCCCTATGTGCCAGCCTTACCAGGTAGACCAGGCAGGAAACACGACCAGATGAGCTAATTCTGCTTTATTGTAAGGCTACGTTAACAAAATCTTGCAAGTCTGAACGTACAAATCTCCCACTGTTTCCTTTCCAGCTCAAGAAACTAGGCAGGGTCCCTCCTGAGCCTCTTATCCCCTCCACTATGCAGCTGTGGGCTCTGCCCTCTCTTATCTGACTGTCCCCTAGGCAGTACCTCTTTGCTTGGTCTCCCAAGGTCACTCCCATATACCATCACGTGAGAGAAGAAAAGTCTACCTAGGACACACTGCTGGCCTGTCTCTCACTGGAGGTTTTCCTTTGGGATCTGGATCAGTTAAGGCCACAGCCAGACACACCAGCAAGGGGCTGGCCTAAATGACCTCTAAGATACTTTCCGTCTCGCGCGTTCGGTGATAGTCCCGCACGCCGGAAGCTACATCCCCTCTTAATAACTTCAATAAATCCATCAGCAGCCGCTTCTTGTTGAGCACTCAACCTCGCCATTTGGCCCCGGCCGATATTGCCAATACTTTTCCCCTGTTGTGACTGAATTAAAGGCACAAATAAATTAAAACTACATTTTAAATGTATTTTTTTTTTCTAATTGAGGACGGATGCACCGACTAATGTCCTACCTAATTAGATGGAAGCGGGATTTTTATTATCAACATCTGAAACCATCACTAATTGAGTCATTTAGCGTCTCTGCTGCAGTGCTGAGCACCAGCAGGAAACTCTGCAGGGAGAGAGTGGCCGCAGAACGGCGGAAGAAGGCCGGCACGCGCACCGTGCGCCTGAGCCAGCTGCAAAGGGCTTCTCGCCCCTACCTTGCTTGCACGCCTCCAGCTACGACCCTTTGCACTAGCAGGCACTGCTGTCTGCCAGCTGGCGGTGCCTCATCTCGGCCAATGCAGAGCAGCCAAAGGCCATTTCGGCGTGCAAGTGGACCCCCTCGTCCAGCCCTCCGAGGCAGAGCATCTGCTGGCCAGCCCAGAGTGTTTGAAGGTAACTTCCTGCTGGCCAGTTAGGGAGGATCCTGCCTCCTGCATGGTATTGTTTAAACAGGAATGTTTCTCTCTGGTGCTTCAAAAATGAAATTGCCTGTTCAAGGTCATCAGCCCAAGGGGAGACCTCAAGCCCTGCCTTCTTCTCGCTTCAGGAAAACTTACCAATTCTAAGAGAATTGCTCTTGCTAACTCTCATTCCTTGGTCCCGAATGCGCACGGCTCTATTGCTGCTGAATTAGCCTTGAGCAGGTATGGACGATACCTGTTAGTTCAAGGTAGTTGAGACAGGAAACCAAAACCATGAGTCTTAATACTACCTTATTATTCACTAACAGAATCCTGAATGAACTTTCCCCCCTTCTTTAATTTTACTTTCCAAAGAATTCGGGAGGGTCCCTTTGGAGATGTTTGCTACGTTCCCATTCTTTCTGTGGGCTCAGCTGCCTCTTATCCGACTGTTGCCTAGGCTGTGGCGCTTCCTCCTGTCTCCCAAGGTTATTCTCACAGCCCATTATAAAACCTGAGGATTGGGGGCAACCACTCCCACTAACCAATGGTTACTTTCTCAAGCCATGAATATCTCAAACTCTAATGGTATGTGGGAATGACCTTGGGAGACAGGAGGAACAGCTGCAGTCTAGGCAACAGTCGGATAAGCGGCAGCTGAGCCCACAGAAGGAAAAGCGGTGGGGGAAGCAACTCAGAAGGGATCCTCCCTAGTTTCTTGGGCTGTAAAGGCATATGTTCTTTCAGACTTGCAAGATTCTATTAATGTAACCTCACGGGTTGGCGGTTCGAATCTGCATGACGGGGTGAGCTCCTGTTGCTAGTCCCAGCTCCTGCCAACCTAGCAGTTCAAAAACATGCAAATGTGAGTAGATTAATAGGTACAGCTTCAGTGGGCAGGTAACGGCGTTCCATTTAGTCATGCCGGCCACATAACCACGGAAGTGTCTATGGACAAACACCGGCTCTTCGGCTTTGAAACGGAGATGAGCACCGCCCCCTAGAGTCGGACATGACTGGACTTAATGTCAAGGGAAACCTTTACCATTACTTAACCTCACAATAAAGACAAAGCTAGTACTTCTGGGTGGGCTTCTTGTCCAGACACAAAGTTGACACAAACTGCTTTAAAAGACATCTTGGCTAGCATGCCTCCTACTTCTTGAAGCAGTGCAATTCCATTAAAAAAAAAAAAGATTATTTTCCCTTTGAAGCTTAAACACTGCCAAGATCACTGCATTCATTCCCTGGCATTGTAACAGTAAGGTCTCAGCGGGTTCTTGCTTGCTTGTTATTCCAACAAAAGCTAAATGCTTACTACAGTTTTATCCTGCCCTTCCTTCAAAGAGGCTGGGCTATATGTTTTTATCCTGCACAGCAGCCCTGTGAGGGAGGCGTGGCTGAGAAGCAGAGACCTAGCTGAGATGTCTTTTAAAGCAGTTTGTGTCTGCCTTGCACACCCAGAAGTACTAGCTCTTTTAATCTTACATTTAATCTTACATTAATAGAATCTTGTAAGTCTGAAAGAACATATCTCCCCCTTGCCTTTACAGCCCAAGAAACTAGGGAGGATCCCTTCTGAGATGCTTCCCCCACCCCTTTTCCTTCTGTGGGCTCAGCTGCCTCTTATCCGACTGTTGCCTAGACTGCAGCTGTTCCTCCTGTCTCCCAAGGTCATTCCCACATGCCATTAGAGTTTGGTTGCCAAAGGCTGTTTAAGGTTGAAAGGTAGAGAACTGAAGCCAGGCATAAAAGTCATGTAAGATTTCTTTCCCATGCCCCAGCCACCCTGCTGCTTCTCTTACTGGTGAACTTTTCAAATATTTTGGTGTCTTATGATGCAGGGATGCAGTTTAAAAAATCAAGTCAATCGTCATTTCCATTGTTTAAAAACAATCCCAAAGCAGAGGAGATCTTCGGCACAGGAAGTTACAAGTGGAGAGTGAATCCTGCATCTTTTTTTGAAGTAAGAGGACTTCAGAAGGCTTTTGGAACTGGGAGATTTTGAAAGGGAATTGTCATGAGTACTGATGGCGAGCAGGAGGGGGCCCCTATCCAGGGTGGAAAACACATGCGTAGTACTGAGCAGCCATTCAAAGAGACACAGATCAGACCCGCCTTAACCTTTGGGGTTTATCTGTCTGGGTTTTTCCCACGCTGCTTCAGTTTGTTAGGACTGATGTCCTAACAGTCAGGAATCACGCTGAGACGAGGAGTAGGTCTCTAGTGTTTATTACTGCTACATAAACAGAATCCTAACAAACTGAAGAAGCGTGGGAAAACCCAGACAGATAAACCCCAAAAGTCAAGGCGGGTCTGATCTGTGTCTCTTTGAATGGCTGCTTAATTCCTCAGTACTACGCATGCGTTTTCCCCCCTGGATAGGGGCCCCCTCCTGCTCACCACCAGTACTCATGACAGGAATTCCTACAAACTGCGCAGTAGGAAGGGACCCCCAAGGATCATCTAGTGCAACCCTCAGCAATGGGCAGGAGAACCAATCAAACCATCCATGAGAGGTAGCTCTCCAGCCTCTTCTTTAAAAACCCAGAAATGGAGAATTCACAACTTCGGTATGTGTAATGGTATGTGGGAATGGCCTTGGGAGACAGGAGGAAGAGCCACAGACTAGACACCATCATGCAAAAGGTATCTCGGCCCACAGGAGGAAAATGGGAGTGGGACCCTCCTTAGTTTTTTGGAGAGTAAAAGGAAAGGAGTGCAGAAATACTTTCAGACGTGCAAGATTATGTTAATGTAACCTTACAATAAATCTAGTTTGTGCTTCTTGTCTGGACTACGTAGAAGGGCTAGATAGACTCTTTTACCGTCGTACATATTGTACATTCAGAAAATTTTCCCATACATTGAAATGAAATCTAAGTAGCTGCGGCAAATCTGTTATTTTTAGTCCAAGTTTCTGTGGCTATGGAAAAGCTTCTTGACCATCCCCTCTACAGCCTCTTTTATGTCCCTGAACCTCTCTCATCTTTCCTCCAGACTGAACGTCCCCGTTTCCTCCAAATTGTCCTCCCAGGTCAGTTCCTCAGATCCCTAAATCATCTTTGCCCCCCTTCCTCTGGACCCGTTTGAACCTCTCAATATCCTTCAGGAAACGTGGTGCCCCAAACTGTACAGGCAGGACCTCACCAGGGCAGAGTAGAAGGGAATATCTAAGTCATTAATAAAGATCTGGAATAATATTATCCCCAAGGCAGGTCTCTGTGGAACCCCGCTGGTTACTGCTCTCCAACATGATGCCCTCCCGGCTTTGGCAGTGCCAACCAAACCACCCTTTAACGGCTTGCCAATGAGAAGATTGTGTGAAGCCCTTCTGTGCTACTTCCTTTGAATGTAAAAGCAGCAGAGGCGAGAACAGAAATGCCGTCCCTCTTTTCTCTCTTGGTCCTTTGTTAAGATGTCTCAGAAGGACGTTATTACCTAGGGATGCTAATGCAACTTGCCTCCGTACACGTACGATTGGATTGCCTTGGGTATTTCTATTCAGGTTAATTCAATAACTTTGTTTAAGGCTCCCAAATGGGGGCAGAGAGAGGCCTGCCATTCATGGAAGGAAGAAAAATGTGCTTCCTTTGGCTCAGATCCCAGTGACTTTGCACAATAGGGAGGAATGGGGGCCCTTCCTGTTTAATCATGGTTTATAAAACCAACAATGGGACAGGGCAGAACAGACTTTGGCTCGGTCCTACCAGGACTGAGTGGCTGTGGCTGTTTCAACTGCCTGGATCTGGAGATATTGAACTTGAACAGGGTAGCACTTCCCCCTTCGAGGTAGGCACACAATCTGGGGGTCTTGAAAAGCAGATGTCAGCTTTTCTTTGTCCTTTGCACAGGTTCATCCTGTGCGCCAGCGGCACCCTTTCCTTGATCAGGAGGCCCTTCAGGCAGTTACTCATGCCCTGGTTGCCTCACGATTGGATTATTGCAATGCGCTCTACATGGGGCTGCCCTTGAAGACCACCCAGAAACTACAGTTGGTTCAGAATGCAGCAGTGTGAGCAGTAATGGGGACCTCCTGGTGTGTCCATGTGTCACCACTGCTACGCGAGCTGCGTTGGCTGCCAGTCGGCTATAAAGCCCTGTATGGCAGAGGGCCTGGACACCTGAGCGTAATGGTATGTGGGAAAGACCTCAAAAAACGGGGTAGAGAGATGCTGCCTAGGGAAGGGTCAGATAAGAGAGGGCCTAGCCCTCAGCTGCATAATGGGTGGAGGAAGAGGCTCGGAAGGGACCTTCCCTAGTTTCTCAGGCTGTAAAGGAGATTTGTACTTTCAGACTTGCAAGATGCTGTCAATGTAGCCTTATAATGAAGTAGAATTAGCTCATCTGGCTGTATTTCCTGTCTGGTCTACCTCGTAAGGCTGACACACCCCCTCCGAGAATCAGTGTTAAAAGGGAACGGTCAGATAAGGGAGGGCATAGCCCACAGCTGCATAATGGGAGTGGCAAGAGGCTCAGAAGAGATCCTCCCTAGTTTCTCAGGCTGTAAAGGAGATTTGTACTTTCAGACTTGCAAGATGCTGTCAATGTAGCCTTACAATAAAGCAGAATTAGCATATCTGGTCGTGTTTCCTGCCTGGTCTACCTGGGAAGGCTGACACTGAGGGACCACTTGTCTTCAACTCTGCCCGCCCAGTACATTCCAGCAGAGTGGGTGCACTCCAGGTCCCCTCTATTACGCATGGCCATCTTACGGGACCTAGGAAGTGTGCCTTCTCTGTTGTGGCCCCCGCCCTCTGGAACAGGATCCCCAGAGATAGGGACAGCACCCTCTCTCCTAGGGTTCTGGAAAGCTTTGAAAACCCAGCTTTGGTCCCAGGCCTGGGTTGATGTTTGTTATTTGCTTATTGGCCCCTGTTTTGCTTTGTGGATTTTGTTACTAGAGCTTGTTAGGTGGGCTGTCTGTTGATTTAATATTTCTAGTTGGTTTCATGTGTCTTTTAGTTTAAGGTGCCACCCAGAGTCCACTGGAGATGGGCAGCCAGTACATTTAAATTAATTAATTAATAATAGTAACAAAGAAGAGCAGGCAGAAGTAGAAACATGTGTTACGTCTCAATGTTTGGGCTCACACAATCCAAGAAGCCAACTGTAGCGGCAGTGCGGAAGACCATTGTTACTTCAAGGAGTTTAAGTGACATGTTTTGATTTTTCTCCCTCACACCAAGAAGCTTAGAGTTTATTTTGAGTTATACTAATGTTTGGCTGGCTTGTTTTTCATTTCTGTTTGAAACTGGGGGGGGGAGAAGAGAAAACCCCAAGATGGTTTATGTTAGTACTGGCTTATCTGTACAGCTTCCCAGGCTCTTGGATCATGTCATCAACAGGTGCTCCAGATCCTGGGAACTATCCAGTCAAGGTCAGATCCTGCAGCCTCTGTACCGTGGAAACAGGGTCATGAGGCTTCAGGGCCAGACTTTGATAAAAACCTGAGGATTGTCTTTGGAATTTGGGAGCTTCTGCACAGACCTGAGCCCTGGGTGCTGTGGGAATTGAGCCATCCTGGGGGATCTCTGCTGGCCTTATTAAGGGGCTCCTGACAGCCTGTGAGAGATGGGGAATCAACTTGCTTGATACGTTATGATTTTTCTTTCTTTACGCTATGCTTTTTATGCTTCTATTTAAACTGCCTAAACTATGTTTCTGTTTAAATCTGTTTGCTTCAGTTAATAATAAATCTTAAATCTCTTTATCCACTGGTGTGCTTATTGTCTCTGGATCTAAAAGAACCAATTGTCATTGCTCGGACACTTGGCAGAACACCAACATCAAGTCAACTGAGTTTTTGACTTATTGGGATGCCTAAACCTGGCCAAAGTAGAATGTTCCTGGGGGAAGGAATCCAGATGGAAAGGGCTGGAAATATTTAGCCTGGAGAACAGAAGATTAAGGGCATATTAGATCACTGCCTTCAAATAGATGAAGCTCAGCAATGCAGACAAGGCTGGGTTTCTGTTGCTCCAGAGGACAGGGCGAGAAGCAAGATGGCAGGGAAGCTAAACAGGTTGGCTGAACGGCCGAAGAAAGGTCCTAACAGCTGTGAAACAGCACAATAATTTGTGTCAGGGCTGACTTGTTCCATTTGGCCGGGACGATTTAAGCAGAAGAGTCACAGATGCTGGAGTTGCAAGATTGCCCAGATCATCTCCAAGGTTCCTCTCAACTCTCCGTCTGGGCTCGCCCAGGAAGCAAGACTGGGCTAAAAGGGAGTTGAGTTGCTTGTGGAACCCCCTCTTGTCTTCCCGTGATCTAGGTGAACACAGCTATGTTGCTGTTGGTCTAGCTGCTGTTGCTGCTGTTGTTAACCTGGGTTAAGGACTGGTGTGTGGTATGAACCAAGCTTAATATTTTGAAATCTACATTCATTCTCCTTTCCTTCCTACACCTTTGATGGTGAAGTGGTCTACAAGAGGAAGGAAGAGGGGAAGGGAAGAGGGAGGAAGGGGGGAGGAGGAAGGAGGAAGGAAGGGAGGAAGGGAGGAAGGAAGGAAGCAAGAGAGAGTGAGGAAGGGAGGGAGGGAGGAGGGAAGGGAAGGGAGAGAAGACAAGGGAGGGTGGGAATTTCTTGAAGGCAGGAGAGCTACAATCAATGGAGTCCCCACAACGTTGCCTTCATCTTCACCCCCGCTCACCAATGAGGCAGCCCAAAGTCACCTGTCCAGAAGCATTTTCCCTCCAAGGGCAGCTTCAAGATGTGTAAAGTCCTTGGGGCTTCATCACCCATTGCTTTGAAGGAAGGTCAGGGGACTGGAAAAAGAAACAGGCAACGGGGCCCGCAAAGGTCGGGAGAATGGTTGGGTGGAGAAGACTTCAGCTCAGCAGTGGGGAAAGGTCCAGAGAGGGAGAACATGCCTGGCCCAAAGTCAGCCACTGAGGTCCACCTAGGACTTCTCTGGCCAACTCAGCAAATCTGCAAGAGCCCAGCACTCCTCCATGTTGCAAGTCTAGATCAGCCTTCCAGGTATGCCAAGGTACCCCCCATTCATCCCAAAGAGCCTGAAGGGCACCTGGTTGGAGATATGGCTCAGGTCTTCTTCAAGGAATCCCCCACGAGTTCCCAAGTCCACCTCGGCTCTTCCAGGAAGAACATAAATTCATCCTAGGCTGATGACAGGCCTGTCTTTTATGTAACACGATACGTACTTAGATTTTCACACAGTGGGATGTTTCCATTAATAACGGAGTCTTATTAAGCCTCTGTTAAAAGGTCTGCACTGCTAATTTAGCTGGAAAAATTGAAGAGATTTCTCGTACCGGTTTCAATTAAAATAACATGATGCCTTCAAACTGATACCTTAATTAGACACTCTAAAATGACATTTAGGAATCCAGAGCTCCAGATCATCTGACGGTGAAGGTGTTTTCCTGCAGCAGTCTCCTATCCCCCACCCCAGACCCCTTGGAAATGAAATCCCAGGGGAGAAAATGAGGGCTTTCCCCCATAACTCAGCCACAAACGAAAAGGGTTTTTCAAGGGGGCTGCATGTGGCAGGCTGCACAAGACCCATTGGTTTCCTTTACGTTGTGACTCGCTCTGATTTTTCTGCAGGATCCCCAGCTAAGGGGAAAGACGAAGCTGTAACGTCCTGCAAGGAATGATAGTTATCTGCAACTCTCTTCCACACAACTGATCGGGGTGGTTTGCAGGGCATGGTCAATGACGTCAAGAGAGCAGCTGCAATGATGCAACCGAAGCTCTGCCTGTTTCTTATGTGCATCGCCATCTTGATATTTTTGACCATACAGCTAGACCTCGCTTAACAACAACTGGGACCAGAATTGCAGTTGCGGTCATTAAGTGAATCTGACCCAATTTTACGACCTTTCTTGTGGTGGTCGATAAGCGCATCACAGCAGGTGTTAAGTGAACCACATGGTCATCATGTGGTTCCCCACTGGTTTTGCTTGCCAGAAGCCAGCTGGGGAAGGTCAAAAATGATGATCGTGTGACCATGGGGTGCTGCGACAGACATAAATGCGAACTGGTTGCAAGGTGCCCAAACCGTGATCACGTAATTGGGAGGACGCCGTGATGGTCAAAAGTGTGAGGACCGCTCCAGCATCGTCGTAAGTCCGAACCATCACTAAATGATGGTTGTTAAGCAAAGACTCCCTGTATCCTGCGAACATCCCTGCGGCTGATCATTCCCCTGATCAACCTCCATTGTCAGAGTCCTGCATGGATCCATGATGTAGACTCGCTCTGCTGGGCTTGCTAAGAGGAAGAAAAACCAATTGGCTGTTGGAGAAAAGAGGAAAGGCCACTAGATCTGGCAGCGGTGGGGCTCAGTGCTAAAATGCTGACGGAGAAGAAATCCTACCAGGAGTAAGAACAGAATAAACGCTATCAGGGTGTTTTCCTCTGAAGGTACAAAACTCTCACACAGAAGAGACCCATCCCTGTACGTGAAGGGGATTCAGGGGAGAAAAATCTCTGCAGATGATTAACGGATGCCCAGGTGCTCTGCTGAAGGAGCAGCCTCTATATCCATGGAAGATCCCTGCAAATGGTTCCTACTGAACACAAGCAACTGGGGAAGATGTACAATGGAGGGTGGTAGCTTCGGCATGGGGACAGTCTGATTTGGGGGCCCTGTTTTCTTTACAGCTGCTTATTTGTGGCAGCGTGTTTTAGGATGTCAGCCCTTTGAGGTAGTGCAGACAGGAAACCGGAACCATGAGTACTAGTAACTACCTTTATTGTAAGGCCACAGTAACGGAATCTTGCATGTCTGAATGTGCTTCCCCCCTCCCCTGCCTTTACTTTCCAGAGAACTAGGGAGGGTCCCTTCTGAGATGCTTTCTCCACCCCCATTCTTGCTCTGGACTCATATTTCTCTTATCAGTCCGCTGTCTAGGCTGCGGCTCTTCCTCCTGTCTCCCAAGGTCATTCCCACAGCTCATTACACAGGATATTTGGAGGAAGCGTGGGGGGGGGGGATCCAAAGGATAACAGGGAGAAATGCAGGGGCAGAATCCAAGACCCCTGCTTGGTTCTGGATCCTCGTCCTCATCTGTGCCTCTGCCTGCTTCCACCCAGGGACGCAGTCAGAACAGTTTGCTTGGGGTGTGGATTTTGTTTTTAATATAAAATAAAGTTAATTTACGCTGGGGCAGCAATGCGCCAAGCACTGTGCGCATTATTAATTTAATCTTTTCTCCGGCTCCTTTTGGGCTTAAGCACCATATCCTCAGCAAACTGCATTTTCACTTCTGTTCCTCTCCGTCAGTTTAAAAACAAAATCTAAATGAGACGTATCGGAAAATGCTGCGGATGGAAATCAAGGGCCAATGGGGCCCCAAGGGGCTGTGGAGAACTGGCTACGAATGGAGGAAGGACTGCAAATTGGCATCTCCTTTTCCACATCAGCCAAGGTCTCAAGCCTTAGGGTTTAATTTCAAAAGCAGAGCTGGCTTTGCGGAAGCTGGTGCATAGCCTACAACAGACACAGACAACCTTGGGGGGCTGTTGTGTACATTTGGAACTTGAAGATGTCGTGAGCACCTTCACAAAATGGCTGCCGGGGAGGCAGGGCCAATCGCAAAAGAACCAGTGAGGCTGCTCCCTGCCATCTCTTGTACTGTGCAAGATTTTCTTTACCACAGTGACAAGCTGTTCTTTTCCACCCTGTTTATTCCTGAAAATTTGCATGTCCACAGGCCTTCTGGGAAGCAAAAATGATGCCTGATAATGATGCCTTTTGCAGCATGGCAGCTTCCTATTTATTTATTTATTCATTTTAATAAACAGAATCTACCTTTCCTTTCTAGAAAAATAATAACAGGCCGGTTGGTCCATAGAAAAAAAACATAAGACTTCACAGCTGGGTGGTTTTTTTCACCCCAGCAGCAGAAATCATGCAGGTCTCCCAAACACTTCATCAGGCAAGAGATCATAAAAAGTGAGACGGGGAAGTAGCAAGAAAGTCCCTAAATAAGACACATTTTCAGCCGGTGTCTGGGAAGAGGAGGTGTCTGCTTAAACCAGCTTCAGCCACTAACCGCTCTGCATTCAGCACACGAATTTCATCTTGGAGCTGATTTCAAACTGCTGCAGACCAGACTAGCTGGCTGAATCATCCAGTTTAATTCCTGAGTTGTCTTCCTTCTTCTCTTTCTGTATTCTGCCTTTGCATATCCTCCTGCACTATCCTAATAGAGATATCACCCAGGTATCAGCTGAAACAAAACGTAAAGTCAGGTGGGATAGGGAGTTTGGCTGAGAAGCAAAACTGAGAACCTTCTTCAGGGATGCTCAATTCTTCTCCCGTGTCCAATAGCATCCTGAAAGGGAAAGGTCCCTTTCCAAACTCTTGCTAACGTCACCTCAAGGCTGAATGGATGGCCCCGCCTGGTTGGCTTCCAGAAGGGGAACAAGAGCATGCAAGGAGGCAGTCACTTTTCTGACAGCCCCCTCTGTCCCGCAAACACTTTCGAGATGTAATACAAACAGGAGACTCCAAATGAGTCAACTCAAGGTACTGCGCGCCGGCTGTAATTATCTTTTTTCTTTTTAATTGCTAATTTTGCCATTTTCATTTACAGCTCAGCAGTACGGTGTGGCGTGACTATGGGTAATAGCTAGCTTGGGAGGAGGAAGAATTGTATATTATTTTTAATATACCCCAAATCAGGAGGAATCTGGTAGCACCTTTTCTGACGAACGCAGTTTTCTCAAAGGCATCCGCATTCGTGAGCGGCAGCTCGCTTCACCCGATCCAAAGGGATTTTCTCAACTGCCCAACATTTTAAAAAATCACAGGTGGGAAAACGATCAGCATGCACATGCCTGGGATGCCCACAGGCTGTAGTCCAAAAAGTTAAGATGGCAGCCCCAACGGTACAGACGTTGCTTTGCCTGGTTTTTACAGTGTGTCAGTCACAGGCACCACCTTGACATTCTGGACCCCGCTCTGTGGATACCGCTGGCATGGCTCAGCTCTGCAAATCCGTGAGTTTACTCAGAAGTAAGCCTCACTGTAGATTCAATGGGACTTAATTCAAAGATTCAATGGGACTTAATCTAGAATATAACAGACACGGCCTCTTGGTGATACTGAAGGACGTGAGGATCACCCAGATGTGGAGCCTCCTGGCCGCAACATGCTTTGTCCAAGGATGCTGTGGTCCTGGAGCTGCGATGAAGGTGGGGAACTTCAGCAGCATGATGGCTGAAACCGCCCCCCAAGTCACTTGAAGGAGTTCACGCTAATTTGGGGGGTTTCTTAGGGCTATTTTCTATTCCTACATCTTTTCTTGGTTCATTCAGTTACTTTTACACCATTGTTTTATTCCCAGGCACCCTTCAGATCACCTTCCTTCCTTGTTCCTTTCCCCGTGAACTTCTCTCTGTGTTTCCACTGTTATTCCAAGGCAGCCTCGGTGTGGCTGGGTCTTCCTCCCACCCGTAAAGAAATTAAGACACTCATCTGGAGCTCAGCTGACGTTGCCCTTCCCAATCACGAACATGCATTGTTCAAAATCCTTCCTCTCTACCCCACTCAAGGCTTTTGCTAAGTGCCTGGATCTCCATAATACTGGGAATCATTGGGTGTGCGTGGCTGTCCTCTAAATCGCTCCTAGTAGCTCAACGTTTTGACCACTAAATCTCTCCAGGATGTTCTCCTTCCTTTCTTTGCGTGGCTTGAAGTTTGCCTATGTACAAGAATAAAAACCTGTAGCAAGGTGAAGAGAAAGAGAGCTGTGCTAAGTTCCCCCCAGTTCCAGAATTTAAAATAAAGTTCATCCTGTCTGAAAATTTTCTTCATAGGTTCCTTTTTTCCCAGCTGGCTGAACCTGCTCATCACACCCTGGTCCTTCTAAGACATGCTTGCTTTGGAAAACTAGCAGTCTGCAAATGAGTTTATCCTGGCTATTTCCCTGCTGCTAGTTTTCTGCAGGAAAAAAACCATCAGGAGCCTCTGAAGATGCCAAATGCATTAGAAGGGCAGCTGCCACAGACAGATGATATGACAGGGGCTGCAAAGATTCGTGCTTCACTTTTTATCTTGGACCGCCGCCCCCCAAAGCGGAGAGGAAGAACCCTGTGTGCTTTGCGGCAACGGCCAAATCCGAACACACCGCCAAAGGAAAACAAGCCACAAACCAGAAGCGTGTGGTGCTAAACAGCAGGAGTATAAGATCTGGGCTGCAAAATATCAGGTGTCCACTAGTTGGCGCTGGAGAGAAAAGTCTTAATCCTTTGCTGCCATCTAGTGGCCATTTCAATTTTTCAAGTCTAGATTCAGTAGCCCCATTAAAGAGTCAGGGGAGCAATTTCCTACCTTCTTAACAGTCCCTGGATTGTATTTGCAGAGGATGATTTGCAGTGTGTCTTATCCTATCTGCTTTTGCAGATCCTCCCCCAAATGTTGCAATTATATTTGTCCCGCTTTGGACCAGAGCAATCCAACGTAGTCGTAAAAAAAAGTCAAAGGTCATCTTGGGATGCAGCAACAGCAGCATTCAATCCAAATCACAGGAAATGATCTACCCCTCTATTTTATTCTGGTTAAACCCCACTGGGAGTCCTGGGTCCACTTCTGGACAGTGACAGTGCCCCAAACAGACCAGCTGGAGCAAATTCAGAGCAACCAAGATGGGAAAGGGGTTCAGGCTAGAGATCAGGAAGAACCTGCTGACTGTACAAGTTTTTAGCCAGTGGAACAGCCTGCCACATGAAGTGATGGATTCTCCTCTGCTTGAGGGGGGAGGACTTCAAACAGGTTGGATGGACATCTGTCAGAGATGCTGCAGTGGATCCTACACCAAGACAGGGGTGGGATGAGATCCCTTCCAACTCCAAGATTCGACCAAGGATACAGTCTTGAGGGAGCACACATTCAGGAACAGTAATGCTGGAACGATGAAAATCCCTTATGCACGTGGTCCCTCTTGGTGAATGACACCAGAAGAACGTCTCTGCTCTGGGGAGCCACTTTTACTGGGGATCCCTCTCGTACCTTACTCAACATACCTTCCTCCCTTTGTTCTGATCATGTTTGGGTCATATGGGGGGAACACAGGGCTTCCTCAATCTTCCTTTATCTATAATGAGACATTTCTGCCACGGCATTGTCCAAGGATCATTAAAAGAAAAATGTCCACTATAATTGTTCTTTTTTTGCACAGCCTTCCCTGCAATATCCTCAAAACATAATACCGGGAGAACTGTCTTTTCAGCATGTTTTTGCATTATGCCTAATTTTGTATGAGGTTTTTCAGGCCCACATAACGACACAGTTCAATGCAAAATCCGATATAAATCTGGCTTAAGAGACTCTCGGCAGGAATTCATTTAAAACTGTAAATGTTAAAAGATTCAGCCTCTGATTTATGGTAGAGGAGAATTCCCCCCCCCCCCATTTCAAACAGGGAATTAAAATGCTTTCTAAAAGAAAGATGCATCTTAAATCACTGCCAAAATGATGTCAAGAACAATGCTGCTGGGATCTACCACAGCTGCAAGCCCATTTTTTCCAACACGGAACCCAACCAGGCGTTCACACGGAGATGCTACCTTGTTCTCCTACGTTTCTGCCCGGTGCCTGGGAAAAACGGCTACAGATGCTCAGTACCACAAGGAGCCAACATTCATCCATTACTGTGGTTCTCAAGCAGGCAGTCCTTTTGTGCCTGTTGGGGAAAAACTTTGATGCTTCTTTGGCGTAGGCAGAGTTTTGCTTTGATTTTTTTGCTGCTGGGGGCCAGATTTAATGCATACAGAGGGGCCATTAGCAGTGGTTGTATAATGGCATCCGTTAGGGAAGCAGGGTGAGGGCTTGGAAATATTCCCCCCCCCCTTTCATGGGCTTAAAGAAAAATGATGGCGGTGGTAAGCCAATCTGAGGTTTAAGAGAGCCAAATCGAAATCTTTTATTGGGATCCTAGACTGGAAAATTAGAATTTGAAATACAAATTACAGAACAAAATTTTTCCTCCCAACTCCTGCCGCAGTTCGCTTCCGACAGCTGGGGCAGCGCAGTGGATTCCAAGGATGCAGGATCTCTTTTCATTGAAGAAGTAATGTATTACCTATTGTGGATCACCCAGAGTCGCTGAGATGAGATGGGTGGCCATTCAAATCGAATTAATAATAATAATAATAATAATAATAATAATAATAATAATAATTCCACTGGTCCCTTAGTGTACATAAAAGCTCACTGCTACGCATGGGTCCACACTTTCGGCACGCTTAACTCCTGAGTTAAATGGCTGCAGATGGGTTTAGACACAGCTCTCCTTCACAAGAGCCAGTTTGGTCTAGTGGTTAAGGCAATGGGCTAGAAACCAGGAGGTGGCGAGTTCTAGTCTGCCTTATGCATGAAAGCCAGCTGGGTGACCTTGGGCCAGTCTCCCCTCTCAGCCCAACTCACCTCCCAGGGTTGTTGTTGTGGGGAAAAGAGGAGGAGGAAGGAGTATTAGGTATGTTCTCCACCTTGAGTTATTTATAAAAATAATAAAGGCAGGAAAGAAAGAAAGAAAGAAAGAAAGAAAGAAAGAAAGAAAGAAAGAAAGAAAGAAAGAAAGAAAGAAAGAAAGAAAGAAAGAAAATCTTACTAGGTAAACCAGATATGAATCACAACCAGACGGGCTAATTCTACTTGATTGTAAAGCTACTCTGACAGCATCTTGCAAGTCTGAAAGTACAAATCTCTTTTACAGCCTGAGAAACCAGGGAGGGTCCCTTCTGAGCCTCTTTTTCCTCCCATTATGCAGCTGTGGGCTCTGCCCACTCTTATCTGACCCTTCCCTGGGCAGTGTCTCTTTGCCCATTCTCCCAACTTCTTTCCCACATGCCATTACATGCCATGACAATGAACAGGGGCTGGAGATGTCTGATCGTCCTCCTCTGACCCCAGGGCTGGTCAAAGCTTGACCCCAGCCAAATCCAACATGCGAACACGTAAGAAGAAATGAAGAGATAGGAACAAGACTCCTTGGATGGAGGTCAGCCCCAAGGCCTCCAGAACCCTGGTGCTCACTGTTCAATGCTTGTTTTCCAAAGAACTCCATTATATTAGGCTCCCTAGAAAGGAGGCGGAGTTGTAAGGCCAGGAACAGGAGCAGGTTGACCATCCCATCTTCCTCAATCCCCACCAATCCTAGCCAGTGGTGCCAGATAATGGGAATTAGCCCGACAACATCTGGAGGACGACCGCTTGCTGCAGGCCGTGAAGCTTAATGTCTCCGCTAAAAATGCTTTGCAGATCTGATGAGCAGCAGCAGCAGCTGGAAAAGTGCTCTGTCTTGGGGCATCTTGAAGATGAACCAATTTATGTTGGCAGAAGCTTTTGTGAACTCCGGGGCTGCAGTTCATAAACAGGCAGGCCCTCGTAAATTTGCTGGGCCTTAAGGGGTGGCAAGCTCGGAGCCGGCCACAGAAGGGGTGGACTGGTTTCTGTAACTTTGCTTTTTTGGTTGAAGAACCAAGGATTTCAAAGTCTCTAGCCATAAATGAACCCATTACAAAATCAGCTCAGCATCTCTGGCTTTGGTGAGAGAATACCAGCCAGGAGAGCTTCACAGACCCTCCCCTTGAGCTGCAGAGCCCCTGGTCAAGGATATAGAAAGGGCTGGACCACTTGCAAAGTGAGAAAAAAAAATTGCGCACGGGGGGCCGGAAATTTCTTACGAAGGCAGCAATTCCCCGTCAATCAGATCATGGAGCTGCAGAAAATCAAGGCTCCTATGATAGAACATGTTATTTATAGGGAAACTTCATGATGGAACTGCATTCTTTCATCCTGTCATCCGTACCAGGTAGACCAGACAGGAGACATGACCAGATGAGCTAATTCTACTTTATTCTAAGGCTACATTGACAAAAACTTGCATGTCTGAAAGTACATTCCCCCCCATATCTCCTTTACAGCCTGGAAAGCTAGGGAGGGTCCCTCCTGAGCCTCTTTCTCCGCCCATTATGCAGCTGAGGGCTCAGCCCTCTCTTATCTGACCCTTCCCTTTTAATGCTGATTCTCAGAAAGGGTGTGTCATCCGTACCAGGTAGATCAGACAGGAAACATGACCAGAAGAGCTAATTCTACTTCATTGCAAGGCTACATTGACAGAATCTTGCAAGTCTGAAGGTACAAATCTCCCTCCGTCTCCTTTACAGCCTGAGAAACTAGGGAGGGTTCCTTCTAAGCCTCTTTTTCCACCCATTAAGCAGCTGAGGGCTAAGCCCTCTTTTAACTAACCGTTCCCTTGGCAGCAACTCTTCACCCCATCTCCCAAGGTCTTTCCCACATACCATTACACAGTCTGACCAGTGCAGTGTATCATTTTCCATGATCTTAACACAATACCTCTGTTGATGAAGCCCAAGATTGCATTGGCTCTTTCAGCAGCTGCACCAACTCCCATTCAATCACAAGGAAACAGCTGGATACCAGACCAGACCAGTACCATCTGAGAAACAGCTGCAAACCGTCTCCACTCCCACTTCTAGCCTCTTAGCATGGGAGCATGGGAAAGAGGCATGGAAATTTGAACCTTAATTTCACTATAAACCAGGCTCGCATCTTGGTAGCAGTTGCCGGAATTCTTTCATAATGGCTTCATTACCTTTCCTTGGAAATCTAGTCTTGTCAGCTGACTAAGAGTCAGCTAAGAGTCTGCACATTCTGGGGTAGGCCTCCTTAACATGTTATACACACATGAAGCTGCCTGTGCACACAAGGATACACACATATAAATTCAGGGGGGCACTGAAATGGAGACATCATTCAAAAGGGCAGGATTAGGATTTCTGTTCCTCTTCTTAATATCTTTTGAAAACTGCTTTGTTTTGTTTTTTCAAGTCGAATAGCTACAAGAAAGAGAAATCCGAGTCTGGGACAGAAATGTAATTTGGGAAAGCATTTCAGACAAGACCTTCCCTAGTTCTCACAAAGATGGAGGGGGGGGGGAGCACATGCAGACTTGCAAGATCCTGTTATTATGTCAGCCCTTCAAGGTAGTCCAGATCAGGAAACCAAAGTTACGAACGCTAATCCTACTTTTATTATAAGGTTACAGTAACAGTAAAAGGGACGCGGTGGCGCTGCGGGTTAAACCGCTGAGCTGTCGATCGGAAGGTCGGCGGTTCGAAACCGCGCGGCGGGGTGAGCTCCCGTTGCTCGTCCCAGCTCCTGCACACCAAGCAGTTCGAAAACATGCAAATGTGAGTAGATTAATTGGTACCGCTTCGGCGGGAAGGTAACGGCGTTCCGAGTCGTCATGCTGGCCACATGACCCGGAAGTGTCTATGACAACGCCGGCTCCAAGGCTTTGAAACGGAGATGAGCAGCGCCCCCTAGAGTCGGACACGACTGGACTTTACGTCAAGGGAAACCTTTACCTTTACCTACAGTAACAGAATCTTGCAAGTCTGAATGCACCTCCCCCTCCCTTGCCTTTATCCTGAAGAGCAATCAGGAGGGTCAAGTCTGAGACACTTTTTCAGATTACAGTTCTGGCCCGGACTCAGAGTTCTCTTACCTGACCACTGTCTTGGTTGCAACGCTTCCTTCTGTTCCACAAGGTTATCCTTACAGCCCATTATATACTATAACTTTACAATGAAAGTAGTTTTATTCATAACTTCATAACTTCAGTTTCCTAGGCTGGTCTACCTTGAAGGGCTGGCATCCTCACGATGGAGAACTTCAGCCAACGGCAAAGCCGGTGGTACCTTCTGCCTCCTCAGGCTGCAGAGCTGCCCCACTCCACCCTGAGCAGAGAGTTGCATCTTCTCCTGTGAATTCGGCCATTTGCTCAGCCCCATCCCTCGAACGGCCAGTGGCTGGCCCTCCCCATATTCTCTCTGACCCCTTCCTTCCTGCGCCTCCAGTAGGTGATTCTGCTGCAGAGGGCAATGGTGGCTAGATTTCCCCTTTTCCAAGGCAAGCGAGCTCTTGTAGGTCAGCTTTGCCTACAACAAATGCTGATTAATGGAGAAGCGCGCCTCCTTTGCAGCCCATTATCTTCACAGCTGCGGTGACACCATCCTTTTACAATTTCACGCAGGACATAAAAGTGGAAATATTTTTGGCTTGCATGAGGAGCCAGCTATGAATATCTAAGCAAGCCCCCATTATTAATTCATGGCCATTCATTTTAAAGAGACACCGAGGGAGAACGTGTTTTGCTTCTCCCTGGAAAGAAGGACAGGGTCCAGCCTGCCTTCGCATGGAAGGAGCAGGCTGGACCTCAACCCATCATCTCGGAAGGCTCTGACGCTCGGAGGCCCCCTTCACACGACCTGCTAAACCTGAGTTACTGAATTAACCAATTTTCGGAGTTTGTATGCCGCATTGGACCACGAAGCTGCAAAAAAACCGAATTAAGATGGTTTACACAAGGCAAGCGGTCATATGAACACAGCCACTAGATCTGCAGCTGGTCTGGTTAGGTGAGGAACATAGAATCCTCGAGCTGGGAGGACCCTTAGAGGGCATCTAGTCCAACCTCCTGCTCCATGAGGATCCATTAGAACTCAAAGCCATCCCAACTCTGAGGGGATTCACTGATGCTCCACCCAGGCAACCAAGAGGAGCGGCAACATGAATCATTTGCCCAATGCCACCCTGCACCACATGTGCCCTCCCTACCATCTGTGGGGGAAAGGTGAATGGAGCCATTGTGTCAAGGGAAGGTCCCCTCCAAGGCCCAGTTATGGTGTCTGTCTTCCTTTGCTGAGTCAGCGGTCTGTGTGTGTGTGTGTGTGTGTGTGTGTGTGCGCGCCCACACGCATGTGCAACTTCCTTCCTTCCTTGCTGCTTCAACTGTGAATGCATAGGAAGAAGAGGAAACTGTGAAAGGAAGACATGGTGGACTTCTTTGCATGCACGGTGCCATATCAACAGCGAAGAGAGGTGCATTGCAGACCAACATTGCCATGGCTATGGGTTGGACTAGATGACCTCTAGGGTTCCATGGTCTGTATAAATCTGTGGCGGCACATAGCACATCCCAAAGACACTGAGGGGCTTTGCAACCTTGTTCAGGGTCCAGAATCCTTGTCCCACACCTGCCTCACTCTGAGCCCCCAGGCGAATCCCCGCTTTTCTGACTCGGATGCCCCAGAACGGCAACTCTGCCACCTCTTTCTTGCTGAGATTGCTGCCGTTTTGTTCTTCCCATGAGGAAGGCTACAAAACTACAGAGTCACTTGTTGAGATGGGCAGCTATAGAAATAAAATAAAATATCAAACAATATCAAATATCAAATCAAATCATCCGATCCAGTCTAATCCCAGGAAATGTCATCCATTTCAGGTGCAAAGCACCGGGTCCGGGTCCGCGGGCGGGGATTCGGGGCTACAGAAATGAGCAGAGACTCAGATTGGCGGGGAGGGTCAAGCTGATTTTGGAAAACTGCGGCAGGGGGGAGAAACACAGGAATCAAAGGGATCGGGTTTGGATCTTGCAAATTCCCGGGGGCCTCTGTCTCGTTTACATGCCCCTGCCGTCCCTAACTGCCAGGAAAGCACACCGTGGCATCACATCCTCTTTGGGCTGTCATATTATATCCACACACTGCCTCTCATGCAGAGGAATGATTTCCAAAGGTTAAGCACCAGATAAACGACCGACCGAGGTTCCCACACCCTTCAACTGGTTGCCGTTGATTGTTGCCGGGGGGGGGGGGAGGGAGGGGGAGCCTCACACAACATCTGTCCACTGGTGCTCCTGCCACAATTCCAAGTGGCCCCAGAGGCAAGAAATGTCTCTGGATCAGCTGATCTGTTCCAGTTCAGCGGGGTCCCTGGCCCCATCCCGCTCGATTCCGTTGGCACATTTTTCACTGTCACAGCCTGGATGCACAACGAATTCATCATTACCGTTTGAAAGGAAAAGGAAAAGGAAAAGTAAGAGAGGGAGGAAGGGAGGGAGGAAGGTGAGAGAGGGAGGGAGGGAGGGAGGGAAGGAGTGTGGAGGGAGGGAGGGAGGGAGGGAGGGAGGGAAGGGAGGGAGGGAGGGAAGGAAGGAAGGAAGGAAGGAAGGAAGGAGTGTGGGAGGGGGAAGAAGAAGAAAGGAAGAGACAGAGGAAGGGGAAGAGGAAGGAATGAAAGAAGGGAGGGAGGGAGGGAAGGAAGGAAAAAAGGCAAGGAAGGGAGGAAGGCAGGCAGGCAGGCAGGTGAGAGAATGAGGAAGGGAGGAAGGGAGGAAGGTGGGAGGGGGAAGAAGGAAGAAGGAAGGAAAAGACAGAGAAAGAGGAATGAAGGGAGAGAGGGAGGGAAGGAAAAAAGGCGAGAAAGGGAGGAAGGGAGGAACAGAGGGAGGGAGGGAGGAAGGAGAGGAAGGAAGAAAGAAAGAAAGGCAAGAGAGAGAAGGAAGGAAGGAAGGAAGGAAGGAAGGAAGGAAGGAAGGAAGGAAGGAAGGAAGGAAGGAAGGAAGGAAGGAGGGAGGGAGGGAGGGAGGGGGAAGAAGGAAGAAGGAAGAAGAAGGGAGGAAGAGACAGAGAAAGAGGAAGGGAGGGAGGGAGGGAGGGAGGGAAGGAAAAAAGGCGAGAAAGTGAGGAAGGGAGGAACAGAGGGAGGGAGAGAGGAAGGAACCAACCAACCAACCCCCAGGGTAAATTCCAGAGCTGTTGGTTTGGGGTCTCTGGAGGGGATAGGAAAGAAATGTGGCTACCAGGAAGATTACATTATAAGTTTGTTTGGACACAGGAGGAAGTGACTTTTACCAGAAGACAAACCAAACGTTTAGCAGCCCTAAAGATGGCCCTGTGCTCAAAGACCCTTCCAAGGGGCTCCTACAAGGCCCATCCCGAGGGGAAGAACGGGAGGCGCACCGTGCCTCGTTGGGCGCTGAGAAGTTTCTGGGATTCCCCACCCAGCTCTCATGGTCCCCGGCACTCCCCCAGGTGCCCCTTTGGAAGGATCCACTCAACGCACCGTCTAAATTTATCGTGCTTACTTTTGAGTCCGTGCAGTGCCCAGGGGCACTTAAGGGCTTCCTGCAAAGCATTAACCGAGGCGACTGTTGCTCATTCAACAAACCATGATGAAGTCCAAGAACGGCTCGGCTCCCGGGCCTTTTGCAATGATAAACTGCTGCCCATCGTCCGTGGCACATAAGCTCTCCCCAGCCCGTGGGCCCAGAGGGGATTGCGTTTAATATGCTGGTTTAATTTTTCAACAGCTACTTCTCACGGCTCTGGGAAATTCTCACACTAAAGCTGGCCTCGGCGTAGACATGGAAGAAGTCGCAGGAAGTGGAACTAAGCCCGCGGCTGACCACTTGGTGCTTCTATGTTATTTATATCCGCCGTAATTGGAAAAGTTGGAGGGGGAAACGACGTATGCGATGGCGCTTGGGACGTGCGCGTATCTGTTGCAGAAGTTCAAACCGCCATTCCTTCTTCCTTAGGGGATCATCGTACAGGGACTGGCAGCTGGGTTGCCGATCGTCTCACCCAAAGAAATAAATAAATAATATTCCTGCTTCCCCCGCGGAGAAACCACAATTCCCAAGGTATCACGGTTGAACTGGCCTGGTAAGAAATCTGCAGAAGTATGCCCTTAGGGAAATGTCAAATTACCCCCAACCCCGTTCATCGCCAATTTTTTTTTAGATATACTGTGTATTAAAACAGTATTTTTAGAGACAGGCATAAAGATAGCGCAGCATTTCTTAAAAGTCTTCACAATATTCTCTTTATGCACAGTTCACTGTATCTGAACCTTTAAGCTCTTGGTATTTGAGGGGAAGGGAAAGAAAGAGATCTTTCGGGGCCTCTGCCGATCCTTGCCTTCGATTTAAACCACTGATCGCTACAACATCTTCAGAAATGCACATTAAGCTGCATGCTATGAAAACCCTTTCTCTGTTTCCTGTGCATAGAAACACAGAGATATGGGCATGCACCCCCAGATTAGCACCTCTTTGCAAGCCTGTCCATTTGATTGCGAAATTCCTTCCGTGCGAAAGCATTTCATTGGTTCAGTTTCCTGGACAAGCCAGTTTGGCTTGATCCAAAAGCATCATGTAGCTGGAACATGCTTGAATGGCCCCTGATGACGTTACCCAGCTGGGCAATGAGACGTCTGTGAGCACGCAACCCAGCTCAGAGAGCACCAAGGACTCCTCATGCAGCCGGCTTCTAGGTCTTTGAACTGTCCTGGTCAGCTGCTTGGCCAAAGGTGGAGGAGGTCTAAGGTGAAGGCGGGTGCACAGAAACGATAGACCACTCTGCACTCACAAGAGAGAACTTCTTGCTCTTGATTGATTGATTACAGGTAGTCCTTGCTTAACGACCACAATTGGGACCAGAATTTCGGTTGCTAAGCAAAGCCATCATTAAATGAATCCGACCCCATTTTATGACCTTTTTTGCAGTGGTCATTAAGCAAATCATGCGGTTCCCCATTGATTTTGCTTGCCAGAAGCTGGCTGGGAAGGTCGACAAAGGCAATCACGTGACCAAGGGGCACTGTGACAGTCCTTGGTGTGAACCGGTTGCCAAGCGCCCAAACAGTGATCACGTGACCGCTCCGATGGTCATAAGTGTGAGAACCAGTCGTAAGTAGGTTTTTCCATTACCACTGTAAGTCTGAACCACCACTAAGTGAATGGTTGTTAAGTGAGGACTACCTGTAGATTTGTATGCTGCCAACTTCATTCCAACTCATGGTTGCCCTTAAAATGTCCATGGTCCATAGACAATATAAACAATGCAGGAATTGAGAACTAAATTGACCTACAATCTACACTCATTCCCCCTTGCCTTCATTCTGAAGCTGTCAAGAACCAGAACTTGCAGTGCCTCCCGACTCTCAGGTTTGGTTGCTACCCCTTTCAGCAAAAAAATTAGTGGAGCTTGAGGGGAGGATCCTGGCTTGAGGATCTGGGTGGCTATAGGGGTTAGATCCATGGGCCAGAGGTCCTCCCATCATTGGCCCAAAGGGACCTGAGATATATCCACTCAACTTCCTTGGGAGAAGAGAAAGAATGTCCAAGAACGTCCACTACCTTCCAAAGAAGAGGAGACAAATCAATGGAGAGGAGATGGAAAAGGAAAGATTGTTTTCTTCAGGTACGTGAAGACAGAATTATTTTAGAGGAGAGGAAAAGGGATCAAATTACAAGGAAGTCAATTTTGGTTGGACATCAGAAAGAATTTCCTAATGGGAAGAACCGTTCTGCAGAAGAAGAGCTGCCTCAGGAGGTGATGGATTCTCCTTGTTGGCAGTGTTCAAACAGAGGCTGATGACCATCTGTCGAACATGATACAGTGATGGATTCTTGCGTTGCTAAAGTAGTTAGACTTAATTATCTCCGAGGTCCCTTCTAACATTTACACTGTATGATTCTATGAAAAGTGGAACCCTGATGATTCCATCTTGCCTGTTGATTTGGAGCAGTCTACCACTGAACGCCAGCTGTTGAGAAGGAACCGCAGGCAAGGACCACCTCATGGATTTTTATTAAGCTTTCTACAGAAGTGACACTGGATTCTGGTCCGTATTTAAGAAATGTGTAACGGCATCTGGTATAATCCGTCCTTCAAAGGAAGGAAACTCAAGGCTTGGCTGATGCCTGCAAGGAAAATCTTCCAGTCACAACATCTTGTTCTGGGTAGAAATGTAGACGTAAGAAACACAGACCATTATTGCCACCCTCTGAGGCAGATAAAATGGAGGAACACACTTGTTTGCCCCTCTTAGCTATTTGTAAAGAGCTGAAATTCCAGAAGAACTCTACAATCTTAAGTGTCTGAGGAGTCCAACCCTCTGCTGAATACAGGAATCCAAACTGAGGCACGGAACACATCCAGAAGTGGAGAACTCTATTGCATCTCGTTCTGACTCACTGCCAAACAGCTCTGTCCTGATTGGGAGTGCGCAGCCCATGTTAAGTGAAGCAATTGGTTGATTCCTCCTGGCCTGGTGGTTCCCCAATGGAGGTGAGGGTGGGGGACTATCATCCAATCACGGCACTGCCGCAGTCACAGCTCTGACGTGAGGGTGGTGAAGTGTAACTGAATTTGCACATTTTGCAGCTGCTGCTGGATGATGTTGGATTAAGGGGGAAAACACCACTTGAGGCCCAGCATAGCTAATAATGATTTTATTTATTTTTAATCTGTTCAGCTGAGTCTGCTTTGCCTGGACAAGTCCCTGCAGTTCTCTTGGCAAGGTTTTTCAGAAGTGGTTTGCCATTGCCACCTTCCTAGGGCTGAGAGAAAGTGACTGGCCCAAGGTCACCTTAGGCTTCATGCCTAAGGCGGGACTAGAACTCACGGTCTCCCGGTTTCTAGCCTGATGCTTTAACCATTACACCAAACTGGCTCTAATAAATGATTTAAGGCCTCTCTTATTCAGGGCATGGACAAGATGAAGATGATATCACAAAGATATGTCAGGGGAAAAAAGATTTTTAATGTTTAAAAGTGTTTTTAATGTTCTTCATTTTATGGCTTGTTTATTATTGTGCACTGCCCATCTCACGTTTTGTGAGATGATATATAAATATCATGAATGAATGAATGAAGGAAGGAAGGAAGGAAGGAAGGAACGAAGGAACGAAGGAACGAAGGAACGAAGGAAGGAATGAAATGTTTGAACCATGACTTGATGCAAGTGGGGAACTGGCCTTAAACAGATTATTCCATGTCCTACACTCAGATGTATAAGTGACTTTCTCAGTGGCTTTCACCAGTCCTCTGTTAGTTCCTGTTCATCCTAGCTGCCCTTTTCCAAACTTCTTCCAGTTTCTGAATCCTTCATATTGCAGACTCGTGTTCAGTTTACAACCCACTACCTTCCCAAGATCCTTTTTACAAAGTATTATTGGAAAACAACTTTGAATTTGTCTCTGTTAGGTTTCATTCTGTTACTCTGAACCTATTTCATTCAGAAATGTTTGCTATCCCCAGACCTGTTCCCTATTCCAGAATCACAAACGATACGGAAAAGGGATGTAAATTACCAGAGGTCAGATTCAGTTGAACCTTAGGAAAAAATCTCCTCTTGAAGGTGGTGATGGTAGCTATCCAACAGGGAGACTTTCATCTGGATTTCTGCCTTTCTGGTTTGGGATTATGTGATGGGGACTGCTAATATTTTAGAGATCGGGTTAAACTTTGAGAGCAATATTCGGACTAAACAGATGTCATCTGCCAATTAAACATCTGTGTCTGCTGGCTACTCCTGTTTTCCACTTTAAACCTTCCTTCCTTCCTTCTCCTCCCTCCCTCCCTTTACCAAGTTGCTATAGCGATGGATTCAAAGCATCTAGTTACTTATGGAAAATGCATGTTCAATTAGAGGGTAACATTATTTTTAGGAAATTGCCTGCAAGATCTATCATTATTAATAGCAGTAATATTACTATTACAGGACTTGTTATTATTACTTTAGCCATCCCACCCACCTCCTATCAGCACCGTAGTCGAGCGGTTACTCCATAACTGCAAGGAATTCTCAAACTGGGTTACAAAATAAAGACTGAATGATTAAAATTAGCTGTTTCCACACAATTGCTCTGGAAAGCACTCTGTAACTCCATGCTTTGCGCTCCCCTGAAGAATAGGGGGCTCACTCCAACTTAGGAAGGCAGAACCCTCTGCTTTGATGAGCACCTACATGGATTCTTTGCAACATCCCTAATCTGTCCCTTCCTGAAAAGAAGAATGACTAATTGTGGAATAGATCTGCCAGCACCTGGATGATGTTGAGTTTGGAAGCTAAGCAGTGTCAGACGTGGTTAGTCCCTGGATGGGGGACCACCAGAAAACCTTCCACTTGCGCCAGACTTTCCTTAGCTAGCCCAGCAATGAATTGCAAGCATAGATTTCAATGCACATGAAAGCTTAGATACACTGGCGTGCTATGGAAATGCTAGATAACCCATAGGAATGCCAGGGATTGCTAATTCTGGTTGTTGTCTGTGATTAAGGACAGACTGACTGACCGGCTCCAGGGCCTGCAGTGAATCAAACGCAAACTCTACTTATAACGAAATCAAGATTCAGATTCTCATGCCTGCTTCTCCTCCCCCCATGATGTAGTAAACTAGAAGTTTCCACCAGTCTCTTGTCTTGGGAACGGACTGGACCTGTATCAGACTATATGCTTGCAGCCAACTGAGAACGGGCTTTCATAGTTGATAAGCTAGATCTGAAAGTCCAGCCTGGATGAAGGCAACGGCCAGCTATTTTTCACTTGACATGTCATTCAACTTTGGAATTTGCTACCATGAGATACAGTGCTGGCTGCCAGCCTGCCTGGCCTCAAGAAAGGGTTGGACCAATTCATGGAAGTCATGGGGATCGAAGGCTCTTAGCTTTGACGGCTGTGGGACTGCCTCTGAGGGCCATCTGCTGGGAGAGTCCATGGGCAGTTGGTTGGCCATTGTGAGAAGGGACCCCTGGACTAGATAGGCCAGGGGTCCAGTCCTGCTTATGTTCTTATGTTCATTTCCATGGTTGCTAAGAAAACTACACAGCTGTGGCCACAAAAATACCAGGAGTAAAGCTTGACCTGAAGGAGATGTTAATCGAAGGGTGAGTAGATGTAGCCACCAAGACTACATGGGGCCTGCAAAGCCTCTTTTGGCAGCTTCTTGAGTCCCCTCCCTCTCTCCTTCCATCCATCCATCCATCCATCCATCCTTCCATCCATCCATCCATCCATCCATCCATCCTTCCATCCATCCATCCATCCATCCATCTCCAACAAAGGTTTCAAGCCAACCCTGAGGGCCATCAACATTTCTTGCTGTCTTGGAGAAGGAAAGACACGGACAGAAGGGTGTTTCAGTTTTAATACAGTTTTTAAAACGAAGAACCTCCCTGCATCTACACCTCAAGAAAGGGAAAGTCCAGCCCAGCCTCTGTTTAATATGTAGTCCAACCTACTTAGTTCCACTTGTTTCATTTCCTCCCCAATTCAGTAAGTACAGCCTCAACCATCAAAAGTTACACACTCTTCACCTCATAGTAAGAGATGGCTATTTTTAAAAGAAATCTAGTAACTTACAAGATTAATTAATTTTCTTTATTTGGGAAAATCTATGTCTTGACAATCAGGTTGGCCAGAAAATATAGAGTCCCTCTAAAGTTTGAGGGAAATGATACATAATTATTCCATCATTTGGGGTGGGAAACTGGATTTCACAAAGGCCAGGAATTCATGCTGACCGCAGCCGTTTTACCTTATAAAAGAAACAAAAGGAATTTTAATTCTTTTAATATCTCCAGTCACAAGGAAATTAGATTCGAGGGAAATCCAATCTCAGATTTAAAAGCCTCCTTCAGTCTGAGCCAGGAAAAAAAACATTTTCCAGCCTAGAATTCAATGAACAACACAACTGCTGATTTTAGAGGCTCTAAGTCAACGCCAGGGACCGAGGGTGTCTGAGATTCTCCACTTAGATCCAGATGGTGTTTGGGAAGGAGCAGAAGGCTCAGCGAAGCCAAGCGGCTTCCTGTCCTGAGGCCAGATCTGGCCACCCTGCAGTCTTTTGCCTAACCAAGAAGCTTCCAGATGTCTTGCAAGCATCTGTCAGCAGAAGAATGGCTCCAGGTGGATCGGGGTAGCCCACCGCAAAACTGAATTACTTGGATCTCCAGTCATCCTCCTACAAGTCTCTTGGAGCACTCTGGCACATTCTGCTGTGTGATGTCCTGCCAGAAGGACTTTGCTTCTTCTCTTCTGGACAGTTAGGGAACAACCTCTCCCTCCCTCCCGCCTTCCCACACACCCTCCCTCTCTCCATCCATCCATCACTCCATCCATCTCCAACAAAGGTTTCAAGCCAACCCTGAGAGCAAGCTTCATTCTACCCTCCTTGAAAAGAGAAGCCATTTGCTTCCACAGCATGACATCTTACATTAGGACACAGAAATTCTCCTGGGCAAATACTGATGCTGAACAGGCATTTTGCAAAAGTGCTGACGTAGTGAAGAACCACCATGGCCATTCTAAGTCTGGAATCCAGAGCTTAGATGGATCTGGGCTGACCATCTCTGGTGTCCATCTGGATTTGAATTATCAACCAAGTATTATCTAGGCCAGTGTTTCTCAACCGTGGCAACTTTAAGCTGTGTGGACTCCAACTCCCAGAATTCCAGTGCTGGCTGGGGAATTCTGGGAGTTGAAGTCCACACGGCTTAAAGTTGCCAAGGTTGTGAAACACTGATCTAGGCTTTTGATTTCTGATGATACTTAATTTCAGTGTGTAGTATTTAGTAGCTGACATGTAATTTATGGAAGTCAACAAGTAAAACAGTTGACTTCTATAAATGTGGATTCCTGCCATGGGCAAGGAGTTGGACCAGATGGTCTTTAAGGTCACTTCCAACTTTTACATTCCCTGACAGGCATTGATTTAAATGGAAGAGAATATTTGTAGCCCAGGGTTGAACTGTGGTGTCCTTGGTGCTCTCTGAGCTTGGTGGTTGGCTTGCAGACGTTTCATGACCCAACTAGGTAGCATCATCAGTGCACTGATTTAAACGACAGGGTAAGATGCAACCCCTAACCCCTTTTGTTTGCAATTGCTGACACCACATCTTTCACTCTGGCCATTAAGGAATGCTGCTTAAGTTCAAAGAACTTAAGTTTTCCAAATCAGTGTTTTTCTTAACCAAGAGTAACATTCACATCTGTGTGGTTGGAGAAGCTGAAAATGACAAATATTTTAAAATAAAAATAAAAATTGACAAATTGACAAATCTTTCCTCCAGAAACCCCCACCCCGCTTTCTAACCCTCCATTCAAGCAAACCGGAGTTTAAAAGCTTTGGCCATCCTCTCATCATCAAGGGTGTAACACCAGCCTGTCTCTGGGAAATGAAAAAGCCAAATTCATTTTCCTCCCAGGCATTCTTCTAATCTCAGGATATGATTAGCAAAAAAGAAAAAAAAAATACCTGGCTGTGAACAGACACACAGACAGAGAGAAAGGAAGGAAAGAAACAGTGTAATGAATTGCTAAACTGCACTGAAATCAGGAAAACAATCAGGGATGGAGGGTCCCTATTAATTGGACCTAACTGAGAATCCGGGCCAGCCTCTGTTTTGATTATGAACCGCAATTTCTAAGCGGAAACAATAAGAGTGTCAGCTACCTGCGGAGAAGCCACAGCACGGTCAATCTTTGAAGGGGAAATAACACGCTTGGCCTCTTTGCTCCCTCCTCTTTTCAGGCCCAGCTAATGCTTCTCAGATGCTCCCTTTAATCCCACCTTCCTCCCCAATCTCTTGGATCTGGGGCTGCTAGATGAACAGAGGGTTATGTTGAGCTTGATCCCAGCGTGGATGTTGAGCTTGATCCCAACGTGGATGTTGAGCCTGATGCCAACATGGAACTCCAGATTCATGGATGGGGCAAAATATTGGGGATCTGCAGGTAGAGTGGGATGTGATTTCTTCCTGATGTGGCCACAACAGTGTGATCGAAGCTTCACCTCTGCCTAAAAAATAAGGGAGCTTCGATCACACCACCTGGATTTTTTTTACCACACTGTGTGGACACTCCTGAGCTGTGCTAAGGTTTGTTTTATCTCTCCTGTTTCAAGATGCTCTTTAAGGACTTTCCTAAAACTCTTGGCACACTGGCTGTTCTGGTGGAGGCAGTCACTTCTCATCAACATGCGCACACACGCACACACACACACACGGTTTCCTATTCCCATCTCCATGAACTACCAGCCTGTGGCAGCAGACCAACAACTGGACTTCAACACCTTCCTTTGCATCACTTTTGAGTCTTTGTTTTCATCTCTCCACTTTGATGTCCTTTCTTCTGGAGATGGCTGAACGCAAGCAACCCGGTTTCTCCAAATGTGGTCTTCTGGCTCTAGGAAAGGGAAGGGCCTCCTGGTCTCCCTTGACCTCAGTTGCCAGGCAGCCTGGGAGAAATTTCCAGGTGTGCAGGTACAAAGAAACTCCAAATGATGCCAGCAGGTAGACATGCAGTAGACCTGGTCCATCACCTGGGAGAGCAACGAGATGCATCCTAAGCCACTGAGCTTCAGCAGAGGGCCTGGAATTGCATGCTGGCTGGGGAATTCTGGGAGTCGAAGTCCACACGTCGTAAAGTTGCTAAGTTTGAAAAATGCTGTTCTAGGTGGCCTTTAATCAAACGAAATTAAGAAAACAGTTCCAAGCAACAGCATACACGGGCACACCAGCTTTGCATTTTGACCAATGCAAACTCAGTGAGGGCAGAAATGACCCTGATTGGCATAATTGGGAGGGGAGGGGGGCTTAATTGTTCCCCCTGTGCACTTTCCTCCAGCTTCTCCCCAAACTACAAGCATTGCAAAGACCTTCACCGTTGGCTTTTTGGAACCGGGGGAGCATTTTTAACCAGATTAGATGATCCGTTCTTCTTTGGTGCCTTGGAGGGGAGGAAGAGAACGTTTATAATAGCAGGTTTGAGCTTCAGTGCAGGAGGGCAGCTGAGAAATCTTGAAAAATTAAGACTTTATTTCCCCCCTTTGCCCAGGATTGTGTGGGCAGGTAAGATTTGTATCCCTCAGAAGACCGGGGAAAGGTGGCTCATTAGATTTCTGAAAATTTATTTAGTCGGAAGTGTTGGCCACAAAGCTTCCTTTCCTCCTAGGTGGTCAGAGACAGGCTGGCAGGAAGAAGGAGGCACCAGGGAAATTTCAGAAGCAAAACAAAACATGGAGTTCTTTTTCTCTCTCATGCACCAACACTGTATTGATTTGACGAAAAATTCAAGCAATGGATCATGCATTCATGAAAAAAAGAGTTCTGTAAAATATTCCCTTCTACATACACACGAGGGACCTTTCCCCATCTACACCAACATGCTGGCAACTGCCAGCATTGCCTCCATTTTGTCCTCACCCCAGGAGTAAGACAGGCTTAAATTACGCTTTGCTATATACTTGGTCAAAGTAGTGTTTTCCCTCTTATTCCAGCATTGTTGACAGCAGTCTCAGAATGTATAAAAATTGTTACAGAGGCTTATTTTCCATTGTGGGGAAAGACCCATATGTACAGATACTGGGAGGATTTGTACAATAAGCAAAGTTGGTTACAGAATTGGCATGTTTTCTGGGCTTGAAGAATATTTGAATCCTATGTTAAGACACCCTGACCCCCAATTTAAGATTAAGATTAATGAAGCTTTACATATTGTATGAATGCCACTACTTACTCTAGCTGGCCTGGTTCGGTGAGTTGGGAAACCCAATAAATTATTCCTCCAACCCGCTCTCAGATTGTTTAGAATGCTTACTCTGGAGTAAGTCCCACTGAACTCAATGGCTTCCCTTGGGGATTAGCCACGTTTAGGGCAGCACCGTTCCTCTGATCCTCCCTGCCTGCTATCCACTTTTGGAATGGAAAGATCTCAGGAGGCAACAGCTGAATCTTCTGTTGAACGTCAGATGCTACCTGTACACTTTTAACAAATGGCCGCCCATCCTCTGCTTGAAAATCTCCAATGAATGAGCAGCCACCCATCCCAAGACCCACTGTGGAACAGAATGCATGGAAGGCCCTTTGTGTGAAATTGAGGAAACTGGGGCAGTGTTTTGAAAAGCCCACAATTTCATCCAGTTGAATACACGTTGCTGAACACAACCAACCCCTTGTTTCCATCGTTGTCTCAGTGAGTGTTGCTTGATATGCACACTCTAAGGGGTGTCTTTCTCTCATCAGTGTGCATCATTGCTCTCTAGAATACATCAGTCCTGGTAGAGCTATGCTTCTTCCCACAGCCTGGGAAGGGCTTTAGCTGAAAGTCGGACCGCCTGCACTGCACGTGGTTTCAATCCCAGCATCTCTAGGCAGGTGAAGAAAGATCCCTGCTTGTACCCCTGAGAAGACGCCATCATCAGCCAGTGTAATGGGAAGAAGGAACGACCCTGAGGAACAGGAGGAGGCGCCGCAACCAAGACAACAGCCAGATAAGAGAAATCCGAGTCCGGGCCAGAACTGTAACCTGAGAAAGCGTCTCAGACAAGCCCCTCCCTCGTTCTCAGTGAGATGAAAGGACGGGGAAGCGCATTCAGACTTGCAAGGGTCTGTTACTCTAAACTTGTAATAAACGTAGGATCGGCCTGCGTGGCTTTGGTTTCCTAGTCTGGTCTACGGCGAAGGGCTGGCAGCCAGAGAAACATGATGATGCGGTAAGGGAACTTCCCATGACCTTTTGTCTTCCTTTCCCAGCCTCAATTCCTCCAAACATGTTTTGGTTAATTCTGATTCAAGAATGAATTCCACTGCTCCCACGAATGGAAGCCCTCTGAAGGTAATTCTATTTATTTCTCCATGTTTTTATCCCTTAAGTCTATTGACGCATCAGCTAGATTTTTATATTCTGCCATCTAATGTATGCAAATTAGATTAAATAATTCATCTATTAAAAGGCTCAGGTTATTACTGAATTGCATCTTCGCAATAGTGGGGGTCAATTTCCTTCCTCCCTCCCTCCCTCTTTGTCCGTCCTTCCTTCCTTCCTTCCTTCCTTCCTTCCTTCCTTCCTTCCTTCCTTCCTCCCTCCCTCCCTCCCTCCCTCTCTTTGTCCGTCCTCCCTCCCTCCCTCCCTTTGTCCGTCCGTCCTTCCTTCCTTTCTTCCTTCCTTCCTTCCTTCCTTCTTTTCCCATAAAGCAGACTACCTTTCCTAAATAAGTATTTTATAATATGCACTAGGGAAGAGGATACTTATTAGACCAAACCACAACCACTTCCTATTTTACCTTATCCAATTGAAACGGTACAAAAGAATTACGTCATTCTCTTTGTTTTTTTTCAAACTTAGACGCAACCCCTTCCCCCCCCATATGAACCTGGGCCCCCTTCCCCATGTTCAAAAGGCAATCAAAGGAGTGGGCATCTGGGGAATATTTTTTTTAAATGGCAGGGCTGACTTACCAAAAGGAACAACACAAAAATCTCACTTTCTGACTGTGCGTCCTGCATCTTTCCGATATGTGGCTGCAGTTCCCAAGTGGGGATCATCCCCAGCTTTGGTGCCCGTATCGAAAGGAGCGCATCCCATCTAAACTGCATCAGAGTGAAATTCCAAACGCCACTCAAACACTTTTGCCCCAGGAAATCATTTCCCTGTGATTACTTGCATAGTCAGACATCCTAATTTTGCTCAAAATCTGTTGTTTGAATTCTTTGTGTTTGTTTTAATTCCAGGGTGGAGATGTTTTCGCAAACATTCCCATATGGATATAAAATATCGGAATGGCGGACTTCGAGCCATAAAAAGAAAACTCTGTTCTTGCACATGTGCCATTCCCCGCTGCCCCTCGGGGTCATGGGGTTGTACATGTCGACACCTCAGTTTACACTGATGGGGCTCCAGATCTGGACTGCCAATTGTGGGGGGGGGGAATGCTGAGGAAAGGAAAGGAAAGGAAAGGAAAGGAAAGGAAAGGAAAGGAAAGGAAAGGAAAGGGAGGGGGAGGGAGAGGGAGAGGGGAGGGGAGGGGAGGGGAAGGAAAGGAAAGGAAAGGAAAGGAAAGGGAGGGGGAGGGGAGGGGAGGGGGGAGGGGAGGGGAAGGAAAGGAAAGGAAAGGGAGGGGGAGGGGAGGGGGAGGGGGAAGGAAAGGAAAGGGGGAGAGGGAGAGGGAGGAGAGGGGGAGGGGAAGGGGAAGGGGAAGGGGAAGGAAAGGAAAGGAAAGGAAAGGAAAGGAAAGGAAAGGAAAGGAAAGGAAAGGAAAAAGGGAGGGGGAGGGGAGGGGAGGGGAGGGGAGGGGAGGGGGAGGGGGGAAGGGAGAGGGAGAGGAAGAGGGAGAGGGGAAGGGGAAGGAAAGGAAAGGAAAGGAAAGGGAGGGGGAGGGGGTGGGGGAGGGGAGGGGAAGGAAAGGAAAGGAAAGGGAGGGGGAGGGGAAGGGGAAGGAAAGGGAGGGGGAGGGGAGGGGTGGGGGAGGGGAAGGAAAGGAAAGGAAAGGGAGGGGGACGGGAGGGGAGGGGAGGGGAGGGGAGGGGGAGGGGGGAAGGGAGAGGGAGAGGGAGAGGAAGAGGGAGAGGGGAAGGGGAAGGAAAGGAAAGGAAAGGAAAGGAAAGGGAGGGGGAGGGGAGGGGTGGGGGAGGGGAAGGAAAGGAAAGGAAAGGGAGGGGGAGGGGAGGGGTGGGGGAGGGGAAGGAAAGGAAAGGAAAGGGAGGGGGAGGGGAGGGGAGGGGAGGGGGAGGGGGGAAGGGAGAGGGAGAGGAAGAGGGAGAGGGGAAGGGGAAGGAAAGGAAAGGAAAGGAAAGGAAAGGGAGGGGGAGGGGAGGGGTGGGGGAGGGGAAGGAAAGGAAAGGAAAGGGAGGGGGAGGGGAGGGGTGGGGGAGGGGAAGGAAAGGAAAGGAAAGGGGGAGGGGAGGGGAGGGGGAGGGGAGGGGAGGGGGAGGGGAGGGGAGGGGGAGGGGAAGGGGAAGTGGAGGGGGAAGGAAAGGAAAGGGGGAGAGGGAGAGGGAGAGGGAGAGGGAGGAGAGGGGAAGGGGAAGGAAAGGAAAGGAAAGGAAAGGAAAGGAAAGGAAAGGAAAGGAAAGGAAGGAGGAAGAATAATGAAATCTCCACCAGAGTGAAGAATCTAATCTAAATACATGTCTAATCCTTCAAGACTGTTTGTTGATTTAGTTAGAAATTGCCTTGGGATAATATCTAGGTTAAAAAGCTGGTGTAATTATAACTGGTACCCCGGTCCTGAAATGTGGCTTGCCAACACAGCCATGCTTTGTTTCGTTTTTTTAATTTAAGGAAAGGAAAACTTCACGATCCAAGGTGAATGCAGGGTCGATAAATCTAAGTCATTGTAGAATTGATTTCTGTCGCCCAAAACTTCAGAGCGGATTCAGAATTCCTGCAACTGCAGTTTTTGTTTCATTCTGCTCCGCTTCAGACCACAACCCTTGTTTAAACTGATGCTTTCTCCAGACTGGGCGATTTGCTAAATCCATTCCCTGGCAGGGATTCTTCAGCACTTCGGAGGGAGGTTCCAACCATCCTAGACCTGAACGGTTCTGAGCTGTTTTGGTATTTCAGACATGAAATAAAACATCCTTCCTTTCAAAGTTTTGTCCAACAAAACTGTTTTATTCCAAACTGTTTCAAGTTTCTGGTATTCTGTAATTGGCTTTTTTCCCCTAAACTCCTCCAAGCTGTGAAAATTTGGATGGTACGTTAGCTAATAAAGGAACAGGCACAGATTCCACCGCTCACTGTTGGAGCTAGTCAAGAAAAAAAGGGGTTGGAAGGGAAGAGAATCATGTATTTGCTTCGCGAGCAAAGCCTCTAAGACTTCAGACTGCCTGGTACATAATTTTAGCTTTTAAAAAAAATCTTTCCTATGAGAATGTTCGTGCGTTGTAATGTGAAGCGGTTGTCTCTTTCTGGATTGTGCTTTCTTTTTTAGGACTTTTGCCAAATGCAAAAGAGTGCCTTGTGCACGTGCATTACAACAAACAACATTGCTAAGCTGTTGCGTTTTCAGAGTGTCAAATGTAAAAAGTATGTTGCTCTGTCTGTTGGGTTTTACAGACATAATCCATGAGCCAATGACCAGAGATGCATATTTTTTTGCTGTTGTCATTTATGAGTTATGCTGCTTAAGTGAATTCTCTGCAGGGTTTTCTTGCTGAACACAATTCTGGGTAGGGATTTGCTGGTGTTGCTTCCATTATTTGCTAGGGAATTTAAAATGCACCTTGAAACCCCTTGGCCAATTTTTCTATAAGATAGGTCGTAGGTAGCACTCACCATGGACTATCACCCACCGATGTTTATTCCCACCGTTTTCCATGATAAAGTGCTAGAAACGTTTTGGGTTTTGTTTAAGATAAATATGGAATATTCTGGGCAAATGGAACAAATTTCTGGACACATCTGGGCATGGATCAAATCTCTTCCATCCCAATTTCATGCACATTCCTATACCCATGTTCATCCCTATTTTAAGGAGGGACAAGCATATCACCACATGGATAGGAAAGTAGTTATATGTGATGGAGTGTCAGTACAGGAAGTCCTCAACTTACGATCACAGTTGGGACTGGAACTTCCATTGCTAAGCAAGGTGGTCATTAAGTGAGTCATGCCTGATTTTTATGACCCTTTTTGTCATGGTCGTTAAGCGAATCACATAGTCATTAAGCGAATCCGGCTCCCCCCATTGACTTTGCTTGTCAGAAACCTGCTGGGAAGTTTGCAAATGGCAATCAAGTGCGAGGACCGGTCATAAGTCACTTTTTTCAGCGTCGTCGTAACTTCAAACGGTCGTTAAACGAATGGTTGTAAGTCGAGGACTACCTGTAAAAGCTTTTTCTCTTAACTCATCACATTTGATTCAGAGCTTGAATCCCAAACCCCAGGCCTCTGATATTCTCACAGCTTAATAAGCTTATTGGTTATTTCAGCCTCCTCGTGTCCATTTTTGGCTTCCTGAGAATCGAGATTCCACTCGGTGCCTAGATATCCGTTTTTGCCCGATCTCAAGCCCTGTGCTGTCTCTCAAATCCCAAACTGGATGCAGGTCCAGGATTACACATAAGCACACAGAGGCTTGGCCTAACCCTTGCAAGGAGGGAAGGAACCCCCTCTTGCCCTACTGGATACCAGTTCCCTAAGAAGCCAGGGCTGGTTCTCCCCCTTCCCGAAACCTCACTCCAGCCCGCCATTTTAACACAACCTCGCTGTCTCATCTCTGTAAACACGGCAAATGAACACATCTCCCATCGATGTGATGTTTGGAACACTCCTGCATTTGCTGGCGGGGGAAGGTTATGTCAAGCGTGTCTCACAACCGCAGAACCGTTCGGCCATCCATTCAGAGGGAAAGGTGTCACCACAACCAAGTCGTCCAGATGTATTGATTTGTAAGGAAAGGGAGGGAGGGAGGGAGGGAGGCCCCCATTTGCAGCTGGGGAGGGGCATTAACTGCTGGCAGAGACATCCACAAGTCAAGGGCGCACGCCTTGCTGCGCATCCCTTATCACCCCTCCACACACACACAGTTTTGCTGCCGGTACAGTATGGAGCTACAGCCCGTGGGAACAGAAGGATGATGAATGATTCTCCCTCAACCCTTTGAGAAAAATCCTTTATGCATTCATCACATGTGTCTTCCCTTTCCCAGGCTCAGCTGCCTGAACGCCACCCTCCCTGCCCCTCCATTGCTCCAGGACTTGGTGCAAACGAGAGGCCAGGAAAAGGAGGGATGCAGAAATAGATTTCCCCTGCCCCATTTTTGAGGAATCGACAAAGCTGGGAAGGAAAAGGTCAGGAGAGACCTGGGCGTCAACGCACATCTTCCTCGGCTGAGTATGAACTCAAGAGGGGCTCGTTCTCAGAAGCTAAACCCTTTACTTTCTCTGTCCTGTCCATTTTATTAGCTAATCCAGAGTTTGGTGCAGAAATTCAAAAGGGTCAGCTCTTCTTCTCCCCAGTTAAAAGCTGCACCCCCAGAATGCCCACCCTCTGCCCAGCGGCTGGTGCGGAGGTCCTGGGAAAAGCAGGGGGCCCCCCGTCGTCCCCCCACCCGTATTCCTACCTTAAATATTAAATAAAAACATCTCGAGGTAAATTTGCAAGGACGGCAAGTTCCACCCCAAGCTAAGCGGTTTGCAGCTGAAACATGGTTTTGTCTCTGCTGTCTTCGTGTAGCTTAAATTAAAAACAAAATACTTTCACCTCCAGCAAAACAAAGCACTGTGGTTTCTAAAGAAAAAGAAAAAGGATCACTTCCTTCTCCTTAATAAACAGGAGGAAGAAAGACAGGAGGCTCGGAGTATATCTGTTAAACTGATTTAACAGCCAGAGAGATGGAGACACATATTCTCCAATGCGCTGAAAGCCACGCGCCCCCGATGAACAGCTGTCGGCAAAATTGGTCTTTAGGACTCTGGATGTGTTGATCAAGCGGTTCTACCACACTCTAGAAAGCAATTCAAGGCCTATTTTTGTAGCACTTGCTTCTACGGCCTTGCTGTGCAGAAGCAGGAACGAGGACACATTTTTAGTCGCGCAAAGGGCTAGAAGCCCCATTTGCCAGTAACGTGGGGTGGGGTGGGGAGTCTGAAAGTATCATGGAAAATTCTGAACATCTGGATACAGCTTGGATACAGCTTTTCTACCCTAACATTCTTTTTCACTTAGCGCAATTTTAATCCTACACATAGTCCTCACCTAACAACCATTTGTATAGTGACAGTTCAGACTTATGACGGGAGAATACCAACTTGCATCCGGTCCTCACACTTATGACCATTGCAGTGTCTCCACAGCCACGTGATCATGATTCGGGTGCCTGACAACCACTTCGCATTTATGACCGTCGCAGCATCCCGTGGTCACGTGATTGCCATTTTCAACCTTCCTGGCTGGCTTCTGGCAAGCAAAATCAACGGGGAACCGCGTGATTCACTTAACAACCAAATGGGTTGCTTAATGCCTGTGGTGATTTGCTTAATGGCCACTGCAAAAAAGGTCATTAAATCAGGTCGGATTCACTTAATGACCACTTTGCCTAGCAACCAAAATTCCGGTCCCAATTGTGGTCATTAAGCAAGAACTACCTGTACTCAGGTGAAAGAATTTCTTCCTTCACCGATGTGGAATTGGTACAAATTGCCAACAAGGTGACAAAGTTTATAGTTTCCAGAGACATTTCGCTATCCCCACCATTCTTTCTAAGGTTTAACGCAGTGTTTCCCAACCTTGGCCATTTCCAGGTATGTGGACTTTAAATTCCAGAATCCCCCAGCCATTGGGAAAGGCTGCTTTAAAGCCTAACCAAGAATTCCCTGTATTCCCAAAATCCTGCACATTGCTCAGGGTTTGCAAAAAGACAAAAGGTAAAAACCGAAGTTTTAAACCGTAATTCCTCTGCTGACCACGTTGGAGTAGTTATATTTCTCTGTGACACTGGGGGGAGAAAAAGCTTTATATAAAATAAAAAATCGTCAATAAATAAAGAATTCTGCTTATTGACTCACAAAATCATTTCTGAGTGAAAGGGGTGTGTGTGTGGAATTGGACAAAGCATCAGGCTGAAGCCAAGGAAATGGAGTTTGGCAGAAGCTGCTTGTCGTCTAAAAATTAAGAAGGGACAGGAACCAAAAAATTAATGCAAATGCATTCTGCAGCCTCTGAAACTTTCCTTGCTGCTGGCTGCAGAACTCTGGCTTTGGTGAACGGAAATCTGCCCTTTTGGGCCATGAATATTCCAGTTCTCTGACATTTCAATAAGACTTCTTCCATATACGCCCAGGGGAGCAGACAAAGCTAATTCAAGGGCAGCCACATCACAGCTGAATATGCTTGTGAAATAAAGAATGGCAAATAACTCGGGGGGACAGGAGAGAGAAATTTGATTTTTGGTCAATTGCCAATTCTTGTACAACACTCCGGAAAGCTATCTGGGCCCCGGAGAAGCACAGAACAGGTTAAATTAAGCTGGCAATGTGCGGGAAAAGACCTGTCTGGTTGGTTATTTTTGTTTCTAAATGACTAATCTATTTTTTCTCCCTTTGTCATTATCTAGCGCAACAGAGTGGCATTTCATAATGCAATCCCTTTGAAAATTAATGTATTTTGTGCTAGCCAATTATGAGCATCCCTGACTTCCATTTTTAATATCAATAATAACAAAACAAAATGGAAACTACTTGGCCATTTTTAAGTGAAGAGAAAGCAGGTGGGGGTGGTGGAGGAGACACACGCCCAACACACACACACACACACACTCATTCATTGTCTTTTGTGTCTCTATAATCTAAGGAAAGTTAACGATGAAACGCTCACTCAAGGTCCATAAATAAGGCCCCTGGATTTCAGCGAAATGATGACAGAAGGGTCCTAGGGTAATGCAAGGCAGCCATGGCGCCCAGCATTTCAGAAGTCGGTTAGATGGACCCATCGGGCTCTCAACTCCCAATCCTGAAGACCTCTTCTTGCACCCAATGGGACTACCCAGAAGCAGAAGAGTGGTGTGTCTTCTCTCATGCTGGACGCTGAAACTCTGCTTCATCTCTGTATCTAGGAGCCACGTTCTAGACCAAACCAGGAAATCATGGGAAGATTAGACCTTTATTGAGGTTGGCTATAATGACAGAATCTTACAAGCCCAGTTGTGCTTCACCTCCCCTCCTCCTTATACTGCACCGAATCAGGGAGAAGCTTGCCCAAGGCACTTCCAAATACTATCTGGCTTCCCAGGATTTAAAGAACGTTTCAGCCCTCACTGCTTCTATACTGTCTACAGCAGAGTTTCTCAATCTCAGCAGCTTTAAGATAGGTGGACTTCCACTCCCAGAATTCCCCAGCCATTGTGTCTTAAAGCTGCTGAGATGGAGAAACTCTGGTCTACAACATCGAGCGTGACTTTTACATCTTACATTTCTCCTCCTGCCTGGAAGAGAGACTTTTTTATTTATTTATTCGTGTCAGAAGCATCGCGGTTAAAATAAGGCATGCTGTAAAACGCAGAATTTAAAATATAAAAGTTAAAATATATAAAAGTTAAACAGATCTTGCCCAGAAACTGGCAACATTAATTGCGTTCTGTCACACTCAGCGACTAATTATTGTGTCTCTCTATGAGCCTTGTTTGCAGCTTCTCAGAAGGACCAGGACCTACAAACACACAATGGTTGGGGTGTTGCGAAGGTTGGCTGTAATGAAGCTTGCCGACAGAAGCAGCGTGCATCGCATTGGAAGATCTGAATGTGCAGGAGTCTCTGATGTTGGGAGATGACAGGCTTTACCCCAGTAGCCCTGGGGACAAGGTTGCAAAGGTCAAAAAAGAAATCAGGATGGCAGCCCTGACAGTGCGACTGGAGCTCTGTCTGTTTTGGCATTTCATGTGAAAAAAAACAGCTGGCACTTCAACCACACCATCGTGGCCAACATCTTGACTTTTTCAAACACACCCTGTGGACACCCCTGCAGAGTTGGAATTGGGAACTCTGCAGCATTCTGCTTCTGAGCCCATAACCATTTGATTTCTAATGAACAGCAGTTGCAGCTTGGGAGTTGCGGATCCAGGAATGTGAAGCAGAATGATTTTTCACAAAGGGGTCCATTTGCTCATCCTTGAAAGGGGTGGGGGGGTGGATTCGGTCCTGGGTCCTATACTGTTAGCCCTGCGAGGTAGTCCACACAAGAAGCACAACCTTTATTGTAAGGTTACATTAACAGAAACTTGAAAGTCTGAAAATATTTCTCCCCTCCTTTCCTTTTACTCCCTGGAAAACTAGGGAGGGTCCCTCTTGAGATGCTTCCCACACCCCTTTTCCCGCTGTGGGCTCAGCTGCCTCTTATCTGACCGTTGCCTAGTCTGCGGCTCTTCCTCTTGTCTCCCAAGGTCATTCCCACAGACCATTATATGTACTCTGCAACAATCTTTAGCAATGACTTGGGTGGAATGTTGCAAAAATTTGCAAAAAGAACTTAACATAACTGGGTGAAATGACTAATGCCCTAGGAGTCAGGAATAAAATTAAAAATTCTTGATTGAAATGAGCTAAAAATAAGGGAAGGAAAGGTTTTAGGGATAAATACAAAGATCAACTGCACAGCTATAGGGTGGGGGATATCTGTCTTGGCAACAGGACTCATCAAAAGACCTTGGAATAGTAGTTAATTGCGAACTGAATATGAGTCAGCAGAATGATGTGGCCGCAAAAAAAAGGAAAATGCAGCTTTAGATTGCACAAAGAGAAGAATCGTCTCAAAATCACAGGAAGTAATCATACAATTTATTCTGTTTCGGTCAGACTCTGGCTGGAATATTTAGGGCACCCCAATTTAAGGAGAATTCAGAGAAATTGGAAAAGGTTCAGAGAAGGGCAAGGAAGGTGATCCGGGGACTAGAAGATAAGTCTTACGAAGGGAGATGGAAGGAGCTGAGCTTGATCTGCTTTTTCTTCTTCCAAACTGCAGGACAGGGAATAACAGATTTAAGTTGCAGATTCCAATTAAATGTTGTAGGGGAGAGAAATCCTAACAGTAAGAGCAATTTGGCAGGGGGACTATTGACCAAGAGAGGCAGCGGACTCTCCTTCATCTGATGCATTCAAAAGGAAGCGACAGAGCCAGTGAATTCCTGCACTTAACTAGACCATGGACTGGATGGCCTGCAGGACCCTTCCGGGCCCAAAATTGTACAGTGATGCAGAGCTACAGGGAGTCCTCACTTAACAACCATTGGGTTAGTGATGGTTTGGACTTATGACAGTGCTGAAAAAGCTGACTTGTGATCAGTCCTCACATTTATAGCAGTCCCATCATCCGTCACGTGATTTTATTGTAAACCGTGTGTGATGGTCCTGATCCTGGCTGCTATTAATTCAAAGACTCTTGCCACAAGCCATTAAGGGATATGCAAGAGATCTCTATTTAATACAAGTGATCATCCAAGTTCAAAGCCTAGACTAAAAGCCCACGCAAACTGTTAGTTCCTTTATCCACCTTCGCACTACCCCCTTCTCAGATGAGGAATCCACTCTGTGCCAACCCCTCCCTTCTCACAGTTCTTCCAGGCCTCAGTCGTAAATCCTTCACTGACAAGCTGATAACGCCAGTCGGACCTGGTAGCAGCCGCCCTTCCAAACCTCTAAATCAACAATCCTAACGGTCCTGCATACCTAACTAAAACTACAAAGCATTCCCAACATCCCTGCAAGAATGCTAGACTAATTACTACAAATCCCCATCACCAACATGTGGCAGAGTATTCCATCCTGACACCATGCAGAGTTGCTCTTTGAGTGAGATGGGCAGTGACTAAATTTGAAATATACTGTAAATAAATAAAAATCATGATTTGGGCGCTTGGCAACTGGTTCGCATTTATGACCGTCACAGCGTCCTGTGGTTAAGTGATTGCCATTTTCGAGCTTCCTGGCCGGTTTCTGGCAAGCAAAATCAATGGGGAACCGGGTGATTTGCTTAACGACCACACGCTTCACTTAATGCCTGTAGTGATTCGCTTAACGGCCGCTGCAAAAAGGTCATAAAATCGGGTCGATTTGCTTAACGACCGCTTCACTTAGCAACCAAAATTCCAGTCCCAATTGTGATCGTTAAGTCAGGACTACCTGTACATCTGGGCACTCGCTGCCCACCAGAGTCTCGTGGGACATTTCTATTGAGTCCCACCCAGTGCTCTAGCTCGTCCACGGCACAGGAATATTACGGTCTGTTCCTTGTTTTATTTTCCACGCAGGACACGTCTGGCTAGGCAGTCATGTGACTTGGGCTGCCGAAAGTCTGGCTGAAGATGTCCTAAGGCTCCTTGACCCATATGTTGGTGGCTAAATGCGCGAGAGCGCATTTCCAGAGTGGAATGTGGCCTGATCCGCTGCTCCCTCTCGAGTGGCTCCATCTGCACCCAAAAGGTCAATCAAAAACTTGAACTCCTGGTCGAAGCTTCAAGGGTAAGACACGTTCCTTTTCCACATGCAGCCACTCGTACAAATTAAGAGGTTTACAGCCTCACAGATGAATAATAACAGGCTAGGTCCCTTTTGCCAAGGGTTCTCTTAAGTCTCGCCTGGGGGGGGTGCAGAAGACTTTCAATTTCCAACGGAAATATGCAAATGCAGCTCAGCGCTACAAATCTTTCTTTTCGGCTCTAAGGAGATAAGTAGGACCTATTAACCTTCCATGTTATTTTCAACTTCATTATCTGTGCCGACACGAAAAGAGCGAGCTGTGACGGCTCTTTTGGGCACAGTACATGCAAATGGCCTTCTCAAAGGAAATTACTTCTCTGGGCTGAATGTTATTAATCTAAATTCTCTGTTAGTCAAATTGTTGCTCATAATAAATACAGAACAGGTGGTGATACTTATCTCCGGCGGCAGGCATCCCGGGGGCCATTCGTCATGCCGACACACACCCGATCTTAATCCCCTTTTGGAAAACTCTCTTTTCGTTAAGGGGATTCCGGAGCGCCCAGGGGCCAACTGGCGGGCAGGCTCGACAGCCTCGGAAGGTTGGGCCGCAAGTCTCACGTGGCCGAGGTGTTTGGGGCACCAACTCCACAGCAGAATTACAAAAACCTGGTCCCGAATAAGAAGTGGGAGGAAAACAACCTGGGGTTGTTCGCTAAGCCTCAGATTCTGGTTTCCCCTTCCTAGAAGGTCTCAGCAGCTAGTTTTGCACAACACGTCAGTGTCAGTATGAATTAACCCATTTTTGCGGTTCGCCCAAAGCACAGAAGCACAAACTACGCAAACAGGCCGTCTTTGTGCAATATCTCAAGCTGCAAAAAAAGAGCCAAGGCAAACATGAACCAAGGGGAGCTTGTGATGCAAAGATAGTCGTCGGATCTTCAACCAACGTAGTTAACTGTGTGGTGCCACCTCCTGTCCTAGGAGACAGCACAACGCAGACGAAATGCGATTCATCGAGAAGGCACAGAATTTAGCTTCCTACTTGTGTGTGTTGTTTCAGAAGTGTTGATATCCCACCTTTCCATGAATTATGACACATCGGTGAACGCAACCCATCCATTTGCAAGACAAGAGTTAAAATGCGACCAAGGAAGAGCTAAATATAGGTAATAGTAACAGCCCTCCTCATGGATGGGATTTTTTCTCTTCCAGTTCAGGTGAGTTTGGTGGCCTGAAGGATCAGCACAAAGTCTGTTCCAACAGGATGTTTCCCCCGGCAATAAAATCCCATCCAAGAGAGATGAAGCTAAGGGGTTACAGCCTCACCATCTGGCGTTCAAGCTCCCCAGCCCCTCCCTTGTTCAGGCAGCTTGGTCTCCGAGCAGGGTGCTGAGAGTCACAGCCCAAAGGGGAGGCTGGACAACACACAGATGTTTGTTGACTGGGACAAAGAGAACGCTTGACTTTGCTTCTGTTAGTTAGCTGGAGCTGACCAAAGCTGATGCGGTGGATGAAATGTCAGAAAAGGTGCTACCAGGCTCCTGCAGATCTTTAGCCTGCATTGGACATTCTGGCTATCTTGAGGAAAATTTGCAAACTTTCTTCCTCCTTAATTTCATCACCCCCTACAGAAGCTGGGGAAGCCCTAGACCTTGCTGGCTGGGGAATCCTGGGAGTCGAAGTCCACCCAACGTCAAGCGGCCAAGCTTGAGAAACACTGCCCTAGACCCTTATGTGATGCTGCCTGAGGTAGTCAGTGATCCTGCAGTGTTCATCCAGGTACAGAAAGGAAGGATTATTTGTTTATGAACTGAGTTGGGAACTGGTACTTACTGTGCATTTCTTCAGATGCCTATCTGCTGTTATTTTTTTTTTTCAAGGTACTGTATTTCTATCCAGTCCTTCAACACTCTGCGTTCCCAACATCGCTCATAATTGTTATTTAAACCAAACGAACAAAAAGGCCAAAGGAATCTATAAGACAATAGATTAAAACTGTCGGCTAATGCAGCAAAAAAGTCTACTTGGAGCTGAAAACGGAGGAGGTAGAAAGGCTGGGAAAATAAGGTTCCTAAAAGGCATTGGTGAATCATAGGGTTGGATAAGACCTTGCAGGCCTTCTACACCTGGGCAGATACCCTCAGACCATCCAAGACAACGGAGGTGCTGAAGAACCTTCTTGGGAGGAGATTAGAGGTGTGGTGTTTGTAGCAGAGAGAGTTGGTGGGGACGCTTGGAAGCTTGTGTAATGATTGCCTACTCTAATATGCTCCCTATAGCATCAGGACAGCCTGTACCGGAATCCTACTCAAGAGGAACAAGAGGAGGAGGTTGTGTGGGGCCTCTGTGGGGAGCAACAGTAAGTTAGGCCTTTTGTACTCCTTTCCCCTCCAACATTTGGCCTGGATTTGGTTGGTGCAGCCAACAAGTTTTGTTCAGGCCTTTAATTTGTATTTTATTTTATTTTAAAAAGATATAAACCTCTCTTCAGGAAGATTTCCAGGCCCATTTCCAAAACCAAGGGCATCCTTAAATAAAACACCCCAGACAGACTGAAACTGAAAAATGCATTAAGAAATCTGGTGGCGCACCAAGAGCACTGTTGATTACGAGTGAATCTCCCTGGGGAGGGAGCGGCACAAATGGAGTGCCCTCACTGGTGGGGGCAATCCCTCTGGTTGCCATTAACCTCTTTGGGTGGAAAAGGAGAAGGGCTGAACATGACCTCTGTGGGAATTAGATTGTTGGTCCTCTTGCCAAATTATCTTCAAGAACAAGCACGTGTAAACTTGGCAAATGCTTTGCATCTTTTCAATCCACAAAAGATTGCTGAAGCAGGTTTAACAAACTTGTTAATTCCCTCCCAAGCTAGTCCTGGTGAGGGACCCTGGGTCTCCTGACCCATTTGCACCATCTGAAGAGCAGTGAAAGAATTCCTTCCTAGGCTTTGGGACTCAGAAATAACCCAAATAACCCAGAAGGATTTGGGATTTCGGAAGGAAGGAAAGAGAAAAAGAGGACGACCAGCAGCAAGATGGATAGCCTCAGTTACAGCAGTTAGGGAGACCTGAGGGACCAGGCTGGGGACAAATCCTCCTGGGGAAAATATCGAAGTGGTCGCCAAGAATCAACATTTACTTGATGGAACATGATCAACTGATTTGGGATTTATCTAAGCCAACGTCATTGCTCCCTCAGCTTCAGATGAATCAGGCAACAGTGATAGAGAATGTGCTGTCCAGGGTCCTGAAACAAAACAGTCACTCAGAGGTCATGGTCTCAACTGAAAACCGAAGGAACGTGTCAGAACTTTCTCAGGCCAATGAAAGGTCTTCTCCTCAGCTCTGCCACCACATAAATGTCAGCTATCCATTGGGAGCAAAGCTTAAGAAACTATCCTCAGGGAAGAGAGATGTAGGGATGCTAAGGAGGTCTGACTGTTAGAATCTTTTTTGGCAAGATTTTGCATTTCAATCAATGGCCCTGCTTCTGTTTAGACAGCATTACTGGTGCGACGGCCATTTTCCATGCTCAGTGCATTTTTACATAACTGTTTGTCTCTCGTCCCGTCTTGGAATCCATTTGGGGCAAAGAGATGCAGACATTTTAAAAAGTCAATACATGCTAAAGTTTCCTGTTTTCCCCACTTCTGGCTTCATCAGCCGTGTTTCCCCAAAATGCTTTCCCTGAGCAGAAAGAACAAAGCATCACTCCGCCTCCAAGGCTGTGCAGCTGCTGAGCAAATCCAAGGTCACAATGCTCCATGTCTCTTTGGGCTCAGTGGATAAAGCCGCACACCTGACCAGGAGTGATGGAGAAGGAACTGAATGATGGAGAGGAGAAACGGCAAGATTTGAATCAACCCTCCAGAGCCCAGATGTAATTGGAGGCTAAACGGACATTAAAACACCTCATCTTTTCCGGCATTGCAGGCTGTCCTTGCTGCTCGTCCCTTACAGGGAATAGATTGAGATTTGATGTGGAGATTGTATTCATATTGTAAAGCTTCTATGAGTAACAGTTTAAACACGGGTGAGCCTAGAAGAGGAGTAAGAACTTTCTAAAGTCCTTGGAATATGGGAGGGCAACACCCGGTCCTCCAGATCTTGCTGAGTGACACCTTCAAGCATCTGGTGGGATGAAGCTGTGAAAAGGTCCAGTTCAGCAAAACCTGGAGAGTTGTTGTTCTCCTCCAGAACGTTCTGGGCCCTTTTCCATGTTCTCCTCCACGCTGGAGAAGCAACTCTATTAGGCAAACAGACCCATTTGAAATTTTGAGCGTAAAGCTGCCCCAAATGATCAAACTATTCAGAAACCGGCTACTACAGGACTGTGGCCAGTTACAAAGCCTTTATTTAAAGAAAACAAACAATGTCCTCTCTTGGCCACCAGGATCTCCACAACCATCACAGTTTATTCTATCGTTTTTCCAGACAGCGGGCGATTTATGTTTTGATTTATTGTGCTTCTATGCCATGCTCAATTCCCCACAGGCTCTGAGGGGCTTACATCCACCAACCAGGGTTAAAGACCTGGACAAGTCATCTAATATAAACCACAAGCAAAGATGTGCCACCAAACCAGCAGCAGAACAGTCTTCAACGTCTCCCAAATGGTCTTTCAAGAACCATGTCTTTACAGCCCTTTAAAAGCCCATCAGGGAGGGGAGTGACCCAGACATCTGGGGGCAAGAGCCAGCACTGAGAAGCCTCAACTGTGGGGTCCCTGCAAATGGCCTTCTCTTGGAGCAGGACCCTCAGCAAGCCCATTCCCTTCATCTCACTGGAAGGGCAAGGTCAGTTCAGAGCAGGCAGTCTTGAAGAGATATGCAGGCCCTGAGCCTAGAAGATAACAGGCAGCCAATGGAGCTCATGGACAACCCATAATTGGGTTGGGCCCATGATTACCTGGATGTGCCATGCTGAAGCTTCTGAATGGTCTTCAAGGGCATCTATGTAGAACTAGTTGCAGTAGTCACCAGCTCTGGGGCCAAACACCTTTTTTATTGCCTTAGCATGCCACCGGAATCTATGTGGGTCAAGGGGCCTTCCTGAAAATAAAGATGATTCTGGGGGCCAATGCTTTGTTTTGCCGTAGGCCAGTTTTTCCTTTTTCATTAAAAGGTTATGAAACAACCCATGTTAGGTGGAGCAGAGGGCCTGTTGAGTGCCAAGGGAGGTGCCCAGAGGCAGGTGCCCACTTTACCTATCCTTTCTCCGTTAACCTCTGGCAAATGTCATGCTTCCAACATGATATCGCTCACCCACCCGAGCTGGTATCCATGCCATGCAGCTGCAATGTTGCCCAGAATCCAGGCGCTACCGAGGCCATGAAACCAGCCTCCAGCTTGGTGCAGGAATTTAAATTCAAGTCTCCCCAAGGGCCATGTGGGGTCCCCGCTGGAGAAAGTGCCTGTGGACAGAATTAATCCTCAGCTCTTTCAGGCTGGGGAGATTAAAGCCACCCGGATGTAGAAAGAGCACTTGAAACCTTTTAAATCTACTGGCACAAAAAGGCCTTTTTGTCATTTGTGAGCCAGCGAGGTGTGAAAATGTTAATGAAGGGAGCGATAATCTATGAGAATCCTGCTATTAAAATGTAGCCCACGTCTGAAGGCGCCTGTTTCTCCATGGCCTTTAGTCTACGAATCTCTTCCAACACGCTCCTCAACGTGCTGGGCTCCCTTTAGCTGGGCCTGTCCGTGCTTTGCCGGAATTGATATTCCGGAACTGCTGTTCGTTCGATTAAGCTGGCATTGGATTGGAGGGATTCTGGGGGGGAAACAGAAAAATCAACGGCCACGGGGAGCCTGACTGATGGCCCAGCAGGGCTGGGAAAGGGCGGTCTGGAAGCGCTCGGCCTGCTTTTGAAAAAACGAAAGGGGCGCTTTCTGCTAGAAAACAAAACTTCAGCAAGGCTTTCCTCTCCCACCCTCTGCCCTTTCACGCAACAGCCAGAACATCCTTTGAAGCCTGTTAAATGCGCTGTGAGTTAAGGTCTCCAAAGAAAGGTCCAATATATGTCACCAACCTTCTGGGCACAGCTCTAAAGGAACCACTGGAGCTGATGCAAAGGACCTTTGGGAGGGAGCCCGAACTGCGGGAAAAAGGGCTGCATGCGCTTTGGTGCATCCGTGCCACTCTCTCTCCCAGCACATGCCCTTGTGGAAGCTGGCGCGGGGTCAGATTCTGTTCTTCTTTGCCTCTGTTCCCAGGAGCGAGACTGGGAGGCCCCGTGCGAAAGATCGGGCTGGCTGCCGGGCTGGCTCACCCGGCAGCAGCAGCTATGAAAATTAATGTGCCAGGGATATCATGCCAGCCCCTGTTTAATTTCTCCAGTTGGGAAAACCAGCTTCCGAGATATTACGTATTCTGCAACATTCAGCACAATTTTTCAGAGCTTGGCTCCTCTGGTCGAACTCCGGCAGGAAACCCCAGTTCTCCTGGGGAGCTGGTTTCCAGAGGGAGAAGCAATCATCTCTCGGCTCAGGCATGTTTGTTAGGAAGACAGCACTGCACTTAAAACCAAGTTAGTTCTTCCTTCTGCTCCTGACAGACTGAATCATGTTGGTGGAAGGAATCTGTGACGGCTATTTTTTCCCCGTTATCGTAATGGCCCTGTGATGGGCTGGGGGGCACACAAATTATTCTCTCGGATGGGAAAAACATACGTTGTTTTCTCACGCTCATTCACACACCGTGCCAAGCCATGGCTTGTTTTAACCCTGGTTGGTGGGAAAAGCCACAATGGTTGGGTTCACCGCCCACATTCTAAGCTGTGAACTGTGATTTACAAAGAACTAAGGAGAGTCACAGAATCCACTGAATGAAAAATAAAGAAATCGCATTCTGTTCACTTCTGTTTTCCGTCTGCTTAAATGTGTCTACTTCCCTTCACAACAGCATCTAAATTCTAAATATTTTTCATCAACCAACAGAACACTATCATTTGGGTTTTAATGTTCCTATTAGATATAGTGCTACTATCGTACCTGAATATGATATTATGGAACTTGCCGGTCTGCCATCCACATGCTAATGAGAGCTCACCCCGCTTGGCCAAAGCCTGGATCGATCTATCGATCTATCTATCTATCTATCTATCTATCTATCTATCTATCTATCTATCTATCTATCTATATCTATCAAATTTATTCCCCACCCATCTCACTCAGAGAGCGACTTTTATACTGGTTGTTTTATTTAAAAACAAACTGGCGGCCATTAAAAAGAAGAATATGTCTTTTCAAAGTGATATGGAAAAGTGCATTTATTTATTTATATGACTAGTATTTATATTGATGGATTATGTGCCATCAAGTCGGGCTTCACTCTTAGCAACGTCATGATGCCCCCATTGCCACTGTAGCTGAGTCCTCCACCCCACTGCTGGTTCTCTTCTTCTCTTTCTTCCTATTGATTGATTGATTATGTGCCATCAAGTCTGTGTCATCTCTTAGTGACCCATAGATAGAGCTTCTCCAGGAGGATCTGTCCCCAACATGGTCCTTCAGCTCTTCCAGCAGTGCCCCCATTACCCCTGTAGTCCATCCACCTTTGTTGGTCGTCTTCTTCTCTTTCCTTCCACCATTCCAGCATTATGGACTTCTCAAGGGAGCAGGTCTTTGTGTTGATTGATTATGTGCCATCAAGTCTGTGTCAACTCTTAGCGGCCACATAGATAGAGCTTCTCCAGGAGGATCTGTCCCCAACATGGTCCTTCAGCTCTTCCAGCAGTGCCCCCATTACCCCTGTAGTCCATCCACCTTTGTTGGTCGTCTTCTTCTCTTTCCTTCCACCATTCCAGCATTATGGACTTCTCAAGGGAGCTGGTCTTTGTGTTGATTGATTATGTGCCATCAAGTCAGTGACCACATAAATAGATTTTTTTCCATGGTGATCTGTCCCTAACGTGGTCTTTCAGGTCTTCCAGTGGTCCACCCATCCCCACTGTAACTGTCAATCCACTTTGCTGCTCCTGGTCTTCTTCTCTTTCTTCCCATTGATTGATTATGTGCCAACAAGTCTGTGTCAACCCTTAGCAATCACACAGATAGACCTTCTCCAGGGGATCTGTCCTAACCTGGTCCTTCAGGCCTTCCAATGATGCCCCCATCACCACTGTAACTGAGTCCACCCCCCTTGCTGCTGGTCTGGTCTCCTCCTCTCCTCTTTCCTTCCACCTTTCCCTGCACTATGGACTTCTCCAGAGAGCTGTGTCATTCACAATGTGTCCAGAAGTATTTACAGTATACACTGTCTCTTTCAAATTGCGTGATGTTCAGTTGGACCTCAAGCCCACCTCCCACCCCAACTCTGCGTTATGAGCATGTTTGCTCTTTTTTCCCCTTCTTCCCTCCCCATCCCTCTTTCCAATGCATTATTAACTTTATACTATGAGGTTGCCCCCCCCCCCCCAAGTCTTAATTTAAATGCAGCTCTGGGAGCTTTCTCAGTGGAAGAGTGGGATCAAATTCTTTAAAAGAAAGAACACAGGCAACACTTGTTTCCGAAATTTGCTTTCTTCCCAAAGGGGAACAAGGTTGTATAAAATCTTTCTGGTTATTTCCCTTATTACGGCCTCAGTAAAAAACAGAATCATACGCTCAGGATATTTAGCCACAAAAGTAGATACATCACAATGGACATTTCCAAATGTTTCACGCAAATCCTAATATCACAAGTGCCATGTCCGATTCAGAGGGATAACATGCTTGCTATTTCTCTCTATGCTGCACAATATTTCGCCCTGACTCTGTATCCAACCACCAGGCTGTCTGGGGAATTCTGGGTATTGAAGTCAGAATTCACAAAAACAGATTGGGAAGATGAAAATTGAACAAAGCTTCATACAAGACAAAATCAGCAGTATGAGACTGGGGACCTGCCACTCTCAAACAACAAAGCTATGAGGATTTTTCCCCACAAAATTAAATTGTTTAATTTTACATGTTTCTACCATACAGGTAGTCCTTGACTTAGGACCACAATAGGGACCAGAAAATTTGTCATTAAGCAGTGTGGTCATTAAGTGAGGAATCACGTGACTGCACCCGATTTTATGACTTTTTTGCGGTGGTTGTTAAGTGAATCACATGGTCATTAAGTGAACCACATGGTTCCCCACTGATTTTGATTGTCAGAAGTTGGCTGGGAAGGTCACAAATGGCCATCACATGACTCCAGGATGCTGCAAGCATCATAAATACATGCCAGGTGCCAAGCGCCTGAATTTTGACCACCTGCCTATGGGGATGCTGCGATGGTCAGAAGTGCGAGGACTGGTCAGAAGTCACTCTTTTCAGCACCGTCATTAACTCTGAACAGTTGCTAAACAAATGGTTGTAAGTTGAGGACTACCTGTAGTCTTCCCTAAATGGAGTGGCCTCAAGATGTCTGGCCTCTGACTCCCAGAATTCCTCAAACAAGGGGCCACTGTAGAGAATTCTGGGAAGGGCATCCAGGTTGAAGAAATGCCACATAGTTACCACCTTCTTTTCACAAGCTAGTAAGTACCACTTTCTTTCCCACTGAGATCCTTAATATTCCATTTCAGGAGGCGTATCTGAAGCTGCGCATGGGCACATTTTCTTTGTGGCAACTGGGGAAGCACATCCAGTTCCCCTGAAGCCCTTGCACACTGGTGCAGAGCAATGCCAAGCCCTGAGTGTGAAATGGGTGTGTTGTCATCTCAAGGTGTGCACTCCAACTGAGCATGGCAGCTCCCACAGCAACAGCAACTTGCCGAGAGATGTGCTCTCCTCCCCAGACACCCGCAGGAAGAATAAAACCTTAATAAAAATCAAGACAGGCTCTCAAATATTGCCGCTGTTCCCTCAGCCTTGTGATTCTTAATTTTCCTCTAATTTCAGGACCATGGTGCTGATATAAAAATCTCTTGGAAGTGTTTTAGGGAGATGGTAATGGACCCATATTAAAATAATTCAACCAACACTATAATTTTACTACCACCATCAAAATGAAATAATGGCTGTTTACCACGTTCTACCTTTCAAATGACCTTCTTCGGAATACCAATGTAGGGCCTGCAGGTTGCAGAAAGCAAGTCCCAATTCGTGAGGCTCTTGATGCCATGCTTCCCCACCTGTCATGGCTCTTGAGAAGAAACATCCCACTGCAAACATGGGGCTCCCTGGGGCCTTTCCAAGCAGACACCCACTTTTAAATCCACCTCTCCCTTCTGCCTTCCACCCACCACCCAAGGTGAGTGGCTCCATCTTCCAACTTAAGAGGGGCAATGGAAGACCCCATTCAAATTCCAAGCAGTGTTTCTCAACCATGGCAACTTGAAGATGTGTGGACTTCAACTCCCAGAATTCCCCAGCCAGCCATGCTGGCTGGGGAATTCTGGGAGTTGAAGTCCACACATCTTAAACTTGTTAAGGTTGAGAAACACTGATTTAGAGAGCCATTTCAGTGTCGTGGTTAAGGCATCAGGCTAGAAACCAGGTGGCCATGAGTTCTAGTTCCGTCTTAGGCACAAATCCAGCTGGGTGACCTTGGGCCAGTCACTTTCTCTCAGCCCTAGGAAGGAGGCAATGGCAAACCACTTCTGAAAAAACCTTGCCAAGAAAACTGCAGGGACTGGTCCAGCCTGTTACCAAGAGTCCGCACTGACTCGAAGGCACCATCGTCATATTAATCTCAATACTAATAGTAATAGTAATACAAATAATAGCAGCCTTAAAGCCAGAGGTCATTGCACTATGAAATCAGAAAAGTATTATGTACCATTACAGTAAAAAAAAAAGTTAACTACTATGATGAATTAAAAAGCCAGTTTTGTTTGAAGTACAGCATTTAAGACTTTTTAAATACTTTTTGGCAGCTGCTGCTGTTTTTGATCTGCCAGGACCAAGATTACTATGGCTGTCCTGTTGGGCTCACTCATACCTACTGCCTGAAATCTACCATTTGCCTTCTCCACAGATTGTATAGTCTTCATTTACCGTTTTTTTCCCAGAAATGAAAAGCTTTCAAATATGGCAGGTTTTTAGGAGAGAGGCGTCAGTCGCCCGTTCTTTCTGGCTGATCTGAATTGATTTATTTTGATTGTGGCTGCGGCAGAGAATTGCATAAAGCATTTGTTTCATTTCAGATCTGTTCTGCAATTGTCTTCAGTGTGAATTGGGCCTTTTGCTCAGCGGCTGCATCAGCCAACAGACACCCTTCTGAGATGGCCCGGAAAGTAGTAGGGGATTTTTTTCCCTGCTCCAGTGTGTCACTTCATGCTTTTGTGCAATTGGCTATAGCTGTCTTTTTCATGAGCATTTGCCCAATTTGGAGCGATCCTTTGCTGAGCTATTTCATATCTCTTTTGCTGTTTCACCCCCGTAAATATTTGAGGTCATCCACAAACTTGGCTACCTCTTTGCTCACCTTTAAATCCTCATAGTTCCTCAACAATTAATGAGTCTGTAGCATAGGGTTGAAAAGGTGGTGGCCACAGGCTTCAATGGGGATGCTTTGATTGCACCACCATCAAATGGTGCACTTTTGACCACTCCCTGGTCTTCAGCAAGAGCCAATTGGTTCACCACCGACTGGGACCGGCCCTGGAGGAAGGAGGTGGACCAGCACAGAACCATGCCACCCAACCCCAACTCCCTGAGCCGCCTCAAAAAGATACCATGGTCAACAGTATTGAAAGACGTTGAGAGGTCAAGAAGAGCAAGGATGGATGCATTGCCCCCATCCCGCTCCCACCAGAGATCATCCATAAGAGTGACCAATGCCATCTGAACCCTAAAGTCTTCAACATGCTGGCTGGGGAATTCTGGGAGTTGAAGTCCACACGTCTTAAAGTTGCCAAGGTTGAGAAACATTGAGCAAGGGACTGAAAAAAAGCAGTGTACTTTTGACCACTTTTGAAAACTACCAATGAACAGTGCTCCATGCCCATCTGCACCTAACCAGGACACACGCCTTTTTCTCCACAACCTTGTCTTCATCTCATCCCCAGCCCACAAGAGGGACAGGCTTAAGATGTCCTTAACTCTGTCAACATTAATCGTAGCACTTCCCCCCTTCACGCAACACCCTCCAAGGGTATGAAAACGGCGTGGTTTCAACCCATTGCCTGGGAGGAAGCAGGGACAAGAGAGGGATTGGCAGGAGGCATAGCAATTTTTATGCGAGTATAGTTTTCTGCCAACTCAAAGATGGGTGAAGAGCGCTTCCGCTCAACCATGGGGGAAGAACCATGTGGACCAACTCACCATCTGCCTGCATACCTTTTCGACACTGACTAAAGACGCAGAAAGGTCTTTATCCTTGCCGAAGGACTTATCCTTGCCGAAGCCACAATAATTCTTTTTTTTTTTTTTAGATTTATCCTTCTATATACATCAGAACGTTATCCTTCCCCCAATTTATCCAGAACAGACGTTAGGCTAATCAACCCTTAAGTTTTGCATTTGCCTTTTCCATCATTCGTGTGCCGGTGGTTGCATAACAGCCCTGATACTAATTTTTGCAAGGAGAGCAGCAATTTCCTATTTACAGTTTTGAAGAATTCTCAGAAGAGAACACCCAGACCCAGCTATTTGTTTGGCTTCTAGTTGTCAGGAAGGTCTGAAACCTTGTCATTTATCTCCACGGTTTGCTCTCTCTTCCATGATTCCTCTCCTAAAAACCTGCTCAGACACCCTGACTTACATCTTCTGCAGTGAAAAACAGTCTACAGCAGTGTTTCTCAACCTTGGCAGCTTGAAGATGTGTGGACTGCAACTCCCAGAATTCCCCAGCCAGCCCTGTTTGGGGGGCTGGCTGGGGAATTCTGGGAGTTGCAGTCCACACATCTTCAAGCTGCCAAGGTTGAGAAACACTGGTCTACAGGATTCCTTCACCTTTTCTTCTTTTTAACTTGCAATCCAACAGCTCAACCCCTGTCCCTGTTTCTCATCTATTTAATCCACTTGCATTACTGGTTTTACAATGCAAGCGGGGGATCCCTTGGCAGACTTCCCAAGGATCATAAAGGTCTTCTGCTTCCCCTCTGAGGTTGGAAGGAATGTTCTGTTCGGATGGGGGAAAATGAGCTCCAGATTCCCAACTATTCCTCTTTTCCGACTGCCTGAGGACACCTATCAAGAGAGGGGAGATTGGGGAAGGCGCTGGATTCACTGAAGCTGTTCTCAACCATGTCCTCAACTGGTGGGGTTTAAGATGGGAGAAAAAAATGACTAACCCTCAGAGCAAGATGAAGTGATAAAAAATGACCATTCATCTTCATGTCCATCCTGCTCCCAAGGCCACTGGGCTCCAATGTCATGGCACGCCAAGCCGGAAATTTCTCCTATGCTCTCCTTCCATTTCTTTGGTAATAGTTTCAACAGAATATCTATAGCTCAGGGTTGAACTGTGGAGTCCTTGGTCCTTGGTGCTCTCTGAGCTTGGTGGCTTGCTTGCAGATGTTTCGTTGTCCAACTAGGCAACATCTTGGGCATTGAAACATCTGCAAGCAAACCACCAAGCTCAGAGAACACCAAGGACTCCAGACTTTCAGTTCTTTTTTTCGTTTTCTCCTTTTTCTAAAAGAAGTCTCTTTTTTCCCAATAGCTCCCTTGATTCTGCTCGTTAACCACTCTGGTGACCTCTTGGATTTCAGTAGGGCCTTCCTTGACCTGCGACACCTGTTTTGCCAAACGTCTATTGTGGTGGTTTTGAACAAACTCATATGTTCTGGAGGGATTTAGCCCTAGCTGTCTTCCCATAACAACTTCCATTTTACCAGTTCCCTGAAGTTTTCTCCAGGGTAGCTGGGCTAGGTTTCCTTGGCAATCACACATCAATTGCAATTGATCATGTTGTACAGAAACCCAATAGGGACTGAGGAAACAGATTGAAGAGGAAGATCATTACACTAAAAAAAAAAAAAAAAAAAACTGGACATGAATCCAGAAGGAACACTTCAGGGGACGTATCGGAGGAGGAAATCCATCCGAATCTTATTCCATTCCTCTTGTTTCATTAACAACTGGCTAGCAATTTATTCTGGGCAATTCCAGCCCTACTGTCCATTAGCTCCTGGCTGGTAAATGCAAAGATCTTGAAATTTATTGGAGCTCTTTGGGTTAATGTATAAGTACTTTGCATATAGTTAAGGTTGCATTTGTAATTAATAGTCGAGCAAATAAGGGCCGCCGCAGTGTTTGCTTGAGCGAAGGGCCCTCAACACGGGCTTTATCTCACTGGTCTATTTTCCATTTCACCTCTGACTGGTAGATGGTGCCTCATTCACCATCCTCAGCCATCGATCACCATCATGGGGAAGAGGCGTCAGTGCAATAGGGCTGACCTATTTGCGTAAAGAAAGGTGCCTGAACAGGTGCCCCCAAGGTCTGGAAGAGATGGCTTGGGAAGGTACAGCCAGCCAGAAGACAAGTGGAGTGGGGTTGTTCCTGGGCTCAGATGGGAAATAACAGAATCAGAAGAGAGTGACAGGGGGTTAAGAGAGCCTTTCTAAAAGGGACACACCCTATGGCTCATACTACACCCTTTGCCAATGCCTGGGCCCCCCCTGGCTGCAGAACACCAACCATTCCTTTGGCGCCAAGGCCAACTGGGGCAGCAGTAGGCTGCAGTACCCTCTGGAGCAAGGGGTGCACCACTAGGGCGCATTCTAAAATGTCTCCATTACCCCTAAGTAAGTCTTTGGACACTCAGCAATGACAACATAGTCCTTGCCTCTGAGGATCTGCCAGCCCTACAAAGTAGACCAGGTCAGGAAAGAGATCCCAGAAAAAGGCTAGGACTAAACTTAATTGAGGTAGGCTGTAGTAACAGAACCTTGCTGCCTATCATTTTCCACCTCTCCCTCTTATATCCCAGGGCAGTGAGAAAAGGAGGAGGAGGAGGAGGAGGGAGGGAGGGAGGGAGGGAGGGAGGGAGGGAGGGAGGGAGGAAGGAAGGAAGGAAGGAAGGAAGGAAGGAAGGAAGGGAGAAGAGGAGGAGGAGGAGAGACCCATATTGAAACAAAATTAAAAATAAGCCAGGACAGAGAAAGAAACCAAGGCATCATATAACGAACTCGCAAAACAGACACGCCATTTAGGGGGCCCCCCCAACATGCCAGCCCCAATGCTTGAAGGAAAAGCCAGGTGTGGGCAGCTTTCCAGGAGGCCAAGAGGATCAGGGACCCCAGACCTCTGGGGGGAGGCTGTTCGGTAGGGCAGGTGCTGCAGAGACTGTCCATGCCTCCTGCCCTTCGCAGCGTCCAGGAGCCGTAAGATGGTTTCCAAAAGGCCGAAAGGGGGGCAAGAGGCAGATTCCCCGCACCGCACGTGGGCTGGACCTCCCCACCCCACCACAGATTGTGTTGCTCTGCCCATGAAGCTGCTGAGAGATTCCCTGCAACGGTCTGGGCAGGAAGAACGACTCCGCCCTTGGGGGTCTCGCCAAAGAAGAGCAGTGTCTTAGGAGCCTGTGTGCTTTCAGTGAAAAGGGGCCTTTGTGCGCATTTCCAGCCCTCTCACTGACAAGCCGGTGCTTTGAACAGAACGGGAAGGAGGGTGTCACAACTCCTCCCTCACCTGGGATGGAACGCTGCGTTTCCGTGGAAGGACACAGACCCTGCAGTTGAATTTTTAGAATTTAAATGTATTTTACATATACATGTATATCTATATTTATATATTTATATTCATATATAATATATAAATATATATTCAAATATATGAAATACAATCTATGTATGCTACATTTTGTATTTTAGACTTCGTATTTGTATTTTTTATATATCTAGACTGGATTGTTTTAGTGACTCACTCTTTGCAGTGTTTGTAAGCCGCCCAGAGTCGTCGTGTGCAAGATGGGCGGCAGAGAAATTTAATAAATAGATAGATAGATAGATAGATAGATAGATAGATAGATAGATAGATAGATAGATAGATAGATAAATTTACAACAACCCCCCCAACAACAACAAAAAAAAACAGGGAAAAAATTAAACACAGACAAAAATTCTTGTGCAATGTCCACCTTCCTCATTTTGTCCATTCTAGGGCTACCAACTTTATCTAAAACCAACACAGGTAGTTCTCACTTAACGACCATTTGTTTAGCAATGGTTCGGACTTACAACAGTGCTGAAAAAAACGACTTGCAACTGGTCCTCGCACTTACAGCTGTCGCAGCGTCCCACAGTAAAGTGATTGCTATTTTTGACCTTCCCGGCCGGCTTCTGACAGGCAAAATCAGTGGGGAACTGTGTGATTCAATTAACAATCACATGGTTTGCTTAACGCCTGCAGTGATTCACTTAACGACCACTGCAAAAAAGGCCATAAAATCAGGTCAGGTTCGCTTAATGACCGCATCGCTTAGTAATGGAAATTCTGGTCCCAATTGTGGTCGTTAAGCGAGGATCACCTGTACTGCAAAGGTCCTAGTTCCAAATAAATGAGGCCAAATGGGACTATATAACTCTATATAGATACCTGTAAGAAGTTACTCTCCCACAAAGGGTTAGGACTAAAAATTATATTGCAATTAACTGTATTGCTAATTACTGATTAAAATTAATTGCTTGTAATATAGGGGACCCCGTTTATAGAATTAATGATCTCTGATCTGTATTGCAGCAAACATTCCCACGCAAACACAACCGCACCCGTTCGCCTCGCTGCTTCTGGAAGAGGAAAAATAGGACGGTACTGGGGAACGGGCGGGGAACAAACCAGACTGAGATGAGGCAAGGGAAATCTGGAGAGAGATGGTCCGGAAAACAACTTCAAACAGCCCTGAGCAGGGGCAACCCACATCAGATGTCTAGCCTCTGTTGTAAATCCTGGAGGTCCTCAAGTGATGTGATGGTATATGGGAAAGACCTTGGGAGACGGGCAAAGAGACGCTGCCAAGGAACAGTCAGATAAGAGTGGGCAGAGCCCTCAGCTGCATAATAGGAGGAGAAGGAGGCTCAGAAGGGGCCCTCCCTGGTTTCTCGGGCTGTAAAAGAGATTTGTACTTTCAGCCTTGCAAGATTCTGTCAATGTAGCCTTACAATGAAGTAGAATTAGCTCATCTGGTCATGCTTTCTGTCTGGTCTACCTCGTAAGGCTGACACACCCCCTCCGAGAATCAGTGTTAAAAGGGAACAGTCAGATAAGGGAGGGCAGAGCCCACAGCTGCCTAATGGGCGGAGAAAGAGGCTCGGAAGGGACCCTCCCTTGTTTCTCAGGCTGTAAAGGAATTGTGAAGTTGAGATTGTACAGTTGTCAAGTACATTGAGAATTGTGCTTTCAGCCTTGCCAGATTCTGTCAATTGTAGTTTTACAATAAAGGAGAATTAGCTCATCTGGTCGTATCTGTCTGCTCTACCTGGTAAGGCTGACACACTCTTTCTAAGAAGCAGTGTTAAAAGGGAACGGTCAGATAAGGGAGGGCTGAGCCCTCGGCTTCATAATGGGAGGAGAAAGAGGCTCAGGAGGGACCCTCCCTGGTTTCTCGGGCTGTAAAGGAGATTTGTACTTTCAGACTTGCAAGATGCTGTCAATGTAGCCTTACAATAAAGTAGAAGTAGCTTGTCTGGTCGCATTTCCTGTCTGGTCTGCCTGGGAAGGCTGACATGATTCTTGCAAGAATATTAACTCTGGAAAACCGTGGAATGGCAGACTTGCACCACAACCTGTTTACAAAGGCTTGGAAGGACCCCAGGGAAAGTCTTCTTCCATGTCACTAGGAGCCCAAAAGATGGAGAAAAATATCTGAGGGCACTTCTGCTCAGCTCCAGATTTATACCCAAGCTGTCCGCAGAGCAGAGACCCAAGAGGAGGAGACAGCTTGGCCAAGGAACAAAAGATGCCGCGTTAAACGGTCTTGTCAACTTGTCACAACTTCTTCTTGAGTTCCTCCGCTGCCTTTATTCCTAATGCATTACACTGACTTCATATAATGTCATTTTGAGATGCCTGGACCTCAAGGCCTGTCATTCCTTATTCAAAAGGGACACAACAAAGCATCTAATCTCATAGCACCTTGGATGAGAAAGCCAGCAGCAAGGACACCCTTGTTCTTCTCTGCATCAGAAGTTGCCCTGGCTTCCAGAAGGGGAAGTCATCGGATTGGCAGCCAGTTACTTCCACAATGCCAAACTGACAACCCCCAGCCCATGGCAGACTTCAGAGTTTCTAGGATGTTTTACAGGACTGGGAGAAGCTGGGACCCTCCAGATGCCCTCCAGTTCCCAACTGCCTGGTCAGCATCTAGAAGATCTTTGGTTTTCTTGAAATTTCCACGGGGCTTCTTTTTATGGACAGCTGCTTCCAGGATGACATCTGTGGTCCTCAGAGTTCAAGTTGAGCAAATGAATTTCTTTGGAACAAAACTCAGGAGAACACTCAGGTGTTTTGTTCTCTGAGTCATAAACATCAGTATTTCCTTTTCAAAAATCTCTTGGGGGGGCTTTTCTTATGTTTTGAGGAGAGAGAATTTAATTCTTTGTCCTTTTTAAGAGTTGGATAGGAGCTGAATATTTTCGACAGCACAACAAAAACCTGCTGTGGAAAAGGTGTTTGTCGGACGGGTCAAGCTTTCGTTCAGTTTAGGTGCCCCTCAAAACTGCTTTTGATTTTTTGTTCTATAATCATGGAATCATAGACAGTAAGGATTGAAAGGGACCTTAGAGATCATCTAGTCCAATCCCCTGCCTAGTGTATGAATCCACTCTTACAATGGTGAGGTTATGGCCAGTGTGACAAACACCTCTCATTTTTTAAAATCAAGGCTAAACATTGCCAACTCCTTCAGCCTCCCTTCATAAAATGTTGTTTCTACCCTCCTAATCCTTCTCCTTCCCCTTCTCTGAACCTATTCTAGTTTCTCTGAGTTATTCTTAAGGTGTAGTCCAGCATGTGGGGATCAACGGACCAGTGCAGAATGGAGTGGATCAGTGACTTCTCAAACTTTAGAAGCAGTCAATGCAACCTAAGGCTTTATTTGCTTTTTTGCATCCATATCACTCTACGGACTCTTGTTCAGTTCCTCTATCAATGAACACTGGGGTACAGTCTTACAAATTCAGTTGCTGTTGCTGGATTAAATACCAGCTGGGCTTCACCTCTTTCAGCCCCTCCATCCTGCAGTGTTACTTGATGACTCCCCATCACCACACCGTCCAAATTCCTTTGTATCCAAGCACCTTTATGTAACTGCCCATCGCCTCTAACTCACCTTGGCTGGTCCTGAAATGCTAAGCAGAAATAGCATCAAGTTAGGGCTTGAAAGGAGGGTTAATAGGAGATCTCAGGGTTTCAACCATAACAGGGAAGTTGAAAAGACACCTTGGAAAAACGAAAGGAAACCGATTCTGTATGGAAAATATATGGATAAGAAGTCCCCAGGAGCTGAGCTCGACCTGAAGAAGACCTTATCTGATAGAACCTCTTGGAAGTTCAGAAGGGAACCACCTACGATGACTGAGCTCTCCATGGTTTTTTAAAGCAGCAATTCTGGGACGGGGGGCGGTTGAGAAGAAGAACAATTTCCAAGGCTGCCTTACAGGATGTAGTTTTCCCTAAGCAGCCACCGGCCACCCCCCATCCCAAGTCTCAGCTGTGTTTTTTCTGCTCGTCTGTATGCCTCAGGAAAGGGTGCTCCTTCTAGCCGAAGGACAACTTTTACCAGGGCTCAACCAAAAGATCAAAGGGCAAAAAATGCTCCCAAACGTCACAAGAGACAACCATCACCACCAGGCACGGCTCCCAACTCATGGAAATGTCGCCCAGAAGTTCTTTTCGACTCGCGAGGTTGCCGGGCCTCCCTGAGGCATTTTGAGAATGAAAATTGCAAGCTCTCATCCAGAGTGTTCTCCAAACTTAGACATGCCTTCAGTCATCTCTCTCAGGACAGTAACTATTTCTAGATTGTGCTGACATGTTGTGGCAGGTGTGCAAGCAAAAGCCATTAGGCAAATAGCAGCAGTGTGTGCATGTGTGTGAGTGTGCGCATGCACACACAGGCACATGCATGCAGTCAGCTTTGCCACCCAAGGAGGCGATCCAAGGTGCCAGTTCCCTCGCTTGCAATAAAAAGGCAAACGAGCAGGTTTGCCAAGAACCCAAAACAACAAAATACAAGCCAAGATTCCTTTCTGATGTGCAGATCTTGGCTTGCTTGGGATCAAGAGGCAAAAGAACTCTTTCCCAGTTGACTAAACAGACAGAACCTGCACGCTGCTCCTTCATGGAAAGATGGTCCAGCATCCCAGCTGGTCACATTTAGACGCTGCAAGCAGCAGCCGCCTCTGATCTTTTCATTTCCATGCATCCCAATGCAGTGAACATAAATTATGTGAGAAATTGAGACCTGGTTTCAGGTTTGAAATCGAGCCATCAGACGGATCTAAAGGTGATTTCTGAATTAGCTTCAAAGGTGGGAAATGTTCACACTTGCCTCCTTGCTTTAAAAAAAAATAATAATACTAGCAGCTCTGGAAGGAGTTGCCCTTGTAATGACACCAGTCCAGATTGTATAGAGTTAAAATGCAAAATAACAAAAGAGGAAGCTGGGGTGAGATTATCTAAAAGAGGTCAAGTAATTCCGGTTGGTTTTTTTCCAGGAAATAATATGTTCAGTCTGGAGTTAGGTGCCACCCTAATCAAATAAACATACAAACAAGCAAACAACAAACCATTGGTAAATACTGAAAAGGAACGTCAATGTATATAAGCAGAGAAATGGCAAATCAATGGCATAATAGGTTGACTCTCTTGGAAATCCACTAAATAAATAGAAATAAAGGGGCTCGTTCTCTGCCAATATAGGATTCGCCACCCTTTCTGTTTCTCTATTTTGTGAAATTCCAAACTCCCTAAAATTGAAATAGGATCAAGTCAGTGGCAGGGATGGTTATTTGGGTGGGCTCGTTTAATGACTCACATATAGTCCATAATAGTAGTAGCCATAACAACAACAACATGATTTTCTTGCACTCTTTCCCCATTCACTTCTTTCCCTGATATATTTTAAAAACCAGTGAAAAGGAATTAGCTGCATCTTGCCACAAGATGCATTTCACAAAATAATTCATATTTGGGTGATCAATTTTATTTCATGGTCCGGTCCGCCCTGGCTCACCTGCCAATCACACTCGTTGAACGATGACTTGGATGATGGAAAAGAATGCCCCAGACCATCGTTTCTATCCCATTCACAAGACTCTTAGGACTAAACTGAAACTGAATGGGTCAAAGACACAAGGCAGAAGGAGAGGCAGCTCAGCCAGGTGGCTTCCCCACGCCATTCTCTGGCAGCAGGAAACTATAGATGAGGCCTTCTTGAGAGAGCCTCCATCTGCAGGCAAACAATCGGAAGTTGGGGCCTCCATCACTGAGCAGACGTGTGCAAGGGTCTGTGGGGCTGAACTTGGGGCCTTCTGCACAACACAGGGGCCCAGAAAGGATGGAAAAAGGGCCACTGTAGGTCATGGAAGACACCTTGCTCTGCCCTATGCTGCTAGGAAGAAGGTGGTGCAGTGAAGGACATCAACTGCATCCTTGTCATCAAGCAGGATGATGCCACAGCTCTGCAGAAGCCACCTGTTCTGCCCTGATCTATTGAGCTTCCACCAGCAGATCCCCACATGGGTTCACCATAAAAGCACACAATCAGATCAAGAGAGACTGATAACCAACCAATCAACCAAGGGAGAAATTCTGATGTCTAAATGATGATAGCAAAGCAAGAGCTTTATAAAGAAAAGGTGGAGATCCACTTCAGAACAAGGCCACGTGATGGATGCATTAATGGATCATGCTGAACTGCGGTTTGCATTAACCAGGATTACAGGGATGAGTTTGAATGCAGGGGTGCATGGTACCAATCAAAATGAGGATCACACTGGGCCCTTTGTTAGGGCAGGGTTTGTGGAAGGCAGGGAGGAGATGCAGGGGAGAGTGCCGGGGGATAGAAGAGGGAGTGAGCGAAGCAGAGGATGGAGGAGAGCAAACTGGTGAGGAGAGAGGTGGAAGGTGCTCTGCAAGCAAAGCATTGAGTAGCTGCAGATGGAAAGAAGGGCAAGGACCTTATTTTTGCCTTTGGCTCTCATACTGTATGATGCTAAGCCATCATGGGCATTTTCACAGTAAGCCAGAATGACACAATTCACATTCGGCATGACCCTAACCAGTGACTCAACCCTTTGTGTCTAAATGGGGCTGCATGATCATCGGGTCAGGCACCAAGTTCTTCTGAAGGTACTTCATTCTCTGTCTTTCAGCAGAAGCATGCAAGCATGATCAGATATGGGAAGCCACCTCAGATGCGCACATGGGGGGATGCACCGAACCTTCATTCCATGACCTTCCATCCAACCACAAAAAAGTGGAACTTGGATCAAAAGGATTTCTCTCTTGGCTTGACAGAGCGATGGGCACAACCTTTGATTGTATGAGGCTCAGCCCTAGAGAAATGCCAGCCTAGGGATCCTGAGCCCCAAATTTGGGGCTAAGGATCTTGTAAATACTTCCCCATAGCCAAATTTACAATCGGAGCATATCCCCCAATTCTCAAGATCCTTGCCATGTGCTCAGCTTGAGTTTACTCCCTGGCAGGAAAGTTTAAAAATGTGAATGAGGCCCATCCACCTAACAAATCTGAAAGGCAAGGATGGGTGAAACTGGAGGGGCCATTCTTCATGGCAGTCAACTTCAGGGACATTTCTGCAAAGCTGGGGGAGTAGGAAAACAAACACGTAGTTTAGTCATAAATGCAAATTATTTTAATCGACTGCTAAGCCAATTGAGTTTAATGTGGATCTGACTTAGATTGGGGGTGCAGGTCATGTCTCCGGCATTCAGCGAGCATGCAGAGATGGGGCACATTAACCTAGACAGGACATACGTAATGTCTGGGGCAGCAGGACAGTTGGAGAAGATTCCACCTGATCCTAAATGCTGAGAAAAAGAGAGAGATCAATCCTGCAGCAACTGGATCTGCAATATACACCAGATAGTCCCCAGATAGAAAACAGACTGGACATTGGTGCTCCCTTTACCCGGGGGAAAAAATGATTAGGATGCTGATGGTCACAGTGTGATTTCAGCCAGTTATATATCCAGCCAATTAATTCATATCCCTCAGGGCCTGTTCCTGCTCCGAATTGTCTCTCACATCAGATTCAGGGTCCTTGATTTCACCTCCAGCACTCCAGGCCCATCATCCGGCATCTCAGACAAGGGGGGCTAAAGCCACCCCATCTTCTTGTCTCTCCAATGTTTCATTAACAGAACAAGTAGAAGATTCATGGGAGAAAAAACCCAGAAACAAACTAAGGCGAAGTCTTGCTCAGGAGATGGAAAGGGCAATTAATTGAAATCAAGGAACAAAATTGTAGCACAGTAAAATCTTGGACAGGTTGCATGAGAACACGGGCCTCTCAGGAAACCTGGACGCATTAGCTGAGCCACATCAGAGCTGAGGAACTAGGAGGAACTCTCGGATTCAAGGAGAAGGGGGTGACCGTCGGAGAGCAAAAGCTGAGACGGAGAAGGTAACTGCAGGATCAGATAGGACCACACGTTCCTAGAAATCTTCTAGAAAATATGTATGGGGAAATGTTTTCGCACAACCTGGAATGCGCATTTCAGCATGCGGCATCTGCAGGTGTTAAGTTCCTGATGTTCTCAACATTGAGCAAAATGGCTACATCTGGGAAGGAGAGACGGCAATTCGGCCCACTCACAGAAAACAGTGGAAGCAGGACGCATACTTCAGAGGGGATGATGTAGCGGCAGGATGGCAAGAGGAAAAATGCCCACCTCTGTCCTTGAAGCACATTCACCCATAAAGCAAAACCCTAACTTTTGGAAACATGGATTGCCGAACAAGCCATAGTTGACCTGGTTTGATCCTGACACCCACTAGTTCCAGCACAAGCAATCCCTTCTTTCTGCTGTGTACCTATGAGATTGCCTTTCTCTCATCTCCAGCCCTTAAGTCATCCTCAGCCATTCCAGTTTGAAGATAGTGTCTTCTCCCCTTAAGCCATCATAGTCCAAAGACAGCTACAGGATGTGTAACGCCTTTTAGGCATCCTCCTCCACTACCTTGGTGGGACATCTAGGGGCTGCCGAGACTGGGGAAAGAGGCAATCCAAGCAGGAGCGGGTTACCAATGGGGACAGCAAATTTCCGGCGAGGATGGCTTTCTGCCGCCTGAAGGATGAAGAGAACTTTGGCTCACCGGTAGGAGAGTCCCAAGCTTCAAGGCTGAATGGGGTTTCCAATCCAAGTTCTCAGTTCTAGTTTTAGACACCACTATAGCCAGGTGATGGGGAGAGGGCGTTATGCGTGTTCCTTCGTGCAGGAAGCCCGCATTCCTTCATGCAGGAAGTGAACTCAGCCGTAGCGTTTTTGAACCAAGTTAGATCAGTCAAGGTAGAACAGATGGGCCCATGTATCAAAAAAGCCACCACAACAAGGACATCCAGGAAGGGAGGGGGGATTAAAAAAAAATCAAGATGGTGGCTTGTGGCCACCATCTTGACCATCTTTGCTCTCCCCCAGAAAATGCTTCTGCACCGTAGCATGAGTTAAGCTAGCTACGAGTCAGACCATTACTGGCACTTAATCATAGGTGACTTATTTCGCCTACGGAACCTGCACCTCATCCCAGACTACCTCACTCCCCAGTTCATCTGCCAAGACAGAGTTTCCGTGGATTGCATTAGAGTTACAGCCTCTCTCCCCCAGCTCCGAAACCCTTCCACAAAATTGCCCACATTCATTTTGAAATCTGACAGCAAGGACTGTGTGGAAACATCAAGGTCAGGAGACCAGCGTGATTCTAGACAATCTGTACCTCTTAAAACAGTGACAAATATGTTATTTAATTTTAATGAGCTTTTTTGCATCCCAAATCTAATTACAGCATTATCAAGTATTGCTTTGAACTGCAGGTGGCTTCTCGTTGCTTGCGTGGCGGCTGCCGCAAGCAGTTTTCGTGAATACTAATAACTGCTTAATTTTACTATATTTAAAGGGGGGGGGAGGAGGAGGAGGAGGAAGGAAGGAAGGAAGGAAGGAAGGAAGGAAGGAAGGAAGGAAGGAAGGAAGGAAGGAAGGAAGGAAGGAAGGAAGGAAGGAAATGAGCAGTCTCTTTGAACTGTGGAAAGAATGCTAGGAAGGGCTGAAGTCATGGACCCTGAGAAAACTAGGCTTACATTGTCTTTCCACTGTAGAACTAGAGTGAAGATTAGGTTAGCTGCAGCATGTACCAATGGCCCAGAAGGTAACTTCTTCAACTCTGTCCTCTTGTACCCTACCCTATTTTATTCCTATCACTTTGAGGCTGGAGGTGAACAACGGCTTCTCTAGTGGAGAAGAATCCACTTGGGACATGCCAAGTCCTTTGCTCCATCATTCCAGCTCTGCTGCTCCTTAGCCCTGGAAAATCCTGCCCTCTCTTACGGACCACGGCAGTCGTATCCTTCCATACCCACCTCCACAGGTGAGAAAACGGGGGAGGCAGGATTTGCCCAGGCCAGCCAAAAGCTTCTGGCCAGCTCTGCCCATATGCTGGCAAAACGTGGGGTGAGGAGGCAGGCAGTGGCGTTCTGCCTGGGCAAACTGGTCGAGGGATCCACTGGGCATGCGCTTTGAAACCTCCGGGTCAAAGACCAGCAGCTCTGTTGAGAAGCCCCGATGGCGATACTGGTACAACCAGGTTTGCCAAGTATTGATTCCTGTTCCAGTCAAGCTTCAGTGGAAGTCAGCTTCTGCTCCCTCCAGCTATTCATCAATCAATTAAAACAGAAGCTACTCGACCAACTCAGTCCCCGGGTCCTTTGGGCTCAGCACCACCCCTGCTTGGCAGCCGTCACTCTCCCCTTTCCCAGCCCCACTTCAAATTGAAAACTTTCCATGCCAAGCTGTGGCTCTACCATTAAACTAAGCTTCTTTCCACCCAGTTTGTCATTTTTAATGAAGATTAGAAGCTCATTGTAGAAGGCCGAGGGAATGCCCTTGAGGGACAGGAGGAAGACCGCAACCAAGACAGCGGTCAGAGAAAAGAGGGCTGAGTCTGGGGCAGGAATGTAATCTGGGAAAACGTCTCAGGCATGACCCTCCCTAGTTCCCAGGAAGATAAAAGAAGGTGGGGGAGAAGCACATTCAGACCTGCAAGGTCAAGAGTTTGTTGACCTGCAAGCCTTAGACACCAGCTTCAGGAAGCCCACATCAGTCTAGTCCAGTGTTTACAGTAAAAATAGTACTAGCCTACATGTTCCTAGTCTGATCTACCCTGAAGGGCTGACACCAAAAGGGGTTCTTTGCATGTGAGCAAAGCAGAGCTAAAAGAGTGAGATTCCAAGTGTATATGTGGTGTGTGTGTGTGTGTGTATCCCTTTCATCAAAGCTCTGAAAGATTTCCCTCTTGTGCTTGACTGTCGATCACTTTGGCATGCCACAGTAGCCACGGTTCTCCTTTTCTGCACTCCTCTTGGTTTGGGGAAGGGAAGGGGTGGGAGAAGGGACTGCAAGGAAGAATTATGGCTGCTCTATAGCCGCGCTCTTCATTCCCTGAAATTTAAGTGGATTATTTCCAAATGCAGAAGAGAAGTTTTTTGTTCCTTTCCTTGTTTTGAGCCATGCTCCCATGAATCAGCGATCTGTCAGCCACAGAAGCCCACAGCAGCATCTCAGGAGGCATGACACTTCTAGTTGCGTGAGCTGGATTTCAGGAACCATACTCCCCTGCTTCCACTTTTTACGGTGCTGAAACGTCCCACGGGAAGGGCACTGGAACACCATCCGTAAGGAAGCCTTAGACACCAACTCCAGGAAGCCCACATCAGTCTAGTCCAGTGTTTCTCAACCTTGGCAACTTTAAGATATGGGGCTGGCTGGCTGGGGAATTCTGGGAGTTGAAGTCCTCATATCTTAAAGTTGCCAAGGTTGAGAAACACCAGGCTAGCTCCTCTCTGCATCTGATGGAGTTACTGCAGCTCACGAAAGCTGACGCCTTTTCGTAAAATCGGCCAGTTGGGGAAAAAAACGCCAGCAGACTCCTAATTTTTTGCCACCACAAACTAACACGGCTTTTCTCCTAAATGCCAACCCCTGAATAATCACAGTGAAACCAGTGCATCAGGGAGCCTAGAGGAGAAAACGCAGGAGAAGCCATAACCTCACAGAGTGGAGGGCTTCCAGAACTCTCAGACTCTGCCAAAAGATTTATTTCTGCATATAAACTCAAGACTTAAATAGAATCTACCTGGCCGAAGCCCAGAGGGGAACATTATTTCAACACAATGAAGGATGGGAAATGGTCCAGTGTGAGAAGCCCCATCAACCTCTCCTGGGCGATTAGAAGGGTTAAATCCTGAACCAAGAACTTGCTGGACCAAATCTCTGGAAATCCACACCCAAGGGTGATCAACTTCCCCCGAGACTGTTGTTATTTCATCTTTTTATTTGATAGGAATTAAGAGGCAAGAAAGTAGAACGTTCTGGCGGGTTCTTGCTGGAGACAGGAAGTCTGAGTGTGCCAGGTCAAAAAGTCAAATCTTCTGTCTTGCAAACTGACATGCTAATAGTTACTATGGTAACTAATGTTTAGTAGTCTAGATAAAGGGCAGTGTTCTCCTGCTTCTGGGCTCCAGCTCTCTCTGCTTCTGCTGTTTGCTATATTCAAATGCAGCCATTTCTGCATTTCTGGGTCCTGCTTGAAACTGTTTATCTCCCTGCGTGGAGAGGCCGAACTGTAAAAATGCTGTTACTCTCTGTTTTTGTAAATACAGTTTATAGTTGTTGAAGTTGCTGGCATGATTTTTTTGATCTCTCCCAATGGCAAAGCTCCTCTGAAATTCCACTGCTGATCCTCGGGATCGTACACACACATTTCAACAGAGACACTGCCTTCTGCTAAGCCGGTGCTGGGGGAAACCTTTTGGGACACCTGATTGGGTCGTGTGAGGAACTAGATGGGCCAGCTTGAATTTGGGAATCTCTCTGCCTGGCAACACTTGCCTCGTGCCTGGCATTCGGGGAAGCCCCACGGAGCTGAGTAAGAACCACCTGGTTCTTAAGGCAATAAAAAGAAAGATTTGGAAAAGAGGGAACTCTTACATCATAGAGCCCACAATAAAGTTGGTTTCTGGTCTGCTCAGGATGAGGATTATTATTAATCACAGGAGTAGGGTTTGGTTTGGTTTGGTTTTTTGTTTGTTTAATCCATTCAGTTGTGTCCAATTCACAGAGACTGCCTGGACAAGTCCTTGCAGTTTTCTTGGCAAGGTTTTTCAGAAGGAGTTTGCCATTGCCTCCTTCCTGGGGCTGAGAAAGAGGACTGGCCCAAGGCCACCCAGCTTTGACTAGAACTCACAGTCTCCCAGTTTCTAGCCTCATGCCTTAACCACAGCACCGAAGGGCTGAAGATGGACTTGACGAAAATATACAGGAACCATTGCCCAAAGAAAAGGGGCTGAAACCTTTTTGAAGCCCTGAGAAGCGAGATAACATCCAGATGCAGCTCAGGCAGACGCCTCCCTTCTTCACTGGGAGGATCAGCACAGTCAGACTCGCAAGATTCTGTTATTACAGCCAATCTAAATAAAAGTAATATTAGCCTTCTTGTGAGGCTGAATTCCTGGTCTGGTCTACTGGTGGGATTGACAGTTTCCCATTTGTCATAGGAACAGCTCCAAATCTGTAGCTATTGCATGGTCAATCCACCTTTCGGGTGGCAGGGAAACGTGAGCGTGTCTTCTGAGTTGCAGGGAATGGACAAGGACCTTGCCAAAGGAAGGTGGCTGGCCAGAGAAAACCACAGGTGGAGAAGAATGATTAGGAAGAGATTATTCTCAAGAGACAAGAGCTCCCTCTGCGATCTTTGACACCAAACCCAACACCCAACTTGAGAAACAGAATTGCTGTGCTCACACGTGCATCACTCAAACAAATGATGTTCTTGTGGTGGCTCGTTCCAAGGACAGCCCTCACTAGCCAGAGAACAGCTCAGGCTAAGGCGAAGGATGGGAGGTTCAAAAAGAACCTCTGAAAATCATTCTGGATCTTGCCTTGAGATGCTATGCCCCAGATCTGATCTGATCAGGTCAGATCTTTCTCTTCTTTGTCTGGGACAAAAGTGCTGAAACTTGGCAAGAGAATCTCTTGCCAAATCCTTTTGAAGTAGGCCTATTGATCCGGTGGACAACTTAGCAACATTTATTATGCTCAGGGAAAACAAGTGTTCTGGTGGAGGCCCTGGGGAGCCCAAACTAAGTGCTTTCACCCAGGACACAGCAAATGTGCTCTAAGTCTGACATGTCCATCATCAGCTGTCTAGCGTTTCAAGCAAAGGTCATTGCGATGGGGGAGAAAACCCCATGCACCAATCAGAAGATAAAGCAGCTCAAATGAAACTTTCAGCAAAACTGTCAGATCAGCAAAGGCCTAAAAATACACATTTCTTTTGTACAGGAAAGCCTACACCCTCAGGGGACATTTCCAATATTTCAGTATCTCTAGTTTCTCTAATATGCTTGTTTACTCAAACGACGGCAACAAGGAGGAGAAACAGATGTCGTGCAGATAACTTGAATGAAATTGCTACAAGGGATGGTTGAAACATTCTCGGTCTATGCCCGAACATTAATTCTGCTCCATTTGGACCAAGGATTGTTTAATCTCGCTTATGGATGATGAGGGTTTTTGGAGGTAAAGGGGCTGTTCCTCAACTTACATAATAGGACATCCAGAAGTTAAGAGGAGGCAAAACCAGAGTTTTCTGGGGCTGGCTGGGAGAGAGATCCAACATTACATGATCTCAGGAGCCTCCTGCAGAGGAAGAGAACTTGGACTGGAAGTTCAAGGGCTGATCAAAATCCAGTATCCAGGGTAGGGAGCCTTCCACCAGACATGAGACTCCAGGACCCAGAATTCCTACCAGTCTCAGACCTCAAACTGGGAATCCTGGGAACTAGTCCCAACATCTCTGGATGACTTCATGTTGGAAGTCCTGGTTCTTTTTCAAGAAAGGAAAACAGATATTGCTGACTGACCAGTAAATGTCCTAGGTTTGTGGTGCTCCCTGAGCGTGGTGGTTTTCCTACAGGTGTTTCATTACCAGGCTAGGTAATATCACCAGTGAAACATCTGCAGAAAACCACCAAGCTCAGGGAGCACTAAGAACTAATTCAGGTTGAAAACCGCCCGGAGTCCCCCGATGGGAGGAGATGGGCGGGGACAAATGGGATAAATAATTAAATAAATAAGAACCCAAAAATTCAGTCCTGAGCTGCATACATTCCATACTGTTGGAACTTGTCATAGGGACAGGAGATTCGAGCGACCATCTTTCTCCAGTTGCTTCTGCCCATCCTCAACAGGATTGGCATGCTTCAGGCCACATCTATTAAGCAGCGCCGTCTTATGGAACCCAGGAAGCATGCCTTCTCTGTTGTGCGCCTGCTCTTTGTACCAACATCTCCCTGAGAGCCCCAACTTTGCTGTCCTTCACGAGAGCTTTGAAGCCATAGCTTTTTCCCCAGACCCCGGACCAGGATGGGGAACATAGCAGGATATCTGCTGCGGAGGATGCATTGTGTTAATCACCTATTTATGGTTTTTTCTCCCCTGAGACAACTGTCTTTTATTGGCAGTTTTAACGCAAGTTATGTTTTCAGTCCTTGTTCCCTGCCCAAAGTCATTCTGAGTAAGTAGGCCAATAAACAAACAGATAAATAAGAACAGTGCATATCCTGACTTAGACTACCATCCAGGGAATGCCAAGGACTTCAACTGATTTGCATTGTTTGGGAAATCAGACATTGTCTGGGCAGTTGCCCCAAATGCAGAAAGTAACTCGGCGAAACAATGCTAAGCAACCTTTCTTTGGTAGGACTTTAGGGGGTGGGTGGGGGAGAAAGACGCAAAATAGATTCTGATAGAGAATCCGAGACCAGACCTCCCGTACATTCCCTGTTTCACATCGAGGGTGCGAGGAACATGCGGCACTGTGTTTTGCTCTTTCAAACTGGCAGCCTATTTAATTAGTTTAAATGCGCCTTCCCATTCTGTGAAAAGTAGCTTTTGTGCACCAGGATTCCATTAAGGAAAAAAATGACGGGGTTCATTACTCTGGCTGCAAAAACACCTTTCCCATAATGCTGAAGAAGATGCAAGGGTGAAGGCGAGAAATACCCTGAATTTTGGCCACCTGGGAAAATATGGTACTTCTTCCGGATTGGTGGAGAACGGATGCTCAGATAGAAGCAGCAGCTTCTGAGGAGGACCTCTAAACTTCTGCTCCAATAAAGAAGCGACAGAAATCTTGTTCTCCAGTTCTCCATTTAGGATCTCTGTATGTAAACATGATGCTCAAGCAGCTGGGATTTAGGCAGCGTTTGGTGTTCCTGGATGACCCTGATCAACTGGGCAAGAGTTTGGGGGTAGGTTCTGGATCACTTCAGAATCTGTGCTTTCTCTCATCACCAGCCAACTTCTACTCAGTTCCAGCTTGCCCTAGGTGTCTTTGGATAGCTGGAGAGGGGAGGCTGTAACTAACTCCCCCCATCTTATTAAGATCCCTGTTTTTCCCCTGCTATTAGCAGAGCTGAACTAGAGATCTGCTCTCCAGTGCCAGTTGATGCCAAGTGGTAATGAAGTAAAACCAAGAAGGATCATCAAAAGGCCACCAGTAGATGCAGGAAGCCTGTATTCGGTACTTAATCAAGTCCAATCCAAGACTTGAACAACTGCAGGAATACTAATAAACTGTAATTATGGTCCCGCTGACTTCCCACCCACCCACACCAACTGCGGTGAAGCAACACCAAAGCAGGCTTGGCATCGTTTGCAAAAACAGGTGGCCCAAAGATGACTTGAAGTTCAGTAGAGGTGACTGCAAAGTTTTGGACTGAGATACTACCTCATCTTGAAAGATAACAAGGTCAGGCCTGGTTAGTCCTTGGGTGAGGAACCACCTGAGATTTCCAAGTGTAGAAGCTAGACAGGAAGTTTGAAAAGCACTCGCTCAAAAGAAGACAGGAACGCTTCGGTAATACTGTCAAGAAAACTGCAGAGGCCACTAGAAGTCAAGGTTCCCTTTACACTTATTCCAGGTCTTGATATTTTGTGATTTTCTCCATTTCTTTCTCTTCTCTTCTGCTGTCTCCAGGGATTGCAATCCAGACTTTCTGTCTTCCTTATCAACAGTTGTTAAGTCTGGGGTGTGGTGTGGCAGACTCAGAGCACTGGAGCTTCTTCATTTTCTATTGCTTTGTCTATTTTGTGGTCCCACCAATTCTTGCTTGCAGGCAACTGGTATTTCTTGCAGATATTCCAATGCACCATTATTATCATTATTATTACTGAAAACGGGAATTCAGAGGACGATGACAGCTGCATGTTCCACTCCAATAAAGATTGCTAATGGGAATCAAAGACGGGTTTTGGAAAAACTGAACGATGTCCTGAATGGAGTCAATCCAGGGAAACCTATTTTGTAAGATCAGGTAAATAAATAGGTGGGAATGAAATGACACAGCAAAAGTGACTGAGCCATTTGAAGATCCACGCGTGAGTTTTGTACAGACAATTGAAGAAGATCTGCTTGCTTTAAATATGTGGTATACATGTTTATTCATACATTTATATGGAAAAGGAATGAATCAAAAAGCATCGATTGGTTGGTTTGGTGATGGTGAAAGAGTGAGAGGATTAGTGGATCCAAGGTGATTAAAGATTCTGATGGTGGAAGAGACCATTATTTGATAGTGTCTGGAGGATCTTGGCGGAAAGGGGGCAAGGAAGAAAAGGAAATAAGTGAAATAAATGAGACTGAAAATAGAACAACGGCATTAAAAAATGTATGAGTCTTGTATGAAAAAATACTAGAAGAGAGATTAATCTCTGAACCGAATGAGTGGAAAGTGGATATAAAGAACGAGGAGGAGAAGAAGCTGCTTAAAACAACAGAGTGAAAAATTATGTCACAAATGCCACAGAAGTGTGTGGAGTTACGCTAATGGGAAGTATAAAAATGATGCTTTGTGGAATGATGTTGAGAAAAAAATGCACAGAAGAGAAAGATCGCTTGAAGAAAACGATGAGATAAAGAGATTGCATGATGGCTATAGAAAGAACATCGCGGTTGCAAAGGTGGTGGTCAAAGAGAGCCAGAAACAGTTTGTCCTAAGGGAGGCAGAAGAATACAGACTGATTTTGAAGGAAATAAATTGTTTTGGAAGTGGGGGGAAAGGGTTGCGCAAGAACCCCCTGGCAGATCGATTGGAATTAAAAATAAAGTGATGAAAGAATTTAGGAAGCGAAGGATGGGTGGAAGGGTGTTTTGGAGATTTGTATGGGACTGGTAGGGATGTATCAGTGGGATTGTTACAAATATTAGTGTCTCCAAGAAAAAAAAAAGATAAAGGGAAATTATAAAAGCTGGGAGAACGTTGAAAAGAATAGTAAGATGGCCGGTATAGATGGTGGAAGTCATGAAATATTAAAGTACAGATGTGATTTGCTCCTGAGCTGGCTACGCACCTTGCTTACCACGTGTGCGCTTTGGAAGAACTCAAGAAGGAAAGCGGATGGAGAAGTTTTAAGATGCTCAAAAGCTGGCAGAAAGGTAATGGGGGTTACAAGGAACGGATGTTCGTCAGAAGAAGCAAAAAAGGGTTGTGTGTAACGAAATGCTTCTGCCCGTTTTTTTCTTACACAGAAGCGAGAGACCAGCAGGAAAGAAATATGTTGAGGGCATTTATTCATACAGAGAGAATAAATGAGAATCAACCTGCAAAAGAACGATACGAAGGAAGAATGAATGGGGCAAGAGGACGGGGAAGCTGGAAAATGTACGGTTTGATGGAGTTGATGAGATCCTCTAAAAAAGAAAGTTTAATGAAAAAGGGCAATGTACGGAGAAGGTTATGGACATGGTGAAAGAAAGGATATTTTGCAAGGACAGAAGAGCATGGAGAGAAATAGTGTGGGTAAAAATTAAATTTAGCTCCCTTTCCTTTTCTTCTCACCTCAGGCCTTAATTTCTTTGCCTTAGTATTAACTTTCTCCTTTTATCTGTTTTGCATAATGTTGCTTACCCCAAAGGGGAAGAGTGTGATAGTTTGTCAGTGGCTTTCAAATAACTGGAAGATTTTCAGGCATTATTCGGTGCAGCTCCAGGAAGGCAAGACAGAACCAGTGGCTGAGGATTGCAAGGAAGAAGATTTTGTCCTTGGGAGGAATTGCCTTGGGAGAAAGACCACTCTCTTTTGCTGGATGTATTAAAGAGTGTTGTTGTTTTTTTTAAATGTATGTAGACACATCGTACACATCATAAAGAGCTGGAGTTTCAAGTTAGTGCTCATTTAATTCCCACTGGCCTTCCCAGGTAATTCCAATTTTATGGCTGCATTCATACATTCTTCAAAGCTGTAATGTGGTCTATTCAGTTTCAATTTAGCAAGCTATGGGAATCCAGGAACTGCGGTATGTCAACCATAATTTATAGCCCAGACCCATCTGGTTTGTTTGTTTATTTATGGAATTTTTGTAAGGTCATCTGATTCAAAAAAAAAAACCAGGTGCACAAGGATGGATGCACCACCCCATCTCAGCTCCACCACAGGTCATCAACAAGACTTATCAAGCATGTCTCCATAGTATATCCTGGTCTGAAACCTGACTGGAACAGGTCCAGATAATTAGTTTCCTCCAAGATCCTCTGCAACTGCTGTCCAACCACCTTCTTAACCACCTTCCCCACAAAGGGAAGATCAGAAACTGGATGACAGCTGTCCATAATGGAGAGGTCTGGTGACCCTCTCTCTCAAAGAGGCTGATACCATGCATGGACCATGTACAGGTCACCTCCCAGGCTGCCTTAACAATCCAGGAGGGACATGGGTCTAACAGACAGGTGGTCGAACTTACAGTTCAGAGGAACTTGTCCACTTCATCAGGAGTCCCAGAATCAAACTCAGTCCAGATAATATCACAACTCCAACTCCGAGCGAATCCAAGCAATTACCCTCCAGATAGCATGAATACTCCTTCCCACACCCTGTGGATGGTTCTGCAGCCCATCATCTCCCACTAAGAACGGGTCTCCCTAAACAGAGCCACAGGATGGCCACTGGAGGACACAATAAGGGCAGAGAAATCATGACGTTTTGCCACCCTTCTCACCACAATGTGGGCTCCTACTCATGCTTGGTCAGAGTCACTCTTTGCCTCCAATGGCACTCCAGGTGTCACTTTTGCCACTTCATCTCCTGGAGCTCCACAGAAAACCAAGGTGCACCCCAGGATCAGCCCAGAGAACAGCACCTGCAGTTATTCCAGGCTGCGACCAAGACCTCGCCCGAGCTGCCCCCAGATACTCAGAGAAAACCTCAAAGCTCCCTCTGGAACCCAACAGGATCCATCAGCTGCCTGGGATGGGCCCGATCTCCCCACATGGATTGGTAGCACCAGCAAGCTGGAGGGCAACCCAGAGCAATGGACTGATGGTAATATCCTCCCATGCCAGCTCACATTGCAACTTCCCCAGAACAAAGCCAGGTCTAATGTACGACCCCCAGTTAACCCTGGCTTAGCATGATATATGAACCCCATCCAGGACAAGAGGCTGTGCCTGACCCATTGGATCTGGGGAGACAGAAATCTAAATTAGAAAGCAGGAACGAGAAACTGGCCTGATGCCTCTTCCCTTTCGGAGCCGGAAAAGACTGCTCTGAAATCTCTAACCACATCTTGAAACTCGGTGTAACTAATTAAAATAGAAAAGGCTTCTTTTTAATTAAGAAATATATATAAATGCCGAGAAGATTGGAAACTCATTTCAGTGCATCACATTATCCCTTTCTCTTTCACCTTCCAGCGCCAAGATGTTATTAAACCAAGACTTCACTCCCTTTGACCTTGATAGCAGTACAAATCCTTTTCCAGCTGATCTTCTCTTCCTCCTTAGCTTCATCCAGAGTCCACAGCAGGGCTTTTAAAAAAAGTTGGTGCAAAAGAGGGCACTGCTTTGTAGTGGCAGATGGCCTGGACCTTGTTTTCCCAAGGAAGAGGTGGTCTCCCACCAGGGGACCAAGTGTCTTTCTCAGACGCTCTCCAGGACAACCTCATGGAGCCCAGGAAGCATAGCTATCTCCTGCAGGAACATGGCCACACAGATACCACTGCCAGAGACAAGTTCATTTGGAAGAATTTATAGCCTAATTGTACAGCTGTTGCCTTCTGAGCCCGTTCGAAGAGACTGTTACACAAGCGCTTGTCATAATTTAGTCATGTTTTCATCTCACAACCGTACTGTAATTACCGTTGTTAACCGCCAACAGTAAACAAAAAAGTAAACACAATGCATCCCAAGATCATGCCAACAAACCATGAATCAGGGAGCTCTCTTAGGCAAGGCTGCCCATCATCAATTCAGGGAAGGAAGAGCGAAATTCACGAAGGACGGGACTGAGATCGGGCCCCGACCAGGCTGAGTGTGCACGGGCTCCTTTGAAGGACAATTTCTGAAGGTCACCTGGCCTCCCGAGTCCTGGTGACCAAGCTGTCCTATTGGTTTATTTTAAATTAAACCGATTAAACCACAGCATCATAGAACAGGAAGGGTGCTTTAAAGACACTGCAAATTTATGGTCCTGCTGAAACATCAAGGGCTTTTCCCCCCCTCAGGAGTAGGAAGTAGAGAAGATGCAAAATACTTTACAGATTGCTGTTAGTCCTAGATGGAGGTCATAGTATCAGAGGGTCATAGCAACGGAAGGTATCATGTAGACCAGCCTTCCTCGACTCTTTGACCCTGGAGGAACCCTTGAAATTTTCTCCAGGGCCTCGGGGCACCCCTGCACATTTAGGCTCGAAGATAGGCCAGAAGTTACAAAATTATTATATTCGTTTCATGGGTGGGCCTGTATTAACACTGCACGAACAGTGTACTTAAAGTAAAAATAAAGAATGAAACTTACCTCTTGAATGTGAAATGGCCCGAATTTAAAATAATTTTTTTAAATAAATCTTGATCTCCCAGGGAACCCCTCGGGACCCCCCACGGAACCCGAGGGTGCCACAGAACCCTCGCTGAGAAACCCTGATTGTAGACTATCAAGTGCAGCCCCTAAGGAATCCAGATTAAGGAATTCCCACAGAGCTGGCTGTTTAGCTTCCCCTTGAACATGTCCAGCGAAGAAAAGCCCACCATCTGTCCGGGCAACTGTGCCCATACGTTCAAATGCCTTCCTCTAACTCTGGAGTCAGAGGGAATAAAACATGACTTTCTGCAGGATATCCTTTCAGGTTTTGGAAGAATGCTGTCATACCCGCTCTCCACCTCTCAAGGCCAAATGTTCCCAGCATTTCATAGGACTTAATTTCTAGTTCCCTGATCATCTCGGCTGCCCATGTCTGAGCCTGTTCCAGATTCCCTGAACCCACCTTGCCTGGGACAACGCTTGAAGTGGGATCTGACTACCACAGAAAAGGTTGGAACTAATAATTTCTGTGATCTGGAGATTATCCTCCTTTTGATGAAGCCCTGTAGTCATCGGGTCTACCTGAAAGAGGAGCCCTGTTAGGCAGCTTATAAGGAATAAACACAATTTCTGTATCAAGAGTAAAACCTCGTCCTGCTTTAAAACCCAGGAAGATCAATTCCCCAAGGAGCTGAGCAAGAGAACAATCAGATACTGGAGCAAATAAAATCACTGCCACTTACTGCCTAAAAGTCAATTAAGGCCACATCGTGGAAGTAAGGAGAAAGTCCCAGAATCGGGGCACCCCGCGTCCCCAACGCCTCTGACAGTGGGCACATGTTCTTCCCACATTCCTGATTCCAGGCCGTGCAGAACCCCAGAGGTTGAAACAACGGCAACAGTGGGTTTTGACCACAGCACATCTGGAGAAGAGGGGCTTATCACGCTAATAGCCCATGGCTACTGCTGGCCAAAGGACCAAGGGAAGTCAATTTTAGTAATGGTGAACCTGAGATATTTCCAAGAAGCTTGGTGAAGACCGCTAGTGCCTGCCTCCCTTCTTCTCTCAGTGCAGATTCAGATGCCCTACTTTTTATTGTCGTTTGTGGGAATGCAGAAATGTTGGTACAGTCCTTGTATCATCATTTCCCAAACCCTGATCCTTGGGGATTAAGGAAGTTTTTACTCTCCCCTATGGGAGATCAATCCCAGGGACTCACTGACAGGGTTCGCTCAGCTTGATCAGCCAGGTTAACGAAACACAGCTACTGCCTTTAGATAACTTCCAGACCCATAAGCCATATCCTGGCTTAATAAGAGGGCCAATTCACACAACAGTTCAGACAACCCACAGCTCTATTTGAGCCTTGCCTACCAAGCTGTGCAAACTGAGCCACCAGGATGCAACCACCGATGTCTCAAAGGAAGGTTCTGTTCTTGGCATTTGGTGAAGAAATGAAGGATGACACACTTGTGCATTAATTCCAGGTTGACGTCTGCCAAACATCATGAGAACCAGGGTGTCCTCCAGCAACCAAACACTGCAAGTACCCCCGTTACTACGTCTCTGTGGCATATAAATTGGCCTGAGTTCACACACATTTGGTCCAGTCACCTTGACTGGGGCAATCTTATTGCACTTTTTGGCCACCGAATAACCGCCCTCTGGGCAGGGTACAGGAATATTCAAAAACAAAGTACACAATCATAAAACAGCTATAAAAACCAGCACATAACACCAACATAAAATCAGCAGTGAGAATAAAGCCATTCAGCACATAAAATCAAAATAAAAAGCAATGGCAAAATAAACCAATGCAATAGATCAAAATGTATGAAAACTGTTCTTAAAATGCCTTCCGGAAGAAAAGAAGCCATCCCCACCCAGCTGGTCCTGGAGAGAGTGTAACACGATACCAAGTTCCTTCCTTCCTCTCTCCCCCTTCCTTCCTTCCTTCCTTCCTTCCTTCCTTCCTTCCTTCCTTCCTCTCCCCTTCCTTCCTTCCTTCCTTCCTTTCTCTCCCCCTTCCTTCCTTCCTTCTTCTCTCCCTCTGCCTTCCTTCCTTCCTCTCCCCCTTCCTTCCTTCCTTCCTTCCTTCCTCTTCCTTCCTTCCTTCCTTCCTTCCTTCCTTCTTCTCTCCCTCTGCCTTCCTTCTTTCCTTCCTTCCTTCCTCCCCCTTCCTTCCTTCCTTCCTTCCTTCCTTCCTTCCTTCCTTCCTTCCTTCTTCTCTCCCCGACTGCCTGCCTGCCTGCCTTCCTCTCCTTCCTTCCTTCCTTCCTTCCTTCCTTCCTTCCTTCCTTCCTTCCTTCCTTCCTTCCTTCTTCTCTCCCTCTGCCTTCCTTCCTTCCTTCCTTCCTTCCTTCCTTCCTTCCTTCCTTCCTTCCTTCCTTCCTTCTTCTCTCCCCCCTGCCTGCCTGCCTGCCTGCCTTCCTTCCTCTCCCTCCTTCCTTCCTCTCCCCCTTCCTTCCTTCCTTCCTTCCTTCCTCTCCCTCCTTTCTTCCTCCCTTCCTTCCTCTCCCTTCCTCTCCCCCCTGCCTTCCTTCCTTCCTTCCTCTCCCCAGTTCCTCCCTCCCTCCCTCCCTCCCTCTCTCAAAGGACCCAGCCCACAACATCAACAAATAGAAATGCAAAAGCATAATAAATAAGTAAATTAGAACAAAGTCAGAACCCAAATGAAGCCTTTTCTCATGGCTTCTGAACCTCCTGCCGGTCACACAACGAGGCCACAGTGGCAAAATGCAGAAAGGTTGATGGTGCATTCAAGTTGAGCCTCCACTAGATTAAATCAATCTATTTTCCTTAAACCCTCCAACTTAAAAAAAAAAAAGCAGCGAGGAGGGGACAGCAAACACTTTACAAGCTGGAACAATGCGCAGAAACCAGCAGGGTAAATCTCAACAAGGGCAAACGCAAAGCCTGCCCTCAGGATAGAGGAAATGCATTCGGTTTATAACCATCCCATATGAATAAGGGACGCCTGCTGAACAACAGGAGATGTGAGAGGGATTTGGGGGTCTTGGTGGATCACAAGCCGAACAGGAGCCAGAACTGTGATGCAGCTGCAAAAAAAGAGAGAAAGAGAGGGAGGGGGAGCAAAATCAACCCCAGGCAGCATCAGCGGATACTATCAAGATCAAGCGATGTCACTGTGGCTGTCTGTTCTGCATTGGTCAGGTTGCGCCTAGCGTGTTGCCCTGCACTTCCGGAAGGATCCTGAAAAGCTGGAGCATGTCCAGAGCAGGGGCCTCACAGATAAAACTTGTAAGGAAGGGTTGCAGGCATTGGGTAAGTTTAGCCCAGAGGAGGGGAAAAGACTGCAGTGAGACATGATCGTTGTCTTCAAGTAGCTGAAGAGCTGCAGAAGATGGAACGGATTCATTCAGAGTCACCCCGCAAATCAGGAGAAGACACAGATTGGGGTTGGACACCAGCAAGCATCTCCTAATGGGAACTGCTCTCCAACCATGGTAGAAACTGCTTCAGGAGGTGGGGGACTTTCCTTTGCTGGGGGAGCTTAAGAAGAGCCTGGGTGGCCATGCCTGGGACACTGTGGTAGGAGTGGAGAAGGGGTTGGACTACGTGGCCTCCAAGACCCTTTCCAGCCCTGGCCTGCTATGAAAAGGAAAACGATGCCACCCCACCAACTTCAACCCTGTCACACCCTGATGACATCTCTGCATTATCGCCACATTTCCTGATGCAGAACAGCGGCCCACTCCTGTTCTAAAGCAAAACTCGGCTACAGGACAGCTCAGTGCAGTGTTCCTCAACCCTGGCAGCTTGAAAATGTGTGGACTTCAACTCCCAGAAGCCCCCAGCCAGCCATGCTTTTTTGTTTTGTTCTGGATGCAGACCGGAATGCCGCTGTGGGGTCAGGTGGGGAAATCCCAAAGCTGAAGCTCTGGGAATAGATCAATATTGGCAGGGAAGACAGGGAGGGAAGCGGAGGCACTGGGAAGATCAAGCGTTGGGCAGGCGGATGGGATATGTAGTGCTAGCAGCCTTAGCTTACTGCTAAGACCATCACTGGAAGGACAAGCTGGTATATCACTGGCTGCTGAGGGGAGGAAGGGAAGAAGAAGGGTTGGGAAGATGGGTGGTGGTGGTGGTATGGAGGCAGGAACAGAAGGAGTAGTATGTACCCTCCTTGGCCTCTTGCTCCATGAAATCATTCCCAGATCCTTCCAGATTTCATTTCAGCCCAAACCCAGGACTGTCTGGCAGAACTTCCAGACTGCAACAGTCCAGTTTTGGGTTCAGAACACATTTTCCGTTATGCGTGCCGCTGTCCTAACAACCAGGAACCACGCTGAGACAAGGAATAGGTCTCTAGTGTTTTATTACTGCTGCATTAGACAGAAAATCCTAACAAACTGAAGAAGCGTGGGAAAAACCCAGACAGATAAACCCCAAAGACTAAGGCGGGCCCGATCTGTGTCTCTTTGAATGGCTACCTAATTCCTCAGTGCTACGCATGCGCTTTACAGCCTGGATGGGAGCCCCCTGCTCGCCATCCTCACTCAGGACAGCCGCCCTCCTTGTGTCCCCCATCACCCAGACCAAACTCATCTCCTGCTAAAGTTGAGCTTTCCCCCGCCCCCCGTCTGCTATTGAAATTGAGGCAAAAAGCAGAGATTTGTCTCCTTCTCTTTGCACACAGCATCACAACCGTGATGCCGAAAGTGCCCTCCGCGGGGCAGCCTCTCCACAGCAGCAGCTTCTGGGTAACAGAGCAATGATGAACATGTTAACAGTGTTGTTTCTCCATGTCTTCATTCCTCCCACAGAGCCAGATCTGAGAACTGAAGGTATGATGAGAGCTCAGGTAGAGGACAGGAGGAGGGATGTTGGGGATGGAGTGGAACAAGCTCAGAATGAGGTCCTTCTGAAGCCCTTCCCCACTGTGGTTGCAGCAGAGATAGCAAAGATGCTTCTTCCAGTCATGGCACTGGCACAAAACAGCCACTGGTGCTTTTCCATGTTGGGTGGCATCTCCTCCATCAAGCTGTTGGAGGGAGAGAGCCAGAACGGGCAGTGTCTCGTAGCGAGCAATTTGCGCTGTTCTTTGCAGACCAAGTCACTTGGATTGGTCTCGTCTTGGACCGCAGCCTTAGGGCAGGCCAGAGGAATAGGACCTTGGCACTGCCTGCTCAGTTATTTTGGATTCCTTCTAGCTTCTACATCAAGGACAGGGTGTGGGAAGGAGAGCTACCGCTTGCTTATTTGATCTTTGACCCTCCCACCTAATTAAATTGGCCAGGACAAGCCTGGTTCCATGGTTGATGGTGGCAGTCAATGCCTTCTTGAGGGAAGGCGCTGTTCCCCCCTAATTAAAGGAGAGAGTTTTCTACTGAAGAAAACTTCCTTTGACCCAGGAGAACTTTACAGCTGTAGTTCAGCCTTAAATAGTTTGTTCCTGGGGAAGATGACTGAGAAAATTGGGACCTCAAGGTCCAAATGCATCTGAAAGGGATGGATTACCTGTAGTCGTTTAAATTCAGGTCACAGCTGGGGCTGAGACGGATTTGGTCATCTTGATAGATGAACTAATCTGGAAACTGGATGGGGAACCATCGGCCTGATAGTTCTCCTGGACTGTAGGCTTGCAGTACCATTGACCATGGTATCCCTGGAGCACGTGGCTAAACTGAGCCTCAGGAGCACCGTGCAGTGGTTTGGCCCTTCCCATCAGGCCAGGTCCAGAAGATGATGCTGGAATTACAGTTTAATATCTAAAGTGTTGGTCTAGGATGCCCCAAAGGTTCCATCTGGTCCCTCATACTGTTCAACATCTACATGAACCTACCAGGGAAGGTCATCAGTATGCTGGTGACCCCCAACTCTCTTGCCCCCTACCATTTAACTCCAAGGAAGTAACTGCTAGCCTTGAATACTACCTCAGTTTGTAAATGGACTGGACAAGAGCAAACAAGCTGCAATTAAACCCAGATTCAGTGTAGGCACTGGGAGGGGTTTAGGAGCTGAGATTCAGCCTCGTTGGAAACAGGCTTGGGCTTCTCCAGAACAGGTGGAACCCCTTGGTTCCCAGTTCTGACTCCACCACAATCTGCAATCTTCCTTGAGCCATTTGGGCTTAACAAAAGCACACCTCATCTTAGTTACAATCCCTCTTGACTACTGCAACGTGCCTTGAAAAATATCTGGAAATTGCAATTAGTGCAACACGCAGTTCTGATCTGATTTCCTTTGATTTCTCAGGAGCTAAATGAAATCTGCAGCTGAGCCCCTGCTACTAAATTGCTTGTAGTCAAATAAAACCAATTGAAGCCCCTTGTGGAAAGAAGGCTAAAAGTCCTTGCACGTCCCTCTCTTTGCTGCCTTAATCTGCATCCCCAACTTCCAAGAACGACTTTTTAAAAAAGCCCCTTCTTCAAACTTTCCCAGCCTTCAGTAAGTATCACAGCCAACTTCAGCTCCTTTTTTTGTTGAGTCCAAAGTGTAAAAGACAAGGAGCCACAAGCTTTGGAAATCCCAACCTTCAGAAGAAATTAAATCTGGGGACTGGAATATCACTACTGTGAAAAGAAAAAAAAAAGTAGATTGAGAAGTCGGGGTGGAGATTATTCACCTAGGCAAGACTGCCACCTCCTGAGCTAACCCCATAACGACACGGAGCCTTGCCTCCCCCTACCATTATTTCCTCCTTCCAACACACCACAGGCACAGAAGAAGGCACAACGTCTATTTGAAGGATCAAGAACACAAGAAACGCTGTGCTACCTGGTCCTCCGTTCGGTGGGCAGACAAGATGTCCAGGGAGAGGCTGCTGGCGTGAAGTGAGGGCAGCTGCCTCAACCCACACCAGCTCCAAGTTGGTGGCCAGCTTTCCATCTCTGCCACTTTCACTAAAAGATCCAAATTCTATTACAGGCAGGAAGGGAACTTCCCCCATTTCCCTTCCTACCTCTGCTGTGATGGTATGACTCCTTATCCTGTTTCTACCACCTCCTTGGTCTTCTTTCTAATAATATAGGCCATGTTTTACCCAAACAAGCTGCATCTTCTTTGTCCCTACAACATCCCTCTTGAAGTGAGATGACCTGAGCCACATCCAATTTTGCAAGTGCATTAACACTGTCGATTAAAGATACAGCTATGTATGAATTTTGTTTTCAAGTCTTCTCCTTATGAACCCCGGTGTGGAATTTGCCTATTTTCACACCAACTGCTGGCTGGGCCAATGTTTCCATCCAACCCAGATACCTCCACTGCGTATGTGAAGTTAGGATGTTTTCATCCTTCTTTATAATAAACCACATTTGTCATTTTAATGCCAACTGGAGAAATCTTTTGGAAACTTTTCACTGTCCTTTTTTTTAAGCACCCTAAATGCCACAGCGTCATCCACAAACTTGGCAGCAAAATCCTGTCTCATCTTCCAGCCAACTTAAGAATCATTGTCAAAAGCCAACTGGACAGGGTCTACAAGCCCTTCCTATCCATATAACTTTTTGATAATCTTACTCTAAAACCGTGTTTCTCAACCTTAGCAACTTTAAGATGTGCGGACTTCAACTCCCAGAATTCTCGGACTTGAAGTCCACACATCTTAAAGTACCCAAGGTTGAGAAACACTGCTCTGAAAGGTTAATGAGTTGGCACTGGATTTTGCAGAAAATAGATTGAGGCTTCTTCACCAAGACTTGTCCTTCTATAGGCTTGATAATTTTGCCTTTAATAGTACTTTTCACCTGCTTCCCCAGAACAGATGTTAAGCTAACCCAATCTGTAATTTCCAGGATCCCCTTGGATCCCTTCTTTAAAATTGGCATTGCTGTTAGATGGATACCATCTGGACCGAGTGATTTATTTCGTTCGAATTTCTCAGGAAAGACTAGATCATTTCTTGCCTTCAATATTTGCCTCAACACCTGAAAGTCCCTTGTTGAAAATATCCATTCAGGCAATGGAAGCTGGACTGCGTCTTCTGTAGCTAAAATAAATGCCAAGAACCTGCTTGGTTGCTCTGCTACATTTTCATCCACTTTAGTATTCCTGAGTCCCTTTTCAGCCAACCACCCTTGGATTCCAGTTTCTTCTGATCTGGCCCTCTCCAGATGGGTTGGGACCACAATTCCTAGTACTGCAGCCCCAGCAAAGGGCTGAGGAACACTGGGAGTTTTAATCCAAGCACATCTGAAAAAGGTTGTTCCTGCTTTTCTTAGTAGAAACACGCACCTCAAAATTATTTCCTGTGTCATCACCAGGGACATCCCCTGCCTTTTTTGTTGGCTCAGTTTTGTTGGCTCAGCTCCACTTTATGAAGCTTTCTACCCTGGGGATCACTATCTAGAAAGGTCCTCTCTCCTGGGACTCAAGATGTGCCTGAAGTGGTAATCTTTAAATACCTTTTCATTTAGATCTTTCCCGTGTAAGTGTATCTGGACCTGTAGCAGGTTACATATTTTTTTCTGGATTTAAATATTTAGCTGTTTAATTGTTATCACGGTCCTGCTATTAGGAAACTGCATTCTTATTCCTTTAGTCCTGAGTTTTTGCGGTACCCTATTTTGAGAAATCTTTGCTTGGTATGGATTACATGGAACAGGAGTTGGTGGTACAGCCCTGAACTATGGCAGCTATTATGGCTGAGCTATTATTATGGTGTTGAGCAATCACCAAGCAATCTGGAGAGATCCGATCCTCTTAACTTGCCTTCTAATTGCATTTTACTTGACCCTTTCATTTTCGAGAAATTGCATCTTTGGAACCCAAATGCAACAGCGTCATGTCTTCTGGCAATCTATCATTTGCACTGAACATCATGGCTCTGTGATGGCTCCCTCCAGACAGTTTGACAACACCTGATCACTTCCCCGAGGCCTGGAAAATATTTCAAGGCTTCCTCCAGGGTCAAAAGGTGGAGAAAGGCTGATCTAAACCATGAGAAGGGACACTTCCACTCTATTCTGTCCTGGTCAAACCCTACCAGAAATACCGTGTCCAGTTTTATAACCACATTTGAAGAAAGATTCAGAGAAACCAGACCCGGGCAGAGAATGGCAATAAGGATGATGAAAGAACTAGAAACACAACCTTACATGATGAGCTTAATGCAACCCAGTATGATTAGACTTGAAAAAAGACCACTGAGGAAAGAGATGTAGGGGAAGGGGGTCTCACACAGAAGAAGGTCGAGGCCTGATCCCTCTCTCTCCAGATTTCACCCCGCAAAGTAAGGGTCTTAAGTACAGATTGCAACAGAGCAGAGATGCTTCTCAAGCAGTGAGAGCTGTTGGATGGTGCAACCAATGACCCAGAGAGGTGGCAGGCTTCCCTTCATTAGATGCGTTCAAGCAGAGGCTGGACCACTGCTTTAATTTACATCCCTGCACTGAGCAAAGGGTTTGGTTTAGTAGCTTCCTGAGATGAGGATGTGAAGGACATCTAGGAGCGTCCACTTAGTTCCCAACCCATGACTGCCTGGGCTGCTGCGCTGAGAATTACTGGTTCAAAACCTCCAAACTCTTCTGCTGTTGACCTCTTGCAGAACCTTCTGCTGGTGATGGGACCATTACCCAGCACAGCTGTATCATTCGTAGACTTTGTTCCTCTGCAAGGACTCCTGGAGTCACATGAAGACTGCCAATGGAGCATCCCAACAGATCCTCTGATCTTTTTTCTTTGCAGTCTTCTACAACTAAGTTACAGAGCCTAGACACAGAGAAGGGAAAACAAGAGGCAAAGTCCCAGGAGATTGTGAAGGAAGGTGGGGATTCTTCCCCAGAGGATGTATCCTGAAGGAAGAAAAGTACAAATGGGCAATATGGTACTTATGGTGCAGGGAAAAAGAACAGAAAGCCACCAAGTCCAAGTCATTAATCCCTCTGGATCGGTGTTTCTCAACCTTGGCAACTTTAAGATGTGTGGACTTCAACTCCCAGAATTTGGAATTTCTGGAATTTGGAATGCGGGGGGAAAGGCTGGCTGGGGAATTCTGGGAGTTGAAGTCCACACGTCTTACAGTTGCCAAGGTTGAGAAACGCTGCTCTGGATCGATGCCGATCAAATGGTTTGGGGGAGCTCTCCACCTTTGAAAGCCTGGATCTCCTCTGGCCTTTCTGGAGGTAGCATCTCCTGAACCTTCTCTCAACTTCAGCACACGTAGCGCATGTGCTGTGCCTTTCCAGGGCACAATCACCCTGGATGACCACAAGATTTCTTCTTCTCTCTCTGATGCCAGCCGGCTTCAGGGATACCAGCCAAGCTGGGGACGGAGGCAGATGACAAAAGCAGCAGCCCGCATCACGGCTGCCGTTCTGCAGACTGCCTGTGTCCCACACCACTGCTGCGGGATTTATCCCCGCAGCAGAGCCACTGTGATTTTACGGTGCAGTGCTGTATTTTAATAGTCAATTGAGGCGGCGATTAAAATTCAGCTTTACGTGTTAAAATCCCTGCTGCAGATGAAAGAACATGAGTTGCCGTTGTACGACACAGCGGCCTGAATAGTCTTTCAGGGCTGCACAGAACGACCCCCTGCCTTCCTCCCCACCTTCTCTTTACGAGGCCTCTGGTTTCTTCCTGGAATTGTCCCCCAAATTCCACCCTGCAAAGACCTCTGCGCTGCAGTTATAAAATTGTTTCTGTAGTGTGCAGGACTCGTTCTGGATTTTTTTTTTTTAACGAAGGCTCATAATTTATTCCGCTAGCGAGGAGGAGGAGGAGGAGGGGCAAAGAGACTAGGATTGCTCAAACTTGCAAGGGGAAGGGAATTGGGGGGTTCTCCCTTTCACACTGCACCACCCTGGCCTTCGCCTCCCTCTGGGTAACATGGAGACTTCCTCGCTTTCCATGTCATAAAAGCAGGGACCTGGAGGACATGGAGACGGCTCAGTGCCACCCCAGTGGACCCCTTGGATCCCTTAAGGACTTTCCTCCAAAGAAGGGGGCCGCAGTTTGGCAATTCCCAAACAGTTACCGCCCCATGTTCTGAATTAATCATGCTTTCCAGGAATAAAAACTGGTAACTTATTTCAGAAGCACCTACAGTAAAACAGGGTAATTGAATTAGTTCTACAGGTAGTCCTCGCTTAACAACCAAAATTGAGACCAGAATTTCAGTTGCTAAGTGAAGTGGTCATTAAGTGAATCTGACCCAATTTTGTGACCTTTTTGCTGTGGTCATTAAGCAAATCACTGTGATCGTTAAGTGAACCACATGGTCGTTAAGTGAATCACACAGTTCCCCGTTGATTTTGCTTGCTGGAAGCGAGCTGGGAAGGTCGAAAATGGCGATCAAGTGACCACAGAATGCTGCGACGGTCATATATGTGAACCCTGGTTGAAAGTCGTTTTTTTTTCAGCACCGCTATAAGTCTGAACCATCACTAAACAAATGGTCATTAAGTGAGGACTACCTGTACTGGGAAGATGTGCATGTGTGTCTTGGGGAAAAATGAGAACAAAACCCTGTGTTTTCTCGCAACAGAAGGGGAAGGCTTAATGTTGCCTTCCTGGGGAAAATACCCCAACTTTAAAAAGACAGAGAAAATGGAGGAAGAATAAGTAAGTCAAGTAGGCAAAGCAGATAAACACGTTGGCCAGTGGAATAAGAGAAGATATGCCACAAACTAGGAGGATTTCCAGAAAATGCTCTTTCCTTCCCCAGATTTATTGTGACTTAAGTGCAACGAGCCTTCCCTCCCGCTCCCACGGGTCACCTCGCCCCATTCACAAGGCTCCATGCAGACCCCTCTTTGCACCTCAGAGGAAACACGATAAACATCAAAACGCCAAAGGAGGGGAGCGGCCTACTTTAATACGGAAAAAAGGGCCTTGAAGTGGCCAGGTGTGCCTTGTTGTGTAGACAGCAACGGTTGTGCTGCTTCTGGATTTCTTTAATTTTAATTTCTTTAAAATTAATTTCTTTAATTTTCCTTCAGATGGTTCTCCTTTCTGTACTCACGGTTCTCCCAAGCCACTTTCGGAAATCCTTGGTGACTTCAGAGAAGCCTGAACAATCACATCCTGCGATTTCCTCGGCCGAACGAGATACTGCCGATGTCCTCCATCCGCCATGGGTAGACTCCACCGCCTTGTCTATCACTTTTCAGCGTTCAAGCAGCAGCCCGGGAAAAAGCCCAGCGTCCTTGCCACATCCTGCTAAATCTCTCTTCTGTTTGATCCCCACTCTGAGACAAGCAAGGCTCCTTCGAGAATATGGCGCTTACAAATCAAGCCAGACTGGCTTTGTGTTGCAAGGGGGCCTTGAATCAAAACATAAAACCCTTCATAAAAATTAACGTGGGAGGGAAGTGTACCTTTCCGCTTGTCCGAGACCGCACGCTCTTTCTTCGGTGGTGGGGAGCCACAGACAAGGACCGAAAGAGGGTGCGTTTCGCCCCCCCGACCTTGATGCGATCTGCATGGCTTCTGCCAAATTCCTTCTCTGCCTCCTTCTCTCTCCTACGCTCCCTTCTAAACAAATCCAGCCAATGATTGCCACATTGCTGTTTAATTACATTGCACGCGCATCATCACCACCGCTGTTGGTGTTCCCTGAATGTCGCCCAACGATTGCCAGATACAGGGCAACGTTTCCAAAACAAAAATGGATCTGAAGACGTGGATCGTCAGGCGTTGGGGCCCGAAGGAAGGCGGTGAGGGAGGGGAGGTGGCAGGAGAGCTAAGCAGAGGACAGCCACCCACTTGGGACCTGAATGGCCCTGGAAGAATTCTTCGACCTCCGTTTTCTGACACTTTACTCGTTTTTTTATCGTGCATCCAAAAATATGGGAGGAAGGGAAGAACAGCCCACCAAAGCATGCTTCCCTCATGGGTCAAACACACCATTTTTTATTTTACACCCATCCCTTGTTACACAGTGGAACGGTTAACACTGAAGCCAGGCTGCTTAAGAAGAGACAAAGGGGAAGCTGAACGGATGAATTAGTATATGCAGTTCAAGCGTCTGATAATTCTCTTCTTGGTGGCAAAATGCTTGTCCAAACACAGAAAGAGAGGTGAGCTCTCCAGATCATCGTATTAATTAAGCATAGATGCTCTTCCAGTCGGGGATATCAATTTTTATTTATTTGTGGCCATGAAAGAACGCAATATCCATTTCCCTTGTCTTCTTGTTACTGTAGTTTCCAGACCGGGGGTACATAATTCAGAAGAACGTAGGTGTCTACGAAAGCTAATGATAATATATGAAATAACCGTTTGCAAAAGGGAGCTCTGTGCGCACAAGATCCAATGTTGCATTGCTGAGCATCTCTCCTCCAAGCTTTGTCTAAGCCCATCCAGTTCTTCCCAAAAAGATGTGCAAGTGCCAAGGAGATGCAAAATAATATGCTTTTTCTATAGAAAGTTGGCATATAGATGCCACAATGGCCTTCTATTTATACCTTTGCAGTGAATACACCAATAACTTGCTCTGTTTTCCCCATATGCTTGACTATCTAATGCTGAATAATTTAACAACTGCTGATAAGTAATATTAGAGCATTTCAAAAAATGAAGGGTGCTCTGAAGGGCTGCAGGCCCAGACCAAGTATTACTACTCTGCGTCTTGGGCAAATGATAGTTAGGTTGTAGCTCTTCAAATAGCAAAAAATTATAGTTTTTCATTTGGACAACACACTCCACACACACACACACACCCCAGAGATACGCCTTATGATCAAACCATAAACCTGGAAAACTAAAATCTCCTTCCGTAATAAATGAACTTCCTGAATAACAAAAATGGAGGGAAGGATTTCCTAGATCAGACTCCAAAAGAGAGCAATTTCTAACAATGGCTTTAGAAATATATAGAGAAGTTTACCAGGTGTGTTGTAAATAAGATGTGGCAAAGCGTTCATTTTGAAAATATTAATTTGGCCTAGAATACTAGTTTAAATAAAGTGCGCCTGCCTATTTTATTAATATTAGAATTAATATTGTGTTAGTATTTCTCTGCAGGATGTCCCCTTCCTTGAAATGCCTGGCCACTAGATATAAGACCTACAGCTTCACTTTTAATATTTAGGAAGCTTTTAAAAACACGACGTTCTCAACAGGAAGTTGGGGACCAAGGTGGGAATAAGCAGAGATACCTGGAATGGGAGGATATTTTTTTAATCGCAATAAAACACTGCTATGGTTTTTGGATTATAGTATTGGGAACTTTTTTCTATTTTATTGCTTATAATCATTTGGATTATAATATGGTTATATTTTTGGATGCTGCTGCTGGTGAGCTGCTTAAAGCCGAAATTATTTCAGTGGTGAATAAATAAATCTGTATGCTGCCACGTCCTTCCAGACTCCCAGCAGCATATCAATTTAAATGCCCAGGGCAAAACTAAAAACAAATACAACCAAACAAGAAAGCAAATGGCTAATAATCATCCTTCTGCCTCCACCCCCAGTGAACTGGTGGGTGCTGAAGGACAACGAAAAGCAGCAATGACCTTGTTGGCCCAGGCCCAGGCGTCCAGGACATGGCCCAATGGCCTCACGCGCGCCATGATGCCGTGGTGCCAATGACATGGTCCGCATGATTGGCACTGTGGGGTCGGGATATTTGGGAGATGGCTTGCCCCCCCTGCAGACATCCATACAGCCAGGGAAGCCAATGCCACCCTCACCCCGCCCCCCCCAGTGTTACACGGTTCAAAAGCATTCAAGAAGTCCACTGGAGTTGGGCGGCTTATAAATTCAGAAGAAAGGGAGGCAGGGAGGGGAGAGAATGAGGAAGGGAGGAATGGAGGAGCAGATGAAGGAAGGAAGGGAGGAAGTGGAGGAAGAAAGAAAGGGGAGGGAGGGAGGGAGGGAGGGAGGGAGGAAGGGAGGAAGGACAAAAGCCATGATGGGGGAGAGGCTAAGAAAGCCAACGCAACATCTGTGGTTTTGCCAGTGGGATGCCGTTCTGTCCCCTATCTGAACTCTTCCTTCTTTTCCTTCATGACTGCAGGGTCACCTCTCAACCCAATGTGGGATGAGCCAAGACCCAGGGGAACATCTGTCTCCAATGATGGCGGCCCACCCAAATTGGAGGAGATCTGGTTCTCACTGTGTGGGCTCTGAAACAGGTTTGCTCTCAGCCCATCGGTTTAGACAGCTGTGAAAGGGGACTTGGCAAATTTATTGACGATCGGATTACCTAGTAGCCTAGATTACCATTTCCTTCTTCCGGTGGGCCTTGAATACAAGCCAGGAAGATTGACTGCCCTCTCCCACGTGGTTTGGAACTTGCTAAAATTATCTAGCCATCCACCACAAGACACAGAAGACAAACTAGGTAGCCCCTTGGCCTGATCTGCACTTAGGGCTCTCCTGACACTCTTAAGATCAGTATGACCAATTTTTTGGCGCTTGGAGACATCTCCTGGCCATCTTCGGGAGGAAGATGCCAGGCTCGAAAGACCCTCTGTTTGGTCTTAGTTTCTAAACCACCCACCCTCCATCTCCGGCCCGGCACTGCTCTCGCACCACGGCAATAAAAATCCCCCCAACCATAAATATCCATCGGAGCAGCGTGGCTCATGGAAAAGACTGTTGCAACATGAGCAAACTTACATAAACCTTATTTATTCTGGGGATGGATTTTGCAAGAATGCCGAGGAGGGGAAGAACAAAAGGAATTCGGCACAGAGTGCAAACATGCCTGTGCAAAGCAATTTGGCGGGAGGTGTTCGGTTTTGTTTCCCCACAAATGCTTTATTTACAAAAGCAGGGGAAAGTGGCGGTGAAGTCAAATGGATCCGACAATTAAGAAGAGCAGACGCAACCCAGATCTGCGTTTGCTCAGCTGTTCCGTTGCCGGGCGCGCCATTTCCCTGTCTCCCACAAGTCAATTTGCCCAGGAAGATCAGCTTCTCCTCTAGATAAGCACATTGGCTCTGAAAAAAAGTGCGTGCCAACAGCTGCGGTGCCTGAAACGAGAGCAGACAGGGATGTGGCATGGAATGATAATTAAAGGCATTTTCTTCTTCCCGTCATGCTCCCACTGCAGGTGCCAGGCTTCTGAACTTGGCAGCTGCATTTCAGAGGGACGCCAGGGGGACTGGGCTCTCGGAGGGAGCATTATTTGCAGGCAGAAGGCGGTTGCGAGGCCGTGCACTTCCTACCTGCCACCCGAGTCTATGCCTCCACTTTTTGAACCAAGGGGCACCCTAACTCAGACTCCTGTCTAGACTAGCGTTCCTCAACCTTGGCCGCTTTAAGATGTGGGGACTTCAATTCCCAGAAGTCCCCACATCTTAAACTGGCCAAGTTTGAAAAACACCAGTCTAGCCTGACCATGCCAGGGAGAGAATGTGAGTTCAGGGCACCTCCTGTGAAGTTCTCAGCCACCTTTGCAACAACTACTTTGCAGGGCAGACCATTATTATGGTGAGAGATGGTGGGGAGGCTGGAGAAGGAATGGGGGAGAGAGAGAGAGAGATCAACAATCGAGAGATGGCAGGCAACGCCGTTGACCACTTGTCTCATCAACCAACAACTTAGGGCAGGTGGGAAGAAATCTGGGAAGAAATCACAGACTCCCCCTTAATGAACTTGTTAGAAATGAGGCTGGGAAATGCCTGCTACAGTTTGCAAGATCCTACGCTTATCCCAGACTAGCATGAATGATCCCTTCCTGTCTCGTTTTTGCTTCTTTGGTCTTGCCCAGCTGCTGTCAGTCCTTCCAGGTAGCTCAGACCAGGAATCCAACGTCATATAGGTCAGAACTTCTTCTATTGTAAAAGGCTGAGAGAAGGAAGATCGATGCTTTTGAACTGGGGTGTTGGAGAATCCTGAGAGTGCCTTGGACTGCAAGAAGATCCAACCAGTCCATCCTCCAGGAAATCAAGCCAGACTGCTCACTTGAGGGAACGATACTAAAGGCAAAACTGAAATACTTTGGCCATATAATGAGAAGACAGGACACCCTGGAGAAGATGCTGATGCTGGGGAGAGTGGAGGGCAAAAGGAAGAGGGGCCGACCAAGGGCAAGGTGGATGGATGATATTCTAGAGGTGACGGACTCGTCCCTGGGGGAGCTGGGGGTGTTGATGACCGACAGGAAGCTCTGGCGTGGGCTGGTCCATGAAGCCACGAAGAGTCGGAAGCGACTAAACAAATAAACAACAAACTTTTATTGTAAAGCTATAGTAACAGAATCTTGCAGATCTGATTGCACTTTCCCCGCTCTCTCCTTTATCTTCTTGAGAACCAGGGAAGGGCTTGCTGAGATGTTTACCCCCACTACATTCTCACCCTGGACTCAGTCCTCTGTTACCTGACAATTGCCTTGGTAGTGGTCTTCCTTCCCCCTGTCCCTCAAGGCCATTCCCCCTGGCCTCCACACCTGCCTAAAGCTTGACAACTGTGCCCTCAGACTGCGGATGGAGAAGGGTAGAGATTGTGGCTGCTCTCCGGTTTAGTGCGTATACAGAAAATGAAGGTGGCCAGCTGCGCAGACCAGAACTATCCACTCTCTGCAGCATATCAGTTTCCCAGGGACTGAATCTTCTGCACCTGAAGCAAGTTGGCTCTACACCAATCGAAAGCCCAATTCATGGCAAAGTGCGATAGTAACAGAGATTCCTCAGCTCACAGCCTGCCCTGTTTGTGTAACGGTATGTGGGAGAGACCTTGGGAGACGGGATGAAGAGACGCTGCCTAGGGAATGGTCAGATAAGAGGGAGCTTAGCCCGCCACTGCATAATGGGTGGAGAAAGAGGCTCAGGAGGGGCCCTCCCGAGTTTCTCGGGCTGTAAAGGGGACTGGGGTGGGATTGTCCTTTCAGACTGGCAAGATTCTGTTAATGTAGCTTTACAATAAAGTAGAATTAGCTCATCCAGTCATGTTTCCTGTCTGGTCTGCCAGGGAAGGCTTACAGTTTGCCACGGGGGCTGGGGTACGATGGGTTTACTTCGCATGGTAGGCAGCTGGGATAAGCAAGCTGGTAGATCTGTTACGTAGATTCACAGCTTACTTGAAAAGCATAAGCATCCCATTGGTTCCAGGTCCTCCGCTCTGTAAGATTTTTGACTTACATAAGAAGTGGAGAGTATATTACAGTTGACACAGAACCAGGCAGGATTGCTAATACTCTATCAGACAGAAGCAAAATTCAAAAAATATCCACTGCAGTTTTAAGTTGCATCAATAGAAGCATCGTGTCCCAATCTCTAGCAGTAAGAGTTCCACCTTATTCTGCATGGGTCAGATCTCACATCAAGCACTGCGTCCAGTTGTGGCCACCACATTAAGGAGAATTTTGGGACACGCTGGAACAAGTTCAGCAAAGAGCAACAAGGACTGGGTGGTGGCAGAGAAACTAGCTTCCAAGAAGACAGACAGACAGACAGACCTGGGAGTATTTGGCCTTGAGAAGATCTGGCTTATTAATTTATTTACCATATTTATATGGCTGCCCATCTCACGAAAACATGAAGATTCATGGGGAAACTGATAACACCTTTCACTTGAAGGGGCATCATACAGAAGAAGGCCACAGCCCGTTCTCTATTGCCCAGAACTGCAGATTCCAACTAGATATTTAGAAATTTACCCTTCCCATTTTGATAGCCAGGCCATTTCCCAGGGAGATGCTGGATTCCTCTAGAGTGGCTCAATTGCCATCTGTTGGGCACGGTTTAATTTGGATTTCTGCCCTGAGCAGCGGGTTAGACTTCAGTGGTTTAGGAGTCTACAATGTTATGGCTTCATCCTCTTTCCTACCCCAGCTGACAGAAAGCTAATTACTAGTTTCCTGATCCCATTCATGGCAGAGAAAAAAATGTAATCTGGTGCTCATCAGACAGGCAATGGCAAATCACTGCAGGAAATCAGTGGTGTAAGGTGTGGCGTAAGGTCTGTGAACCCAATGTATGTAGGAAGGGGACACGGGCAGCCCTTTGACTGACCCAGAGACCTGGGCAGCCCCTGACCCTGTGTGACCTTCAAAGGTGGCAAATCTTGCTCGTCCAGGACTCAGGTCAAGAGGTATGTAGCAAGACTGAAGCTCCTGGCAGCTGTGAGAAAACCACGTATCAAAATGTCCCACACAGTCCGTGACTAACTGCCCGCCACAGATGCCTCTTCCCCATGCAATAATTGGGTTGGGCAGGCTTTAAACTCTCTTCCCAAGAAATCACGATTTTGCTTTTCTGCTGCCCCTTGCAGGGGAGAACCCCTCTTTGAGTGCCCCCCCATCACCTCTCTTGCCATCCCCCCAGGGAAGGTCTCTGCTTGTTGTCTCTGTGCCAAAAAAATCACCTAACTCAAAATAAAATAAGCCATCCACATCTACCTCTGGCCAGGTTCACCACCCTATCCACTATTTGCAGAGCGAATGGATTTTTAATAGCTTAAGAAAGAAAAAAAAACTGGTCACCTGCAGGGCTTTCTCAACTCACCATAGGTGAGCAGCTGAGTTCATTTTTCCATTCCTGGGCTGCTGCTTCCCAAAATATTTATAGCTAATGCCAGATCGCCTCCCACCCAAACAGAGCTATTTAACTTTGCCTGAAACTGCTTACCATTTTGCCCCCGAAGATGTGTTTCACTGTTAGAAGTGCTTTCCACACCGCATTTCATTAACATGGTAGCATCTTATAATTAGAAATTGCAGGTTTAAAAAGCTGCTCAAGCAAATGAAAGGACTTTCACCTCGGAAGATCCCAGTTTACTTTGTCGCTAATAATAGCGTCAGGGTTTCCTCAAATAACTGCGCTCATAAATACTTCAAGTGAAGCCAAGACAGCAGAACGCTGAGCTAGAGGTAAAATTTAAATTTCAAAGCGAGGGCGACAGCAGAGAGAAAGCGGTGTGCGCTCATCTCTCTGCCTACCCCCCTTTTTACGTCGAAGATATTTCCAAGATTGGAAGCAATCGGGGGGCCGGGGGAGAGGCGAAGATACAGGCAAAAGCTGAATTCATAAAGAGAGAGAAAAATCCAACGCTCCAAGGTCCAGCTCAAAGAGAAGGACAGGTGGTATCTTCCTGGGTAGAAGGACCCATCTACAGTAGGCAGTACAGGATGGTAGACACGTGTGTGTGTGTGCGCGCACACGCATGCGTGCAAGGAGAAAAAAAAGTTGCTACACTTGGCGTTGTTCTTCTCAATCAGTCGGCAAGCGATGGTTCTACGTGCTGCCATGGCTGGGCTGCAATCCAGGGCACGGGCGAAAGGAATGGTGTCTGCTTTCAAAACTCAACTGTTTCCTGGTCTGATATGATCTAATTAACCTGGACACAACGGAGGAGTAACTGGGGAAAGAGGGGAAGACAAATTTCTGGCGGCAAGCCCGAACCGCAGGGTGGCTGGGTTCAGACAACCCTGGGTCAAGAGCAGAGGGAGCGTGTTGTGCGAACCCCATAATCCAATTGTTGGTAAGACACAAGAGGATCCACTACAACTCAAGGAAGCTTCGGGGTGTGAAAGGACACTAAAAAGGTGAGAAATGTGGCGGTTGGACCCCAAGGAAAGAGAAACCATCACAACAATGACCTTGTCAAGCATCACAACGATGACCTTGGGGAAGGAATGCAGAAGCCATTTAGCAAAACATGATTTAAGTCCAGGACAGGAAGAGAACTAGCTATCTCTGGAGCAGTGTTTCTCAACCTTGGGAACTTTAAGATGCGTGGACTTCAACTCCCAGAATCTCCCAGAATTCCAGCAAAGCTGGCTGGGGAATTCTGGGAGTTGAAGTCCACCCTTCTGAAATTTGCCAAGGTTGAGAAACGCTGCTCTGGGATATAAGAGGGAGGGAGAGACAATGCTGTCATCCTTTTAAAGTTTTGTTACTACAGCCTCTATCAAGAACGGAGAGACCCAGTACTTCTTGGGGAGTCTCTCTTCTGAGCTGGCCTACCTTGCAGGGCTGACGAAGCCAGGTTCCCTGTGACAAACCCACCGAACATCCAACCCTCCGGCGCCCCTCCTTGTGGCTGGCAAAAGAGACTTTTAAAAATCCCCACCCACCCCAACCCAGTTAATTGCGTGCCATTTTTTCTCATTTGCGAACTAAGTGTCATGGCTTGCAAGGGTTTAATCTAAGCAAGTTGCTGGAAACGATTTTCAGTCTCACGTTAAATGAAAAAAGCAATACTTTTATTAGGCCAGCTGAAAACGTACAAAATGGCGGGCAAACGTTCGGAGTCTCCGCAAACGTGGCAGGAGGAGCCGAACAGGTCGCTTCGGGGACAGAAGCCCCAGCTGTAAAAAGTGGGAAATAGATTGGCTATCAGCAGGTAGTCAAATAAACCCATTGTCCCTGACTCTTCTCCATAGAAGAAAATCTGGGGGTCACCAAAGGGAATATTTCTGTCTTCGGTCTGGACCCAATTTTCTTCTCCAGCTCAACTGCGGCTCCTGGAAAGTACCAGCCCGTCTCCGACAGCCTTGAAAACAGGAGCTCGTGTTTTAAATCTGCATTTGCTCGAGAAAGGCGTACTATATTTAGGCACGTGGGCCTGTTCTCCCACCCCAGCCCCCCGCCCTTTGCACATATATTTTGGGCAAAGTTCTCTTTTTTACTCCGACACATGCCGAAATTAAACCCAGGCTGCCTGTCTTACCATATGCTGCTCCTGCAAGCTATTAAAAGGAAGGGGGGGGAGAAAAAAAGGATCTGGGCAATAACTTAATTATTTTAAGCTGAACTATCCAGGGAAACACGAGGGAAAAAGGGCTGCCACGTTGTGATTACATTTCATTTATGAAATGTTACTTAACAGTACCGTCTCCTGCCTTCCTTCGACCCTCGAGAAAATCCACGTGGCTGCTAGGAGATGGGTTTTGCACCCTGTCCTCTTAACTCAGCCACTATGGCCTCCCGAAGGCCAGCTTTCCGGTCAGCCTGGCCTGGCAGAACTGGATTTGCAGCCCTCGCCGAGGAAAATGCCGGGGATGCAAATTAACATGGCAAGGGCCCGCAGATATTGAGGGATATTGAGGAAAGAAGCCTGCTTTGGGGGGCAGCGTGAAAGTTGGGCGCGATGACGGTTAAATCAGGGTGCCACGGAGCGTTAAGAGTTGGGAGGGGTATTGGGAAGAATTCCTGTCCCACAAGGGAGCAGCCCACCTTGGGAGGTGCTGGACTTGCCTGGCCTGGAGGGGTTTAAGCCGGGACTAGATTCCTGCCCTGGGCAGGGGGTTGGACTAGATGATCTCGGAGGCCTCCTCCAGCCTTTCTATTTTAGAGTTGCTGGGAGTCGGGCAGCAGTCCAACTGGATAAATGAATAAAGCTGCTCTTTCATTGGGTTCCTGCATTGGGACAGGAAATAGAAAGGTTGGAATGCGCCACGGAGATCATCTAGTCCAACCCCATCTAATGCAGGAATCTGGCCCCACTGATGGTCTTGGTCTGCACGCCTCGACCCCTTTCTGAGGCAGCCTTTTATATTATAAAGCAGGAAGGATGAAAATTGTCGATCTAGGGACGCTTTCTTGAGGCTAGACCAGCGTTTCTCAACCATGCTGGCTGGGGAATTCTGGGAGTTGGAGTCCGCACATCTTAAAGTGGCCAAGGTTGAGAAACGCTGGGCAAAACAGATCATGGCTTCTCTTGTAAAGTTGCCGATTTACAAGCTTGCTGGTGAGCAACAGAAAGGAGGACAGTCCTGATGCCAGGTAGCTGCCACCCTGCACCCAGGCCTTTTTTCAAACTTGAGAAACAGTGCAGGGAGTCACAAAGCCCTTACCTGCCACAGAGAGACATCCACCCACTCGCCCACCTTTGCCCCTATACACAGACGCACAGACAGAGTTTTCTCAGGCTCTTTTTTGCTGCTTCGCTCTTATTGAGGCAATCAGATGCAAATGCTGACATTTTCCCCTGACGGAGGGTAGTGGCACCGAGGGGCAATAAGGCTGGCTTCTCTTTTAGGCAGGCTGCGGAAGGTGCCAGGGCCGGCGGCTCTGCCAAAATCACTGTCCAGCCCTGGAGGAAGCCAACCTGATTCATTCACCAGTCAACTGAGGTCACCCGCCCAGACACCAGGCTGCCCAGCTCCTATTTCATTTCCAAAAATGCTACGTAAGAACCAGGGAACAGACCTTAAAAAGATGGGCGCACAAGGCTGTCCTCTTAGAGAACCCTTTCTCTATGTCGGAAGAGAGCGTTTGACCAGTGGGCAGAAAGCAAGGCTGCCTATCTGCCTTTTCGATGAAGGTTGGCACAGGATTTCAATGCACTGGCATGGCACTTTTGAGACTCATGGAAAGTACGGTGGAAAAAAATATAATTTTATTTTATTTTTAAAGGTACTGCTTCTCCTTAAAAAGGAAGGGCCTCCTACCATGGGCACATCCTTTCTCCATTTCTTACTGGAGTCATGCCCTGCAGCCTGATGCCTCAACCAATCAACTTCTCTCGAGGTACCAAAAGAATCCCAGTTTACAGCCACAAACTAGCATCTGTCCTCAACTTCCACAGTCCACACAACTTAAATTTGCTGAGATGAGAAACCCTGCCTGAGAGCACCTCGGATAGATGGCCTTCCTTCCTTACATTACACTGTTGACTGAAAGATACACGGGACCATAAAATACATGGGACCATCCATCCTAACTCTGCTTTGCTAATCGTCAGATACACCGGAGGGCATCGCCATTCAAGACACGGCCTTCGGCACACTCTGCAAAGCAAAGGTTGGTGGCTTTGGTGAGTCTGCTTGGAATTTTTTAAGAGTGGTCCAAAGGAACGTTCATGATAAAATGTTCAGAAAGGGTCTCATGCCCACTCGCCTCATGGATGGACTAGTGCAATGCACTCTACATGGGGCTGCCCCTTGAAGACCACAGAGGAGCTTCAACTGGTCCAGAATGCAGTGGCGCGGGCCATGTTGGCCATGCCTCACGGTGCCCATGGGATGCCCTTGCACTGCAAGTTGCATTGGCTGCCAGCTTGCTCCTGGGCACGATTCAGGGTGCTGGTTGTGACCCCTACATGGCACAGGGCCTGGTTACCTAAGGGACCGCCTATCTCCCGTGGTGTCTGCCCAGCTGGTACAAGCCGACAGGGTTGGCACACTCTGGATCTGTTCGATTCAACAGCGTCATCTACTGGAACCGAGGGAGTGGGCCTTCTTTGTATTTTAATTAAAAGGAATTAAGAAGAAAACCACCCAAGTCAGGAGCAGCAGAGAACCCGTGCGCTACACTGCATTGGGTGAAGCTTGGATGTCTGAGGACTGTTGCGCTGGGGAAGAAAGTCTGGGGAGAAGAAGCATAGAAAGTGAAAAGGTAAGCCCTGCAGGCCAGAGGAGAATCTTGGATGGTGACTTGGCTCCCTCTGGAAACCTTCCGCCCTTCTCTCTGGAGGCCGTGGGGAAACCCTGTTCAGGAAAACCTGAGTATTTGCAGGGGGGAGAGATCAGGCCGTTATCTCTTTCTTCCATCCTCAGCCACCAGGAATGACGACAGCCTGGGACAGCCATATGCCCCTGACCCTTCTAGGATTAAGAGAGGCCACCTCCTCTTTGCTCCCATGCAAAACAGGGGCGACCTACAGAAACTCACCCAACTTCTCCATGGACAAGTAGGCCTGTCCTTGCCCATGTCCCCCACCCTCAAAGCCAAAAATTCCTCTGGCTCAGACTCCACAATTTCTTTCAAACGCAAGACACTCCTGGGCCCAGCTGGGTGGAGCTGACGGCCCACAACTCGGTAACTCTGCAGCTCACTGCCACAAGATGCAAACAGGGCAATTTTCAGGTTGGTCCTCGGCTTAGCCAACTCCTTGCCTGCACACCCTCTGCTGGGGAAGAGGCTGTATCCTCCCAGAGAGGGCCTCCTGGCCTCTTTGCAGCTCCTGCTTCTTAAATGAGCTTTTCTTCTCCAGCAGAAGCGGGGTGGAAGAGGAGTTGGACGTGGGAGGAATTGAAATCAATGCAGCTCCCCTTGGATTCGGCGTGTGTTAGACTCCTACCCACACACCTCAGCCGTGTCAGAGATTGGTCCCCCCTCCTCCCTGCCATGGACCAAATCCCCCTTCTGCCGGGCCCTACTGTGTCACCTTGCCCTGGGGGCTCTCCCAGAGGCTCTGCTGCAAGGCAAAGCTTCGCAGGTCTATTCATGAAGACTCAGAAGACCAGAGGGCAGTTGTGCTACTGGCAGGAGGTAGAAACAGAATCCAGAGTAAACATGTGGACTGCCAACCACTCCGAGCTTCTTCCTGGCAGACAGGACTTGAATTGTAATGACGTTGTGTCATATCACACATCTGAATTTCTTAAACAGCATCGGGAAAGAAAAAAAACAGGCTGTTTTTTTGGTAACGGATAGGCATCCTCTGTGTTGCTCCACTGCTAACCTAATGCCGTTTTGAAATAAACCTACCATCTGGCTGTCCTTGACATCAGCAAAGGGGGGGCTCAGCCTTATCTGGAGGTGGATGCTACAACAGCTTGCTGAGCCCTCTAGAAGGGAGCCCAATCAATACAGCACAACCAGGTTGTGCTATCGGGCCCTGTTAAGTGCAAAGGGAAGAGAAAGAAGAATCAAAAGCTGGTAGATCTTGACCTACATCTCTGGCCTTGAACCACGCTTTCAGCATGTTTGTTTATTTAAAGAATTTTTAAGGCTGCCCCTCTCAACCTAGTGATTTTCGGCACCTAACACCACCTGAAAACATAAAACAGAGCAAAATAAAATAAATCCTCTGCAATACATACAACGCAACTGAGGCTCCAAGCAAAACTTCCCCATAACACCTAACAAACATATATATCTGGCTCAACCAACATCTTTGCCCCAGGGCCTGGAGGAAATGCAAATCTTCAAGGCCTTCTGGAAGTCTTCCAGCAGCAACAGCTGGAGGTGAAGGAGGTCACATCTGTATCCAACCAGAACCTTCAGTTGGTTGAACCAACCCGTAGGATTTTCCGCAATTAGTCTAGCCATCACAGCGGTCAGTCAACGGAGGAGCCCAATTAAAGATGCTGATTTATTGGGGGGGGGGGTGTTGGCTTTTCTGTTTTGATTCTGTTATTGTTACGTGTTGTTTTGTTACATGTTGTCAACTCGCCGAGAGTCTATTTATGATGCGGTGGGATAGAAATGCGCTAAATAAATAAGTTTAAAGCTTTCCGAGCTGGAGGAGAGCCACGGACCCCTGCAAACTTGGTTGGATACGGTGGCCATTATCCCTGCCTACCACCCCTGCAGCTGATGGCAGTTAGGCGTACCCGTCTCTGCCCCAAAGAGATTAGGACCAGGAGCCTCTCCAGCTGTTTGACCCTACTTGTCCTCTGGATGTTCTCCAGCGTATTCTGCCAGTATATTTAGGGGCAAACAAAAGAAAGCTCTTTCAGCCCTTATTTCAGAGCAATGCACCAACACAATCCTGCTCTTCTCAAAGTCACACCCCCACCCCCGAGGGCTTCACGATTCGACTCGTAACTGCAAGGCAGGTAAAAAGTCACATTCTACAAATACTGCTTTCAGGTGACATTTGCAAGGTAACCTCTCCAGTGGGTTACTTACTTGGCCTTCGCCAAAAGAAAGACCTCAGCCAGTGAAGCAAGGATGATGCGGGCAGAATAGGCCTGTATTTTCATGCCTGGCAGCGAGAGGGCAGGGAGCTGTGTGCAGGTTGGGGCTCACCTGTGCAGAAACCCCCAGGACCCAGCCCCTGCAGCCAGCCGGCCGGCCAGCAGAATTTGCTCCCTATAGGAACTCTGCTGCAAAGAGAAGGAAAGCGTTGTGCAGCCCAGCAAGTTCCACCCTCCGGTCACTGGACAACCGGCCACGCTTACCCTGGTTTCTGGGTGTTGCTCTTCATACATGTCCCTCCCCAAAGGTCACCTTGCTCTTCTTGAAATGAGGCCAGAAAGGCTTGGGAGTCCCCTCTTCAATGCGGGAGGCCAAGGGCACGCTATGCCCTCCAGGCCTGGTTAAGCTCGAGTCAAGAGCAAAGGCAGAAGGAGCCTCCGGATGCCCGAATCCCACCCCAAGGTGCTGCAGGACCTGGCAAGGGATCGGGCCCTACTCAGAGGAAGCCAAGAACGTCAGGAGTCAGGCATTTCCCCAGTATGGAAAAGGAGGAATAGCAGACAAAGGATCCAGTTCAAAAGAATGAGCTGGAGGGCCGCCCAGAACAGTAATCCTTGGGAGTGGAGAACAGGCAGCCTTACCCCCACCTGCCCCCTCTCTTGTGCCTGCTGCACCACCCACGGTGGAGGAATGACCCAGTCACCCCAGAAGCAGAGAAGGTGCCAGCTGATTAAGGCTAATCGGAAGGGGGCAAAAGCGGAACAATGAATTGGGCAGAGATGCAACAGGCAGCCTAGTCCTTTTTACATTTCTTCCTAGACTTTCAGGCCTGCGGGGGCCCCGGGGACCAACGTTCTCCAGTCGTGCCAGCTTCACCGCGACTTGAACCCTTGAAGACGCCACCCACCCACCAAGGGAAAAAGACAACAATCCTCCACACCTCACTAAATAGGGGAGCTTTTCGTGAGGCGTGGAGGACTGTCCTCTTCTGCCCTTGGTGGGTGGGTGCCATCTTCAAGGGAGTGAAGTTCCTACTCTTCCCGACATTTCTCACCAGGAAACAGCCTCTCAAAAAGAAAGGAATTTTATCACCAACGCTTCAGGGGGGTCCTCCCCACTTCAGCGAGTGCAACTGGAAGGCGAGGCTGACCCCAACCTCAGCTTTTCTACACTTGACGTTCAATTAGCCCGTGCTGAGATGCCCGGCTAGCTGGGGAATTTTGGAGGGGGCAGAGAAAAAGTGCGCTCAATCGGAGCAGGGGAGCAGCCCCTACGATGTCCCTGGCCAGTCTGCCAGAGCCCCCTCCTCGGGTTTGACCCTGAAATCCTTCTGCACGCTTTGCCACCAAAATACCGTTTCAACAACAGTCATATCATGAGTGCATGGGGCTTGTGTTTTTTAAAAAACTTTTCTTTTTTGATGGAAGGGCTGGAATTTTTGGATTTTAAGCTTTCCCTAACCCTCCTGTGAGTGGTCCCGGGTGCATCATTCAGAAGCAAAGTTTGATCCTCAGGCTGGAGACCTGGGCTCCATCTGTGGCTAACCTTCAGGATGGGAGAAAGGTGGTTTTCCAGGATGAGAGCTTTATCGCCTGCGGCTGGTGCAGAGCTGGGATCTGGTGAAGGATGAGCAGGACCATGTCACTAAGAAGTTGACTTTCATCTGCGGTAGGCCTGTGGGCAGCACAGATGGCAACACTCTTTGGCCACTCCAAGGAGTCGAGCCAAAGCATCTCATTTACACACAAAGTATTGCCTGACTGCCCAGAGGCTTCAGATCTGGTTTCTGAATTCATATCGAAACAAAGGCTGGATTCTTCAAAATGGTTTCTAAAGATTCTCAGAAGAGAGCCCATTATTTCAATCCAGGTAGAAACATCCCAGGGGCTGCAATATTCCCGCATGATCTCATGAAATCTCTTGAAATTGTGCAATTCTAAACAGCGAGTCCTCTGTCATAGCACACTTCCAGCTACACAAACCAAGACACAGCACTGAACTGAACTGAAATTTCCACCATTGCACCGAGGTTCAACCAAACCAAAGCAGTTAAATGTTATGGGTTGTTTTGGTTTTTTTGCTCCAATCAGCTTTTATTGTTTTAAATGTGTTTTAAGATTCTTCAACTTCAACTGAAGAAGTTCTTCAACTTTGGTTTTGATCTCAGGACAAGATATAAGAATGAATCCTTTTAGCCATTGCAAGAAAGATGGAACAGAATGAAATAAGCCCATCTACTACTAATTCGCTTCATGCAGATAAACGTAAAAATATATCAAATTATCTTCCATAAATGCTTATTCTTTAATTAAATGTATTTGGGATTGCAACCTTAATGTCACTTTTAAAAGGTGCCATTGGAATGGGATAAGCAGCTCAGCCAAGGAAAGTTGCAGAGTTTCCCCCTAAAGGGAAGTAAATATGAGACGCCATCAGAGTTCTTCAATATTTTGCTTGACAAACCATTTCTTAGCAAGTCATGCTGGAAATTCCAGTTTCAGCAGAAAAGCAATAGAAATGAATGCAACAGCACTTAACCCCAAGAAGCACAACCACGCTGCAGTGGGAAATCCTTGTAGGACCAACATTTCCCTACAAGGCTGGAGGGGGAGGGGGAGGGGAGGAAGGAAAAGAAGGATGGAAGGAAGGAAAAGAAGAGGGGGGAGGGGAGGGGAGGGGAGGGAGGAAGGAAGGAAGGAAGGAAGGAAGGGAAAGAAGAGAAGGGTGGAAGGAAAAGAAGAGGGGAGGGGAGGGGAGGGAGGAAAATGCGAAGGTAAAGAAGAGAGGAGAGAAAAAAAAGGAAGGAAGGGGGAAAGGAAGGAAGGGAAAGAAGAGGAGAGGAGAGGAAAAAGAAGGAAGAGAGGAGAGGAGAGGGAGGGAGGGAGGGAGGGAGGGAGGGAGGGAGGAAGGAAGGAAGGAAGGAAGGAAGGAAGGAAGGAAGGAAGGAAAAGAAGAGGGGAGGGGAGGGGAGGGGAGGGGAGGGGAAAGGAAGGAGGGAGGAAAACAGGAAAGAAGGGAAAGAAGAGAGGAGAGGAAAAAGAAGGAAGGAAGGGGGAAAGGAAGGGAAAGAAGAGGAGAGGGGAGGAAAAAGGAGGAGGAGAGGAGAGGAGAGGAGCAAGTTGGTAGGTCTGGGGGTTCTTTATTCCTTATTAAGCCCATTTCTCAAGCTGACCTGCAGCTGGAAAGAAAGCCCAGCCGTTCCAGGGAGGGCGAGGCTCTCCGACTGCCTTTCTCGAGGCTCAGATCCGAAACGCTTCTCATACATACCCCATACTCACAGCTATTATTGGGATTGCTATGTTATCCTTTGATCCGACGCCTTTTAATTAAATTGAAATTGACTGAGCCATCCTGCCATTGACTTCAATAGCTGGGCTATTTTTAAGAAGGCTGAACGCAGCTGAATTAGTACTGCACATTCGGCTGCCGATAAAAGCTTAAGATGAAAAATAACCGGGGGGGGGGGGCGGGCGAAGGCATTCAGGCAGCCCAGGTGCCAACAGAGAGGGGGAAGTCCCTCAGATCAGCCAAATGGCACTCACTTAATTGCACAGAGAAGAAGGGAACGTTTAAAGGTCTAGCCCCATTTGGCTATATTGACCACCAAATGGGATATACATCTGTAAAAATAGAGAAATTCCACACCCTTCCAAGGAAGGGGGGGTAGAAGGCATGCAAAACCTTGTACATGGGGACAGGATGTAACACGACGTCTCTCTCTCTCTGTAATGCAGTGTTTCCCGACCTTGGCAACCTTAAGATGCGTGTGTGCCTTTGAGTCAGTTTTTTTTTTATTCCTAGAGACTGTCTGAATTAGTCCCTGCAGTTTTCTTGGCAAGGTTTTTTGGAAGTGGTTTGCCATTGCCTGCTTCCTAGGGCTGAGAGCGAGCGACTGGCCCAAGGTCACCCAGCTGGCTTTGTGCCCAAGGTGGGACTGGAACACACGGTCTCCCGGTTTCTAGGCTGGTGCCTTAACCACACCACCAAACTGGCTGTCGAACCTTAAGATGGGTGGACTTCAATTCCCAGAATTCCTGGCTGGAGAATTCTGGGAGTTGAAATCCACCCATCTTATCACTGCTGAGGTTGGGAAGCACTGCTCTAATCTGAGATCTTCATGAATGGTGGACTGTAGGTACCATTTTGACAGACAGACCCCTTTGGGCAACTGTGGCAGGTGGAAGTCAGGGGACCTCTTAGCACAGGCGAATGGTTGCGTGGCCGGCCTCTTGCCCATTCAGGTCCTGAGGAAGATTCCTTTCTGTCTCCTGAGCAAGCAAGGCTTCCATCCCGAGAGTATATTTTGCACTGAAGATGTTGCCTTCCCGGGCAACAAAACGTCTGGAAACCAACCACCAAGCTCAGAGAGCACCAAGGACTCCACCAGAGCTACAGAGATTCTCTTTTATTGGTACCATTTTTCTGGTTCCAGATGGATAATCCCTGTGACCCTGCCCCTTCTGCTAGCCGCCATCCTCCAAGAAGACATCCTGTGCAAGCCACACTGAAAATGACAGGAGCCGATAGGAGCACATGGTTCTGCTGGTGCTGGCCCCAATTCTGCCTCTCCCAACTGGCACTCAAGCAGTAGGCATCACTTCACACGCACACCCTGAACGCCCTGAGTTGGGAGGACATCCCACTGAGCTCAACCAGCTTTCTGAATGGGCGGTGGGTTCAGCTGCTCTAAACAGGCCTCTCCTGCCTGCTTTTTAAGAGGAGGGATCAGCCCAAAGATTGATGCCACAGGACACGACAGCCTCTGAAGCCTGTTTCCCAACCTTGGCCATTCGAAGGGGTGCAGACTCCGACTCCCAGAATTCCAGAGCCAGCATGGCCATTGATGAGAATGCTGGGAGTCGAAGTCCACACCCCGTGGAAGTGGGAAACACGGTTTTAAAGTCTTCCCTATCCACAGCAGCAAGCTTGCCAGAATGCCCCCGTCTGCATACAGTTTGGGACAACACTTCCCCTTCCATGATGATTTCTGAGGATATATAAACAGTTCCACGGCACAGCAAGACCGCTTTGGGTATTTACCCAGTACAACAGCCAGTACGCTCACGTCTTCGGAAAGCTCACGCACAGAGCATGAAGGAGTCCTGCATCCTCCCCGATATCCCTCATTCCAGTTAACCCTCCTGGCAATAGCCACAGGTAAAGAAGCTGCGTTGTGACTTATGGCCTGCTGTTTTTCCTTTTGCAATAAGAAATAAACCTAAAAAGCTAACTATTTTGGATCGGGGTTGGCCTTTTGAGGCCCAAGCCCGAGCAGCTCTGTCTGTCTGCGGATTCCTGCTCAGAAGCATCGTTGCATGCAGATTTACCTGTTTTTGATACTCTGAAGAATAGCAATTGGGAATCTCAAAAGCAGAAGCAACTCAAGGGACTTCCTATGCTCTGCCTCTCGGGTACGGCTGGATTCCTGGCCACCTTGGACAGAAATCTATTCCCCCTTATCTGCCACCGCACTGCACTTCTGGGCACAATATTTTGGTAGCTGCTAACTTCTTTCTTCGGGAAGTCCAACCAGTCAGGATGAACATGAGCCTTTAACTTGATTTGGTCTGGATTGACATTTTCACCATGATAGAAAAGGACACACACACACACACACACACACACACACACAAAGCTGTGCTTTATAGCTCCAGCTCGTTGATATATATTTTTCTTGGAAAATGAAGGAAGAAATATTGGAAGAAAGACTGCCTGGGACTTCTTGGCTAAATTAAAAGGTAGAGGTGTTGGGAAATGTTAAGTCACAAGCGGATGAACTGGAAGAGGTCCCAAAGAGAACCAGCCCCCGTCACTCACGCACAATAAACACCCACCCTGCCCCTTTTGAAAATAATCATCTTGTTTTACCTGCCTCCATTTAAGGCCATCAATTAAAAATGCATGACCTCTTAACGTATATGACAAAGATTACCGGCAAAGTCATTTCAGTGCCTACAATAACTCCAGCCTAACCTCATTTTCTGTATCAGTGGGGTAGAACAAGTCTAAAATGGAACGATTTTATTTTGTTCTGTATGCTGCGCCCTACCGCAACACGTCGTTTTATTTAAACTCGGAAGGGGATGGCAGAGGGGGGGACAAAAAGACGCCGGATTTTACCTGTTACGTGGCAGGAGCGAAAAGCAAAATGAAAGCCATTCTCCCACAAGCCAATGCTTTGCTTTCCCTGGCTGCTTTTGTGGTACCCCCGTCCAAATTAGCAAGAAAGTAAACGGAAGAGTGGACACAAGGGTTGACTGGCCTTCTAGGACTTGAATGACCAAGTTGAGGTTGGTCGCTTGAAGAAGCGGCAGCTTGACTACTGCCACCCCGTCCCACCCCCCACCCCCCACATAATCCCACCCCAGTGTCCTTTGCTATCTGCTACTGAGAACAAACAGCAGGAAGACAGGTTCCTAAACACCCATCTGGCATTTCCTGCCAACATCTTTCCTTCAGTTCCATTCAGGGCTGCTGAGAAGCAGGTGAGGAAGAGAGGACCGCTGGCCACCAGCTTCTAAGATAGGACAAAGATTTGATCTTTTCTATCAGCTCCCTCACCCCGAAACGTAAGCACGTGTTTTCTATCAAAATCCTAGGACACAGGACACAGGGCAGGCAGACTCCAGCTGCATTTCAGGAAAAACTTCCTGAACAGCACAAAGCCTACAGCCTGGAGAGGTGGTGCAGCTGGCTTTCCTGGATCTCCTCAAGCAGGGTTGGACAGCCCTTGATCAGGTGCGCTTCAGTTTGGATTCCTCCACTGAGCAGAGAGGACATTGCAGCCTGTTCCAACCCTGAAATTGTATGATTCTACATGCACCTCTCTCTGACACCCAATAATCTCCCTTCTCCTCTCATATAAATCCTTCATACTAAATAAATATGGCTCCTGTTAGGAGAAGGACAGCGTAACCCGCTGTTTCTCAACCTTGTCAACTTTAAGACCTGTGGACTTCAATTCCCAGAATTCTTGCCGGCTGGGGAAGTTGACGACTTTAAGAAACACTGGTGTAACCTGTCCTAAATATTCGCGGCCAAACAATAAACTCCCGGTAAGCTCGTTTGCAAAGGTCTGTTTGGTTTGATGAAGAATTCAGTGGACCAGCATCATTTTCTCTATCTGTATTGGCAGCACTTAAAAAAACATTCCAGAAGGTGCTTCGTGAAGGGGCTGACGTACAGGAAAACATGGCAGGCGTGCTAATACCATCATCGGCTTCTCTTTCAATGTTGCATGCCGAAGGGAAATGTGGAATGACTGTGACATTCTCTAATGGGATGGGATGTGTCGTAGCTGGTTGCCAAGCACCTCCTCTGCAAATTTGGGAATTGCCATCATGTGTGTGTGGCAAGGCAGGAAGCAAAACATCCGGGCCCTCTCGCCATGAGACGTCACTTCTTTTTCCTCCAGACCCCAAATCTGATAACCATCTGAATCAAGCAGAGCTGCGGGACTTGTCCACTGACACGGTGTGTGGAACCATTTCCGCCATTCTTCCAGTGGTGGAACAGACAGGGGACAACCAACGAAAGAACTCTACAGAGGGAAAATTTACCACCTCGCTCCTGCCATGGAGTTAGAAAGCTATTTATCGAAAAGGGGAGGAAAAAAAAAACCCAGATTGGTAACAGAGCTGTATACACAACAGAGTGCGGGGGAAAAAAAACTACCTTTCAGATAGTCTGCACATTTTAAATGTGACTTTCCCTTTCCTTTAAAAAACAAACAAACAAACAGGCTTTAGAGATTCTGCTTTAGCAGAGAAGGGGATGTTGAACTAAAAAACAGTCGCTCTTAATTATAAGTACAAGGCGCTTGCTGTCCACAAAATACAAAACAAAAGGGGTGGGGTGGGGGGGAGTCCTTTCTAAGACTGAAATAAACTCGTTCCCCCACCCGAGAAAGGGAAAAAAAATAAAACCTTTCATTTAATATAGTGACATTACCAACTTCAAAGTTTATGATTCAATTACTAAAACACACAGGAAAAGAAAGAAAGGCCAGTCAATTTGTTACAGGCGTTGACAGGTACTCTGGTTTAAAAATAAAACTGCTGATTTCTGCTTTCTTCTTCCCTTCTCTTCGCCTCAACCGGAGGCCTCAGGACCGACCCAGCCAAAAATGCAGCACCAGCAGCTGTAAATTCCAGAGGATTTGGGAACTCTAAAAAGGAAATCCAATTCGCTCCTTCCCCCTTGATGGCTAAAGCCATCAGACACTGGGGACGGTCTCTCTTTTCTCCTCTTTTCTGCTGGAAGTCCAATCTCAAACAGAATTGTCCACCGCCACATCCCTGGCGCAAGGACAGAAGTACAATGATTTCATTTGCAGGAGCAGGGCAGCCGGTTGTGTTTTGCAAAGGTTCCTGTCCTAACAACCAGGAAACACACTGAGACAATGAACTGGTCTCTAATATTTATTGCTAGTACTTAACAAGAATCCTAACAAACTGAAGAAGCGTGGGAAAACCCAGACATATAACCCCCAAGGGTTAAGGCGGTCCCGATCTGTGTCTCTTTGAATGGCTGAACAGTTCCTCAGTGCTACGCATGCGCTTGACAGTCTGGATGGGAGCCCCCTGCTCGCCATCCTTACTCATGACAGTTCCCGTGCTAAATCTGCGTGACCAAAAATGCCAATCTGAATAAAATCAACTGTGGGTTGGTGGCCTGACGGGTCAGAGTCTGCCCCTGGGCCATCACGGGCCATCGTAAAGTTGGCTCAGTGAAGTGGGGTGATTGTTAGTAGCTTTGTGGGTTGGACCTTTCGCCCTTGAAAAATTACGTAAAGCAACTTTTTACAAAGAAAAATGAAATAAAATAAAACATCTCATAATCAGGAACAGATAAAATACACTGGACATTCACAAGACCAGAGAATGCATAAGACAATTCCAGCTACTAATTACTAGTAGCAAGGAGGGAAAAAAACTATTGAGAACGAAAGGTCTTCATCTGATCAAAGAAGGAGAGTTGGTTTAGGAAGTGAACTCCAAAGCTTTGGTGGCATTCCCAACAAAGCCTTTCTCTAGACCAGGGTTTCTCGACCAGGGTTCCGTGGCACCCTCGGGTTCCGTGAGAGGTCCCGAGGGGTTCCCTGGGAGACCACGATTTATTTAAAAAATTATTTCAAATTCGGGCAACTTCACATGAAAGAGGTACGTTTCATTCTTCATTTTCAGTTTAAGAGCCCTGTTCGTGCATCTATCCAGGCCTGCCCATGAAACAAAGAGAATAATTTTGTAACTTCTGGCCTGTCTTTGAGCCTGAATGCGCAGGGGTTCCCCGAGGCCTGGAAAATATGTCAAGGGCTCCTCCAGGGTCAAAAGGTTGAGAAAGGCTGACCTATACCCAGTGCAGCTCCTCATCTTACGGGGAGCCAAGCATCAGGAGGGGTCTGGCAGCACCTTTGCCAACTAACACATTTTATTAAAAGGCTTTCATAAGCTTATGTGTTTTGTTCATTTCCACCAACAGACTCCTTCAAAATTTCGGCTAGCATAGATTAATACAGCTCTCCTCCTCCAATCTCGGTGGGAGAACCCCTTCCCTTGAAGACTCGTGCTCCAAGTTCTCGAAAAGATCCTCTTCAGTTGGAAAGCTGATGTCCATGAGGATCACCAGACGGAGGTGGGGAGATCTAAGCAGGGGAAGGCTACTCATATGTTTAGCTTTAAAAGTACATCATATAAATTCATGGAGGAAAGGTGAGGTTGGCTACAGATCTCCACGTACATAGACAATGGGTACCTGATATCAAGTATAGACAAAACAGACTAGACAATTATCCCAAATGTGTAACACCCCCTTGAACCACCACTCCCAATTTGCATGGGTAAAATCAACCTTGATTGTTGATGTCATGCGCACTGATGGTGAGCAGGAGGGGGCCCCTGTCCAGGGGGGAAAACGCATGCGTAGTACTGAGGAGTTGAGCAGCCATTCAAAGAGACACAGAACAGACCCACCTTGACTTTTGGGGTTTATCTGTCTGGGTTTTTCCCACGCTTCTTCAGTTTGTTAGGATTTTCTGTCTACTGTAGCAGTAATAAACACTAGAGACCTGTTCCTTGTCTCAGCATGGTTCCTGGCTGTCAGGACAGTTGATTTTAGTTGACCTCAAAATGAAAAGCCTGAATAGAAGAACCCTACAGTGAGAAGGGGCCTTTGGGACCATCAAGGCCAACCTCAGGAATCCTAAGCAAAGCATCCCAGATACATGATTGTCTAGCTGTGCCTGCAAACCTCCAGGGAAAGGGAACCCACCACCGCTCTCCTGGTTTCACTGCTGAACTGTTCTTCCTACTAGGAAGTTCTTTGTAACTTTCAGTTGGAATTTATCCTCCATCTTCTGTCTGACATCCTTTTAGGCAGAAGACGACGACATCATAAACCCCCTTCCTTGGTCTTCTCTTCCCAGGGCTAAAGCTATCCAGCTCCCCGAGTTTCTGAGAGGACAGCATAAAAATGTTGTAAAACGAAAATAAATCTCTAGCCCGCTGTTCCTCGTGGTTGCCTCTTTTATAAGGAGTGGAACAAAGTTCCATAATTCTGGCTTTGGATAGGAAAATCCAAACTTCTTTTCCATTTTTCCTGGGGTTGGGCTGAAGGAAGGCACCTTGGTGGAAGGACTTTGAACTAGAGCGTGCCTCGACGTTCAGCATGGTTAGAGGCATCCTATGGTGACAATCATGTATTGGGGACCATTGGAAGAATTATACTAACATCCATACAGGTTCTTTGGACGGGGGAGGGATGTAACTTTGTGGCATTGTGTGCACTTCTACACAAAAGACTCTCAGCTCTTCCAAGAAAGCCTGCAAAACACCCCCTCCTTAGAGTCCGTAGACCACGTTGTTCTAGTCATCATCTGGAAGCCTTCTCTTAAGTCATGGTGCCCTGCCTGGATGCAGCTGTTGGAGATGCCGGAGACCCCACTTCCAGCCAGCCAGATGTTTTGATGGGCCTACCCAAGATCCATCAACAGCATCACCAAAAGCTGCCCCATGTGTTGCAAGGATCTGGCTCTCTCTACCTGCTGACCTTTCACTGCAAACACAGCCCTTCAGCAGCCACCCAGAAGACCGCATATTACAACTATCATCCCTGAAAATAAGGATTATTGGAAGTGACGCCAGCGTAGTCATCAACCCATAATGTTAGCCAAGGCAACATCAAGCCAATGTCCAACAGGGGAGCTCCAGAAATCCACCCCTCCAGGAGAGGAAAATAAGCTCTCTCTGCATCTCCACAGATCTGGGGAAATTATACAATGCTGGAAGCTGAGTCTCCTTTCATGTTGACTTGGATCTCTGTTGGAGAACTGCTCGCTTTCCTGCCAATTGTATAATCTATTTATTTTTTTATTTGAAAAGGGACTGCCCTCCCCCTCCCCAATTATGAGAAAACTCTCTGGGTCAGGAATCACTGGGTCTTTCCTGTAAAAACTGAAAGAGCTTCAAAGGGAAAAAGAGAAAAGAGGCCATATAGTTCAGTGGCTTATATCTGATCCTTGCAATAATATTAGCGGTTGTGTAAAAGGAGGCCAAATACTGTTTTTCAGAAGTTCACATTTTCTGTATCACCCAGGAAAAGAAAAAGGGCAAAGTTACTCCCAGTCACAGGCTCTGCAGTATCATTCGAAGGATGCTTGGAAGAGAATCCAGGGGGCATTTGCATGTTCTTCTCTAACCCCCATGGAAAGAAGGACAGGACCTGATGGTTTTGCACATGTCATGGGGCAGATAAAAGTATCACAGGGGGGTTCATTTGAAAAAAACAGCTGAATGTCAGGAAAAGGTGGCTACATCAACCTAAACTGTGATTTAGAGTTTGCAAATGATCCCTTAGAGACAGTAGATCAGCTGAGTTTCATTCAAGAGGTCCTTGCAACCCAGGGGCCCTGTGCTCCTCCATTGTGTCTATGCAAAACGTGAAGGGGAAACGTGTGTCTCCAACTGGGGAGACGCAAGGCTGTGCCCTCACTGCAAGGATGGAAAAGTAAGAAGGTTCAAGGGGGTGGTGAGAGGCTATGCCAGGAGAAATAGAAACGATGGGCATGAGGACAGTCCGGTTCAACGTAATAGTTCAAATGTTCTGAGCTGGGTTCATCCATCAGAGAGGTCCTTGGATATGTAGGAGCAGGAAGAAGAAGGATCAGCTGAAGGTGAGAAGTTTGAAACCCACAAATCCAACCAAATTACAAATGGGCTGCTTCTGTAATTGCCACAATTCCCCAGCTAGCTGGGGATCCCCAGAATCCCCAGGATTCTGATTGGCTGAAAAATGCTGGGAACTGTAGTTCCTACACACCTGGAGATGATTAATGGGCCACAGTCTCCAATGTGTCACGCAAGAAGCTTTGCTCCACCTCAAATTACGCCCAAAGTATACAGTTCCAAGAGCTCAAACTGGTGTTTCCCCACCTTGGCAACTTTAAGATGCGTGGACGTCAACTCCCAGAATTCCCCAGACACACATCTTGAAGTTGCTGAGCTTGGGAAACACTGGTTTAGGAACCAGTTAAACTTGTGGAACACGTGTAAATGTAACTGGATAAAAACTTAACTCTGCTTGGGATTATATGCTGTGACACCTACAGCAACCAGTCCAGCAACAACACAACCCTTTCAAAGTTTAAAAAAAAAAAAAAAACCGATCAGCTTCATTTTAGACTTTGGTCGTGGATTAAGTTCAAGTTTAGCGGTACTCAAAAGAGGTTAAACATTTTCTATTATAATATCTAAATCAGAAGATTAACCATCTGGTTTGTATTTTTGCAGAAAGGCATAGTCAAATCAGTAAGATGGATGTGTCATGCGCACTGATGGCGAGCAGGAGGGGGGCCCTGTCCAGGGTGGAAAACGCATGCGTAGTAGCAAGAATTTGAGCTGTCATTCAAAGAGACACGGAATAGACCCACCTCGACTTTTGGGGTTGATCTGTCTGGGTTTTTCCCACGCTTCTTCAGTTTGTTAGGATTCTGTTTACGTAGCAGTGATAAACACTAGAGACCTGCTCCTCGTCTCAGCGTGATTCCTGACTGTTAGGACAGGATGTTTGTTTTTAATACCAGAGCAGGGTGGCGCTGAGAGGTGGGAGGGGGTGTTAAACTTCCCAGAAGGTGGTGAAAAAGCCACATTTAAATAAACTTTTATAATCTCCCCTAAAGAGAGACTAATCTCCACCTAAAGCTGTTTTTCCTGCCAAGTCTATCTGGTTCTCCTTAAAGGCTGTTATCAATTTAGATTTCCCAATTTTTTTTTACACTGCAGTCAGTCTCTAATACACAGCAGGCCAGCTTTACATACTGATTTTTAAAATTCTTCACGTAAAAACCCAGCTTGATTTTCTGGATTTTATAATCCCGTATGTGGTATGCAACATGTGCTGAAACGACAACAGTTTCACACAGGGAGACGGGGCTTGGCACTTCCAAACAGCTGAACAGCAATTCCCAATGTTCCCCACTCCCAGCCAGCCTGAGCAAAAGCAAGGGATGCTGGGAACTGTAGTTCAATGCCATCAAAAAGATGGTACGTTCCCAGACCCTGGGACCTGTTCAGGTGAACAAGAGAAGCTGAAAAGTCATGTTCTTCCCCCTTACGTAGCACATACTGGCTGATTTCGCAGATCAAGCTAAAACGGGGATTGTTTTAACTATGGTTTGCTAAATCAGAGTGGCCTGTTTAACACTAAGCCATGAATTATGATTTATAAACCACAATAGTTAGATGCTAAGTCAAACCTACGTCAACCTCGTTATGGCTATGATGTGCTATCTCAGGCATTCTAACCATAGTTAACAAACACTTACAGGCAGTCCTCGCTCAACGACCACATTTGGAACCAGAATTTTGGTTGCTAAGCAAAATGCTCATTAAATGAATCTGACCCAATTTTACAACTTTTGCAGCAGCCGTTAAACAAATCACCACAGGCATTAAGCGAACCACATGGTCGTTAAGTGAATCATGCAGTTCTCCACTGATTTTGCTTGCCAGAAGCTGGCCAGGAAGATAAAAAATCGTGATCATCTGACCACAAGGATGCTGCAGTGGTCATAAGTGTGAAGACCACATGTAAGTCGGGTTTTCCAGCACTGTCATATGTCCACACTGTCACTAAACAAATATTTGTTAAGCAAGGACTACCTGTATGGGAGTTTGCTTGAAATCACAAGGGTAAAAGCCGTGCCATAAAATTGGGGACCCCAACTGCCCACGGCCAAGCTGCTAGCCCCACTTGACCATGGTTGTTTTAACACCCTTTTATTTTAGAAAATGGGAAGATAGAATGTTGAGACCCATATACTTTTTTAGAAAATAAACATGGGAGGATGGCTACATCCAGTGTTTTGTCTGGAAGGGTGCCCATGGGAAAAAGATTTGGATGGGGGGAAAAAGTTCATTTTCACATACATTTGCATGTTGCATACTTGTTCTTTTTTCAGTATCTTGACAACTATATATGAGCATAATTGGAGCCCCTAAGTTCCACCAGACCCTCAAAGGGGTTAAGTATCCCTGGTCTAGAAAAAGAAAATAAAGTGATGTGGTGCAGTGTAACCTGCAAAGTGTGTGTCCGTGTGGGATTCTGGCAGATCAGTGTTCTGCAACGGTTACGTTACTAACAGCAGCCTGTTTTGTAAATAGGCGAGCCGATCTTTCCCGCATCCCGCTCTCCCTTCTGCACTGAAGCCCTTTTAATTTCAACTTACAAGGAATGTAGCAACCATTTCTGAGGCAGAGGTTTAGGAACCCAACGGATGCTTTAAAAGTTTGTAATTATCAAATTATTAAATATTAAAAGTTTTTGTGAATAATAGCAATGCACTTCATGAGGTAAGAAGCATCACAGGCTAGAAGTTCAATAGATTTGATCTATACTTTATCTGCAAGTTTTCAGATCATTCCTAAACTGAAGCCAAATAAATCGCAGGTCTAAATTATTGATTGTGCTTCAGATTGTGCAGTAATTTATCTGTGCCTTGACACAGTAGATTTCCAGAAACGCTGGCGTATCAATTGATTTGTGCAATGTATTATAATAATAATAATATTTAGCATTTATACGGCAATTTTTGTCTTCGAGGACAAGGACTTGTAAGAGTTAGCACGTCTTCAAGAAGGAAGCAAGTTTAAAACGATTTATTTCTCCAGAGGTCTCTGAAATTTCTAGTTCTCAGCAATATAGTGTAGTATAATTTACACAAGGATTTTTCCTTCTGTGCCTACAGGTAAGCATATAAAGCTCTTTACTCAGAGCCAGACCACCCAAACAAACTAACTTGGGTTTCTCCTCTAACCAGCAGCCATTCTCTCAGAGACTGGAGATCTGGAATGCGAACCTGAATTTTCCTTTTGCACAAAACAGCTCCTCTACCATGGATACAAAGCCTCTTCCAAACAGGGAGGGAAAACAGGCCCCTTGGATTTTCCACAGTCCTTCTAGAAAGAATGTTGAGCTCAGCTTAATGCATCTATCCAGCGCCTTTGCAGGCAGCCAAATCCATGGTCTTTGCTAACATCTGTTGCATTGTAATTGGGCTGTCTCTGAAGATGACTCAGGAACTCTCATTGATGGCAACTTTCCAACGAGACAAGTCAATTAGAACAGAATATGCCAGTCTTCCTATCCACGTCTGGACACCGTTCCAAATGCCACTGAAGGCAAACCGTTTAAAGCCCCCGACAATGGACCTGTGATTCTAAAGGCCCGCCTGCTAAGAACACCCGCAGAAAACCTCATCTTTTTAATATAGAATTTTATTGAAACTTTTAAACACAAGGATAAGGCAAATGCAAACTAAAACAGAGCGAAAAGGAAAAGAGAAGAAGGGGAAAGGAAGGAAAAAACCAAAGGTGCAAAAAGAAAAAATAGCAGCAGAAAAATAGGAGAAAAAAAAGATATAAAGTGGCTTCCAATCTTCTTTACAGCAGTTTTAAGTACAATTATAAATTGAGCTCTCTCTCTAAAGTTACACTGTGACTCGCTTCTTTCTATAATCTATCCTGTCTAATCATCCAAACCATAAATCACAAGTTCATTTTTTTTTCTTTTTCATACAAAAATGTCTGTAAGGGGTTTCCAGTCACCCGTAAACATAGATATTCTTTCTTCTCTGAAAGAAATCAATTTGGCCATCTCAGCGAGTTCTGTCCTCTTCACCAACCATTCCTCTGTCGTAGGGACTGCCGGATCTTTCCATCTCTGTGCATACAATCAACTCGCTGCAGTTATCATATATGAAAAAGTTCCATGACTTCTTGGCAACTGCTTATCCATCCAGGAAAACCTCGTCTTCTGACCTGCTCTCAGAAGTTACACCCAGTTTCCCAAAGCTGTCTGAAAGGGAGCTTATCCAGCACCGCACCGCTGGGCATTAAGCCTCTGGCCAAGACGCTGGTTAATGAAAGCTGCTGTTTTATGGGCTTGATTTTGCTATACTTCCCTTCATCTTGGTGGTGATTCCCAATGTATGTATGTATGTGGTTTAATGCAGTCCCCGGCCTTCTTGAAATCTATTGTTTAAAAGGGAGATACTAACCGTTCAGATAAAGAAAAGCCGAGGTGTCTTTCCTTAAGGCTGTGCTACAAAAGCATTAAGCATTATTCTGGTGATAGACGAGAATTCAGACACAGATGTAAAATAAGAAGAGTAGGATTATGATTTGTATCATTTCAAAGACCAGAACTCTTCCATATCCCGTAGCACCACCATTGATATCATCCATCCATCCATCCATCCATCCATCCATCCATCAAATTTTTATCACCACCCATCTCCCCCAAGCGGGGGACCCTGGGCGGTTCACAACAACAACAATTAAAAATGCCATAAAATCATAAATACAGCCATTAATCAATCAGAGTAAAATGCAGTAAAATCCAAGCCATGGCGGATCTAATTCAAACCATAAGGGCATAAAATGGTCCCCACAGCACTAGGGATTCAGCCAGCCCCAAGAATGGCTCTTCTCCTCCCTGTTCCAGGCAAGGCAGAAAAACCAGGTCTTCAGCTGTTTTCTGAAGTCCAGGAGGGAGGGGGCGAACCTCATCATGCACCCTTAATGGTAGAGAACAAAATTCTGTGATTAAATAGGTCCCCTTCACTGCAAAGGTCATCTCTGACACAGGTCCTTGGTGAGTCCTTGGTCACAAGACCCTTGGACAGAAGTTCATATGGTACACGGGGACTTTCAAAAAGCTTTGAGCCAGTTCCTTCGCAAATGGCTCTAAAGTAAACCTGGCGATCATGGGATGGGCGGACCAGTTCTTTTATGAACCGCTAACTGGTTAAAAACAGAAAGCAACAACTGAGGTTAAAGGGAGAATTTTCTCAATGGTGGCAAGTAGGAAGCAGAACTCCGCAAGACCTTCAGTTGAAACCAGTGCTGCTTCACTTCTTCATAAATGATTTCGACTTGAGATAAGCAGTGAGCTGATGATACTAAACTACAGGGTCTAGTATCCAAACAAAAGCGATCGTCAAGCGCTACAGAGGGATCTCTTGAAAGTCAGTGAATTGTCGCCAAGTGGCGAATGCCATTCAACTTAAGGAAGTGTAAAGCGATGCACATTGAGGCAAATCCCCCTAATTTCACAGATACAGCGATGGGACCTGTGCTGTTGGAACTAAGCAGTACGATCTTGATATCACAGCAGAGAGTCAGTGAAGATAGAAGACATCAATGAAGACCGATGATTCGTTGTGAGGCAGCTCTTTAAAAAATATGAACTCCATGCTAAGGATCATTAGAAAAAGGGACTCAAAATCAATCAGTCAAATCTTTATTTCAGTCATAGGCCAGCATAAAATACAATTGGGAAAAATTACATCCATTTCAATAATAACACTGAAACTTGTGAAAGAAAAGGTAACTAAAAGCTAGGATTGCTAACACAATACTATAATATTAAAACACTGGGATCTCTCCATAAAAATTCTTAAGAGTAAGATTATGGACTAAAGGCCACAAAAAGTATGTGAAAAAAGATAAAAGATTAAAAATAAAAACAAAAACAGGAATTCTCATTAAGTTTACCCATGACCAGTACCCTTAATTACCTGCTTGAGGATTTTACTTGCTGCCAGGCAAAAATCTAGCAACGTCGTATGTTAATTCCCAGTTCCTCATTGAAGAAGGGAAAATCAAGAAAATCAAAGCCATTCATTACCATCTATAATGTGTCAATAAAGGAAGAATGAAAGTTTCTCGACTACAGTGGTAATAGGGGCAGGGGAAAGCACACGATTGAGGGTCTCAGTAGCATTTCTGCTATGTGGACTGGTTCTGATACGCACAGGGAAAGCTCCTGTTAAAAACTCTGGCGATGAAAACATCAAGCCTGGCTCTGAGAAGGGTTTCTGTGCTGTAGTGAAGTATCTGCCCAGTTCCCATCTGGAATAAGTTTCTGAGCCCTGACGTGGGCTGGAATGTGGCTGGCCTCCTTCAGGAATTCTGTATCTAGGGCCCTTCTAATGGTTCTTCTCCTGAGTGTGTAAGGAGAAGTTGGTCAAGTGGCAAGTCATCATGGCTGAGGTTCCCCAGAATTGCTCCTTGCCCTGAAGACCGAAATTGGTCTGTCAGGGCTGATGAGAGAGCAGGGCTGTTCATACCGGCCTATAGGTTAGCCCTGACAGGAAAAAGGGGCATTTTTGAACCAACAGGCCAGTAGGAACAGCCATGTTCTCACCTCCATTTTCTGTTGCCCTCCTTCCCTTCTGAGCTTGGACTCAAAATAAAAATATCAACCCTACAAGGGTGAAAGTGTCTTATATAAACCCATCGACATCCTTATTTTGAACGCTGTATATGGTTCTGGCCATCTGATGAATGGAGAAATGGCGGAAGAGGGCATAGGGGATGGTTACTTGAAGAACCCCCCCCCCCCAAATAGCATCTGCCTGGCCAATTGTTCTGGCAGCTTTGGTGTGCTCCAGATTCCTTTGATTAAACAACGCCATCTATTGGGACCCCAGAAACATCCTCCTCTGCCATAGCACCTGCCTCTGGAATGAGGTTCCCCTGAAATCCAGATGGTCCCCATCCCGCTGGTGTTTTGGGGAGCCTTGAAGACCTGGCTCTTCACCTAGGCCTTGACAAGAGTGCTTGAAGCCCCTTCTGGGTAACGTGGGTTTGCTCCGGTTCTCGTCCGGCTTGTGCCAACCTTTGTTTTTTGTTTTTATTTTGGTATCACTTTATTGGCCTGCGTGTTTTCTGTCTGTGAACCGACCAGAGTCACCAGGAGTTGGCAGTGTAAAAATGAATATAATATACAAATGAACCAAAATGATCCTTATGTTCCTTACAAGAAAAGGCTGGAATTCAAATCTCCAGAATCTAAAGCAGGTGTCATGCGCACTGATGGCGAGCAGGAGGGGGCCCCTGTCCAGGGGGGAAAACGCATGCGTAGTACTGAGGAGTTGAGCAGCCATTCGAAGAGACACAGAACAGACCCACCTCGACTTTCGGGGTTTATCTGTCTGGGTTTTTCCCACGCTCCTTCAGTTTGTTAGGATTTTCTGTCTAATGTAGCAGTAATAAAACACTAGAGACCTATTCCTTGTCTTGGCGTGGTTCCTGGCTGTTAGGACAGCAGCAGATTCAAAACACTGTTGGTTTAGGGAGCCACAGAGAAAACAATCCTGCTCTTGCTCAGCTTGTGGCACTGAAAAGATGCATCATGTCAATCACTTTATGCCAAAAAATACTGGATGTATGATAGGCCTCGGGCCAGTCCTCAGAGCTCTTTCTGCGTTCTGAAGACCAGCTGAAATCCAGGTGCATTTCAACTTTCTGCGTTCTGAAAACTAGTTGAAATCCAGGTGCATTTCAACTAGTCACCAAAAGGATATTACACCCATTAGGATCCAGTGCCTTACCTCTTATTTACCTTTTCCCTCTCCCCTCCCTCTTGAAAAAATTGTGCTACAGTACATGCTTTGACAATGACTGTTACCAATCTCAATGCTGTTCTGGGAGAATACTTCAGCGGCAGAGATGAACGGATATACGTAATAAATAAATATGAAGTAATTACCAGTGGATTCCAGCCTAAACCAGCTGTTTTTTTGTTTTTTTTTACAATCACTGCTACCACCAACTCAGAAGCAAAAATACAATTGCTAGGCTATACTAATGACAGAGGACACATCATAACCCCAATGAACCCATGACAGAATTTTGGCACAGCATATTCATAGAATCGTAAGATTGGAAGGGACCTTGGAGGTCTCCTAGTCCAACCCCCTGCCCAAGCCCAAGGCAGGAGTCCTCATACCATCTCGGACGGATGGTTGTCCAGTCTCTTCTTGAACACCTCCAGCGATGGAGCACCCACCACTCCGGGAGGCCAGCTGTTCCACTGCTCAACAGTTCTCACTGTCAGGAAATTCCCCCTTGTCTCCAGGTTGGGTCTCCCCCTGATGAGCTCCCACCCAATATATTCATATTTGTACATGTATGCTGTTTTTTCCAATGCATGTTACAAATGGCACAGGCGATTATGGCTGTTTAGAGCAACTGTGATGTATTAGCATTTGAGTTTGTTTGGATATTAGCGTAAGATGTACGTATCACAAAAGAACTGAAATTCATCAGAAGATGAATACCCTTCCTGGTGGACTGAATACAGATCATGATTCTCATCACATTACAGCTTTAACAGGTTCTCCAGTGCAATAAAGTCTCTGTTTCATCTAACAGCCATTTTTAATAGTCATTTCAGAACCTGCTTGGTATTTTACCTTTCCTCCATCACTTCTCCCCCTCTCCCCTCCCCAAAGCAACTGTTTGCGAAAACACTGACCTTTTTCAGGACAATAAAACGCACCAGATAACAGATTTACTTATCTTTAAGGAACACATGATCCTGAAGCAGGAACACTAGGGGAAAGTTGCCACGCGCTGCTGGAGTTCTTGGTTTTTATGGACTCTAACGTTAAGGGCAGCTCAGCGTGTATCTTGGACTTCAAAAACTGCCCAGAGTTCCTCTCTAGATTGAGACAAGGATAAATCGCATGCAAGCATGCACACATAAATATTTAAAAGCAGATTTTAATTCTCAGAGCTGTGAGTCTGGGGAAAGCCCCCAATGCGCAAGGCTGGCCAAGCTGCTAAGAATCCGAAACGGGTCTTCTTGATAAATGTTAAAAGTAAAAAGAAGAGAAAGGTATAAGCACATCAACCGCGTAACAGACAGCAAAATGCTAACAGGTGACAAAGAAAAAGCAGAGGTACCCAACTTCTTTTAATCTCAAATTTTCCCTGCCATCAGGCACTCCTCTCCCCCAACCAGGACTAAGAGGCCATTAAAGCGAGATGCTTGAAACTTTTCAAAATGGAGCGTTTTTGTGCACTGCAACTAAGAGCCATCCAGGCCCAAGAGCAGAATCACAGAACCTGCACACAGCTTACTGAATGTAACTACCAAAGAAACCGAATTCCGAAAACCTTCTGCGTAATATCTTCCAGTTAATTCTAAGGGAGGCAAGCAGAAGCGGCATTCCGCTGAAGAGCGCCTGGCTTTGACAACACAGGAAATGCATCAAGCCCTAGGAAAATGAGCCGTCATAAAGCCAGCCTCCAGTTACACATGACAAGCGTGACTCAAGCGTGAAACTTAGCTTTTAAAGCTGCATTTTCAGTATGGGCTCTCTCCCACCATCACCCGTAATAGTTAAGTCTTCATTAGGGTGCCCCCCCCAACTCCAGCAATAAAGCTACTGCCGTTTTAATTCCTCATTTGATTTTCCCAGTGTTGTGTTCCTTCCTTCCCATCAGATAATTAGGTATGTGAAAGAATGAGGAAATCAGCCTAATAAGCAAGCTTTTTGAAATGGTTTATTGGGTTTCGGCTTAGATGTACGTATATATTAAATGCCCACAGACATGGGAACGGTGAATTCAGGGACAGTTCCTAGGAGGAAAAAGGCAGCTGCCTTCGCTGGTTTTAACTTTCTTCGGAGTGGGCAAGTTACCAAATTTCAGCACTTTCCCTGGCTTCGGAAGGAAAGTTAAAACACACACACACACACACACACAGGTGGGCAGAATGGATATTCCCCTCCCCTGTGCAGGAGCCTTACACAGGTAAAGCTACCGGCTTTATTAACCTCCCTAGAAGCTTCAAGACTCCCTCCACCTGTGACAGCCGCCCACAAGCACTGTGAGCAGAACCCCTGGCGCATAAATGCTGCAACCTAGTTTAGCACCACAGTCAAGATCCTGTTCCTAGTCACCAGCCCCTGAAGATCCAGTCGGTTGCAGGAGGGCCCCCAGACAAGAAGCTGCGAAGAAACTGACTCCAGAGCAAGCTGTCTGCATAGTGGGCCACAGAGATGACCCTGGGGAAACTATGCAGAAACGGTTAAAGCGTGCTTTAAGCCCAGGAAGCGGAGACGGGGTTAGAAAGAAGCTGAGGCTGGCTCTACCCTATTTCTCTGGGTTATACGAGGGGAAAACACGGTCAGACGTTCAAGACTGATGTCAGCCCTTCAAGGCAGGCCAGGTCAGGAAACAGACCCTGCAGGTTTGACTGGAGGATCTTGAAAGCCTGGTGTGTTTTAATGACCCTCCTTGGTTTCACCATCATCTTCTGCTCTGGGATCTTGCAAGATGCTGATGTTGGACTGAGTGGTTTCTATTTCCTTTTTGAACACCAGCTGCAAAATTGGCACAACCTGGGTCTCCTGGTGCTTAACCAGTTCTCCGGTTCTTTGTTCGAAAGTCTACGGAAAGTGCCCCTCAGACTAATCCAACAGGTATCAATTCCCTGTTCTTCTCTAAGATACAGTGTTCTTTTCTGAACAAAGAGGTAGATGGCCTGGGGCTGTCATTTTGATTTTTTTTGTTGTTTGAGCAGCAACCATCATCCTGGACTATGTTCTCTCTGTCAACAAGCTAAAGCAAAGAATAAAATACTAAGAAAAGTGCTCACAAATAGAAAACTCCAGCTGATTCCACTACTCCATGGAGATTTGGTGGTTCAGTCGTTCCTGCGCTTAGGCACAGTATTTGTATATTTACTTATTCTGCTTATTAGCCAGTTTCTGTACACTACTACTTCAAAGCACTGCCAATGCTTGCTTTGAAAAACAAAAACAAAAAGCTCTATTCTGGACTTGGAGATTTGAAAGAGATCACAGGAACGTCCAAGTCCGACCCTCAGCCGTGTGCAGGAAAACAAACGAAACCATCCATGTGAGCATCCTCTTAAAACTTTCCAAGGTGGCGAACCCATGAACCTGGTAGGCGGGCAGTTCCACTGATCCCACTCTCAGGAAGCTTTCCCATACTTTTAAATGTAGCATTTCAGTAATGGCTGCCCATATGGACAGCTCCAAAAGGTGACAGGACTATCAGTGGTCACTGGTCACAACAGCAAGCTTGCCCATCTCAATTATTCATTTGTTTTACAATACTTGCAACCCACCCCCTGTCAGAAGCCTCAATTACTTTGAAAAACGAGGTCATCTGCTACTTGTGGCTTCTACCCACTGGCAACCAGCTGGCACTGTAGCAACACATATGAGACAGGCCTTTGGTCTTCACCTCCAGCACAGGTCTTTCCATGTTCTCAAACATGAATTTACACAATATGATCAGCATCCCATTTAAACCAATGGTGGCCCTATCTCCCAGGATGCCAGCCTCTTGCAAATGCTGTGGCTGAGAGCTACTGAAATGCTGGATGTCATAGAATCATGGGGTCGGAAGGGACCTTGGAGGTCTTCTAGTCCAACCCCCTGCCCAAAGCAAGAGTCAAGGCATGATTTGGCTGAGCATCCCACCCCCCCAAAGGCCTGGAAAATACAAAGCACAGACCTCATACTACTTTCCTTCTTTTAGCAAGGCTTCTTCACAAAACAATGCGAAACGCAGAAGGCTCCCAAAGGAGAAATCAGACAGCGTGAATCCCTCTGTCAGCTCAGCTGGGACTATCTGCCACTTGGATCCTACGATCATAGAAGTGGCTCTTACCTTCCACACAACCATCCTACACAGTCATTATATAATATTACGGATGAAGGAACGCTAGTTCTTCCTTCGTTCTCATTTAAAAGTAAGCTTCTTACGTTGTAAGCCGTTATAAAATGCCAACTGACTTAAACATTCTGGCAAAAGAGATGCATGTACAGGTGGTGAGACAGGCAGTCCTGTTTACTCAGGTGACATCACAGTTTTATGCATTTTGAAGTGCGTATATATAAAAGCATCTGAATTTATGAGAGAAAAGGAGGAACTGCAGTGGGCGTAAACTACTCTCAGAATGTACCGGGACAGGCGAGCAGTGCAAACGGTTTGAAAAGCCACACGGAGGACGCATGTCTTCTTTTTCTCCTTAATATCGAGACTCAAGGCAAAGACTCAAGGTTTATTAGCTGAATGAATCTTGCCCATATGACATTTTAAACCTTACAGCTATGGACTAACCAGGTCCTTTTGGTGCAAACAAGAATGATCACACAGTCGCTTGGCACGCAGCACAGGCCAACAATTCCCAAGCTCTCTTCCCAATTTTGCCACCAGCTCCCAAGCGACACCAGCTAATTATGATTTCTGAGAGCAGTCACAAATGGTCAGAGGTACCAAGCAGACAGCATGGCCTTACAGTTGCAGTGAAGATATTTTTTTGGGGGGTGGGGGGGTCGGATACAGACCACATAAACATCGATGGAAGCACAAGGCAGGCCCAGCCCTCCAAAATCCAGTTGCAATGATTATACAGAAGACCAATCCTATTAAATTGAAGCAAAATGAGCAGCTGGGGGGGGAACTGTTCTGTAAACACAGACCTGTATCAGAATGGCAAGTAACCTATGCATTTCGGGAAAAAAGAAGGTTTCTATTGAAGGCATAAAACCTGGAAGGGAGAGGCACAGCTAAGCAGGGGAGAAGTTGTAAGTTGTAAGCCTAGGTCCTCAAACCCAAACCAATTCAGTCTCAATTCCTGGATTTTTCTGGTCTATAGGATGAGTTATGGGGATGGGGTGGTATTAACTGCCAGTCACTTTGTCATACAGGTAGTCCTCGCTGAACGACCACAATTGGGACCAGAGTTTTGGTTGCTAAGCAATGCGGTCATTAAGCGATTCCGATCTGATTTTACAACCATTTTTGAGGCAGACATTAAGCGAATCACATGGCCGTTAAGCAAACCACGTGGTTGTTAAGCGAATCATGCTGTTTCCTATTGATTTTGCTTGCTGGAAGCCAGCCAGGAAGGTCGAAATTGGTTATCTCATGACTGGGATGCTGTGATGGTCATAAATGTGAACCAGTTGCCAAGCGCCCATCACAATTATCTGACTGCAGAGGACACTGCAGTGGTCATAAGTGTGAGGACCAGTCACAAGCTGGATTTTTCAGTGCCATCATATGTCCAAACTGTCACTAAACAATTTGTCGTTAAGTGAGGACTACCTGTATAGCAGGGCATGCTCCATTAGGTTTATCCATGCACCTTCTCAAGGCCTCCAACAGAACACCACAGTTGTGCGTTGTCTACAAACATGCATGTACTTCCCTAAGCTTATTCTGATTGTGACTGCCTAAGAAGGGGCCAAAGATCTCTACCAAGACAGAAACCTCAGCTGCTTCCAAGCAGGAGGGAATTTTCAAAACTTCTGCAAAATTTTCAAAGAACTCTTAAGATGAAAAAAACTGATATACTTTTAGCCTTCCATTATTGATTTCGTTTGCCTTCCCACACAGTTATTTGAAGCTGGATGGATGAGACTTAGAGACAATCTGCTTTATTTTACAGGAAAGCTTTTAATGCTGTCATGTTAGCAACAACTTAAAAGAAAGAAAAATACTTTTAAAAGGTTCCATCTAAAATTCCTAACTACTGTTATGTATAACTCTTTAAGGAGAGGTGAGGGCATTCAAAATCATGCTTCGCCAGATACTTTTACCATCATAACATAAAATCTATTGCCTTTTAAACGTTAAAAATGAACTGCTAATTTCTATCTTGAAACTCTCTATAGCCAAGTGTTTGACAAAAGCTGCGGAAAGGAACAAAATTAGCTCACATCCAGTTATTAGTATTAAAAGCAGCAACCAATTTGAAGCAAAGAGCCATCTGAAATAACAGCAAATGAAATGCAAATGTTCAGGAGAAAATTTCAAAGCCTTGAAGCTTCTAGGGAGATTAATAGGAAGCTGCGTTCATGGAACTAAACAAGCGTCCATTTAACTAGAGAGAAGACCATGTCTGAACTTGGCTTTTAAAGCATCTCAATCCATCAGGCTAGAAACTGGGAGACCGTGAGTTCTACTCCCGCCTTAGGCACAAAGCCAGCTGGCTGACCTTGGGCCAGTCCCTCCCGCTCAGCCCTAGGAAGGAGGCAATGGCAAACCACTTCCAAAAACCTTGCCAAGAAAATTACAGGGACTTCTCCAGGCAGTCTGTGAGAATCGGACACAATTGAATGGATTAAAAAAAAAGTATAAAAAGGATTTTGGCGTAATATTAAAAACAAGCACTTCTTATCTGCAAACTTTGGAAACGTCTAACATTTTTAAAGCTGATGCTGGACTTGGAGAACCATTTACTCATCAAACTTTACAAACCAGATTGACAGCAAATCACAGAATCAGAAGAGCTGCTGAATCTATTATGTCCAAACTTCTGGCGAGGACAGGAACCTAAGGCTTTGCCAACAGACGCTTATCCAGAACACATCCAGGGAGGGGATCCTACCACCTTTCTAGGCAATCAACGCCTCTACCAAATTGATCTTCCTGTTTCTGAACAGGGCCAGAGCTTAACTCTGCCCCAGACAGACCGGGTACGTAACTTGGGGGTCCTCCTGGACTCGTGACTCCTGCTCAAAGAGCAGGTGGCAGTTGCGGCCAGGAGGGCCTTTGCACATTTTTGGGTGGTGTGCCAGCTACGCCCACTCCTGGACCGAGATGCCCTCCAAACAGTCATTCATGCCCTGGTCATCTCCCATATAGACTACTGTAATGCGCTTTACATGGGGCTACCCTTGAAAAGTATCCGGAAGCTTCAACTGGTACAGAATGCGGCCACGCGGGCAATTTTAGGTGCTTCAAGATCAGCACACGTAACACCTTTGCTGCGCGAGCTGCGCTGGGTGCCAGTTTGCTTCTGGGTCCAATTCAAGGTGTTGGTTATCACCTTTAAAGCCCTCCAGGGCATTGGAGCGGGCTACCTGAGGGACCGTCTCACCCGTTACATCGACCCTTCTCACCCGGTCAGCAGAGAGGGCGTGCTGCGGACCCCGTCTGCACGAGAATTCCACCTGGCGGGGTCCAGGAGGCGGGCCTTCTCTGCAGCAGCTCCCGCCCTTTGGAACACCCTTCCCCCAGAAGTGAGGTTAGCCCCCTCTCTCCTGGACTTCAGGAAAAAACTTAAACCTGGTTTCGCCACCAGGCTTGGAGTGGGGAGAGGAATAGCCATTCTTGGGGTTGGCTGGTTCCCTAGTCCAGCCTTTGACCGGCCTTACTGGCTTACGAGCTGAACTAGATCTGCCGTTACTTGGGTTTGATTATATTTTTTAATATATTTATTAATAGTATTATTTATGATTTTTATTGAATTTTCAAACTGTTTTTATTGTGAACCGCCCAGGGTCCCTCCTTGGTAGGGAGATGGGTGGTGATAAAAATGTGACAAACAAACAAACAACTCATTTCCATTCTGAGTCCTGAACCGCCTTCGTTTTTCTGTAGTTTCTCCAGCTAGTTTCTCATTGAGCGTAACGTAGGTCAGTGCTTCTCAACCTTGGCCGCTTTGAGATGTGTGGACTTCAACTCCCAGAATTCCCCAGCCCAGGGTATTCTGGGAGATGGAGTCCACACATCTTAAAGCTGCCAAAGTTGTAAAACACTGACCTAGGATGTCTGTTCGGAAGTCCTTCCTTGGTTTTTATTAGACTTCTGGCATATGCAACTTAGCTCCTCTTTCCAGCAAACTTCACAGACTTAAGTGGAAGTAACTGATCAAGGTCTTGGGGCTGCAGCCATCAGCTTAATTCTACGCTACAGCAAAGCAGAGAAGCCAGGAGTTAACCGAAGGAATATAAAAAGGAGAGGATTTGGATCAGAGAGCAAAAAAGCTCTGTCGGATGAATCCAAAATGTCACCAAGAGTTATATTCTCATGGTCCTAGAATGTGTATTTAAAATTTAGTATTGAGCTTCAATTTTTAGGAGCATCCTTAGATTACTTTCAATTAGGGTTACCAGTTAAAGGTAATGATTGACAGAATTGGCATGAAAAAGGAGGCGTATGCAGCCTCGGCTATTTCTTGATTCCCCCATCTTCAAGTACTAGGCATCCAGCAGCTTTTGTGATTTTGGGCAAATCATTCTCTTCTAGCCTGCAAGAATCAATCCACCTATGTCTCACTGGAGAACAGGCAAGGCACCACAAAGGAAGTAAGGCAGTTGCCAAATTTTCGTTCATTTTCAGAAACTGAGAACAACTATGGATGTAATGCTCCTGCGTTTCTCAAGACAAGCCAGTAATTTGTCCTATTTTCTATTTAAATCTCAGGTGTTAGCAGGACAAAGATCTTCTCTTTCCAAGAATGTGAGGGGGGTAGCAAGCGGCAAAAAACTCAAGAGCTCAGCCCAAACTGTCATTCTGGATTGTAATCAACCCAAAAAACCCCCCCACAAAACCCAGCTCCACAAGGACCAAAGCCTATTTTAGCATTCATTTAGCAGCTTCAGCTGTGTGCAATTAGGACTTTGGTATTAAATGTTAGAGGATGAAATAATGAGGCACTTAAAAAATAATCTGTGCTCCACTGGGCCATGCTCGGCGCAGATCCGGCCAGATAATTTGTTATGGCAAAAGTAGGTTTTCCATTGAAGTCACAGCCACTGTCCTCAGCCGGCTGACTCCTTGGAAGTGTCAACAGCTTCTTCCTCAAAAGGTGGCAGCTCTGCAGTTGGGTGAAACTCTTGGTGAAAACCATTTGGCGATACTAGAACATGAGGGCATCCCCGGGCCACGATTTCCAAACCAGCTGACAAAATCTCCTGGAACTCGACTTCACAGAAACCAGTGGGATTTGTAAGGACTCTCCAGCCTTTTAACACACCCTTGACTCCTTCGTCGAGAGCGGTGTTTCTCAACCTTAGCAACTCAAAGATGTGTGGACTTCAACTCCCAGAATTCCCCAGCCAGTATATCGAGGTCCACATATCTCATGTTGCCTGGGTTGAGAAACGCTGCTCTAGAGTTTGGACGCCCAGTTACTCCCTTAGTCAGCATCTCATCTCTCCAATAACGTCTGCCTCTGATACAAAGCCCGCAGAATGTTCCTCTTAGCTCATATTTGATGCAGAAACTGGACAGGTGAGCTGTTCCTACATCAGGTCCTTGAAACTTAGAATTATCCTCTCTGATCATTCACAGAAATAAGTTTCCTCGGCCTCGCAATTTTGCCTCTAAGCAACAATAAAGATTTGATACGAGCTTTGCAAAGGGTGTATGTAATGTATGTGTGTGTGCATATAACATAGGAAAAGTAGGGCACTGCTGAGCCACCCAGCCTGGACTGAGCCCACAGGACGTTCCTCTCTAGCCCGGGGGCTGTTCTCCCCAGCCTTTTCCTGCCAAGGAAGGCGTACGTAGAGGACAGATTGCTTTGTTCCTCTCCTGGCAGCTCAGTGCAGTTCTGCGCTAGGTACGAAAAAAAGGAGGCCCCTTTTCAGGACAGAGCGCTGATGTTTTTTAAAAGACCTCTGGGAAGGGGGGAATTCAGAGAAAGGAGAGAATTTGGAGTTTGGAAAGACACTATTTTTTTCTCCACACATGTGGGGGGGGGGCAGGGGGATTGTTTATACTGGGGTATAGATAAGCATTAGCTCAATGCAAATATAGAAAAGGATGGTTTGGGGCGGGGAAGGCGGGGAAGAGGAAGAGAGGCCAGGGTCATTTCTAAGCACCTGTTTGAAAATTCGGTCCTAAAGCTACCTAGGAGAGAGACATTGTCACAAGCATGCAGTGTGCTGGACTTTTCTGAAAAGAAGGGGGAAAGAGATCCTGTATGAATAAATGTGGGAGAGGGGTGGTGTAATGGTATGGGGGAAAGACCCTGAGAGACGGGGCAAAGAGATGCCGCCTAGGAAACGGTCAGATAAGAGAGGGAGCATAGCCCGCAGCTGCATAATGGGCGGAGGAAGAGACTCAGGAGGGACCCTCCCTGGTTTCTTGGGTTATAAAGGGGATGAGATTTGTACTTTCAGACTTGCAAGATTCTGTTAATGTAGCTTTACAATAAAGTGGAATTAGCTCACCTGGTTGTAATTCCTATCTGGTCTACCTAGTAAGGCTAACAGGAGGGAGGAATACATTTAAGACAGAAGGAAAATGAATGGATTAATGCACTGGCATTACCCAGCACCTCTATGCAGCCCCAACTCCACCTATAACAGAGGATCTCCAAGGGATACCCCTCCAGGTATGACACACACACAAAAAGGCATTCGCAAGACCAAATCTAGGGAGCCCCAAAGTAGGGGGGCAAGTGCATTAGCTCAATTTAGATCAAACAGTTCATTCTCTTAACTAACGGAGAGTTTTTGTATCTGGAAGTCGTGTTTCCGAGAAGATTTTATGAAACGGACACTAATTCAAGGAAGGGCACATTCTTACATACAATATTTTACTGAAATTAAACTTGCAAAGGAGGGTGACATACCGAAGTAAGCTACCGGGATACATTTTAAAATACATATTCTGTGTGAAAACACAGTCCTGAATGGTCCTTTTGGTCTCAGTTATGACCACTAAAACGTGATTTGGGTAAGGAAAAAAGAAAGGAAGGATATTCAAGTATAAAACTTGTACTCTTTTAATAAAGAGACTGTTAGTTTATAAATGTTCTGAAAACACATGGCTAGAAAAAAAAAAAGGAACATAACAGATAAAAACTTGCACATTGTTAAACATCAAAATAAAACAATGAGAACTTTATATTTTTAAAACTGAAATGAATTTTAATACAAAAATGAGACTAACATTTTACAACACTTACAGGCAAACAAGAGTATTTATATTTAGGGAAGTCAAAGAATGTTACAATTTAAGAAGGTGAAATGTTACAAGCTTACACACCAAAAATTAAAAAAATGAAAATTAAATTAAAAATGAAATGGTTACCAAGATAATGCAGGTCAAGGGATCAAAGGTGAAGGGTCACACATTATTAAAAAGAAATCCAAAATGGCGGCTGCATCAAGATCTCTGCAAAACAAAGGAGCTACAATAAGTAAAAAACTAAACATCTTGCACAGATTCAAATTTACTACAAATGAATTTAAAACAATGCAATCAGTTAAGAGACATCAGTATATACAGTCACCTTCCACTTCAACCATCAGCAACTTAAGGAAAAATTATGTAGAAAAGTTAATGGGGGAAAGGGTGAGAAAAGCATCCTATCACAAAAATTGATTTTGCTATTGTCTTTGAATTAAAATCCTGGAAAAATAATGTTATGCAGACCAACTAGAGCATGGCTCAAATACCTGATTTTTATTAGCTGAACCTACATTTTAACTGTGCTGAAAAATAAATATTGCTAAACCATGTATTTAGAATTTGGGCTCACTCATCACATAATGCCATGTTAGGTTGAACAAAATGTATTTGGTTCCTAAATGATGATTCACAAATCACAATGGCTGGATTCAAACATCCCAGTAAACCAGAAATAAACTAACCACTTTATGGCTTAGTGCCATGTGTGAACTCCGCTCCGCTAGACCAGTTTTTCCTTTAAAAAGAAACCCAGTATCCACTGGATATTTGATCCGGCTGCTTTCAACATAGCAAACGTTATCAATGCCAACATAAATTATAAATTAGTGCTTAAGTACCAATTTAACTCTACAATAAAATGGTCTTAAAAATTGTGATTACTATTAAGGCATCTAAGTGATTGAAATTCTGCTGCTGGAGAAGGGAGTCGTTGCTACATACTCCGGTGCGTCTCAGAGAGGTAACCAAATCATTCTGAAATTAGAAACGTTTCACTCACTGTTCTCCATTGGCTATATGTTTATATTCCATAAAAGCCAAGTCCTAGAGTCATTTATCAGACTGGAGAAGAGGAAAAAAGAACTTCGGCTGAGCCAAAATGATAAATAACTGTTAGGTACGTTGCCCCTCAAACGAATGGGAAAATGCTTCTTATGAAGTACGTACCTCGCGTGCGTAGATTTAATGCTTAGAAAAAAGGAGAGCCCCACAGAGGCAAAAGCACCCATTTTAAGTAAATACCAAAGCTCATCAACAACTAATACAGTATATCATCAGAGAATCAGGTTTGTGGTGCACAAGCCCTTTAGTAGCACGGGCTCAGGGAAACGGATTAAGAATTGCACAGTCAAGACACTTAGATGAGGCGAGGCGAGGCGAGGCAAACAAGTTTCCAAAAACGAAACAAAAGCACACGTTGAATTCACAGCTTGCAAAATCAGAGAGCTGGAAGGCACCTCAGAGGTCATCAAGTCCAACCCCCTGCTCAGTGCAGCATCCACTACACCTGAAGAAGGTGAACCCTTTCGACGTGGCAGCCTGTTCCACTGGCTGACAGCTCATACGGTCAAGAAGGGCACCCCGGCTATCTAGCTTAAACATGCTTTCCTTTTCGTTTTAAGCCACGGGTTCTGATCCTGCCTTCTGGGGCAACAGAGGAGAAGCCCGCCACCGCTTTCATTTTACAGTCTTTCGGGTACTTATGACAAGTTCATGGCACAAAGCAAACCCAATCCAATCACCGATGTGCTTCTCCCAACATGAAGGCATCACGCTGGGCTTCGGAGGCATGCCCTGCTCTCTTCTGCGGCACTACCTGGGAACGTGCGCACAGGGGTGTTGTGTCCGGGTGTCACGACTCAGACTTAATGCAGAACATCCCTTCCACCTGGGGTCACCCTCCTCCTGAGTCCGGAGTCAAAGATTACGCTGAAATTTCCTCCACAAAACGTCCACCCCTTCAGGATCACAGACTGTAATTCAGATGAGAGCAAGGCCCATTCCAGGCCCCGCGTGACACCTCCATCTTGGGACAAGTGATGCCATGGTGACCAGAGATGGCCCATTTTTTTTTGTATTATTAGCCTCAGCAATGTTACTGTCCATTGAAAATGGCTTTGCTTGGGTTCTTCCATCTCAACAGCCTCAAAACTCAAGTGATGTGTTCCTTACTGACAAGCCATCTGGCAGAAGACTACGACCGGGAGGTGGGAAGCAGAAACCGACTCCTTGGCCTACATTCTGCCACCTAACCTATATTCTAACCACCTGCCTATATGCTACCAGCCCACTGAGGATCAAAATAACGTGACCGACATCAGACAAGGGCCAATTTCGAAAGCAGTCCATTTAGACGTGTTAGAAATCCTACACGACCGCTTTCTAGACCCAGGTTATGCAAGTGCAACCATGCCCAGCCATGGCACGTGCAAGGGGGCAAGCACGCCACGGTCACCGCCGATATCCCCTCTCTCGATTTTGTGGCTGGGTCCAAGTGGGCAGCCCTATAAGTTGAAATTATAAATGGCAATTATAAACGCGACCTCTCTCAAAATAACAATTACCTTACACCTGCACCGATAGGCGCACTCCTTGTATAGAATCATCATTCCCAAGAGGACAGGAGGCCTCGCTGCAGGGAGAGAGCCGGGCACAGGGGCAGGGGGAGATTCCCGGTGCAAGAGTGACAGTCCCCAACACGTCCCAATGATGGACAGATCATCCGCCATCGCTACATCCTCATTTACGTTTCTTATGGCAATTGCTATACTGGCTCTTTTAATTTCGGCCAGCCACAATTTATCCCCATTCTCTCGACCAAGGCTAAAATTTCCAGATGTGTTTTGAAAAAGATCAGCCCCCCACCACCCAAAGCCCAGCAGCCTAAGCCCTGTTCTTTCCTTAGATTAGATTCTGTTAAGATCACTCGGAGCACTGGAAAGCCACGTGCCAGTTTCTCGGAGAAGCCTGTCTGCCGTCAAATGAGACGGGGCGCCACACACATCTCCCCTCCCCTCTGTGACCAGCCCCCGGAAGAGGAACTTAAACCCTCCATCATTTCATTTCTACAAGAACCCTCATCTCATATTGCAGCTGTCATATGTATCCACGCTGGGAGGCACGCAAGCCATTTTAAACGTTACAGAAAGGAAGAATCAATATCCCATCACGGTGTCAGTGTGAGGCACGCAATCTTTTAGAGGCACTGTTGTTTGCATTGTTCGAGTCTTTGAAGGGGAGCTAAGAAATTAGACAAGCTGGATCAGCAAGGTGAAGTCGGATTCAGATCAGAATCCGCCGTGTCACCTTGGGGAGTCCAGGGGGAGTGTGAAACGCTCCGTATGGGGCAGCTTTAAGCTGGTACCATCCCCCTAGTAACCCTCGACACAGTTAGAAAGCCAATATATTAATTACTTGAAAATATAAATTAAGGCCGAATAAGCTCGGAACACAAAAAGGTTCTTCCTGTAGGGTGTTTGGGCTACAATTCAAGAAAAAAATCCCTTTGTTACTTATAAAACACCCTTACGTGCCTGCACATGCAGGATGCTGTAGGCGACTGAAGAAATCAAATGCAAAACAAGGCATTTTAAAAGCCATTAAAAGCCATTTTAAAACAATCTCTAACATTCCATTTCGGAGCGTGGCAGGAACCCAATTTCAGGGCTCCTGGATAAAATGGGTCCCCTCCATTCCTTTCCACCAGCCTTTTTTTTGTGGGGGGGGACGGACAAAGACAGCCTTGTTGAATAATCCAGACATCTACTTTCATCAGATCACTCAACAGCATCTGATCCTGAGACATCATCCTTTGGACCAGTGTCTCTCAACCTTGGCAACTTGAAGATGTGTGGACTTCAACTCCCAGAATTCCCCAGCCAGCATGGCTGGCTGGGGCATTCTGGGCGTTGAAGTCCACACATCTTAAAGCTGCCCAGGTTGAGAAACAATGCTTTGGACTATCTCAAGTTCTCCTGGAGAGGTTACTTCTGCATCCCATCAAATCATGAATCGTATTTTGTTGGGAGATGAGGAAAGAATCCCCTGTGCCAGGACTCTGGCTTTGAAGCTTATGCTGTCTCTTCTCACGTATGCCATTTTTAAAGGCAAATACTTAACCCATCCAGTTGCTGTTTTTACCTCCCTGGCACTTTTATTATTGCATTAGTTTACCTGTCATCTTCTAGCAGTCACTACAGAGTCTAAAACAACAAGTACAAGGTATATGTCAAATTAATGTATGTATGTATGTATGCCTTCTGCAATGTGAGATGTTACCTGAAGGTGCTAGGCTTCCACACCCATAATTTCCAGCCAGCAGACTGTGATGGCTCAGGACTGTGAGAGCTGGGCTAAGAGGATGAAGAGCAGCAAGTTGGGGAATCACTGAACCACAGAGTTAGAAGAGGAGGTTGAGGCTACTGGGTTCAATCCCCTGCTCACTGCGAGAATCCAAGTTAACGCATCCTAGAGAACTGGTTGTTTAGTCCGTGCATCAACCAATCCAGTTAAGCAGACTTCCCCACCTCTCTGAGGAATTGGGTTACACTGTAAAACTGTGTTTACATTAGGAAGCTTCTTCCACATTCAGTCGGAATCTGCCTTGATGTAACTTAAATCTCCACTTTGGGACGGGGGAGGCCAGGTACTTCTTCTATGTGACATATTTTCAGATATTTACTTATCTGTTTATCAAATTTGTCACCGCCCATCTCCTCCGAACGGAGGGACTCTGGGCAGCTTACAGCATAAAACAATAACTATACAATAAAATTCCAATATAAAATATAGACTAGAACAATTTTAAAAACTACCAAATATAATAAAATCCCGATGGCTATGGTCTCATTCAATCCTTGCATAGGAGGGGCACTGAACGTTCCCAACTTTTTCAATCTCTCTTCACAAGTCTTATCTTCTGGTCGTCTTTATTGACCTTTTCTGAACCAAGGATAAGACAAGGTAAGACCTTTTGCATCTGAACAAATTTTCCTTCCCTATACACATTCAGCTTAAAACTCTCTGAATTGCTAAAAGCTGCAGTCCCAACTTATCTAAAGAAAATTCTGTCTCCTGCTGATCCTCGTTACTCTTCTTTGAATCTGTTCCAACGCCCCTGACTCCTCCTTAAAGTAGGGTGCCCATAACTGGACACGCATCGACAGGTGATCTGATTACAGCAGAAAATAGCAACATGTTAATGCAACAGCAGCAAGTATTACACCAATCTCATCATTCTGAGACTCATCATCTTAAGTGGCTCTTAAGGAATGGAACAATGGCTGACAAGCAGCCGCGTGGCCCGGTGTGGCCTGTTTCCTGGGTACCCCTTGACCAATCAAGCAGGTAAAAGGCCTGGGGGTGGTTCTGAGTGTTACATCTGCATTTCGTAGCTGTTCACTGGAACCCTCAACATGAGGTCCAAAGAGGTGTCCATGCGAGTGAAGGAGGCTGAGAAAACAAAATAAACCCATCAGAGAGAGAGCAAAGACATTGGGAGTGGCCAAGACAACAGTTTGGAACATCCTGAAAAAGAAGGAATTAACTGGCAAGCTCAGCAACAGCAAAAGGCCTGGAAGACCACGGAAGACAACTAAAGTGGATGACCGCAGAATTCTGCTCATGGTGAAGAGGAACCCTTTCACAACACCTAGCCTGGTCAAGAACGCTCTTGAGGAGGTAGGCATGTCATTGTCAACATCTACAGTCAAGAGACGGCTTTATGAATGTAAATTCAGAGGCTTCACCACAAGGTGCAAACCACTGGTAACACTCAAGAACAGAAAGGCCAGATTCGACTTGGCCAGCAAACACCTAAAAAGCCTGCCCAGTTCTGGCATAAGATTCTTTGGACTGATGAAGCCAAGATTAACTTGCACCAGAATGATGGGAAGAGAAGAGTATGGCGAAGGAAAGGAACAGCTCATGATCCAAAGCATACCACATCATCCGTCAAACATGGTGGAGGCAGTGATATGGCATGGGCATGTATGGCTGCCAACGGAACCGGGTCACTGGTGTTTACTGATGACCTGACTGCTGATAAAAGCAGCAGGATGAATTCTGAAGTGTACAGGGCTATGCTTTCTGCTCAGATTCAGCCACATGCTGCCAAACTGGTAGGACGCCGCTTCATCTTGCAGATGGATGACCCAAAACATACAGCAAAAGCTACCCAAGAGTTTCTCAAGGCAAAGAAGTGGGATGTTCTTCAACAGCCAAGTCAGTCACCTGATCTCAACCCAACAGAGCATGCTTTTCACTTACTGAAGACAAGACTGAAGGCAGAAAGACCCACAAACAAGCAGCAGCTGAAGGCAGCTGCAGTAAAGGCCTGGCAAAGCATCTAGAGGGAGGAAACTCAGCATTTGGTCATGCCCATGGGTTCCAGACTTCAGGCAGTCATTGACTGCAAAGGATTTTCATCCAGGTATTAAAGGTGATCCTTATGTTTGTAATGGTGTTGGTTTGTTCCATTACTTATGAGCCACCAACGATGGGGGTGTGTTTATGCCACTGGCTGTACTTCCTGAATGGTTAGTGCTCCACTTTTGTCAACCCCCTTGAATTACAGCAGAAAGTCTTGACTTTGCTCCCATCTGGGTCTGTTTCCTTTCAACTTCAATGTGGTGGTGTACAGGGGCCAAATGCCAAAACAGTTATCCTTGTTCCAATATTCCTGGTCCTGACTGTATGCAAAATATTCAAGAGAGCCAGCATGGTGTAGATGTTAAGGTGCTGGACTAGCAGCAGGAAGACCTGGGTTCCAGCCCTCCCCTCGGTATGGAAGCCGGCTGTTTGACCCTCGGCAGTCACTCCCTCTCAGCCCAAACTAGTGTCAGGCTCTGTGACAAACTGGCCGAAAAACAAAAAAACCTTGTCACATCAGGGTTAGATAAGCTTCACTGGAAGAACAAGGTGAATGCAGTACAAAGCAAACGAACCCTGCAATTAGGTAGGACAAATGCTGAGAACAACATGGAGAATATTCAGATTTGCGGGAATTTAAAAGGAAATGCAAGGACCATGTTCGTACATGTGCAGACACTGAAAATATTAATTCATCTCAATGTGAGTTACAGCTTTTGAAATTAATATAATTATAATACTATTATAATGTTCTGTTTTAAACACTTTCAGATTGGACGTTGCTAGATAAGTTCTGTAATCCTATTGATTTCACTTGTTTAGATGTTATTTTTATGGTCTTACGGCTCTGCTGGTTTTAAATTATTTTATGCCCGCTGGCATTCTTCTTTCTATAGCTTTGGTTCTTCCTATGATTATATACTTCTTTTATGGTTATTTCTAAAAATATAATTTCTGAAATCATCTTTCAATGGGCAATTGTATTTCAACTCGTGACGGAAGCCACCTTAGGAAGGCATTTGCCTTAAAGGGGGGCTTATAAATATTTAAAGAAATAGGATAGCTACTGGAATACAAGACCATTTAAAAGATGTATATTAATTGCGCTTGGCTCAAAAGGAGGCGGCCACATTTTTATATTATGCTTTTACAAATGGAACATGAATGATCAAGCAATAATCTATAAATAGCTTGAGAGAAGACAGCCAAGTTCGTCAGCAGCCACAGACAAAAGCCTCAAACAGGCTAAGTCCGCTAAGGATGAAGCCAACTCGTAATTGACATGGACCTCTTCTGCAATCATAACTAAGTTACTATGGTCTAAGCCAGTGTTTCTCAACCGTGGCAACTTTAAGGCAGGTGTTCTTCAGCTCCCAGCATGCTGGCTGGGGAATTCTGGGAGCTGAAGAACACCTGCCTTAAAGTTGCCACGGTTGAGAAACACTGGTCTAAGCTTTCTATCCTACTGGCATAAAAAAAACCCAAAACTTTATTTTAGAAAAGGCTGTGAAACCTTTTAATTTCCCCCAATTGTATATCAGTGATTCACTGTGGTATCCTAAGCTGGAGGATGCCACTAGATTCTGGCCTTGCTCCTTTGTCTTGTATACTTTGAATGACCATAGCTAGGTACAAACCAAGAGCTGTAGTCCTTAAAATATCAGGAGTTAAAACAAACTCATGTATTAAGCATTGTATTTTCTCCCATCTGTTCCCCAGTTTTTGTCCCATAACTAACCTCGCATGGGGAAAAATAGGGTTTGGGTATCCTGTTATCTGGATTCTTCTTTTCTTCTACATCTAAGGTAGCGACTGCTTTCCGTAAGCAATCAGGTGAGTTTACTTGAATGTTTAATTCATAAAAATCACTTAGGTTTGAAAATTAATTACAATTTCCCATACTTCTGTTCCTGCAGCAATACGTAAACACCTCCAAACGTACTAGCAGGAAAAAAAAAAATTGGCAAAGAGGCAGTAATAAGCGCTGCATTTTCAAAATGTTTATCCTGCCTTTCTGCAGGGCAGAAGCAGCAATTAACTAGTGCTGCGTCTAAAATGTTCATCCAGTGAAAATCAGCATTCAAGAAAATGTTCTGCGAAATGCATTATGGGCCCGTAATACTTCACACGGTATTTCACCATTTTCCGAAGTCATTTGAAACACTCTCGTGTAAGGGGCAAAAATAAAAGCACAGATAAACTGGCGCACTTATCAAATGAACTGGGAATAAAGAATATTACATTTCCTAAGTTGCTGAAATGCGGCCTTTCCCATCTTCCTTTGTGCGCTTCCAAAGGGGACATTTTCACACAGGAAACAAAGGCATCATGATCGCGCAGGAGAAAAGAAGGAAAAAATTGCACAAAGAGCCCATCAAAGAATACCCAGTAATTGATTTCTGAGAAGAAAAGGCAAAGTTTCTAAATATACCACAAGTACAGAAAGCAGAAAGTAAGTGGCTCCTGCCAAAACAGATGAAAAAAGGATACCTGTTTACAGACACCTGCTAAAAGGGGCCTCTCCAGAGAGATCTTAACGCTTCTTAAAACAGCCAGAGTGACCCAAGCCATCGCAGTGACTGAGTTATATTGAAGTTAAAATATCCATCAATTCTCAGGAGGAGGATTACAGCCCAGGGACCACAACTCGTGAGGCTGTACCAGCCATCCCTTGCCAAACCCGTTCCTTCTGTGCCAGAAAGGCAGAATGAAAAGGGAGACCTCTCTCTCCTGGGATGAAAGTGTTGGAAAAGCCCCATTGCAGCTGCAGCTGATATTCAGGGCAAGCTACTTCTTGGACCCTAGAAAGCAGCTGCTAATACTGAGGATTAGTAGCCACTGACTAACAGCCTCTTTACGCACCATAATGAGCGAAGTCCCCTTGCCACAGCAAAAGCCCTATTTATCTATGTCCCTCGTGAAGACTTTTTTTTAACAACCGTCCCAAAAGTCAAGATGGCGGCTGTGGCAATGCAATTAAAGCTCTTCCCTTTTTTTATGCACATCAGACATAAAAAATTAGCAGAGCTTCAATCGCCCTGTCATAATGGTAATAATAAATTAAACCTGTGTGCCACCCGACTCCCAACGACTCTGGGAGGCTCAAACAAAGAAATTACAATAAAACATAAAAATGGCGACCATCTTGACTTTCAGGCACCCCTAATAACTGCCCTGAATATCCAACCATTTAATAACAGGATAACTCTGGGTTCGATTCAGTTGAAAGGAAAATATATATATCCAGGCCCTCAGATGCACATCAGTTTCTATGTCTATCACGCTCCCCCTTGCTTGCCTTTTTCTTAAGATATAAAGTCCCTTGTTGCCTTTTCTCTTTGGAAAAAAGGGCAACCCTTTCCTCACTTGGACGACCTTTTTATTCCTACATCTTCTCTAGAACCAAACCAACAATACCTTTGCAGGAACAATGTGACTAAGAACACCTCCTATGTATAGGCCACACACTGCAAACACCGTCTATATTTTGCCCCCACAGGCTAACACAGCTCTCCTCTGGCAGTGTCCACAAGAAGCTCTATGACCTTGGGTGAGTCTTGACCTGGGAATGGAGTGGAGAATGAAAAGACTAGCCAGAAAATTAAGACTAAATCAGAGCCCCAGCCCCCCAAAAAGTTACTGTAGGAAACGGAGGGAGCAGTGGAAGACGCAAGCAGATTCTTGAAGCAAAACAGAGGCAGTGCTACAGATTTTGAGGAGCAAAACATATAATTTACCCACGGAAAAAGCATTTCAGAGGCCGCTCCCTCAAAGAAAGTAGTTCCCTCGCTCAAAACACCTTCACAAAACATGTGGTCCTTTCAGTTCAAAGAGAGAAGTTCTTGGTGCCCCAACCCTTCTCAGCTTTCCCCTGCAACGGTGGCCAAGGTGAGGAGTTTCCACATACATCCACCATCCAAAGCATAGCCTTTGTCTAATGCATCCCTTTGGAAGGAAAGAGAAGACATGGAAGACCAGCAGCAAAGCGGATGGACTCCGTCACAATGGCGGTGGGTGCACCACTGGAAGACCCGAAGACCAGGTTAGGGACAGATCATCAGGGAGAACATCTATCGATGTAGTTGCGAAGAGCCAACACCGACTTGATGGCACATACAGTGATCAATCAATCAACCAATGTGTCCTTTCTCCCTGAAGATGATGGTATTGCCCATATTTTAGAATGGGGAAAAGTTGTAAGGTGCTCTAAGATACATGATGAACAGACCCATCGTCAAGGCTGCTTTCTGAAGACGTGTGTCGGCTCTCTTCTGGCAACATACCACAGTGCCTGGGAAGACCACTTTTAAAAAATCACATGTTTCAGATTAGCCCCAAGCACTCAACAGACCCTTTTCACAATCCAGGTTTTACAGTGAGCTCATATAGAAAGGGACTATCCTTTCCTGCCCAGGTATTCAAAATGCAAGCCCACAATTTTACAAATTGTTTATGTTGTCAAGAGCTCTTTGTTACATGGATGAACATAAGTGTATTCCAGATGCACTCAGTGGAAGAAATAGCAGAGAAATACCATCAAATGACTGTTTCTTGGGAGATCGATCCCATTTTTAAGCCAATCAGTGGAAAGTGAAATATTTCCTTGCTCTTCCATTAAGAGTTTGAGGGATTTCCATCAGCTGGAATAATGAAATTAAGAGGGAGACAGAAACGCTGCTAACGAAGAAAGAGAGACCATTACAGCAGGGTTTCTCAGCCAGGGTTCCATGGCGCCCTAGGGTTCCGAGAGAGGTCACTAGGTGTTCCCTGGAAGATCACAGTTTATTTAAAAAAATATTTCAAGTTCAGGCAACTTCACATTAAAGAGGTACGTTTCATTCTTTATTTTTAATTTAAGAGCACCGTTAATGCATATATACATGTCTACCCATGAAACAAGCAGAGTAATTTTGTAACTTGTGGCTTACACGCACAACTTGTGCAGGGGTTCCCCAAGGCCTGAAAAATATTTCAAGGGTTCCTCCAGGGTCAGAAGGTTGAGAAAGGCTGCATTACAGACACGATGCACATACCTCAAAAAAACCTCAACGCTGTAAAGTTAAGAAGTGCAAGAATACCTCTAGATACACCAACAAAATCTGTAGCGTTAAAGCAAGGACATTCAGTGAAATCACACCACTGAACTTGTGTCTCAGAGAGGCACAAATGGACAGTGTTCACCTTCAACCTGTGTTTTATTCACATTTCAACTGTGCACAGAAAGGCCTATAGCCCAATTATCTCAAGTTCTTTTTCAGAACCCCAACGTCACAGAAAGAAGTATACAGAAATATTAAGGACAACACACAGCCTACCTAGCAAGGGAACGCACACCTTCTGGGAGTAAGAGGCTGCTACCGTGCTGGCATTTAGCTGCAATAATCAGCGGCTAGTTCATCCTCTCCCATCCTGGCGCCCTCCAGAATTTTTTCAATTCAACTCCCAGAACTCTTAACAGACACAGGCATGGTGGTGCATGTAAATCATTTTTAATTTACATACTTTGGGGTGAGGAGAAGCATGGATATTGGGTAGTGTCCTGGTTAGGCAAACTGCAGTTTTCGTATCTAAGTAGCTGTACTAAATTTAATCATCTCTTAGTAGAGCATGCCACGGGCAACTCTAAAATTGGCCTTCCAGTTTTTCCAAAATGAGCAGATGATGGAAGTCTCACTCATTAAACCGGGAGATTTATTGGGACCCATGGGGGAAAGAGCCCACACTCGGAACATAGCTTTGCCTACTTTTGTAAACCAAACTACCATTGGATTTGAGCACAACGGCTATTAAATTACTTTTTCAGAGGAGTCTATTAGGATCCACCACTCATTCTGTGACACCTTCTCCTTAAACTGGAAAGGATTTGCTCCCAATCTGGTTCGGGGGATTCAGGTGTTCACTCTACCCACCGTCTTGGCCTGAAAAACAAGGCCTTTCCTTAGTCTTCCCCGTGATACAGTAGGGCCAAAACCATGAAATAGGTAAAGGTAAAGGTTTCCCTTGACGTAAAGTCCAGTCGAATCCGACTCTAGGGGGCGGTGCTCATCTCCGTTTCTAAGCCTTGGAGCCGGCGTTGTCATAGACACTTCTGGGTCATGTGGCCAGCATGACGACACAGAACGCCGTTACCTTCCCGCCGAAGCGGTACCTATTGATCTACTCACATTTGCATGTTTTCGAACTGCTAGGTGAGCAGGAGCTGGGACGAGCAACGGGAGCTCACCCCGCCGCGCGGTTTCGAACCGCCGACCTTCCGATCAACAGCTCAGCGGTTTAACCCGCAGCGCCACCGCGTCCCTACTAAACCATGAAATACTTCTCACTAAAATGCAGCTAAATCAATCTCCTCAACTTCATTTCTAAGCCCCCTGAAATATTCATCTACTACAATTAGGCAGTTCTAAGAATATTAATTTACTGGACGGTGCTTTTAAATATTTTAAACACTCGTTTAAAGATCTGTAAAAATGTGACTCATTTCCATGTGCCAGATTGTACTAATTGTGCTGGCCTATGGCTTAAAATAATTCTGAAGGATGATAAGCTCTGCTGCCATTTTTCCTCGCAAGGGAAATTCGGCCCTGCTCTATTCAATTTCTCTGCAGGTTTACCGGTCACAACTGCGTGCAGTTCCAAAGCTGACTCTGCCACCCTATGAATTTAGCAACCATGGACGAAACTGTGCATCAGACAACGGCAACTTCCAATTCCACACCCTATAAATTTAATCCCCAACCTCCAGGATGGGCAGAAACACAGGACGGCCAATACCCACCCATTTCGCATTAGCCGAGGGACAAAGCATGGTGTCTGGGGAAGGAGAATTTCGTTCAGCCGCACGCTAAGACCCAAGGCTCACGCGGTGGGCGTGGAGTAACTCCCCATTACTCAGCAGCATGTCAGAATGAGAAGAGTGACTCATGTCGGCGTTCGTGGCAAGGACCAGCCAGCAGGCTGCTGTGCCAGAAAGATCCACTCAGCTTTCAGCGAGGGTCGTGCAAGTATGCACAAGGCAGTCAATAATTTTGGGTTTGATGGATAGACACCTTGAAACAAAATTCGGGATTCTGTTCTTGTCTACGATCAGGGCGGCACAACTTTTGTGTGTGCAAAGTGGAGGGACTTACAAATTCCTACAGTGGAAGGACGGATGGCGAAATTAATGGGACTGGCAGAGATGACGAAACTGACAGCGTTGGTTAGAGAAAATAATGCGGCTGGATTTGTTTCCACGCGGAAGCCGCTTTGGATCTTTTTGCTTGTACCTGGAAAAAATTAAGTCTTGATTTTGGGTTTTGGTGATTAGGTTGTTACAGATTTAGAAATAACGCTTATTATGGCTAGAATTAGAGGTTAATGTATTATGTATCTATATCTGTGCTGGAGAAGGTTGGAAGTCATTCTTTCTGTATTTCTAATTACTTCTGCACTTTTTAGTTTGTCTTTTTTCTTTTAATCTCTCTTTAATTGTTTCTGTATTTTGTATTTTATCTATACTTTGAAACTTTAATAAAGTCTTTTTTTAAAAGGGGGGGTAGTCCAGTATTTTCTGCAACCTCAAGGAATGATTTGCTATTTTTAAAAATATTTTTTTAAAATGTATATTTAATTTTTTTTTTTTTTTTTTAAAGCAGCAAAGGCATCTAAGCAGTAACATCAGAGGTTTTAGGTTACATGTTTGACACTACTTCTCTGTCCCTCAGTGATTTTAATGCTCATGGTGATAACCCCTCTGTAATCCAGCCGCTTTCCAATTTCTCTCGTTGGCCTCTTTCTTTTATCTATGGATTTACAACAGCAGCTTCCACTGTATTGTCCTGGACGTCCTTGTTAGGACTTCCACTAGGCATGGCCGAAGTTCACTGCAGGACTGCCACATTCAGTCCTCCAGCATTGCTCACCAGCTACTCCGATTCTGCCTCCTGTTCCTTCCACCACCTTCCATACACCGACCCAGTGCCACTGCTTTGTCTCGCGTTTACGGCCTGCCCTGTTCCTCAAGCTCTTCACCACCATTGTCCTCTTACAGTCAAAGTTTCTGCCACCAACCGCCACCGTTCTACACCTTGACCAGCCCTTGTCCAGTGGTCTCCCCTTCTCCCTCTCCGCCAATGAGCTGATGGTGATACCGGCCTAAGTACGAGTTCTAGGTTTCAGCTCTCTCCCCTCTGCCAGCTCTTACCATTTGGAGCTATCAGACCGAAGGTCTGTAAATTGACCTCTTTCTGCCATTTTTGATGCCATTTACTGCTGTCTTCTGTTTTGTCCCCTTCTTGTGATAGATTTGTGGTTTTTCTTCTCTGCTGGTTCTCTCCCGATCTTACTGTTTGTTCAGTGTTTCCATATGGCAAAAGTCTGGCCCTTAGTTATTCTCCATCGCCTGCCCCAGCTCACTCTGTCCCGTCAAATGTTTTTCTGCCCCATCTATACCTAATAATTTAAACCACAAAAACTTTCATTGTTTAACCAATGGTTATCTCAATTTAATATATCAAAAACTAGGTTTCTTACCTTTCTTTCTAAGCCTTCCTCTTCTTGTCTATTCTGCTGATCAGTTCGACATTTTAGTTTTCTCTTTTGCTAATTGCTATTCAAATTCCATTTTTTCACCAAACTGATGTTGCTTTTCTTCTTCAAGCAGTTATAAAAACTAGGATCCTTCCTCTGTATTCTCCAACAAAATCTTTGGTCCTGGTTGCCTCTTATCTTGTCCACCGCAGTTTTCCCCCCTGATTTTCCACTGTCTACTTTCTCCTTCGTGCAGTTATTCAAAGATCCACTATCATGTGAACACACTGACCATGTGGAAGACCATCTCTGAACTGTGAATCAATTGTCAGAACAACCAACTGATCCGCATGCAATCTTGTTCAGAAAATACATAAAATATATTGAAAAGTGTAAGTCAATCTTATTGGTACAACTGAAGCTACCCTTTGTTTGCAGGCCATAAATCCTTCGATCTGAGCCACCTCTGTCCCCTGGACTGACAATTCTCCAGTACAGGTAATCCTCGCTTAACAACCACAATTTGGATGGGAATTTCAGTTGCTAAGCAAAACAGTCATTAAGCAAATCCAACCCAATTTTATGACCTTTTTGTGGCAGACATTAAGTGAATCACCACAGGCATTTAGCAAACCACATGGTCATTAAGCGAGTCACGCGGTTCCCCACTGAGTTTGCTTGCCAGAAGCAGGCTGGGAAGGTCGAAAATGGCCATCACTTGCCCGCAGGATGCTGCGACGGTCATAAATGTGAACTGGTTTCCAAGCACCCAAATCATGATCATGTGACCATGGGGATGCTGCGATGGTTGTAAGTGTGAGGACCGGTTGTAAGTTGGTTTTTCAGCACCATCGTTAAGTCCAAACCATCACTAAACAAATGGTTGTTAAGCGAGGACTACCTGTATACCCAGCCTTGACTACAGGATGCTTCTCACCAGTCTTTCATTTTAGACAGCTACGCCAGGATTCTCCATGTAAACATGGCCCATATTACAGAGATATATTTGCTTACCCAAGATAAAAAGTTGAGAACTAGAGATCCCCAAGACCCTCCCTGTACAACTGAGACCCACAAATTCACTCCTCTCTTCTTGAAACTATCTCACTGACGATCTTAGTGTACGTCCAAGCCTCTTTCACACCTTTGATCAGTAAAGAGGCACAGAGTGTCATCCAGGAAGTCATGCCCTGAAACACCTTCAGAACCCAGGACAGTCAGACGTCAGGACAGTTGGCAATCCTGATCACGGCAGAATGTAGGATTTGAACCAGCAAACCCAGAGGACCATTTGAAATAATGGAACAGTCCTTAAGATACAGTCCTATGCTTTCAAAAACCGTTTGAACTGTTTAAAAATGTCAGCACAGTGAATGCTTTTTAAAATCCAAAAGACTAGATCGAGGAAGGAATTATTTGAACTTTTAACATGGTGGATTTATATATGCTGCCACAAAACCCAACCTGCCTGACCACTAAATATGCTATACGTGGCCCTTGTATTCCACAGAGCCATTGGCACGCAAGTACCCTAGCATTTTTTCCCATACCACCGTGTTCTCAGGAAAATATCCCTAATATATTTGGTTAAGCAGAAACACTCACACAAACATGGCACTTGTTTCTCTGGCCTGTCTTTTTTCTTCCTGCTTTATCTTGCTCCTTAGGGAGCAGATGGAGTACATGACCTAGGTGCAGTTACTACATGGCCAACGTGATTTAGACAGAGCCACCCCACTACCAAGTTCCTAGACTGAGGAGGTTGCAACTGATAAAGCTGCTGTGACAGGCTAGCTGACGAGGGCTCACAAATACAAGAATGGGCAAATATTGGCCTTTAATCGAGATTCTTGGTGCTGCTACAGGATTTTTCTGCGGAGCGCCTCTGGGGCTCCTGACTTCCCATCCAACAGCATCTTAGCATCTTTGCCTGTTACACAGCTGCTTGTAAGGCAGAATGGTGTTCACAGTACTCGGGGAGTACCTTGGCATTTAGATGCCAACTGGCATGGCATGCTGGACCTACAGGAATAAAGACATGTGGGGGTGAGGTTGGATTTCTCCACTGTACCAGATGCTTCACCTACAGAACCAAACCTCAGGCAGCTAGAATGTAGGATCAGACTGACAAGCCATAGTAATTAAATCTGAATAACAGATAAATAAATAAACAGTCAACGGTCTTTCACAAAGGAAGTTCCACAAAGCAGGCCGTGGGATTTTTGTCAGGGAAAAAAAGTTAAAATACTAGAATAGTATATATAATAAAAAGACTGCTTTATGTGCAGTACAAACCAGCTTGTTGTTTCAGCATTAACAAAGGGAGCCCATAGGAGGGTGTCATGTGAACTACTAAACTAAAGATGTGCATAACTATCTGCTCATTCCATTGATTCTTAAACGCATCGCAAGTCTGGGGCTTTGATGTTTTGGGGAGAAGAGAGATCGCTGTAGCACATTCTATTATCCAGCTCTGAACTTCACAACAGACAGCCGTGCCTGTGATTAACAGTAGGTAATCTCAGTTTCTGTCAATTCAATGAAGTCTGGGAAGACAGAAAGGTACAGTGTGAGAAATCTCTGTTGAAAGGATTTCAGAAACTTCAACAGGAAGGAAAGCTGCATAAAACGTTTCTTCAGCATAAAATGATGTTTGGATCACTCTGCAAATCGAAGCAATAATGCCCAAATAAAATTCAAGTGACTCCATCTGACGTTTAAGGTTCTCTTCTCTCTCTCTCTCTTTTTTAATCACAGGGACATTATGCAAAATGGAAAGGGAGCAAATTGCTGGGGCTGCCACAAAGCATACTGTATGTTTATTTCAGTGGGACCAGTTCAAGCAATTCTGAAGCCAACAGGGTAGGGCAGCAGTGTTTCGAACCACAGACAATTTAAAAGAAATTCCATTTTAATCGGTATATACTTCCATCGCACATTTAAAGGAAAGTTGCCTATGCTAATCATGATCTTTATTTATGCCCAGTTTTTCTATGCCACCACAATTACACATCTCTAGGTGGTTCACAATCAAATCATAAAAGCAATAAAAACTATCAACATCCTAATACTTCTCATAAAACACCGGTAAGTTTAAAATGGCCCACTGCTGATCCGATAGGAAGGAAAGCACAGACATTGGTCTCCAAAGGCCTGTCGGAAAAGCCATGTTTTAGCCACGTTCCAAAATGTCATTAAAGTGGGGAGTAGCATGATGGGGGGGGGGCATACTTCACAGGATTTGGGCAGCAATACAGAAGGACTACTCCCAAGACGCTGCCCCTTGACCTTCCAAATTAAATTGACGCTGCCCCTTGACCTTCCAAATTAAATTGACGCTGCCCCTTGACCTTCCAAGCCAGAGTAAGCTTGGAAGAGATGGGTATCCTGGCCTGTCCACACAACAGTTGGACAATGGCACAGAATTAGCTCTGGTTTTGTGTCATCACGCTGGTTCTAAGGTGTTGGCGGTGTTTTTAATGCTGTCACTCTGCGGAACTCGAGGACAGTCTGTTTCTCCATTAGTGGGCGTGGGTGTCCTGGGCTCTTGCTCTGTAGGGCCGTATGGCCTAGAACCAGAGCCTTGAACTGAACCTGGAAACCAGTGGCGGTCAGTGGAATCAGTGTGGAAATCAGGGTAGAGCTTGCAAAAGAGGAGCTATATTGCTGAATCAGCTCACACACAGTAGTGTGTGTGTGTGGCCTCTGGCACTTCACATCAATTGCAGTTCCTGGGTAACATTTCCTCACAAGGAAGCCACAAATCCTGTGCCACCCTGAATGACAATATATTCAGTGAAAAAAAGGTTTGATTCCAAAATGTCCTGCTACAGCTGTTTCTGTCCACTTTAGAGATAAATAAATGTAACCCAAGGCAGCAAAATTAATAAAATTGTGCCTATGGTCCATGATTCAAAAAAGAGCATCTGCACACAATCGCAGGATAAGCACCATTCTGGTAAGAAAAGCAAAATGCAATAGGCCTTATGCTACTGTTCCACATACTGTTAATTGAGCACAGATCCTTTCCACATTTTAATGGAAGGCTCCTGCACATGTTCTCCTAGCGCATGAACCACGGTGCACTGGTACTCAAGCCCCCTTTCCAAGGAACGTAGAGCAAACCATATCCAAGGAGCAAGAGATACCAAACTATACCTATACAATTTGGGACCGTCCTCTTATTTCTTGGAGGGTTTCTACCATGATCTTAAAAACGGAGAAAATAATGTGTTAAAACAGTTCAAGAAAGCACCAAAAAGCTTGTGTAATTTTCTCATTATTCCTGGGGGAAAGCAAGGTTTAATAAAGCTTGCATTTTTCCCCCCACATCTCTGGAAGTAGTGTTACTATAAATAATGGCCAATACCATGGACCCAATCCTGCAAAGGCAAAATTTGCCTTCAACCACTATTGCACGAGCTTCCGTTGAAATAAATGGAGACTATATTGTGTCTATCATTTTACTGTGAAACTTTCTGAAACAAGTTGCCAACAACTAAACACAGTAAAGCATATCTTACAAAAAGACAGAACTACTAATTTTGTCCTCCCAAAGACAGTTAGTCACATCAGTTTATGACCTTTCAAAAATAATTGATTCTTATGAAATCTAAGATCACTTCTAGAAAGCATGTAGACAAGACAAAGCCAGCCAGCAGGAGTTTTAACTGTGTTAGTTTCCAAAGCTGCTTCTATAAAATGAATAAATAAAAATGGATACATAGGGAACAATTCAAGGAATCCAGTTGCACTCATGTTTGTCAATACATTCTGTTTCATTCACTCCATGCCTGACAAATATTTCTAGATGCAAAAAAAATGACAACATTCATTCCTTACACGTAAAGCTTACTTTTTAAAGTAAGATACCTACTGAAAGGCCTACGTATATTGTCGAAGTTTTCACATCATGCTAAGCTTCATTGTTTATGAAACAATGGCTGGGATTTATGGAAACTCTAGGCTAAGACATCTACATTGGGAAGCCTACTTTGCACACTCTGAGATGCCATACTAAAGACATTCCTAAACAAGAGAGATTATTATGCATTACGGCCAGGATTACCCTCCTTTTGAGAAGTTTTAGCATAATCTTACCCTTATCTTTATCAAATTAACCCCTGAGATAATGCTGTACCAAAGTTACATTTTCATTAATTTCTGACAAGTATAAAAGCATCAAATACACAGATATTAGTTGTTCCTGCAAAAGAAATAAAATGCTAGACATACCAACAAACGCCAACATGTGCCGGATGAAGCGGAGCCTACGTTCTGTCTCTTTCAAAATTCTTAACAAATTACTTCCTATTATCTAATTGACAGAATTTGCAAAAGCAGCAGCTACGGATGGTAGAAGAACATTTCTGATCATAATTTTGACTCCAATGGTCTAAGATTTCAAACCAGCCAGTGAAATCACAGAACTTTTATCTAGCTACCTCGTTAGTGTTCCAACGGTGTCTCTCTTTTGGTAAACTGGAACATTTTGGTAGACATTCAAGAAGCTTTTTCGGTAAAAAGATTTTTACATGACTTCCATTGCTGTTCCCGTGATCATCTAAAAGGGAAAAAGTAAAGATGATATATTTTGCATGAGAAACAAGGATCACAACTCTTTGATAGCTTCCTCCTCTGACTCAAAAGGTCAAATACATATGCACGCAAAGAAACTTCACTCTGTAATTTGTCATCTTCAAAACGCAATTTCTGACAAAAGAAAAGTGTAACTCCCCAGCCACACAAAATAAACTGCCATCATTGTATGTCAGCTCCTTGAAGTCAAAGGGCAGGCTCAGTTTATGAACTCAAGATTGAGCTTTCCAACTTTACAAAGTTGTCATCGGCTTTGCATAGACGTACTATGTGAAACCTCATTCATAAAAGCAAATTTTAGAGAATTAAGTTGCAAGGAAATTGCGAGGAACCAAGGCTTCCTATTCATCTTACCAGCTGTAGTACTTTCCACTATACAGAACATTTTAGTCCTTTTATATTAAACAGCCTTTTAAACTGCTGTCCCTTTAGGTGTTAACAAATACAATGAGCATAGGCTCATTGCATGCTGAATCCTGGTTTAGGACAAGATGGACCACAAATCAAAGCCAGCATATTCTTTAGTATTATGCAAAATATTTTCCCCATTGGTCATTCTTGCAAGGATTCATATCAAAGATCAGACTCCAACAGCTTACTATGTTACAGTGATGGGTCATCCTAGCAGCCAAAATATGCTGGGACTCTAAACACAGCATGGCTTAGCAACCGTTCCAGTTTCTGCCAGGACAGGAGAAGCTGCCTAGAGGTCACAAAGAGGCTTTATAATGGGGAACGCACAGGAACGAGGGTGTATAAAAAATAAACAAACATGTTTAGCTTCTTCAGTCAACTCAAACCCCAAATCCATTGCTGGTAATATGCTATAAGGATCGACCGAAATGCACCAAAATGAGGATCTAATTTAGCAGATTTTACTTGTTATTTGGTAGGCAAGCTAAAAAAAAAAAGAAAAAAAAGTAGGAAGCAGGAAAAAAATGCCATGTTTGTTTCAAGGTTTTCTAATAGCAGCTGAATTAAAATATCAGATTATGGGGGAAATCAATAAAGAACACAATAGGGTTTAATTACACTTAATTTTGCTTTGATCTGCAGTCAGATGGAGTAAGAACTTACTTTTTATTTGACTTGCAGCCAATTAGATGATTTGGTTTTGTATGTATACACACATGGGTATTTCAGGTTTAGAAGTTATTCCTGTTTACCACTCCTGCATGCTTACAGGAAAAAAACTAATATATGGTTCCCAGGGATGACCAACTCTGAAACTGCCCAACTGACATCCCTTCTTTTTTTTACAAACAATGAATTTTTAATACTGGAAATGTTCCACTGAAAACCCGCAAATATCGATGGTGCTGAACTACGCCCACCGCTGGGCTCAGACCTGGATAGAGCAGTCTGTCCTAACCCAGAGCAGCAAGCAAGTTAATTACATAATCACCCCTCTTTCATTCTTTTTTGGTTTTTGTACTTGATAAACAGAGCACAAAAGCCTTTCTCTAGCACTGTGTCTTCTCTCTCGCGCTAAAGAAAAGGAAAGGGGAGCCATGAATGCCGTACAAGCAACCAACAGTTTATTTCTCTCTCCGTAATAGCAACACGCCAGCTGTGGATTGAGCACGCTGCATTTGAACCCAAGAGACAGCTGGTTAATAAACTCCGTAGGAAGTGCCTATTCAAGTGGGCTCTGTTTGTTTTGCAAGAGAGAAAAACTAGCATTGTATTCTGCTGCAAAGTAGATTATCTTCAGCTGACATTTCCAAATGTTTTTTCTCCCTTCAGTCTTAACAAAGAAAAAAAGCATTACATCCAGCGCATAGCACAGCACTTTGGGAAGGCTTCTTTGCAAACACCGGCTACACTAGAGCAGTAAATACTCCAAAAATGTGAACTTCAGAACAGAGGGAAGGACAGGATCTGGTAGTGTTCTCCATGTACGGTTCTCGACAGGAAAAAAGGGGAGCTGGGTTTTCCCTTCCCTTCCCTAAATCTGGGCCAAGGCTTTGCTTATACATAGAACACCTTCAAGCAAAAATGTTCCGCCTTTGAAACTTCCACCTGGCATATGCATCCAGTATCGGGAGAGAATGTGGGCGTCTTGAAATTAGTTTATCTATTGACCCCTGAATAAAACTATTTTTAAGAGGTACTTCGAATAGATGCCAGCGAATAATGGGAATAGTGCCTCTTGATATTCATGCAGAAAGGGAGAATTTACTTACACAGGCTAAAATACAGAGCTTTGCTCTGGATACACTGGGGTGTGTACCCGATTCCACAATTAAACTGAGCTGTACTGGACAACTGTGTGGTCCTATAAGAATATGCGATGCGGACTGGCTCTGGGCGTGCTTCGGAACTTCAGGGCTACTGTCTGAAGTCAAAGACGGACTGGCTCATAAAACCGGATCAGCTGGTAATGTGTTTCCTGTGCTAGTCAAAGGGAAACACAGAGCTCTGATCTTCCACATCAGATTAAATTGGACAGCCTTTTGTCCAGTTAGCCAGAGGGGCCTGTGGCAGGCCCGTATTTCTAATATACAACATTATAAGGAAAAAAATAACCCTCATCCAGCAGGAAATGAATGACTACATGGTGCAGACTTTTGGAGTAACGGAGGAATATTATTCTTGCTCTGTAGATGAAACATAAAAGGAATGAGCTGCCCGGCTGAGATATAAAACACGTAGTACAGGCACATTTTTAAAGGCGTTTTAGAACTGCAGGTGAGAAGTAATGACAGAAAGCTGCAGTAGCTCATATTGGGCTTGGTACACAGCATCTCAGATATTTTTTTCCTCAAGAGGCCTCTAAACCTGTAAAACTTATCCCGTGCTTTTTGTCACTGGAGAAACATAAATTAAGGAATATGTTAGTCGTCATGCAAGCGCAGGCACGGACGCTGAAGTTGTAGAAACCGAAAAAGTACAATCTGATCGCAATACAAAGGTAAGGGCAAACTGGACGACGGCTATGTTCACTCGCAGCAAAGGCGCTTCCCGGATTCCAACCTGGCATCTTCAACAGCTAAGCGCGCCAGGCCAACTACGGTATATTCACATCACACCCTAATCTAGAACAAAAAGCAGGGTAAATTTTGTGATTCGCAGGTTACGGAAACCCAATCTTCGTCTTGGCATATGGTCTCAACCGCCCGTCACGTTAAGCAGGATCTCTTGGGTTTCACTAACCTGACTTTTAGGATGTAGCGTGCTGTGAGCACCCAATTTTAAACCTGTACAGAAAATGAGTTGCCAGGGTTTGAATCAAAACTCAGTTTATAGAGTATTTCATTCGAAACAAGAAAATAGGCAAAGATGCGGACAGAGAAGAGAAGCAAAGGGTTCCATTGCTTTGCCAGGCGCTGCCATTATTCACACATGTCTCGTTTGCCAAAACAAAGCGAACGCCATCCAGTAGCTTCTAAACCAACTGATTAACTCCACTCCAAAGACTAGATCAGTGCTTCTCAACCTTGGCAGAATTCGGGGGGTTGAAGTCCGCACAGCTTAAAGTTGCCAAGGCTGAGAAACACTGGACTAGACAGAAGGGACCAGCAAAGGCCTCTTACTCACTTGCATTTTTAATCTATCTGCTCCTTTTCAAGTGATCTTCACTTGTTTGAAAGGGTAAGTTATATACCCAATAAGCCAGAATGACTGGCTTGTCCCTAGGAGCATAAGCAGGCAGCACAGCTTCACATCCTTCCTGTTGGTTACTCTAAAGCAAGACAGGATTTGTACGTCAAAAAACTAAGCTTGGCTTGAATGGGAGCGATTAAGTTAGGAGGTCTGACTTAGGCCAGGTTTCCCCATTTCTGCCCGTAATGAGTTCTGAAATGATATGTTGGGGGGGGGGGTATTTTGCAGCCTAATGCTCGTTCCTTGTATTTCGTCCTCTCAAAAGGAGCAACATAGACCTTAAAATGTAAAACAGATCACCATCCTTCGCCACATATGCATTCTTTTTTTTTTAATTGGTCCTTACATCTTCTGATGATCCTGAAAGGTAGATTTCATACAGTATTGTAAGCCTGTTTAAATATCCAAAAGTTTTGGTTTAAAGTTTTTTTTTTTTTTAAAGTGAAATGAGCACTCCACTATATGACCCCATATGATCATCAACTCAGCTGACCACAAATATTTGCCTTAAAACATTTATACCTTGCTTTTCCACCCATTCAGATCAACAAAGCAAGTCCTACAAATGGGGCAGAGCTGAAGGATCAGCCACAAAGGCCCAGGTGAGCACGCAGACCTACATACCCCGCGATGTCTGACGAACAGCTCATGTTACCGTTTCAAAAGCAAGAAATTTGCTTCTACGTTCCTAAAGGGCCCCCACAATTGCCAAAACGGTGACCTGCAACCTGCCACACAATCCAGAAGGGGTGCCCATAGCTCACGTTAGGCTCGATTTGTGGAAGCTGTTTTGGGCAGCCACAGGAGGAGGCCAGAATCCAATTGGGGAGCTTAGTGCTCTCCCTGCAACGTTCTCAAGAAGCCAAACCGTTAGTCCCCCCGATAAAAAAGGAATGCCTACATTTCACAATAGTGCAGTTACTGTAAGTTATATATCTTTTACCACTACACTGCCTTGCAACCAAAAACGTTGCTCGCATCGCACATCGTAACCACTCTATCAATATCCCACAACTTCCCATCCCTAGAGGCTGTTTGGGTCGGTCAATACTGTTAGAACTTGGACTTTAATGTTCTTGGTGAGCCTGCAAAGTCTTTTATCCCTGATCTGTATTACGAGATGTTCCAGAGTTATATTCGGTGTACTTAACCTTATTTTCAGTGGGATCATGAGAACTAGGAGAAGGATAACATGTACTTTAATTCATGGGCAAGCGACGGATGAATCATAAAGAACCACAACGATTCCTGGCTCAGGGTCACAACTGTTCTTTTATTTATTTATTTTATTGCTCATATTTAGCTACCGCCCATCTCCCCCAGAAGAGGGACTTTTGTCCTAGTATGTCCATAGGTGAGTGCAAACTTTTCAGGGGAGGGTAACAGAGGTTTTGGACGTCATAACCACTACTTCCTTCCTTGGTTTCACTGCCTGTCTTCAGGAACCATCTCAGGTTCAGAGCATACCTGTAAAATTGGTAAACAGCTCCTGTAATGCAAATGAGGGACAGCCTATAATGCAGATGAGGGATTTACAGGAGGTAAATATCTCCTGTACTGCTACCTGAGGGACCACCTCTTCCCCGCTACATCAACCCATCCCACCCGCTCATGCAGAGAGGGCATGCTGTGGACTCCGTCAGTAAGAGAATTCGGTCTGGCGTGCTCCGGGAGGTGGGCCTTCTCGGCAGTAGCGCCCGCCCTCTGGAACATCTTGGCCCCGGAGGTGGGGTTAGCCCCATCGCTCCTGGCCTTCCGGAGGAATTTGGAGACCTGGCTCTGCCACCGGGCTTGGGGCAAGGAGAACAGTCATGCTTGGGGTTGGCTAGTGCCTTGAAGTGCCCCTCCTACACAAGGACTGAAGGAGATCACAGCCATCTGGACTTTACTTATATTTAGTAGCTATGTGAAATGGTTTTATAGTGCACTTTTATATTGGAATTTTATTATATGTTTATTGTTTTTTTATTATTTTGTTGTAAACCGCCCAGAGTCCCTCCGGTGGGAGGAGATGGGCGGTGACAAATTTGATAATAAATAATAAAATAAAATAAAATAAAATAAAATAAAATAAAATAAAATAAAATAAAATAAAATAAAATAAAATAAAATAAAATAAAATAAAATAAAATAAAATAAAATAAAATAAAATAAAATAAAATAAAAATAAAAGCTTAATGGAGCTGCCCACATGAGCTGTCTTAATGACAGCTATCTGGTAGCTGACCTTGTCTGTGTTTGGAAGGTAAGCAGGATTGGAACTGGTTAGTACTTGGATGGGAGATTAGCCCAGAAAAGGATGATGACAAACCACTCCTTATTCTTGCCAAGGAAACAACGCGAGCATATTAACGTGGTCACCGACAGTCTAATTCAACTCAAAGAGTTTACTTTTTTCACCCTGTGTATTTTAACAAATTCAGCATGTGGAAGGATTGCTTGGGGTCTGGTGTCTTCAAGGACTCTACTGCTTTGGCTACTTCTGGAGAAAAGTTCTGTTCCCCTCAAGCTGCCATATTTATTACTGGCTTCTTTGATGGGGAGCAGGAGAGCCTAGAAGGCTTATCTCTGCCCTCAACCTGAATTCTGAGTTAGTATGGCCAGTAGTCACATAGACTGGGAATTCTGAGAGTTTTAAACCCAACATGTTGGGAAGAGACCGCAGAGCAAAAGGTTGGTTTAAAGGGTCCAGGTTGTCTATAAATGTTAATCGTGGCATTTTAACAACTTGGAACAGCATTCAACATACAGTCACATAATTGCTCATGGCCTACGGATAACTGGTTCTTCACAATCAACATTCAGATGATTCATACAAATGTTGACAGCAACCAGCCTACTTCCAAATATAAAAGGAGCATGACTGATGAACCATACACAAAGCTAATGCTGACAAGCATTATTCCCAGCTTCATAAACTTTTCCCACAAGCACACCTACTCCATTTGACTACAATTCTGTTCTTTGATCAGTAGAAGAAAAAAAGGTTAAACGGTTCAAAATTTCACAACTGTTTTCACGTGGCCTGTGAAGGGAGGTCTGAGAGCCAAAGCATTGGAGAAGAGAAATATGGAACACAATTTAGATCCACTCGTGAAAAGCTGAGGATCACCAGACTCAAGATATGAACATTCTTTTCTCTTTGATGAACATTTAGCAACATGGCCTTCAAAGCAGACATGGAAGAACTCAACCACTTTTGATTCTTCCAAAATGTGATAAATCTCTGTCCAGGCTGTTTTCCTTCATATCATCAGGTGGTAAGATTATTTTGTAAGAAGCAGCAGCGCCCAATGGTAATAATACTCACCCCTACCTGAGATGCCTCATGCAAAGAAGAGCTCTATGTCCTGTGAACAATTAATTGATTTGGGCCAAAATGAGTTATCCCTACTACTTTTATTAAGCAGGTCTTCACAAGACCCTTGGCTATTCCGTTCAAGATGGATCCAGTGCCAAGCAAAATAGCTAGGTCCGCTAAAGCCTTCGGATGTCTATTATCCCACACATCCAGATTAGGTCACATACAAGTAAAGCTTACCGAGTTCAATACACGGTATTTATCAGACAGAGTCAAGCAACAGGCAGCAACGGTCAGCCTTTCTCCAAATCCCTACAGTTAGGCAGCAAAAATATTTAATGAACTTACTGCCTCTAGGCAAAATTGTTAGCTTATTCCTCAAGGCCATTTTGGGATCTAGAAAAGCATTTCTGAAAGAGGAAATAACAATGTAATTGGAGACACACTGGAGCGCAATTGAAGTTTTGAAAAAATAATATTCCAGGCGAATTATCTGGTGATTGAACTATCCGGCATTCGGCGTTCTTGGATTGCAGGTAAGTTGTCTAACCCTATCCAGTTTTCATTACACAGTAACTGTATGGTGGAAGAGCCCCGTGATTCAGTTTCTCTTGCACAACTAACTGCTTCTACCTGCATCAAAGTTCTTGACTGGAACTACCATACTCTCACCTGAAAAGAGCCAAAGCCAGGATGAAGATGAGCTGGAGAGAGCATGCACAGAAGCATCTAGGCCAGTGTTTCTCAACCGTGGCAACTTTAAGATGTCTGGACTTCAACTCCCAGAATTCCCCAGCCAGCATGGCTGGCTGGGGAATTCTGGGAGTTGAAGTCCAGACATCTTAAAGTTGCCACGGTTGAGAAAAACCGATCTATGCCATACTATGCATGCTGTTCTAGCAGCTATGATGCGTTCTCCTCTTTCCATTTATCTGACTCACAGGACAGACAGGAAACCCAAAGCACATGGAGGAAGTCTCTGAGTAAGTTCAAAGATAGCTAAGAATATTCTGAGGGGGGAGAGGGGGAGTCTGAAAGCAGCAGTACTGTTAAAAACAGCCATCTGGGTGACAGGCTGAAGATTCCTCGTGGACTGGGAAGTGAATAAAGCACCACAGTGAATATAACCCAGTGCAGTTTTCAGCAATATCCTGGGGAGGAAAAAACGCTGGCCCCTTTTTGTGTCAGACCCAGGAGGGGCTGCATTACCCACCCAGGTCTGTGCTTGGGCACCTGGTTGTCAAACCCTGCAACATTATTTCCCTGCCTTTAACGGGCAGAGCGTGATCTAACGCTAGCTATCATCACGGAAGAGTGAGATAAGAATCTGCAGGGTTTAAAAAGTTAACAGAAACGAACCGCGTTTCCTAAACAGCCACGTTCACGCTCAGCCACAGCAGCTGAGTGACTCGGACCAGTCGCGCTCCCTCAGCCCAGCGAATTTCACAGCGTTCTGGGACTAAAACAAAGGTAATGAAGAACCCAGAATTAAATTTCAGACAGAAACAACCGTGATGGCATTTTGTCCACTGTAAGAGGTGGCAGAAACAGTACAAAATATATTCAGGCTTATTAAGCAGCGAGGAGTGAAAAGAAAATATATTACAAAATCAAACCCAAGTAAAACGGCAAAAGCAAAAACCTCATTTGCTAAAGATGGGCTTGCTCAAGAGAAAGTCCCTCATCATCCAAACTCGGGAAAAACGAAAATGAACCCCACTCAAGTCATAACCCGTGTCTCACAAATTCCTTTTAAGAATACTAGAAAACTTTCTTCAGGTAGTTCTCAGTTAACAACAGTAACCGGGACTGGAGCTTCCATCACTAAGCAGTGCGGTTGTAAAGCGCGACGTCACACAACCGCATCGCCTAGCGACGGAGATCTCGGCAGTCCCCATTGCCATTGTTAACTGAATCCCATCCGTTGGGAGGCAAGGATCCACCCTGATCCAAACCATTCCCGGCCAGGTCCCTTCCAGCCCCGAGCCTTGGTAAGGCAAGGGACTGCCTCTTCTTGAACTCCCCCCACCCACCTGTTTCCCCCCATCTCTGCCCTTTTGGCCACCCTGCACAACGGCACTCCTAAGTGGCGGTGGCAGTGCCAGTGACGCCGGGGCTGAAGCAGAGGCCCGGGGCCTTCAGCGGTCTCGGCCAGCCGCTGCCACCCCCGGGCCTCTACTTCAAAAGGGCAGAGATGGGGGGTAGACAGATGGGGGGTTGAAGCGCCCCTGCCGTCCTAACAAGCAGGAACCACACCGAGACGAGGAACAGGTCTCTAGTGTTTTATTACTGCTACAGTAGACAGAAAATCCTACCAAACTGAAGAAGCGTGGGAAAATCCCAGACAGATAAACCTCAAAAGTCAAGGTGGGTCTGTTCCGTGTCTCTTTGAATGACAGCTCAAATTCTTGCTACTACGCATGCGGTTTCCTCCCTGGATAGGGGCCCCCTCCTGCTCACCATCAGTGCACGTGACGCCTGCGGTTGTAAGTGTGGGTGGGCTGCCAAGCACCCAAATTTTGATCACGTGACCGCAGAGGCACTGCAATGGCTGTAACTTCGGGGACCGAGCGTAAGTACCATTCATTCAGTGCCCCGGCAACTTTGGATGGTCGCTGGACGAGTGGTCATTAAGCAAGTACTACCTGTGTCACAAAAAGAAATTTGATATTATCCTTCTCTTAAATACAGAACAAATTAAGGCTTAGCGTTGTACTCATATTTAGCTGGAGGGATCACAAGGCAGAGGAGGGTAGTCTAAAACAGGTTCTCATTTACAAAGCATGTGGATCCACTTCATGAATCCACTCTCTTCCCACCCTGGGTCTCCATAAAGCTTTGGTGCCAATCTGTTTCTCCAAAGCTCCAGTGTTACAAAAGGCCCTGCTGTGATTGGGAAAGGAGGGCATCAAGGTCTGCTTTACAATTGGAATTAATTGTACCAATTATAAACCGAATCACAGACTTGGAGGGGCCAAAACAGCTTAAGGAATCTAAATTTTACCATTTGCTATACCCGTACTTGTATAACAGGGTTAAGCGAGCTGATTTGCCCCAGCATCTTACTTATTCCACAGAAAACATCCATGAATTAATCCCTTATACTTTCCCTTCACCTGGAAAACACTTCCACAAAAGGGCATCGCCAGCCATCTGGCACGGGCATTTCCCAACATTCGGTATAGCTTCCCTGCACATTTCACTTCTAATCTGAAGAAAAGCAGAATATTACTTCATTGTACTTTTTCTATATTGGATTATGGGAGACCAATATTTGGCTTCTCTGAAACTCACTCTAGCCCACCTCCGGAACAACGCTTGAACTCTGAACCTGGCCCCCAAATAAGATCGAGAGATCTCTATCAAAAGCCTAGAGGAAAAAGGTTCTCGTGACTTACGTACTCTCAAGCAATTGCTAAATCTCAATATCCTTGAGCTCAGTCTACACCAAAGCATGGATAGATTCATGCCATTTTTGCTAAAGAAGTCCCTTTAAACTGAGAGCACAGTCGCAGTCCTAACAATGTCAGCCAAGTCCACTGGCACATGTACAAATCCAATCCTACGCCAATCAAGGAGTATTTCAAAAACATCCAGTCCCAAAAACTTCTGGGAAGTCAGCAGAAAAGATAGGAACCTCTGTACCTGTTCAAATAAAACAGACAGTGATGTAAGGCAGAAAAATCTTCTACTACTTTGTCTACCAAAATGCTTCCATTTCCATTTCTCAATGGAATGGTCACACTATCAGTCAAACCGGGCGTTTCCACGTTGTAATTAATATTTTAAACCATTAGCATTATCTGTGAAATATCTCAGTATTTTACACACAGCTCTTTGCACATGCTACAGTTAACAGATTTAAAAGTATTTTTTTTCTTTCCATAAACTAATGTAATGCATTGCCTGGTTTTAAAATGTTTAGAGGTGGTCTAATAATAATTTCCAGGCGATGTTTGATTTAAAAAAAAAATACTTTAGCCATATTAAATGTGCTTGGCTAACTCAGAATTTTAGTTCAAATAGTTCTGGATAATGGAAAATTTTGCGAGATTTATGCAGCATAGAAAATTAAGATAGCATTTTTTTTTGTTTATTTTGTTTTATTTACTAAACAGAAGTCAGATAAATGTGGTAAATTAGATTGCAATCTATTTAGGACACTATTTGTGATTCAGTGAAGAGCAATTAATTAGGCCTCTACTACCCAGAATTTGTCTCATTTCCTTACATATCAATCTCTGTTAGTAGCCATCCTGCATCTGGTAGCAGCGAATCCTGTAAGTTAATTATGCAAAACGTGACAAACGAGTTTTCCCTGGACCAAACTGAATCAACTTCCTATCGATCTCATACTCATATTTTAATATTAAAAGATAGGGAGGTAAGTCTATATCCACATTTGGCATAATTTTATGAACTTGAATCTTTCATCAGATATTATCTCAAATAGTTTAGCCTTTCCCTGATACGAAACGTCTTCAAAATCTTTTACCACATTGGCTGCTCGTTATAATTTTTCAGATGGGGCAACAGTATCTCTCTAAACAGTATTCTACATATTTTTATACATGCTTTGAAAAACTAGACTCTGCCAAAGATAAAATAAAATTCTGTTCCTCGTGTGCCACTTATCCAGTAATGCAAAGTGGAAAATTTTCTACATTTTCTTTTGGCTAAAACACTCCATCCAATTTTTCCTATGCAAAGGAAGAAAATAGCTGCAAATTACCTAATAGGCATATGATAATCTACACCAGGAAAAAAAAAACTCAGATGAAAACTAAAATTATCTTAATCAGCACGGAAAAATTTTCCAATTCAATTTTTTTTTAAAAAGCCTACATCGCTGCACATATTCAAAATGATGGGCTTTCGTTCCCATCCCTGGTCGTCTACAGGAGGGAACTTGCCATTTTTCCCCATTGCGATCCTTTCAAAATGGGATACTGTATTGAAAAGAACTGACAGGTTACAAAAAACACACACGTGGTCTTGAGGTCATTCAGGACTAAACAGCTTCCTCATTACCAAACCCTAGAACCAAAACCCTCCATTATGCACCACGTGAGAGTATCCACAGGCACAAAAACATGAATACCAGCTTCCTGGGGGGAAATAGGTGCAGAATTTCCATCCCTGCTTCGTCGAAACCTCGCATTCTGCCATTTTCAAAACCTACCTACGAGTTTGTGCCAGGTCTGGCTAATAGAGCTGTCCAGGATACCTGAACAGGTTTTGTAATACCCAAGGGCAAACAAAGCATCTCTCTTCCAATTGTTAAAGCAGCAGCCACCTTCAGCAAACAAGTGGTGTGTATGTTGCCCATGCATGAGGAAGCCCTGAGCAACCATCACAACAGCCGCACAAACCTTGCATAAGTCAAGGCTGCTTTAATGATATGAAGAGAAGCTTGGTTCCTGATTCCACGCACAGTACAGGTGAGGCATTCTGAGTGCTTGCACAGCCCATGTAGAGGAACTTACTCAAATTGCAAAGACTGTGTTCCCTAAAAAGAGCACATTTTCATTTTTAAAATTCACTTCTCCAAAAGCTATTTATAGCTTGAATAGGGTACTTTCTGCAAGCTGGCAGCCCTGTAAAAAAGACTGATGGCAGGTCAGCTAACATCACATTCCACAGTAGAGATCTTTCTGTCAATGATTTGCCATCCCCAGCTTCTGGGCAATCAATAGCGTCAGAGTTCAGAGCTTCGTCCACAGTATCAGTTGTGCACTACCTTTTGGGAAGGGAATCAAGTCAGATAATCACAAGAAAGTCTCTTCCATGCTCAGGTTCCCACGTGTGAGGCCTTCCAACAACTGTTCGTCAAATAATACAAGCAGAGATAGTTCAAAGAAATGTTACTGTCTTTAAATTAAAATCTCAATAGATTTCTTTGGACTGAATTCCAAAAAGGTGGTGTGAAGCCATGCAGGACATGGTCTCTATTAGCAACCCTTCAAAGCAGCCACGTCTTTTCCCAGGATCACATGACTGCCCTCTGCACCTGCCATGTGATCCTGGGAAAAGAGTTGTTGTTTCTTTCTTCAGCTGAACACAAACCTACAGCTTAGTCCTAATATCTGGTTCTGTATCAAACGCTGTCAAAAGCCAATCAAGTCCTCAGATCTCTGATGTAGGTTTTACCATAAGTTTCTAGCATACAGTCAGCCTACTGTCTTCCTTAGCTTTAAATTGCCACAAAGATCTTCACCTTTCACTGCACTATTTTGCCAGAACACCACAAGAAGCTGTTTCAAATCCGTACGATATTCAATTAAAAAATAAAAATCTACTCACCAGGCAAGTGCAGTCACATGTCACCTAAACTCTCCCTTGTATCCAAGTATAATATTCTTTTTTCCCCTTGGATCTTAATAAAAGACACAAGCCCCAAATGCTTCACAATCCAAGCAAATGTTTTAACTGGCAGCTTAGGAAAAGGTTTTTAACTCATAAAATCTACCACAGTATTTCTCCATGTTCTCACTGCTTGGTAATACTGTAAAAGATATGAGAAACTGTTTGCATCAAAATGTTGGATCCTGAAAACCCAAAAGGCCCATGAACGTCAAAATGCACATACTTCAAAAATTCCACAATTCAGCTTGCTAAAAAACTGCGTATTAGGGAGAAATATTCTAAAATTACACACATTACAGAGAGGAATGCACAAAACTACATTTTACTGTGGAAAATTACTTGTAAAAGCTGCACCAGGAAATGTACGTTCAGGAATGGGTGCTGAAAATGCAAACATCTGCAGTTAGGCTGTTCTTTCTGGCAGAAAAAGATGACAGGAAAACCTGTTTTAAAACATTAGTGTCTTCTAGCATGCATTTCAGATATATATATAGAGAGAGAGATACATGCAAAAACCAAACTTCACATACTCCACCTAATGCTCATGGGAACCCTCGTTGGGCACACAGGTACCTTTCGCACACAAACATCCAAAGTTCTAACCAGGAAAACAGGATAAGAATAATCTGTTGTGTTCCGATAAAAAAACTCTCTCCTTGCCACTTTATCAAGACTCCAATTAATGAGCACCTAGCTCCCTGAACGGAATACAGCCATTAAGGAACAGCAAGTGAAATAGAGTGAGTCTGTAACATTTAGCATCCTATCTTTGGGACAAGCCAAAGCTCACTGCCAGCTTAGCTACCTAGCTCTATGGTCAAAACTCACACCCCAGTGCTTTTCTAAACCACTATATTGTGCCGTTGTGGTATCTCAGCTATGCAGTCCAAGGATTAGAATACAGTACAGAGTTACAATTTTACTTCTGAGGTCAGGCCACTTGATTTCACACACAGTTAAGCCCAGAGGTTCTTAAACACTAAGTTCTATAAGTTAACTGGAACAGCATCTCCAATTATAAACAACTAGTGAAAACCTTGTCTTTGTGCAATCATTAAAAGAGAGAAATGGCTCCTTTTATACTTTTGACAGAGGTTAAGTATCATATGATTAAGCAGCAGACACTTTGCTGTATTTCTCCGGGAAAAGAGAGAATACAAGAACACTCGTAAGATCAGCTCGCTACGATGACGACAAATATTTACTAAATGCAGAGAAAAATGGCTGTCCGTTGTCTACAACAACTTGAGCTTCTGTAAAGACAGCGTAACCTGTTTTAAGATTATATAATAAACTTGGTTTCACAGCCACGGAAAGATAATACCAAGGCTATGATGTTCTCTCTCGCTCTTTCAAAGAAACTAAACTTGAAATATGGCAAGCACAGGGAAAAAAAGTAATGAGAACGTAGCATGCCCAGAGGGTACTCAAGAAATAAAGTTCATAAGGAATGTATTTTATTCTCTCTTATTTTGTAAGTATAATACCATTCTTCAAATTCATTTTATAGCTAGTGCTTATAGCTGCTAGGAAAAAAAAAATACCATGTTGAAACATTTCAGATGACCAACAGCATGAGAGAGCTATCCTAACAGGAGGAAAGCACAGGGTGGAAAACGATGCTTGCAATGGGTCTTGCAAGGGAACAAGCAGCATTGCTTGAACATGTTAACAGCTGAAGCTTTTACCAAAATGAAGCTTAACACATTGTTCAAAGATGCTGCATGAAATCCATTTGTTTTAAATAACTGGTTTGTTATTCAGAGTTAAAAACGAGTCATCAAATGGAGGTAGAAGCACCTCGCTGACCATCTCTGGGCTTGGAAGCGAAGCAGTGAGAGATCTGGTTTGCGGTCAGAAGACCACTAAGAATCTCAGGGTCATTGACTAAACTAGGAAGCGGAAAAGCATCCTAGAAGGAACCAAGGGGAAGCTATTTCTGTATGGCTACCAAGAAAATTATATGGATGCGCCCATGAAATCAGCAAGGTTGACTCAAGTTTTACCTTCCAACGAAACGGCTTTTCAAATGGGAAGAAATGCGACTGAGCATCTATCTAAAAGCTTGAAAGGTAAAGCTACCACTCTCCACTTACCCTGTTTCAGCTATATTATCCCAGTTGACATCATTCTTACTGTGAGAGACACATCCTGAAACCTGATAGATCCCATAGTACGGACATTCAGAAATAATGAATTAAAGATATCAAAGCAGCGGCTAAAAATTATGTTTAAAAACCTTATGTTGGACTACACTGTTTGCTGAATATGCCAAGGCATCTCCTCAGAGCACTTGAAGTCACAAATCTGAGGTAAATTCTAAAACAGCCTTCCCTATCACTTTAATCTCCTAATCCTTATTTGTACATTGTGGGTAAACAGCATAGCAGCTGGGACGGACGAGGCAGTCTCAAACAAGTTATAATCAATATTACGTAGAATTTGCACTCAGTGTTATTCTAGTTATTGAAAAAGTTGATGGCAGGTACTAAAAGTTAAATAATTTTTTCAGCCCTACCTACAATCAGAAATAAGAGGATAACGTTCCTCGCAAGGTTATACAAAGGACTGAAAAACTGCAACAGAAAGAAAATCACAACACATGATATTTTTTACGTCTGGGCCCTGATTTTTAATCTCAGCAGTAAACGCCACCAACTTGTTACAGTGGGTCTATATTGCATCTCTATGGTTGAAGTTTGGACACTTCTCTCCACTAAGCCACTTTTTGTTTTATTACTCATGAAGTCCTGAAATGCAATATGCAAAAAGGCAACTTTGGCTGTAATTGACAACTTGGCAAATGTGCATGGATTCATGTCTTTAAGCAGGGGAAGAACACTGAACTGTCAACTGTTCTACAGCTGAAATAAACCCAGAACATTTAACCATTTAAAAGGTTTACTTACAAACTTATTTTAAAAAGCCATTAACTGAACAGTCAAATATACTGCCTCAATCTGTATTTTTAAAGGAATCTGCTAGTATTTCCATTACAGATTATCTCCAACAGTACATCACTACCCCCTTGTGGATATGAACTAAAAGCTGTTGCTTCTGAATTTCAAAACTATATTCTCTTTGGGCAACTTTCACCAGTAATTTTCAGGATTTACCTATTTCACTCATAAATGTAACAATTATCAGTGTACTTTAATTCAAAGACAAATCGGACCTCTCATCAGCCTTATTTTACATCAAACAAAAGTGAAGAATGCAACAAAAATCCTTTGATTTATATAACACTGTTCTAAAATGTATTGCTCTAATATTGCCTATACCAAGAAAATAATTGATATATTATTTTAACCCTGGATAGAAAGCCTTTCATTCCTATCAAAACTATTTCAAAGCAAATGATTAATATGGTACCAAACTGGAGGGGAGGGAAATGTGAATTAGAGGGCATGACAACTCCATTTTACGAGGCCTGCTGGCATTCTCTTCAGTGAAACAGCACCAGTCCTCAGTTAAAAAGGAGGGTTTTTTCCAATATCCAAAACAAACAGACTTCAGATCCACAGCTGCTTAGGACTTTCACATCCCAGCTTTCTTCAATTTGGTGCCCATCAGATATCTTGACCTTCTACCCCCATCATCTCCAGCAGAAATAGAGGCCAGGAGGTTGAGGGATGACTACAATGTCCCTACCGTATTATTTTCATTACCACTTTCAGGCGCTAGTTATTTTCAGCTCAAGGCTTTAGCTACTAGCATCTCAACGGCTCTAAAAACGACTTGGGTCAAAGCATCTCCCTATACTCATCGTGAACTAAAAAGAATGGAAGCTCTTCTACCAACAGATACTCCAAATACTTTGTAGGACTGAGGCAGCTAAGACAAACACATTCATGAAGATTTTATAAATACGTAGCATTGCCCGCCGGTGAGATGAAACAAGCCAAACAAGGACAAATTCAAGTGTTGGTTAAGCCCATCTACAACTACAAACACCTACTGATCTTTCCAATCAATAAGTATGCACATTTAACTTCACAGGGGGAGGGAGTTGGAAATATTGCTCAATGGGGCAACCCCTACATACCAGGTGAAAAATACTGGAACACAGAAGATTAACTCTCATTTTTTTACCAGAAAGATTATTTAAAAAAAAAAAATCTTTCAGAAAAAAAAGATACTATTTAATCTCCCAATTCATTCTGCAGGCTCTTTCAGACAAATCCAGTATCTATCTATCTATCTATCTATCTATCTATCTATCTATCTATCTATCTATCTATCAATCAAATTTGTCGCCGCCCATCTCCTCCCACCAGAGGGACTCTATGAAAAAGAGGCAGGATTTGCCCACAACCTATGTTAACCATGTTAAGTTTCTATGATGAACAGCAACTTCCACGTGTGAAGCTGCCCTATGCCAAGCCAGTCCTTCAACCCATCTTGCTTTGACTTACGTTCTCCTGCTGGATTTTTTTTTTTTAAAAGTCTTCTGGCTCCTGAAAACCTGTGAAGGCTTTCTGAAGTCTCGAGTAGTCAAAGGGATTCTGCCAGCTTGCAGTTGGCAGGAACTCAAGCCAGGACCATCTATGCCCATTTTAAGAGCTACACCTACAACGACAGCATTCGCTCCTTCTCCCCCACCTCTGAAGCACCTGAACAGCTGCTCCATGCTTACAGTTTGCACAGATACCTTCAGGAAATAGCAGAAAATAGGTTCAGCCCTCCACGTAAGACAAGGCAAAAATCGCCAACACGTTGCCAACACGCGAGGTGCGTAATCAGAGGCATCTCTGGTTCAGCAGCATTTAGGCCATACCAGCAAAGATTGGCACATATGCAGGAGAACCAAAACTGCTGCCAGTGTGGATGGAACGGAGGCTCTGTCAACCATTGCAATGTTTGCCCTCTCCTAAACTATTTACATCAGGAAGCAGCAGCAGTAAAATGAAGGTGTCAGTCCCTGCTCTCACTAGGTTTACACTCTTTGCACAGAATATACGCACAGGGAGCCCCCCCCCCAAAAACAGGAAAGCTTGGTATTGAAAGCACTGTATATAGGCCACTAATGACCCCAAATCATATGTACAGAGTCCTATTACACACACACACACACACACACTTATGCGTATGAGGCTGCATCAATGTCGATTACTCCCCCTTCTCCATCTAGGAAGGAACTCCGGCCACTGATGTTTCGGTACCGTAGGACGCTTGGTCGAGGAAGGGACTGAGGAGCGCCTGGGAGGGACTGAAGAGGCACAGAGGGATGCTTCAATCCCACCTTGCGTTGGTTTCCCTCTGCAGACCCAAGCGTGGGTCGGTCGGGCAGCCCCCAGCCCCTCCTCTCTGGACCCCAACTCCCCACCTTCCCAGGAGGAAGTGCCCGGCTCCCCCCTGCGGGGAAATCGAGGCACCGTCCTCAGACGGCCCAGCCGCGGACCGAACGCTCCGCCGGAGCAGGACGTGCCCTTGAGTGCGGCGATGCCAAGGCGGGGGGGGCTCCCCCCCCGCCCCCCCCCGCGCGCTCTTCCCCCTCGGGTGACCCCTGGAGGCGGCACCCCGCCCGCGCCCTTCACTTCGCCCGCGTCCCTCGCCGGGCGGCCGAAGGACGGCGCGGCTGCCCGACTCGGGGGGGGGGGGGCTCGCGCTTCGGCCCCGGGGGGCGCGACCCAGCCCGGGAGTTCTTCCGCGGCTCTCCCGGGCCACGAACAGGTGGCCGAGCCCGGCAGGAGGGACGGGGGGCGGCTCGCTCGGTCGCCAGGCAGCGGCGCACGGCCGACGCCGGGCCGCCCCGCCGAGCCGCCCGCGGGACGGACGGACGGGCGGGCAGCGCCGCCGCGCGAGGGAGGGAGGGAGGGAGGGAGGGAGGCGGGGAGGGGCTTCTCGCGGCCGCCGCCCCGCCCCCGCCCCGCAGGCGCCCCCGGCCACCCTCCCCCAGCAACTTTCGGGTCCGGAGGCCGGGCCGGCGCCGCGCCCCCGAGGGACGGGCGCCGCTTGGCGAAGGGCGGGAAGGCGAGCGGGGGGAGCAGGGGAGGAGGCGGCGGCAATTCCGGAGGGGCCGCGCATGCGCGCCCCCGCGGGTCCCCTCAGCCGGTCCGCCCGCCCGCCCGCCCGCCCCTCAGGCCGCCCGGCCCCGCCGCCGCCGCCGCCGCGCCCGCTCACCTTCCGGCTTGTTTTCGGCGGCCATTTCCCCTCCGCGCGCCACATCCTCCTCCGCCGCCTCCTCCTCGCGACCAGGATCCAGGCAGGCGCGCGCGCCGCTGCCGCTGCTGCCGTCGCTGTCGCCGCCTCTCCCGCTGCCCCCGCCCCTTCCTCCTCCTGTTTCCGGTTCCGCTCCCGCCCGCCGCTCCGGCGGCCGTCGCCCCCTTCGTCCCGCGCGGCCTCGCCGCAGCTCGGGCGGCCGCTGCCTGCCTGCCTGCCTGCCTGCCTGCCTGCGCGCCGTCCACCTCCGCCGGGCCGGCCGCCGCCGCGCGCGCGCCGCCTTCGCCCCCTTCTTCCCCTCACGCTCCCTCACACACGCCCGCGGCCCCCATTGGCCCCTCCGCGGGACTGGCGCCGGCCTCGCCCAACCGGCGCCGGGCGGAGGCGGGCCGAACGAGAGGATGGGCCTGACTGGCAACCACGCCGACTTATAGACAGGTGGCTTGACGAGTGGGCGGGGAAAAAAGAGGGGAGGTGTATCGGAAGCGCTGGGGCAGCTATGAGGAAAGGGGGAGGGGGAAGGAGGAGGCCCTCGCGAAGTCTGAGCGAGGGACAGTAGCGAATCGGATGGCGCGGAGGGAGAACGGCCGAGTGAGTGGCAGCCGCAGTAGCCAATAGGCAGCTGAACAGGCTCCGAGGGAAAGGAGGGGCGGGAAAAAGTCAGTGACGCAAATAGAGGGGAGCACCGGCAGCGCGGCTCAGAGGTGTTCGAGGAGGGAGGGGGGAAGGAGAGCGCGAGCGGAGAGAGGGGCAGGGCGAGCAATTTCATTGGCCGATCTCCTTGACAGGCAACCGCGCCCTCATCGGCCCGCTAACCCTAAACAAAGCTCCTGATTGGCCGAGGCGCAAGGGGGCGCACCTGCCACCTGGAAAGGGCCGGAGTGGATCGGCGCTCTGATTGGCCAGGGGCTTCCCCTGGGATCCCGCCTCCTGGAATGCGAGTCTCGTGGCGGCGGGCTGCCTGTGATTGGAAGACGTCTCGGATCCCGCGTCCTCGTTGGATGCGTCCGGGGTGATCGCCTGGGGCTCCTTCTGCAGCAGCGTTTTGGAGACCGCTGCTTCTTAATGGTGGACCGGGGAGCTCTTCGGCTGGGAATCCCAACTGTTCCACTGCACGTGTTCCAACTGCACGTGTGGACCTATGCACAGGATGCATTTTTCCTAATAAAATCCTTTACATGGGCCTTATTTTTCAGGTCATGCCTCTTAGCGCGTACCGTAAGCTGTCCTTCCCGGATGACTAGTTGTATCCCTTACAAATTTGGCAAGCCAACCCTCCAGGATAAAATTATAAAAGGGTGAAGACGCCGATGCTTGGGGCACCTATGATGAAGCATCCCTTAGGTACAGCTTTTGAGCCAGCCTTGTCATCAGCATGTCTGGGTCAAATGATTTGCTGAAGTCAAGTTATATTATGTCACCAGCATTCCCAGAATCTATTAAGGAAATGAGCGTAATCACAAAGATGGGATAAAATTAGTCTGCCAAGACTCCCTCGCTGTTCTTACACCTAAAAAATATCAAATGTTGAAAAGTTTTGTGCCCCCACTTCAGTTGATGGAAAGGGTTTTAATGTGAGCAATTGCAGTCCCTATGTAGTCTCTATAAGGAATTGCATATAAGCAATTGCATTTTATTGTAAACCGCCCAGAGTCGTCCCCCACCCCCACCGTGAGGGACAGATGGGCAGTGAATAAACGTATAAAATAAAAATAAATAAATAAATAAATATTAAAGGGCCACAGAAATAGATGTACAATTAATATGCAGGTGCTTTTGTATTCCAGAGTGAATTTTGTGCTTTTGTATTCCAGAGCCTGTGAATTCTGATTGTTATAAAATTATAATTTGTCCCATAAAAATGAAATTTGGTACAGTAAATCTAAGCATGCATGCAACATTATTTTTTAAATTGCCAATTTGATACCTGCAGTATTCCCGGTCAGTAAAAATCAAGCAAATTGCCTTATGGGTTAGTGTGATAGGGATGTCCCTGTCATATAATACTTTCTTAAGTGACGAAGTCCTTTCATTTTCCATTCAACCCTGATACCGCTTAACCGTATCTTCCTCATAAAAGGCATGATGAAATATAAAAGGCTGCTCTTGTGATGACTGTGGAGTTAATTTAGGGTTCTCAGCTTTTCCAAATTTTGAACATACTCAGAAGAAACGGATTTTGAATGTATTTCAGCTTTATGAATGCTTTTGGCAAAAAAGTGCCTTAATTTTTGCTTGCGGTATATTTACACATTTCGTCTTAGCCAAGCTATTAAGCCTTCTGAAATCATAATAATATGTGGAATTCCAAGGCTGTCTTCCTTGAAGTTGTTATAGAGAATCTTTGAATTCATTCTTCCTTTTTTTGACAGTATGCATACATTTACTAATCATTTTCTGCCATTTATTAATACTTTTTTCAGGAGTATATATAGGAATTGTTTGGAAAACGTATAAAAGCAAGGAAGTAGTGATATTTTTATTGTACCCAGGCATGATAATTTTAATTTTGGCCATTCTTTCAGTTTCCTGAGGGATTCAGTAAGGGTTTCGGGTTCAACAGAAATAATGTATCCAACTTTTTAGAAATGTGAACCTCTAGATATCTGAAAAACCACTTACGGATTTTTATTCCTGATGATTCACTTAAAATGGGTTCATTCTGATCATTTCTAATTTTCTTGTGGTTGCTATCTTCACTGATTATTCCTGTTATACTTTCATAGCATCCCAGAAAAGTGCCTCTGATATGTCTCTTGTAATTAATTAAAAAACCTGTAGGAGTTTTGTTTTCAACTTTTCTACTGTTCCCTTGTTAAGTAGGAGAGATGGATTTAATCTTTAGGGCATTGATCTCCTGAGAGATCTGTGCCCTTTAAAGTAACCCCAAACAGGTGCATGGTGAGGAATTAAAATGGGACTAATTTTAACTGACAAAATGCCATTAGACCATGTTTTTAGAACATAAAATATCTGGAATAGCATTTGTCAGTTTGGATAACATATGTGGTTCCTCTCATCTGGATGTTTATATCGGCATACACGAATCAAATTAGCACAATCTAAGATGTTTCAAAATTATCATCATATTTCCCCTGCTCCCTTTTAGAAGACCAGTATAATTTGTTATTTGGAACTTGGTTGAAGTCTCCCCTTATAATGACATTTTCAATTCTTAATGAGTTTAGTTTTTGCAATACTGATGGCATAAATACCAACTGATTGCGGTTGGGGCAATATATTGATCCTATAATTAGATCCTCTCCTTGTAATTCCCTTTTTATAAACACAAATTTACCCTCATTGTCTCCAACTGAATTAGTATCCCTAAAAGTTTGTAACTCATACAGCTCCTCTGGATTTAGGGGTGCCATTGCTGAAAACCATCCTACGTGGGCAAAGTGTGAATGATTTTTACCTTATTTCTTTTTGAATGTGTTTTCTTTAGCAACAACATACCTGGCTTACCTTCCTGTAGAGTTTTACTAATCCTTTTGTGCATCATTATTGAGTGATCCAGTGCCATTAAGGTTCCATAACAACATTTAAATTAGCCATGTCCCAAAGCTCCGGGTTTATAAGCCACAGGATAATACGGGCAGAGTGTGGTAATCTGCGTAATATAACCTTTACTTTGCACTAGGCAACCGTGTGCTATCATGTCTGTCAGATGATATGACTTGTAAGTCACCCAGAGTTAGTCCTAAATCTGAAGAGGGGAGGAAAAGCAAAGGGGGGAGGGAGGGGGGGGAGGGAGAGAAGGAAGGAAATGGAGAAAGGGAAAGAGAAAGAGAAAGGGAGGGAGGAAGGAAATGGAGAAAGAAAAAGACAGAAAGGGAGGGAGGGAGGAATTGGAGAAAGAGAAAGAAAGGGAGGGAGGGAGGGAGGGAGGAACTGGAGAAAGAAAGACAGAAAGGGAGGGAGGGAGGGAGGGAGGGAGGAATTGGAGAAAGAGAAAGACAGAGGGAGGGAGGGAGGAATTGGAGAAAGAGAAAGACAGAAAGGGAGGGAGGGAGGAAATGGAGAAAAAGAAAGAGAAGAGAGGGAGAAAATGAAAAGGAGGGAGGGAGGGAGGGAGGAATTGGAGAAAGAGAAAGACAAAGGGAGGGAGGGAGGAACTGGAGAAAGAGAAAGACAGAAAGGGAGGGAGGGAGGAAATGGAGAAAAAGAAAGAAGAGGGAGGGAGGAAATGAAAGAAGGAGGGAGGGAGGGAGGGAGGAATTGGAGAAAGAGAAAGACAGGGAGGGAGGGAGGGAGGAAATGGAGAAAAAGAAAGAGAAGAGGGAGGGAGGAAATGAAAGGAGGAGGGAGGGAGGAATTGGAGAAAGAGAAAGACAGAAAGAGGGAGGGAGGAACTGGAGAAAGAGAAAGAAAGGGAAGGAGGGAGGAAATAGAGAAAAAGAAAGAGAAGAGGGAGGGAGGAAATGAAAGAAGGAGGGAGGGAGGAATTGGAGAAAGAGAAAGAAAAAGGAAGGGGGAGAGGGAGGGAGGGAGGGCGGACATAGGGAGAGGAAGGAGGGAAGGGGAAGGAGAAGGGGAGAGAGAGAGAGGAAGGAAGGAAGGAAAGAGAGGGACAGAGGGAGGGAGGGGAGAAGAGAAGGTATGAGGAGACTGTTCAAAGCAAGATGTGTGGCACTTTGCTTGCTGGGGCTCTGCCTCCTGCCCTTCCTGGGGAAGGGGATCTGGGCATTCCGGCATGATACATAGGACAGAAGCAGGAATGATCCCAGTCCTTCAGAGGACACCGTGACAGCCCCGTGGCCTTTCCACGAGACTGCTGCTGGCATGAGGCAGGGCTGGAAGCCTGCAAGCGATGCCTGCTGTCGGCGGTGCCACCCTCCACTGTGCCCCAAAGTTAGTACCATTGAATGCCACCCTCTCCCCACTTATTTAGGACTGCTCTAGAATCCAGTGTGATTCAAAAGTCTGCACCCCTCAACATGGCAGACATTTGTCTAATGAGACTTCCATATAGAGTACTGTATTGCCGTGTTCCCCAACAGATGCCCTCTGGCTGAGCCAGGTCTCTGCCAGGGAGTTGCTTTCCCAAGACATTCAGACGCTGCCCATAAATGTTGGAAACAGCCGGTAAGACCAACAGCCATCCCTGCGAAGAACGCCCTTCTTTGCACAGTCTGATGCGATTTTAACCACTTGCCTTTGTGAAAAACCAGCATATTAAAACCTGGGAATCGGTGCAGGATGCTTGGGGACCCTCTTCCTGTTGCTGGCTGCTGAAGATTTATGCCTACTTTGTTTTTGCTCCCTACTAATCCATAAAAGATATTTCCCTCTTACCCTGTGATTACCAACTTTTCTTAATAGCCTCTGTGAGGGCCTGTATCAAAGACTTTTGAAAAGTCTAATAAATTCTCTCTGCCAGGGCATTGTTAGCGCGCTCGAAGTATCTTAGACTTCCTTCACAGAAGCCCCGTTACCTTCCCTTATCGTTCCGTGCCATCTTTAATTATTTTTTGCAACTCATTTACCTGGCTCTAAAGTCAGCCCTGCTGGCCTGTGATTCCCAAGATCACCCTCCAGCCTTTTGGAGGGAGGCGACACTCAGGCTAAACTCCGGTCATAGAACTGATTTCCATGACAGATTAAGTTTCTCCATTTCTTTCCCCTTAAGCAGCCGTGTGGCGGTGTTTAATTCTTGAAATCTTGCGGGATTCTTGAACAAATACAATCTGGCCCTGCTGATTAATGATAGTTTCCTGTGTTAATTTGCTCCATGGTCTGACATCTCACTCGCTAACGGGCCCAGAAGGGTCAGGCTTACCTCACTGGAGAGAAAATAAAATGGAAACGCGTCTGCAGGTGTTCTCCCCGCTGATGATCAGCGAGGGTTGAGAAGGCCGGATCAAGGACCCCATGGATCGTGGGGCACTCGAGGGCTCCTGTGTTCTGAGTATCTTCTCCATCTGCAGTCTTGATCAGGGCTGCTCCATGAGGTTGTTCATAAAGACATTCAGATTTCCCCAAAGTCCAGGATGCAGAGCTGCATGAGAGCTGTCAGATTTGAAAAGGGTGTGCCTTAATGTTCCCAGTGCCTTCCTCCTGGCATGCTGGGGTGCAAAGTGGAATTGGGCTCCAGATCTGGCTCTGTTCAGCTCCTGTCAGCCCTGCAAGGTAGTCCAACCAAGAAGCACCCCCAGAAGTACCAGCTCTACCTCTACTGTAAGGTTATGTTAACAGAATCTTGCAAGTCTGAAAGTACCTCTCTCCCCTCCTCTCCTTTTACTCTCCGGAAAACTAGGGAGGGTCCCTTCTGAGATGCTTCCCAGGCCCCTTTTCCTGCTCTGGGCTCAGCTGCCTCTTATCAGACGGTTGCCTAGTCTGCAGCTCTTCCTCCTGTCTCCCAAGGTCATTCCCCCAGGCCATAACATCTCCATTGCCACCTTGTTTCCTGCTCCAAAGTGGAGACAGAATTCATGGGAAATGGAAAATCCTAGAATAAAAGGGTTGGAAGGTATTTCGGAGGTCATCTAGTCCAACCCTTTCCCAGTGCAGCAATGCACCCCTAGCACATCCCCAACAGATGGCCCTCCAGACTTTGTTTAGATATCTTCGACAAAGGACAGTCTTCTTCCCAAGGCAGCCTCTCCCGGTTAGGAATGTCTCCCTAATGTCTGACTAAAATCTGCTGTTGTTTCCTGAAGTGTCTTCTGGGATGAATCAGAACAATTCTGCCCCTCTTTCTGCACGGTGGTCTTCAGATCCTTGAAGCTGACTATCATATTGCTCCGTAGTCACCTGTTCTCCAAGCTAATCTCCAACTGTTCCTTTTTCCTTTCAAGCCCCTAAACCAGTGTTTCTCAACTCCCAGAATTCCCCAGCCAGCAGGGGAGTCGAAGTCCACACATCTTAAAGTGGCCAAGGTTGAGGAACACTGCCCTAAACATTTTGGTTGTGTCCCTTTGGAAACACCAAAAAAGGTGCCCAGGACTGGACACAATATTCTAGCTGCAGGCTGACCAATGCAGCTAAAGAGAACAACAGCTTCTCTTGATCTGCTGCTGCTGCTGCTGCTGCAGCCTAGGATTGCATTTGCTTTTTTTGCAGCTGCACCACGCTGCTGGCTCACGCTCAACTTGTGATCCCCTGAAACGCTCAGATCTTTTCCCATGTGCGGCTTCTGATTTTGGTTACCCAAACCACGTTTCTTCATACAGCATAAACATGGCTCACCAACTGCTCGATCTCTGTTTTCGTGCCAGTCTCTAGCACAATCTTCATCTCATTTAATCCAATTTAAGAGATCCAGTAAATCCACTGGGATTGAAGTGAATAGTTGTACGTGCATTGGTTATTATCAATCACTCAGTTCACCCACTTCCAGGCTAACACTCACCAATGTTGTGCCAACGAAGCTGCTAGATCTTCGCCTGGCCTGGTTAACACAGCCACGATTTTTGGTTGCAAAACCTCCATGCTCAGAGACAGTCTACCACTGGAGAGCAACGTGAGGCTCAACTGATGGGATGCTGTGGCACATCGGTCCCCGAGCAATAGACGGTAAACTCAGGGATTCTTGTTTTTCCTGACCCCAACCAGCAACTTGGGTTCCATAATCTCTCAAACATGCAACGCTCAGCCAGATAACTGGTGCCTTCAAAGCTGAGATTTTTCCATCAAAGGAAAAATGCCCTCCCCGCATCGTATCTCCATCCTCTCTCCTTTGCCCACCTTTTCGGGAATCTGCAACGTAGAAGGCGCAGAATAATAAACCGCAGGGGGAAAGTCGTTTTGCTGCGATAAGAGATTATTGTTTGCGCATTAACTTGATAAGAACTGTCTACCGAAAGAACGGATGCCCTTGAGACCAGAAGTTCTCTGCTTTGCGAGCGGCGGAGAGGGGCACGAGGAAGAGAGAATCTCAGCATTGACTTGCTGCGAGAGGTTCCGTTGCTGTTGGAGCCAGAGGGTGGGTAGAAAGGCAGATGATCCCCCGAAAGCTGAGTCCTTTGAATAATCTTGCCTCTAGCTCCATCTGAAGACAGGAAGGACGAAGCCTCCAGCTTTTGGGATGTGGTCACAGGCAGACGCTTGATGCCACAAAGAATAACCAGCCGAAGCAGCTCTTTTCCAGTGTGGTGCAACAAGGCAGTTCTTGGGCCAGTCCAAAACCCGTGTGAATTGCTTCATGCACGCAGATGGGGAGTGATGGGTTTCCTTATCCCGACATCGCGGTTCAGATAGGACAAGGGCCCCGAGGGCCAGATCTGGCCTGGGAGAGTGGCTCGAGGTGAAGGTCGGAGTCCATGCAAAGGGGGAATTGTCCCAGGACTTGGAGCTGAAGGGTCGCGTGGGGTCCCAGCTCAAGTGGGGGAGAACATTTAAGGCATATCCCAAGGTATTCCCAGCATCGTGTCCTCAGTTTCTCCCATCTCCCCACCTTATTGGGAAATCTGCAACATAGAAGGAACGGAAGGCGGTGAGAACCTGGGTTGGTTTTCTGCCGGGATCATCCCATTTGCGGGGCTCGACAGCGGGAGGGCAGCAGATCGCTGTCCCCAAACAAGGGCAGGGGAGGGCCAAAATTCAGCCTGGTTTCCTTGGGTTTACCTTTCCTACTCGCTGAAATGAACAATTCTTTCTCAGTCGGTGAGTCAATTGTTTCCCATTTCTCTGACCCGGAAAGGTACCATTTGGTAACCCCTTTGGGAGATCCGATCCCGCTACATTTGTGCACGGAGCCGGTCAGGGAGCTTGGCTCCCCGGCTCAGAGCCTGGGATCCTTTGGCCTGGTTGATCAGAAACGCAGGGGATTCTGGAATCAACACTGAAAGGCAGGGTTTGGGGAAGGGGGATCTCCCATTTTTAAATCAGAGGTGCTCACGTGCCGTTTCAATCAAACAACTTGTGGTTTGTTCTTAATTATTGGAAGAGTTTTGCGAAGCGCTGATTTCAACC